>NC_139565.1:18207053-19485184 GCF_965112155.1 Podarcis liolepis
ACATAGGATACTGACACAGAATGACACCATCCCTACAGCAAAGTCCCTTAAATATGCTTTTTAGCATATAAATCCTTTATCCCTCACAAGTTCAGACTGAGAGAACTGGTTGGTGACTAAAAAGAAACATACCATGATTTTATAGCGTACGTAAATTTAGAAGCAATTCTGCATCAATGATAGGAGTACCAGCGAAGGTCACCGGAGTACATCTATCAAGTTTACAAGGATTTTTAATTAAAGCAAATGTTCTAAAAAGTCTAATAGAGGTCAGCGTAAACAACTGTCCCACTTCTCCCTGGTTGAGAGACATTATATCCAGGCAGATGGTGAAAGCAACATATCACATCTGTCTGATGACTTTGATAAGAAAAAGGCAGTATGAGCCCTGAAAGATCATCAGTTTATAGCGAGGCAGCCATTGAAGTATATGGACTTTGCCGAGACAGTATAAAAATTCCCCAGCTCACTTCTCTGGAAATTTTATAGAAAATTTCACAGCATCTTCATCTCCAGATATCTGCAGTTACAAAGTCACATTTTCAAATTCTGTCCTGAGTGTGCTCTCGACGTTAATGCTTCCAACCAACAGACACATTGTGGTGTTTGCCCTCCTAGGTGTGTGACATCATATTGGGTTCATACGGAAAGGGTTAACTAATTGTAAAATGACTAACCAATAGGAACCCAAGGGGAGGAGTTAGAGTTGTTAAGAAGTCAGTCTGGAGTTAGAGAAGAGGGAGAGGATAAGTCTGTGGGTTGGGCTAGTCTGATATGAGAGAGTGAGAGAATCTGTTAAGAGGAGTCAGTCAAACAGTTGATATAACCAGTCAGAAGGTATTAGGAAGGTATAGGCTGGTAAAGAAACTGACAAGAATATTATCTGAGAAACCATAAACTTGTTAATACTTATAAAATAAACTTGTTTATTTGGTTTAATTTTAACAATTGTCTGGACTCAGTGTTTACCCGGGAGTAACGGGTTGGTGGCAGCGGGGAAGCGGGCACAGTGGTGGCACAGGGATCAATAGACCGTTAAACGTCTGGAGACCCTGTGTGATCGCCACACACATATATTAATTGGCTCTATTAGAACTATTAGAAGCAGACTTGGGTGGAGAGTCAGGAGAAGAGCAGATCAAATTGCCTCAGCATTTGGCTTTGCCAACCCGAAACATCTCCATCCAGATAGAAAAGCGTCTGTGTTTGGATTGGCCTCAAAGTGGAATCATTCCAGCAAGTTCTCTTTCTCACAACCCACATGCTTCTCAGGCATGCGGCTGAAGAAATTATGTTCATTTACTTACAAGTCAGCACAGTATGGAACATGAGAATGTACAAAATTCAGTCAAGATGCACACATTTCCCAAGGACTGTCAGGGATTCATTTTATTAGCTGGTTAATGAGCACACTTCCCTCTTCCTGGAAAGATTATGGGCACATTATCCATGCAGCCTGGTGAATGTGCATTATATCTGGTTATTATGCACAATAACCGTTTACCTCACACTGCCCTTAACATAGACATACGGAGCTGGGAGCAAGCACCATTGAATCCAATGATATTTGCTATTGGGTTGACTTGTCTAGAATTGTAGCCTAGCAGTTAATATCCTGTGCTACTCAGAATTCAGTTATTCACTAGAAGGATAGTAAACTTGGCTAGAAACTCAGGCACACAGGTCCAATACCACAAATTTGGTATTTAGATAAACTCTGTGATGTGCACAGGCATACACTGTTCTATAATCCCATAAGGTTTCCCCCTCCATTTTCTGTTTTCATGCTTTCCTGCCTCAGAGAAATTCACACAAATGCTTAACTGAAGTGACTGGTTAATCAACACACTACATAAACTTTTATGTAGTGTGTGTGTGTGTGTGTGTGTGCGCGCGCGCGCATATATATATATATATATATATATATATATATATATATATATATGTATATATGGCATTTGTTCAAGTCACTTTTCATCATCTTGTACTAATTCAGTACAATAATATTGACATTATCTGAACTGGCACATGGAGTGCAAAATATCCTTCGGGAAACTTGCAGATTTCCTGTTCTGGCAGTGTCTGCAACATTAACAGAGCTAAAAGCTGAAAAGAAAAACTACTTAAAGAGTTTTTCTTTCCAACGCCTGTGTGCTTGGCAAACGTTGTTAGTGCTGGTATATATTATGACTCCCTTTAGAGAGTGATCATATGCAAAAAAAAAAGAAGAAGAAAAAGTAACTGGAGGGACTGGGTTTTAAGAAAGCCTATTGGAAGAGAGCTGCAATAAAGAAGGATAGTGATTAATATTATGAAAGTTTTATACAAGTTCCAGAAGAGGAGACTGGATTATTGCAATGAGCTGCCCTTAGCTTTGGTTAACTGCAGTTAACCAAAGCTGCAGTTACTACAAAATGCCACAGTTACACTATGTGGGCAACAATATCTCCCCCCACATATTACTAGTGCAAAAGAAACTGAATTGGCTGTCCAGTTGCTAATGGCAGTAGATGGTTGTTGTTGTAGATGGTTGTTGTTGTTGTTGTTCCATCTGACTGGGTTGCCCCAGCCACTCTGGGAAGCTGCCAACAAAATTTAAAAATAATAATAATAAAACATCAACCATCAAAAACTTCCCTGAACAGGGCTGCCTTCAGATATGTTCTAAAAGTCAAACAGTTGCTTATCTCCTTGACATCTGATGGAAGGGCATTTCACAGGGCGGGTGCCACTACCAAGAAGGCCCTCTGCCTGGATCCCTGTAATTTAACTTCTCGCAATGAGGGAACCAACAGAAAGCCCTTGGAGCTGGACCTCAGTGTGGACAATGGAGGCGGAGATGCTCCTTTAGGTATACTGGGCCAAAGCCGTTTAGGTACTGCTGATGACTTGAAGACACAGCTTGAGACCAAGCCATCTCAGAGAATGTCTCTCCTTGTTATTCCCAATGGCAACAGAAGGTCAATATCAGGCAGAGGCAAACTCCGGCCCTCCAGATGTTTGGGACTACAATTCCCATTATCCCTGACCACTGGTCCTGTTAGCTAGGGATGATGGGAATTGTAGTCCCAAACATCTGGAGGGCCAGAGTTTGCCTATGCATGGTCAATATGTTTAATTCCCTACATTTTACTGAAGTTTACAAGGGATCACAGGTATTTGTACAAAAGAATGGACGAGCTGCAATATTTTCCTACGGAGCAATATACCGAGTATTGAGTCCGATACAAAAACACACAGCTACCTTAACAAGGTTTTTGGCAGTCTCGTTGGAGACACATGCTAATACAAAACTGGACGAGAGCAGTGGAAAGCTGCTAATACAAAATGACTTTGATGGCATGTTATTTCTGGAATCTCACTGCTGGCCCTATTGGCTCATATTCAGCAATGTTTGCGACCACAGTAGTATAACGGATTCGGTTTGGCACACATTCCAATCTGCAGTCTGCTCTTAGGCTTCTTATGGCAATAATTTCTTTACCTTGTAAATCTTGTGGCTGTTCAGATTTCTCCACTATAGTCAGTGGTTTTTTTTACATTATTATTTTAAAAATGCCATTTTCAGACAATTAGACCATATCTGCATGTGTTCCAAATTTGGCTCTTTAGTGCTAAACTGCAAATTCAGGACCATCTGGAAAAGAGACATAACATGCTGCCAGGGTTTTGCGTGCCAGCAGAACGGCTACTTTCATTAAGGCTGCATATCGACCCCCCTCTCTGCACCCTCCCCCCGGTACAGGTGGTGATTTACTACAAGCTGTGCAGAGGTCCTGCAAACTCCGGAGACTGGGGGCATGGGAGAAATGTAGCTGAAATATATGGGACACAGCACAAAAAGGTGTTTTCACTTGTCTGTGAAAGCACTTTAATTATCTCCCAGGAATGTTGGTTAAAATAACATGACATCTTTTCACACTTCCAGTTGGTGTGGAAGAAACCACACTCTCATCTACCTGACCCAGGCTCTATAGCTCAGATTTGCAAATACTGTATGAATGTAAATTTACCTACCCTCACACTTGTTACCTGTAATTCTATTCATTGCCCATTCAAAATAACATTGGAATTTTCTTTCTTTTTCTCTTTCTTCTCCTGTCTTGCTTTCTTATCATTTTTATTTATTTAGGTTAGTTTGATTTTTATTGCATTTTCTGCTGAAAACTTTCAACAGAAACACTTGTTTAAAAAAGGGAATTATACATTTTGCTGTTGCAAACATTCGATCAGTGCAGGCCTTACTACTTCCCCTCCCACACTCTGTGTGCTGGGATTCATAGAATCATAGAGTTGGAAGGGATCCAGTGTGTGTGTGTGTGTGTGTGTGTGTGTGTGTGTGTGTCATCCAGTCCACCAGCAGGACCAATTATGTGAACCCACACCATGGAAGCTATGGCCAAAAATAATGGCCGAGGGGGTCAAAGTGCATTTCTTGCCATAATGCTGTGATATTGCAGTTAAGGATGGGAATTTTCTGACAATCTCAACATTAGACATATGTGTACAGACCCCCCCCCCCCAAATTGCTACCTCATTCCTTTATCTCAACAACAAGCAAGCTATGTCACATAGAACATGCATTCAGATAATATTATATATTTGTACAAATGTGTATGTTTATACATTTCAGGTTTTCTAGGGCAGCCGGTGCACCAACAGATACATTGGTACCTTGGGTTAGGTACTTAATTAGTTCCGGAGGTCTCTTCTTAACCTGAAACTGTTCTTAACCTGAAGGACCACTTTAGCTAATGGGGCCTCCTGCTGTCGCTGTGCCGCCGGAGCACGATTTCTGTTCTCATCCTGAAGCAAAGTTCTTTTTTTTAAAAAAAAAAATATATATTTTTATTGCTTTTTTCAGGTACAGATATAAAGTCAGATATATGAGAGAAATAACAGAAAAAAGAAAAAGAAAGAAAGAAATCCATCTTTCCAAGACATTTTTTCATAACCAACCGAACTTCCCCACATCTCCCTCACCCTGCATTCTTTACAATAAAAATATCAGCAAATTGTTACCTTGTTTCATGCATTCCTTTGTACTTTCAAATAATTATATTTTGGGTTTAAAATACTTGTTGTCAATTTACCTTTAACTTAAAATAAATATAATATTACTTTAAACTTTAGTCCTTTCATAATTGTAACTTGATTTCCCATATCACCGAATCTTATTGCTGAAGCTAGATTTTCCAAATCATGCAAATTCTTAACATTCATATAACTTATAATATTTTTGTAAATAGTCCTTAAATTTTTTCCAGTCCTCTTCCATTGTTTCTTCTTCCAAATCTCGGATTCTGCCAGTCATTTCAGCCAGTTCCATATAGTCCATCAATTGCGTCTGCCACTCTTCCAGTGTGGGCAAATCTTGTGTCTTCCAATGTTTTGCAATAACTATTCTTGCTGCTGTGGTTGCATACATAAAAAAGTTCTGTCCTTCTTTAATACCTTTTGGCCAACAATGCCCAAAAGGAAGGCCTCTGGTTTCTTGGGGAAAGTATACTTAAATACCTTTTTTAACTCATTATATATCATTTCCCAGAAGGCCCTCACTTTTGGACAAGTCCACCAAAGGTGAAAGAATGTCCCTTCAGCCTCCTTACATTTCCAACATTTGTTATCAGACAGGTGATATATTTTTGCAAGCTTGACTGGGGTCATGTACCACCTATATATCATTTTCATAATATTTTCTTTCAAGGCATTACATGCCGTGAATTTCATTCCGGTGGTCCATAACCTTTCCCAGTCCTCAAACATAATGTTATACCCAATATCCTGCGCCCATTTTATCATGGCTGATTTGACTGTCTCATCCTGGGTATTCCATTTAAGCAGCAAGTTATACATTCTCGAAAGTACCTTAGTCTTTGGTTCAAGCAGTTCTGTCTCTAACTTCGATTTTTCCACCTGGAATCCTATTTTTTTTGTCCATTTTAAAAACCTCTTGAATTTGAGCATAATGTAACCAATCTCGCGCCTTATTCTTTAATTTGTCCAAGCTCTGCAACCTCCAATTGTCTCCAATTTTTTCTATTATCTCCCAATATTTCGGCCAACCGGCCTCCATATTGAGTCTTTTTCGGGCCTTAGCCTCTATTGGTGATAACCACCTCGGGGTCTTATTTTCTAATAAGTCCTTGTATTTAGTCCAGACAATAAATAATGCTTTTCTGACAATATGGTTTTTGAACATTTTGTGAACCTTTACCTTGTCGTACCACAGATATGCATGCCATCCAAAAGCATTATTGAACCCTTCCAGATCTAGGACATCAGCGTTTTCTAAGAGAAACCAATCTTTCATCCAGCAGAAAGCTGCAGCTTCATAATATAACCTTAAATCCCCCTCTTTCTTTTGCGTCAGTTAGTATTTTAAATTTTATCCTGGGCTTTTTGCCCTGCCAGACAAACTTAGAGATATCTTTCTGCCACTTTCCGAAACATTCCACTCTGTCCACAGTCTGTAGGGTTTGAAACAAAAAACAACATCTTTGGCAATACATTCATTTTTACAGCTGCAATTCGACCCAACAAGGAAAGTTTTAATCTTGACCAAATTTCTAAATCCTTTTTGATTTCTGACCAGCATTTTTCATAATTATCTTTGAATAAATTCAAAGTTTTAGCAGACAAATTAACCCCTAGGTATTTCACTTTTTTAACCACATTTAACTCTGTCTCCTTCTGAAACCCATCTGTTTCTAAAGGTGTCAGATTTTTCCCCAAAACCTTGGTTTTTTGCTTATTCAACTTAAATCCCGCCACCCGACCAAACTCATAAATCAATTCTAAAACTCTTTTTGTACTAGATTCTGGCTCCTGTAATGTTAAAACCAAGTCATCTGCAAAAGCTTTCAATTTACATTGTTTCACTCCGACCTGTATTCCTTGCACCAACCGGTCCTCCCTAATCATATTCAAAAGTACCTCCAGGACTGAGATAAATAACAGAGGGGATAGGGGGCACCCTTGTCGTGTTCCTTTTTCAATTTTGAACTCTTCTGCCACCACATTGTTCACTATCAGTTTAGCTTTTTGCTCTGAATAGATTGCTTCTATACTATTTTGAAACCCCCGTCCCAATCCCATCCCTTCCAAATTTTTCTTCATGAACTTCCAAGAAATGTTGTCAAAGGCCTTCTCTGCATCAATAAAAATTAACACTGCTTTCGTGTTGATATTGGTTTGCAAAAGCTCCAAAATGTCAATAATATTCCTAGTGTTATCAAACAGATGTCTACCTGGGAGAAAGCCTGCCTGGTCTTTATTAATTACTTCATTTAGCACTTTTTTAAGTCTACTTGCCAAAATATCTGCAAAAATTTTGTAATCCACATTAAGGAGTGAGATGGGACGGTAGTTCTTAAGTTGAGTCTTTTCAGATTCCAGTTTAGGTATCAATGTGATGAAAGTTTCTTTCCACGATTCCAGTGCCTTTTCCCCCTCCATAATCTGGTTACATACCTCCATTAGTGGTTGTATCAAAAAGTCTTTCAGTATCTTGTAGTACTTGGAGGTAAGTCCATCTGGGCCTGGAGATTTACCTAGTTGCATATTCTGAATGGCACCCTCAATTTCTTGTTGTGTTATTCTATAGTTCAGGATTGTTCTCTTCTCCTGAGGTAGTTTTGGTAATCCATTAACTTTTAAAAATTGGTCTATCTCAGTCTCTTCCTGCGGCCCTTGCGTAAAAAGTTTTTTGAAATATCTCTGGAAACACTTTCTAATTTCTTCTGGTTTCTGAATGTTTCTCCCTTCAACCTCCAGATTGGTAACAAAGTTCAATTTTTGTCTCTTTTTCAACTGCCATGCTAGCAGTTTTCCACACTTGTTCGCCGATTCAAATGATCTTTGTTTCATTTGTTTAATTTTCCATTCAACTTCTTGATTTATCAATTTTGCATATTGTGCTTGATGGAATTTAATTTCTCTCAGAACTTCTTTTGATTTTGGTTTTAGTCTCAATTTTTTCTCTCCATCTCTTATCTTCTCTAATATCTTGTCCTTTTTTCCATTCCAGAGTTTTTTCTTAGTCGTATTCTGTTGTATCAGAAACCCTCTCATAACTGCTTTACTTGCGTCCCAGATTGTTCTCTTTTCCACCGAGGTGTTCAAATTTATTTCAAAATAGTCTTTTAAAGTTTTTTGGGCCTTCTTCACAATCTCCTGATCTCTTAGTAGGGTGTCATTCATTTTCCATCTGAAGGAACCGATTGGAGTGAGTCTCAATTCCACTTTCATGACGTTATGGTCGGAGCAAGTTTTTGGGCAGATTTCCACTTTTCTAGTCTTAGGTGCCAGCCCTCTAGTTGTCCATATTTGGTCGATTCTTGTCCATGACTGAAGCAAAGTTCTTAACCCGAGGTACTAATTCTGGGTTAGCGGAGTCTGTAACCTGAAGCGTCTGTAACCTGAAGCTTATGTAACCTGAGGTACCACTGTACACAGAAGAAAGAATAAAAATACTCATTAATACTTACAAAATTGTGCCGTAGAAATATAGTACTGCACAAGGTTTGACTGATTCATACTTAAGATACACACGTTGTTTGCACAGAATTTTGTATAGAATTAGTGACACACACACACACACACACACATATATATCACAACCAGTTCACACATAAGTGGAAGATCAGTGCAAGAGGTGGTCCAATGTGGGCAAAGCTCAATCAGGTTGAAACTGCAGTTTTCTAGGTATAAATCCATTTACAACAGATTCCTCCTCTCTGTTCAACTGAAGCTGTGTGTGAGAGGCAGTCCAGTGGTGCTTTCAGGACATGACATTGGGGCAGAAGTCCAGATCTGATTTATCACATATTGAAGCAAGTAAAATGATACACAATAGCATCCGAAGGCTGGGCAGAGAGAGGCATAACGCTATTGAGTATGGAGTCTAAGTTGTCTAACGGTATGACTGAGAGTCCCCAGGTAGGCCTCCCTTGCCTACGAATCCATGCTCTGATTTACCATCTTTCATAGCCAAAGGTCCTTTCCATATAATTCAGTGTCTAGCTGCACGTGGGTGAATAGTCTCAGCAGGTGAAATAAAAAGCTAGATGGCAAATACTGAATTTTCATAATCGTCGCGGAAGACATAGATCAGAATTGGCACATTCATTTTCATGGATATTCAGTGTTTCTCACAATGGCTGTGAAAGCAAATTTTACTCATGTCTTCAGGGCTCAATGCTATGTTATATGACTCTTGACTGTTTCCATAAAAATGAGTCCATAATGTAAAGTGCTATTTTTCATCTTGTTCTGTGTATGTTCATGTGGCAATGTTTGGGATTGCTAAGGTATTTTTCTATTGCATAATCTGGAGCATGGCTATTTGTTTGTCATTTAATAAGCATGGCCATTTGTACATTTTTTTGCAGTCTGCAGTCTGCAGTAACTTTGAATTTGACTTGGAGGGTCTGTGATTCTAACACACAGGATCTGGCTACTTCACAATATCCTACTGTTCAAAATGGTTCTTTTTTGTACTTTTGTATTTGTGGTCACTAACGATTCTTCTTAAGATGATGGACCCAATATCTACTGGACAAATACAGTACTGATGTTATTTGCATTTTGCAACTTCCCAAAATTTTAAGGCATTGCTTTCCAAATTAATTGGATCAAAAGCATCTCCAGTAAAGGAAAATGATTTAAAATGTTTGCTCATCATTTCACCCTTCTGCTTTCATTTCACTTTTATATCTTATACACACACATACACAGAGAGAAAGTTACATGAAAAGCAACTTTTTTTGTTAGACTTCAGATGTGGCCATATTTCTTTGTGACACTTATTCTTTAGGTTCCATTGATTTTAAAATAAATTTATCAGGATTCCCTACCCACCAATATCTTCTTTATTAAGTTGCCACAAGCTTTTAAAGATATAAGAAGGCAGTCTTAACTTGTCACTGTGTTTCAGACAGCCCCATTACTGAAGGAGTGGTTCCATTCACACTTAAGAAACTCAGTGGCTTTTTAAGGGCTTCCTGGACAGCTCAGCTGATAGCGGGTGCTGATAGCACCAAGGTTGCAGGTTTGATCCCCATATGGGACAGCTGTGTATTCCTGGGCTAGATCAGACATGTCTTCTTCTTCTTCTTCTTCTTCTTCTTCTTCTTCTTCTTCTTCTTCTTCTTCCTCTTCCTCTTCCTCTTCCTCTTCCTCTTCTTCCTCTTCTTCCTCTTCTTCCTCTTCTTCTTCTTTTATTATTTGTACCCTGCCCATCTGGCTGGGTCTCCCCAGCCACTCTGGGCAGCTTCCAACAAAGATTAAAAATACATTAAAATGTCACAAATTAAAAACTTCAGATGTCTTCTAAATGTTAGGTAGTTGTTTATCTCTTTGACATCTGATGGGAGGGTGTTCCACAGGACGGGCGCCACTACCGAGAAGGCCCTCTTCCTGGTTCCTTGTAGCTTTGCTTCTCGCAATGAGGGAACCGCCAGAAGGCCCTCGGCACTGGACCTCAGTGTCCGGGCAGAATTATGGAGGTAGAGACCGGAAGACCACTGGACATCTGTGGTAGATCACTGGTAGATCACGGGCTCCCCTCAAAGAAGCTCTACAACTTTGGCCTCCCTTAAAAAAGCTCAATTTTTTGCCTTGAACCCCCCCAAAATGGGGCTTTCTCCCTAAAAAAGCTCAACAAAAGCTCAACAACTTTGACCTGAACTCCAAAGAAGGAGGTAGATCACTGCCAGTTTTTAACTCTGTAAGTAGATCGCAGTCTCTTGGGAGTTGTCCACCCTGGGCTAGATGATCATCAGGGTCCCTTCCAATTCCACTATCACACTTGTTCTCTCCTCTTCTTCTGCTCCTATGATATTGATGTTCTTGGGGCCTGAAACAGATTTTCTTCCTCTTTTATTCCAGCTCCATCTCTTCCTTTAAACCAAGGGTAGGGAACCTGTAGTCTTCCATGTGTTTCTGCACTATAGTTCCACCATCCATGAACACTGGCCTTTCTGGCTAGGGCTAATAGGAGTTGAGATCCAATAATAGCTGTAGGGTCATGAGCACCCCACTCCTGCTTTAAAGCTTTCCAGAAAAGCAGCCTTTTCTTCCTGAACCACTATAGTCTCTCATGATCATATCAACTTCCTCCTACCTCTTTTGCTTTATGAGTGCTCCCCCTTTCTTTGCCTATTTGTGAAACTGAAGATAATGATCTCACGTGCAGCTTGGATGTGACCCTATGGAAAGGCAGAAGAAGGTGGTTAGGTTCTGTAGCAAAAGCAGGTGGCAAAGGAAAAGATCAAACATGGAGGGCTAGATTCAAGGAACAATTCCTGCTAGGTGGAAGCCCTTGCAAGGACTTCTGCCACACAATAGGGCTTTCCCCCCCTCCCCTCCCCTCACATTCTCCCAAATTGGCTTGGTGGAGTCAGAAGAACCCCCAGAACCACAACTGGGGAGAGGGGCGAGGAAATCATTTCATCAGAAAGCAGAAACGTATGCACTAACAGCAATATCCTTAGTGCTATGCTGAATTCCTACCAAAGACTCATACCTAGGCTTCTTGAAGAACAAGTTGCCTCCTGTTGCCTTGGCCAAGTGTGTACTGGTAAGGAATGTAAGGCTCCTCAAATGATTTTGTTCTGCAAAGGTTTATTGAGAAGAAAACCCTAGCAGTGTTGAAATGCCTATAACATAAAATAAACAACACTCAATGCCTGGACAGTTACCTGTCTCACACATGAAGTATGAGAGCAATTATAAGCTGAGTGTGTGAGGTCCTTTGAGCAGGGCATGGCTGGATCTTTATTTCGAGAATGCAGAAGTTGGCATCTGATCAGAAACCAGTTAAGCAACAAATAGAATTCCTGTTGACCTCCACTGCAGAAGGGTCAAACCAGTGGAAATCACGAGTTTTATAGAGACAGATTTGTTGTCCCGAAATTACAAAGCATGTGACAGGACAAGGAGGTGGAAAGATAGCTGAGTAGGATGGTCCTTTGATTTCTTCCTTTGTCTGTTCTCGGTATCAAATGATTAAAAGATAGGGAGTGCAATTTCAAAGTCTGAACACCAAGTTCTCAGGAAAGTCAATATATTTTCTTGCTGCAGGCTGTTCCAGAGAAAAGCATGGGGAAAGGAAATGAGAAACGGCTGATTGGCTGACAATGAAAGCTCAAGCCTTTGCTCTCTGCTAGCCTGCCCTGGATTCCAAAAGGTAAATAATGTTTTTTTAAAAAACTGGAGGTGGGGGGGAATTGACTTCAGCCAGCTGCTCTGCATCACAATATAGAGGTTGTCTGTGACAGAATTTGTTGGAGTTTACAATTATTTTAACAAAAGGACAGAAACGTGTATATTTATATTGTTTCCATTGGTGCAGAGAATGGACTTTCATTTCCTTTATAAAGAAAGTCAATTGAGCATGACACTAATATATTGTTCCAAGGAAAGTTAACTCAACTAAACAGGAGACTTGGTAGGAAATTTAAAATGAGAAGCAATTTCTGTTATCACTTTTAATGAATGCCATTAAGTGATAACCAAAAAAGAAAGAGATAAAAAAGATTGCTAAGAAAACATTCCTTCTATACCTCTAAATTATCATGACACCACAATCTGCAGCTATAAAGTTAATTTCCTCAATAATTACATTCTGTTTAAGAATGTGAGTGCTTAAAAGACCCAGAAATGGACAAATGGGCTTCTTATAACTATTGCTGAAAACTCAACTATCTCTGCCATTTCCTCCGTTTTACTGTCCATTAAAAAAAAAAGCATAATCAAAGGATCTATAAAAGCATCATGAAAAAAAATATGCCAAGTATATCAGAGCTTCAGCCAAATATCAATGGACAGTATTCTACTTGGAAACCCAAATTCAGTCAACTGGAAGGCACAATTGATTTGCACACACACTCATTCATGCACACACTCCATCACAACTGTGTTTCCCCTAGCCTGACAAACAGCTGTGTGATGGTCTGTGGGGAGCGTGATTAATATATCGATGATGGTGCATGGAGGGTGACCCTCTTCGGCTCCATCATCCCCATTACAATTGTGATATGTCAGGTAGTGAGCTGAGTAGATCGCCTTCTTAGTGTACTCTGAGACATCACAAAGCAGACACTGGAAACAGCTGGGCCAGTACTGGCTAGGCTACAAGTGCCAACACAGAGCACAACTGATAGAGCAGGGACTGTTCGACTGTTTCTCTAGATTCCAAAGTTTCAATTTTGCCTTACAGGCCTAGTGCAGAACTGGCCTCTTAGGGCAAGTCTGATTACAAATGTATATCAGCTTTCCTTAGGAAAAGGAAGTAATCCCCACATTTATTGAGCAGAATGAGGCTTCTAAGAAGTGGGAACTAAGGGCTGGAGCCTATGGTCCTCCAGATGTTATTGGTCTACAGCTGCCAACATCGCTGGCCATTGGCCATGCCGGCTTGGACTGATGGAAGTCAGAGTCCAACAAGGACATTTTAACCATGTGGGAAAAGAAAGTACCACCTGCCTTTTATGACTGTTGATATTCTGCATTTTATTATTGTGGGGTTTTGTGGTGTTTGCTCATTTTGCAATTTTATGGGATGTATTTCCACCTTGCGATCACATGGTGAAGAACAGGCTATACCTGTGTTAAATAAGTATGGAAACCACTGAATTCCCACTCCTGATATACATGCTCTGCCTCCACTCAGATATAATCTAATTAAGCCCCAGGGCGTCCCTACAGAACTGGCTTTTGAGATTCCTAAAGAAGTCAAGGACGTGTTACAGAAAGTGCTGTGAAACCCACTCTAAAGACAACACAGTAAATGTTCTGCCATCATCCATAAACCAATGTATTCAGTCAATTCCAGTGAATTTCCTCCATGGGTTAGAAATACTCTGTTCTAATTAGAGGTGCTGTGTTCCATCCAGCCTCTCGCAACCTGGCCATGCTAGCTGGGTCTGCTAGGGCTTTCATTCCAAAACCTCTGACGAGCATCAGGTTGGGGAAAGTTGGTCTATTTTGATGCATTGTATAATCGTCTCACTAATGACTTAAGTACTTCATTCCTATGATAAAAAAATGAAAGCCTTTATAACAAGAAAGTGTCAGTAGAAGAGAGGCAGGTCTGCTTCTGTTGAAATCAGACACAGAACAATAAACAATGGGTCGTATAGCAGATGATGGGTCCTTGGGCAGATGAAGGGTCCCAGGACTGTAGCAGAAGAGCTGAGAGGGGGGTGGGAGAGAGCAGGCCACAGAAACTGAGTATAAAGCGTATACGGAACATAAAGTGAATTGCTTAATGACACAGAAAATCCTGTCTAATTATCTTCCAGGAAACCTTAATACACTAATGATAAGGGCCAGGCTCAGCACCATCTTTTACATGCTGGCATACTACTGATTCATTGTCTTGAGATTATCGAGCACAGATCATTTGAATATGATTCCTATTCTCCCCCAAATTGAGGTTTTCTACGTGCATAGTACATCTGTTTCATACCAAATTGGTTCTGTGCATAGTGGTTTGGACAGTCGAGGTATTCCTTCCAAGCTAAGCGCTTTGGATTTGTATCCCAAAGTTTGCAAGCTGCTCACAATGCACATTGGGGCTGTCTGTTGCATTCTGCCTGCCAAACTCAAATGAATGCTTATCAGCTTATATGTGGTCTTAAGCAGAGTTTTCTCTGGGAAGAGGCTGATTATTCACTTATCTATTTATCTGTTTGAAATCTCAGCCAATCAATATATAAATAGCAAGATCTGCTGCCTTTTAGATTTTGGTCACTATCCATTTCCTATTCAAGTCGACAGCAGCATGGTATTTTAATGTATTTTATTTATTCGTTGTTTTGATTCATTAACTACTATCATGCCTCTCTATGACAAAATATTAGAACAAAATTGACATAATGTGATCCATTTTGCCGATCCCAGAAACAAGTTTGGCCACACCATTCTGAAATAATTGAAGTTTCAGGACAATTTTGAAGAGGCTGCAATGGGATACAGTGGAACACAGCCTAGAAGTGACTAGGACTAGATCTGATTTTTCCAGAAAAGCATGCAGTTGGAAAATCAGAAAGGATTGGTAAAAGGCTCTCCAAGCCACTGCTGTCACTTGCACATTCATAGGCAGGGATGGGTCCAAGAATACCCAGAAGGTTGACACTGGTTTCTTCAGTAGATGTGTACACTAGCTAAAACCACTTTCAAAATGTAGTAAAAGAAAAAAAGGTGAAGGACCTCTGGACGGTTAAGTCCAGTCAAAGGTGACTATGGGGTTGCAGTGCTCATTTCACTTTCAGGCCAAGGAAGCTGGTGTTTGTCCACACTTTCCAGGTCATGTGGCCAGCATGACTAAACCGCTTCTGGCACAACGGGACACTATGATGGAAGCCAGAGTGCACGGAAACACCGTTGACCAGCTGTACCTATTTATCTACTTGCACTGGCGTGCTTTCGAACTGCTAGGTTGGCAGAAGCTGGGACAGAGCAATGGGAGCTCACTCCGTTGCAGGGATTCAAACCACTGACCTTCCGATTAGCAAGCCCAAGAGGCTCAGTGGTTTAGACCACAGCACCACTTGTGTCCCTATTCTCAAAATGTACCACCACCACACAACATCGCTTCCATCACCCTCATGAATTCACAGAACATCTAAGTTTAGAATCTTCTCTGCATCCCCAGAAGATGGAAATGAGAAATAGCATATTAATGGCCTTAAAAAATGACCCTGGACTGTAACTTTTCTCTTTTATTTGAAGGTGTAAGTACTGATGGGCAAACTCTCTTGACTCAATTCAGAATAAGCTCAGTACATGCAAGCTTTTATTTGGATATAGCTTTGATGCTCTCCCTAAGTTCTACCTAGGTTTGTAATGTTGCTGCATCAGCATATATATATCCCCATGAGCATTGCAGTTCTGCCACACATGAAAAGAAAGTTGTAGTTCATCTCCGTTTGCCCTGCACTTACCTCTCACACCAACCATAACAGAGAGCCAATGAACTGCTGCCCCCAAGCATATAGGGTTTTGGATCTGGGTGGAGAACAGCCGGGGGGGGGGGTGTTTCCAAAGAAGAAACAATCAAGAGAATTGATCCAGAGAAGATACTCGCCAGATATAAGGCTACATGGTTAGATGGTCTGGCAGGCAATGTCATTTTTAGCATTCCATGATAATTCAAAGACATGGTAGCATATTTAATGCACATCTGGTTTGGCCCACACCTTGTTGGCTGAATTACCCACCCCATGTTGGACCACTGATAGCCATTTGGTATGTTATTTAGAAATAGGTTAGCTCTGTTATCTCAGCCACCACCCTAACAATTTCTGTTGAAGCCACCCAACGCTGACCTTGAGGCAGGGCATTTACACAGTCCATCTCTATTTTTCATTCACGTTCCCAGGAAAGCTTTATGAGCATGCAGTTCAATGGCACTTTGCTGAGTGAGCTTCTAATTCTATTAAGTGCCCCACATGGACCGCTCATATTGACTCATTAATAAAACCATATCATAACTGAATGTGTAGCAACAACGACCGTCGGCAAAGCATCTTCTTCTATTCCTCAAAATGTCATCAAAACCCTTGTTAGGAAACAAACTCATTTTCAGGCTCAACAGCTATTTACAGTGTTTCAAGCACTGATGATAGCTTGTCTGGCTGGTTTAAAAGAGTTCCTGATATAACAGAACCTGACACTGTTTACTTCAGCCTATTATGCCTGCTGCATTCTCTGAATGCTTCAGTGGAACAGAAAAATCGAAAGAGGGCTATTCTTTGTAATGCCAGCTGCTTTTTTTTTGTTTTTAAGGAAATCAATTGTTGCTAGAGCTCAAAATGTTCTCCGCAGATCCAGAGTGACCTACTGCTTTTGATGCCGATGATAAAAGAATGTTATCTGCATTTTCGCAGTTGCAAAACATCTTAAAGAATGCTGAAAATCCTAGGCTGGTTTCATTTTAGCTTGTATTCCGTCTGGTATCCGCTAGTACTGACGTTGTCACTAAATGGAACAAGTTCCATGGGCAAATATGTGGCGTGGGGGAGGGGAGAGGCAAAACAAAAGATTTCTTTGTGCGTGTGCAACATATTGCTTCATTATAAATTGGCAGGGCCCTTTTATGACTGAAATAATTAGTTGTGTTTAGTATTTATAGCTGGTTATCATGATGCTTTCTGTACTGCTAATTAATTTTATGGCCAGCATGCTTCAAATGCAATTAGTTAGGTATGGCAATGATCATAATATTTTACATATTCAGGGCAACATTTTGCCCATGTACTGTGAAACTTGCTGGTAAACTGCATGTCAGATTCACTTAACGTCTTATTCTTACCGTGAATGCTCGCATAGAGCAGTGTGCAGACTAACAATGTAATCTAGGTGATTGCAGTTGTTGACTATTTTAAATGATAAAAAGGATCCAGAAAGCAGGCCCTGAGAGCAAGGGTCATAGCACCCATATATATTTTTTAAACTGCAGGGCAATACCTGCATATCTCTGGGCTGCAAACATGATATCTATGCTGTATTATATGGAACAATGTAGGATATTTATCAAACAGTTGATAAATACTTGCATTTTACCATGGACCTAACTGGACATCACACACAAATATATGTAAGGAAAGCTCAATACCATTTTACTATGATTATGCTTTTTGAAAGAAAAGAAAAGAAAAGAAAAGAAAAGAAAAGAAAAGAAAAGAAAAGAAAAGAAAAGAAGATTTGAGAGTGGGTTAATCTGAGTAGAGCAGCAGTCAGGAACGCTCTTCCCTTCTTGTCATTTATCCATCCCATCATGGATATGGTCCTGTTCTCTCTGTCTGCTTTGAAGGTGGATAACTTCCTGGTAAGAAGGGCTGGGGTTCAACCTCTCTATAGGATTTCTGTCATGGTGGCATGTCCAGTGGTTGAAGGGGCTGACTTGTTCTGCAAGTGACCCCATCTGTCAGCCCGGACACTGAGGTCCAGCTCCAAGGGCCTTCTGGCAGTTCCCTCACTGCAAGAAGTGAAGTTACAGGGAACCAGGCAGGGGCCTTCTCCGTAGTGGCGCCCACCCTGTGAAATGCCCTCTCATCAGATGTCAAGGAAATAAACAAGTGTCTGACTTTTAGAAGACATCTGAAGACAGCCCTGTTTAGGGAAGCTTTTAATGTTTGATGTTTTTAATATTTTGCATTTTTAATATTTTGTTGGAAGCTGCCCAGAGTGCTGGGGAAACCCAGCCAGATGGGCGGGATATAAATTCTTCTTCTTCTTCTTCCTCTTCTTCTTCTTCTTCTTCTTCTTCTTCTTCTTCTTCTTCTTCTTCTTCTTCTTCTTCTTCTTCTTTCCAGTTGCTGCAGGCACCTTTTGCTAGTCTGCTGGCCTCCCTTGTAATTCTGACCCTCCTCCTTTACATTCCACCTATTGCTTTCCGACTCTATGGGAGACTTTGTTGTGTCAGGCAGAAGTGGCTAGCCAGGTGGGGTGGAACTGTTATGATAGCTTCCTTGCAGGTGGGTTGCTAATGCTTACCAAGAGGGAGAGGTGAAGGTGGCGGGGAGGCTGGTGCGGTGTAAACATGCCAGCAGAAGCACCGGATTGGCCTGGCTTCTGCTCTTTTTGTACCACATCAACCTCTCTGTCACCTTGTCCCCCCCTCTGATGTAGATATTAATACTGTGCAGTTTGAAGTGACTGGAAGCATAAGAACTGGCTCCTTTTGGGAAGAATTCATTGTGCAGGCCCATAAGAATATTATTCAAACTTTGACTTGCAGAACTTTTGTTAAAAAACAGAACACAAGCATTAAAGATACATCCCAAAATACAATGTCTTGTGCTGTTCAGCACAGTCTCTGCATCTTAGAAAATATGAAATAATCCAAACAGACCTCAAAGCAAAGATCTCTCTCTCTCTTTAACAGCATCCATTTTCCTGAAGCTATTTTCCTCACGAGCTTCATTTACATCTTCACTCCATGGAGTTTGGGGAACAAAAGACTAAAGGCAGCTCCCTTTCAAAATGGAAATTTGCAACTCAATGCCTCCATCGCATGATGAAAGGTTCACTCTAAGCACACAGTAGAACAACAATCAACAGGTGAGCATTAACTACCGGTAGTTACAACTCAGAGAGAGCTCTTGCTTTTAATATGGTCTCATGGAAACACCCCATGTTAAACCATTTCTCCAGGGCACATTTAGTTATTATCCATTTTTAAACCTTCATTAATACACAGACACTTTCCATTTCTGTGTCAATTAAATCTATTATACTTAACACCCTCTTCCTCCTAGTAAGCAACAACCAGGCAGATCCTTCCCACCTGACAAGTGGCTTCTCATGACAAAATAGTGACTGATCCAAGCCTCGCACATGTGTTATGGCCACTTCAAATTCCTCTGCGCACTTCATGAACATTAGCACTTCATGAACATTAGATTTGTGTGTTTTGGCATTAGTACGTTTATTTACTTTCTTAACGCTGCTTGAAGAATATGCCTTGTTCAGTATTATTTTGGTGACTTGGTATCCGGTGGTTCAATATTTTGGTAGTTCCAGGAATGTGCAGGATTAGCCCCGCTCCTGAATGACATCATCTGCATCAACTGTGCTTTCATTCCCACATTGGAAACTTTTGCACAATGAACCAGCTCCCTCAACCAATTGTGAGTCAAGTTCTGTTGCAATGCAGAGCATTATGTCATCTGAGGGAATAGCAAACTCTGCACCTTTGTGTCTTCTGCAGTGAACAGCTGAAGAGGACTCTAATCAGCTCCAGTTGTGCCACCAAAAACAATATATGTGTGAATGAAAGATTTAGCACATCTTCACCCACATCGACTGATTGACTGATCACTGAGGAAATGGTACCAAATCCCAACAAGAATTTGGGATTTCCATGGCATTCCAAGAATTTGATATATCCCTTCTAACTCTACAGTTCTACGAGTCTATGATAAAAAAATGTGGCAGGCGAGTGGAAATCCGGCAAAAGTGGTTCGAGTTGCAATTAACACAGATCACCTTGTTGTTCCGTTGTCCTTCATGATGTGTTTCCCGATCAAAATTTCCACTTATCACTTGATTACAAGACATTTCTAGCCTTGCCTAATAATACAAAGAACGGAATAGTAGGAAGCCTTAAGGTAGGAAACTCTATCACCCCCGGCAATTACTGTGTCTTACTGGTAACTTGCAGCCTTATCCTGCAAAATGCCATCACTGGAACAAAGCCTGTCAGAGACCAGACTGGATACATTAAAAAGCTTTGATTAACGTGTCCCTAGGGTGTGTGCTGAGGAAACTTTCCCTCCCTTTTTTACACCAAAAGGCAGCCTATTGCAAGCGCTTCTCTGAATTCCTCTCCATAAATACTCTCGTGTTTTAATCCGGCTTGCTGTTTAAATTTAAAAAAGGAAAAGGAAGACGCAGTGACTTTGTGTGACCTAAATATGAGCCACTTTTGATTCATTGTGTGATTTATCAACTGCATGCAGATTGAGTGTTCAGAGAAGCAACAATTAACCTTACTGCGTGTTAGCTAATATTAATTATATATCTCCGGCGCTTTCCTGTACAAGCGTTCAGGTGCCCCAAGAAAAGAGGTCATTCTTAATGTGCTCGTTTTGGCAGATGAGAAGCTTTGTACTTGCCCTCTTCTTGAAAACAAATTTGTTTGTGTTTGGCAAGCATAACATTGGCCGTATTGGCTTTCCTTAGCGGTTGCTGACACTGATGTGAAAATACATATTGCAGTCCTTTTAAGTAGAAATCGCAAAAGCTTCCTCTCACCAGGCCAGGCTTCAGATTTCAAAAGGGCAAGAAGTTGTCCTGAACTCACCCAATTATTTTTCCGTCAAACGCTGGGGAAAATAACATGTATCTATTGTGCCTGAGATTATCCTCTTCTCCCCCCCCCCTTCCCTTTACGTTAGCCCTCTAAGACAAAATACTGAACGGTCTGGTATCAGGGCCAGCAGGGAATACATTAGAAACACAAAATGGATTTCCTTATGCTCCATTAAAGTAGGTATTTAGAAATACCTGCAGGTATCAAGAGGCACTTACTAGAAGTCAGGTTATTGTGTTGTGCAATAATTTTCCATAAAAAAAGAAAAGAAAAGGGAGCTACAGAACGGATCTGCGTGTGGGAAATGGAATTGTCATTCCTTTGAATCCACAGCGATGCTCACTTATCAGTTTTTATTATTTGATACATGTTACTAACAAATGGCCTTGCCTGCAGGACAGATTGCCTTCACTGAGAGCTGCATTACATATTACATATTTGCATACAAGGCTCTCTTCTGCAAAGCTGGGAAAGGGCCCTGCAAAGGGGGAAAGCACACATCATCTTATAAGCAGATGACAGATTTGTGCTTATTTTGCTATGAAGACTGGAGCTAGACTGAAGCCACTTGCACCCAAAAGCTTCCTGACCCGATTACTTGTGTTATATATTATATTTGATGAATGACACTTTTTGCTTGGGCAGAGATGACCACTGTGCCTTTTCTCAGCTGGTCCTGGGGAAAATCTAACAAAGAATTATCTAAAGCAGGCTTCCTCAACCTCTGCCCTCCAGATGTTTTTGGCCTACAACTCCCATGATCCCTAGCTAGCAGGACCAGAATACAGCCATTGCCGGAGAGCGCTGACTTTTTCCTGTGGACAATTGGACTCTAAACAAGTACCCGTGAGTAGAACGGAAAATTGGATTAAGAAACATTTTAATTTGGCACTGAAGCAGGAAGGTTCTAAACAGGAAGTCCGCCTCCCATTTTTGTAAATAGATTGAAGCAAAAACTTTACAAGCTAAAGTCTGGAACATCGTATATAAAGGTCTAAATCTCCTTCAGTTATTACCACCAAAACCCATCTTGGAAGCAGGAGAAAAGGGGGGGGGGGATTTTTGATTGTTCAAGCCTGCAGGAGAGAGAGTAAAGAAAGATAAATTCCCACCGTCTCAAACCTGGGAACGGGGTGTCAGAGACAGAAATTTATGGAGAAGTTCATTGACTGTAAATGGAACGTCTTTTGACAGATAGTTAAAAAAGAGAAACAAATTGATTCTAATGTTGCCTTTTGCATTCAAAAGAAACAAAATATTTGAAAAATGAAAGTAATTTTCTTTTGTTGGTTCTGCTTTCAAAAGATGGATACAAATAGAAACTGTCTCCTCTAGAGGGAGCTTGTTAAATTGTTGCTAGAGTCAATCTGGGGATTTCACAGCTGTGGAGATTAGGATCGTGAGACCAGACTCTGACCTTGAATAAAAATGTGTTTAGAAGAAGTTTTGGTGCTTGCTTTTTGCAAGACAAGCGCTTTCCTGGAGCAGATGCATGAGCAGATGGATTTGATGACTGTTGCAGTCAAAAACTTTGGACAAACGGCGAATACCCATATAGAAACCATTCAGGAACCAACCCATGAACCTGTTTTGACAGGGCAAGTGCAAGTGCAGAAGATAATGGAGGAGGCTGCTGTTGAACCTCAAGTAACACAAATGGAGAGACTCGAGGCCTTGCAGGAGCATAAGCCGCTGTTCTTGAAGTTTGAATCAGGAGTGGACCAGGGGGGGTCTGGAGTTGTGAGGGCTCTTAATTTTGGAGGGACTTTGAAACATGCTTTTAAATACTTTCTGGATTACAGTGTTGACTGTGGGGAATGGGACTGTGGGGAATGGGCTGATCTGCTGAGGGGAGATGGAGATATTTTTGGATTGGAGTCCCCCCGAGGCCTACCCCCCAATGAGAAAGGAAAGAAATTAAGAAAAAGATCAACAAAAGACAAAGTAAAGTGCAGGTATAAACAAGAAGAAGATCTGCAGAAGGGAGATGGAAAAGACTTAAGAGCCTCGGACATAAGATCACCAGGTTGATGGACTAGATGGAATGGACAAGAAGGACTGACAAAACCCGAGACCAGGAAGAAGAGACGTTGGATGAAGATTGGAAGAAAGTTTTAAAAAATTTATTTTGAGAATTAGTGTAAAATTAACAAGTATTAGGAAAAATGTTGGAATGAAACTATTTGGCTTTAGTAGAAATGATATAAGGAGTCATGTACAAATAAGTATTAAGTTTTAAGTTTTAAGGTTTTTTTATGGTAAGATAAGGTTAAAATAAATTAAGGTAAATTGAATGACAGAATATAGTGAAAGATGGAAAGGATTTGCTGAGATAATTAATAGGTAAGACCATTAAGATAAATTATATAACAAAAATTGAGAAAGATGGAAAGAATTTGCTGAAACAATTAATTAAATTAGAATACAAAAAGGGGTGTGTGAGGAGGTCAATGAAACAAGTAAACGAAAGATAAAGATATGGAACATTGGATGTGTGTTTTAATGTTTTGTTTTGTTTTTGCTGTATTGTTGTATTGTTTTTTATGCTTTTTCTTTTATGTATTGTAATGTATGTCTTGTCAAATTTTTTGTTGTTTTCTTTTCTTCTTTTTTCTGTAATTCTTAAACTTCTAATAAATATCATTTTTTTTAAAAAAGAGAGAGAGAAATGCCTATAACCTAAAAATGGGAGAATGAATGGAAGAATGCCAAACTGAAGGGCAATCTTTGTGTGTAAGAAATGTGTTGATTGTGGGATTTGTACATTGCATTCGCTAATAGGAACAGATGGAGAATTTTTGCAGTTTCCTGTTTGGGGGTTTAGACACCATCTACCGGTGAGTGCTGAATGGCAATATTTTCAATCGTCCCACCTGTTCATGGCTGTTGATGGGCCGTCTGCTTTGAGTACCTCAGCATCCCCTAACTGCTGGAAGGAATAACAGAATTTTCCCAGAAAAGCTGAACCTGTGACTATTGTTTATAAATGTTCATTGGAATCCAGTGAAGTAGAAGTTTAAGAGCTTAGAGGGTGAATAGAATAGGGAGTTAGAATGTGTCACACAACCTGAACAATGGAAAATTGCTTTAGAATCCATACAGAATGCTTACCGAGATTTAAAATGGAGATTGATTGAGCAAAAATCGATATGTAATATTATTAATTATTAATTATTGAATTTGTGCACTGCCCTTTTCCCACAGGTCTCAGGGAGACATCACCTTGCCGACAAAGGTCCGTATAGTTAAAGCTATGGTTTTCCCAATAGTGATGTATGGAAGTATGGAAGTGAGAGCTGGAACAAAAAGAAGGCTGATCGCCGAAGAATTGATGCTTTTGAATTATGGTGCTGGAGGAGACTCTTGAGAGTCCCATGGACTGCAAGAAGATCAAACCTCTCCATTCTTAAGGAAATCAGCCCTGAGTGCTCACTGGAAGGACAGGTCGTGAAGCTGAAGCTCCAATACTTTGGCCACCTCATGAGAAGAGAAGACTCCCTGGAAAAGACCCTGATGTTGGGAAAGATGGAGGGCACAAGGAGAAGGGGACGACAGAGGACGAGATGGTTGGACAGTGTCCTCGAAGTTACCAGCATGAGTTTGACCAAACTGTGGGAGGCCGTGGAAGACAGGAGTACCTGGCGTGCTCTGGTCCATGGGGTCACAAAGAGTCGGACATGACTAAACGACTAAACAACAACAAACCACCACCAATAGAGGACCAATGCCACTGGTGTTTTATGACTGTGAGAAAAAGGTTACATATGTGATACCTGAGTGTGAAAAGGAAACAGCGATTTGTGCTGTTTTTGCCTAATGCTACAGGATCCCTCGTTGACTTTGCAGAATGACCACCCACGTGCAGTTGACAAAAGGCTTTCCTATGCAGGGCAATTCGGGTTACAAACACTCTTTCATTGCCTCTATTACCTGCTTTCAGCAGGTATAATGCTTTATTGCCTGATCTCACTCTATTCTTTAGAAGTCTGGCTTTGTGTGAGCCTTTTTTGTTTCAACCCAGATGCCAGTTTCCATTGAAGTATTCTTTTCTTAAACACACGCACACACACACACACCATCATCACCACCACCACCACCACCAAGCTATCTGCAGTACAGCTGATAGAGGAGGGAGCTCATCTTTGTAGTTTTAAAAAGATTGTCTTAAAGGCAGAGGGATTTGTCAAAAGCATTAATGACCCCACTTAGATCTTTTAGACAGTTCGCGATGTAGTTGTTTTTCTTTCAATGGTTCCTTCAGAAAGGCATTCAGAGAAAAAGGCGAAAAGTACACGAGAGACAACGTGGGTTGAAATATATACATCTGCTCAATTATAATTCAAACAAAAACAAGCGAGGAGCTGTCCTTTGTTGAAGCACTGTTGGCCAAGCATCTGGGCTTTGCATTTATACATAATTAAGCTTTAGACAGCTGCAGGTTTTTGCAGTGCAACAGGGCACGGGCTATCATAACACATGGCAAGATGCATATCAATTGGGCTGCTTATAAATTCACACGGAGCGTTTGATTAGAAAAGAGAATGGCATAAAAATGATTTATCATGTCAGTGAATATTTCTATAGGATTGATGGAGGACAATGAAAACAATCTTCTTTCTTCCTAAAGATTTTATATTTTAAGCCCAGAATGTGTTTGTGTGAATAAAAAAACGAACCCATAAAACATTGAAAAACTTCTAGTCAATATGGTAAAAACTGAACTAGCAAAAATTGACTGCCTCCTACCCCAAGCAGCTGCTAAAATATATCTACTGGGCATTAACACCACATGTGGATTGTTGGGTTGAGATTACTAAGGATTCAACAACGATGAAAATATATCACCAGTGCTATTTTTTAGGGCTTGGTTTTTGCCCAGCACTCCATTATTGGATTCTTTTGTCTGTTACAAATAATGATTGGCAGGAAAGCCAATGTCACGGAAAGCTCAGAGGAAACATGGTCCAGGAAGCTAGACAAAAACTTTATTGTCTATAATAGGAGCAGAACAGTAACAAGAAACTGTGGACTAAATCCAGTGCCACCTATTGACTAAAATATATAATTACTCTGCCCACACAGCCAAGAAAAACTGCACAAGGGAATGCCAGCCACTAGCAACACTCTGTTAATCGCAGTTCCAGCTGTGATGATGTAAAAATTTATTACTATCTTGTAAATATCAGTTTGTGTTTTTTAAACATGTATTTCCTCTTTACCTGTATGTAAGCATATATGTTAGATCCATCGGCAACTTGGAGCTCCATTTCCCTGCATACCTCATCACAATATTACAATTTGTACATAATTTCTTCCACATAATCTGAGGAAAGTCTTTAATAAATGTTGCTGCACATGCTCCTGATTTTTGTATGAGATAAAATCACACCACACTATATAAATATCACATATTTTAGCTATTTGGTAAGTCAATTTTTATGCCCTAGGTATTGGCCACAGCAGGTTTTGTTTATTTATTTATTTAAAGTTTTGTTTTCCTTTAGAGTAATTGGGCTTTCAGAATTGTGATATGCAGGCTCCTTGTATTCCCTTCTGGCTATATATTTTATATGATAATGCATACATATAAGGACACATTTTATATGCCATTCATACAATCCTGCTGGATGAAGGATGGAAATGCCTAACTTTCTAAATATATGTGCTGCTATTTTTAAAAGCATGGGTAGTTCTTACAAGTTAGTTGTGGCCCTTGTGGCTATCTTTCATTTTCAGTATCATGAATTCATCATTACATGTAAAAGATGACTGCCGTGATTTTATCTTCATTTTCCTATTTAGCTAACTTTCCTCCCTACTGCCATAGAGGATGATCTCTAATGAAAGGCAAGTAATTAAAAGGATAATCCATACAGCCACAGCAGCACTAGGGTGAAGTTCAGGTTAATTGTACTTGCAGACGAGATAATTAGTTTATCAATTTTGCTATGTTGGTCAAGCTTAATGTCCCATTTGCTTCATCTTGGTTTCTTTTGTCCAAGATTTGCGAAAGTAGGCAGTTGTCAATGCAAAAAAATTAAGTCAGTTTGGTTGATACCCACAGCTTTCAAAAAATTCATTTTTTCATAATTTCTTGAATAAGCAAAACTTTTTCTTTAATTCCTCCTCCTGCTCCTCCTCCTGCTCCTTCTTAGCATTGTGCTTCCTATTTCATTAGCAACATTCGAGTGTTTGGAGTACATGTATTTGGAGTACATAGCTTTATTTCATGGGTAGGCAAACTAAGGCCTGGGGGCCGGATCCGGCCCAATTGCCTTCTAAATCCGGCCTGTGGACGGTCTGGGAATCAGCGTGTTTTTACATGAGTAGAATGTGTGCTTTTATTTAAAATGCATCTTTGGGTTATTTGTGGGGCATAGGAATTTGTTCATTCCCCCCCCCAAATATAGTCTGCCCCCCCACAAGGTCTGAGGGACAGTGGATCGGCCCCCTGCTGAAAAAGTTCCTGACCCCTGCTCTGTATTTCTCACTCTGAACCACTCTATAAAATAAAGCTTCGTGTTCTTCCATTCATTACAATGGAGAATCTAAAAATAGCTATAATCGCCCCCCCCCCATTTTTGGGCCAAAGGGGATGAAATGAACAGGTATAGGTGTCCCTCCAGAGTGGAATAAGCCTGCCAAATTGCAGAGAAATATGTCCATGTGTGGCTTTTTGTGGGGGAAGTACAGGGATTCACTTTCTCCCATAATTCCTGTGATGGGGCGGGAGCTATCTCTTTCTTTAAAATCATTCAAGGCAGCTGATTGGTGTGCATTCTTGGTTCTGCGTTTTTTTAAAAAAACTGTATAACTTTAGAAATAAACAGAAGTTATTTGTACACCAGAGAAAGATGCTGGAAAGCTGTTGCAGAGTTCAAAAACTAACCACAGTTGACTTTGGCACTTGATTTGGGGAAATGGTTTGTTTAAACTGTGGTTTCAAATCCGGAACTACTGCTTGATCCTGGCTTCTCAAGAACTATAGTATTAACAAACCACAGTCTCCCCAGGTTTGAATATCATGCAGCACCGTGGTTAGTTTAAAATCAAAAGTGGAAGATACAAATCTTCATTTGCATGTAAATGAGGAAGAGAGAATAGTGTGGAAAGCTGAAGGCAGATCTTACTTTCACAGAAGGAAGTTATGGTTTATCATTACAACTGTCACAGGTACATCCAGAAGTCAAGGAGGAATTGGTGAAATTGAAGTAAACTCTCCCTGTTTGTGGGGGCAAATGCTTCAAGGGGTAGGAAGAAGAAAATCAAGAAACCTCACAGGAAATGCAACAGCCATATTCTGAAGAGGCAACTCTCGCTCTTGATTTAATACACCAACATCTAAACTAACGATTCAAAGGGATGCTATTGCACTAAAGAATGTGAGAGAGATTGCAACCTAAATAAATACTGAGAACGTTGTTTTTTGGGGGTGTTTGTCCTTCATGACAATTGCCAATTCATTAGTCATAATTTATGCAAGCTGCAAACAGAGATAACAAGCCAATCACTGTTTCCTTCACTATTTTATTTTATTTTTGCTATGGAAATTGATTTGCAAGCCTCATCTCCTTTCACATCAGCCCCCTTGGGTATGTCACTACCAGGGCTTTTTATTATGCTCTGGAACTTGCTGGAACTCAGTTGTGGCACCTGTCAGGTGGGCACCATTGCCATTATAAGAGAGCAAGGGAGGCTTACATGGTGAGTTCCAGCACCTCTTTTCCTAGAAAAATAGAACTGGTCACTACTAATTCAAATAGGGCACTGCCAGGTATCTTGTCGAAGATCACTCAGCAAATCCTTAAGTGGACTTGGGTTCAAATCTAGACCTCCAAGGTCCATCACTTTACTACGTTCGTCACCACCCTGCCTATATAAGCCTCATACCCTTTCTCGAGCAGTTATTCACATGAAAGTTTCACCTTTGATTTACAGAATGATACAATGGGCAGGATTTATACCGGTGTCTACTCACAAGTTGAAATAGAGAAACCGAGCACCTGGGAGCAATCCTACATACCACATCTCTCTCGCTAGTATAAATGTGAATAAATCTGTCGGTATGATGAGCGTCACAGCAGTGACTTAGGGAAGCTGTCCTATGGGGAAAAAAATACATGGAAAATGGTCTTCAGTGTCTTCTCTAGTTCAGCATTTCATATTCCCCATTTGCTCCTTTCAATTACATTTAAGTCTTCCATTTTGTTGCTTAAATGTTTAACTCTAACTCTTAAAAGATGGCAACATGTCCAGATCTTTCGTAATAGAATTGGATAAGGATTTGGATATATGAAATTGAATTTAGATGGCCTTGATTACTCCTTTTGAAGGCAAGGCCCTCTAAATGAGCGATATCATTTCTACAACATTTCCTGCATTTAATTCAGCATGGAGTCAACATATAGGGTTGGGTCCAGACTTCGCCTTCTGCCCATGAAAGGCTTTTTAATCCAGGGAAGAGATTCTGCGGGTGAAGAGAGGGGGGTAACCTTTGTCAAGACCCTCTCCAACCGCAGTCAGTAGTGTCCCATCTTGTAGGGTCCCCCTGTCCAGAGTAGATTTCCAAGGAACTGCAGGGGGAAATAGCAAAAATCCATATTCTCCTTTGGCTGGTGGAAGCTCCCCTCGAGCAGAACCCTCTTCTGGCAGTTCCCTCACTATGAAAAGTGAAGCTACAGGGAACCAGGCAGAGGGCCTTCTTGGTAGTGGCACCCACCTTGATGGTAGCTGCCATCCCATCAGATGTCAAGGAGATAAGTAACTATATAACCTTTAGAAGACATCTGAAGGCAGCCCTGTACAGGGAAGTCTTTTAACGTGAATGGTTTTATTATGCTTTTATATAACGTATTTTTCACTCTATAAGACGCACCAGACCACAAGACACACCTAGTTTTTGGAGGAGGAAAACAAGAAAAAAAATATTCTGAATCTCAGACCCCAAAACAGCAAGAGGGATCGCTGCACAGTGAAAGCAGCAATCCCTCTTGCTGTTCTGGCTTCTGAGATAGCTGCGCAGCCTGCATTCACTCCATAAGATGCACACACATTTCCCCTTACTTTTTAGGAGGGAAAAAGTGAGTTATAGAGCAAAAAATACGGTATGTTGGAAGCTACCTAGAGTGGCTGCGGTAATGCAGTCAGATGCTTGGGATAGAAATAATAAAATTGTTGTTGTTAAGCCTGTGGTGGTGGTATAAAATATTTCGTTATAAACTGCCCTTCAGATAAAATCTCCATGGTATCTAGCAGAATGTATTATAACAATATACAGAGCTAGCATAGCATAATGAATGAATGAGCACCCTGACAGTAGAACAGAGGGAGCCGTCTTATATTAGATCTGGCTGTATGTTCATCTAGCTCAGGGTTGCCTACTTGGACTCACTTTGGCTCTCCAGAGTCTTGGGAAAAGGTCTCACCATCACCTGTCCCCTCTGCCTTTATCATCTGGAGATGCTCAGAACCGAACCTGAGGCTTTCTAGAAGCTCTGCAACATAACCACTCTAGGTAAAGGGACCCCTGACCATTAGGTCCAGTTGTGGCCGACTCTGGGGTTGCGGCGCTCATCTCGCTTTATTGGCGGAGAGAGCCGGCATACAGCTTCCGGGTCACGTGGCCAGAATGACTAAGCCACTTCTGGCGAACCAGAGCAGCGCACGGAAACGCCGTTTACCTTCCCGCTGGAGCGGTACCTATTTATCTACTTGCACTTTGACGTGCTTTAGAACTGCTAGGTGGGCAGGAGCAGGGACCGAGCAATGGGAGCTCACCCCGTCACGGGGATTCAAACCGCCGACCTTCTGATCGGCAAGCCCTAGTCTCTGTGGTTTAACCGCTAAGAACTGAACCTGAGGCTTTCTAGCAGCTCTGCAACATAACCACTCTAGTTTGGAATTAAACTCCATTGCTGCTTAAGGTGGTAAGTGAAAATAAAAAACAAAACATTGTCTCTCAGCTGGCACACTATAATGAATGCAAAAACTTGTCCTGCTAAGCTGAATGTTCTGTCTGTGGTGGCAAATTGGCTCCTGCGTGTTTGATAACGTAAACATGCATTACTGATTGTTATGCTTAAAGAGGAATCACACAATCATTCACTCAGAGCGATTTTCAAGGAACAGAAACTTCAGAGAATGCATGCTCATGAGTGCAGGAAGTCGCAAATAGCAGAATCCAGCATTTATTCGCAACACACACACACACACACACACACCCCACAAAAAACCCCACCACACCCAACTCTTTGCAAGCTGAACTAATATAATGTTCATTAGGAGAGATGAAATGATGCACAGAAAGGCATTAGAAACTATCATACAGATAATACCAAGGTCGCTGGTTTTAATGGCATGATAATGTTTTCATAAAATGTAATCTGCTTTCCTCAGAAATCCAGAGGTAAATGTTCCCATCTCTCAGTTCTTGTTTTTGGAATGGAATCGTTTGAGAAAACTAATAAGCTGAAACAAATGTAGATTCTGATTCATAGCCAGGGCTCAGTCTATTTCATCTAGTACATAAATAGAAATCCCAGGGCACATACAGAGCATGGCATGCAAAGTTGAATTAAAGCTAAGCTTGGCCCCATCTGCAATAAAAGGTAAAAGGTAAAGGACCCCTGACAGTGAAGTCCAGTCACAGACAACTCTGGGATTGTGGCGCTCATCTCGCTTTACAGCTGGCGTTTGTCTGCAGACAGTTTTTCCGGGTCATGTGGCCAGCATGACTAAGCCGCTTCTGGCGAACCAGAGCAGTGCACGGAAACACCGTTTACCTTCCCGCCAGAGCGGTACCTATTTATCTACTTGCACTTTGACGTGCTTTCGAACTGCTAGGTTGGCAGGAGCAGGGACAGAGAAATGGGAGCTCACCCCGTCGCAGGGATTCGAACCGCCAACCACTGCGCCACCCGCATCCCTATCTATATTTTAAAAATAAACAAACCCAAACCAGTTGTTGTCGTTTTTCTTCCCAGAGAGGAAGCACGTAATTTAGAAAGGGCAGAAAAAGCATGGAGAGGATCAGAAATCATCATTCCTCCTCACAAGAGAAAATAATAAAACTTTAGATTCCATTGAATATCGGTGAAAATGATTTGTAATGGGCCTCAGGGCCAAAATGAGCACTGCATACACCCTCACAGCCTGAATAGCAGACTGTTTATATAAAAGAAATCAATACTATTATTAAAAAAGCAGCTGGTTGCAATAAAGGCAGTAAGAGATTGTAAGTCTAAGTTTAGGAAGCAAAGTTTGGTTTGCAATGTAAAAAAAAAAGAAAAATACTACAGAAGCTCAAATAGTAGGATTTTACAAATGTTCATGGTTCGGGTTTTTGCTGAGAGTCAACTTGTTAAACATTGTTAAAACAGAGTACCCTCATCAGTAAAATATTTAACCCCTTTCAGATGATTAACCAAGGAGCAAGAGATTAACCTAAAAATCCTGCACTATTGGCATTATTATTGCAATTAGACCTGCTCATGTCAGAATTCCATGTTTCTATTACATTTTTTTAAAAAATCAAAGTTAGTGAGATTAGTGTAAAAGAAATGCCAAAATTGAAGGTCATTACTCCAATTAGACTTATACACATCAATATTTTTTATGATTTGATCCAAAATGGCTACTTTTTTTAATGCTACAGCTGAAAGCTTAGTGTCAGCTCAAGGCCACATGTCACCGAATAGCTACAATGCTATAATATGCATCTGTTTGCTCAGCTCATTTATGTTCCAGTTGCTATTTTTAGAAATGCAAATTTGTGTCCTACAGCATCCATGATAAGAAACCAACTAGAAGATTATAATGCAGTGTGCAAGCTACCCTTCCCTTCAGTAAGTAACTTAAACCAGAGCTGTTGATTCCCCCTCCTACAGCAGAGGGCTGAACCATGTATTTTGCTGATCATGAAGTTTAGATCTCATGTATAAGCTTAGGAAACAGTACATTCATGCATGTATTATGCATTTATTCAAGCTGTGGTGTTTAAGTGATTGATTGATTGATTGATTGATTGGTTGGTTGGTTGGTTGGTTGGTTGATTGGTTGGTTGGTTAGATTAATCAACTAAAACCCTTTTGATCACCTACAAAGGTGCCCCAACTAACCAGACTGCAGATTTTACAGAATGTTAAATTATTTGATTGTTAATTATTTGAAAGCAAGAATGTAGAAAAACTGCATGGCAGCACTATCGTTTCTTTAGTAACACAGAGAGATGTACAACTTGATCATCCATACTTTACAAAAATGAATGTCTTTTACAAGGATGATATGGAACAAAGGTTCATATTTATGTTGCGCTCAGAATTTTGCTGCTGTTAGGTGCTCAGGGTGTGTTATTCCTAGATTAATAACTTGCAGAAAACAGGATGTTCATAAATGTAAGATAAACTTAAAGTGAATATGTCTGCACACAGGGACCTGTGGTGTATTTTGCATTCTAAGGCCATTTTCTATGTATAATTAACATTTGCCTTTTGAGAGTGTTGACCAACTCCTGGTTTGTTCATATAAGGCAACTCCTGGTTTGTTTATATAAGGCAACTATAATTATCAGATGCCACTTTCCAGCCAAACATGTAAATTTCATGACAGAATATAACTTGTCATTGGCTGATGCAATAAAAGCTACATAGTGCAAACCTGTGTAAAATATTCAGAGCTTGAAGATAGCTTTCTAAAACATTAACCTTCTTGTATAGACTACCTTCTCAAAACCACTTCATGCATGCAGATATAACTGCAAGTTCCATTTGGCTGCTACAGTTGTAACCATGGGATCATTTCAGATTTTAAAAATATATATACAGTGGTACCTTGGGTTAAGTACTTAATTCGTTCTTAACCTGAAACTGTTCTTAACCTGAAGCACCACTTTAGCTAATGGAGCCTCCTGCTGCTGCCGCGCCGCCACCACACGATTTCTGTTCTCATCCTGAAGCAAAGTTCTTAACCTGAAGCAGTATTTATGGGTTAGCAGAGTCTGTAACCTGAAGCGTATGTAACCTAAAGCGTATGTAACCCGAGGTACCACTGTATAGAGAATAAATAATCATAAACATAATTTCCTTCAAAATCTTGGTGTTTCTATTTTCATTATGGTCTTCCTCAGAGGTCCTATCTCCAAGTCTGTTTGCCCTGAGGAGTAAGGCACGTGGGGCTTCTTTTCAGCCGGAACTCGCTGGAACTCAGTTTCGGCACCACTCAGGTAGGTACCATTGCCATTATATCAGAACAAGGGAGGCGTTTATGGTGAGTTCTGGCATCTCTTTTTCTAGAAAAATAGCACTAGAGGCATGTAGTGACTGGACATCAAGTGTTTTCTGTTAGAATGCCCTGGGTGCAAGCTTTGGAATTAAATTTTAAATTTGAATTAACTTTTCCAGAAAATTTTGCCTAACAAGACTTACATATGAGTAAACATTGTAGGCACATCCTAGCCATGGAGATGGACATTGCTGGATGATTCATTATGTGAACCTTAGAATTCTGTTTCCAGTCGTTGTGGCAAAATGTGCTCTCAGCAGCACTAGAACGATCTTGGGTTGGAAGTAACCAGTGTTGCTTTTCTAGAAAAAGAGGTGCCGGAACTCACTATGAACGCCTTCCTTGTTCTCATGGAATGGGAATGGTGCCACCTGAGAGGTGGTGGAACTCACCTGAGAAGTACAGTGGTACCTCGGGCTACATACGCTTCAGGTTAAATACGCTTCAGGTTACAGACTCCGCTGACCCAGAAATAGTACCTCGGGTTAAGAACTTTGCTTCAGGATGAGAACAGAAATTGAGCAGCAGCGGCGCAGCGGCAGCAGGAGGCCCCATTAGATACAGTGGTGCTTCAGGTTAAGAACAGTTTCAGGTTAAGAACGGACCTCCGGAACAAATTAAGTACTTAACCCGAGGTACCGCTGCATTGTGTTCTGGCAAGTTCCAGCCAAACAAAGCCCTGGAAATCGTCAACATCAGAGTGTCTTTATTTTGGTTAGAGAACAGTGGCGTAGCGTGGGGGTGCAGGGGGGGGCCGGCTGCACACTCTCAGCTCTCTGCCCCTACCTGGCTCACTCTCTCTCTCTCACTGCAGTGCTGGCTGTGTGAATCCGATCCGAGCCGCTGGGTCGCCGCCCACTGTGGAGGGGTGGGTGCCAGGTGTGCGGTGCGGAGAGAGAGCGAGGGACTATCTGGGGGAGGGACAGTGCAGCGGCCGCCCAGCGCAGTGCTGAGCGCGGGAGAGAACCACACCAGACCAGGCAGCAGCAAGAAGAAGCTGGCAGCGGCGGCAGGTTAGGGGTTAGGGGGCGCAAATTACTTGCCTTGCCCCGGGTGCTGACAACCCATGCTACACCACTGTTAGAGAAACAAAGAACTCCCTGCCCAGGCTAAGAAATGAACAGGATACATCTAGAAGAGGAAGAGGAAGAGGAAGAGGAAGAGGAAGAGGAAGAGGAAGATCCAATGGGATCAGCAAATTGTCACTGCCCCTATTGCTCGCCAGAATATTTGACAGAAGTCATAAGAAGTTTAGTTCTGATGATTTCATCCAATTTAAATTGGAAATATCCTTAGATACAAGCTTGGATTCCCTTGAATTTGAGTTGTCGCTATGAATGCTTGGTGTTCTCGGAGATACAAATATTGCACAGTCTGGCATTTTTCTCTTATTAATGTAATGGTTTACTGTAAAAAAAAGTGAGGGGGGGAGACCCTGCTGTCACACATTATAACCCCTTCAGCTGCCTTTATTTGGTCTTTCTGTAACTGCAGAGAAAAATGAAGTCCTTCCAGACACGTTAGACAACTAACAGGTTTTTGGTGGGGGTTTTTTTTTTATCACTAAGGTAATTGTAGATGCATCCTTTGGGATTTTGCACTTGGCAGAACTAGTGGTCCACCAAAGAAAGATGGATGCAATTGGCAACGCAGTGCAGTGCAGGCATCTCTCCTATACATCAAGTCTAACCTGTTCTTTCTTTAAACTGTCAGTTTCACCCCAGGTACCCGTACACACTGACAGCCAGATGACAGAGGAAAGATCTTTGGGTTCTTTGTTCCTTTAAAGGCATCTACTAAGCAGCCTGAATGTACTCATAACTCATACCATTTGACTTGATTATTTTAAAATATTACATGAAAGGACCTGTCCTGGTCTTAAAGTTTAATTTTTTTAAATGATTCTGTATCCTCAGCATCGGTACGGAAAACGGTAGCTACAGTCGAGAAACTCCAATTGATGTCTAACAAAATGCCATTTATAACTGTGATTAGCTGTCACTGCAGAATAAAATCTGGCAGTATACAGTATCAAGAGTCGAATATTTCTATTTTCAGAGGGGCAATTTATGCTGCTTAAACAGTTAATACAACTTTGTACCTGTGTGTGTGTAGCAAGTAGAATAAAGAAGAGATGAAGACTTCTGAAAAAACTGGCACCTGCCAAATTGAATTTCTAGCAGTAAGGAACACCTCCCAGTGGGAATATCTTTAGCACTATTAATTCTACTCTTTGAATTTTTCAACTTTCTGAACATTTCGCCTGGTTAATATTTGTTACGTCTTACATAAAGCCACACTTTACTATGTAAGCAGATCACTTAGCCAAAAACAAACACATTGCACATGCAAAAACCATCTGGTATGATCTGTATTTTTTTCTCTTGAGATCTGTCTACTTTCCCCTCTGCTCTCTCCACCACCGCGCTGCCACATAAAAAAATGAAAAGAAATTCATAAAAGGGTAAAAATTTTTACATCTTGTGTCCTCCAAGATTCATTGTAAAACTGCCTGCCAGGCAACATTAACTTGCTATCGCTCCAATAGAAAGGTAAGTCAATCACATACTGTGATGTTATTGTGGACCATGAACGTTAACAATACACCCAAACCAGTGGCTTTTTGCACACTCTCCTGTTATATTTTACAAGGAAGAAACACAGTCCGCATCACATCCTCTTGCATTTCCTGATCAAGGCTTCATTTCTGGTTTTCTCGCAAGAAAGGCTTTATCTTTAAAGAGGTGCAATTCTCGCAATTCTGGACACAGGTCTTGCACTGCCTCGCTTCCTGACCATTTATCTGCTCTATCTTTTTCATTACTTAATGCTAATGTTCATGGCAGAGTGGCTAATCTCTGGCTATATTGCTGGACTCCAACTTCCCTCAGCCATAGCCGGAGGTCAGGGACAAAGGGAATTGTCCCCCAACAATTGGAGTGCCAGCCCTTCAGTTATGGAAGTGCGGAACACTGCAAAACAACTTGCAACAGCACCAGAGCTTTATCCTGAAAACCACTAGGTATACGCATGTCAAAGGTTTCTGGATTTTGCTATGTAACACTCAGGCTATGTTCACATTAACAGCTTAAAACGCAGCAAGGCTGTTCCCCTCTGTGTTTCAAGTCATTTTTTCATGTTGCTGAACGGACCAGAGATGGGGTGGGAATGCCTTGCATCTGATGTGCATTACCTGTCTAGCCTCCCCAATCCTCTGGATTGAGGGGAAATGCGTCAAACAGCAATGTTTATTAAGAAACTACAAGACAGCTCTGCATTGTGGGTATCATTGCGTCAGGCATCAGGGAATCCGATCCCCCCCCCCAGTAGGCTGCCAGGAATTGATAGACAAGGAAACTCTTATCAATGTCTTTTATTCAATATTCACAGAGGGAGGCTTAGAAATGCAGCCTCTTGTAGTAATGGCGTTGCTCTGAGTAATCTCCACTCCCCTTCTCTCCTCAATCGTCAACAGCACCACCCACCTTACAGTGGACGCTTAGGACCATTTGTCTTCGAGCCCTTTGCTCTCCTACTTTCAATGCTTGCCGGGTTCTGGGAGATGGTGGGTCTGGAATGCTTTCTAGTGATAACGTGTCAGCCAGCTGCTCTGCCTCTGCCTCCTCCTTTTCCGTCATCTCCCAACTTTCCCCCCTCTTCAGCCTCTGCGCTGTGATCTCCCGCAAACCACTGCTGTAAATCTATACTGTCTTCCTCTTCTCTGGAAGGGTCACGAAGGGAGGCAGTCTCCACCATTCCTCCTCTGTCCAGTCCCTGATACATTGTGTGTACATGGATTCAAAAGCCAATGGTGTGAGAGAGCTAGAGCTGGTGTAAATGGGTACACAGCCTCAGTTTGATCCATGTGCATCACAGCACAATATTCCACTGTATTTTCTTTAAAAACCCCAGTATCCATTAGCTCCATAATGGACATCACAAACTTTTTGCAGGCTATACCATATTGTATAAAACATTGTGACAGATGGATGGTTCTTAAGAAATACTCCTTGGTTATTCTTTTGCTTGAAATGTCAAATGTAAATAAGAAGGCCTTTATCCAAACCTATGTTTTTGATAATTAAATCAGTGAGACACACACATCTGACAACTCTTCTGGAATAAATCCTTCTATGCCATTTATGACTCTCTGACTGAGCATTTTCCAAGTACAAAGCCAGTTCTTCTATACTCCAGCTATTTTCTGACAACTTCCTGACACGAGTCTTCAAAACGTGAATTTAGAAATGCAGCAAAGGAAGTGGCCCCCATTCACAGGCATTCAACATCTCAATTTACACCTCCACAGCTGCAGACTCAGAGAGACCTAGGTTGACTCTGAGCTGGGTACAATCACACACAAGAATGGCTGCTCACCCCTTCTCAGGTGGGCTGCGGTTGCGGACCTCATCTCCATCAACCATCCCCAGCAACTAGGGCCCATGTGTCTTGCTGGCTCTTAGGGGAACCCCCCCCCCCCAGCCTGCAAAATCAAGAAGCTGGGATTCTTTGCCCAAATGCCGGCTTCAATACGCTAGATGCCATGAGCTGTCTGCATTGCCAGAGAAACAGAAATGGGCATTTGTGAGGGCCACCAGGGCTGTGCTGCAAGCTCCATTGGTGCTCTCCATACCCACCAATCCCTACCCCTCTCACGCAACCAATTCCAATCCCAGGGAAGACCATGTCAGGACACCAGTTTGGAGTGCAGTGCTGTTCAGTCTGGTGGCTCAGCTGGGCTCCCTGCAAAGCAAATGATGGAGGCTGGAACTAGCAGTGTAGGGGTGAAACATGCAGTAGAAACCCAGATAGAAGAGGAGGAAGAGAGGGGCGCTGGAGATGCAGCAATTGAAGACTAAGAGAACATTCACACGTAGGGAAATATTCTGTTTTCTAATGTTTCTTTCACACTGAAATACTTGTTGCATTGTGGAACTGTGGCGTTTATACCAGCGTGCCACACTAAAGTTTATGGGTGTGGTATGGTGCAACAACGAACATAATTGGACAAGGTAGTTAATCCCCACCCTTTCTAAAATTGCACGCTTCTGTTCCTTCGTGATTCACGCATGAAAAATGGATGGAAAGAACTGTATGCCGGTACATCTCCCGAAATTTCATCACTGTACTCCTATGATTTTCTGGGTTAATGGGGGTTGTAAACACATATTTTCCTGGAAGCTATTAACATGGAAATGAGTGCTAAGCTTCCAATAGGTCCTGCTAGATTTCCAAAAGCAGATTTTAGGTTGTATGGAAGCTCCAATATAATGCAGAAACAGGGAAACGGAATAAATTGCTGTGTGAATGCAACCTAAGGCTCCATTCAGTTAGCATTTTATTCATTTTTCCAATGTTTCCTTATCTGATAATTTCCATGTTTCATATGATCTTTCACATGCTCTTTTGTGAGGAATACATTACTAATATTCAGAGAAAACTATGATATGCTTGTGTGAAATTATTGAACTTGAACATATTCCCAAGGGAACATATGAGGGTGCACCCCCCCAAAAGAAAATTGTGAATGACAATTGTACTGGATGCTTTGCATCTGCATGCACAATATGCTCTCTGCAGCTGATTCCCACCCAGCAAGGAGACATAATGTGAATAAAACAGGAATTGCTTCCACCCTGGTTTTTTTTACCGTTCAAACTCTATAAAGAAGAGCAGGTCTCTTCTAGCAATATAAAGTGCTTCACACTTTGCTTTCCTTGCAAGCACACTTATGATTTAAAAAGAGAGAGTTGTCAAAATTAAATCAGATAGGAGATGCTGTCCAGTTTAAAAGGTTACTACAGCAAATGGGCAATTAGTGCTTCCCACAGCAGTGACGGGTTTAGCTTCTAGAAAGACCTCTTAGACACAATACAATGGCTGAATAAACCATCTTTGTAATCCCATTTGTCACAAGTCCAGCAGCAGGTCTTTTTCACTGAATTAGCAGGAGATGAACAACTAGGAATGGAAAAGATTTTTTATTTTATTTCTTAAGGAAGAGAGAAAAATAATGTTATGTCTTGTAAGGCTGTGAGAGCAGCTGCGTCCTGATCTTTGCAAATCTGAATTGTGGGCAGCTCATGGGTTCTAGCTTCTTACAGATTTTACATTTTTAATGTAAGGATTAAAGCTGCAATCCTGCACTCCAGTGGTATGCAAACTCCCCCACGCAAACCACTTGAAAATTGCTGAGGGTCTTGGGGACCACGTAATGATTATTCGTCCTGCTGTAGCAATTTAATATGTTGTGCTATATGTTGTTGTTTTTTACTGTGTTTATACAGGCACTCTGTGGACCACATGAATGAAGCTCATGGGTCGCTGATGGACCAAATTTCCCCTGAAACTCTGCTATACCCACTTACTTGGGAGTAAGCCCCAGTGTACTCAGTGGGACTTAGAAGTGAATAATTCAGCATTAGCTCTTTTGTAAGTTAAGAGCAGGGATGCGGGTGGCGCTGTGGGTTAAACCACAGACCCTAGGACTTGTCGATCAGAAGGTCGGTGGTTCGAATCCCCGCTACGGGGTGAGCTCCTGTTGCTCGGTCCCACCTCCTGCCAACCTAGCAGTTCGAAAGCACAAAGTACAAGTAGATAAATAGGTACCGCTCCGGCGGGAAGGTAAACGGCTTTTCCGTGCGCTGCTCTGGTTCACTAGAAGTGGCTTAGTCATGCTGGCCACATGACCCGGAAGCTGTACGCCGGCTCCCTCGGCCAGTAAAGCGAGATGAGCACCGCAACCCCAGAGTCGGCCACGACTGGACCTAATGGTCAGGGGTCCCTTTACCTTAAGTTAAGAGCTCTTACTGTTACTTAGTTAAGAGTTCGTGAACACAAAAACTACCTTTTAAAAAACTATCCCTTTTGATGTACATTAGTAAACCTATGTCATGTGACATTACTGACTTGCCATACTCCTGCATGGGGGAGGGGCAAGACCTCTGGTGGGAGACATATCATGTTCTTTTTAAAAACAAAATATTCATTTTTCATTTTCATTCATTACATACATCTCAATTTCTTAACATTTACTATATATTCCTCCCTCCCTCCCCTCCAGGGCTTCCCCCAACTTCCGCTTCTGGTTTGTTTCTCTTTTCACCCACTTTTCTATCTCCTAACAGAAAAAAAGTTATTAATAACCTAACATCAAGCCTAAAAACATAAAAATAAAATACACTATAATATTTCACTGTTTTCTAAACATTTTCTAATACTAATAATGTGAACATTTATTTAAATCCTGCCATCAAGTCTATTGACTTTCTTTGTTTCTGCAAATATAATATAAATGGTTCCCATTCTTTTTCAAAGTTGCTGTTTTCTTTTTCTCTTAATCTATCTGTCATTTTTTGCCAGTTCTGCGTAGTTCATCAACGTCTCTTGCCATTGTTCTTTAGTTGGTATTTCTCCAGTCTTCCAATTTTGTGCAACATCATGTTCTTTCTGGGGTAGTTAGTCCATCTTTGGTACACACCTTGCATGCCACTCTCACCTGTGGCTCCTAGAAGCTGTCAGAATACTTCATATAACCTCTGCTCTCAGATATGCTCAGTACTGACCCCAGCCTGCTTCTGAGACTCCCGCTTTCTACATGACAGGTCCTGTTGACTCTACACCACTTGCTGGGAGTTGATGCACAAGCCATAGTGTTATTCTTTGCATCTGCAAGTGCACCATTGAGATATTGCTCTCACAGGGACAGCGCAGTCGGTAGAGCAGAAGACTCTTAATCTTATGGTCGTGGGTTTGAACCCCATGTTGGGCAAAATATTCCTCCATTGCAGGGGGTTGGGACCATATAATCCTTGTGGTCCTTTCCAACTCTTTTATGATTCCGATTCTAAAGTAAATGAAACATGAAAGTAGGGAGAGCAAGAGTGAACATGATAGCCAGCCTTCCCCCCTCCCCAAATTGCTGTTCCATCATTCTACACAGGTTGGATGCCAACCCTTTGCAGTGCAAAGACTTCTCACATGATTTTCCAGGTGATATAGTAAAAACCTGCTCCTTTTCACTTATGGGGTACCCAAGATCCCATATACAGTGGTGCCTCGCAAGACGAAATTAATTCGTTCCACGAGTTTTGTCGTCTTGCGATTTTTTTCGTCTTGCGAAGCACGGTGTCGGGAAAGTTTTGGAAAAGCTTCAAAAATCACCAAAGTCTTTAAAAACCTACAAAAAGGCTACCACACCGCGTTCTATGAGTTGCTCCTCGAAGTCAAGTCGCAACTGTATTAACGGTGTTAAGAAGAAGGAAACAAACTTGCAAGACGTTTCCATCTTGCGAAGCAAGCCCATAGGGAAAATCGTCTTGCGAAGCAACTCAAAAAACCAAAAACCCTTTCGTCTAGCGAGTTTTTTGTCTTGCGAGGCATTCGTCTTGCGAGGTACCACTGTAGAGTCCTTAAGTAGGTTCCCTATTGGTAGAAGAAAATAACAGAGGCCAACCAGTTAATAAAGATCAACCACATGTGGAACCTAGACAATCACCCTCCAATTCCTGGAGATCAATGGAGTGACTGGATATTATGGTCCTTCATGTTCTCCCCATTCACATGTTCTACTTACTAATATGAAGAGGGCTGGAATCATGGAAGATGTGAACTTAGAGTTTACTATTTCTGAGTGACCCAGTACCTATTTACCAAAGGCTCAGCTAGTTCCTTTTGCCAAAAGTGGTGTTTTCTTGTCAGCCAGTCCGCTTGACAGCACCCCATTAGCATCACTGTGTCAACAGAAACTAAGTTTAAAAGTGCATAATTACTGTTTAATGTTTAATATTGACACAAGGCTCTCCAAATCTCAGAACACTCCACGCAGGGGAGGGGCGTTACAAAACAATACATCAAAGGGGGACATGAACACACAAGGCCCAATATAATCTGACCGTATATTTCAAGAGAAATTAAACAGATGCAAGATCTACATACAGCATCTACAGTAAATATGGAACCTCACTGATCTAATGTAATAAGGGAAACGGTGGATGTGAAACATTGTCTAAACCAAATTACATTCATCTCTCTAAGCAAACAAAGACAGCTGGCTCTTTCAAAGAGAACGATCAGGTTTAGCTCTCTTGCTTTTCTGACCCCGGGCATGAGTCAACAGAAAGACAAATTATCACTCTCTGTAGGAAAATAATTCATTTGGTGCCCGATATAAACAGTTACCTTCACGTAAGCCACAGCACAGTGGTACCTTGGTTTTCAAACTTAATCCGTTCCGGAAGTCTGTTCCAAAACCAAGGCATGCTTTCCCATAGAAAGTAATGCAAAATGGATTAATCCATTCCAGACCTTTAAATACAACCCCTAAAAGAGTAATTTAACAAGAATTTTACTATCTAACGAGAGCATTGATCCATAAAATGAAAGCAATAAACAATGTACTGCAGTCACACAATCAATCAATCAATCAATCAATCAATCAGTAGCCGCAAAAACAAAAATGCAAAATAAATAGCAAAAACAGACAGACCTTAGCGTAACACTCAAAACAGAAGTGTGGCACTCAAATCGGAAGCATAACACTCAAAACGGAGCACGTTTCGAAAAAAGTTTGCAAACCGGAACATTTACTTCCGGGTTTGCAGTGTTTGGGTTCCAATTTTTTGAGTCAACAGTGTGACGCGGCAGCTAAAAAAGCCAATGCAATTCTGGGCTGCATCAATAGGAGTATAGCATCTAGATCAAGGGAAGTAATAGTGCCACTGTATTCTGCTCTGGTCAGACCTCACCTGGAGTACTGTGTCCAGTTCTGGGCACCACGGTTCAAGAAGGACACTGACAAACTGGAACGTGTCCAGAGGAGGGCAACCAAAATGGTCAAAGGCCTGGAAACGATGCCTTATGAGGAACGGCTAAGGGAGCTGGGCATGTTTAGCCTGGAGAAGAGGAGGTTAAGGGGTGATATGATAGCCATGTTCAAATATATAAAAGGATGTCACATAGAGGAGGGAGAAAGGTTGTTTTCTGCTGCTCCAGAGAAACGGACCCGGAGCAATGGATCCACACTACAAGAAAGAAGATTCCACCTAAACATTAGGAAGAACTTCCTGACAGTAAGAGCTGTTCGACAGTGGAATTTGCTGCCAAGGAGTGTGGTGGAGTCTCCTACTTTGGAGGTCTTTAAGCAGAGGCTTGACAACCATATGTCAGGAGTGCTCTGATGGTGTTTCCTGCTTGGCAGGGGGTTGGACTCGATGGCCCTTGTGGTCTCTTACAACTCTATGATTCTATGATTCTATGAGTACCAAGGTGTTTGAGAACCAATGTACCACTGTATAGCACATTTTTTAAATGCTTTGCAGAAAATGGAAGTAAAGCGAAGATGAGCTGCTTCTAGACTTTTGTTGCTTTGTATTTGGGATTCAAGAGTTTTCCAGCAACTTCAGGTTGTGCAGATGAAGTGGATTGGGTGCTCCTGCACAACAAACCAGCTTCATAGGGGAGCAGGGATTGGCCTTTGACATCACTGGAACGGGCAATGGGAAGTGTGGAGTGACAATTGCTTAATGCAACTGCCCCTGCAAACAAATCAGAATGAATGCTCCACAAGCAGGTGACATTGTAAAACGTCCCTGCAAACTTTGTTCAAACAAATCAGGGCGAATGCTTGGTTACATAAGCCCTTGGATTTTCTGCTCCCGATATATCTGGTGTTTATCCTAGAAACTGTAGCGATTCCAGCCAGCCAAAAGCCCACAGCAGAACCAGTTAGAGGCATGGTCTGAAGAGAGAGGCTGTGGCCTAGAAAGAGTGTTCGACAGTGGAATTTGCTGCCAAGGAGTGTGGTGGAGTCTCCTTCTTTGGGGTCTTTAAGCAGAGGCTTGACAACCATATGTCAGGAGTGCTCTGATGGTGTTTCCTGCTTGGCAGGGGGTTGGACTCGATGGCCCTTGTGGTCTCTTCCAACTCTATGATTCTATGATTGTATGAGTCACAAGGGTCAGAGAGAGAGACTTGGAGGGCCACATTCTGGCCCTGGTCCTAAGGCATCCCACCCCTGCTCTTTAGTATCAAGATGGAAGAAGAGACATCTCTCCTCCTTTTCGTTTCGTGCACAAGCCCTTTGAAGTTCATAAGATTGGAATATCAATGGAATTGTGCCATGATAAATGCAAGACCGTAACTTCAAAAAAAAGTACTAGCATGTGTTCAAAGGAGCCAGCTGTGCTTTTTTGAAAAACAGGTACCTAGCCTTTGTAGTCTCAAGGAAGTCCTGCAGGAATGCTCAAAGGACATCATTCTGAGGACCCTTTAATATGCTTATTAAATGGTTTGTTAGCAGGAGAGACCTCTCCCTCCCCCATCTTCTTCTTTTGGTATAATGCACTATTTAATACCCTCCAACTTTTCTTCAATGAAAATAGGGACGTCCTAAGGAAAAGTGGGACATTCCGGGATCAAATCAGAAACCAGGACAGCTTCGGTAAATCTGGGACTGTCCCTGGAAAATAGAGACACTCGGAGGGTCTGCTATTTCCTTTGCAGCCTGTTCTCCGAATCATACTCCCTTTTGCCTCTTCCCATGTTCTCTTCCCTATCCGCTGCCATTTTTGTTTGTTTCTTCATAGTCAGGTCTCTCTGCAGCCTGATCTCTCTATTCACCCTCTGGGGTCAAGACCTGTCAATCACAATCACATCGAGTGACCCATTTTTGCCTACAGCTTGAAATCAAGCTGTGTGGGCCCAATGGTTTGCAGGTACCAATGATCAGCTGATCGGTGGTACCTGCAAAAGCACAGGTGTGTACAAACCTGGTTGCGTCTTTGGTGTCGTGCAGGTGAGCATGGCTTGCCTGAAGCAGCCCTGTGGGCCAAATTGGGATACTTGGAGGACCGAATTAGTTCTGAGGGCCAGAGGTTCCCCACTGCTGCTCTAGATGTTGTTGGACTACAACTTTTGTAAGTCCCATACAACATGGTCAATATTCAGGGGTGAAGGGAATTATAGACCACCAACAGCTGGAGGGCAGATGTTGACTACATCAGCTCTATTGTGGTAGCACACTTTAAGAAGCCCCTTAGTAGGGTCTGAATAGCTCAGTTGGTTAGATCTTGGTGCTGGTGATGCCAAGGTTGTAGTTCAATCCCTGTATGAGACAGCTACATATTCCTGCATTGCAGGGGGTTGGACTAGATCAGGGGTCTGCAACCCGCGGCTCCAGAGCCGCATGTGGCTCTTTTACACCTTTGCCGTGGCTCCGGGGCGGATACTAGCGAGGGGAGGAGGTGCATTGTGCGCCCCGACACTCCCCACTGTGGCGGGCACTGTACTGGCTGTGACGTCGCATGGGGGCGGTGCGTGCGTTAGTCATGCACCGTCCCGACGTCACCTTCCCACCCGCCCGCCCGCTACATTGTCAGGGGCATGTACGCTGGTCACTGCATTGAAAGGGGGCATGTACTCTGGTCACTGTTTTGAAGGGGAGTGAAGAACACACACACAAAAAAGGTAACTTGTTAATTTAACGTTTATTTCTATGAGGAGGAGTAATTCTGAGGGGTCAAACAAAGAAATAATAAAAAGTGACAAAAAGGTTATTTTTATAATGACGAGTTCTGCGGCTCCCAGTTTTTTTTTCTTCGGAAACGGGTCCAAGTGGCTCTTTTTGTCTTAAAGGTTGCAGACCCCTGGAGTAGATGATCCTCAGGCTCCCTTCCAACTCTACAATTCTACGAGTCTATGATTCTATGAAATAGCTGCATGTGCTCAGGAGTATATAGTGCTATGAGTTCAGTCATATCAATTTCTCTCTCTCAAACAAAAAACCATTTACATCCTTTCTGGTAAAGCAAAACACTACTATCAGCATTCGGAAACCTTTAAGTGCAACGTTCTGCACACAGTGAAAGTATGTTATCCTTGGGTGTAGGATTGCTAAGCGTTCATAAAATCCATTTTACCAAAATTGATCCCGTCTTTAGTAATAAAAATGTCTGGAATAATGTTGACAAGCGGAAATTATATTTAAAAGCTTGTATGGATCCAACATATTCATGACTGTTCTACTGTCATTTTTATTTCTTTTATCTCAAAAGATGTAAAGGGCACTTGTCCTAATTGAAATTTAAAAACATTATGTCTTACTGTTCAGATTTCACTCACATTCAGCTGGCTTTGATGGGAATATTGCTCAAATGGCGACCAGCTCTATAACTTTTAATGCTTTTTAAATGGTTTGCGATGGGCTTTTTGGGTTCTATTTGAAGTCCTTCAACAAAAAAGTAGATTATTTTAAGAGTAGCCAGTGTGGCCAGAGTAGAAAGAGTGAGGAACTGAAATGGGGAAGACCCTCACTTAAACCACAACTCCCACCTTGGGTTAAGCAATGTGGTAAATCATCACAATGATATACAATTAGTGTACAATGATGCAATGAAGCCTGGCAGCCCCATGTACAATATTTTGTCTGTACAATACACATAGTTTAAGAATTACTTCAATGTCCTGATCATGAGTATTAAAAGGGATCTTATTAAAGCATTTCACACGAGGGACGCTGAAGGATTTCATTCAGCGAACAACCCGACTTTCTTTTTGCACTTAGCAGTTCCGCTGCACAGATTGGAACGCCGCTATTTCTCTCGGTTTTCACACTTCTCCAAATTTTGCGATTTGGTTCTCAGCTCAAAAAAAGTATTGAAACATTATAACATACATGCTTTACTTTAGAAACGTGTATTTTAGGATAAAATGTGTACAAAATACACGTTTGAGGGTAAAATGTACACGAAGTGCCTTTTTTTTTTTAAAGCCACAGATTTATGTAAAAATGAAATAGAAGAGACTTACGAATGCACCAATGATAAACTGATTGATTGATTGATTGAATTTTTATACCATCCTTCATCCAAGGATCACACAGCGGTTTACCAAGAGGCTAATGAAGAACGCTGGCACAAGCCAACAGCCACAGGCCATGGGGTGAGGTGGGGGCATTGCCCTGCTCTGACTCATGTGCCCCCTCTCACCACCAAGCCTGGGCTGGACAACCTGTTTCCCTTCCACCAACCACATCCCCTCAGAGACAAGAAGGACTGACCTGTGTCCATCAGGACAGGAGCTTGATTCTAGTCTTCTTCTTCTTTGGCGATCACTCGTAGCCGGATAAGATTGTCTTCCATAAACACGGTTTTAACAGTGAGTCCATGAGTGACTGTGGAGGCCAGTTCTGGATCCACACATCCTTCCACAGTGGGGACATAGGTTTCTAGGTGGCAGTTGATCATGGTGAGGATTTAACAAGAGTGCCTTCCTCGTAGCACGTTTCTCCCTTTCATGCTGACCCATGAAAACCCATGACACCTTTGATAAAGGTTGTTCTCCAATTGGAGCACTCACACACGAATGTTTTCCCATTGTCGGTGTTTATACTACATTTTTTGAGATTTGCCTTGAGAGAGTATTTGAACCTCTTCTATTGACCACCAGCATTACGCTTTCCATTTTTAAGTTCAGAATAGTGTAGTTGCTTTGGAAGACGATAATCAGGCATCTGCACAACATGACCAGTCCAACTAAGTTGATGTTAAAGAATCATTGCTCTGACACTGGTGATCTTTGCTTCTTCCAGTACACTTGCATTAGTTCGCCTGTCTTCACAAGTGATGTGTAAAATTTTTCAGGCAACATAGTGTGTGCACACTCTAGCCCACTAGCATATAAGCAGCCAGGAAACTTTTTTCAACACAGGTGTAATGTGTTCCCAGGAGGCAGTTCTCCTTCCAAAACAGCTTTCAAGGCAGCCCAACATGGAGTGGAGTGTAGTAAAGTAGACCACTAGCCAATACCAAATAAGATGAACTAATGGCCTGACTCAGTATGAGGGCATTTCCTATGTTCCTATTCTTCTTGGCTGGATTTTGCATCTTCCAGCCCCTCCCCCCCAGCCTTGGAGAAGAAGCCAAAGGCCTCTGAAGACCAGGGTGGAACATCTGGCCTATGTATTATGGGTTGGCAACTTAAATTTAATTGTGTCTCTATTTATCTCCAAAGGGCTTTACCCATTTTTATAATTGGGGGGGGGGGGAAATATCATATCATGAACATTCATTCCATGTCAATCTCCTATACCGGAACACAAGAGTTGTCACCTAATAAATGCTAAGTGTGTCAATTGTCCGATTGAATTACTGCAAAGATACATTCTGTATTATGCATTGTTAGCCACCTTGAGAGTTAGAATACTGAACAAAGCAGTGGGTAAGTTTTTATAATAAAATACAATAAAATAAAATCTGGAGATCTGTTTCACTAAAGGGGATTTTCAGAGGCATTTTAAACTCTAAAACTAAATTAGAACAGGGCTTAGCTGGACAAAAATAGAACAAAGCTTTGTTGCTCATAAATAACATCATAATGGTGGTATTAGTGCACATTGGCATGACAGATGAAAAGCCAGGAAGTCTGCCAACATCACCAACCAAATGGTTTCCACTGCAAAGCACAGTGCATCAGTGTTTGCTGTGCAAACAGTATGCATGACAGTAATTAGCACTGGTGGTGAGTTGCTGTTTGAAACACATGCCTTCCAAAACATTTCAGAGCTTGATGCTGCCTGAGAACTCTCAAAGATTGTTGCGCTCACTTCGGGCCATGTTAAACAGCTGATACAACCACATGGACGAACGAAAGCTCAATAGATGTTTAAAGACAGCTTAACTGTTTGGATGTGTCTTATCAAGGAGTTCTGTCCTATCAAATTAAACTGGTAGTTCATGCAGAGGTTTCGCTTCTGGCTTCTGTCAGCGTCTAGGAGGTTCTTGAAAGCACTCCATGCCAGACTGAGAGAAGCTGAGGAGGAAGCTAGAAGCCAAACATGTTCTTCAAAGTGTTTTGGATTACAGGAGTCAAAGAGCGGCTTCTCAGGCTAGCAGAATGAAGTGTACGTTCTCCTGTAGCACTTCCAGGATGATATTAGAAGAAATATCACCCAAAGGGACAGGCTGTAGCTCAGGGAAGGGTTGTGGCTCAGTGGCCATTTTATCTGCATGCAGAAGGTCCCCGGTTCAGCATCTCCAGGTGGGCTGGAAGAGACCCCTGTCTGAAGTGCAGGATGGCTTCCACCAGTCACCGTTGACAATACTGAGCTAGAGGGACCAATAGCCTGTCTTCTTATAAGGCATCACCTTATATTCCACATGAAGGAGGGCTGCTCTCTTACTGCTGATCAATAATAAGATTGAATGATTGAATGGACAAAATAAGTATTGGCATGGTGAACTCAATGTGTGTAGGTTCCATTGGAACATCTCTACCCCCCAGCAAATATCCAGAAGTCTCAATGGTGAGATAGGGTAGGCAGGGGATGAAGTCATGTTCTTGTTACCATACACCAGTACTTTTAAAATAAAAGCAACTAGTGACAGGATTGTCCACCCCATCTCTATCTATCACCATCATAAGACTAGATCTGGGCCCACTTTCAGCAGACAGTCCAGTGCTATTTTTCTAGAAAAAGAGATGCAGAACTCACCATGAACCCTTGTTCTCTTAGGAAGGCAATGGGGACCACCTGAGAGGTGCCAGAACTGAGTTCTGGTTGAAAAAAAAGCCCTAAGTAGACCCATTGAAATCAATGGGACTTAGAAACTGGGGAAGTTGGTAGTTCAACTAACTAATGTGGTGGAAGGGAGCTGTTATGTACTGAGCTGAATCCTAGAACAATAGGATAAAGATGTTGGCTTTTTGCAGTATAGTGACGCTGCAGAGAGCTTGCTGGGGAGACCATGCATTAAAAAGAAGGGACTCAAAAATAACTTGAAGGTTTTAATAAGAAAAACAAAAACTCCATTAACACTAAATATATTAACAAACAAACATGACCCAACCACCAACCCATCCCCCAGGGTAATGGGAGAGCTAGGTGCTGCTCCTTATATACTCTACCCAAATGCTGACACACCTTAATCAAATACAACTCAGCAGCACCTGCTATGTTTCACAGCTGTAAAGCTGGGTCTCGTTATCTTGCTCTGGCCCTTGCTCCGGCCCCTTAAAGACATACACATGGAGTGGAACAATGATGAACCTTTACATTTAAAGAAACCATTCAACATTTCCCCTGCGGTTCATCATTGTGGAACAAAAACATAAAGCATACTTTGTACATGTTTTTCATGTGTAACCTTTGGAAGTGCTTTAGTAAAAATGTCCGCAATTTGGTTGTCACCTGGAACATATTTAAATACAACCATTTCATCAGCAATTAGTTTCTTTACAAATTCTAAACGTAATCTTAAGACTCTAGTGCGCTGCGTATTGGTCTCTGAACACAGGATAGCAAGTCCACTCTGGGAATCAAGGTAAACTTTTACTGGTAGTGTTACTTGCATCTGTAGGTCTGCAAATACTTGCAGATACCATTCTACATCACGAGTGGCCTGAACGCATGCACATAATTCACTCTCTGTTGTGGAGAGACAAATAATAGTTTGTGTCTGGGACCTCCATTCAAATGGACAACCGTTATAACAAAACACCATACCAGACACACCCCTGCAATTATTTTGTTCTACTGCATGAGATGCATCACAGAAAATTTCAAAACCTTTGTCAATACATGTTGTAAACTGCAACCTATAATGTTTGGTATGTTTAAGGTACATTACCACTCTCTTAAGAGCAGAGAAACATTGTGTAGTGGGCTTTTCCACATTGTGATGCATCTTTTAACAAAAGCTTAACTGCTTCATATTTTACACTTGGTGAATAACACAAATCATAATCTCCTGGAATTTGTTGAAAGCCCCTAGCAACTAGTCTTGCCTTGTACCTTACAACTTCATTTTTGTCATTCATTTTAACTCTATAAACCCATTTTGAACCAATAAGTCTCATATCTGAGGTTTGTGGTACAAGAGACCAAGTGTTATGCTCTTTTAAAGAAGCTATCTCAGAGTTCATAGCTTTATACCAATTTACAGCTTGGTGCATAGGTAAATTCTGAACATCACTGTAGCTTTTTGGCTCAAAAACCGCCTTATTGGCATACACAGTATTAAAATGTTCATCTGCAAAACGTTGTGGCTTCTGCCTCTTTCTATCTGAACGTCTCAGTCCGGAAGGAGAGTCAGACTCCTCAGACTTAATGGGACTCAGTGAACTACTAGTTTCAGGTTGTAAATTATCATTGTCAGACTGAAGAGGTGCCTGTAGGCTAAGCTCACGGTCAGAAAACTCAAGAGAATCTAACCTCCCCTCAGATGCCTGTGACTTTAAATCATCAAACAAATTATCAGATTCAACAGGCTTTTTGTCTTTTTCTATTAATTCAGAATCACCATTTCCTCCTGCTGCTGCTGCTGCTTCCTCTTCTTCCTCAGTATCATTTATACCATCAGTATCTTGGAAAACAGCAACCCCATTCCAATTTACAGTTTGTATCATGCTTCTGGTAATATGAAATTTGCCAGTTGCTGGTATGTAAATTCTGTACGCCCCCTGCTGGTAGCCCATTAATTTTCCCTGAACACTACGTTCACCCAATTTCTGCTTAGCGGGATAATGCATAATTACATCTGAACCCCAAATACGTAGGTATTTCAGATTAGGGCGTTTTTTAAACAACTTCTCATAGGGGGTGACATCTAAACCAGAATGATAACTGCGATTTCTAACATAACAAAAGGCATGGAGCGCTTCAGCCCAAAAGTCTTTGGGCAGATTAGCATCGTGCAGATAAGTTTTAACCCCTGCCTGCAAGTCACGCTGCACAACTTCAACAAGCCCATTTTGCCAGGGACTTCGGGGGCAAGATAACTCATGAGTAGTCCCCTGCGCTTCCAGGAATTTCTCAAAATCCTCAGAAACAAATTCCCCGCCCCGGTCAGAAAACAGGTTCTTAATTGGTTTGTTAAAGTGCGTTTTTACCCAGTTGCAAAAAACCTTGTACTTCTCAAATGCTTGGGACTTCTCAGCTATTGCATAAGTCCAACAATATCTACTATATTGGTCTATCAGCGTAAGCCAGTACTTTGAACCTCCTAATGAGGGTGGGAGTGGCCCAACTAAATCACAATGTACACGCTCAAATGGCTCAGTTACTTTCCTATCTGAGCACCTACCCTTGCGTGCAACCTTAATCTTATTCTTGCAACAAGATAGACACTGCATAAAGAATTTACATGGTTTTAAGTTGAGGCCATTGACAATATTCTGTGTCTTAATTACATCAGCAAAATTCAGGTGTCCCAGAATTCTGTGCGCCATGTGGACACACCCAGAATGTGGTCTTACATTCCTCAACCCCTGGCTTGACTGGGCTGCTCTGCAATTTATAGACGATTGGGAGTAGGTGCGAAAATACAGTCTATATAAACCATCAGAGTCCCGGGCATACAATAGACGTTTGTTCCCATCGAAAAACTCACACATTGACTTTAAGAAACGTACAGTTATGCCTTGACGAGCAAAACACCTTACTGATAATAAATTGTCCACTGACGGGCAGTAAATGCAGTTTGCTATTGTAATGTTTAAAGAGTCAAGTTTAACAGTACCCCTGCCAAGCGACTGCAGGACTTGTGAATTGGCTAAATGTACATTACCAATTTCCTCTTCGAAAGAAATAAACAAGCTTCGATCATTGCAGATATGCTGAGATGCTGCTGAGTCGACAACAAAAGACTTCCACTTGGCACCTTTAATTCTTTTACGATCTTTAGTCCGAGCGTGAAAAGCTCGCGGCTCGTTTCTGTCTCTACTATACGATGCCGGCTGCTGGGCTGACGACCGTGATTGACGAACAGAAACAGGCTTGGGAGTACTTTGCTTTCTTTTGGATCTGCAGTCCCTTGCAAAATGTCCTTGCTTATTGCAGAACCAACAACGCTTTGCAGCTTTAAATGCAGTTGTATCACCACAGGTTTGCATATGGCGTTCCTCATTCTTTCTGGAAACAGGAGTGCTTATGGCACAAACCTCCCTTCTATCCAACTCGCCCATTAATCTTGCCGTTACCCCTTCCACAGTTAATTGTGCTGGTGGAACGGCAGATATCTGGCTAGCTATACCATCAAAGTCCTCATTAAGGGAACAAAGGATGATAAAAACATACTGAATATCAGGTATCTCCATGTCCCTCTGAATTAATTCGCCGCGTATTGCCTCCAGACGTCTCAAGTGTGCTGCCAAATCACCACCAGGCTGCAACTTCGTCTGGTACAACTGCTTGAAAAACGTCAATGCAGACGCTGACTCTTTTCTAACATGCACTGCTGCAAGACTGTCCCACATTTCTTTGGCAGTTTTCTTATTTCTTATATAGACTACTTGCTGGTCGCTGACTGCCAAATTAATTATCGCCCTGGCTTTTGCATCTCCTTTCGACCAAGCATTAGTTACAGGGTCAGGAGGGTCATCAGTTACATAGGTCCATACTTCTCTAGAGGTCAAAAGCGCCTCCACCCGAAAAGACCATAAACTATAGTTCTCATCTGTTAGCTGTGGGAAGACCAGAGCCTTCTCAGCTTCAGGAACCCGGTCAACCATTCTGGAACTCTTCCAGACCCACAAAAACTACGCTAACAGGAGAAGGAGTTTTCAAACCTTTCTCAGAGTCCAAAAATATGCAGTCATCCACTCAGCAGCTGGGCCCATAACCAAAGATGTTGGCTTTTTGCAGTATAGTGACGCTGCAGAGAGCTTGCTGGGGAGACCATGCATTAAAAAGAAGGGACTCAAAAATAACTTGAAGGTTTTAATAAGAAAAACAAAAACTCCATTAACACTAAATATATTAACAAACAAACATGACCCAACCACCAACCCATCCCCCAGGGTAATGGGAGAGCTAGGTGCTGCTCCTTATATACTCTACCCAAATGCTGACACACCTTAATCAAATACAACTCAGCAGCACCTGCTATGTTTCACAGCTGTAAAGCTGGGTCTCGTTATCTTGCTCTGGCCCTTGCTCCGGCCCCTTAAAGACATACACATGGAGTGGAACAATGATGAACCTTTACATTTAAAGAAACCATTCAACACCAGAATGCGGCAGTCTGATAGGTCTGCAGGAGCCACCCAATCCAGCTCCAGGTGCAAGTGAATCAGCGACCGGATTGGCCTGCAGGAGCAGCCAATCAGGCTCCTGGATGAAGTGAATCAGCAACCTGATTGGTCTGCGGGAGCAGCCAATCAGGCTTCTGGAGGAGGTGAATCCGCAACCTGACTGGCCTACAGGAGCAGCCCGGAATTAGCCAATCACATGGGGCCCATTGTGTAAATAATGTATATATAGCTAGACGTTTTGGGGAAAGTTTCATTAATTGCTACTATGACCTGAATAAAGAGCATGAAATTCACGCTCGACTCTGAGTATATTTCAGGAGCCATTAAGCACCTTTTTCTTGCGGAAGAAGAAAAAGAAACTTAACGAAATGTTCTGTGTCCAAGAGCTCTAGGGAAACATTTCACTGTTGTGGTACAAAATGGATGGGAGATTCTCCTTTCCAGCGTCCCCCACTTTTTGCTTTCCCCTGATCTCCTGTAGATTCGGTTGCCTTTGACTGCTCCACAAACATTGTGCTTGCCCCCATCCCACTTGACCATGCAGCGATCCTCAGCTTTGATTGTCAAAAGCGATTATTGCTGGGGGTAACAATATGAAAGGCAGCTGCAGTGAGGATGGAAGTCAGAGAGAGCAGGCCACGGCTGCTACACCACCTGCCTCTTGCATGCAAAAGACGGAACAAATGACAACATTTGTCACTGAGGAGCTGAGCATCAAAGCCCGCACGTGACGGTCTTGCAAGCACCATTTTCATCATGTGCCCTGGTACCTCTTTTCAAAAAATCTCAAGCAGGGAACAGATGTTTCATCAAAAGACACATTTAAAATAAAGATAATTATGCAGTAAGCGGCTTAATTACATAGGATTATTCAGGTCCACTTAATTGCTTGACAGCCTGAAAGCCTCCCTGTATTGGTGGCGAAGGCACCAAGTTCCTATTGGGTTGCCACACTCTCGATGGCTGCAGGACAAATGTTGTCACTCAGCAATTTAGTTAATATCAATTCCCGCTAAGAGCTGGAGGAAAAAGAAGCGTAAGGTTTTCTCGTGAACTTTGCAAGATTGATATTTGCATGGGCGTTGTATTCCCTTGCACAAAAGATCATTAGCCTAAATTGCAAAAAGGGAAGAACAGTGGTTGTGGTTAGGAGCATTAATACTGCTGATGGCTTTGAGAAACAGAATATCATCTAATCACTTCCATCCTCTGTTGCTGCTACAAGGAGTACCGTTAACTTTTACAGATCTTACTGTTGCTGCTGCTACTTACTGGCCTGGTTTGCACAACACTATGAATTACCAGGACCATGCAAATGTCTATAGAATGGAACCTCGGTTGTTGAATGTAATCTGTTCCGTAAGTCCATTCGACTTCTGAAACGTTCGACAACCGAGGCACAATTTGCCAGTCGGCAAATTCCATTTAAAAAATGGAGAAACACACCTCGGAAGCGGTTTGATTTCTGAAGCATGTTCAAAAATGGAAGCATTCACTTCCGGGTTGTTGGTATTTGGGTTCTGAATTGTTCGGCTTCCGAAGTGTTGGACAACCGAGGTTCCACTGTACAGTGGTACCTCAGGTTAAGTACTTAATTCGTTCCGGAGGTCTGTACTTAACCTGAAACTGTTCTTAACCTGAAGCACCACTTTAGCTAATGGGGCCTCCTGCTGCTGCCGCTGCACCGCCAGAGCACGATTTCTGTTCTCATCCTGAAGCAAAGTTCTTAACCTGAGGCACTATTTCTGGGTTAGCGGAGTCTGTAGTCTGAAGCATATGTAACCTGAAGCGTATGTGACCCGAGGTACCACTGTACTCTTGGTGAAGAGCTTATAGCTGCTTTTCTCCTCCCCAGTCCTTTTTGCTCTGTGCTGCGCTAAGCCCCATTTGGCTTAGCTTGCCACCTGAACTTGTTAGCGACGAGAGAATTTAGCCATGAACAGTAGCCAATAAGAAACCTTAGCTACAACATGAACCCCTGCTAGCATAGCATATCCTCCAACATTCCTAGGATGAAAATAGGGACATTTCTCACTCACCCTCCAACTGATGTTCCGTGACCCCACATTTTTTGGTGTCTCTCTCCCCCCCATGAGCATTTCCTATCAAAAGGAGATCAAGTGTCACCACCATTTAATCAACAGAGCACAGAACACACGCCCCCCACCGTCCAGAGAAAACTCCTTAATCCTGGCTATTGTTTATTATATTGTTTGGTAGATTTATGTTATGTACTGAGTTGAATAGGATCCAAAAGGCAGCAGTCTGATTGGCCCTAGAACAATAGGATTCAGAATGCAGCAGTCTGATTAGTCCTAGAACAATAGGGTCCAGAATGCAGCAGTCTGATTGGTCCACAGGAGCCACCCAATCCAGCTCCAGGTGGAAGTGAATCCACAACCTGATTGGCCTACAGGTGAATCCCGGAATTAGCCAATCACGTGGGGCCCATTGTGTAAATAATGTATATAAAGCAGACATTCTGGGGGAACTTCCATTCCTCCTCACCACTATGAGCGGAATAAAGAGCATGAAATCCACTCTCGACTCTGAGTATATTTCAATTTACAAAAAGAAAAACACACACCAATAAATAAATTCTAGAAAGGGGCAAGAGTAGACACAGATGCACAAAGCATTGTTGTTGCTGTTGCTGCTGCTGTTTTATATCAAGACTTCTTCGTGAACTGCTTTACTCCCCCTTTCTTCCAGCTCAAGGTGCCCCTTCCCTTTGCCTGTCCCTCAGAGCTCAAGGCAACACGATGACCAAATACAATGCTACGATATGAATATACACTCTTTATATAATATGAAATATATGAAACCACATAAACAGAAAACTTATGAATCTCTCTGTTATGAGCACCACCTGGGGTCGGCTTCTTATATCTTTAATAACATACAGTCAGTAGCAGTAACTACATAACTTTATGACCACTGCTCCTCAGCAATTGTTGTTATACTTTTCCATTCAATATACAGATGGGGTATGCACCTTTGGTTTTATCTCACATTATTTTGACATTATAGTTTATGTGTATAGATGATAATATTTCGAGTTTATTGCAGTTACCATGCATATGCAGGTCATTGTTTCAATATTCTTTTATAGTTTATGAAGCATTTCTGTATCTTTCTGCTGTGCTGAAGAAGAATTCCATGAAACAGTGGGCCTATCCGGAATCACTGTTCACAACGTCTGTTTGCGAACTAATTCGGCAGCGTTGGACGCCATAATGACCACTCCCCGCTTAAAACGGGGGGCGCCCTTTGCGTGGACGCGCGCAGCCCCTAGGTCTGGAGCGGCCCCAACAGCATAGGCTTGGCTTTGCCTTCCCTCAGGTGGGATACCTGGAGGTCTCCACCTACCTCAGTCAGTTGTCCAATCCCACCTGGGGGAAGCGTTGCCAAGGAGACCAGGCCAGGTAGGGGAGGAATTACCGCCCACACAATAGAGGGAGGATCTTACCTGGGAATCCTCACTTGGCTCCAGAGCTTCTCCCACCCTACCCACCCTCAGTTAATGTCTTATTTTGCAGGTTAACTTTTCTTCACAGGTTTTGCAGGTTAACTTTTCTTCACAGGTATGCGGGCGCTGCTACGTTAAGGTCGCTGTTAAAGGGCCGGAAAGGAATTTCCCTGCATTGGCAGGTTTCGCCTTTCCCGTAGCAAAACGTCACAACTTTGGCGGTATCAGGCCTTGGGCGGAATCCTTTAGTCCATCTTCCTCTTTGCGGCGGCGATACCAGGGTTCCCCGTTAAAGGGGTTTCTGAAGGGAGGCTTTGACCGTACGCCAAAAGGTCGTCATTGCTCTCCCCTGTGGCGGCGGCGGCGTAACGGGGGCGGCTATCTCTGCTTGAACATATGTTCTCCAGAGCTGGCCCATCCCCCCCCCACACTGGATAACCCTGAAGCTCCCTAGGTCCCTGGCTGGGGACTGGGGAGGGAGAACGCCCAATGCCTGAGCCAAGATCTACCCACATTTGAAATTTAATAAAGTTGTGGCCAATTTAATCCCATAGCACGTTGTCTTGAGTCGTTATTACACATGATGGGGGGGGGACCGCTCGGGATCTGGGGACTCCTCCTGTCCACGCAAACAAAGCCTGTTTTCACCAGATAAGAATCTGATACATTGCTTCTTTCAGAAACTTGCATAGTCTTCAAAGACTTTCAGAGACTTATAAGACTTATGTTTATTTGGTTCTATGTTTTCAAGAGAATCCATTAAGAGTGCATATTTTGTGACTTTCAGAGATTCATCAGTTTTCTGTTTATGTGATTTCATATATTTCATATTATAAAAAGAGTGTATATTGATATCGTATCATTGTATTTGGTCATCGTGTTGCCTTGGATATTACTGACTATTGTTAGCAACACAGGGGTTTAATTGTTTGGTTACTTGTCCCTCAGAGCTGGCACATCACAAGGGTGCCTTGGAGACAGCAGTCTCTCTTCCCCCTTGCCCACTCTCCAGCAGCTGATATGAGCTGGCTGAGGGAGGAGGCCAGAAGCAGCAGCCATGGAGAGGCAATGGGATGCTCCTTGCAGCCACCAGCCCCACGATCTTCACTCAGGACAAGCACCGGCTCCTCCCCCCCCCCCGAGCTCAGCGATGCTGGGGGAAATAGAGATATTCCAGGATCAAATCAGAAGCCAGGATGGCTTTCGCAATTCCAGGACTGTTCTTAGGAAATGGGGACACTTGGAGGGTATGGCATAGCCAGTGGTCAAGGACGATGGAGTTGTAGTTCAGCAATTTCTATAGGGACTGCACTGTTTATCTCTGTGGATTTGTTATCCACTCGTTGTTTCTTTGGAAAATTAGGTGGAACAGAAATGTTGAGAAGAAAATTAAATACACAGAGTCAGGGTGGGAAATGGATCCTACTAATGTAGCAGTTAGCAGATAGGGATTACTAGAGATCTTGCATAGTCTGGAAATCCCCTGGGGCTCACAATTCCCATTGCATTTATCAATAAATCAGAATTATAGCATTTCCTCTTCCAAGCAGGAAGGGCAAAGGTAGCTGGGGTTCCTGTGAGAGGACTTGCCCAAGATCACTTAGGTTGCAATCCTGTATCCACTTTACTAACAGTAAGCATAATTAAACTCCATGGCACTTACTTCTGAGTAGGAACGTCTAAGACAGCATTGTTAGTGAGCTTTGTTGCAGAGTAAGCATTTGAAGCCAGGTCTCCCAGAGATTTCAGTGGATCGTAATAACTGATAATATTTATCTTGCCTTGCTTTAAAAAGAAACCGCTTAGGAACTCAAAGCAGTCGATTCTGCACAGATTGGGAAAGTAGCATATGATTTTGTCTCCTCTTCTTTGACTTGCATGTTTCTTAATCATGTTACAGTTCAGCAATAGGAAACGCAATTGTGAAATGCAGGGCTGTCAGGTACGAAAATCTCAGACAGAATAATATTACATCCTACATTCGAAAGAAGACACTACATTATTGGGCAATGACAACCCACTGCAGATTATGTCTTTGTGAAGACACACTGGGAACAATTTTATTAAGTATCATTTAAAATGTCAGGATATTTTTTTTTAAGGCATCAAATCTTGTCATAGCATCCCCCCCCCCAAGTATGTGGATGTAACTCAAAAGCTAGGGAAATATAAGAAACATGCATTGGTTGTATTCAAATTCACTAAGTTTTTTCAGTTTAATTTTTGAAAAGATACTGCGGATTATTGAATGACATGGGGTTAAAGTTCTCCAACCTCACAAGGGGGAACTCTGCCAATGGAATCTCAAACTTGAAGCATGAGCTATTGCTTTCCATGCAGTAATGTGCTGGGGAGGGGGAATTTCCATGTTTTCTCTATTCTCTGTGTTGTTCCATGTACGGTTAATAGGCACATTTATTGTTAGTTTTATTTATTTCTTACATTTATATACCACCTTTTTCTTCCAAGTTGCTCAAGGTGGTGTACATGGCTCTCCTCTTGTCCATTTCATCTTCAGAACAACAACGGCGTCCTCCCACCGTGGCAGAAGATAAGCAGAACAAAGGGAAATGAGTCTTCCTACCAGTTAGAAACTTTAATAATCACAGAGAGAGAACAAAGAACCCATCTCCTAGAAATGGTGGTGTTCCCAATTAAGGATCCACCCTCTAACGTCCCTATTAATCTATGTCACTTCTACATCTTATAATCTGAACATGACCCCTCTGTGCTTTGTGTGCTTTCTGTTCTCCCACTTTCTCAGCTCTTCTTAATCTTGGGGAGAGCAGACGAATGCTTTCCAGAGACAGTGAATCTGCCAACCCTCTCTCTCCCAGTGTTTGTTCTCCTAGCTGCTCCCCATCCAGTATTTCCCAGCTTCTGCCTTCTAAACTATGCCCCTCTGCAAACCACTGTTCCAAATCTATACTGTCTTCCTGCTCCTGGGAAGATGGCTCCCACCATTTCTCCTCAGTGCAGCAGCCCTCAGCAGGGTCCCTGACACCCTGTAAGGTAAGTGAGACTAAGAGATGGTGATAGGCCCAAGGTTACCCATTGAGCTTTGTGGCTGAGTGCAGATTTGAACAATGGTCTCCCAGGTCCTAGTTCAACACACCAGAAAGTGTTTCCTTATGGCAACTGAAGACCCTCTCCTTTGTGTCATGCTCACAGAAAGAGAGACATGATGAATGGGATAGATCATATTATTATAATCTTTTTTTGTGAAGCTAAAAAGTTGTGACATTTAGCCACCAGCCAGCTTGCACATACATTTTTTGCCAAGTTACTGCGTAGCATGCAACACGGTATAGATTTCCCCAGCTATACATCATAGTTTAGTGCTTTTATGCTGCTGTTTAATACAAGTAAGACATCAGGATTTATTTTCCATTTGTTTGTGTTAATAATATAGCGGCTATATTATAGCCCAAAGAAAACATATGTCTCACATGATCACAGGCTAGGCTCTCCCAGCAGGGGAATTTATTTTGTCAAAAAACTGACCAGACACAATAAAGGAAGGATGAAGATGAAAGAAAAGAAGAGCTCTTACAGTGGGGAGAAGGAAGGGAGGAGAAGATATGTGTGTGTGTGTTCCACATCTAGGATGTACTTTTCCATATGAAGGTTGCAAAGCACAAAAGGTTTTTCAGAATGTTGAGAGGCAGGGAAATCTGCTTTTCTATAGCTGGAAGCGGTCCATTTTTGTTTTGTGTTTTTATATTTGGGTCTGTCCACATTTGAGCATTACTTAGCTGTTAATCCACTTTCTCCCCATTCAAGGTATTATTTTTACAATAATTTTTATTAATGTTTGAAAGAAAATATACCAAGGTTAATATCCAATATATATTTTTTCAAATATAAAATACCAATCTAAATAAAAATACATATCAAAAAAGGAAAAGAAAAAAGAGGAAAGAAAAAAGAAAACTTCTGATTGTTCATCTGTTAGTTATATATAGTAAATTATTCAAAACATCCACTCGAAGATAACAGCCAACATTTCCACTTTCTAGAAACCAATATTTTCTTAAATTCTCAAACCCAGATGTCATAAGTTCATTTTCTTTTTCAATCTATAAAGAATTTCCAGTCTTTAGTAAATATTGACAGTTGGATTTTTCTCTAGTTAAATATGTCAACTTTGCTATCTCCACTAAATCCAATACAGTGGTACCTCGTGTTATGGACAGGATCCATTCTGGAGGCCTGTCCGTAACGTGTAAAGCCCACAACTCGAAGCACTGCATCTGCACAGGCACGCAGCGCAGTTTGGCTCTTCTGTGCATGTGTGAGTGGTGACACCCAGGTACTTCCAGGTTGCCACGGGACGCAAGAAAAAACACACAACCTGAAACGGATGCAACATGAGGTATGACTGTCCATCTTTGTGCATATAAAAGTCGTTGTGATCATATGTTGCGTTTTCTAATTGTATATTCATTATTCCTAGCAGGAATGTTCTGGCTGCAATTGAACACTAAGCTTTAAAATATTCTGCATCAATGAGATCAAAAGTAGTCCTCTCCTGCATACATTTGAATTTGTATAGAAGGAGCAATTTGGGTCTTTCCCATTCATCCCATTCAGCAGCAGGGGGAAAGCAAATATTTCCACACTGACTTCCTCCACCCCTCCACCCCGCGAAAAGCAAGACCCCCCCCCACTTCTGCAACTGAAACAGTTGGATGCAGTGACTGATCATTTCCACAGCAGCCTCTTCTCCGTGCATTAAAGATCTATATACAGCCTAGGACCCTCGTACCTACAGGACCGCCTCTCCTGCTATGTCCCACGGAGGACCTTACGGTCTTCAAATAAAAACATCTTGGAGATCCCGGGCCACAGGGAGGTTAGGCTGGCCTCAACCAGAGCCAGTGCTTTTTAGGCTGTGGCCCCGATCTGGTGGAACGCTCGGTCACAAGAGACAAGGAGCCTGCGGGACTTGACATCTTTCTGCAGGGCCTGCAAGATGGAGCTGTTCCACCAGGCCTTTGGCCAAGGCACAGTCTGACCCCCTCTCTCCTTCTGTAATCCTCATAGAACTCTAGCCCAATGGTTGCCATTAATTTGATTCTAAATTGATTTCAGAATGTATTTTTTTAAAGCGTTTCTTAATTTTCCAATAAGAACATCCAATTAACATATCAAATCAAATCCAATAAAAAACAAAATTTTTAAAAAAGTCCAATTGTCTTCCAAATTGCAATCTTAATTTTTTCGCTACCCACGGTCTGAATTCCAAAGCACGGTCTGAATTCCAAAATCACACAGTCAATTAATTAAAATACATTCTGAGATTTCAGAATGTATTTTAATTGACTGTGTGATTTTATGTACACTGTGCTATGTTTACTTGTTTTTAGCCGCTCTGAGCGCAGCTTTGACCAGGGAAGGCAGGATATAAATTATTATTATTATTATTATTATTATTATTATTATTCCATATACTAATCATCTCTCAGTATTACCTACTGTATAATTTTAAGGTTTATCTTTACAAAGAAGATTTATGCATCATATATGGGAATGGCATAGTACATCGTTGGAATGCACAAGCTCTCAGATTCAACCCCTGACATCACCAGATAGGGCAAGAGAAGGTGTCTGCCTCCTCTAGAGAGCTGCTGACAGTCCTCATCGGCCCTGTTATGCTCAACTGACTACTGGTGTGGCTTGGTAGAAGTCAGTGTCATAGGCTCCAGTGCTTCCTATACATGAAGGAAGCAGTATTTGGAAACCTGGATAGCTCAGCTGGTTAGAGCACGGTGCTGATAATGCCAAGTGTCAAGGCTTCAGGGAATCCTATCCCTCCCATGGTGGGATGCCAAGAAGCAGAAAAACAAGAAGAGTTCCTATCAAGTAGCTTATTCAGTATTCACAGGGACAAAGGAATGTGGTTTCTCTTAGATAATGGTGTTGCTCCAAGTAAAGTCCCACCCCCTCATTCGCTCCTATTCTACGTCACCCCTGCACCGGCTGATCTGTGCTTTCTGCCTCTGAGCTTTCTGTTCTACTACTCTCAAGGCACGCCTGGTCCTGGGAGGGGGGAGTCAGGAATGCTTTCAATAGACACTGAGTCTGTTAGCTGTCTCTCCCCTGGTGCTTCTTCTTCCTGCTCCTGCTCACTCCCCAATATTTCCCAGCTTCACCCCTCTGCAGCCTCTGAACTATGCCCTTCTGCAAACCACTCTTCTAAATCTATACTGTCTCTCTCTTCTTGGGGAAGTGTAGAAGGAGGAGGGGGCGGACTCCACCATTCCTCCTCTTCAGACCAGTCCCGGACACCAAGGTTGCAAAGTATGATCCCATTCGGAACAGCTGCATGTTGCAGGGGGTTGGACTAGATGATCCTCAGGCTTCCTTCCAACTCTACAATTCTATAATTCTGAGTTTTAGATCTAGAGGAGATACTAATGTTCAGTTTGGAGGGTGGTGGTGTGAAGTTGTTATAAATCATTTGAAGCATGTGGACCACATAAAGTTTTCACATCATCGGTATAAGCACTGTTCATTGTTGAATCTCAAAGCTAAACGAGCCTTCTCTATCCATGACCCTTGATTAATGATGACATACTGGGCAGACATTGCTACCACAGGATTACGGAGGAAGGGCATTCTGAAAACCAAGCACATGTGGAAGTGAGAGTGATAAGGCCTTTCAAATTATTCATGCTTAATGAACAGGCTAGTAAAGGCCTTGAGGTGAGCTTGTATTTTTTTTAAAAAAGAAAAGCATTACATTCAGAGTCCAAAACAAATTAAATAGAAAATCTAAGCTGCAGAAATTGCCCTCCCCACTGCACTCCCATGCAGTAATACTGATAAAACACTGAAATCCTCTACTCATTTTATGGTCCGTCTTCCAGATAGCCAGCATGAGTCATACTCAGAGTAGACATATTGAAATCACTAGCCACAAGTAACTTCAGTCCATTTATTTCAATGGGTCTACTCAGGATGCATTCAGACACAATAATTATTGTGTTAGTTTTCCTGACTCCAAATTTTGTCACATGAAATTACAACACATTTTTACAAATTGGGTTGCTGTTTTATTGTTTGCTGTGCTGGGCTCCTGTGGAAGGCATGTGGGGTGACAAAAAATAAATACTGCTCTCCCCACTCCCCATAAACTCCATCTGTCTGGTTCTGGCTGCTAGGAGAAAACAGAAACAAATGAGTTGTGCATAAAATATATTAGCTAGCAATGGAAATATAACCATTAGAACTCATGAACATTCATTTCACAACATCTGAAACCAATGGTTCTGATTCATTTCAGTTTTGATTGATCACAAAACAAATGCCCTTTCCTATCAAAAATTTGGATGAAAGAGATAGCCGTAGTAGCAGCCAACCCTTCTATTTAATTTCTAAAGGTCTACTCTGTGTGAGCACTGCAGTGTGTTAGTGATGCAATGCCAGCGCACTCCTAGGTCTCTTCTGTCCTTGCGATAAAGAGTTAAGGAAACACATTATGGGAAGCATTGGAGATGAGGGTGCTAACTTCACAAATATCCAGGGCCTTTCCCCCCCAGCCGGAACTCACCAGGATTCAGTTCTGGCAGGTGAGCGCCATTGCTATTATAAGAGAACAAGGGAGGTGTTCATGGTGACTTCCAGCACCTCTTTGTCTGGAAATATAGCACTGCACATACCCATTGTTTTTCCTGTCGCCCCTCTAGCTTGGGGTGGGCAACAGTCTGAAGTAAGAAATCTCCTGCAGTTGTGGTGGCTCAGCACTAAGTATAGAACCTTGGAAAGCCAAGGTTCCACAATACATGGGTAATCTCCACATGGCAGTGGCAGATGAGTGTTCCTGTCCCTGCTGCCTTCCTCTTGTGTTCCTTTTCCTATTTATCTTATTGACCAATGAGGGCTCCAGTCATTGCATGGTGCCCATTTGGATAGGAACAGAGACGCCAGCTTATGAGGGCAATCGGAGGGGCCAACATCAGGCACGATAAAACGTCCTGCATGTCACGTGCATGACATCAGGATGTCTGGAGGAGCCAGAAGGCAGAGCCATACACGATGGTCATGTGGCTTCAATAGACGGTGGCTTCCTCCTGGTACCACCACCACAGCAGGAGGAGAAGGAGATGGCCACCAGAACAGCACCGCACTCCATCTCCCCTTCCTCCTCAACATTGGGGGGCCCCCAGTTCTCTCACAAAAGATATTGAGGAGGCCCAAAACAGCTCAGCCCCCAGAAGCTGGCACCTCTGGATAGGAAGGAACGTGCTGCCAATCACCTGCCAGTCTGGTGTAGTGGTTAAGAGTGGTAGTCTCGTAATCTGGTGAACCGGGTTCACTTCCCCTCTCCTCCACATGCAGCTGCTGGGTGACCTTGGGCTAGTCACACTTCTCTGAAGTCTCTCAGCCTCACTCACCTCACAGAGTGTTTGTTGTGGGGAAGGAAGGGAAAGGAGAATATTAGCCGCTTTGAGAATCCTTAGAGTAGTGATAAAGCGGGATATCAAATCCAAACTCCTCCTCTTACTCCTCCTCCTCCTCTTCTTCTTCTTCTTCTTCTGCCATGGGCATTATCCAGTTGGCCCTCTTGGTTCTTGCACAGCCCCATTCCAAACCTGAATTCCAAAGTAAAATGGCCCTGGAAACTGGAGAAATAACCACATATTTCTATCATCCATATATTGCTTATTGGACACTTAGGGAGTAAATGTAGCATTCTTGAAATGGAAGTGGTTCCTTGAGGTAATCTGCGAAGTCCTTAAATCATACACACATGTGAATCTGTTTTGAGTGTTGCTTATTTCTTTCTCTTGATAAAGTTGCCAGTTACTCAGTAAACTGAGTCATATGCTTTCCGACAATGGTTGGAAAAAATGTTGACCATTTATATGTCAGCCAGCAGAGTGACATCTTGTAGAGCAAAACCCAAAAAGAAAGCCTATATAATGCCACAGTATTCACGGCCCTTTGTGACCTCTTCTGGCAGGTCAGAATTCCTAGAAATATGATCTAGCATCCGCAAAAGCAGTGGAAACGGCGTGCACAATTACGGGAATCCAGAAGTTTTCTCATTGTTTTGTATAAATTGTGTACTGACATGGAAAGTGATATCAAAATCTTCCCCTCCTTCAGTTCCACACTAAGTACGCTGACGTGAGTGATTGCAATTCAGAAAGGAGGAGAAGGAAATGACCTTTTATTTCCACTGCAAAATAAATCACAAGTGTGTGATTGCAGCGTTTTTAGCACATTACGGTCCTATATCGAGCGATGGCTTCTTTCTTGCTTGATTTTTTTTCCTCCCAGTGTCACAACTGTTGTTCTCCTGTGTGTTACAGGGCAACAGTGATGTAGTTGAAAGGGAAAGAGTGGGAAATAGATTGACACTAGTATGCCCTTTGCAGGTTCTTAATGCAAGATCTCCACACACACCCCATGCAAGCAGAACTAAATCAAATGGTTGCCTTATGACTGCTACTGGAAGCTACAGGCTATAACAAGCACATTGTGTATGTTCTGTGACAATGAAGGATGCATACAAAGCACCCAGATGGATAGATAGATTTTGATTGTAGGGCTCCGTGACAAAGCAAAGTGCAGTGCCAGAACTGACAGCAGGTTACATTTTAAGACGTTTCTCAAATTGATACAATCTCAGCAAATCCAGGCATTACCTGGTTGAGGAACAATGGCTAAGACCTTGCTTCTGATAGAGTTAGGTGGCTGCAATGGCTTGAGCTTGCATCTGATTTTGTTGCTGTTCTTATTGCAGTGAAATTTCATCAGAGACATACGCACAAAAATTAGTGATGCCTTTGCAGATAATTACAAACACATATATAGAAATGTTTTATTGCTCAAAGAACATGTCAGTGTTACTCTGTAAAAGATTAAATGCAGGATTGAAGTGCGTGCTTTGCTACTCTGATATTTAATAAACAATTGGCAATTTTCAATAAAACAACTCTATTTTTGTCTTGTTTCCCTAACTCTAACTTGTATCATGCTAAATACCTTAAAGTAATCTTAATTGCAGATTAATGTTTATGTTCCCATTCTTCAATTGCTCCCCAAATAATTATATTCTTGCTGGTGCCACCTTATAATACTACACTTGTTATTTACAGGTTGGGTATATGTTGATGCAATATTAAAAGTTCAAGAAAAGAGCATTCCACTTATTCTATAAATTCCAGTCATTCTATAAAACAATTTTATTAGCAAATGAACAGTTCTACCAGAAACAGGAACAAGGCCCTGTTTGTTTCAACATTTTCTGCATGTTGGATTATAAATACCCATAATTTTACAGCAGCGGAAGGGAACCTGAGACCCTCCAGATGTTGGTGGACTCCAGCTCCCATCAGCCCCTGCCAGAATTCTCCTCACCGTTAGGCTAGGCACTTTTGCTGTTGCTGCCTAACAGTAAGCAGAATTAGGATGCAAGGTCCCAAAGAGGCCTGGTTGCAAGATGATACACTATGGCATCCCCATGGAATAATGCATGATTCAGCCTAATGCCAGCAGGGCTGTCTTACCCATAGGTGTTGGGTTGTGGGGCACCCGAGCACCGGGCTCTCAGGGGCACCAGGCCAAGAGTCTGGGGCCCGAGAGTTGAGTCCCGGGAAGAGCCTGCCCGTCGGTTGGAACGCCGCGGTGGACTCTTCTGCTGTGGGTGGCTCTGTGCCTCGAGTTCGGGGGCGACCAAGCCAGCTGGATTTAGAAGAGGCAGAGGAACCAGAGACCAAATTGCAAACATGCGCTGGATTATGGAGAAAGCTAGAGAGTTCCAGAAAGACATCTACTTCTGCTTCATTGACTATGCAAAAGCCTTTGACTGTGTTGACCACAGCAAACTATGGCAAGTTCTTAAAGAAATGGGAGTGCCTGATCACCTTATCTGTCTCCTGAGAAATCTCTATGTGGGACAAGAAGCTACAGTTAGAACTGGATATGGAACAACTGATTAGTTCAAAATTGGGAAACGAGTACGGCAAGGCTGTATATTGTCCCCCTGCTTATTTAACTTATATGGAGAATTCATCATGCGAAAGGCTGGGCTGGATGAATCCCAAGCCGGAATTAAGATCAACAACCTCAGATATGCAGATGACACAACCTTGATGGTAGAAAGTGAGGAGGAATTAAAGAACCCTTTAATGAGGGTGAAAGAGGAGAGCGCAAAATATGGTCTGAAGCTGAACATCAAAAAAACGAAGATCATGGCCACTGGTCCTATCACCTCCTGGCAAATAGAAGGGGAAGAAATGGAGGCAGTGAGACAGCAGTCACGAAATTAAAAGACGCCTGCTCCTTGGGAGAAAGGCGATGGCAAACCTAGACAGGATCATTAAAAGCAGAGACATCACCTTACCAACAAAGGTCCGTGTAGTTAAAGTCAGGGTTTTCCCAGTAGTGATGTATGGAAGTGAGAGCTGGACCAAAAAGAAGGCTGATCACCGAAGAATTGATTCTTTTGAATTATGGTGCTGGAGGAGACTCTTGAGAGTCCCATGGACTGCAAGAAGATCAAATGTATCCATTCTTAAGGAAATCAGCCCTGAGTGCTCACTGGAAGGACAGATCGTGAAGCTGAGGCTCCAATACTTTGGCCACCTCATGAGAAGAGAAGACTCCCTGGAAAAGACCCTGATGTTGGGAAAGATGGAGGGCACAAGGAGAAGGGGACGACAGAGGACGAGATGGTTGGACAGTGTTCTTGAAGCTACCAGCATGAGTTTGACCAAACTGTGAGAGGCAGTGGAAGACAGGAGTGCCTGGCGTGCTCTGGTCCATGGGGTCACGAAGAGTCGGACACGACTAAACGACTAAGCAACAACAACAAAGCCAGTGAGATGCTGAGGCGGCCAGCTGGCTCCGCCCTCCTTCGTGCCTGGGACTGGGCAACCGGGGGGGGGGGTGTCTGGGTGGATCTTTCCACCCCAGCGCCGCATATGCTTAAGACAGCCCTGAATGCCAGTTCACAATTCTAAAGGTCAGTGGGGGCGATGGCTGAAAAAAATAGTTGTGTGAATCTACCCTGTTTACATATTACATCTTTCTTTGAGTGCCTCTAAATTGTACACAGAAATATGAAAGCACTTAACTCCTGGCTTTATTTAAATGTCATTTTCTTTGACTTTTGTCTTTGCCTCAGAAGGCTAACTCTTGTTTTTCCACCTGAAGAGCTCTTCAAGTTTGGCTCTTTAACAATGAGTGCATTCACCAGGGCACACAGTCTTGAGTTTTGTTGTTGTGCAACTTGGCCCAAAATCACAGTGCCATGCATTACACAGAAATCTTTCAGCCGCAACTGCGCGCAAACAATTAACTTTTATTTACATTTGCAATGGGGCTTCACTGGCAGGACTCCCTAATTTAACCCTGGTGAAAGACTCTCATTTTTGTAGCTGCACAAACAGTGAATTTAAGCAGTAGGTGTTTTTGACAGGTCCCCCCCCCCCTCACACACACACACTAAATGCTGGTCCTGCACATTTGGAAGAAGGGAGAGAGGGAGGAAAATGCTCTAGAAATTGCATGAGGCTGAGCCCAAATTAAAATTAAATGATGCTGAAATGTGAAAGCTAAATCATTTACAGCAGGCTGAGAGATGAAATGCAAATTTTAGCTGGCATTATAAAGGTCTCTGCGGAGAGATTTTTGACGCTCTGTCATTTTGTTAAGAGTGCAGATTATATCCATCAATTGGAAATCAATATGTATAGTTGGATGTTATTTTTAAATAGCTGGGTAAATGATTGTTGTAAATAAACAGGACATTTTGAGGTAATTGTTTTAGCCACAAACATTATAATTTTCACAGTGTAGGCTCAGGTTTGATTTTGTGCATGTTAACACACTTAGAAGTGCAAAATATCTCTCTATCTATAGTATTTATTCAACATTCCTAGGCATCCCTACATGACCACTTCTACAGTATGCTACAAGGCAGTGGGGAGAGTAGCCGTTGGCCAAAATCAACTTATACCTGCTCTTTGAAATGAGAACTGCACAAGAAGTTTGTCGAGCTTTTGCAAGGAAAGTTTCCCAATGGACTGTCCTCTGTATGTTTTATTCTTGGCTTTAGCTTCACACATGTAGACCTCTCTTTTTTTGTTTTAAGAAAATGAATATACAGTTAAGAGAAAACAGCTGCCATTTGGAGAAAATAGGTAGATCAGTTTCTTAAACCCCAGCAGAGTGTATACATCTACATTTGCTACTAGCTGTCCTTTGTGAGCTGCCTTCTAGTAAATATGTTCCCTACAGAGATGATTTGGCAAGCCTGTCTGTGCTGAGGAAACACATTATTTTCCTTCTCACATCACATGGGTATTGTCAAGCATTCATTTCCAATAACAAGTTCAACACGGTATCTGCAGTTATCAGTGTAGCAGTCTTATTATTTTCTTTATTCCACGGGAAGGAGGGGAGGAAAAGCACTAGCCTGCTCCTACTCTAATATCTGTGCACATGAGATTGTCATTGTATGGCAAGAAATATCTGGAATGGGCCGATTTAGTGGGACTTTTTGTAAATCTGCACTGCCAAACCATGTAATGAAGTAAACATTTTGGGCACCATCCACAGCGATGTTCTCCTGAGCCCCTTTCATGGAAACTGCAGAAGGGCCCCATTGGCTTATGTGAACAATAAGCCATTCCCATTGGCTTTTGTGAACTTTGTGCATGACAACTTCTTGTTAGATTGTATCCCTATTTAGTTTCGGAGTTCACTGTGCTCCTTCTGCATAGTATGGATGTAATTAACCGGGTTAGTCACAGGAGCAACAAGAGCAACCCAGGAAGAAGAACAGGGCAGGAGGACAGGAAGAAGAAGCGCCAGTGGACTGGGGTTTTCTATAATAATGGCCAGCCTACAGCAAAGCAAAATTTTTGAAAATATTTATGTGAACAAGAGCAGTCTTGGCTTGAAGTTTGATAAAGTAGTTCCTTTACAGTATAACATACAGTGGTACCTCGGGTTAAGAACTTAATTCGTTCTGGAGGTCCGTTCTTAACCTGAAACTGTTCTTAACCTGAGGTACCACTTTAGCCACCGCGCGATTTCTGTTCTCATCCTGAAGCAAAGTTCTTAACCCGAGGTACTATTTCTGGGTTAGCAGAGTCTGTAACCTGAAGCGTCTGTAACCCGAGGTACCACTGTATAGTTAAACAGCAAGTAAAAAGAGAATTGACATTTTTGGGACACTTGATTGTGGCACGTAATGTTAATGCCAAAGGACAGATTGCCCAAATATAGAAAATATTAATAACATTGGATACAGGTGACCTAATATGATTGCAAAAATGTTGGGGAATGATTTGGGTTATAATATGGGAAAGAATGTAGAACAAGATGTCTATGAAATCAATCTCAGCAAAGTTTCAAGAATATACTCATGATAATCATTAGGTGATTCTATACACTAGTGATTTGATCACAAATTATCCCCACTCTATCCCCAAAATACTAGTGCTGTAAAAAAAACCCCATAAAGGTTCGTCTTTCCACTTCTGGTGGGACAGTCCTCTCAGTGGCAGCTTTTTGGGTGCTCCTAGAAATTAATTTAATAGCAAAACAGACTTGGCACCAATCACTTCATTAGTATGACTGAGGATATGGAATGGGCCAAAGGAAGATGGTTTGGATAAAGAATTGATTCTATTTTTATTGTTAGCAGTCAAGACGGTTAGTACAAGGAAATGGAAATATTTAGAGGGCTTAAATAAAGATTTGAGTCAAAATAACTCAGGAATTAAGGCTGATGGGATTTGTAATAAATCTATATCCAGAGGGCACCAGATTGGGGAAAACTCCTGTTTGCAAACTACAATGAAGAAGTGTGCAAAATTAATTTGTTTGTCAATGTCAAAAAAGACATATTAATATGATATCAAATCAGCGTGACCTTTTTTCATTTGATAAAGTGAATTCAGGCCTTAAAAACCAGAGCTTTCTATTATGTGCTTATGAGTGTGCCTGCTGAGATTATACAGCAAGTGCAGAACTTTGCTTAACGAATAAAGGGCCCGCAATCAATTACAAAGCAGACCTTCCTATCTAGGCTAGACACATGGAGACCACAATGCTATCTCATCAGGGAACCCACTGCGTCCAGGTGCCTTTTGGAAGAACGATGTAGGAACATGCTTCCTTGCATTTGGGGAATGATTCGAGGGGGTTATTTCTGAATGAGTAATTAAAGGGAATCAATCTTCTTTGCATTTGCCACTGCCATGAAAAGCACCATAGCTGTGCAATAATCGCATGCAATTATTCAACTACCCCTTTGGCAAGGACAACATAATTAGTCCTGGTGGTGTCGAGAGATTCCCTTTATACCCAACAAATTGGCAGTTTTAATCAAGTGTTGCTGAAAATGTCTCATAACACAAGGAAAACAATAAGTGAAGGTACCAGGCCCCCAAGCTGTGTGACTCCTATCTACAGTGGTACAATTTTACAATACTAACAACATGATGAATACTACCAATCCCTGCATAAGCTGATTATAATTGCATATCAGTCTTGAGTCACAATGGTGCCTATTTGTTTGGAATCCAGGATGTCACCCTATTTATGCTTTGGCAGATGAGCCGCTTTGAGATGTTAGCCATCGCTCAAACTCTGCTTCCAGAACATCCCTCCAAGCCACCTACTATCGCAGCAATGAAGAACATGCCTGGAACTCTCTGAGTGACTTGCTGAGCCATCAGGAAATGTCAAATAGCCCAGAGCCTGAGCTGCTGAAAGCATATGGGAGAGTTAAAAGAGAGTTCACTGCAAAAAAACCCCACAACATTCTGCTGGGCTAGGCAAAGAAGAAAACAATCTGTATATAGAGCAAGGGTAGTCAATGGGTATTCCAACCAGCCCCAGCCAGCATGGCCAATGGTCAGGGATGATGGGATTTGTAGCCCAGCAGCTTCCAGAGAGTACCACATTGGATATACCTGATGCACAGAGCAGGTCAGAAATTTAATAAGTTCCTCGGACCTGAACACATAAGCAGTGCCTTGATGCAAAAGGCTAGGTGATCCACAGACTGTTCAAGTGAAGGACCATCAATTCTGGGGTGCTTTGCTGATGAACCCACACAACCCAGACCATAACATAACACAAAGAAGTAAAGGTAAAGGGATCCCTGGTCTAGTCGTGACCGACTCTGGGGTTGTGGCGCTCATCTCGCTTTACTGGCCGAGGGAGCCGGTGTACAGCTTCCGGGTCATGTGGCCAGCATGACTAAGCCGCTTCTGGCGAACCAGAACCAGCGCACGGAAATGCCGTTTACCTTCCCGGCGGAGCGGTACCTATTTATCTACTTGCACTTTGATGTGCTTTCGAACTGCTAGGTTGGCAGGAGCAGGGACCGAGCAACAGGAGCTCACCCCGTCGCAGGGATTCGAACCGCCAACCTTCTGATCGGCAAGTCCTAGGCACAGTACCACCTGCATCCCTGCTCTTAACTTACAAAAGAGCTATCCCATATAAGACATAAGTGACTGCAAAAAGCAGGGTTTTGCTTCCATGAAGCTTAAAATCTAATTTCAATATAAATGAAGGAAGGAGGAGAGCAAACAGAAAAGGGCAACTTCATAAACATGCACTGACTGTATGTTCATTTTTATGCATGTTTATGTAGTTGCCCTTTTCTGTTTCTTCTTCCCCTTCTTCCCCCCACCCCTGTTCGGGGTGGATTTGAGCATCAAGAGCTATTCCACCTTCATTTAAGTAATACCCATTATGACTTCATTTCTGAGGCCATTCTGTTGTTATTTGAAGCAGTTAAATCGACAACAGTGTACCTCATAGCTTGTAAAATGGGAACGCTGTGCTCACCTTCTCGACAGACAGCAACAGCATGATTGCAAATCATAAGACCTAATATGGCCATCAGGGTGCACCAGTTTGGGGGTGTGGAGACAAAAGGCCACAATAACAATTGGTAGAGCAAGACACTCTTAATCTCAGGGTTGTGGGTTCAAGCCCCCTGTTGGGCAAAAGATTCCTGCGTTGCAGGGAGTTGGACTGGGTGAACCTTGTGGTCTTTCCCAAGTCTAAAATTCTATTATCCTATTCTCATCCATTTACATTGCCTGAATGACAGCACAAGGAGAGAATCACTTAATGCCCTATCCCTGTATGTCAGTGAGAGAAGCTTGTATGTAGCTGATTCCGAGGGTGATCAATGGGTTTATTTGGGGAATAGATGCATAGGTAGCCAGTCAGTTGCCCCAATGACTAAATAAAAGCCCCGGTGATACTTTCATTGCTGACTAGAAGAAGAAAAAATGTTTCATAGGTTATTCCATTTCTGATGTGCTGTTTATAAAGCATATTTTCCAAACAAATAGGAATTTAGAATTTTTCGGCATAAAAATGAGAAACATTGTAGATGCTAGCTTTCTGTATACAGAGTACATATGCACATGTAACTACAAAACAATGTATCGAAACACAAGAAGAAACATACCTGGAGCATAGAAATATATGATAACATTCGTATCTCTTAATGGCTTCAGAATCCCTAAATCAACAAAGCACTGCTTTATGTATGCATTTGAAAAGTATATCCATTCTTGGGAAAGAAAAACAAGGAACTGTGTTGTTGTTTTTTAAAATAAATATCTAGCATCTCTTAAAGAAATTACCTTAGAGCTTAAAATGCAAAAATCATTCCTTGGGCTGCATTCCCATTTTTCGTATTTTATGGCTGCGAGCAGAACTGTTTGGGGTTTGCACATTGACAGAAACATCCATTACTTATAGCAAAGCGATGATTTGTTACATTCTCTCTCTCTCTCTCTCTCTCTCTCTCTCTCTCTCTCTCTCTCTCTCTCTCTGCAAGCAATTTGAGAAACAAAGCTAGGCTGGGAAGGGAGGAGATTGGCGCATTCCAGTATATATGCACAAGAGGTTTTGTGTATAATCTGAATAACTTTCTTCCCTGCAGAGGTCTGTTATCTTAATGACTTTGCTTAAGAAGTTGTCTTGTCAAACACATTTAAAAGCTTTTGCCTCATATGAATAATGTACAAATGGAAGCAATTTGGCAACAGCCTAACTAGAGATAAAGGAGCTTCAAGGTATTGCAGAGACTTGGAAATGCTGAAAAATATAAAGTTATGAAATACCAAGGACCTTTAAAAAACAACTCTTGAGTTAAATTTGTCTGAGTACATACATCATGGAGTGAAAAGTAAGTACAAGCTCATTCACTTCTCTTCCCTACAATCTATGCTATGCAATAATTGGGAAGCTATAGTCTTAACAATATACTGTTGTTTTTTCTGCAGGAGACAGGGAAACTGGTACTTAAATTAAACTTGTAGCACACTGTGTTCGCTTCTGGAGCCATTAGCCATGCCTGGACTGGAGAGTAATGCACTTCAATTTGGCGTGGTGTTATCGCAACACAGAGATGGAGAAGATGTGAAGGAAGAAATGGAGATAATCCCAGGATGCTAAGATTGCCAGATCAATTCCATGCATGTTTATTCAGAAGTAATGCATAATGGGTTGAATTCGGTTTCTGCCTCTGCGCTCACAAAATGGCTTTTGAACCAGTGGATCCTCCACAAATGGAAAAGGAAAGGGTTGTTGTTTTTTGGCCATTTCCTCCAGCCTCCTATGCCCCCCCCCAAATCGTCTCCAGTCTGTTGCAGGACCAGAAAGTTGATCATGTACCTGGAAGTAAGCCCAGCTGGGCTGAATGCAGTTGGATTTAATTGTGAGTGAACATGACTTTGGCTGGGTTGTGTCCACAGCGAATAGCCAGACCTCCATCCACAGACCTAAGAGCAGAGATGGATAGGTGTTCAAAGATGTTTATAGATCTAAATAATAGATAAAGACAAGTCAAGCCAGCTAATAAAGAGTTTTGGACCAGGGGGGTGGAAATTTGGGAAGTTCAAATTTTTTTTTTGGCGGGGGGTGTTGAAATAAATTGATGTATTGGCCTTGTTCTCAGATTGTTCTCAGATTGTGACCTTGGGCAAAACACTTGTCTAAGACCAGATGTCCTTGGAGGTTCTCTCCAGCCCTACCATTCTAGGACTCCATTTTTCAGCACCACTAGTTTGTCTTCTGTGAAATGGATATTGCAGCACCAAGGGTTGGGGCTCAACCCCCACTTCTGCTTTGTACTCGGTTTGGGGACCACGTGCCCCAGGATTCTGCTTTCAACAGTGATTCACCAAATGCTTTTGGAAGGTCAGAAGCAATGCTCTAAGGTCACAGCCTTCCCTTGTCCCTTGTCCATAGCACCTGTCATTCAGAGATATACAGCTTCTGAATATGGAGAATCCATTGAGCTATTATAGCTGATAGGATGGCTTTAAATCCAGGGGTGCCAACTTGAATAAAATATTGGGGGGGCAGGTAAGCCCCACCCCATATAAGTAATCACATGATATCACGCACGCACACACATCATTTGAACGGCAATGCCCATCAACTTTGAGAGGCCCTGGTCCCCTATTTATTGGGGGGGCGGAGGGCCCTCACCCCTTAAGAGTTGGCTCCTATGATACGTCCAGAAGGTGGCAACACGCAAACAGGCCTTTTCTGCAGTGGCTCCCCATCTGTGGAATGCTCTCCCCAGAGAAGTTCACCTGGCGCCTTCATTACACACTTTTAGGTACCAGGCAAAAAGTTCCTCTTTAACCAGGCCTTTGGTTGATTGACATCCAATGTGTGTGTTGTTGTTGTTGTTTGGGGGGGTGTTATTGGGTTGTTTTCTTTAAGTTTGATTATGTATTTTGTGTTTTTATATTGTAATTTTATCCTGTAAACCGCCCTGAGACCTGCGGGTATAGGGTGGTATACACATTTAATATTACAACAACAACAACAACAACAACAACAACAACAACAACAACAACAACAACAACAACAACAACAGAGCTGAACTGGAGAAGAGGGGGTGGAGCATGGGTAGGCAAACTAAGGCCCGGGGGCTGGATCTGGCTCAATCGCCTTCTAAATCCGGCCCGCGGATGGTCCAGGAATCAGTGTGTTTTTACATGAGTAGAATGTGTCCTTTTATTTAAAATGCATCTCTGGGTTATCTGTGGGGCCTGCCTGGTGTTTTCACATGAGTAGAATGTGTGCTTTTATTTAAAATGCATCTCTGGGTTATTTGTGGGGTATAGGAATTCATTCTTCTTCTTTTTTCAAAATATAGCCTGGCCCCCCACAAGGTCTGAGGGACAGTGGACCGGCCCCCTGCTGAAAAAGTTTGCTGATCCCTGGAGTGGAGTTTGTGCGGATGGAGCTGATGGAAAATGTGATAGGTGTGACTTGGAATTCTGAGTGGGGCATATAGCCTCCCAGCTTTTGGAAAGTACACACTGCACTTGACTAAAAAGCACAAGCACAGTCCAAAAAAATATCTAGTCATTTCAGCAGCTTTTTTCTTTTTCTTTTCCACAAATACTTGGGGACATGCAGTACTTAAACAATGCAATTTTTGCATACACACAAACTACCATGTAGTCTGTATATGAGACAGGCAGAACTAGATTATCTGCATATGAATGAAAGAACAGAATCTGGAAGAATGACCCTGGTCACCTTAGATATATACAGACAATTACTTGCTGAGAACATGGGAAGAGTAAATGGAAAGTAAAATCTGTTAGACAACCCATAAATCAAGCTTGTTATCTTTAGCTCTTTGTTACAGTAAGAACCAAGCCATTTTAAATCCCAAGTTTTAGCAACTAGCCGGGTATATAGATGTCATTCAGCAAATGAGAAGCAGATCAGCACACTTAAATTTTTCTGTGCACATTCTTTTCTTTTAACACACAGACACCATTAAAGCTGTATGAAAAATATACAGACAACAGCACAAATGGAATAGCAAATCTTTAAAATAGTGCCTTTGAATTGTTCATCAATGTCCATAGGATTTTAAATACATTTGTGAAGCCATTAGATACAAAGGAAGTAATGGAGATCAATGGGTCTAGAACAAGGCTAGACAACGTGGTGCCCCCCCAGATCCTGTCAGACTCCAACTCCCATCATTCCCAGCCAGCATGGTTCATGGTCAGGGATGATGGGAGTTGGGAGTCCAACAACATTGGGCAGGCACATGGAGGAAGAGACAAAGAATAACGAGGGAATGTTTTATAATTGTGAAGGCAGTAACTGGAGAATCTTCTTTAAACTTTCTGCATTGAAAAAGAAAGCAAACGAACTGGAGAGCACTGATTGGAAGGCTGGAAAAACATTGTCCAGCAAAGGGCGGAATAACTGAATAATCTAGATTGACTATTTTGAAGAAATATTGCATACACAACTGACAGATGGATAGCTGGAGGTCCAGTTATCTTTTAAAAAAATAAAATATTTGTTTGTTTGTTTTTTCAGATTAAAATTTTACAGTCGTATATCGAACATAGATAATAAAAACAAGATTCCTTTGTTTAAAAAAAAGATATTTATTGAAAGTTTTTAAGATATAACAAGAAAAAAGAAAAATAAACATACAAAATAAAAAACAGTTAAAAACACACATTAATTTTCAATAACATAACTTCCATACACTTATTTCCTCGGACCTCCTCATGCCTCCCTTCTTTGTATTCCAGTTCAATTTGTTAGTTCAGCAAATCCTTACCATTAAACTTTTACCCATTTGTGAAACCTTTCCCCCCCCCCCATATCTCTTAAAGCATTACAGCTGGAAACCGCTTAGTTTCTATCCAACATCCTTCGAACATTCATTAATTTTACAATGTTTCTGTAAATAGTCTTTGAATTTCTTCCAGTCTTGTTTCACCGACTCTTCTCCCTGGTCTCGAATTCTGCCAGTCATTTCTGCCAATTCCATGTAGTCAATAATAAAAACAAGATTCCAAGGAATCTCTTGGACTTCCATCTTCTCCTTTGTGGGTCCTATTATTAATCATTTCCTCCTGCATCTCCAAATCTTTTACATCTCCATTGTACCTAGAATTCACCATTAAACTACAAGTGATACTCCAATCCCACTAACAATTTTAACTGTTTAAGATAAGTTATAAATTTCCCCCATTCCTTATTAAAACTTTGGTCTTCCTGATTTCTGACTTTTCCGGTCATTTTAGGCATTTCGGCGGCGTCCATCAACTTCATCTGCCATACTTCTCTGGTAGGAAAGAAGATAACGTCCCTACCGGAGGTCCGATTATATATTTCTTTCTCTCTTTTTCTCTCTTTACTTTTATTTTCCTTGGTCATTTATTATTATTCCTATATTATTACTCTCTCATTGTACTTTGGTAAGAATTGTATACAGATGAAGAGGAAGGACAGTTTGGACCCCATGTGAGAGGCGAGGAAGGGGAGATATCACAGAATGAGAGGCTGTGAGGATGAGCCCAGGTGAGAGCTGGAATGATGATGATGATGATGATGATGTTGTTGTTGTTGTTGATGATGATGATGATGATATTTATACCCCGTCCATCTGGCTGGGTTTCCCTAGCCACTCTGGGCGGCTTCCAGCAAAATATTAAAATACAATAATTCATCAAATATTAAAAGCTTCCCTAAACAGGGTTGCCTTCAGATGTCTTCTAAAAGTCAGGTAGTTGTTTATTACTTTGACATCTGGTGGGAGGGCATTCCACTGAGAAGGCCCTCTGCCTGGTTCCCTGTAACTTCACTTCTCCCCGTAGCTTCACTTCTGGGAGCACACACCTTCCTCTGTAGAGGATGAAAGTTAAGATATAGTGATGAGCGACGATCTTGTAGTTTCTTTTTCTGTTTCTTCTTTCTTTAGCTTCTTTCTTTTCTGTATTTCCTGTAGATTAGTTTGCTCCTTTTATTGTATTGTGAAAGCTTCAATAAAAATTAATCCCCCCCAAACCCAGAACATTTGGAGGGTACGTGTTGACTATCGTAACTGAAAGGAAAGAGAATCAAAACAGGCAGCACCAGCTAAAAATATTATTCTCCGCTCCTAGCTAACTGAGGTATCACAAAAGGTGATGGACGGCACACTTTGCAGCCTCTTTCCATTCGTCGAGGAAAGTACAAGCATGTATTAATATCATAAACAAACAAGTGGGGCCCTGTAACAAAATATTGTGGTGTATCCTTGGTGTATGTTACCTGAGAATGTGGTTAAGGGAGTTGTGGGGCAGGGGGAGTTAGTAGAGAGAGGCGGTTGGGACAAACCCTCTATTCTGCAGTGGACCAAAAGATCAACCTAGATTGTCTGCAATTTAACACTCCTACTGAGGAAGCCAGAAGCTGGGTTTTGTCCCAGTTACACCTTCTCGGTTTACATCCATCTTCCCCCACCTTTTATAGTAACTCAGCTGGTTGTCACTAGTTCTTTTGCTATGGATATTTAGAACCACTAAGGAAGACGGAACAGTCTTGAAATAAATTTATGATGGACTACCTAGACGACTTACACCTGTCTCCTTGCTATCCATCTCCATTAAGCTGGCTTTTACTAGTGCGTAAAGTAGCTTTTCCTCAGTTTGCCTTGAGGGCTTCTACTTGCTTACCTCAACTTCCATACATGTTTCATACCAAACTGAATGATGTTACTTTATGTAAGCTGCTGAAACTAACTTACATAAGCTTAGCTAAAATTGCTGGTTTTTATTTTCCTTCTGTGCTGCTTCTGTTTCACCCATTCACATCTCTTAAATTCTTTTTCCAAACTACGGAATCGGAAATTTAAAATACTATAACTCAGGCATTTTCCATCTGATTTCTCTGAAATTTGTAATGCTTCTCCCCCTCGCTAGAGAGATCTGTCAAGATAAATTTCATACTGACAGGGAAACGTGTCTTGATTTTATGAGGAATAGAAATGTAGCAAATCTCCAGAAATTCAACACAACAATATCCAGTAAATATACAGACAGATGCACAGCCTAACACTCAACACATACAGTTCTCCAGATAACCTACAGTTGCCACCAACGCTAGTCCTACTCGGAGTCAGCTCATTGCAATTAATGTTACTACATATGCCACCAATCAATTTCTCTGACCTGTATCTGTAAAAAGCACAGTGCTTCCCAGGCATAGAAATATATAGCAAATACCTAGGCAGAAATCCAACAGATGCAGCTGTTCACTTGTTATATCTATATATTACTGTAAAAAAAACATGGTATGATTTAGTGTATTTATTTTTGTAAACAAAAAACAAGCAAACAAATGAAGCACTATGAACTTTCTAGAATAAAAAAAAAAACCCTTCAGGTTAGTGAAGAATTTAGAATCTTAGAAATTCACCCCTAAAATAATTAAACTTGCTAGTTAAGGCTTTTGCCTTTACTTTCCTGCAATGACAGCAATAAACATACTGAACAGTCCTATTGTCCACACAAGCTAGACTCCTTGAATCCACATTTTCCTCCTCTTCAGTTTTGCTTCCCTGTAGATGAAGAGGATTCTTGCTGAAAGGTTAAGGAGGGCATGGGGTGAATTTTTAAGATCCTCGATTCCTCCTGTCTTAAACCAGAATAGCACAGAAATGCTGAGTTTTACAGAAAAAGATATATTGGATGAGACTTGTCACTTCAGGTTGTCATTTATAGAAACACCAAGACAAAACAAATTGACCTGGTATATATCAGTGTAAAAGGGAACTACAATCATTTGTCACTATGCAAAAGATACAAATTTGTTTTTCAAAATAAAACAATAAGTTACTATTTGCGCTCCCTGCCTTCATAGTTTGTGGAATTCTAGTTTGTTAATATAAAATATGAAAGGGCAGAAACGGCAGCCATACAACAATACAGAATGGAAAAAGAAAGCATATCACAACAGTACTGTTTAGAAAGCCTCTGCTTCTCTGCAGTAGAAGTACTACTTAATCTTCAAAACCTTTAAGTAGTTTACATAAAACATCCACTAAAACTCTTGATAGGCTCAGATGCTTAACACAGCCTATCCCCCCCGCCCGAATAAAACTAGCAGGAAGTTATAAATGAAACTGTGTATCAACATGCATGCAACCCAAAGCTGGTTTGGTCGATTAAAAAGTTTTTAGTAGGCTCTGAAAACAGAAAATCAAAGGGAGCTACCCAATACCAATGCGCAGAAATTTCCATAGTACAGTGGTACCTCTGGTTACAAACTTAATTCTTTCCGGAGGTCCATTCTTAACCTGAAACCATTCTTATCCTGAGGTACCACTTTAGCTAATGGGGCCTCCTGCTGCCGCTGCGCCACTGCCACACAATTTCTGTTCCCATCCTGAGGTAAAGTTCTTAACACGAGCTACTACTTCTGGGTTACTGGAGTCTGTAACCCAAGGTACCACTGTATAGGTGACATTGTAGGATTTGTTCTTGCGAGTGCAGAATGAATAATATGTGGCACTTGTAAAACTATAGATGGTAGTGTTCCACATGGGGTGGGGGGCTCCAGCCCACAGAGGGTTCAGTTTGAGCTGCAAGGCCATTCTTCTCAAACAACATCTACAGTAGCACCTCAGCTTTGGGTTGCAAAAACGGCAACCCCGGAAGTGCCTTGCCGTGTGTGCATGCGCAGAAGCAGTCCTTCCGGTTGCAGAAACCTTGGGATCCGACCGGAGCTGCGGAATGGCTCCTGTCCACGACCGGAGGTACCACTGTACTTTTCCATCATCTGACATCACTGGTGAGAACAGGGTTTAATCTTGCATTGGCTGCATGCTGAATTGTAATCAATAGATTTAATCCCCGTTCATCAGCTGTTTGAACCAGCACATGATTCAGTTTTAAGCAAGTGGTTTGGTGGTTGATGAGCATAGCAGTGGCAGCAGCAGGGTCAGGGAGAGAAGCTTTTGCAAAGTGCTATAAGGCAGCCCCTATGGTGCTGCTTCAACCCCCAGAGGCTAAAACAAGAGCCCAGAACTGTCTTAAAACCTTTGCAAGTCTCTCCACACTCCCCCTTTAAACCTCCAATATCAGGAGCTTAAATAGGGAGTGTGGGGAGACATACAGAGCCATTTGCAAGTCTCACGGTGCTCTCTTTTTAAGCCCCAGAGATTGGAAGTTGGCAGGGGTAGATTTAGGGCTGTGAGGGTGGTGTGCATGGCCTGGGCACTGAGCCGAGAGGGCGCTGTCTCAAAGCTTGGTAAGCAAGGCACTGGGTTTTGGGAAGAAGGTGTGATGCTCCAATAGGGTCCTAGAGCCCTCCTGTCTCCATCCCAAAGCCTAGCTAGTGCTTTCCCAGTTTTGGGAAGGAGGAGATGAGAGGACTCTAGGACCTGGTCAGAGCCCTCATGCCTGTTTCCCAAAGCTGGGCACCTTCTTATCTGCCTTTGGGAAGGCAGTGCGAGGACTTGGGGGGCACTAAATTTTGGCTTTGCACAGAAAGCCATTGTACTGATGGAGGGGGAAGCTTGCAAAGCCACATAAGGGATTTTGCCAGATGGATAGCTCCACTCCCCCTTCAAATTATGGCCTGTGGAGCCAAGAAATTCCCCCAACCCTGTTCTACATGGAGAAGGAGAGGGAGAACATGTTTGGACTAGCGAACATGAAAATTTCACAAGCAACAAGGTTCCTGGCCTTTTACACGTATGAAGCGCATCCCTCTTCCAGCTCGTCAAACGTACTCAGTGAATTCATGTCACAGATGGAAATTGAGTCAAATGATTTGGAAATCCAGTCCAAATTTCTACCCAGTAGACCAAACTAGAATCCCTTCGTTTTCAACCTTTTATCTCTGTTGACATCAGGGGTGAGGAGCCCTTTTAAGCTCAAGGACCTCGTTCCTTTTTCAACACCCTTCTGGTGACCCCATGCCACTGGTGGGTAGAGAGAGTCCTGAGGGCCAGCTAAGCCTGCATTTGGCCCTCCAGGGCTGAGTTTCCCCATGTCTGATTGATTTTCACAGCCATCCTTTCTCGGCAGGCTTTTCCCCTGGGCTGTTCCTGAGAGTGGGCATAATTGTCCAGTGGGGTCACGGGGTCTTTGTAGACCACTGATTCCCAAATGAAGGAACAGGTGCGGCCACCCCACCTCCTTGCAAGGAGTGATGTCTTGCTTAAATAGGCACCACACTAAAAGACAGAGATATATTAGCAGTGAAACAGTGCCCTTATTAATGGCAGAACAGCTGGCAAGTCTACAGGACAGGACTCATTCCAATCCATTCTATCCAATTGCAAAACTATAAGCACACTACACTAGGGACCACATGCGAGGAACCAGCCATTCAGCGGCACTATAATTGCCTCGCAGTTGGAGGTTTGTTCTAGTCGGCTACTGTTATTCTTTGAGGAGGATTTGCGGGTTTGCTGCTGCTACCTAGAATCAAGTGATGCAAATAAGCTTGCGGAGGGAACGTTTGTTTTCCTCTCAAGCCCCCACGAGGGACGCCCCTGAAAGCGCTGGGACATTTGTGAAGCCTCTGAGATTCCAACAAAAAAAATCTCTCAAGTGCAGAGCGAGCACCCGGCGTGAGACGCAAGCAGTTCGTTGCAGGATCCCAGCTTCCCCTAGCCTTTGCTCATTGCCCCATGAAGGAAAAATAAACTCCCGAGTCTCAAAGAGCCTGTTAGGCCTTACTTCAGAGCTTCCCTTAAGCCCTCCTACTGTGCTAAAGAATAAGCTCTGCCAGTCAGTATGAAACATATAAATGCCTTTAAGTGTACTAGTAGCCTCTACCCAGCAGGAAATCTGGTCTAGAAGGAATCAGTTACAGGGTCTAATCAGGTTTCACAGGCTGATACTTGTGCAGAGGAAAAGATGCTGGGAAGACTTGAGAGAGCATAAAGGGCTTCGCATTCTCAACTGCTCTGAAAGCCCCTTCCAATTGTAACTCTGTAAAAGAATGTGCTTGTATTGGCATATATGACAGATCAACTGGGATTTACCTACACAATATTTATAAACAGTAAAAAGAAGTTGGGCAAACGGCTGCATGGTGCAGTTCTCCTATTCAGGATCTTAGCCTGTATTTTTGCTTTTTTTCCTGCTTCGTGCACCTCCTCTTTTAGAGATCAGGAGGGTGGCAACACACAAACTCCCTATTGGTGGAATACTCTCCTGCCTGGTGCCTTCATTATTTAGGTGCCAGGTGAAAACATATCTCTACTACTAGGACTTTGGCTTTTGGCTGATTAACATTCTACAGCCTTTTAAATGTCCATAACAAAATAAAGGGACACGGGTGGCGCTGTGGGTTAAACCACAGAGCCTAGGACTTGCCGATCAGAAGGTCGGCGGTTCGAATCCTCGCAACGGGGTGAGCTCCCGTTGCTCAGCCCCTGCTCCTGCCAACCTAGCAGTTCGAAAGCACGTCAAAGTGCAAGTAGATAAATAGGTACCACTCCGGCGGGAAGGTAAACAGCGTTTCTGTGCACTGCTCTGGTTCGCCAGAAGCGGCTTAGTCATGCTGGCCACATGACCTGGAAGCTGTATGCCGGCTCCCTCGGCCAATAAAGTGAGATGAGTGCCACAACCCCAGAGTCAGCCATGACTGGACCTAATGGTCAGGAGTCCTTTAACTTTAACAAAATAAATTATAAAATTTATTTCCATACCAAAAGAAAATTAAATAGATTAATACCGCAAGCTTCCATATAACGCAGATGGGTTTACATCACCCTGTGCCAAAACAATTGCGGACATTTGATCTTTACTGAGTGCTCTTTGAAACAGGGCCCCAGCCCACCAAGGGGTGGTGGGTCCAGACATCAGGCTGCCTCTCCGCATGAGGAGGTGCCAATGGTGGGTGCCGCTTCCATTGACTTGTGACCAGTGAACAAAGGAGGGAGGTGGGAACATGTGGAAACAACACTGGCCTCTGAGGTGTGGGGGTACTGTGAGAGCGGGGGAAGAAACCTATGAAGGGGGGCTGCTGAGATCTGTTAGGGCATCAGCTGAAAAGTGAGTCTCCCCCTGTCTCTGCCATGGGGATGGATGGGGAGCATGTCCAGACAGCTGTGAGCTTATTGAGTGTCATGGGGTGACGGGACCTACAGGTTGATAGGAGCTACTTCTGCTACTTGGGCTCTGAAAAGATGAGCACAACACAGAGGGGCTAAGTGGATGGAAATTTGGAGTGGCCTCCTTTGTTACCTATGCAGTGGCATACCATGGGTTGCCAGTGCCCGGGGCTACGTGGAGGGAAGAAGTGGGGGGGGGAGTAAGCATGTGCATTCAACTTCCCAACGGCGTCCACATTACTCAGGAGACTGTAGCCACATAAATAAGAAAAGAAGAATCATTCCGTTGCCTGGGGAGGTCACTACCTGGTTCGCATGCAGAAGCCGTTTTCAAAGGAGCCCAGTGACGGAAGTGTGTAGCTGCATTGAGGCAGCACTGAGTGTTGAAATTCTATGCCCCCTAACAATTTTGTGCCTTGGGCAACTGCCCCTGTGGACCCCCACATTATGCTACTGTATCTATCAGGTGGTTCAGCTGCTGCTGCTTTCTCCATATTTGTGTCTGCACTGGTGAGCCCTCGGTGTGTCCTTGAAGGCCAGAGCACTGACTCCCTTGCAGCATGCAGTACTCACGGCTGGGAGGTAGCATCTCTACTTTCTGTAAAGAGCAAATCATGGGCACCTGTTATATCAAGACAGGAGCAGTCTCCCACAGAACAGGGGCCACCACCCAGAAAGCCCTGCCCTCAGTTACTGAGGAGCAAGCTTCTGATATCTTTGGGAAAGCTCACAGTGACCTGCTGGGTACATAAGGCAGTCTCTCAAACCTGTGTGTGTATAGGAGGATGTCAATGTGTTTATCAAAATAAAGCATACAAAATTTTGATTTGCCTATATTAATGACACTGTTGTTTCAAACACAAAACAGCCCTTAAAAAATGATGTTGAGACATGCATACATGTCTTAAGCAAACTGTAGAAAAAACTATCTGGCAGATTTTCATAATAATTTTTTTAGAAGTTCGTTGACTGAAGACTATTCCAACAGAAACACATATGAAACGATAAAGTTCCATTGGCAGGAATTATTAAGAGTAAATGACTCGGTGGAATTACACTATTTCCCAAGATTTACTATTAAGCAGATCTCTCTCTGACTTTATCTACAAGAGCACTTCAATGCTGTGTTCTGGTTTTCTTGGAATAATTTGACATATGGCTCTAGGTAATAAAATAATGGGCTGGCCCAACTTGTTATCTGTTCCTGCTGCTTCAGGATGACTTTTAGATTTTACCTTCTTCTTTTTTTACTCATTTTCTACTGGTGGCATGTTATGAATAAATGAGCCTGCATTATAGATGAAAATATATTCTTCTCAACTGAAAATCATCATTGAGACTGGAAGAGACTGGAAAATGGAGGTGGGGGGAGAGAGAAACCACCTCACTACCAAGAATGAGTTCACTTCAAAAACAAAAGTTTCTGATAATAGGGACTGAATAGAATATTGCTCCTCAGATAGCTCAGTCGGTAGAACATGAGACTCTTAATTTCATGGTTGTGGGTTCGAGCCCTATGTTGGCTGAATGATTCCTATATTGCAGGGGGTTGGACTAGATTATAGGCCCCTTCCAGCCCTATGGTTTTATGATTCTATGAATCTATATGCTGTAGTGGTTAGGATCTGAGAAATCAGGGTTCAAATTCCATGAAGTTCACTAGATGAGCTTGGCCCAGTCATAGTTTCTTAGCCTAACCTACCTCTTAGAGTTGCTGTGAAGGTAAAATAGGGAGAGGTAGAACCACGCACACCTTGAGCTCCTTGAAAAACAGGTGGGAAATAAATGCAATAGTAGATGAATCATATTCAGCGGAATATTTTCTGGAAGTGAACAAATAACTCTAGAAAAGAAAACGTTGGTGAGATTTGAAACTAGCCATTAACTGGGGTCATTTGTACTCTGAAATCTCCAGGGTTGCATTTTTTGGAACAGTCATAATGAAAATAAGCAGAACAAGCTGCTTAACATTCTTGAGATAGAAATTAGTGTAGAAAGTACGGCAAGGTATGATAAGTTTTTCATGCCAAGTGTAGGGCTCACCAAATCTATCACGGTGATCCCCCTTTTCAAGCATCTTGTTTTTTTGTAGACTTTTGCCACTCTTTTCCTAGCCCTTCTTCCAAATCCATGATCCTCTGCACAAATAATAATAATAATAATAATAATAATAATAATTTTTTTATACCCTGCCCATCTGACTGGGTCTCCCCAGCCACTCTGGGCAGCTCACAACATAATATAGAAAACACAATCAAACATTAAAAACTTCCCTAAACAGGGCTGCCTTCAGATGTCTTCTAAGTTGTTTATTTCCTAGACACCTGATAGGAGGGTGTTCCACAAGGCAGGTGCCACTACCGAGAAGGCCCTCTGCCTGGTTCCCTGTAACCTCAATTCTCACAGGGAAGGAACCGCCAGAAGGCCCTCAGTGCTGGATCTCAGTGTTCAGGCTGAATGATGGGGGCAGAGACGCTCCTTCAGGTATACTGGGCCGAGACCGTTTAGGGCTTTAAAGGTCAGCACCAACACTTTGAATTGTGCTCGGAAACGTACTGGGAGCCAAGGTAGGTCTTTCAGGACCGGTGTTATATGGTCTCGGCAGCCACTCCCAGTCACCAGTCTAGTTGCCGCATTCTGGATTAGTTGTAGTTTCTGGGTCACCTTCAAAGGTAGCCCCGCATAGAGGCATTGCAGTAGTCCGATTGGGAGATAAGCAGAGCATGCACCACTCTGGCGAGACAGTCTGTGGGCAGGTAAGGTCTCAGCCTGTGTACCAGATGGAGCTGGTAGACAGCTGCCCTGGACACAAAATTGACCTGTGCCTCCATTATTATTACATTTATATCTGGACCACACTATTTTAGTCTCCCAATAATCCTGAAATACAGGGTTAAGCTGAGATACAGTGACTGGGTGGGAAACTGAACCCTGGTCTCCCCAGGTCCAAATCCACCACTCTAACCACTACACCACACCAACTTTCCAATGGTGTGCTGGTTGCTAAACCAGCACAGTTTTTATGTCAACAGCTCTTGAAGAATTGAGCTTAAGCCAACTCAGGACCTTCTTCATACCTGGGATGCAAAACCTGGTTTCATTCCCCTCCATTTTTCTCTTGTTGTCATCGTTATTTTTGAGGATGCCAGCAACAGGTTTCGCCGACTCTTTGGAAGGGCTGCTATTTGATATTCCTTCCAGCGTTTGATGTACAGTCTCTGTGATAGTATTTGGAAGATCAATTTGATAAGAGCTACTCCCTTCTCCAGCTTGTGCTGCTATCCCAGGCAAGCCCGAACTTGCCCATCTCCAGTGCTGTGATATATCAGCAGGGCTCGATCCATTATTTTCACTGGTGCGAATAATACTTGGCTGAAATAAATCTGCGCCGTTGGCTAGCTCCTGAATGCGAGCTGATAATTGATAGTGGGAGGGGTGCTGCTAGACTTTCCATCCCTGCAGGTCCATGTTGGCTTTCCCAGCTCTTTTGCCCCTCTTCACATACAGGGGGTTAAAGAGAGGTGAGCCGCTGGCTCAGGCTGCCTTCAGCCATCTCTCAGGACCAATTAATGTGACCCTACGCGGGACAGCAAAGTGTGTTGCAGCAAGTGGCAGCGCAGTAAAATGGAACAGAGAATGAACAAGGAAGTGAACTTGGCATAGGTATCCAATGTGTGTGGCAAGATGCTGAAAGCACAAGATTGCCCTAAAATCTCTCGACTTCTTGGTAAATTGAATTAAAATTGGTGACCAGTGGCACTTCATGTAACTGTATAGTGTTATCCCACTTAGCCACCAAGTACACGCTGCACCATAAAGAAGGACTATTTGTGGCCTTTTTAGATCCTAAGGCTGCTTTTGACTCAGTCGACAGGGGGCTGTTATGGTCCAAACTGGAGACAATGGGCTTAGACCCCAGGTTACTTTCCCTGATTATAAAGCTTTATTCAAATAATACCTGTTGTATAAGAATAACTCCAGGGGACGAGGTGTCAGACCCTGTTGCTGCAAATCGAGGTGTGAAACAGGGCTGTGTTCTTGCTCCCTCTCTTTTTAATCTCTTCTTAAATGACCTTGCCCCATTACGAAAACTGGTAGGTGCTTGTCATGTGACAACAATGCTCACAGCCCAAAACTCAATGCATCAGAAATTCCCATTCTCCTATATGCAGATGATATGATTCTGCTCTGACAGACTAGAATCGGCTTAAAGCGTTTGTTAAATGCCTGCACTGACTATCTGTCTAATATGAAAATGAGTATGAATTTCGATAAAAGCAATAAATAAATAAATAAAATAAATAAATAAATAAAAATTGGTGACCAGTGAGCATAGGAGCCAACTCCATAGGGCTGAGGTTTCCCCAAACAGAGGCAGAGGACCTTGCAGGGCCTCACGGCACGCATCATGGTGCGTGTGATGTCACACGTGTGCATTGTGTGCCTGACATCACATGTGTGTGATGCCCCATGCCCCCCCCCATATTGGGTGGAATCCGGTGCCTCTGCCAGTGAGCTCCCCTCAGCTAATTTTGAAAGTGGAGTCAGCAAGAAAAGAAAGAAAATATCCTCCTTTCTGAGCCCAGTTCTGAAAGCTGGGTCGTGTGTTCTGGATGATACAATACAGGCTTTGAGGAGGCAGAAAGTCCTCTCCTAAATCCCACCCATGGGGCCCCTAATTTAGGCCAAACTTCCCACTTGCCTAGTCCCACTTTTCCTTATGGCACCCCTATATTCACCAGAGAAATGTTGGAGAGTATGGAGTAATGTTACCCCGAAGCCAAGGAGATAAGTAACGATACAACCCATAGAAGACATCTGAAGGGAGCCCTGTATAGTTTTATATTGTTTAATGTTTTATTATGTTTTCATATATGTTGGAAGCCGCCCAGAGTGGCTGAGGCAATCCAGTCAGATGGGTGGGGTATATTATTATTATTATTATTATTATTATTATTATTATATAGGAGATCTCTATTTTCATAGGAGAAATGTTGGAGGATATGCTAGCCTGGTGGTAGCACAGCAAATTTGTGAGAGGCCTTTGTTGCTATGACATCCCACCCAGAGCTACAATTCCCAGTGCTGTCAACAAATTAGAGTTACCCAGGATTCTTTGGGGGAAGCCATTAATGTTGAAGTGCTATAACAGCGCTTTAAATATATGGTATGAATGTGACCATGATCTCAGTCAGATTTAGATGACTGATCTTTGCCATGACTTGGTATTTGGAAATGGTGAGAATGCAACTCACCTGGAAATGGTTCCCATCTCCCATTAGATGATGGAAGTTCTCCTCTCTTGCCATGTTCCTCCAGCCAGGAAGTGTTCCTCTGATCTTCAAGGATATATGAGCCTTTCATCAAAAGTACAGTGGTACCTTGGGTTACATATGCTTCAGGCTACATATGCTTTAGGTTACAGACTCCGCTAACCCACAAATAGTACCTCGGGTTAAGAACTTTGCTTCCGGATGAGAACAGACATCGCACAATGGCGGTGCGGCAGCAGCAGGAGGCCCCATTAGCTAAAGTGGTGCTTCAGGTTAAGAACAGTTTCAAGTTCAGAACGGACCTCCGGAACGAATTAATCCGAGGTACCACTGTATAACATTGCAGAATGAGCTAGGCAGTGTGCCAGTAGATCAGCTTTCTTCTCTTTCAAAACAACATGATGCTTGTTCAAATCTAGAAAATAATCTGATTTCAACCCTGGCTGTTGTGTGCTACACAAATGCTTGACATGACCACGCAATTGCTATTTATGCCGATTAATTTCTTTTTTAAAAAAAATATGATTGTTTTCCTTCTTTTAAATGAGGTTCTAAAGAGAGAAAAAGTAGGCCAGGATGAAGTTGGAATTCAAACGAGGGTAGCAAACAGCACTTGCAAGTTAGGTGACGACATCTGTCAGAGCAATTACAAATTGGGTGAAGATATATTTCACAACAATTTGGAAACTACATCTTGCAAGAATGTAACGCAAGCCAAAATACAAAAGGTCCTGGAAGGAATCTTGTGTCAGTGGGTGGAAATTTCTCATGAAGGACTCACAGCAACATTAATCAAGAGGCACATATTGTATGGCCTGAACACCCTGGAAAGCTGTTGTGCAGATTATTCTGTACCAGTGCTGGATTTATGTACAGTGGTACCTCAGGTTACATACGCTTCAGGTTACAGACGCTTCAGCTTACAGACTCCGCTAACCCAGAAATAGTGCTTCAGGTTAAGAACTTTGCAGCATTCGAGGAACTTCAGTAATAGTTGCAAGGTAGATATAAGAAATTAGATTTATTAAGAATAAGTTTAATTATGATAAAAGTGTGTATTGGCAAGAAGTAATATGAATTTGAAAAATGGAATAGACGGGAGGTTGGGTCTTTAGTGTTAAGACCAATAGATGTTTTATTGTTTGCTAAGAAAATTATGTGTCTATGGTTATTCTTGTGTGTTATTTGGTATTTGTGTTTTTTCCCCTTTTTTCTTGTTGTATAAAAAACTTTATTTTAAAAAATAAAATAAAATAAAAACTTTGCTTCAGGATAAGAACTTCTTGAAATAATATCGGATGACTTCCTGCAAGTAGGCACACCTTCTTGTTGCTGGGAAAAACTAATAAACAACTCTTTGCTTTAATATACAGTGGTACCTCGGGTTACATACGCTTCAGGTTACAGACGCTTCAGGTTACAGTCTCCACTAACGCAGAAATAGTACCTTGGGTTAAGAACTTTGCTTCAGGATAAAAACAGAAATCGTGCTGCGGCAGCGGGAGGCCCCATTAGCTAAAGTGGTGCTTCAGGTTAAGAACAGTTTCAGGTTAAGAACAGACCTCCGGAACGAATTAAGTACTTAACCCGAGGTACCACTGTATAGGCTAAGTAGTGAATTGCAGAATTGTAAATACCCGTCATCATCCTTGGCTTTTCCATGTTCTTCTAGTTGTGAGGATGGGGGGTGGGGATGGGGACGGGCCTGACAAGTGGAGTAGCCTAGGGTCTCTCTTCATCTAAATCCAGCCCTGTTCTGTGCTATGTCATCTCCGACTCTCAATAGGCAAAAGGAAGCGAAATCCATATCCAAAGAATCTACGGTTTATTAAACACAAACATTCGCAAAGCAAAACGCAGGGTTGAAAATACAAATTCCGTGCAAAGTTTTGACACAAGCAAGAATACATCACGGCATTTTGAAACGGAAAAGCCTTCCTACTGCCATTAGAATAATAAACAGGAAGCCTCGTGTATCCCCCCCCCCACACACACACCAGACCCTCCAAGTGTCCCTATTTTCCAGGGACAGTCTCAGGCTTACAGAAGCCATCCTGGTTTCTGATTGGATCCTGGAATGTCCCACTTTTCCTTAGGATTTCCCTATTTTCATTGCAGAAATGTTGGAGGGTATGGAGTTATACGACCCCCGAGCCAAGGAGATAAGTAACTATACAACTTTTAGAAGACATCTAGAGGCAGCCCTGTATAGGGAAGTTTTAAAATGTTTTATGTTTTATTATGTTTTCATATATGCTGGAAGCCACCCAGAGTGGCTGGGGCAACCCAATCATATGGACAGGGCATTATTATTATTATTATTATTATTATTATTATTATTATTATTAGCTGCCCCTGTGTTGGAGGGTATAATATATATATAATATCTATCCTTTGCAACTAACTGCAGACATGTAGAGTCTGGAACGCAGTTAAATTTCAATTTAGACAATGCTGCTGAAATGTCTCTAGATGTTGTGCATATACTGTTCGGAAGTACTTTTTGTTTAATAGAACATTTGGCAGCCAAATAAAGGAGGCAGGACAATTAAGCTTTGTTGGGGGGTGGAAGAGAGTACAGGAGATGGCACATACTGGGAAGGCATCTGTGAATGAAACGCTGGCCCTTTGAAACACGGATAGAAATAACCTTGTGTTTTCAGATGTATGGCCTTTGTCTCATTAGGTGTACCTTTAACTGTGATAAACATCCACTTAAGTGAATATCATTTCCGTACAATTATGGCAGGATCATACATAATACACTAAGTTCCCCTGGCAGCCTATGTGTTAGTCATGCATATTTCATGAGCCATTTTATTCCCAGAGTCAGCTTTAAACAGTGCTCAAGCCAATGGCTTTGGTATGTAGGAAATAAAGGTCTTGTCTATAAAAAAAGATCCCACGGCAATTATAGGAGCTCTGCACTTTATCAAGGAGTTTAACACAATGACCCGCTTGTAATATTAGCCCAGCACCGGTATTAATTTTCCTCTTAATATATATGTAATCACTCCCGTTATTTATCAGTGGATTCCGAGGACGGAGCAGGGGGTTAGGGGAAACCTTGCTTTTTCTTAGACTGCATTTTCTTGCATGTAAATATCTTGATTGATACTGAACGATGAAGGGCAGCCGTCCCCAAGGAAAACATTTGTAGTTCTGTAATAAGGGAGCACAAACCCGCCTAGGCTCCCCAAACAGGCATTTTGAAGGACAGGCTGTAAATATATATATATCATGAGCTGTGGAGCATGATTCAAGCAGACCAACATCTGTTATTGCAATCTGATGACTTTTCCTGCTGTGTGCAATGGAAGAAAATAAAGCCGTACGGCGGTATTAAGAATAATAGAGGGTTGAAGCTGTAGAGAAATCCAATACAGTTCCATAGCCTCAACAACAGCAGGGAGACTATATATGAATGTAATTTTTTATATACAGGAATAAAATAGTCATCTAGGCAAAGTAAGGTGCAATCTGAGAACCTCTTCAGATTTTATGAATTTGCTATGTATGAAGTGTGCCTTCATGGATGCTGTACTTTGACTGCCATTGCTGTTGATCACATGCAACTATTGCGCCATGCATGCATACACCAGGAGGTCATGGTCAGTGACCACTGCTATTAGGTAAAGGTAAGGGACCCCTGGACGGTTAAGTCCAGTCAAAGGCAACTATGGGGTGAAGCACTCATCTCATTTTTCAGGCTGAGGCAGCTGGCGTTTGTCCACAGACAGCTTTGTGACCAGCGTGGCTAAATTGCTACTTGCACGCGAAGGATTGTGACAAGTGCCAGAGTGCACTGAAACGCTGTTTACCTTCCCACCACAGTGGTACCTGTTTATCTACTTGTGCTGGTGGCAGAAGCTGGGACAGAGCAGCAGGAGCTCACCCCATCATGCAGATTCGAATCACCAACCTTTCAATCGGTAAGCCCAAGAGTCTCAGTGGTTTAGACCACAGCGCCACCCACGTCCCTAGTACTGCTGCTAGTACAGTGGTACCTCAGGTTAAGAACTTAATTCATTTTGGAGGTCCGTTCTTAACCTGAAACTGTTCTTAACCTGAGGTACCACTTAGCTAATGGGGCCTTCTGCTGCTGCCGCGCCACCAGAACACGATTTCTCTTCTCATCCTGAAGCAAAGTTCTTAACCCGAGGTACTATTTCTGGGTTAGCGGAGTCTGTAACCTGAAGCGTCTGTCACCTGAAGCATCTGTAACCCGAGGTACCACTGTATGCATGAATGAAATGCAACAGGTGTGTGCCATCATCATGTTGACAGTACTTTCTGGATTCAGTGGGGGGCGGGAATTCATGTGTCATATATCTGAATGCAGGTCTGTGGGACTCTAAAGCTGTGCTGTAACTATGGGGGCACTAGCCTCGGGTGAAGCCTCCAGAGGGGCGCCATTGAGGCTCCCAGCCTGCGTGGGCAAATGCATGTGGGTTGGGTGTACCAAAGTGGGTCTTTGACCTGGGTGAAATAGAGTCTAGTTGCGTTCCTAAATACAGGCAACTCTCAACTTATGCAGGGGTTATATGTTGCAGGGATAGCGCATAGAGTCAAAATGGCATAGAGTCAAAAAGCATTGGGTTCAACAGCAGATGAGATTGCCAAAGGCTTCCCCCTGCCCCCGGATGCCAGCCTCCTTTCCACACCCCTATTTATTTATTTTGCCAAGGATGTAAGGCTCAGTTCATGCAAGTCAAATGCAAGTAAGGTGCGGCTTACCTGTACGTACGGATCTGAGATTCCTTGAAATCCGCAGAGGTTTCCTTCGATGTAAAGAGTGGAAGGCAATGCTGTAAAGGTCAAATTGCATTACCTCCAGTGGCACATTTTCTCCATCTACAAATAAAACCTTCAAAGGAGAGCTTTTCTGCAGTATTGTAGCATGAGAGGAAAGGGTTAAATTCCCCTCCATGCCTGCTCTGATCTTGGCTACTATCAGTCTCTCCCCACATAGAGTTGATGCTATTTGTATTTAAACAACAACAACAACAGCCCTGCAAGTTAAATGCAAAGTTTCATTTAACATCACTCCCCTGGTTTGACCAAAAACACTACCATATAGTTTGTAGATGTTGTTGTTGTTTGGTCGTTTAGTGGTGTCCGACTCTTCGTGACCCCATGGACCAGAGCACGCCAGGCACTTCTGTCTTCCACTGTAGATAATACATAAATAAACTGATATCCCAAGCATGCTTGGAAATAAACTCTAATGATTTCAATAGTTTCCTTCCCAGTTTGCAGTGTATGGACCAAGGTGCCCTTCGGTGCTCACAAACCACAACTTGGCTGGCATGTTCTGTTAGGTTTTGCATTTATTTTCCAAAGTGCTAATCCTGGAAAAGTGGTAGAATTAAGCTCCGAAGGAAAAGCCCCTTTTATCGCTCTGAGATTCTGATAACATGCTTGATGCCATCTGGGGGTGTGTTTTTGAAAAAGAAAACAACACAGATTTTCCGTCGAGCCATTGCCTTGAAGAAAGTGTGTGTTCTTCTTGATGTGCTAAATTAATATTTATGTTGCTAAAATATCAGAGAAGCCACTGGAAAAAAATTAATATAAAAAGGTTATAATTATCTCTCTTTTGGGGGGGAGGGGGGAATGTAGCAGCAATTGAAATGTAAATCCTAGAGCGCTGGGGAGATATTCTTGTTTGCATTGTGCCTAAGGCACCCTGCCTGACTGCCACAGCTGCAATTGATCATTTCAAATCAAAGGAAACTGGCGTTGTCTCTGGTGGCTCAACTGGGGTTGGGAGGGAGGGAATGAGGGAGCTGGGGAAGATGCTCTGTTTGGCATGGCTGTTATCAAAAAATGAGCAGGAATGTGCTTCAAATCTTTCCTCTGTTGAATTTGCAGCCCTTCAAAGTATTGCCATAATAAATAAAGTTTTCAAAACACATAGACTCTAAAAGGCGCATTGAAAATTCCCAAAGCGTTTCCTCCACACTGTCTCTCTCTCTCTCTCTCCCTCTCCTTTTCTCTTGTCACGACTAGACAACAGCAGTATGAGACAATTGTGAACAAAGGGATTTAAGTAAAAGGGACATTCCTTATACTCTTTAGACCTATGTTTTCATGGGGTCCTTTACAGATTCCGTGGGAGGTGAGGAGAGCGAGACACCAGCAATTTGGAGATGAAATAAAGAGGCAAAAGATGGGGAATCTGAGCACTAATTCTGTCTTGTGAATTTTCGCACGACCCTATCTCTGGCGAAATAAACAACGCTTTTGGATTCAATACTCTTACCTTTGAAATAATAAGGAGGAGGGGGGGGGAATGTGCATAATGTAGCAGTGCCAAAGATCTATTAAATTCTGTTTGGCATACATGAAAAAGATTTAATCACAGATGCCAGTCAGAAAACTAATCCATTAATCTCACAGTTTCTCTTATAAACACTGTATTTTTTTTATTTTTATTCTTTTTATTAAAAAAAAAGCCTCCCCCTTTCTCAATTAATTTAGTCATCCATTTAAATTTCATGCATTTATCATGTAAATGTGCCTTATTTGCAGAAGAAAAGCTCGGGACCCAGTGAAATAAATAGTTATTTCATTAAAATGGATACAAAAACCCCTGTGATTAGGGTAATTAATTTGCACACTAAAAGCAATCTTCCCAGTTTAGATCATTAATATTGATGGTCGATTTTTTTTTTGTTCTCGGAAACATTCCTTGAAAAACACTCCGAGAACTGGCAAGCAGGAAGGAAGAAAATTGGAACTGAGGCTTCAATAAGCGTTTGGCTATTTCCCCTTTTTCAGCCAGGCAGAATTCATAACAGAGGACTTTGATACTGATATCCTGACGTTAACTGGGTTACTTGAATCATGCTGGATTATGCGGCCTGTCAGAAGTATGACTGATTTATGTATGCTGCTCTTGCTTCTTCTGATTGTATTTCATTTTGTTATTTTTTATTTAAATTGGAAGATAACATTACAGGAGATTAGGCTGCCGTACCCCATGCTGGCGTACACATCAGTGCCAGATAACAAGGCAGTGCCTGCCAATATACCTATTCTTATTAGGTTTTCATCTGCATAATATGCAAATAGTAGCGTAGGCTTCCCCAGACGCCTTTCTAGCTCAACTTTTATTCAAGACATGTAATTTGTTCCCTTTACATAGAACAGATGTATTCCACCTAAGACCTTGCACAAAAAGTGTCAACTTACCATATTTTTCCATGTATAAGATGCCCCCATGTATAAGACGCCCCCTACTGAGCTTTCTTTGGGGGGGGGGTTGCCGAAAATCGCTCACCCGCCAGATCAACAATGCTGCTCGCACGTGTCACAAAAGCCACCTATCCTCTGCCCCCTCGCCAGCAAAAGCAGCAAATCGCCCGTCCAATTGCCACAGCGACAGCCAATCAACACCAGCCCTTGCCGCAGCCACCAATAACAATCTCCGACTTGTGGCAGCAACCAATCCCGCATCCCAACAATGCACTACAGTGGTGCCTCGCAAGACGAAAAGAATCCGTTCTGTGATTCTCTTCGTCTAGCGGTTTTTTCGTCTTGCGAAGCAAGCCCATTGACGGATTAGCGGATTAGCGCTATTAGCGGCTTTTAGCGGCTTATCTGCTGATCGGATCAGCTGATAAGCGGCTTAGCGGCTTAGAAAAATGGGGGGAAAGGGGGAAAAACCGCAGGAACTCGCAAGGCATTGTCGTCTTGCGAAGCAAGCCCATAGGAGATTCGTTTTGCGAAGCACCTCCAAAACGGAAAGCTCTTTCGTCTAGCGAGTTTTCCGTCTTGCGAGGCATTCGTCTTGCGGGGCACCACTGTATCCGTGTATAAGTCGACTCCCAATTTTTAACATGATTTTTGAATTAAAAAACCTAGTCTTATACATGGAAAAGTACATCACTCCCAGGTTATGATGGAAAGGAAAATGCCAGGATTGTTTTTTTTAAAAAAAGAAAGGAAGGGGGGGGGAAGAAACCTTCTTGAAATAATATTGGATGACTTCCTGCAAGTTCTGTAGGCACACCTTCTTGTTGCTGGGAAAAACTAATAAACAACCCTTTGCTTTAATATACAGTGGTACCTCGGGTTACATACACTTCAGGTTACATACGCTTCAGGTTACAGACTCCGCTATCCCAGAAATAGTCCTCGGGTTAAGAACTTTTCTTCAGCGTGAGAACAGAAATCGCGCTGTGGCAGCGGGAGGCCCCATTAGCTAAAGTGGTGCTTCAGGTTAAGAGCAGTTTCAGGTTAAGAACGGACCTCCAGAACGAATTAAGTACTTAACCTGAGGTGCCACTGTATATATATTTCATGGCAGCAGAAGGAAAGTCCTAGGTATGCTCTCAAAGGATGTGAGGTCACTACCTTGCTGAAGTTAAGGAGGTCTGGAAAAGCCCATGCAGAGCTTATCTGAGGAGTCTTGTCAGAATAAAGTTATAAACGCAAACAAAAAGGCAGTCAATCCCTGGTTTGTGCCCCCGCCCCGGCATGGACTTGGGTCTAGACCATGCCTGCATGGGAGACCAACTGGGAACCTCACAAATGTTGTCCTGGATTCCGCTACAGAAGAAAGAAAGGCGGGAGATAAATGTAGGGGGAAACACCAGTCACGGCTTTCAGTCTCCTCCTTCAGGTCTTGTCTACACTTCTGTTTGTCGCACGCATAGTTTTGAACACGGGTTTCCCCCTTGTCTCACCCCATTCCCAGGGAAAATCCACTCTTTAGTTCTAAACTGGAGCAAACATCAATCTGGGTGAAAACCCAAATTGCTGTTTGCTCCTATTGAGCGCTAAAGAGCAATTTTTCCCTCAGTGAAGGCCAAAGTCATATAGAGGTTAGAAGCACCCAAGATGGTTTTGTCAATTTGAAATAGGGTTTCAGTATTGTTGATTGCCTCACCCAAACTCTACGTTGCTTTTGTTGAATCTTTGGCAGGACTCTTTTAAAGAAAAGGGTGGAACGGGGAAGCTTTGAGGGAAAAGAGCCTGTGGTTGCATATGTGTGGCTCCATGTACCTTACAGAGTGCTTATTCTCAGATGATGCTCCTCATATAATGATAATTTAGAGGTGTGAAATGCAAGGGCAAACATGCATTTCAAGCATGCAAGGAACAGTTTGGAGGAATGATACGCAATGGATAAATGGTGCTTGAGGACAGAGTCACTCCAGTCTCCATTCTCAATCACCTCTCCCATTTTTATTTTTAAACAGCATTGGGCCATAGTCATGTTTGCCTAGAAGTGTCATTTGGCTCACAGTGGGTGGTGCATTTTCTGTCTGCAGGCTAAAAAGACATCATGTGTTGCCTTCTGGGCAGAGCCGGATTTAGATGAAGAGAGGCCCTAGGCTACTCCACTTGTGAGGCCACTCCCCGTTCCCCACCCTCACAACTAGAATGAAGTTGTAATGTTATTCTTAAAAAACCTGGCCTTGGCAAAGGCCTGGCCAGAGAAAAGGCCTCTTATATACCTGCTGGAATTAACAAGGGATCTGACCCTCACCTGAGTCTCATAACTCTCCTGACAGGTGATTTGGTCTGCAGCCACAGTCTGGAAATAAAGGATGAGATTGCCCACCAGATACCAGGCACTCTACTATTCAAATTAGGCCCCAGTGTTTTTGTTACAATCCCCTTCTCAATTAAGTAATCAGTTTTAATCCAGAACTTAAAATTCTCAAAAGTTTATGGCCATGCTGTAGTGTAGTGTATGCGACTGTGAATAAAAGGTGGCTCGGCTCATTGCCTTAGGGTTGGGTGTGTGTGACAAAACCGATTTCCAATAAGTGCCCCCCCCCCAATTTCAATAACAAGTCCTTGAATCTGTACTCTGAATACTGACACCAGGAACCTAGAAGGTGCAGGGCTTGTAAGCCCAACCCCTGCACAGTCTCATCAGGGCTGACCTTAAGGCAATTGGAGCAACTGGGCCAAATTGGGTCCCACGTGCCACTCCTAAGGGGGCCCCCGCACCGGGGCAATCTCAATGGATTTTATTTATATCTATAAGATTTTGCAGACTTTGGCTGTGAACTGGGGACCTACAAAAAAATAATAATTCAAGTTGCGCCCCTCTGCTTCAAATCGGGCCCCACTGGCCAGCCCTGAGTCTCATTGTTGCTGGACCCGAGTTGCCCTGCCCTTGCATGAAGTCTTGGGTTTGCAATTTTGGGAGAGGGGCGACTGCGGCACTGGGGAGATGGCAGGCTGGTGAAGCCCCCTACACTTAGAGGCCCAAGTTGTCCTGCCCTCACATGAAGTATTTTGTTTGCAATTTGGGAGAGGGGAGGTTGCCTGCTGGGGAGCGGGCGGGCTGGTGAGGCCCCCTAGATTCAGAGGCCCTAGGCTTCAGCCTTCTTAGCCTATACAGTGGTGCCTCGCAAGACGAAAATAATCCGTTCTGCGAGTCTCTTCGTCTAGCGGTTTTTTTGTCTTGCGAAGCAACCCTATTAGCGGCTTAGCGGCTTAGCGCTATTAGCGGTTTAGCGGCTATTAAAGGCTTAGCGGCTTAGCGGCTAAAAGGCTATTAGCGGCTTAGCGGCTTAGAAAAAGGGGGGAGCTAAAAAAATCACAAGACTCGCAAGACATTTTCGTCTTGCAAAGCAAGCCCATAGAGAAATTTGTCTAGCGGGTTTTTCGTCTTGCAAGGCATTCGTCTTGCGGGGCACCACTGTACATAAATCCGGCACTGCTCCTGGGTACTTTGCAATGCTGTAGCACCCCTAAGCAGAGCAATACAACAGCCAGTTTTACAGTGGTACCTCGCAAGACGAATGCCTCGCAAGACAAAAAACTCGCTAGACGAAAGGTTTTTCCGTTTTCGATTTGCCTCGCAAGACGAATTTCCCCTATGGGCTTGCTTCGCAAGACGAAAACGTCTCGCGACTTTGTTTTCTTTGTCTAAAAACAAAGACATATTTTGTTTATAAAGTTAATTTATTTTCCCTTCAATTTTTGAACTGCTCTTTACAGTATGTGTGACTTTAAAGAGCAGTTAATAAACTGTTGTTGTACCAAATTTGGCTTTGTTTGGACTTTTTTTGACCATAGGAACGCATTAATTGATTTTCAATGCATTCCTATGGGATTTCGTGCTTCGCAAGACGAAAAATTCGCTAGACGACAAAAATTGCGGAACGAATTAATTTCGTCTTGCGGGGCACCACTGTATATCACTTTAAACTGACTCAGATCTTCTTTCTCTTTGTGGTCTACTGTCTGCAAATGACTTAGCTGTTTGCTTTTAAACATGCAATTTCCCTTTGTCTTGTTTACAAATATATACCATTTTAAAAAAAAAAAACTATAAGAAGGAATAGCAAAATTAAACCTGATGAAGAGCATTTTACATTTCTGGAAAATAAGAGGAAACTTGGTTAAAATAGCCAAGATTTTCTTTTAAAGTGCTCTGCTGTGCATGCTTACTTAGAAGTAAGCCCCTCTACAGTCAGTGGAAGTCGCTCTCAGGTTAAGTATGCAAAGGATTGCAGCCTTAAACACTGAAATCCAAAGGATTCTGAAGTAGTTTAATTCAAAATATTCTGTATCGTAACAGCGTTATGTGGAAGATATCTATTCATGACTGCTAAGATGATGAGGCAGTTTTAACTAATAAGATGTCAAAGCTTAGCAAATACTTCCCTCCCCTTTCTTGTTTCGTGCTCTAGACAATTCAACGAAAGTTTCCCTGATGAATTTACTGGAAGTAAAATCGGTTGCAATGTGGTGAAGTGTTAACAGAGCCGGCAAACACAAAATGATGTATCGGCAATAGTTCCCCCACATTTCTTTTTATTATTATTATTATTACATTAGAACACATTCATGTCTTCAAAATTGATGTAGCTGCCAGCTGAAAATTAGATTTAGGTATACAACTATGTTGTTACAAGACTAACTTTAGCCAGATTATATTAAAATCTGGTTGCGTATTTCTTGCTGAAGAGAAACTGGGGAAAGGTGAATGAGCCATTCTGAAAACCCTTGCTTTTTTTGCCAATAATTTCTTCCTGTGTTATTCAACCCCATCCCTAATTCACTCCCTAATTCACCACGAGCTACCATATTCAGGCACTGCCCATAAAAATTATTTATACCTATGACAGAACTTCTAGAGTTAGAAAAACAGTGATGTAAAAGCTATACAATTTGTTATCACTCCCCAAAGGACACTTGGCACCAGAATTCTCCCATAAATGGAACATGTGTTCCAGGTAACAGTACATCTGTCATTTTATAACATGAAATCGTTAACCAAAAAAAAACCCCTAAACAAATTAATTTAATTCTGTGTCTTCCACTTTATTCATAACACATGCTCTGTTAGTGTCCACCAGAATAAACTGGAGTGAAACAGAAAGCATGATGTCATTATGAACTCACTTTCTACCTCTGTCAGAGACTTGGCAACAAAAGCTGTACAACCTGAAATCTGACCTCATGTTCGGCAAGACACACACACACACACACACACACACACACAATTTCTTGATGCCTTGATTCAAAATTTGTGTAGGCTGCTCTGCATCTTGAGATCACTGAGTAGGGAACAATAAACGCATATAAAAACACTCCATTTGCAATAAAAATGAATTATGCAGAGTAGCCAAAAATTACAAGCCAACATGAAAAATTATTGAAAGCATTGGCGTAAATAGCCATTTTTAAAAGTTTAATCTATATGAAAACAAAGCTGGCACAAAACAGATGTGAGAGAGGAGTTCTGAGGCACCACCACAGAGAAGGCCCTCTCTTTCATCACAGCAGTGTATATAACACAGGGAGTCAGCAAACTTTTTCAGCAGGGGGCCAGTCCACTGTCCCTCAGACCTTGTGGGGGGCTGGACTATTTTTTTGGGGGGGGGAATGAACGAATTCCTATGCCCCACAAATAACCCAGAGATGCATTCTAAATAAAAGGACACATTCTACTCATGTAAAAACCCAGATTCGCAGACTGTCTGCAGGCCAGATTTAGAAGGCAATTGGGCCAGATCCGGGCCCTAAGCTTTAGTTTGCCTACCCATGATATAACCCCTTGTAGTGGGATTATACCTTGGTTTTCAAACGTCTCCATTGCCGAACATTTCGTTTTTCGAACGCTGTAAACCCGGAAGTAAATGCTTCGGTTTTCAAATCCACCTCGGAAGTCGAACATGAAACGTGGCTTCTGTATTGATTTCCGTTTAGAGTTTTCTGTTTTGAGGCTTCCGTAGTTTTCGGTTTTTGAATGTTTTGGAACTCGAACCGTCTTCCGAAACAGATTACGTTTGAAAACCGTGGTATCACTGTATAGGGAATTGTGCTCCCTATAACATCCAGAAAGAGCTCTATAAAGAAAGGTGCCCGTTTTATGAGTTAGTTCCCATGTCATTAAAGGGTTTATAAATAATTAACAATACCTTGAATTTGGACCAGGAATGTGGTGGCAGTAGTGCAATTCATTAAGAACCAGAGGAATGGCTCTGGCTAACTGCCTCCACCCCCAGTAGCCAAACAGCCACATTATGCACCAGCCAAAGTTTTTGCATTGTCATTAGAGACCTTCAGTAATATGGTGCCCTGAGCGAGGACAGAATTTGGCACTGTTATGTACTGAAGTTCTCACCCTGGGCCAGCAGGGGGATACTGTAGATAGTTATTCAAATGAAGGATCGAAAGTGACGTTCAGTGATTGGATAGTTTGTATGCAAATGAAGGATCAAAAGTGACATTCAGTGATTGGATAGTTTTAGAAAGTTGCTACAGTAACGTTGTACTGGAGCTCTATATAAGCAGGCTGACTGAGCTCTTCAGTTCAGTTCTGTTCTGGCCTCTGAATAAACAAGAGCTGTTTGAAGAATCGCTGTGTCATCTGATATGTCCACCCACAACTTAACAGCCACCTTAAATAATTCTTTGGTATCCTGCCCTCTCTCGCCCTCCGTTCTTTGCATGCTCTCATGTGCACTACATCATAGTTGCGGCAACTCAATCACTCGTCTGACCGGGGCCTAGCTTGAGTAGGTACCCATATACAGTGGTACCTTGGGTTAAGTACGGTACTTAATTTGTTCCACAATCCGTACTTAACCTGAAACTGTTCTTAACCTGAAGCACCACTTTAGCTAATGGGGCCTCCTGCTGCTACCACGCCGCTGGAGCACGATTTCTGTTCTCATCCTGAAGCAAAGTTCTTAGCCTGAAGCACTATTTCTGGGTTAGCAGAGTCTGTAACCCGAAGCATATGTAACCTGAAGCATATGTAACCTGAAGTACCACTGTAAATATAGGTATCATCATCATTTTGTACCCCTTAGGCTCAGTGCCCTATCTGGCACTGTTGGCTACCTCATTGCTCAGCCCTCACTGTAAAACATTTATGAAAAGGATTAAAAGCACAGATCCTAATACCAATCCTTTCTACATCCCTCCATTGTGATAACTCTCCATTTAGCCCTGCTCTCTGTTTCCTGTTTCTTAATCAGTTCCTGATCCATGAGAGAACCTTCATTCCCTAGTATCTGAGATCCACAAAACGCTGGAGATAGAACATAGGCCCTTATACAGAAAAGCATGTGCTCTACAGTTCTGCTGTGGGTCAAAGTACTGCCTCTGCCTGAACCAGCTGAGGTGCAACACTTCAAACTTCAGTTCTAGGTTTGAATCACCAAGCCATGGAGATAAGTAACTATACAACCTTTAGAAGACATTTAGAGGCAGCCCTGTATAGGGATGTTTTTTAATGTTTAGTGTTTTGTTATGTTTTTACATATGTTGGAAGCCACTCAGAGTGACTGGGGCAACAGCAGCAGCAATAATAATAATAATAATAATAATAATAATAATAATAATAATACTTTATTAATTATACTCCACCCATCTGGCTGGGTTTTCTCAGCCACTCTGCGTGGTTTCCAACAAAATATTAAAAATACAATAAACATTAAACATCAGACATTAAAAACTTCCCTAAACCAGGGCTGCCTTCAGACAGATGTCTTCTAAAATGTCAGATGAGTAGGGTATAAATAATACGACAACAATGACGACGATGCAGACGAGGGTTTGAAAATGGTATAGAAGCAATTTATTCAGAACAAAAAGCTAAGTTGATAGTGAACAATGTGGTGACAGAGGAGTTCCATATTGAAAAAGGAACACGCCAGGGGTGCCCCCTATCCCCCCTACTGTTTATATCAGTCCTGGAGGTTTTGCTGAACATGATTAGGAGGGACCGGCAAATACAGGGGATCACGGTCGGAGTGAAACAATATAAACTGAAAGCATTTGCAGATGACTTAGTAATAACATTACAGGAGCCAGAATCTAGTACAAAAAGAGTTCTGGAACTGATACAAGAATTTGGTCGGGTGGCAGGATTTAAGTTGAACAAACAAAAAACTAAAGTTTTGGCGAAAAACCTGACACCTTTAGAAATGGAGGGGTTCCAGAAGGAAACAGAGTTAGCTGTGGTTAAGAAGGTGAAATACCTGGGGGTAAACTTGACGCCTAAAAATTTGAACTTGTTTAAGGATAACTATGAGAAATGTTGGTCAGAAGTTAAGAAAGATTTGGAATCATGGTCGAGATTGAAGCTCTCCTTGCTCGGCCGAATTGCTGCTGTTAAGATGAATGTTTTGCCAAAAATGTTGTTTCTATTTCAAACCTTGCAGGTCGTGGACAGAGTGGAATGTTTTGGAAAGTGGCAGAGGGATATCTCAAAGTTTGTCTGGCAGGGCAAAAAGCCCCGAATAAAGTTTAAAATACTAACTGATGCAAAAGAAAGAGGGGGGTTTGCCCTGCCAGACTTAAGGTTATACTACGAGGCGGCAGCCTTCTGCTGGTTGAAAGATTGGATTTTATTAGAGAATACAGATGTCCTAGACCTGGAAGGTTTTAATAATTCGTTAGGATGGCATGCGTATCTGTGGTACGGCAAGGCAAAAACACATGGAATGTTCAAAAACCATATTGTCAGGAAAGCAATTTTTATGGTCTGGATGAAATACAAAGACTTACTTGAAAGTAAGACTCCGAGGTGGTTATCACCAGTGGAGGCTAAGGCGTGGAAAAAACCCAATATGGAGGCCGGCTGGCCGAAATATTGGGAACTAATAGAAAAAATTGATGACAATTGGAGGTTGCGGAGCTTTGAAAATTTAAAAGATAAGGACTTCCGGTCGGCGCCAGCGCTAATGGCGGTCCTTTTTCCGAGCTCCGGAGAAGGACTGCCCTGCGAGTTCGGGTCTGCCCCGCTACGGCAAGCAGGGGACCCCTAAAATCACAGGTGCGGAAGCCTGTGAACGAGGAGATTTGGTGGGCACCAAAAGCGCCCCCCCTTTACCGCAGAAAGAGCCTTTTTAAAGGCTCTGGAACGACATCGGGGGAGCGCGGTGCTGAGAATCGCTACCCAGCCCGCAGGGTGAAGCCGCGTCGCTATTAGTGGAGAGCGCCGATTCCTTCCTGCAAATTACGGACAGAAAAAACCCGTGAGTAAAACGGAACTTTTATTTGGAACTAAAATGTGGAGATTTGGCTGAAAGCGGGGAGGTCAAAATCAAGGAAGTCTGCCTCCCCCCGACTGCATGAAAGTGAAAGCAACGGAACTGTAAAGCTGCATCCGTTAAAGATTTTACTCGTATTTAATCAAACCTGACATTTGGACTTTAGATCTCCCCTCTAGCTAGCAGGGCAGAGGGGAGGCAAGAGAGACTTTGGCAACTGCATAATCTATTTAAAAGAAAATCCTCTGCTGTCTCAGTTATTTAAGAGCATGAAACGGTCTGCCTTTGAGGACAATAGGACACCGATCTGACTTTTTCCTGTGAAAGCTACATTGTGATACAAAGTTTCTGTATTGTTTGGACATAGTACATCAGAGCAAGCTGAGACAGTATCTATTGGGAAATTGTGGCAATTTGTAGCTACAAGCCTCTAGCTATATTTGCCTTATTCTTTTTCTCTTTTCCTTTCCTACGCACTTGGATATCTTCTTTGCTGTTGTACTGGGACATTTTACATCTGGCCATTTTGATTTGCTCCCCCTAGAGGGTAAAGTAAAGGTTGGCATCGTCTAAGACAGCGGAATTTTCCAGTGGGGAACAGCTCCTGTGGGAAACGACCTTGAAATGAGTGGCTCACAAGAAGAGATAGTCACAAGAGCCAAGACCAAACAACAACAACAGCACCAGCTGCAGCAACAACAACTAAAGAAAAGAGGCTCAATTACAGGCGTAACTGCCGGACTCCCAGGAACAACAGGACAAGAAAAAGTGACAGCTGTCTCTATGGAAGCCGTGACAGAAGCCCTGCTCAAGATAAATCAATCCCTGGAGTCTCTGACAAAACAGACTTCAGAAAATACACAAAAATTAACAGAAATATCAACAAGACTAGACCAGAATACAGAATCTATAAATAAATTGGTTGAGGAAAATTCTACTACACGTAAAATTGCTGAAGAAGCGAGAGCTATCGCTGGAGAGACACAAGAGAATTTAGAACCGATTGCCAAGAAGGTCCATGAGCACGATGCAACTTTGGCTCTGTGGGAACTACAGAGAAAAGAGAGAAATTTGAAATTAAGATTGATTCCAGAGAACGAAAGTGACAATCTTGCGGAGTTCTTAACACAGGGGTTCGCGGACTGCTGGGATTTGGAGGAAGACGAAATTAAAATTACAACTGCCTTCAGACTGGGCAAAAAGCAGGACAGAAAGACCCCGAGAGACTGCTTGATTACACTTAGATCAAAGGAAGAAAGAGACAAAATACTAGGACTACACTTTGAAAAGGCCTTGCAAATTGGAAATTCAGCTGTACAGATCTTTAAAGACATTCCAAAATATATCCTGGATTTGAGAAACTTTTATAAGGACTTGACTCTTTTGTTAAAGAAAAATTCCATTCGCTTTAGGTGGGAATTCCCACAGGGACTGTCTTTTGAGTACAACGGAAAGAAGGTGAAAATAAAGACTATTCAAGACAAAGACAAGTTTTTGGGAAGAAATCAAGAGGACTTGCAGAAGGGGACTGTGGACCCAATTGCAGAACAGAGGAGAGTGTTAGACATCTTGAATCTCTCGTTTGGACATAAACCACCACCATCAGAGGAAGAGCAACAACTTGGAGCTGTTGGAGGAGTGCCAAAGAAATAACAAAATGGCTCTGCAATTCCTTAGTTGGAATTGTAATGGGCTCAATGGGCCTTTGAAGAGAAGACAAGTGTTTCACATCTTGAACAGAGAACAATTGGATTTGATATGTCTACAAGAAACCCATATAACCAGAGCTCACAGGAGATTACTTACAAACAAAAGACTAGGACAAGAATTTATTTCATCAGACAAAGTTAAAAAAAGAGGAGTTGTGATATATGTAAAAGAGAAATGGGCCCCAAAAATGATGTTTAGAGATGAGCAAGGGAGATATTTGGCAGTGGAGATACAAGTACAAGGAGAAAAGTTTTTGGTTGTTGGAATCTACGCACCAAATGAAGGCAAATCTGACTTCTTCAAGAGACTTCATGAAACTCTGATGGACTATTTGGATTACAATATGATAATTATGGGAGATATGAACGGTGTGGTCTCCACTAACATGGACAAGGCACAAAGACTAACAGTTAATAAGGAAGGGAGACTTCCTAAGACCTTTTTTGAAATGACGGAAAACATGGACTTGATAGATATATGGAGAACAAGGAACCCTCTGGAGAGAGAGGGAACCTTCTTCTCCCAAGCAATGATGACCTGGACCAGAATTGATCAAATTTGGATTACTAGTGGTATGGCTCCAAAGATTAAGAAGGTAGAAATCTGCCCAAAAACTTGCTCCGACCATAACGCTGTGAAGATGGAAATGAAACTCACAACAACTGGTCAATTTAGATGGAGAATGAATGATACCCTCTTTCGAGATAAGGAGATTCTTATGAAGGCCCAAAAAACTTTAAAAGACTATTTTGAAATAAATTTGAGGGCTGATGTCGAGAAAAGAGTGATCTGGGACGCAAGCAAAGCTGTGATGCGAGGTTTCCTGATTCAACAAAACTCAATAAAGAGGAAAAAACAAAAGGAGAAAAAAGAAAAGATTTTGGAAAAGATAAAGGAAGGAGAGAAAAAATTAAGAGCAAAACCAAAGTCCCAGGAGATTTTAAGAGAGATTAAGTTATATCAAACACAATATATGGAATTGATGAACCAAGAGATTGAATGGAAGATAAAGCAAATGAAACAAAAGACATTTGAATCAGCAAACAAATGTGGCAAACTTCTGGCATGGCAACTGAAGAAAAGACAGAAACTAAATACAGTTACAAGCCTAGAAGTGGATGGAAAGAATGTATCTAAACCTAATGAAATTAGAAACTGCTTTTTGGGTTACTTTAAAAAACTTTATACCCAAGGCCCGCAAAATGAAGAAGATATAGACAAATTCCTTGATAAATATGGATTACAAAAAATCTCTCATCAAAGTAAGATGGATTTGAATCAGAGAATAACAGAACAAGAGATAGAGGCTGCCATTCAGAATATGCAATTGGGCAAGTCTCCAGGACCAGATGGACTGACTTCTAGATATTACAGATCGCTGAAGGAATGGTTGACTCAACCACTAAAAGAAGTCTGTAATGAGATTCTTGAGGGAAAAAGGGCACCCGAATCGTGGAAAGAAGCATATATTTCACTCATACCAAAGACAGAGACTGAAAAGACTCAACTGAAGAACTACCGCCCAATATCACTACTTAATGTGGATTACAAAATTTTTGCAGACATTTTGGCAAAAAGATTTTAAAAAGTGCTGATGGAAAAGATTCACAAGAACCAAGCAGGCTTTCTCCCAAAAAGGCACCTAGCAGACAATGTAAGGAATATAATAGATATTTTGGAAAAGCTAGAGGTGAATATAAATACTAAAGCAGTACTGATTTTTGTGGACGCGGAGAAAGCCTTTGACAATATTTCTTGGAGTTTTATGATAAAGAATCTTCACGGGATGGGGGTAGGCCAAGGTTTTGAGAATGGTATGGCTGCAATATATTCTGAGCAAAAAGCTAAATTGATTATAAATAATGTAATAACTGAGGAACTTAAGATAGAAAAAGGAACACGACAGGGGTGCCCAATTTCCCCATTACTCTTTATTTCAGTTATGGAGGTGTTGCTGAACATGATTAGGAATGACCAGCAGGTTAAAGGAGTTCAGGTCGGAGCTAAACATTACAAGTTAAGAGCGTTTGCAGATGACCTAGTATTGACTTTGCAAGAGCCAAACACTAGTACGAAAAAGGTTTTAGAAATAATACAACAGTTTGGCCAGGTAGCTGGATTTAAGTTGAATAAACAAAAAACCAAAGTTTTAGGGAAAAATTTAACAGATATGGAAAAGGAGAAATTCCAAGAGGAGACAGGGTTGACGGTGGTTAAGAAGGTGAAATACCTAGGGGTTTACTTGACATCTAAAAATGTGAATTTGTATAAGGACAATTATGAAAAATGTTGGTCAGAAATCAAAAAAGATCTAGAAATATGGTCAAATTTGAAATTGTCAATGTTAGGCCGAATTGCTGTGATTAAAATGAATGTATTGCCTAGAATGTTATTTTTGTTTCAGACCTTGCAGATTCTCGACAAGATGGAATGTTTCAAGAGGTGGCAGAAAGATATTTCGAAATTTGTCTGGCAGGGCAAAAAGCCCAGAATTAAATTTAAAATATTGACAGACGCTAAAGAAAGAGGGGGTTTTGCCCTGCCGGACTTAAAATTGTACTATGAGGCAGCAGCTTTTTGCTGGCTGAAAGAATGGATGCTCCTCGAGAACACAGACATTTTGGACCTGGAAGGTTTTAACAATGCTTTCGGTTGGCATGCATACCTATGGTATGACAAAGTCAATAGTGCCTTTAAAAATCACATTGTTAGAAAAGCACTGTTTAATGTTTGGATAAGATATAAAGATCTCTTGGAATACAAAACCCCTAGATGGGTGTCACCAGTGGAGGCTAAAGCAGTGAAGAAACTCAATATGGAGGTCGGATGGCCGAAGTATTGGGAAATTTTGGAACAGGATGGAGATAAGTTGAAATTACAAAGTTATGAGAAATTGAAACATAAAGTACAAAATTGGTTTCAATATCATCAAATAATGGAATTTTTCAAACAGGACAGGAAAATTGGTTTCCAGGTGGAAAAATCAAAACTAGAGACTGAATTGTTAGAACCCAATACTAAGAATTTATCAAGAATGTATAATTTGTTGCTGAAATGGAATACACAGGACGAAACAGTCAAATCGGCTATGATCAAATGGGCACAGGATGTGGGTCATAACATTATGTCAGCTGACTGGGAATGGTTATGGAACACCGGTATTAAATTTACGGCATGTAATGCCTTAAAGGAAAACATTATGAAAATGGTTTATAGGTGGTACATGACCCCAGTCAAGCTGGCAAAAATTTATCACTTGCCCGATAACAAATGTTGGAAATGTAAGGAGACTGAAGGTACCTTCTATCACCTTTGGTGGACATGCCCAAAGATTAAGGCTTTCTGGGAAATGATCTATAATGAAATGAAAAAGGTACTCAAAAGTACTTTCCTCAAAAAACCAGAGGCCTTTCTCTTGGGCATTGTCGGCCAATTGGTGTCAAAGAAGGATAGAACTTTCTTTATGTATGCCACAACAGCAGCAAGAATACTCATCGCAAAGTATTGGAAGACACAAGATCTACCCACCCTGGAAGAATGGCAGATGAAAGTGATGGACTATATGACACTGGCCGAGATGACAGGCAGAATCCGTGACCAAGGAAAAGAGACGGTGGAAGAAGAATGGAGAAAATTCAAAAGTTATCTTAAGGACTATTATAAACTTAATGAATGTTAGAGTGTTGTGGTTTTCAGGAACAAAAGGATACAGTGATATAAGGTCAGATTATAGAGATAACTAAGATGACAGAGGTTGGAAAGGTATATTTAGAAGTTGCTAAAAAATACTTTGGACATTGGGATGCAGAAAGGGGGGGTATGGGGGAGTCCCGGAAAAGAAGTTTATGAAAAAATGTTATGAAATTATACGTGTTTGTTTGTTTTTTATGTGTTTGTTTATGTTTAAAAAATGTGTAAAACCAATAAAAAAATTATAAAAAAAAAAAGAAAATTTAAAAGATAAGGTGCAAGATTGGTTTCACTATGCCCAAATTAACGAAGTTGTTAAGTTGGATAAAAAAACAGGATTCCAGGTGGAAAAATCGAAACTTGAGACAGAGTTGTTAGAACCAAAGACCAAGGTTTTATCGAGAATGTATAACTTGCTGCTTAAGTGGAACACACAGGATGAGACAGTTAAATCAGCCATGATAAAGTGGGCTCAAGACATTGGTTACAATATCATGTCTGAAGACTGGGAAAGGTTATGTACCACCGGTATGAAATTTACGGCATGTAATGCCTTGAAAGAAAACATTATGAAAATGATATACAGGTGGTACATGACCCCAGTCAAGCTTGCTAAGATATACCATTTGTCTGATAACAAATGTTGGAAATGCAAGGAGGCTGAAGGAACATTCTTTCACCTTTGGTGGACTTGCCCAAGAGTGAAGGCCTTCTGGGAAATGATCTACAATGAGTTAAAAAAGGTGTTTAAGTACACCTTCCTTAAAAAACCGGAGGCCTTCCTCTTGGGTATTGTCGGCCAAAAGGTTTTAAAGAAGGACAGAACGTTTTTTATGTATGCTACTACTGCAGCAAGAATTCTGATCGCCAAATATTGGAAGACTCAAGATTTACCCACGCTGGAAGAGTGGCAAACGCAACTGATTGACTACATGGAGTTGGCCGAAATGACTGCCAGAATCCGAGACCTGGGAGAAGAAGCAATGGAGGAAGACTGGAAAAAATTTAAGAATTATTTGCAAAAATTTTATAAGTTATATGAACTATAAAATGACGCATAATTTGAAATGCTAGCCCCAGCAATGAGAGTGCAATATTTATGAAATTGGATAACAACATTGAAGGGATCAAAGTTTAAATGTTAAAAAGGATAATACATTTTGTTTGTAGAGTAAATGGACAACAAGGGATTTAAACTTAAATTGCAGTTGAAAGTACCAAAGAAACACATGAAACAAGGTTACAATTTGCTGATAAATTTATTATTAAGAATGCATTGTGCGGGAGATGCGGGGAAGTTCGATAGAAAGTTGAAATAAGCTGTTGAAGGGTTAAGATCTTTTCTATTTTCTTTTTATGGTTTTCTTTCTCTTTTTTTCTTCTTCTGTTTTCTGTCTGTGCCTGAAAAAATGCAATAAAAACTATTTAAAAAAAAAAAAACAATGACGACGATGCAATAGGATATCCCTATTTTCATCAGAAAAATGTTGAAGGGTATGGAATTCAGTGGCATGCTTTTCTGATGGTTCTATGTCAGACATTTCAGCTTGCCAGAGTGCATGTCTCCCCTCTACTGCTTCTTCACTGGGTTTCTCCTGACTACCCTCATCCAATTTGGGGGTGGGGGGAGAGAGGCACAGGGAGAGAGAATGGGGAAAGCCCTGTTGGACAAGCAGAATTGCTTCCACAGATGGGTCTGTAGTGTGAGATTAGTATATACCCAATTTAGAACATGTCTTTTCAGCAACCTGCTGATAATTCTGGGACTTCCTTCCCTGGAGAAATGATAAAGCAGTTGAATAACTCTAGTATGGACTAAGACATTTGTCAGGGAGTGTTAAGTTGGCTGCTATTTTTAGGTGATGGCTTTATGCTAATTTATACTAACTACATCTTTCTATTTGTGTTATAATAAGGTTTATTAAATTCCCACAAAACACTAGGTGCATAAATGCAGTACTGAAATTCTGCGCTTTTCGATCACACGCTTTGTTTCTCACACATTATGTTATTGTTCCTGAAGGTTGCAAGAAATGAACAGACATGTATTGAAAAAGCAAATTAAAAAGCCAAGAACGCTGTTCTTATAACGATGTGCATTTATATGTGTGTAGTAAGTGCGGTCTCTTTGCTTTCTTCCTCTGTGTCTCTCATGTTTTCAATTAAATTTCTCAAGGTGTTAATGTTACTGTTGATTATTTTCATTCCGAGAATGTATGTGAGGCTGTGCTTAACATGAAGCGCATTCAGAAGTAAATTCTTGCATTTGACCTTCATAATATAATTACATTTGTATAGCCAGAATTAATAAGCCAATTATTTTTGACAAGATAACAGGCACATAACGTTGTTTGCTTTTCTTTGCTGTTTTGTATTGCTAGAAAATGAGAAGCCTCCGCCCATGCCAGTTTTAGATTTGATTGGCTTTTACATCTATAATCTGTTCCTGTGAAATAAGCAACAATCTGGGATATTTCTCTACGACTTGCACACATTAAGGCCAGTTTCTTGAGAGTAAGTCCCACTGAACTCGTTTGGACTTACTTAATATTTCCTGTCCTTTGATCCCATGGCAGTCCTGTTGGATATTATAGACAAGGAAGCAATGCTTTGAACTAGAAGGGAGATAATTACCTTCCTTTTAATAGCAGCGAGGTTCCTATTGTTGCAAAATGGGAGGAGATCCCTGTTCTATCAAAGAAAGCCATCAAAAGAAATATTAACTATGGAAAAGATCTCACATCAGTGGAAGACTACCGATTAATCCAGATTTAATAATCATTTTATATATTGAAAATGGCAATCGACTCATCTAACAAAAGAACACATGGATTCTCTTTAACAATACTTTATTTATACATATATACGTGCAATTTATATACTACTAAACATTTTTTCAAAAACACCAAAGGGAGAAATCGTAATCCCCCTTCAGCCCCTCCCTCCAGAGCGTGCAGCCATTGCCACAATCCAGCCATGCAAAGCAGAGAGGGCGGGAGGTGCAGAACTGGGGGAGGGGGAAGAGAGAGACAAATCACTGTGCCAGTGAGACCAGTTCAGAAAATCCCTTTTCAGGGTTTTCCACTGGTGGCACCTGCCTGCCCACACATTCAGCAGGCAGAAGGGTAAGCTCTGCACCAGCAGAGCGATGCTGGCATGATATTGTTAAAAAAGTCAGGTGCCTGACCCCCTCTCTGCCGAGGGGCGGCAAAAGGCCACGGGGTCCCAGGCACCCACATCGGGTCTGTGTCTCTTTGGAGAAAGGAAGACACGTCAGAGACTGCTGTGCTTTAAGAAATATGGTTTATTTGCCCATTTACACCTTCAGTCTGCATAGGTAAAGGTAAAGGACCCCTGAACGGTTAAGTCCAGTTCAAGGCGACTAGGGGGTTGCGGCGCTCATCTCGCTTTCAGTCCAAGGGAGCCAGTGTTTGTCCAGAGATTCTGTGTGTCCCATCACGCAGAGGGGAGATAAAGGGAAAAGAGTAACACAAAACAGGGCATAACTCTAAGGGGGAGGGGAGAGATAAGTGATAAAGCTACCATATTTTTCGCTCTATAAGACGCACCAGACCACAAGACGCACCTAGTTTTTGGAGGAGGAAAACAAGAAAAAAAATATTCTGAATCTCAGAAGCCAGAACAGCAAGAAGGATCGCTGCGCATTGAAAGCAGCAATCCCTCTTGCTGTTCTGGCTTCTGGGATAGCTGCACAGCCTGCATTCGCTCCATAAGATGCACACACATTTCCCCTTACTTTTTAGGAGGGGGAAAGTGAGTCTTACAGAGCAAAAAATACGGCACCATTGCAAACGCAAGGTCAGAAAACACCCCAAACATCATAAATTAAAGATAGGACAGAACATGTCAACATCTGAAAAAATATGCTCTGTTTTGATTCCTTAAGCTCAGTTTTGCAAACATTCCCTGACAATTTTAACCACGCCTGTGTCGAGCTGCAATAACCTAACATAAATATCAGCATTTTGTGCCAACCTATGTGCAGCCATCCTGCATTTAATTTGCTCCACGGGCTGGAAAATGAAAGTCACATTGTGTATCGTGTGCTAAACTCATACATTATTAAACTGCCAGATCCTAACTCTTTGGATGGCAGCAACTTGTCAAACTGTGGACGTCCACACAGGCGGTTTATGTATGGGTTGCATATTCCTTTCTCTCCCTGCCCCCCTCAGATGCAACCAATCCTGCCTGTCAGCAAAATATCCTAGCAGTAAACAACTTCAGGCAAAACTTCTTATCCCCCAAATTGCATTCAGATTCCCTGTCTCTTGGAGTTAAAGGGGAGAAATGTTCAGGGTTTGCAATAGATTCCATTAGCCCCTCAGGTGTATGGCCTAGCAGCTGGCAGTATCAGGAAACCTAACATGTTTAATTCAGTATTAGGATTACTGTATCTCAGACATAAAGTGGGGAAAGTATCTGCCATATATTGTAACAGAATGAGAGGCATGAGAAGTGAGGGAAGGAATGCATATTATTTTTGCTGAATCACTAAAGATTTTCTTGCTGGGGGTGTACAAAGCATACCCTCCAAGTATCCCTGTTTTCCAGTGACAGTCCTAGATTTACAGAAGCTGTCCTGGTTTCTGATTTAATCCCAGAATGTCCCACTTTTCCTTAGGACGTCCCTATTTTCATCGAAGAAATGTTGGAGGGTATGATAGGACATCCTTGTTTTGATCTGAGAAATGTTGGAGGGTATAGAATAGGATGCCCCAGGGCCTTTTTTCAACTGGAACTCACCAGAATTCAGTTCTGGCACCTCTCAGGTGGGTGCCATTGCCATTCTAAGAGAACAAGGGAAGCGTTCACGGTGAATTCCAGCACCTCTTATTCTAGAAAAATAGCACTCAAGATACCAGTTTTCACTGGAGAAATGTTGGAGGGTATGCATAAAGTCAATACAGTGGTACCTCAGGTTACATACGCTTCAGCTTACATACGCTTCAGGTTACAGACTCCGCTAACCCAGAAATAGTGCTTCAGGTTAAGAACTTTGCTTCAGGATGAGAACAGAAATCGGGCTCCGGCGGCAGCAGGAGGCCCCATTAGCTAAAGTGGTGCTTCAGGTTAAGAACAGTTTCAGGTTAAGAACAGACCTCCGGAACAAATTAAGTACTTAACCCGAGGTACCACTGTACTTCACGGAGACCATCTCTAACACCATGAGCACAGTGCGAGAAGAAAACCATTACCAAGTGTCAGGGAATGGTCTGAAAATGAGAACTGGGGAATGCATTCTATGGCTGACCAGCTTGTCAAAGATGGGGAGCTGGAGGGGGAAGAGTCCCCCCGCTTGTCCATAGCTTGTTAACCACCAGCTGTAAATGAACTGCATTAATAATAATAATAATAATAATAATAATAATAATAATAATGTATTTATACCCGCCCATCTGGCTGGGTTTCCCCAGCCACTCTGGGCGGCTTCCGACAGAATATTAAAAACAATACAGCATCAGACATTAAAAACTTTCCTAAACAGGACAGCCTCCAGTTGTCTTTTAAAAGTAAAATAGTTGTTTATTGCCTTGACATGTGCTGGGAGGGTGTTCTACAGGGCGGGCACCCTTACTGAGAAGGCCCTCTGCATGGTTCCCTGTAGCTTTGCTTCTCGCAGTGAGGGAACCGCCAGAAGGCCCTCAGCGCTGGACCTCAGCGTCTGGGCAGAATGATGGGGGTGGAGACACTCCTTCAGGTATACAGGACCAAAACCCACACTAAGTCAGGGATATGATGCAGCCCTGATACAGCACTACACATGGTGTAATTACAATAATCTCATACTGAGACGTTAGCGATGGCATAAAGGGCATAGAGACAGAGGGCACATAGATGCCACCCCCCCAATATCCCCAATATCACTGGTGAGCCATGACGTCTGAAGGGGGCCACTAACTGTGTTCAGCTAAATGTGCTTAGAAGTTTCCTCCAGACTGGTAAGTCCGATTTCAAGAGTTAGGTTTCAAGAGTCCTAGCAGCTCACTTGAACTGCAGCTGCAGCCTTCTTAACATCCATTGTGCCATTTCTCTTTCATCCAGCTCGTTTGACAGCCTTGCAAATATTTCCCAGAGACCAAAACTGATTGTCTCAATCAGATTTCCTTACACTTGATGACTCAGATGCTTGTAGGGCACTTCAGAACACCAACTTCAATTGGCTTGGTTGCCATATGTGAAACTAGCGTATCTCTGAATCAAGCCTTCATCATTATACCATTAAGTAGGTTACAATCAGTTCTGCTGATCTCTGCTCCGTTTGCAGAGCCGTTTGCATGACCCAACATGTCCGAAATACCTTGCCGTGGTGAAAGAGAGAAGAGACTTTGTCATCCAGCATCCATATGTTAGCTATAATAAGTACTTTGCAACTGCAACCACCTTACATGACCCTTTTGTTTGCAATATGAATTCTATTTGGATTTTCCATCTCTTGAAAACAACACATAAATACAAATATTCAGTAGTGGTCAGTAGGGCAGGGGACGCTGGTCGGAGTTGCTCACCTGACTTGAACATACCCTCCAACATTCCTCAGATGAAAACAGGGACATTTCATAACCCCCACCCCCATTTTTGTTCCCCCCCCCCAGAGCATTTCTACCACCACTACATCAATGGTACATGGAAAACACACCCTCTGGAATACCTTCTTCCGGCTTTGCAGCATTCGGGTTCCAAGTTGCTCATGAACTAACCTGTTCGAAAAACGAGGTACCACTGTATTTACTTAAAAATATACCCCACATTTCTGAAATAAACTCATAACAACATTTGTAGAACAATAAGGCATTCAAGTTACAAAAAAAGGAGTTCAAGTAATGAAAGAACTTGGGAATCTGCCTTATTCTGAATCAAAACATTGGCCCATCTATTCAATATTGTCAACATTGTGGCTCTCTAGGTTTCAGTGGGGGCGGGATGTAATATTTGATGTATATGAAACCAGCCTATGCTCATCCTATGGGTTACAAGCTGAAGTTGTTCCTGGCAGAGGTGTAGCTTGGGGGACTGGGGGCTGGGGGAGAGCCGTCACCCCAGGCGCAGTTTGGGGGACGATGTATTCCTCATGACTCCCTGCTGCATTGTAAGCTGTTGTGTCCTTCTCCCACTATCCTCCAGCTGGAGGGCACCTTGAGAAGGACGCAACAGCTCACGGCACCCTGCAAGCTCTACACCATTTTTGTGAGTCTTGCAAAATGGCCCTGGGTTCGCATGGTGCCATGAGTGCACCCCTCAAACCAGGGCACCATCAGTTTTGTTTGGTGGTCAGGATCCCTACTGTGTAGCTGGGCAGGTGGCAGAGCCCAGCTCCACTTAGCTCCAATGGGTGGGGGGTGCTCCAGTGGTGCCCCTGCCACTGTGGCATGCCGTGTGCATCCTGGCACCAGCAGGGAATGTTCTGCCACTGGTTCCTGGGTTGGACTGTTAGAACTACTGCTCCATGACTGCAGTCATGGGATTGTTGTCTTTCACATGACGGTATATGTTTTGACTCCACAGAGCGGGAAGTGACGGAAACAGGATGTTTGTGTTACTGTGTTCCATGAAGTGGGACTGTTGTCCTTTGTTCATTCTCTTTGCTGTCTAATGCTAGAGAGAGAGGGAGCCATGTTGCAGTGCTCTGTGTGTAAGGTAAAGGTAAAGGGACCCCGACCATGGCCGACTCTGGGGTTGCGGCGCTCATCTCACTTTATTGGCCGAGGGAGCCGGCGTACAGCTTCCGGGTCACGTGTCCAGCATGACTAAGCCACTTCTGGCAAACCAGAGCAGTGCACGGAAATGCTGTTTACCTTCCCGCCGGAGCGGTACCTATTTATCTACTTGCATTTTGACGTGCTTTCGAACTGCTAGGTTGGCAGGAGCAGGGGCCGAGCAACGGGAGCTCACCCCATCGCGGGGATTCGAACCGCCAACCTTCTGATTGGCAAGTCCTAGGCTCTGTGGTTTAACCCACAGCGCCACCTGTGTCCCTATGGCTCTGTGTGTAAATAAAGTAGATTAGCCAAAATGCTGAGTTGCTGAGGTCTGTCATGTAAGCTGCGAAGACTCTGCGGATCCCTAAGTGTGCCAATGTCTGTTGGCATCGGTTGCTGTGATGTTCGGGCTGAAGGAAGCTTTTGAAGCTCCCGGACAATCTACCAAGAGGGAGGGAACATGCCAGTCAGGCATGTGTCTCTGCCAGGGTCCTACTCAAGAGTAGGCTGAGCTTCCTAATATTCTGCCTGTGAGCATACACATCCTTCTGGGGTGCTTACAATTAACACAAAGGTGCGGTAATAAAATGACAATATAAATTCTGGTATAACAATTAATCAGGACCCACCCTTAGTGGCAGAAAGCCCTGGGGTTGGGAAGCCCAGCTGAAACTGATTCTGATAGGGTTTCTTGCCTGCCTACTTGTCTTTCCTGGAATCCTTCCCACAAGCAGTTGGTGGTTTATGGCCTTGAGAAAAGTAGTTTGTTCCTAGCCTGCCCCCTTTGCTTGGAGAGTATCTGATGAGTGTCTCTTCACCGTGAATGCAAGGCCCCATTTTGCAGCAGTACTTTTTATTTGAAGGACTCGCCGTCTTCTGAAAACCCTCTTCATCCAGCAGCCATTCCATGTGACTTATCATTTCTGTTGAACAAGAACATAAGGGAAGCCACAAAGCCTCTGAAAGAATGGAAAGGAATTTATTCACTATATTCACCCTCTGGCAGGAAAAAAAATATTCAACCCTCCCAACAGCCAAATGCAAAATGACCTCATTAGACCTGGAGGGCAGACTCTTTCAATCTTTCAAGGATTGGCTATATGCAAAGTGATGGCAGGAACCCTGAGTAAGTCTCCTTTGTGTGGTCTGGCAAGCCCATTCCTATTCTTGTGGGCAGGACTGGGAGTAAGTATGGGCTGCGTTGCTGAGTCTGACACATGGGGCAAAATATTGACCACATCTGCCAGAAAATAGCATAAGATTTTGGCTTGGAGGAAAAGCAACAGCACAAGCTGAATGAGAAAATGTATTAGTACTGTTTGATAAATTCTAGTGCAAGCTAGCAGGGAGTCAGTAGAGCATAAGGCTCTTAATCTCAGAATTTGGGGTTCAAGCCCCACATTGAGCAAAACGATTCCTTATGTGGTCTCTTCCAACTCTACAGTTCAATGATTCTGTGACTCACAATGTCACAATGAAATGGGATATGTGTAACATTACAGTATGAGAAACATGCTGAATTGTTAAAATTATGAAGGCTGTGTAGGATTCTCTAGCCTCAGTCAGAGGAAACTGGCCACTCTCCAGGCACTCGGCTTGAGATCCTTGTTGACCTCCCCGTCTGCGTCTCCCGGCAGGATACAGGCTAGGTCACTATCGGCGATCCCACTCAGCGTGAGAGGGACACACTACTCCTCCCTCCTCCCTGCCTCCCCAGGGAGGGGAAAGAGACAGACAGAAATCTATTTACATGTCTTTATTTCTGTCTTTGCAGTAGTACAGAGAAACACGTCTGTACTCATCAGACTCCAACAGTAGAGAGAGAAACTCCACCCCTGTACTCCCAGTACAGGTCAGATGACACTCTTAGCTAACATCCGGTGCTCAGTACAGTGAATAGACTGCCCCTTTGTTCCCATGGTACAGTCCCAAACATCAACATCCTGTTTTCCTTTACAGCCACCTGCAGCTCGCTCTCGCATTGCTGCTTTTTCCTGACAGGCTGTAGCATCAATGTGATACTACATGGCCATTGTGGCATTTGGCTGGCAGACACCTCATCCTTCTCACCCAACCCAGTGTCATGTTAGGGGTGAAAGTTGCCAATGCTCTGCACATTCCATACCTCCCCCCCACCTCGCAGTGACTGCCAAATTAGGCCCAAGGAATGGTGGGCCATTGTGGAAGTCTTGACAGGCCAGATTAGGGCCCTGAGATAAATGCTTAGTCACATGGGCATAGCCAGGATTTTTGTTAGGGGGGCAGGACTTTTGTGGTGAATGTTTTGCGTGAGTGCCTGGAGGTGGAGTGAGGATGGATGGCAGACTAACGGACTGAGATTGAATCATAACAAGGCAGAAGTACTGTTTTGGGGAAACAGGGGGCGGGCAGGTGTGGAGGACTCCCTGGTCCTGAATGGGATAACTGTGCCCCTGAAGAACCAGGTGCGCAGCCTGGGAGTCATTTTGGACTCACAGCTGTCCATGGAGGTGCAGGTTAATTCTGTGTCCAGGGCAGCTGTCTACCAGCTCCACCTGGTACTCAGGCTAAGACCCTACCTGTCCACAGACTGTCTCGCCAGAGTGGTGCATGCTCTTGTTATCTCCCGCTTGGACTACTGCAACGCTCTCTATGTGGGGCTACCTTTGAAGGTGACCCAGAAACTACAACTAATCCAGAATGCAGCAGCTAGACTGGTAACTGGAAGTAGCCGCCAAGACTATATAACACCAATCCTGAAGGACCTGCAGTGGCTCCCAGTATGTTTCCGAGAACAATTCAAAGTGTTGGTGTTGACCTTTAAAGCTCTAAACGGCCTCGGCTGAGTATACCTGAAGGAGCGTCTCCACCCCCATCATTCAGCCCGGAGACTGAGGTCCAGCACCGAGGGCCTTCTGGCGGTTCCCTCACTGCGAGAAGTGAGGTTACAGGGAACCAGGCAGAGGACCTTCTCGGTAGCGGTGCCCGCCCTGTGGGACTCCCTTCCATCAGATGTCAAGGGAATACACAACTTAGAAGGCATCTGAAGGGAGTTTTGTTTAGGGAAGTTTTTAATGTTTGATGTTTTATCGCTTTACTATTATTAATAATAATATTATTCTGTTGGGAGCTGCCCTGCCCCCCCCCCAGCTATGCCCATGGTTTGTCATTCCTGCTATAGCCAAGTGCACTCTAGTCACCCATAAAAATAGGATTTGGACGTGGGCTTGTGCAAAGTCTTGCACAAAATCCTGGAAAAATAAAAGAACACCTCTGGATCAGGGGTCAGTTTCATCATGTAGTGTGCTTGGCCACTGGGTCAGAAACAGCTCTTCTCTCACCAGCAAAAGCTAACAGCTAGTGGAAAGGCACCTTTGAATCTAACCCACAATCACTTTTATTTTTACTTGACTGATTTTTTATTTTTTATTTTTACTTGACTGATGCTTATTTGTCTTTGCAGAGACTCAGCTCTCAGATGCCTTATCAGAGAAACCCAAGAATATCTTTAATTCCAAAGAGAAGCCTTTCCGTGCCCCCCCAAAAACTCTTTGTTCAAAACTAATCAGATGGGGGGGTTGCTTTGTGAAGAAAAGTAAAATACTTTGTCAAGTTCTCTGTAGAAATTCTTCTAGCTATCATCGGGGAGGGGGAAATGTTTAGGCAGGCAATGCTGATTTTTCATATATGGGCAAAATTTTACTGTGTCAAATTATATCCTTCCAAAAGCCTTTACAGCTGCCTTAAAAATCCATTTTGTGCAAAACAATGATCATGCATCAGCTCAGAATGATTGCATGGTAGTTACTTAGCCTGGCAAATGGCAGGAAAATGTCAGCTGAAATGAAAGACACACAGCCCTGGGCTTATCAGAGAACGTGCGGATGATTCATGTAGCATCATAAATAAATAACACAGGCTGTGTTAAGGCAGGCTTAACAGCCGCCGTTCTCATACCACCACCAGTTCATTCCAAAGCACCTGTAATAGGAGCTTTATTTGGTGACAGTGACATGCAGAAAGATAAGGTAGTCTGTTGTTAACACTCATATTTCAAGGTCACCAAATGTTGAATCTCTTAAGTGAGCAGGGGAAAAAACAACAACAACCATCTGATAGCACCTACATTAATGGATCATCCGAATACTGATAGCTGCAAAGCAATGGACTCCGAGCTTGAAAAACGGGATGGCTACTTTTGCTAAATAGAACCATAGGTAGCTTATGCATGTGAATAAACAGTAACAACACCAGAAAAAGAAGAAGCCATGGTTTATAATCAGCAAGTAATGCCACGCGGGGTTAACAAGGACATTTTTTGACACATGGTGTTTGTTCATTAAAAAACACACACGCCATTCTTCAATATAAAAATAATGGGAGGAATTCAACACTACATGAAGGCAATCATTCTGCCAGGGCAAAAACTTCAGCTGACAAGTCAGAGTGATCCCCCTTTCCTGAAGACCCAGGGCCAATTTTGGGGCATTTGCTGATGAATACCGCTCCATGCATAATCAAAAGAAAACAGGATGATTGCAAAATGTTAAGCAGCATAAAATAATGGCTAGACCTGGCAGTAATGAAATCAGCACAGTTTTAATGATTAAAAAGCCTGGGAAAATTAAAATTAAAAGTTAGGTACCAGGAAAGATTTTCTGGGGGAAATAATTCCACATATGGGGTGCCACACCTGAGAAGTCTTTCTCCCCGGTTGCCCCTAACCTCACTCCTGATTTTGGGAACACCCAGAGGAGAATCTTGGCTGATCTCTCTACATGGGCAGACTGCCTTTCAGCTAACTTAGTCACTAGCCATGACAGATTGTGGGGTTGGGGCAAAATACCCCCTAACTGTGGGATTCTCCCCTACCCGCCCCGCCCCCTGCAAGAATTACAACAGCACTGCAAAATTCAGGAGCCAGTTGTCTGAATATATACATTAAAATTAAAATCACAGCCACTTTTAAACACATCAGCTTATGCCTTGTGCTTCACTGCTTTCAATTTTCTGTACCTTATGATGTTCCACCTTTGCAGACCTACAAGGAACCCAAGTGAAAAAATGTATAAAAACATCTCCAACTTATGCTAGAGGTGGTGTAAAGATAAAGATGGTACTTTTTACCACATGTGGTGGACATGCAAAATAGTAAAAGACTTCTGGGAAATGATATACAAGGAATTGGAAAAAAAATGTTTAAGATAATTTTTATCAAAAAAAACCAGAAGCCTTTTTACTAGGATTGACAGGAGATGAAATACCAAAAGAATTAAAATAACTATTTAGGTAAGCGACAACAGCCGCACGAATGCTACTTGCCCAGAAGTGGAAAGAAGAAGCCCCGACCAGTGAAGAGTGGATAACCAAGATGGTGGACGATTCTGAAATGGCAGTGATGACCGTGAGGATCAGGCACCAAGATGACAAGAAATTCAATCAAGAGTGGGGGGAAAGTTTATAGAATATCTTAAAGACCACTGTGTATACTTAAAAACGTTAGCAGGATTATTGAAACATGTATAATGTAATATTAGTTGAAGGGGGGGAGTGATAAAATCATAGCTGTCAACTTTTCCCTTTTCTTGCAAGGAATCCTATTTGGAATAAGGGAATTTCCCTTAAAAAAGGGGAAACATTGACAGCTATGGATAAAATGAATTAGAAAAATGTAATTAAATGCAAAGAAATAAGGGGAAATTTGGAAATCAGGGGGTGGGGGTGGTGGGGGAAGTCCAAGGGATTCAAGCAATCCCAGGAGTGCAAAATTTGAAAATGATGTTAATGTACCAAAATTCTGTTTAAAAAATGAAATTATATCCATCTATCAATCATCTCTCTCTCTCTCTCTCTCTCTCTCTCTCTCTCTATTCCAGGTGATGATTAAGAAGTATTTCTCTTCAATCTCACTCCGGATTCCAGTTGGCTGCTTATAGCAGTGCAGGATATTGGGAAATTGTTCTCTTCTGGTGATTTACTAAATGTGAGATGCATTAACCTTAGAAGGAAGGAGCAGGGGAGACGTAGTGAACAGCTTGGAATGAATGTGAGAGATCACCCTGCAAACCCACAGAATGAATAAAACCGTCTTGGGCACAAAGCAAACAGACATATAAATAGAAACATCTTATCTTGTTACCAAGTGCCCCCTATAATATCACAAACAGTTAGCTAATATAGTCAGCGTTTCTGTATAACCATTACATAATTTCCATCTGGTCTTTTTCTTCGTTTGGTACAAGCTAAAGTGTTTCAGGAATATTGATCTGACTGGCGGCCTGAGGAAGGAGCATCAGAGTGGAACCTAATTGTCTCTTCCTGGCTGCAGATACTTGAGATAGCGTCTGCAGTGTTGTTACATTACATTCTCCCGGGCTGAAATATTGCAGGCACAGTGGGAAGGAAGAGACCTTGGGACTTAAGACAATTTGCCTACATTTAGTTCTATTAATATCATTAAATGGGAAAATCAGTGACACGGCGGCTAAAAGCTAGAGATGAACTAACCACCACTTTATCTTCTGTTGCCAAGGACTACATGATGAACTCGGCTGTGACCTAAATTTATTACAGAACAGCACTCACTGCTCCACCAAGCACTCTGCTGCAATTACAACACATTAAGCAAAGAAGCAAATCTCAAGGGGAAATGTCTGTTCTTTTAATCAAGTAGTAGAAAAACCTCCAAGTGGACTAATCATCATCATCATCATCATCCCAGTATATCTCCAGTCAGTCTGCACTGTCATAACCAGCAGGTCATGATGACAGAGTTTGCCCACTCTCAGGTAATCTTTGATTCTATCTGTTCCAAGATACATTATTATCTCCTCCCTTTCTGACTTCATTAAGAGCTCTGGGAAATTTCCTATATGATCATCAATAATTTTGGCTTCATATGCAATGTTTTTCACAAATGCTAGGCTTGGTGGATGGGGAGAAATTTCAGTTGTTTTGCATGCCTGTGGAAGCCTAATTCACAGTGGAAGCACTTTTGTACTGGAAAGGAAAATATGATCACCCAACCAATTCCCAGTATCTGGAATAATCTGACCAAAGTTTAAACCATTATTTGATGTCTGCCTTCTGACTGAGCATAGCTTCTCCCATAATTCTGCTGGATAAACTCTTGAAATTCGAGAAACTAACTCCCAATTGTGTCACAGATAACTCAGTCCCTCCCCCAAACCTGGAGCTTTTCCCTCCTAAAATAAATCCTAGCTAAGCCTATGCATATATCCAAATCTCAAATGACCTTCTTCCAAAGATATCAAACCCTGGGTACATGCTGGACCCCTGAAACACCTCAAAACTCAGAATTGAGGTGTGCACATGCAACTATGCACATTGCAGAAGGATTACATTGGCTCCCAGTACATTTCCAAGCACAATTCAAAGTGTTGGTGCTGACCTTTAAAGCCCTAAACGGCCTTGGCCCAGTATACCTGAAGGAGCGTCTCCACCCCCATCATTCTGCCCGGACGCTGAGGTCCAGCGCCGAGGACCTTCTAGCGGTTCCCTCACTGCAAGAAGCTAAGCTACAGGGAACCAGGCAGAGGGCCTTCTCGGTAGTGGCACCCACCCTGTGGAACACTACCTGACATTCAGAAAACATCTGAAGGCAGCCTTGGGAAGTTTTTCAGGGAAGTTTTTAATGTGTGACATTTTGATGTATTTTTAATCTTTGTTGGAAGCCGCCCAGAGTGGCTGAGGAAACCCAGCCAGATGGGCAGGCGTACAAATAAATTATTATTATTATTATTATTTTTATTATTATTATTATTATTATTACTATTATTATTACAAGCTACCTTCATTAAGAGCATCTCTATAAGCAGGATAAATTCAGCAAGTGAACTCTTTCCTCCTCTCCACACCCCAAAGTAGATTCCTTGTTAGGTCATGAGAATAGAAGACTTGGCAGTTGGCATTAGGCAAGGATGTAATCATATGAAAAGGCAAATACAGTGATACCTTGGGTTACATACACTTCAGGTTACATACGCTTCAGGTTACATACGCTTCAGGTTACAGACTCTGCTAACCCAGAAATAGTGCCTCGGGTTAAGAACTTTGCTTCAGGATGAGAATGGAAATCGTGCAGCGGTGGCACAGCAGCAGAGGGAGGCCCCATTAGCTAAAGTGGTACCTCAGGTTAAGAACAGTTTCAGGTTAAGAACGGACCTCCGGAACAAATTAAGTACTTAACCCGAGGTACCACTGTAGTGCCTCCAAAGGATCAGGTGTCTTGCCTCCACAAAATATCCACCAAGGGCAATTTTAATTAAGCATCAGGACAAGAGATGGGTTGGCAGAAAGGAATCCAGCCTCTGGCCTGGCTAAGCTATGTAGTGGGAACTGCAGCATAAAGCTCCCAGGTGAGAAAGATAGGAACACATGAAGTCTGTTGGAAAAAAGGAACCCAAGGAAAAGGAGTTTGGTGCCTTGGGAGCAACAATTCAAGGCGAGTTGCTGTTATATTGGCAAGGCCCAGTATATTAAAAGAAAAGAGGAATCAGCCGGCTTGTGGGATGTGTATACCGACTGATCATTTAGTGTAGGCATGTCCAAAGTCCATCTCAGGGGCCTAATCCAGCCCATAAAATCCTAAAAAAAAGCCTCAACAACTTCAAAAGCTCAACAACCTCAATCCTAAAAAAGCCCAACAATTTTGGAATACAAGCCTTAAAAAAAAAATGCTCAACAAGTTCAATCCCAAAAAAAGGTTAACAACTAAGGCCCTCTTTGAAAAAAGTTTGGACACCACAGATTTAGTGCCTGTTTTCCCAGCTTGGAGGGAAAGCGCAAAAGCCAAGAAGGTGGAATCTCACGTTGTCTGCCCCAACACCAGAGGGCTCTAATTCATGGACAGAAAGCCTTTGAGGCGTGTGGGACTTCTCCTTTTAATAAGTACTGGATGGAGCCGTGTTCATGGGATTGTTAGTCAAACGATTTATCTTCTTGCATTTATATCCAGCCTTTCTTCCGCCATGGAAGTGTATGTGTGGTTCTACTGCTGTAACTCCATCCCTGTGAATCTTCGATGGGATGCTGCCATGGTCATATCTCTAGGTTGCTACGGAAAGCACAGCCGACTCAGGAAACACTTCTTCACTTTTACATTCTATGTGCATGTTCACATGTGGCAGTAACAAATGCTCCTTTGTTGACTCCGCAGGATGTATGACTTGGGTTAACCCATTAGGACAAGGTACCCCTGCTTCTTGTGATATGCCTTTTTTCCAAAAAGACCTCTTATTTTCCATTTTCCATTTTTTTGTATCTTGGTCTCATGAGTCATTTAGTGTGCAGTTGGCAGAGGGAGAATAGTTAAACAGTCCTAATCTTCTTAATACTGTTTTCTTCCTCTGCAGAGAATTTCACTCGGGAATCAAAACATCAGAGGAAAGCTACGAGTAGATAACTGTCCTCTCCCACATGATGATTAGTATGACAGCAGCTTGGCAAATCCAAATGTTTCAGAGATTTTAACAGGATTTATTGATAGTTATGGGAACAGATGACTATTCCATGTGTGCAGTGATGGGTGAAGAAGGACTCTATTTTCTACCAATTTCAGCTACGTGTTCCTGTTTGAGCTGCAATCACCTCTTCTTCTTTTACGGTAGTATATAAGAATCCAGATCTTTCAGGAAAGCTGGGCTTTTTGTTTTGCTTTCCCCCCACCCACTACGTTCTGCATCTCAGGATGATTGCAACAACCACAATTTCATTGCTTGATGGGAACTGTTTGGCAGCAAGGAAACCCCCTTACTGTTATTATCTAACATGCTTTCATGATTATTTGTGTGAGGACTAAGCGCTATAAAGGAGATAGACATAAGCAAGGATCTACAGTACATCAGCCGATGGGGGTGAGGGGGTGGGAAATAAAAGCCCTGTTATTTCAAGGGGAAGGACACACAAGGATTTATTTAGCCTCTCAGTCTTGGGTGTAATCTATCAAGCATCCTCTGTTAGACGTTCCAGGCATTTCAATTGTGCTTGAATAGAAGCATTAATGGGTGTACTACACCTTTATATGGTAATTTCCCATCTATTAGGCACCGTATAATAGTGTTTGGGTAGGACGTAAATGTCAGTACCTTGCATAATGAGGAGTTTCTGGAGGCAGCGATGATTTTCCTTTTCCAGTTGATCTTCTGGCTGTGTGGGAACTGATTCTATTCTATATGTCTCCACGTTTGCATATATATAACATATGCACACACATCTTCCGTGTGTGTGTGTGTGTGTGTGTGTGTTTTATTATTTATTGCTTGTTTTTGTTATAGATTCTTTTATTGTCATTTTGTTGTTGTTTTTTAAAGTCCCTCTTTAAATCGACACTGAAAGGCAGAATGCACATCCTTTGATACATAAGCAAACAAATACATAGCAACAGGGTTTCTTTGAACTCAGAGGCGAGGATTACAAAGTATTGATAAGAATTTTTCAGAGCTACATGAAAAGGACAGTGCTTCTTGCTCCATGCAACTATAACAAGGGCTGCATTGATTTAGGGCGAAGAATAAGTTATTTTACTGTTTGACCCTAAATCTACTCCTACTCACCCCTAACTAATGCTTTCCCCACACAATAACCATTGAATAAATGAGAATCTAAGTCTAGAAATCATTTGTACCTATTGTCTCCCTTTTCAAGTACAGTGGTACCTCTGGTTGCAAACGGGATCTGTTCCGGAGTCCCGTTTGCAACATGAAAAGAGTGCAACCCACAGCAGTGCATCTGTGCATGCGCGTGATGTCACTTTACGCTTCTGCGCATGCGCGAGTGGCAAAACCCAAAAGTAACCCTTTTCAGTACTTCCAGGTCGCCGCTGGACGTAACCTGAAAGAACGTAACATGAAGCGGACGTAACATGAGGTATGACTGTATGCAGAGACAACTTTTGGACAATGGCCCTCACTCTACTATGTTTTGGTATGTATGTTCAACACTCATTGCCTACCGCCTCGATTGCATGCACCGAAGAAGAAGAAGAAGAAAATTTTGAATTTGATACCCCGCTTTATCACTACCCGAAGGAGTCTCAAAGCGGCTAACATTCTCCTTTCCCTTCCTCCCCCACAACAAACACTCTGTGAGGTGAGTGGGGCTGAGAGACTTCAAGAAGTGTGACTAGCCCAAGGTCACCCAGCAGCTGCATGTGGAGGAGCGGAGACGCGAACCCGGTTCCCCAGATTGCGAGACTACCGCTCTTAACCACTACACCACACTGGCCACCACAAGTAAAACATGGCATACAGAGCTTTCATAATATCTGACATCAACTCAAACATGATACTTTTCGATGGAAACTACACGCTGAGCTGCCAGTTACTAAGGTTCAAAACCGGTGCTTATATTTTATTTCAGCAATGCATCTCAGATGTGTCTAAGAACATAGTTATATTAACAGTGTTTACGAGTCACTCTGCAGAGGCAGCTAGGCCCACTCGAAAAGAATGTATGTGATTATGGTAGCTGAAAAGTATAGATTAGAAATGTCAAGTATAAAATAAGTGGCATCCTCTTTGGAGAACATCTCACCTTACTGGTATTCTGGCACCCATTCTTTTCTTTTTCTTTTTTTCCTATTGGCAGCAGGTAAAAATATATTTGTTGCTCAAACATTTATAGGGTGGTTGTTTTATTGCTGAAAGTATGCAGTCTAAGAGCATAAGAAGAGTGGTGCAGGATCAAAAGGCCGATCTATCTGACTTTTAGAAGACATCTGAAGGCAGCCCTGTTTAGGGAAGTTATTAATGTTTGATGTTTTATCACTTTATTATTGTTGTTGTTATTGTTATGTTGGGAGCCACCCAGTGTGTTTGGGGAGACCCAGCCAGATGAGTGGGGTATTTATTATTATTATTATTATTATTATTAGTATTAGTATTATTATTAATGAAGATCGGTATCATGTTCTCATAGTGGCAAGCCGAATGCCTATGGTATGGAGAGCGTGGAAACATGACTTGTTTACAGCATCTTTCCACTTCTGATTCCAAGCAAATGGAATACAAAAGCATATACCCTCAAACACTGGAAGAAGCACACAGCCATCATGTATAGGAGCCATGGCCAGTTCTTCCTAAGGCTCTGTAGCCTTTCAAGCTGTATAGGGCTAACTATGTTTATTTCCATCTGCTCTCATTAATAGCATTAAGGGATTTTTGTTTCATACAATCATAGAATCATAGAGTTGTAAGAGACCACAAGGGCCATCGAGTCCAACCCCCTGCCAAGCAGGAAACACCATCAGAGCACTCCTGCCATATGGTTGTCAAGTCTCTGCTTAAAGACCTCCAAAGAAGGAGACTCCACCACACTCCTTGGCAGCAAATTCCACTGTTGAACAGCTCTTACTGTCAGGAAGTTCTTCCTAATGTTTAGGTGGAATCTTCTTTCTTGTAGTTTGGATCCATTGCTCCGTGTCCGCTTCTCTGGAGCAGCAGAAAACAACCTTTCTCCCTCCTCTATGTGACATCCTTTTATATATTTGAACATGGCTATCATATCACCCCTTAACCTCCTCTTCTCCAGGCTAAACATGCCCAGCTCCCTTTCATTGTCATAATTTTGTTCGCATGCCGCCTTTCCATCGTTTTGCAATTATGTAAATCTTTTCATGTTGTCAATGATCTTTTTTACAACATGAAAAGTTTTACATGATTAAAAAAAAAGGTAAAGGACCCCTGACCGTTAGTTCCAGTTGCGAACGACTCTGGGGTTGTGGCGCTCATCTCGCTTTACTGGCTGAGGGAGCCGGCATTTGTCCGCAGACAGTTTTTCTGGGGAGCTCACCCCGTCACGGGGATTCGAACCACCGACCTTCAGATTGGCAAGCCCTAGGCTTAGTGGTTTAGACCACAGTGCCACCCATGTTCCTTCACATGATTACAGAGTATTATTTATTATTATTATTTGTTGAATTTATATACCACCCTATACCCGGGGGTCTCAGGGTGGTTCACAGAATAAAATCAAAATATAAAACCACAAAATACCTCATAAAAATAAAAATAAACCAATAGCTGCCCCCACAAAAAACCCCCAACATTTTAAAAGGGCATAGGGAGTAAATCGGATCGACCAAAGGCCTGGTTAAAAAGGAACGTTTTTGCCTGGTGCCTAAAGGTGTATAATGAAGGCGCCAGGTGAACTTCTCTGGGGAGAGCATTTCACAGATGGGGAGCCACTGCAGAGAAATAAAATATATCAAAAAGTACACAAAAATTTGAAACAATTCCCACATAAATGAAGTGGGGAAAAGGAACAGCACAAAGCACAAAGCAGATCTTCTAGGACTCACACCCAAGATAGCCTCTGGCATCCTCTGTTTTTGTAATGGTGGCAGTAGATGCCCAGAGGACTCCCAAAGAGATGGGAGAGGAGAGGAGGTTGAGGGAACACTCCACAAGGGAAGGTGCTCAAAAAAGGGTGAGAGTCGGCCAGCTCTGCAGGAAAGGAGTGATGTAACTGGGCTCCTGAGCCCCACAGCGGTGCCGCAGAAAGAATGCAGTTGGTCGAGGGCGCGGTGGACTCAAAAAGTTTGAAAACCTCTGGTCTATTATATCACCCGGTTTTCAACATGATGATACATCCAGCCAGGCAATAAATAAACTGTCAGCCTATCCCATAAAAATATAAAATTCTACAAGGAGAGAAATGGGAGTGGGCAAGAGGAGTGTTTCCTTCCCTTGCCATCTTCCCTCTCTTTCTCTGTGGTATCATTTTGAAGCCTGCTTTCTAAAACAGAAGTTGAACAAATGAATCCTTCTGTCTTCACTTTCAGTTGTCAGCAGTGCTTCAGTGTGAGATGAAATAAATTGCCAGGCACTTTCATCTTCTATAATCAGCTCTGCACAGCTGAGTACACCCACAACCCTGCGAGCTGTCTCTGCCAGCGCTAATTCTACGTGGAATGGAAAGTCTTTGTTAGTGCCACATTTCTAATGTTCTACACACGGGAGTGGGCTTTATATTTTATTTCCCCCCCCCCATTTTTCTCCTTCACACTCCCCCCCCCCCCGCTTTCCTCCCGATTAGCTATTGTACAATCCATTTTCCACAGGAAAGAAGCTTTTAGGTGGGGCTATTATTTACGAGCTGGGTGTTGTCTTTCTCAACATGCACACCACAATCACGGGAGTAGTGCTGGTTTAGAAGCATAATACTTCTCAATTGAAGCTGATTCAGAGAAGCCCTTGGACCAATCCCACAGGAAGTCACTTTCCCCACTTTAAAATAGCCTTGAAAGCTACAAAACAACAACAACACACCTCCAATCATGAACAGATTTGCTACAGTTGTTTTTATATTTTCAGTACACACTATAGTTTAGAAGGACCAAAAAAAAAAAAAAGCACAACAATTAATGCAAAACTATTTTGTTCCATAATGCTTGTTTTTTTAAAAAATAACAGATGTAACCTTTAATGGCCTAGAAGTATTTACCTTTACAAAATCCAGTACACACAATTCAGTAGGATGGTATTGGATAACCTCAGCTGGCATTTTTTTCTGGTAGCCTGAATTCAGCTCAATGGAGGCAATCAACATTCCAGGGCATTTTGAGGTTTACAGAAGCTCTTCATGGGGAGGAGTGGAGTTGAACATACTGTCTTTTTGTAAAGCAACACAGAAATGCAACATTTTGGGGGGGAGCTTCAGAATTAGTGCAATTACTCATCTTCAAGTATCATTCAAAGATGGATGATAGATAGATGATAGATAGGTAGGTAGATAGAGGATAGATAGAGGACAGATAGATGATAGATTAGATAGATAGATAGATAGATAGATAGATAGATAGATAGATAGATAGATAGATAGATAGATAGATAGATGATAGAGGCAAACAGATACATGATATAATATATATATACTCTGAGTGCTGAAGGATATAGAGCAGGGCAGGGATAGAGTAGCTTTGTGATTGTCACAATGGTAAACCAATCAATGTTCTGCACGGCCAGTTAGGGTGCCAATAGAGTGTTAGTTTCTTGATGTTCACAAGAGCCAACCAATCCGGACTCTTCATAGCCAGCTTATTCATGAAAAATAGGGATGGCCCTACCATGAGGCGGACAGCAGCAGCTGCCTCAGGCAGGGAACAAAGTTAATAATTTAATGTGGTTTTATGTATTTTTACTGCCAGGATGGAGGAGAAGTGTGTGTGGGATTTTCTGCCTTATATGTCAAAATAAATTAGCTTGACACCGGATAAAACGCACTTTGGTTTTTTATGGAGGGGAAGCATTTGCTGCTCTGCATCAAGCAGCAAAATGCCTTGGGCTGGTCCTGATTCTGGACTTAACTCTGGCTTTGGAAGTGTGTATATGTGGACTAAAAATTGTGATTCTGGATTCACAGCAGGCAGGGTTCCTACCTCCTGAGGATTACAATCATGTAAGGGGCCCCAACCTTTCAGTCCCTGCTGCTCCTTCGGTCTTGCATTTACTGCCTATTCACCTTCCTCCTTGAAGCACACAAGCAATGTTCATAGCAAGGAGATGGCAAAACCCTCCTCATGACTGGCACCCTCCTTTTGGTTGAGTGTGTGGATTGGGACCAGAAGACGAGGGCGAGCAAATGGGCAGCTTTGATGGTGGTGAGGAAATGGTTGCAGTCACGGAGGGAAGACCCCCATAGACAGCATTTCACCCGAGGCCCCCTAAAACCTGGAACCAGCCAACAGTGACAGCAGGCTCACCCATCAGGGTGTAGGTGCCAATCATCAATCAATTTGATGGATGGATTGATTACTGTCCATCACATCCAAATGTGATTTAATATTAAAAAGATCAATAACAAGTTCCAGCCTAATACAGATCGTGATAGAATGTGATAAAAAATATTCACTTAAAAACTTTCTTAGAAAAGAAAGACCTTCACTATGTGTCAAAGAGATACCAGAGATGGCACCTGTCTGGTATGCAACAGAAGGGATTTCCAAAAGGTAGCTGCCACCATGTTGAAAACCCAATTCCAATATGCTATTGAATGGACCTCCTGATGAGATGGCATGTGAAGGTTGCTGTCTCCTGCAGAGCACAGTGATCAGTTGGGTATTGTCAGGGACCATGCGGAGAAGGGCGGCACTGAGGAGGAATGCTGGGAGCCTCCCCCTCCCCCTGCTCCAATCAGGATCTTGAATCTTCCCAGGAGCAGTGGGACAGTATAGATTTGGAACAATGGTTTGCAGAGGGACATAGTTCAGAAGGCAGAAGCTGGGAAGTACTGGATGGGGAACAGTTAGGAGAAGAAGAACTGGGAGAGAGAGAGTTAACAGACTCAGTGTCGCTGGAAAGAGTCCATCTGATCAGCACAAGGTCAAGGAGGGCAGATAAGGTGGCAGCACAGAAAGCACAGTGGTTGCGAGATCAAGTTGCAAGGTGCAGAACTGACGTGGGTGACTAGTGGGGAAGTGGGTGGAACCCTTAATTGGGAGCACCTTCTTTCCGAGAATAGATGCTTTGTTCTCTCGCTGTGATCATTAAAATCTCTAACTGGTAAGAGACTCCTTTCACTTGTTTCTGCTTATCTACTGGCAAAGGGGGTGAGGAAGCCAAGTTCCTGAAGCCTGACAGGTATATAGGGGATGGGACAGTCTGTTAGTTGTATAGGACTTGTCTGCATCATTTGCTATCAGTAATTTGTTCATTTGTGTGGGGTGCATTATATGCCAAGGTGAGCAAATTTTCTTGCATACAGCTTCTTCCAAATTGGCAGTGTGATCTGCATTTTTAAATGGCTTTCCACACCTGGTTGATGTGACACTTGCTAGAGCATGGGTAGGCAAACCAGGCCCGGGGGCCGGGGCCGGCCCAGTCGCCTTCTAAATCCAGCCTGCGGACTGTCCAGGAATCAGCATGTTTTTACATGAGTAGAATTTGTGCTTTTATTTAAAATGCGTCTCTGGGTTATTTGTGGGGCCTGCCTGGTGTTTTTACATAAGTAGAATGTGTACTTTTATTTAAAATGCATCTCTGGGTTATTTGTGGGGCACAGGAATTCGTTCATTTCCCCCCAAAAAATATAGTCTGTCCCCCCACAAGGTCTGAGGGACAGCGGACCGGCCCCCTGCTCAAAAAGTTTGCTGACCCCTGTGCTAAAGGTTAGAGTCATCAGTCTTACGATTTTGTGTCACACCTTACATTTTAGCAACATGTATCTAGAAACAGAAAGGCATGTACAATACTTGGAATCTGACATAGGCAGGCTGATTTTAAATGGAAAAGGATTTGCCAAGAGGACTCACAAATCACAACAGTCTTCTTAATGGGAACTCCATCATTCCAAGATTTTACGGCAATATTTCTCTGTGCGTATATTATTTACAATGCTGGCTTCTTTGTTTTAATTTAAAATCTGTAATGAGATGCAAACATGTGGTCTTTGGTGAAAATCAACGACATGTCAGCAAAGACGTCAGCCATTGTCTGCAGAATTGAGCTTTCTGTCAAATATTAAAATAATGTTTTTCCTTGCCACCCCTCTCCCCATCCCTGGGTGAAAAGTACAGTGATTTGTGACTACAAGGCTAATGAAGTGAGTCACAAGTGCTTGAGAGTCAATTGAAAGTCCCTCAACAGCAAAAAATACCCCCCCTTCCCCAAAAAAAATCACACTGTGAAAACAAACTCCTTACAAGAGCCTTCTCTCTAAATCTTGCAAGTTCCAACAACTGTTAATTTTGTCTCACTTCTGAGTGGAGTGTTTATATTACAAACATGTTGCAAGTTATGTTAAAACTCATCTCCCCCACCACCCTTTTAAAGCAGAATATCGACACTCAAAACAGTTGTGGCCAATTTGTGTGGTAAAGGAAGTGTGTGTGTGTGTGAGAGAGAAAACATAATGGAAGCCTCCTGTCAGGGATAGAAGAAAAAAAAATTCTACATCTTCTTTAGTTCAAAGAATCTCCTTTGCTTAAGTTGCTGGGATTTTATCTTCCTTTTTGTGTAAGAAAACCTGACACGAGGTTGTTTGTGTCTGTTTGGGTTTTGCCAGATGGAAAGGTTTACTCATTAGAGGCAGCTGTTTTAGCAAATTACCTCACTCAGTATAATGACAGAGTTATAACAGACTATTGAAGAAAATCCTTTCATTTCCCAGTGAGATCATGATAAGTAGAAACAAGTTCAATGAGATGTTTGATTTACTTTGGAAGGTATTCAGTCAGACACATGGGATACAGTTGGAGACAGTGAGATATGCCTTTCCCCCCTTTTTTGCACATGCACATATTTATATATCTGACATTTGGTTCTGCTTTGGGGGGGGGGGGAGGAAGTATTTTCTCTTGGGTGATTTGTTGTTTAATGTTAGAACTGGAAATCCAGGGTGGAGGAAGTTACTTGCTACACAATGCTGTGCATTGAGGGGGGCAAAGCATTTTACAATCATACTGATATATTTGCTTCTTCTTTTTTATTCCATACTCTATAGGGACGTGGGTGGCGCTGTGGGTTAAACCACAGAGCCTAGGACTTGCCGATCAGAAGGTTGGCAGTTTGAATCCCCGCGACAGGGTGATTTCCCGTTGCTTGGTCCCTGCTCCTGCCAACCTAGCAGTTCGAAAGCACGTCAAAGTGCAAGTAGATAAATAGGTACCGCTCCAGCGGGAAGGTAAACGGTGTTTCCGTGCGCTGCTCTGGTTCGCTTAGTCATGCTGGCCACATGACCCGGAAGCTGTACGCTGGCTCCCTCGGCCAATAAAGCGAGATGAACACCGCAACCCCAGAGTCGGCCACGACTGGACCTAATGGTCAGGGGTCCCTTTACCTTTACCTTTATTCTTTAAATGTTCTTAAAATGGAGCACAGTCCGCAAGGAATTTCTCTTGTTCAAGTTCTATAAAATTGATGACACTAGACAACAAGGTTATTCTCAAAAGGTTTGGCTCAACCAGTTCTCTTACTGTTAAAATCACGCTCTGAGGCTCGCCCATCTTTGAAGGTTAGGGTACCCTCCACCAAGCACTTACCTTGTTCTTACCAGCTTGAAGGATTTGCAGTCTTGGCCACCTCACTTTTCAGCATCCGAAGCAAAACTTCTTAAAATATACACATATCCTGTCATTTCAGATTTTAATCTTGGCAGGAACTGCTTTAGTTGTACCTTGTCGTTCTTCAGTTTTAAGCTATTCGGTGTTTTTATTATGTGACTTGTAGAAATTATGTGTTCTTATGTTTGTATGCCATCCTGAGAATGGAAACATTGAGAATGGAGGGTAGGTGGGTTGATGGATAAGAATTCTGTCAAACTTAACATATCTGGAATGGAATCCATTGGATTCCAAGGAGCTGTTAAGACAAAAGGCTTCATTCTGTGTGCATTAGGAGAGGAGTTCAACTGTTTTTCTCATCTCAGTAACTAAGGCAAATACCATTGCCTACTCTGATGAGCATGAATCTGAACATGACAGGGAGACCACACAACCCCAGCTCAGGACCTCCCCCACAAATGCTGTGGGCTGGTTGGCATCTGTCTCTCTCAGGAGGCAATGGGAGAGTGCACCTTTGGAAAAATTGCAGTGCCTTCTGTGGCTGTAGAGACCAATATGGTAGAGACATGTTTTGTTGCAGCTTGGGCAGATGAAGGCATCTGGCTGTGCTGATGCCTCTGTATCATGGCATTTCTTTTTTCTGCGCTCCTCCCAGTGGTCATTCCTCCTCTGGTTACTGCTGTGGATCTATGACCTGACTGATTGTCTACAGGTGCTGTGGTCATCTGCAAGGGATTCCCACGTGGCAGGGCTGATGTTGCCAGCCTTCGTGTCATCTTAGCAGACATCTCTGCAACACAGAGTTGGTCAGTCAATGGCCCTGGTGCCTGAAGCCAGCTCCCCATAGAGCGCATCCTTGGGGATCCATGCCTGTGTGAGTGCCTGGAGGCGCTTGGAGGATGGATGGCGGCTAATGGATTGAGGCTGAATCCTGACAAGACAGAAGTACTGTTTTGGGGGGACAGGAGGCGGGCTGGTGTGGAGGACTCCCTGGTCCTGAATGGCGTAACTGTGCCCCAGAAGGACCAGGTGTGCAGCCTGGGAGTCATTTTGTCCATGGAGGCGCAGGTCAGTTCTGTATCCAGGGCAGCTGTCTACCATCTCCCTCTGGTACGCAGGCTGAGACCCTACCTGCCTGCGGACTGTCTCACCAGTGTGGTGCATGCTCTAGTTATCTCCCGCTTGGACTACTGCAATGCGCTCTACGTGGGGCTACCTTTGAAGGTGACCCAGAAACTACAACTAATCCAGTATGCGCCAGCTAGACTGGTGACTGGGAGCAGCCACATGATCTGGAAAGCGTGTTCTCCTTAACAGAGAGCACGTGTTGCGGTTGGGGAACAGGCCACCCTGCCATGACTAGGCAAATTAATCTGCAACCATGGCCTTTAGGGTTAATTGGGTTGCTGGGGTAAATTGATTGTTGCCAATTTGGAGGAGGAGTCAGAAGCTTTTAAATAGAAGGGACAGACGTAGGGACGTCCTCTTGGCCATTTTGAATTGGATCAAGGAGCAGCTTGAGACGGTTGTATTGAGACTAATTGCCCTTAGCCCCTGTATTGTTTAATTTTATTACCCCCCCTTTTTCTGCTTCCTTATCTCCCTTCTTTTCTCCCTTCTATCCTTCGCTCCCTCCCTCTTTATTTGCCTGGCTTTCTTTATTTAATTACTTGGTTATCTCTCCCCTTTAATTTTAATAACAAGCCCTTGGGGATTTGGAGGGCGGTGGGTGGGGGGGACCCCCCCCGGCCTGGGCGGCCTCTTGGAGGGGTTGCAGCTGCCTGCAAGGCCGCCGGAGCGCCCGGTTGAGAGCGCGGCTTCGCGGCGGCGGATCGCGTTCGCTTAACCCCCCCCCCTTCTACCCTACCAGCCCGGATCGGGCCTGCTTGGTTGGCTAACGCCGCGGCTCTTCTTGGGCCGCGGGCGCTCCACCCCCCCCACTTAGGAGGTCGCGACTCCGTGGCCTGGGAGCGCGGCCTGTACACCCGCCATTTTCCCGTCCCCGTGCGCGTCCTTGCCGGCTTACCGGGGGTCGGTGGGATAGGGAGCGTCGCGGCCCAGTCTCGGAGGCGCGGCTGCCGCGCTTCCGTCTTGCCTGGGCCTCGGGGGCCGGGGGTGACGCGGCTGGTGGTGGCGCGGAGTGCGCGGGCCTTGGCCGGCCCTGTGGAGCCTCGGCAGCGTGGTAAGGCTGCCCGGTAGAGAGGCGCTGGTGCGTGGGGGCCCGCATCGGTCCGTGGCCTAGGTGCGGCCTACAATCCAGGTTGGGAGTTCTCTCCTGACTCACTGCCGCCGCCATTTTCTTTTTGCTTGCTTGCCTCTAGTTTGCGTTGTGCTCCCCCAGTGGCACGGCCCGGTACTGCATCCTCGCAGCTCTTGATTACTGAGGCCACCTAGTGCCACCTTCTGGTGGGCCGGTGCATTGCAGCCTATTGTAATTTGGTTGGTATAGGTCCACCTGGTGGCTTGGTTCGGTACTGCACCCCCTAGGTTTTAACCCGAAACTGGCAAGGCCCATTGCGGGTGGTCAGGGGGTGCGCTCCAATTTTTAAATAAGTAGGTACTTATTTGAATTACCGCATTCCTAATTACTATTTCTTTAATAGCATTTGCTTGCAACGGTTAATTCTCATTAAGGGATAGCCAATTGTGATTATTAACAGAAAGTTTTGTTTTCCTGTTTGGAATTTCCTTCTCTTAAGTTAGCAGGCATGGCTCCAAAGAAAGTTTCAACACCAAAGGAGGCTTCAGCCCGCCCTGCCACATCTGCAAAACGACCGATCAGAGGCCCATCACAGGCGCTTCGCACATCTGCTCCAAGGCAGCCAGTAGGGCGGGTACAATCATTGGTGGCATCCATGGCCGGTGATCCAGAAGCCCTATCTCGCTTTGCAGCGGATATGGATGGCTTTCTTCAGCAATGCTCCAGTCGGCCTTCCACGTCTGCAAGGCCGCCGCATCCAGTGGGGTCATCATCACCGGCTTCGTCTGCTTCTAGCGAGAATGAAAGAGAAGGGTTATCGGCTGGGGGCGTGGGGGTGGATTCCCAGTTATCCCAGCCTCATCGCTTACCTGCTACTCGCGGCCGTTCTCGGGGGCCACGCCGTTCCTCTGGGAGGGCAAAAAAGGGAAAAACCCCTGTAGCAGCTTCTACCCGCCGTGCTGTGCTCTCTCAGCCTGCGGATGAGGTGGCTTCGGTTTTGGGTACCTCACTTGTTGTTTCTCCTCATTCAGCTCCAAGTACATCACAGCAGAGCCCTGATTCTGAGTCTTCCATCGGTGGCGGTCGTCCGGTTCCTGCCAGGGAGTACTCAGGTGGTAATCGTCGTTCCAGTCGGTCTTCACTGAAGCGTGCCAAGCAGAGGAGAGGCGATTTGTCTTCTTCCTATGCAGCCCCAAGTTCTTCACGCCAGGACCCCGATTCCGGGTCCTCTATTGAAGATAGCTTGCCAGTACCATCCAGGAGGTCATCAGGTGGTAATCGTCGCCGCAGGAGATCTTCGCGGAGGCACGCAAAACGGAGGAGGGACGACTCGTCATCCTCTTATACCGGTACGTCTTCCTCCAGTTCTGACGGTGAGGCAGATAGTTCTATCGAGCTTTACTGGGGCTTTGGCGAGGCGGCCTCGGGGCTTCCGAGGTGGGCTTGGCAACGTCGGGCCAACACGCATCGGGCTAGGTATGGGGCAGTACAGGAATGTAAGGATGGCGTTTTAGTCCCCGACGTTAAGATCTCTACCAATTCCGCCAGGGACGTCATCCCAGGTTCACATCTGTCAACTAAGTTGCGAGCTAGGATTTTGAATGGCCGTTACGTTGAGATTTTTAAGCTGGCTCCTCCTTCTGAGGACCAGGAGAGGGTGAGCTCCTCAAGGAGGCGCACTGGCGTGCCCAGTGCAGACAAGACTTTCGAGCGTTGGCTCGATTGTTTCCAAGTCTTTGCTGGAGTGGTCATGGCGGCGTATCCACGGAGATCTCTTCATTTACTTGTCTACTTATCTATTGTTCGCTCTGCCTTCACCAAAGCGGGTGAAAAAGCTGCGATCAAATACGATGAGAATTTCAGGCGTAGGGCGGCTAGGATTCCCTCGGCCCGATGGGACCGTAAAGATCTTGATGTGTGGACCACTTATGTGGCTCCGCTCATTGATAAAAAGGTGCCAGAACAGCAGAAAATGAGGCCAGGGACCTTTAAAACCGCACGTCGCCTAACATGCTGGGATTTTAACAAGGGTTCTTGCCAGCGCCAGGGGTGCAAATTTGCTCACATGTGTGATAGGTGCAACGGTTTGCACCCTGCTTCTTCTTGTTATTCTGGCAGGCGGCCCTTTCGTGGAGGAAAAGGGGGTTCTCAGCAAACCCCCAAAGCAACCCCCTCTGCTTCAACCTCAGGGACAGGAAAATAAGGTGTTAACTTCCCTGGCTTGTACGCCCGTTCGGCTGCCAGTCCTGCAAAGCTGGCTGCAATTCTATCCCAATAGGGAGGCTGCGCGTTATTTGAGTGATGGGTTTTCGTTTGGTTTTCGGATTCCAGTAGCCATGACTCCCGTGGCACGGAATCCTATTAACCAGAAATCAGTTCGTGAGCTACCTCAGGTTGCTCGCAAGAAGATAGAAAAAGAGGTGACCATGCAGCGCATGGCTGGCCCTTTTAGCGACCCCCCCTTTCATAATTTGCATATATCCCCTTTGGGTATTGTCCCAAAAAAGGCCCCTGGTGAATTTCGGTTAATCCATAATTTGTCACATCCCATGGGTACGTCAGTCAATGACGTTATTCCTCCAGAGCTGTGTTCTGTAAAGTACGCTTCTCTTGATCAGGCGATCAAGATGATTCGGAAATTCGGACATGCTGCTTTATTGGCAAAGTGCGACATCGAATCGGCTTTTCGCCTTTTGCCAATTCACCCAAAGGATTTTTGGTTGCTGGGTTTTAAGTATGAGGGCAGCTATTATTTCGACAAAGCTATGCCTATGGGATGTTCAATTGCATGTGCCGCTTTTGAATCTTTTAGCACTTTTTTGGAATGGGCTCTTAAGTACAAGACAGGAAAGGGCGGAGTCACTCATTATTTGGATGATTTTTTATTGGCCGGGGCTGATGGTACAGGCGACTGTTTGCTGCTACTGCAGGCGTTTGCTGATATCACGCAGGAACTCGGGGTTCCGCTTGCTGCTGATAAGACCGAGGGTCCCTCCACTCAGCTTACTTACCTGGGTATCCTGCTGGATACGGTTGCTCAAACCTCTAGTTTGCCGGTTGACAAGCTGGTGGCTTTGAAAAAGGTTATAGAGGAATTGCTCCCTTCAAAGAAAGTGTCTCTTAAGCAACTACAGTCGCTGTTAGGACACCTGAATTTCGCTTGCAGAGTAGTGGCCCCTGGGCGCCCTTTCTGTTCCCGTTTGGCTCGACTCACTTCAGGTTTGAAGGCCCCACATCATAGGGTGCGCCTTTCTAGTGAAGTGAGGGCCGATTTGTCCATGTGGTTAGAATTTCTAGAGGAATTCAATGGAGTGTCATTATGGCAAGATACGTTGAATTTGCATAATGACTTCCAGGTTCATTCTGATGCTGCAGGTTCCCTGGGCTTTGGTCTCTATTGGAAGGGCCGATGGTGTGCTAAACGTTGGCCGTCTGAGTGGAGGGGAGGTGAGATTACGCGGGACCTAACTTTTCTCGAGTTTTTTCCCATTGCAGTGGCAGTGCATTTGTGGGTCGAGGAGTTCAGGAACCGCCGTGTCTGCTTCTGGACTGACAATCAGGCGGTGGTGACGGTGCTGGCCAAGCTGTCGTCACGTTCTCCGCGGGTGTCTGCCCTTCTGCGTGCTTTCGTACTGCACTGTTTGCGTTGCAATATAGTTTTTTCTGCACGTTTTATTCCGGGGGTCTCTAACGACATCGCTGATGCTCTGTCCCGTTTTCAGATGGAGCGGTTCAGACTTCTGGTTCCAGAGGCACGGATTCTTCCGGAATATTTCCCGGATCATCTCTGGAACCTTGGCAACGATTAGTTTTGCAGGGAGTAGCGGCATCGGTTTCCCCCTCCACCTTGCGTTCCTATAAGAAAGTCTGGGACGATTTTTTAACATTTATGCGCCAGTCTGCCAGCGTAATGCGGGGGGCCCCACCCACTTCTTCGCAAGTGTTAAGATATCTGGCACACTTATTTCATTTGGGGCGGGCAGCTAAGACAATTAAGATGCAAGCAGCTGCTATTGCATTTTTCTGTAAAATATTTTTTGATACAGATCCTTGTGCTAAGTACATTGTTCGCAAGGCCCTTGAAGGTTGGGGTAGGCTTTGTCCTCCCCGCCCAGTTAAAAGGCACCCCATATCTTTTGACATGCTGAGCAGTATGCGGAAAAAGCTGCGGGTGGTGTGCTGGTCAAAGTATGAGGCTCGCCTATTCTCGGCTGCCTTCTCCATCGCCTTTTTTGGCGCTTTAAGAGTGGGTGAAATGGTCGTGGAAGATCATAGGGATGGTCATTCTTGGGGTCTTTTCCTCCAAGACGTGCAGTTATCCCCTACCGAATTGAGGATCACAGTTCGGCATTCTAAGACTGATCAGAGAGGTAGGGGCGCCCTGATTCGTCTCCCCGCTACGGGAGTTGCAGGCCCTTGCCCTGTAAAAGATCTGAGCAAGTACCTGGAGGTGCGCATCCGAGGGGATGGGCCTCTGCTCAGGCATGAGGATGGGTTGCCACTGTCAAGGCAGCAATTCACTAAAGTGATGCGTAAGGCAATTCTGGCTTGTGGTGGTGCAGCAAGGGATTTTGCCCCTCATTCATTTAGAATTGGGGCTGCCACGATGGCAGCTCATTGGGGATTGTCAGCTGCCAGGATAAAGGATCTGGGCCGTTGGAAATCAAATGCTTTCAGAGGTTATGTTCGCTAATGTGGTTATTCTGTTTGATTATGTTTCCAGGTCCGGCGCCTGTCCGAGTGTGGATGGTGGGGCACAGCATCATCCATTGGGCCGGTGTCGCAGCACGTCAGGTTGGTGTGGGTCCAGGTCTTGGCCTTCCTCCGCATGTTCAGCTGTCTTGGCTTTCCAGACGAGGTATGCGATGGTCGGAGCTCCTGCCACGGATCCGGAGCCAGTTGCTTCGCGAGGGGCCGCCATCGGCTATCGTAATACAGCTGGGAGAGAATGACCTGGTTGCTATGGACTGTTTTTCCCTACGTGCTGCAATTTGGACTGACCTGGGGACATTGCGGGCAATGGTGCCTTCAGCTAAGCTTTTTTGGTCCCAGCTTTTGCAAAGATGTGTGTGGAGGGGCAGTCGTTGCCCAGTCGCCATTGAAAGGGCCAGGAAACGCATCAATTTTGCTGCAAAACGCAGGATTGAGGAGCTGGGTGGAGAGGTTATTTCTCACCCCGCGATTCTTTTTAAGATGCCATCCTTTTTCCGAGATGATGGTGTGCACCTTTCAGCTTCAGGGAATGAGGCTTGGTTAGGTGCGGTGGTTGCCAAGCTGAGGTCTTGGCTGGGGCTGTGAGTGGTTTGGCGGTGAGCTAGAGGCTCCATGGCGGTTAGGCATTTGGTTAATTGGTGCTTGGAGGGGTAAGTGCCTACCCCTCCAAATGATGCGGAAAGGGAATTCCGTTAAAGGAATCCAGGGGCTTGCCATTCTTTTGTCCTTGTCCGTGGAGCCGGACTTGGGCCGTGCAAGCCCCACCGGAACATGTGGGTGAGAAGCGAGGACTTGTTTCCCGGTCTCCCTTCTCATCCAATACGTGTTTCCCACGCTGGCTTCCGGTGGAGTCCGGAAGGACCAGCCTGTCCTTGAGGGCCAGGACAGATAGTCATAACCAATGCCTAAGCAACCACTCACAATTTTTTGTATTTTGAATAAAGTTGTGGCCAAAATTATGCCAAAAACCTTAAACAAAAATTAAGTGTGAAGTGTGTAATTATTTGGGGGGTGGAACTGTGGAACTCAACACGCAAAGCGTGTTCTCCTTAACAGAGAGCACGTGTTGCGGTTGGGGAACAGGCCACCCTGCCATGACTAGGCAAATTAATCTGCAACCATGGCCTTTAGGGTTAATTGGGTTGCTGGGGTAAATTGATTGTTGCCAATTTGGAGGAGGAGTCAGAAGCTTTTAAATAGAAGGGACAGACGTAGGGACGTCCTCTTGGCCATTTTGAATTGGATCACCCGCCCTCCCTCCCTTTTATAGGGGGGTTTTTTATTTAAGTGGTTAGCTTGACCTTGCTATGCCTGTCATGGTGTCGTTCGTCTTGGTGCGGGGGCACAGTAGGAATTTTGCCATTTGGCTGATTGGCTGGTGCCATTTGGTTTTTGCCTACTGCGTAGCAAATCGTCACAACTTGTAAGGTTGGCGGTTAGGCATTTGGTTAATTGGTGCTTGGAGGGGTAAGTGCCTACCCCTCCAAATGATGCGGAAAGGGAATTCCGTTAAAGGAATCCAGGGGCTTGCCATTCTTTTGTCCTTGTCCGTGGAGCCGGACTTGGGCCGTGCAAGCCCCACCGGAACATGTGGGTGAGAAGCGAGGACTTGTTTCCCGGTCTCCCTTCTCATCCAATACGTGTTTCCCACGCTGGCTTCCGGTGGAGTCCGGAAGGACCAGCCTGTCCTTGAGGGCCAGGACAGATAGTCATAACCAATGCCTAAGCAACCACTCACAATTTTTTGTATTTTGAATAAAGTTGTGGCCAAAATTATGCCAAAAACCTTAAACAAAAATTAAGTGTGAAGTGTGTAATTATTTGGGGGGTGGAACTGTGGAACTCAACACGCAAAGGTGTCTGTGGACAAATGCCAGCTCCCTTGGCCTGAAAGTGAGGAGTGCCACAACCCCATAGTTGCCTTTGACTGGACTTAACCAACCATCCAGGTGTCCTTTACATTTACCTTTTTTTATACAACACAAACGACATAGTGAGGGATGCGCTTTCCCTTTTGTCTCTCAAGGTCCAGTATTTTCTAATGTCATGGAAATGTATGCTGGTGCCTTATGCACTCCTTGTCTGTGAGCAATACTTAGCTGAGAGGGGATTTTAGTGACAAATATGAACCCCAGCAGGATCTGTCAGAGAGTGCCTCCGCTGCTGACTGAACCGTTGTACAGACATCCCACATTATGCATGAGACCTGTGCCAATCCTGTATGAGCCATGGGGCTTCTTAAAAACACAACCGCCTTTAAAAGCATTAAGGCTTGACTTCTCTTTGCTGTGCCGTGGTTCCAGAAAGCCCTCTGGGGTGCAACCCTCGCTTGGGGTTCATTGTGACGGAAACACTGTTTCTGAACTGAACTGCTTCAGAACAATAGAATAATGAATCCCTGACAATATTCCTTTGTGCAGTACATTACTATTCTAATCATATATTATAGGTAGCTCTGAACACTTCCTTCGAGCCAGAATTTCATCTGCCTCCCTTGCCTTGTAGGAACCCTGCTGGTGAGACAATGGATAGCTTATAAAGCTAATGGCCTCTCTCTCTCTCTCTCTCTCTCTCTCTCTCTCTCTCTCTCTCTCTCTCTCATTCCCCCCCTTGGAGGAGGAAGAGAAAAGACAAAGCACACTCAAAGACTTCCCCTCACTGATGTGTGTGTTTTAAAAATACAAAGAAAGAAAGAAAGAAAGAAAGAAAGAAAGAAAGAAAGAAAGAAAGAAAGAAAGAAAGAAAGAAATCCTGATGCACTGTGTGGCCTTCATTAATATTTATTTTGAGATTAATATTGATAAGCAACAACAGCAACCCCCCCCCAAAAAAAATAGGCGCAGCTTGCTCTGTTGTCTATCCTTTCAATTCCCTGTTATTCAAGCAGCTTGCCATTAGATTGCACCTCCCTCTGTACCCACAGCTTTCGAAAGCTCTGGCAGGGCTCCAGCTCACTTACGCTTAAATGGGCACTCAAGCTTCGACGGACACACAGCTAAATAGAGGCCAATAATTCAATACAGTATGACTGTGCCGGGGCTGCTAGTAAATCCATCAAGCAGTAAATATCATCTGAAGCCAATGCAAGCTTTTATCTTTCCAATTTTGTGTATGTCTGTGTGAAGCCCAAGCATTCAGCGAATCATGTAATTTATTCTGCAGTGCAGAGCCTAGGCTGTCTCAGACACATCATATTGACTCCCCCCCCCCCCATCTGTCACGAGTAGTCAGCGCACTCCTTGCTATTCCTTCCCCCCCACCCTGCACACACCCCACCCCCACTCCATGCAAGCACATCACATTTCATTTCATTTCATTTACTTATTTATTTATTTGCACTCTCCACCACGACCGGGCAAGGACACATTTCCTCCTGAGCAACAAATGCTAAAGGGAAGGAAACCCAGAGCCGGTTGGGGCGACATCTGAATGTCATTAGAGCAAGCATGTTAAACATTTGTCCAAACCGGTTTGTTAAATCGGCAAAGGCGCTTCCAAGCAACTGCTTGTAATGGGTTCGGGAAAGGCTCCCTATTGCAATGTTTTTATTAAGCTGCAAATATGCCCTGTTATTTTCTTTTGCTCTTTGGGTCAGCCAGGATGGCAGCGTAATGTAAATAATACCGAACAGCTGGGCTTATTGAATTATGGTGTGTGTTTGGGTGGATAAGACACAGGCGCAGAAGATGAAACTGATACAGGTTACAGGGGCAGATTTCCTCCCCCCCCTCCCCGTGTGGATGTACGACTCGCATGCATGCAGACACGCACAAGCGCAGAGAGGGAGATGCTGCTGTGAAATCCATCCCCCGACCCATAAGTGAGGCTGCGTCCCCCGGGGAGGACAGATGGCAGAACCACTGACCTCATTTCCAGAGGTTAACCACAGAGTTGAAACAAATGGTGCTTTTCAAATTTGCAAATCAAATTCACCCCCACCCCAGAATTCAAATTCACACATTTTCTTTTTTTAAAAAAAATAAAAAATCAACGACGGATGTTTCTTTTCTTTCTAATTACCATCTTAGGCAGGTCCACTGCTTGCAGATGATCCATATGCCTTTATGCCTAAAGGTAGGCCAAATGCAACCATCGTGACACATTGCAAGAAACACCGGTCTTGGAAGACCTACACTGGCTCCCAATACGTTTCCGAGCACAATTCAAAGTGTTGGTGCTGACCTTTAAAGCCCTAAACAGCCTCGGTTCAGTATACCTGAAGTAGCGTCTCCACCTCCATCGTTCTGCCTGGACACTGAGGTCCAGCGCCGAGGGCCTTCTGGCGGTTCCCTCACTGCGAGAAGCCAAGTTACAGGGAACCAGGCAGAGGGCCTTCTTGGTAGTGGCGCCCGCCCTGTGGAATGCCCTCCCACCAGATGTCAAAGAGAAAAATGACTACCAAACTTTTAGAAGACATCTGAAGGCAGACCTGTTTAGGGAAGCTTTTAATGTTTAATAGGTTATTGTAGTTTAGTGTTTTGTTGGAAACTGCCCAGAGTGGCTGGGGAAACCCAGCCAGATGGGCAGGGTATAAATAATAAATGATTATTGTTATTATTAATCCTTGTGCAGCTATGGGCTGATGTGTGTCTATTAGCTTGGCCATGTAAGTCAGGGGTGAGGAACCCTTTTTGTCCCAAGGCCATCCTTCCAGGGCCAAATGGCAGTGGTAGAGGGAGGCAGAGGCAGAGTGAGCAGAGCCACGAATCTAAAAAAAATCCATTATACAGTAGGTTAGTTTCTAGACACACGCTCTCAAACACACCCCATCCTCTATCCAGGCAAGCAAGAGATGTTCTCAGACCTCAAGTATACCTTCTCTAGGTAGGTCAGTGGTAGAGCATGAGACTCTTGATCTCAAGGTCATGCGTTATAGACCCACATTGGGCAAGTTTCCTGCATTGCATGGGGTTAGGCCACATGACCCACATGGTTCCTTCCAACTCCACAATTCTACGATCCATTGATGATGATGATGATACTTATTATTATTAATTGTTGTTGTTGTTTATTTATACCTCACCCATCTGGCTGGGTTTCCCAAGCCACTCTTGGTGGCTCCCAACAGAATATTAAAAACACGATAAAACATCAAACCTTAAAAACTTCCCGAAACAGGGCTGCTTTCAGATGTCTTCTAAAAGTCAGATAGTTGTTTATTTCCTTGACATCTGATGGGAGGGCATTCCACAGGGTGGGTGCCACCACCAAGAAGGCCCTCTGCCTGGTCCCCTGTAACTTCACTTCTTGCAGTGAGGGAACCGCCAGAAGGTCCTCAGCACTGGACCTCAGCGTCCAGGCAGAACGATGGGGATGGAGACGCTCCTTCAGTTCTACTGGGCCGAGGCCGTTTAGGGCTTTAAGGGTCAGCACCAACACTTTGAATTGTGCTCGGAAACGTACTGGGAGCCAATGTAGGTCTTTCAGGACCGGTGTTATATGATCTTGGCAGCCACTCTCAGTCTCCAGTCTAGCTGCCGCATTCTGGATTAGTTGTAGTTTCCATCCATGCAGAAACATTCTGGATATGAATCAGGGCCAGTGCAGGGTGTGGCCTGAGGGGAATTCCAGTTAGCTAGGTCTAGAAGTTTGCCTTTGACCCTCAGTTCTCCATCTCTTATGGAAATTAAAGATATGGAGGGAGACAGAAGTCATCGCCTTTATGTGTGTGTGTGTGTGTGTGTGTGTTTCTACACTCATTAGGGCTCACTTTTTATTTCTGTTTATTGTGCACACATCTACTTTCCCCACTTAGCTTCTTTAAAATTTCCACGTTGCTATGAATTACATAAGCCCTTTGGCTATCCAGGACATTTTGTGCCTGATGTATGTGCTAATACAAGAGTTTTAAAACTGTTGCCATTCACTCTATTTGCAATTAAATTCTGTTCCAAATATTCCGAGCAGGAATTGATTAGCTCTGCTGCTATTCCCATTGAGTGCATAGATGAATTATCCGTCTGTGGGCCAGCCACAACTATTTAAATCAAATGAAAAAGGAGATGGCTTCCTTACAGTCCAAAGCTGCCAAGTTATGAGGACAGCTTGCAAAAGTATTGCGCACTAAAAACTCGCACAAAAGATGAAAAACAGCTGGGCAAACTAAGACCTTTGGAAGATCATTAATGTGAAAACAAAGATGCTCATTGAATATAAATTATGGATTTTACATTTAATAATAATAAAACCACACATAATGATCTGCAACCACTTATTTTCTGAGATCCCTTTCTGTCATCTTCCTGCTGTGTGTCTCATCATGACACATTCGGTGTTCACACCAGAACCCACGCTCAGACTCCTATTCCATTCACCTTTGCTAACCTCCATTTAAAAAGAGCTTTACTGCATGCTTTTGTACTGAGCAAAGGGCAAATCAGTATGCTGTGGGTTTTTTGTTTTGTTTTTTACTTTTTTGGGGGGGGTAGGAAAAGAAGCAAATTAAAAGGCAAGGCTCTGAACCGTTTCCCAACACCTGAGAGCAATTAATGTAGCCATAGTCAGGAAGCGTTGTCAATTATTTAAAATGAAATGAATATGTAACAATGACCTTTTCCAATAGGCATTGGTTTTTCATACTTACACCTGAATAAGTTCAAGAGGGAACAAAAGCATAAGAGATGTTCTGACTATATATTGTAAAACACACAAACAGAGCACAGAGTAAAACAGTATTATGGCTGCCCTTTGCAGTTATTTTATCCCATTTGCTCAGCTCAAACTGGTGACCTGACAATTGTATTCCATGGAAGAATAGCCCTCTCTCTACTTGGCAATACTTCCTCAGCTTTTTATACATTATTTTGCCTAGCCTGGGCTTCTCCTGTCAACAATATTAAAAATTATTATGATTATGAGGGAAACTATCAAAGGGCAGGTGGCATATATTATCTCATTCAATTCAGATTTCACACCTCCCAACATTTCTCTGATGAAAATAGGGATGTCTTATTCCATACCGTGGTACCTCGGGTTAAGAACTTACCGTATTTTTCGCCCTATAGGACGCACCTTTTTCCCCTCCAAAAATGAAGGGGAAATGTGTGTGCGTCCTATGGGGCGAATGCAGGCTTTCACTGAAGCCTGGAGAGTGAGAGGGGTTGGTGCGCACCGACCCCTCTCACTCTCCAGGCTTCAGGAGAGCCCCAGCGCCAGCCCCACAAGGTCGGGGGACAGAGGGAGGCGGAACGCCGCCATCCCGCTGTCTCCCAAAGTGGTTTGGAGGCTGACGGCGGGGAGACCCCGCCGCCAGGCCCACAAGCTCTGAAGGCGGGCTGCGGGGAGAAGAGCGCTTCTCCCCGCTGCCGGCCCCACAAGCGCCTGGGGGGGGGGAAGAATTTTTTTTCTTTATTTCCCCCCAAAAAACTTGGTGCGTCCTATGGGCCGGTGTGTCCTATGGGGCGAAAAATACGGTAATTCATTCTGGAGGTCTGTTCTTAACCGGAAACTGTTCTTAACCTGAGGTACCACTTTAGCTAATGGGGCCTCCCGCTGCCGCTGCGCCGCCGGAGCATGATTTCTGTTCTCATCCTGATGCAAAGTTCTTAACCCGAGGTACTATTTCTGAGTTAGTGGAGTCTGTAACCTGAAGCGTCCGTAATCTGAAGTGTCTGTAACCCGAGGTACCACTGTATTACGAAATAGTCCACAAAAGCACACGTAGAGAAAACAGAACTGTGCGACCCATGCGCACGTTAACAGCCTGGTGGATGTCATGGGGAAACTACACCTGTTGAATGTTCGCCTGCTTTAGCGGTCTGAATTAAGCCATACCTCGTTCTGACTATTTCAAATTTTTATTCCCAGAACTCCTGCCCTGCCTTTGTCAAAGCACCGGATGGGAAACAGACACCTGGAAAAAGCTCAAGTGTCACCAGAGCTAATTATTTAAAGGATGTTCCTGCCAATAGTCTTTTGTACTGAGTGGATGTCAGCTTGGGCCACTATTTTGGAAGGGGATGGAGAGAGTCTTGGGAAACATTACCCTGGATCCTTTGAATTAAGCGAGCGCGGCATTTGTCAGCATGTTTTACAAGTCTGTTCCCTCTCATTTCATGAGCCATCATTTAAAGGGTTACGTTTCATTTGTAGAAAGGTCACTTTGCTATGGAGAAGTAAAACTGGCATTTAAAGTGATTTGTGTTTGGACACAGGAGCTCTTTGATTCATTACAGAAACAGTTATCATATGATAATTCTGAACTATATAAGGATCTACATGTGGCGTATAGATCGTTTTATCTGCCTGTTCTTATAGGGTTCGAAAATAAGAAGGACCTTATAAGCAATGCCAGAGCTTTCCAAACTGTGTGTTGTGTGTGACACATTAGTGCATGGGTAGGTAAACTAAGGCCCAGGGGCCGGATCCGGCCCAATTGCCTTCTAAATCCGGCCCACGGACGGTCCGGGAATCAGTGTGTTTTTACATGAGTAGAATGTGTCCTTTTATTTAAAATGCATCTCTGCGTTATTTGTGGGCCATAGGAATTCATTCATTTTTTTTCCAAAATATAGTCCGGCCCCCCACAAGGTCTGAGGGACAGTGAACCAGCTCCCTGCTGAAAAAGTTTGCTGGCCCCTGCATTAGTGTGTCGGCTGCGGTGTGTAGGTGTGTCACGTGAACGCTTCACCCAGGGCTGGAAAGGGGTTAGTTTAACTTCTGGTTTTCTAGTAAAACTGAATAATTGTGTCACGAAATGATGCCTGTCTAAAAAGTGTCATCTACATGAAAAGTTCGGAAAGCCCTGAGTTACACTGTAAAGGTTTCTAAAGCCTACATTCAGCATTGCACATGGAGCTTCTCCACAACAACAACTTCTTCTTCTTCTTCTTCTTCTTCTTCTTCTTCTTCTTCTTCTTCATACCCTTCCCATCTGGCTGGGTTTCCCCTACTGGGTTTCCGCTACTGCAGATAGGATGTGTAGCGAAATAATAATAATAATAATAATAATAATAATAATAATAATAATAATAAATTTTTATTTATATCCCGCCCTCCTCAGCTGAAGCCGGGCTCAGGGCAGCTAACAACAATAAAATAATGCAACATTCTAAAATCATTTAATTATAAAATTAATTAAACCCAGGATGTTGAGATGAACCTAGAGTAACACTGTCCCATCAAGCAAGCAGCGATATTATACCCTCCAACATTTCTCTGATGAAAATAGTGGTGTAAGTAGTTCATTGAGAGCTATTTCTCTCTCTTCCTATAGTGCTGCTTAACTGGTCCCCATCCTACAAGAGGGGGATCCACTTGCTGACCTCATCCCTCCATTCCTGGCAGCCTTTCCCCACCATCATCTGTATGTTGGGCCTAAACGTCAGCAGGGGGGGGGGTTTGCCATACTTGTGTAGCTTTCACACAGCAGGGCAACACTCAGGAAGCTGGGTTTCTTGTGCAGGAGAGAACACTGGGACATTTTTTTTAAAAAAGCATTTGCATCATTTGCAGATTCAGGCAACTCCCAATTTAGTGGCAGTTGCATTCCAAGGCACTGTGCATTTAAGTGAAATTGCAAATATTTGAAACACCATTGAAGAATCCCACAAACATCGAATTCTGTCCCCACCCCACCCCATTCCTTTATGGGACGTTTGTGTGAAATTTTAAGGTCACTTCTGGGGTCGGTGCGATGCACGCGTACATGTGCACTGTTGCACACATCTTGGATGCACCTGAAACTGTCGCTGCCTGTATACAATTAGAGCAAAAGTGGTGTCATGAATGCCTACCAGGTAGCAGTCCTGTTACATCACATCAGACCATTGCTTTTTTCTGGGGGGATGCAGGGGCACGCATACCCTTAAACATTTTGGGAATCTAACGGGAGAACAAACTAAAAAAAATTTAAAAAATTGTTTCTTCTCTAGTACGGTAAATCTTCAGTTCCATTGCTACCCCTGGTCTCATTCCCTGTCACGGTGTTTCCTGAATCTCAGACAGAAGAGAGTGTTTAATGTGTGAAGTAGGAGTTGGAATCTAGCACAGTGATTGGTCAGTTTTGCTATTACCACCTCCGATGGCGGCTTCATTTCCTTTCCTGCTGTTTCCTGAGCCTCAGACGGAAGTGAGCGTTTAATGTGTGAAGCAGTGTGGAATGTGGATGTGTGGTGTTTTGCTGAAGAACGTTTATAAAACTGGTAGGCCGCGCCTTTGAGTTGGTTTAAGCCTTCAGTGCATGTAAATTCGTGGTTTTTGAAAGGACGACATCTGGCGACAGACACCAACAGCAAGCAGAGGAATCGGGAAGATGTTAGTGCACACAACCTCATGCCAATTGGAAGTTACTGTGAGCCGTCAGCTGTGTGATATGAGGTAATGCATGTTCTTTGCACTTTTGTCCATTTACTGTATTTAATTTCCCCGATTGGAACTATAAAATGGTGGTTTTCTTGAGTCAAAATGACATTATTATTTTTTTAGAAAAAACACTGCATCAGACCCTTTAGAGACCCTACATCAGCTTCCCCATAGCTGGGAGATGGTCACTTCCTCCAAGCTCTGATGGCTAAGGCTTATGAGAGCTCAGATAGCATCTTTTACCAATTTAAGCAACATCAACCAATCATCCTGAGCTATCAACAAGGAGTGCCCCTAACAAAGAAAGGGCCCAGCAATCCCTAACAAAGTTTCAGCGATGTTAGTGATTTGCTCTCTAAACTGCTGCAGCAAAATTAGATGACATACTTCAGTTGGTACCATGGGAGACCAGGGAGAGAGATTAAGATAGGAATTGATAAGGGGTGCGGCAACACTTTCTAAATAGCTGGTCTTAGCATGCGGGGTCAACTCCCGGCAGCAACAAATCTTGGTCCAGGACCGTATTGCAGTGTATAGTTAAATTAAATTTGTTAGAAAGCTTCACAAGCAAGGAACTTTCTAAATCACCAGCTCACGCAAATGTACGAAATTAACAAGAATTATAGACTGAAGGGTTTTGCATGTGTGGAGGGGCTAGCTACATTAAACCAGTCAGGGCTATATAATACGTTTCCGAGCACAATTCAAAGTGTTGGTGCTGACCTTTAAAGCCCTAAACGGCCTTGGTCCAGTATATCTGAAGGAGCGTCTCCACCCCATCGTTCTACCCGGACACTGAGGTCCAGCACCGAGGGCCTTCTGGTGGTTCCCTCACTGCGAGAAGCCAAGTTACAGGGAACCAGGCAGAGGGCCTTCTCAGTAGTGGCGCCTTCCCTGTGGAACACCCTCCCACCAGATGTCAAAGAGAACAACAACTACCAGGCTTTTAGAAGACATCTGAAGGCAGCCCTGTTTCGGGAAGCTTTTAATGTTTGATGTATTATAGTATTTTAATATTCTTTTGGAAGCCGCCCAGAGTGGCTGGGGAAGCCCAGCCAGATGGGCGGGGTATAAATAATAAATTATTATTATTATTATTATTATTATTATTATTATTATTATTATTATTATATATTTTGCAATACAATTAAAACACACACACACACCAAGCAATTGTGAGCTGATCATTCAATAGAGTGAAATGCATAAATTATCCCGGCGCAAAATGTTCAAGTAATATTAACCTAAAGATATAATTCATCAATTTTCTTCCAGCAAATGACACTGCGTAGTTAGTATTCAAGTGTTACTACATAAATAAAATTGATTTATGCTGACCCATCGTAGCAAAGGCTGTCAGGTTTGTGTTTGTCTTTTTCTTTTGGATGTCCAAATTCTGCTCCTTCTTCCTTGATCAATCACCTCTTGGCTGCACTGTGCAGCATTTGCTACAAACGCCTCAGCAGAGAAACTGGGCTAAGGCAAGGGGGGGCAGAATAATATGTTTTCTGCAGTGCCAGACTAATGACCCTTAAGTGCTTGAGGGGGGGAAATGAGCTGTGTAGGCTGCCTGCCTTTTTACAAAGACTCTGGCTCATGTATCAGGAAGCAACCACTTGTAAGGATTACAGTTGTGAGCTGGGGGTAAATACTGCATGTAGTGCCTAATTTTATGATTATGGCAGGCGACTGGCATATTAAGTCCTTACCATAATATGCTTCCATTCAGGTTTGCTTAAGTATGTTTGCTCTCCCCTCCTGCCCTCCCCTCCGCAGCTTAGAAAGATTCCCTCCTTTTTTATATATATAATGTACGCTTTAATCATCTCCATCTTTTCTCCTGCTGTTTTTTTGCAGAGCTCATCATGTCATCAAAAAGACATTGATCAAATGCTGACAGGTAGGACAGAAAGCTATTTACTTTGAAACGGTAGGAGGGATTCACAGGGCAGAGAAGCACAGTTAAAAATCTGCATTGGCTGGTACTTACATTACCAGAGCCGTTCATAACTCTACTTGAGTGGGTCCCTTAAGAGCCAGAAGAGGAGGCTTAGATTTCCTTCCAGAAATGCCGCCTTCTTCTTTAAAAAAAGAAAAGAAAGTCTGTAGTGCAAAGCAGCAAAAGGAAGACCAAAACACAAGCTAATGGGTTTCAGAAAAAGAGGATTATTTAACAATAATTAAAGAGAAATGGGGAACCAGGGACCCCACTGCTCGGGATTATTTGCCGTCATTTCAAATCAGCTGACTTTAAATCCATCCAAAGCACAGCTGATGTTGAGATGGAGCTGTTTTCCTTCAAGCATCCTTCCTGAAAGCAGGGGTGGGGGCAGACATTGCAACTGTGGGAAATCATTTAGGATATTGGCATCAGCAAATATAATTGGCAGGCAGCAGCTGTTAAGTGCAACCCTCTTTTGAGAAAGCCGCCATTTTGCAAACTAGTGTGGGGTCGCGTAACATCGTTATTCCATTTACAGCTCTCATTAGGTCAACACACCAACGTCTCCCCTGCCAGCCTTCCATCTCGTAGGCCAACGCTTGCTTTTTGAAATAGAATCTTAGACACCACTGGCACGCTTCCATTATGTTGCTGTTCTGTCTTTGATGGGAAATCAGTTTCACATTGTGTTATTTTTATGTTTAGAATGGCAAAGAAAAGAAGGATCCTTTTAAATTAAGTGGGCCCAGCTTGATAGCACTTCCAAATGGAAGGGGGAAAAGCTGGGAGATGCGTTATCATCTCAATAGCTTACCTGAGAAGGACGATGACACTGAAACGGTCAAATCGCCAAAGTCTAAGCAAAACCATTGATGTGCCTGATCTACAGGCTGCTATCATTAATAAGGACATTTCTTTAGAACCTTAACAACGCCTTTGGGGAGATACCTGGAAGATACACCTCCGCCCATATAAAATGCTTTCTTCGTGCCCTTTTCAAGATATTATTGTATGGCTTCCCACTCATTGAACATGAATGAGGTAAATCTATTATGAAGCATTAAAACGGACAGATAATGAACCCCTGCAGCTGATTAGTAGCATAGCAACCGGCACAGGAACTTTCTATAGAAACTTATGCATACCCTTTTACACCTGCTCCTTTCATCCACTTCCCCGTTTAATTTGCCTCGAACCATTTGATGGTGGCGTTAGACAGAGAGATGCCTTTTGGAGAAGGATATGCGCACACTTTTTGTATACCGTGCTTTCGAAAGGAAACCAGGACTGCAATCCTATACTGTACCCAGCTCCCATTGAACTTAGTGGGACTTGCTTTTGTTGACACGTACACAATGGCAGTGTAAAGATCTGCCTGGTCCCGGACGGTTTTTGTAACACTTTGTTTCCTTTGCAATTCTTCCCCCAACCCCGGTATGAATTCTGCGATAATAGCAGGGGAAGTGGTGAGCTAAACGTGCTGCCTCCCAGTTTGAAGGATGCTAGCTGCTTCTCAGTAAGCCATAACCTCAGGAGCCTAGACCAGCTACAATGGCATTTTGTTTGCTATTGTGCCAACAAACCCAAACCGGACTATGTCACAAATAGCAGCATAAAGGAAGACTGCGTTAAAACAGAGTCAGGAAGTAATGTGCACTACATTATATCTTCGGGTGACAGGGATGGTGAAGTATAATGTAAGGGCACATTTGTGCATACTTCTTTTATTATAGGTAATGAATATAAATGCCTTTCCAAAGTGATGGAGTATGACTCCAATCAGCTGAGAGCGGTGCCATTTCTCTCAACTCAGAAAGAAGCACAGCAGTGCGCATCTAGACCCTAGAAATGGCAAAAGCATAATGGGGCAAGCCCCCCACCCTAACAGGCCATAGGGGTTTCTGGTGTAAAGCACATTCTCTGACTGCAGAAACTGCTGCTGAAGGCACAAAATAGCTGGTGGCATCTAGGAAATGCAACCACATTGAGCCAGGTCTGAAGAGGGAACGCAGCTTTGCTCCTCTGCTATTTCCCCCCAAATCTGGGCTTGTTATGACTTCGAGATTGCGGCAGCTGATGCATTCCGGCTCACTGAAGAACAATGATTCTAAGCCACAAACTATTTAATGCCTCCCAGTGTTTAGTCAAAGACAAAATGATCTGGTAAACGTCCCGCGTGCTTTCCATTTCTCCACATCTCATTATGTTACTGTCCCTGGTAGTACACAGGGAAAAAATCATGAAGGGAGGATGCAAAGACAGTAAGAACCAAAGTGGTATGCGAGAGTGGGCATGGAAAGAGGGAGTTCTGGGGAAACTGCTAGTAGAGAACTGAAATCTGGAGCAGCTGCCTGTTTTCATTCAGTCATTGTAGGAAGAGTTGCATGGTGTCTCTCCTCACTTCACTCTCGTATGGCAGCATCTTGAAATGTTTACAGCAGCAAACATTGCGAGAAATGTTCTTTTCACAATCCTGCTAGCAGCAAGGAAAGCTATAATGGAAGCCTCACGATAACATATTTCCATACAAGTTTTCAAGGGTTGCCCAAACCCACCCTCTGATTTACATAAAGGAGCATCAGTTCATTTGATGCAGCAACAGCAGGGCAAACAAATTCACCAGCAGAGTAAGCATCATTTGTTCAAAAGATAAACCTCCCACAGCCCAACTAAATGCAAATTAGCCCCAGCATAAGCAGCCTACTGATCATGGTGAGTCACTCTAGCTGTAAGTGCTCAATGAAAAATTCCTTTGACATATATGGAATAAAGTAGAGGCAGTCAGGGTTCTCAGTTCTTCAAGGTGCAAATGTTTTATAATTGGTGTGCTATGCAATTTTATTGTTAAAATTGTTGTATTTTATTTCTTATTGATCTAAGCTGCTCTGAATGAGCAGAAGGCAAGAGTAATCTTTTTTGCCCAATGCAGGGCTCGAACCCACAACCTTCAGATTAAGAGCCTCATGCTCTACCGACTGAGGTATATCAAATAAGAACAAAAAAGCAGTCACTGCTCATAACACACGTCTTGTCAGAAGCCACCATGAATCCCAGCTTGGGGGAAAGGTGGCCTGGAAATATATTAAATAAATCAATAATACATAATGTTAGTATATTCCTTCATTCTCTCTCCCAGGCAGCCTTTCTTGAACTGCTGCTTTTGCAAATTCTCCCTCACATTCAGGGGCTGTCCCACCATTGTTAAAACGGCTGCTTCCATCCCTGCCTCTGCCCCACCCCGCAATTTAAATTATTATCTGAAGCACTGTGCTAGAAAAGCACATCTGTCAATGTAAATCTCCTTTTAGAAACCAAGAACAACAACAACAGGCCATGTCATTAAGGATGCAGAATGTCATGCGGGGAGGTCTATTTCTGCCACCTCACTTTTCTATCTACAGCTTCCTGCACCCTACCCCCCACCCCCAAGTTGTGTAGCATTTGGGGGGCCAAAGGGGTGGTTGCCCTGGGTGCAAAATTGTTAGGGGTGCAAAAATTCCAACACCTGTTTCTGCCTCAATACAGCTATGTGTTTCTGTCACTGGGCTCCTTTGAAAACGACTGCTCCATGCGAACCAGTAGGCAACCTCTCCAGACAACAGGACGGCTCTTTTTTTCTTATCTCTGTGGCTACAATCTCCTGGGTGACATGGATGCCATTAGACAGTTGAATGTGCATGCATATACCATCCATTTCCTTCCCTCCCAAACACCCCTCTGTGGGGCCCCGGGACCTGGTAACCCATGCCATGCCACTGCCCATTCCCACACAATTGGCAATGGTTCTCTAAGCTCCAGGAGACTATATGTGGGGTTGTTGGGGGTTGCAGAGGGAAGTGGGAACACCCCATTCTATGAACATCAACCTTGTTCCTTTCACAGAAGGAAAGCCAGGGTGATTTAAGTCAGCAATTGCCAAATCCAAGATGGAAAGCAATGATAACTTTGTCACGAATTCTACTCACATTGATCCAGAGCAGATTCCAATATTTAGTTAGCAGAGTACAAACGTAAACGCATTGCAGGATTCCCCAAAAATAGACCAGAGGCAATTAATATTTCATCTAGCAGAGCTTTACAGCTACTGAAGGCAAATGAGCATAATGGTCACAAATCCAATACATTCAGGAAGGGCACTGAGCATAAGATAACCAGTTGCAGCAGACTTAACTTAACCTTACAATAACTTATAATAAGACTAAAACCTTAACATTAAGCATACTATGTACAGAACACCACACCAGAAGGAAAGAGAGATAGAAAGTGAAACCCTGGCTCCTTCTGGCCTTATTATTATAGTCAGCATGACCTTGGCAGAAAGAGATAACAGAACCATTTAAGCCAGCTGTACACAGCTTCTCTGAAGGTATAACCCAAATATCACAAACCTATTGTTTGTTTCTAGGCAGAATAGAAACTTTTGTGTCAGCTAGAAACTTCACACAGAGAAGCTTCCATAACCCTCTTGAATTAATTAGAACAGGAAAGATCTCTGCACATCAGATCAATACTCTCTGTACCAAGAAATGCAAACTGACAAACTTATCAAAAAACAAAGGCTGCAAAATGCAGGAAAAAGAGAGCAGAAGATTCCTTATAGCAGAGATGGCCAGCTCCCATTCCATGGTCAGAGATGATGGGAGTTGTAGCCTGAAAACACCTCACAAGATTCCTCACTCCCATTTATATATAGTAGTCCCATTGCACTGATCTGAATCAACATCTCTCCGCCAGACCTGTGACCAGTCTTTTGGTAGACTCGCCCTCAAGAGAGTATGACCACAGCAAGCTGCCTGGCTGTGATAAAATGTCGATGCTTTTGAAAAAGCCTTGCTTCTGTTGCCTATGTCCAGCTTCAGAATGAAATTGTTCTGCTCTAATCTCCAAGGATTAAAGCAATATGATTTGGAGCTTTTGTACAAGATGACCACTAGCAGCCTCGGGGAGGGGTGTGTGGAATCAGTGATTTTAAACATTCTAGGAGTGTATGGAGAAAGAAGAGGATATTACATTTTTATTAAAACAGATAACAGGAATGCTATCAGGACAGGAGCTTTCTATTGCCTGCTGAGTCCTGTAATGAGGATTCAGGGCTTGGTAAATGATACAGTATCCGTATAAGCCTATGGATGCTCAGCAAGAAGCAGCAAAGCAGATCCATTCTCCTGCAGAACTTAATCTTATGAAACGTTTATTTAAGCAACACCTACTAATTAAAAATGCCTGCTTTTAACGGAAGCCGGGTTCCAGTCTTTCCCCCTGCCTCCCTGTAGCTGTGGATGAAAATTAACTAAGCACATTAAGAAAATAATTAGAAGAATGTGGCCATCTCCTGAAAGGGAGCTATGCGCACCTTTAGTCGATAATGAGGTGCCCTCTCTAGTTAACCGAATGTGCAGTGTATAACAAACAGTTATGCTCGCTGCTTTAGCATGCTAAGGCTGTAATCCTAAAAACACATCCAGTGAAATCAATGAAGCTTATTTCCAAATAGATGCATTTTAGGATTGCAGAGCTGGAGCAGAAAAGCAACTCGGTTTTCCACAATAGCAGATAAACGGAGAGGGTGTGTGTGATTCTTTTGTCCTGTTGTCACCAGGGTGATATCTACCTCGTTTTTTGTGGGATATGCCACCGTTTCTGTTTTCTTTTTGTCTGCACTTCTTTCTCCCTCCAATTAATTTCTGCTTAATTCCCTGCTCTGCCTTGCATCTCCTCTTCGAGTCTGCAGAGGAAGAGAACCTGAGTGGCATTTTCCTGTGGAGTTGATTGGACTGCTGAAATGCTTCCTCTGCAGCCGCCGCCGCCAAACCCGTCCCCCCCCCCCTTCCACTTGACAGGGGGCTAGTGATTCAGCTTGAAGGAGGGTGGAGCAGCCTGACATTTATAACAGGCCATCAGTAAAGTGGAACAGCTCGAACACTGTAGTTAAAATTCAGAGCATTAAAGAGTTATGACAGTGAAGTATGCTCAGGATGAGCCAAAGCAGTAAGCATGAAGAATGTAAAATATATTAGCTCCCTTTTAGAGGTAGGGCAGGCTTGCTCATCCCTCGAATATTTGATTTTCTAATTTTCTGTGCATTCGTTTCAGAAAAGTAATTATTTTTGTATGAGTACATTTGCCAATAAAATGTCACATAAGCTAAGATGAAGACGGTAAAACACATCATCCTACACTTACTCACGCAAAATGGCAACGGATTTAACATCAGGTAATTACAGGGTCCCAAAGAGAAATACAGCGCGGTGAACAATATTATGCATTGCACCATAATGCAAAGTCCTTGTTTGGCTCTCCTTTCACACGCCGCTTTTGCATTTCTAAAGGCCAACATCTGAAAAGCTAAGAGTTAGCGTGGTGCATATTAAATGCAGGGGCTTCCGTTTTCCTCACACAATTCTATATTTCTGCGGAGAGGGAAAAGAGAGAGGAGTGGGTGCCAGCAGGAGAAACAGCAGTTGCAGACAAAATGTCTACTTTGGCAGGCAATTATCCAGGCTGAAAAGGCAGATATTTTTGTAAAAAAGGCAGATTTTATTTTATTTGAACACTCCAGCATACCCTTATACTTTACGTAGCTTTTCTTCCGATGTGCTGCAGAATTACATCTGTACCTCCCCAAGATGACCAAGGTGTTTTAAGCATGTTTTTTGCTCTCTGAAACTCCAGGATTGTTTATATGTTCCTGCAACGTTGTGGAGGCAGGAGGCGGTGGGGGTGGGGTAAGGCTTAAATAAACGCATGCAGGTATGAGAGAGAGAGAAAAATCCATACAGAAATGTCAGCTCAGATGTATGATGCCCCTTCAGAGGCAGTGGAAGTAAATTCTGATCCCTTCCCTCAAGAATATAAAGACATTAGCACAAAGTAAAGTGAAGTGCAATTCTCCAGACTTAGACCTTCAAAAAGGTTTCAGTAAAATGAAGGGGTCAAGACTCGAGCCCTATCAGCTCACGTCTGTTTAGCTCTTCAGCTGCTCTTCTTTGATATTTAGGCTCCGACTTTGGACAGGAGCTTCAATCAGAGCTCACAACCGAGTCATTTCATGGCAAGAGCAACTTTGCTTAGCAGCAGAAGCCGACGTGTAAAGCTCCGGAAAGGCCTCCTCGGAAAGAGACTGTAATACGGATCTGCTGGAGGGATGAAAGGCCCTGCTCCTGACCTCATACCTGGATGAAATATTTCTTCAAGACCTTGCCTTATCTTTTTATCATGCTTTTGTGATGTTTTAAATGTGAAACAAAAGTCCCTGACTTTTGCGTAATTTCTTTAGAATCAGGGAAATGATCAACCTACTTACGGCCACACCCCTTGGTTCTTTTCACACAAGCCCTGTGGAGACACACTGTAAACACTGAGCATTTGGGATCAGGGTCGTTCTTTCTGGCCTTGCCACAATCTTCGGGCATTGATCGTAACTTCTTCATTGAGCTACACAGAACCATAAAATCATATAATTGTAGAGTTGGAAGGCACCCCGAGGGTCATCTAGTCCAACCGCCTGCAATGCAGGAATCTCAGCTAGATCATCCATGGCAGGTGGACATCCAACCTCTGCTTCAAAATCTCCAAGGAAAGAGAGTCCACCACCTCTCATGGGAGTCTGTTCCATCGTCAAGTTGCCCCAACCATCAGAAAGTTATTCCTGTTTAGTTGGAAACTCCTTTCTTGTAACTTGAATCCATCGGATTGGGTCCTAGCCTCTGCAACAGAAGAAAACAAGCTCAAAGACCTGCCAAAGAAGTTGAAAAACATATTTATGTACGCAACAACGGTGGCGAGAGTCTTAATAGCACAAGGATGGAAGACTAAGGAAACCCAGACTAAAGAAGTATGGCAAGAGAAATTGATGGACTATGCAGAGCTGGCAAAACTGACACATAAATTACGGGATAAGGATAACTGTGACTTTAAAGATGAATGGGAACCTTTTATAAAGTACTTAAAGATGCAACAAAGTGAATTGGACTCCTTGGCAGGTTTTGAATAAACAGTCATAAACTTTTCATTGACAACAACCAACTAGACAAATTAAGGATCTATACAACTTTGTAACATGCAGAGAATAGCTTTTATAGAGAAACCAGAGATTGGAACTGAGGGAAGTCAGGGGTGGGTGGGAAGGGTGGGTTGTTTTATGGGAGGGAGGGGGAGGGGAAAATGGGAGGGGGAACGTAAGGATGATATGTGTTTAGGATAATATGTTTTGTTTAAATTCGTAATAAAAAATTAATAAAAAGAAGAAGAAGAAAACAAGCTTGCTCCATCTTCTATGTGACACCCCTTTCGATAGTTGAAGATGGCTATCATATCTCCTCTCAGTCTCCTCTTAACCAGGCTAAACATACCCAACCGTTTCTCATAAGGCTTGCTCTCCAGACCCTTGATCATCTTGGTTGCCCTCTGCACACATTCCAGCTTGTCAATTGCCCTCTTAAATTGCAGGACTAACTCCAGGCTTAAGAGGGCCTGTGGCTCTCAACCTTCTCAGGTGGCATTAACTGATTGGGGTCCCCTTGGTTATCTTCAGACTAAAATGTTCCCTATGTATTTTAATGCCCCAGAGGAACACTATGCCTGGTGTATTGTTGTGAAATAAAAATGAGGGAAAGCAGCGGAGCAAAAACAAAACAAAAAAGCGCTAAGACACACACCTGGAAAGCCTGTGCCTAGAAAATCAGATGAGCCCTATGTCCCTTGCATCTGGAGAAGATCCTGGGCTCCTGCCAGCTGTACTGTAGTGATGAAGGCCCTCCAAAGTTGAATCTACTCCTCTTCTCCTCACTCCATGCAGCCTAAAAAACTGTTCCAGGGGGTCTTTCAAGCCTCCGGTGCAGAATTTGAGGGCATGGAAAGGCTGTAGTGGAAGGGAAAAGGGAAGAAGGTTCCATTATACAAATGGAAGTCTGCTATACTGGAGGAACAGTAGTGTTGGATACAAACCATTGCTTCTCATGGCTGGCAAAGAGTTGCTTCCTGTTTCATGCATGCCATAGGCCCATCAGTGCAAGCCTAGAAAACAGATACCGAAACCTTTAGTTTCCTACCACCTTTCTGTGCGTGTGCCTGCTGACAAAAGTTACATTTTTAGAAGCAACCATTTGTCCTTCAGTTTCCCAAACTCCCTAAAATGGAACTGTCTCCAGGAATAAATCATACCTTACTCCTCAGCTATTCCTTTCCTCTGTTTTACAGGATAATTGAGTGCTTTAAATATTTATGGCCCTCATTTTTAGACAGTAGGCACCCAGCTGTGTATGAAAAATGCAGATGAAACTGGAAAGTGCCTAAATGTGAAAAAGAGACTGAGATCATTATTTGGGCACTCAAAATTAATATGTAGGCTTTATCGGCAAGAAGATACAATATAAATTGCCTGAGATGAAGAGAGGACAGCCTGGAAATTTCATTCCCATGCTCCCACCTTAATAGCAGAGGCAGCCAATGACAGCACACATTGACTTGACAACATCCATATTATTTAATGGACCACTTGCCAGCAGAAGCCTACATCTGTTGAATCTAATAACATGTTTTCTGTTACACACACACATGCCCTAAACATAAATGGCCTTTGCAGACCCTCCAAGTGTCCCTATTTTCGAGGAACAGTCCCAGAATTGTAGATGCCCTCCTGGTTTCTGATTTGATCCCACATTGTCCCAGTTTTCCTTTTTCCTTCCCTCCATGTCTCAGAAAACAATTAAAAGTGGGGGTGGGGGTGTAAAAACAGAGTCCAGTTTATACTGAAAATAAGATTCCTGCATCAAATGAAGGAAATGGAGAAGCTGGCAAACGAAGGCCTTCCTATAATGTTGAAGGAAAATGTCACCAGACCACTTTATATTCCTTAATTGCAAGGCTTCAGCTACCATTTCTTAGGAAACATGTGGGGTGGTTATTCCTTAATTGTAAATGGAGCTTTACACTGTCTACTAAGAAGTAAGTCCCACTGTATTCAATGGAGCTTACTCCAAGGTAACTGGGTAAAGACTGGGCAGACTTACACTGCCACCCTACACTCTGAGTTCAATAGGATTTACTCTCTGGTATGTTCCTGATTATTTCCACAGTTTCCATGATGATGGTGATGATGATGATGATGATGATGATGATGATGATGACAACATCATCCTGCCTTTTCCCCTAACAGGGTCTCAAGGCTGCTTACAGCTAAATTTTTATTTAATTCCCTTTATCTGTTGAAGATGTTGTACATGATCCCTTTCCTCATATACGTTCCCTTTACAACAATCCTATGAGGTAGGTTAGGCTGAGAGGTTGCAATGGTGACTGATGTAGATGTGCATATGACGTCTACGTGTGCAGCAAGATCAAACTCAGGAGAAGCTTCCTGGTGTACAAAAGAACATCCCTATTTTCATCGGATAAATGTCGGAGGGTACGCTTTACTGAAGGATCTTACATCAGCAATAGTATTCCATGGCAGATGGTACATAGCAGGTGCTATTGTTTATGACTGATGGAAATGCATCTGACATCAAAACAGAAATACCAATGTATTATACATTCAGGAAACCTTTACAGCAATGGTAGCCAAAGTGGTGCCCCCCTCCCCAAGATGGTGTTGGACTACAATTTCCATAATCCCTGACCAATGGCCATGCTTTTTTAAAACTAAATTTTATTTTTATTTATTTATTTGACAAAGTAATAATCATGAATAAATAAGAATCAAAATTTGCACCCCACCACCGAGACCATTCCATTGTAACTATCCAACCTCCCAGAATTTCAACACCTCTTGTGATGATTTGACACCTTTCTGTTTTAACAGTACAGATTCTACAAACACCTTCCATATCTCCTCAAAATAATTTCTCCTACATATTCACCGTCTTACTTTAATGGCACATGTTAATTTATCATCAATAGTTATATCCCACACCTCTTTATACCCTTCTTCCATTTTATATTCTGCTTGCCCCTTCTACTTCCTAGCTATAATAATTTGTGCAGCTGTCAATACATTTGTGAGTAAGTCCTTCATAGCCTGTGAACCTTCCACCCTATCGTAAATTGATAATAACGCTACCTCTGGACTTTCGGTCAGCTTTAACCTAGTGATTTCTGTTATCTCCTTAAACACCCTTTGCCAGAAAAATTGTGCATATTTATACCCCCACCACATGTGAACAGAATTCCCTGTTTCCTGGCATCCCCTCCAACATAACACCGAATATCCCTTGTTTATTTGATTTAATCTGACTGGTGTTAAATATCACCTCCAAATTAATTTATAATAATTTTCTTTTATTCTTATAGACGACATTTTCAACGTACGTTTCTCCCATATTTCTGTCGGCATCTGAGGGTCGAAAGGCCAGCTGGCTAGCCCCCAGCTGGATCGTCTTCTCAGCCATGCCGCTGCGAAGATCCATCGGCCTCTGGCTCCGACATAAATTAGTGACTCAAGCCTCCCAGACTTGAGCACACTATACTCAGCAACGTGAACTGCGCAACGGAAGAGGCTGAGGCTTGTGGATACATACTAAGAACTATGGATTTACTAAACATAAATCAAGACAAAGAAACATGTCGTCTCTCCTTGCCGTCTTCTTGGAGAGAGAGTCATAACAATAGCAATACAGCAGAAGTTCCTCTTACGCCAGCAAACTGTGCTGGAATGTAAACAGACATGTGACACGTGACAATCCCATGACTGCAACTAAAGGTGGAATGGAAACTTCCAACAATTCCCTCCCCCCAGCTTTGACTATCTATCTGCCCTACCAATGGCCATCCCGGCTGGGGCTGATGATAGTTGGAGTCCAAAAAGATCTGGAGGGGACTACATTGGCTGCTGCTGCTGTATTCGTACACCAGGTCCCATGGGAACTGCTGTGATTCCCCCCCCCCCCCAATGTTGGTATGTATGGTTCGCACCTGATAGTCACCCTATGGGAATCAGCTGGTGTTTGTGTGTGTGTTTAGAGAAACTGGTGCTACTGACAAGCAATACAAGGGCATCCTTTCAATTTTACTGCATGCAGTACGCTTAAAGGAAATGTTATGAAAATGATGTATAGGTGGTATTTAACACCAATTAAATTGGCCAAAATGTGTAGAACAAAAAATGAATGTTGGAAGTGTAAGGATAAGGAAGCTACCTTTTACCATATGTAGTGGACATGTAAAGAGGCAAAAGCTTTCTGGGAAATGATATAGAATGAGTTAAAGAAAATGTTTAAAAACACCTTTGTTAAAAAAAACCAGAAGCTTTTTTACTGGGTATAGTGGGTAGAGAGATACCGAGACAAGATAAAAAATGGTTCCTATATGCAACAACTGCGGCAAGAATTTTGTTAGACCAAAGATGGAAACAACACGGGCCCAGCCCAACAAAAGAAGAGTGGCAGATGAAGTTTATGGGCTTTGCAGAGCTTGCAAAACTGACGGGAAGAATCTGGAACCAGTGAGATCAAGCATTCCAAAAGGACTGGAACAAAATTATATTATATCTGAAAGACAACTGCAAGCAATTAACATCATTAGCAGGGTTATTTGAAGACTGGCAAGTTGAAATTGCTACCTATTCAGGTTGAACAATGTAAAATTTTAGGTAATGATATAACAAGGATAGGGAACGAAGTGAAATGGAAAGATGTAAAGTCTAATTTTGTAAACCATCAGGCGGGAGGGAATGAAGTCGTTAGGCTCAGTTGAGCCAAAGAGATAATATAAGAGGGTATGATTTTACATAATTTGATTATAAGTAAAACCAATAAAAAATATTTACAAGTGCATCACTTGTTTCAACTTTAAGACATAAATCACACGTGGATGAACACCATCCTTTTGTCTGAAGTATGTGGGCAAGCTCTAGAGATGGAGCGACTTTCTCAATCTTTTGAAGCCAAGGAAGAGACATCCTTGTGATCTGAGACGAATTAAATACATGATAATGAATAACCATGAAACACTGAAGCAAAGCCTTTCTGTCCCAAGGCTACATCAACACAAAATTTATGTATTACCTCTGTTTATATAGGAGCACTCATATCGTCAATAATACCTTGTGTAACTATTACAGTATTCACCCCAGATGCATACAGTACAATCTGCTGTTCATTTTATGGTTCAATAGCCAGTTTTATGGCTCAGCATTTAATGTTTTCTTAACACAGGTTGTTTTGTTTTGGGGTATTTAAAGAGGTCTTCAAGAATGACTTCACCTAGGTCAAAGTATATTGTTTATTGATATATTTCATTCTGTTCTGGATAAAGGAAGTGAGAATTTTTACATTGCAGAGTTAAATGTCATGTTTGGGAAATTTATAAAGCTGGAAAAGAAAAATACAAGTCTTCCAATATGAATAGGAGAAGGAAAACTGAAGAATGGTGCATGTTTTCAGATAGTAGAAACTCCAGTTATTCATATATCCAATCTGAATCTAATGTCTTATTTCTTAGTGCAACATCCATGTAAGTATGTGGAAATGCTTCAGTCTGCCCAGGTTCTGAATATCTGTTTTACATGGGCCTTGGATAATTTGATTTAAAACATTGCTCTACATAAGGGAAGGGCAATAAAATCAGAGATGTGAATTGTAAATATGAAGGTGAGCAGATGATATCAATCTTAGAAGAACCAATGAGAAAAAAAGGATCCTGAGGTACTTTTGTCTTTACTGGCAAGAGGGAATGCTCCACATTTCATGACTGAGGTATCCTACATGCAGTTGGTGCTCGAAGCAGAAATTCTGTCAACGAAAACTGTGACTTATTGAGTCACCTAGCAATACATTTCTTTAAATACACTTATATTGTCTACAGAAATAGATCTAAAACTGTAAATTTCCCCACCAACCCATGAGAGTTTAAGGAGCGAATTCATGTGTCCACCGTGCTTGTGTCAATTAAAATTTATTCTCCCTTTCAATTTCAGCCAGGCATATTAAAGCTATGGCATCAGGCTGCATAAATCCTTACTTGGGCAGTGGCAATCTTTGGATGCTGCAACTCTGAACTTCCCTTCCACCAGGCACACACCATAACCAGTGCTAGATGCACACCTGAGACATGTGTGGACAAAAGCTTAATAAAACACACCTCTCTTTTCTGAGTAGGAAAAATAATACAAATTGAGAAATGACATACATAGCTGTCTGTGTACAGCAACTGCATCACACATTGCATCATTTTTGTTTGTAGGGGTTTTCCGATTGAAGTGCAGAGTGTTTGAGGACCGGGGCATTCACAGGGAAACCAAAATGCTTGCTTAGTTAGTTAGTTGTGAAACATGGACCACTTCTAAACGCCATCTCCAACTCCTCGAAAGATTCCATCAACGGTGTCTTGGAAAATTTTACACATCACTTGGGAAGACAGGAGAACTAATGCCAGTGTACTGGAAGAAGCAAAGATCACGAGTGCTGAAGCAATGATTCTTCAACATCAACTTTGTTGGACTGGTCATGTTGTGTGGATGCCTGATTATCGTCTTCCAAAGCAACTACTCCATTCTGAACTTAAGAATGGAAAGTGTAATGCTGGTGGTCAACAAAAGAGGTTTAAAGAGTGTCTCAAGGCAAATTTTTTAAAATGTAGTATAAATACCGACAACTGGGAAACACTGGCCTGCGAGTGCTCCAATTGGAGAACAGCCTTTACCAAAGGTGTCATGGACTTTGAAGACACTCAAACTCAGGACGCAAGGGGGAAATGTGTAAAGAGGAAGGCACGCTTGGCAAATCCACACTGTGATCAACTCCTGCTCAGAAACCAATGTCCCCACTGTGGAAGGACGTGTGGATCCAGAACTGGCCTCCACATTCACTTACAATCTCATTGTTAAAACTGTGTTTATGGAAAACAATCTTACTCAGTTACAAGCGATCGCCAAAGAAGAAGAAGAGGAAGAAGAAGAAGAAGAAATGAAATAAAAAAAATTGAAAAAATTAAAAGTACCCACTCCTTGACAACCATTGCACATGCACAGATGATAGCTTAGATAGATAAACTTTATTTGCATTAGCCAACGGCCATAGCAACATAAAACAAACAATATATACAATTAAAAAGACAACAATCGGTAAAAAGGGCAATCAAATGACCAAGATTATCGTTCAGATAGTGGCCCTTAATCTCATTGCACCCTCGATAAACCTAGCAACCTTTGCTGTTGTCTGATCATTTTGATCTGATAAAAGAAAGAACAATGTGGCCGCAGATGGGCGGCCTGGGATGGTAAGTAAGAGTGGGGTAATGATCTCATTCCTCAGATCTTTATAAAGGGTACAGGACAGGAGAACATGAGCCACTGTTTCCAAATTGGCATATTCTTAAATTTACTTCAGAAAATTGACATATACATTAAATTGTGCTGGGGTCCTGGAACAGGGGAGGTTCTGTAGTATGGCTCAAGTAATGAGCATAGCATGGAGGAGTCACTCATAGCTTACGGAGAAGTACGGAGGGGGGGGGGAAATGGGACTAAAGAAATAATTATTCATTTTAGGTCAAATAATTAATATAAGTTACCCAATGACGGTAAAGGCTTGCAGGCATCAGGTTCCACAAACTCCACAAAAGTCAAGGGATTAGCATTGATTCATAGGAGGTAACGAGGAATGTGCTAAAAGATTTCTACAAACAACATGCTGGGATTTGTAGGTCCTTACTTTTTAGCACATAATTGCTGTCAAAGCCCTGAAGGGATGACCTTGTGAAGTTTGTTTCCTCCATGTAGGGCATGTCTTTGGTTTACAAAAAGCATTTCTCCCAGAGGTTAATTTTGCCACCAGAATATAGAATATTATCTTCATCACCTACCTCTCATTTCATGCAAAGATCAAAAGACAAGAAGCCTATGGAAGTATAAAACTGTTGTAACCAACACTGAGGAGGGAAATGGGATTAGCAATTGTAAAAATTCAGGCTCCTTAAAGTTTTGTTTTTGCACATGCCTAAATGGATCACACTGATATTTTAGAGAACATCACACTACCTGGAATTTTCTGAAAATGTTATTTCAGATTGATGTGGTTTGGGTAATACCTGGTTTCAAAACCGTTGGGGGGGGTGTAACGTGAATGGGTTGGATACACTGGTATTCAATCCCAGTTGCATTCAATTCTTGGATTTCTTCATTGATTTATATCAGCAGTTTTCACTTTTGTTCCTCGGCACATTTGCATAGCTTCTTAGTGTGACCCAGGACCTATCCAGAAAATGAGATAATTATTTACCTTCTGTTTTCTATCTATGTGTCCCTTCTTACATTTTTGTTTCTTGCCCACCCCACCAAAAAACCTACCTTTCTCTTTTTTAGCTTTGAAAAACTTTGGGGTTCCTCAAGCTGAAACCTTCCAAAATGCATGATGCCATTATGGCTACATAAGGATTGGTAAAGGTAAAGGTAAAGGGACCCCTGACCATTAGGTCCAGTCGCGGACGACTCTGGTGTTGTGGCACTCATCTCACTTTATTGGCCGAGGGAGCCGGCGTACAGCTTCCGAGTCATGTGGCCAGCATGACTAAGCCACTTCTGGTGAACCAGAGCAGTGCATGGAAACGCCGTTTACCTTCCCGCCGGAGCGGTACCTATTTATCTACTTGCACTTTGACGTGCTTTCGAACTGCTAGGTTGGCAGGAGCAGGGACCAAACAACAGGAGCTTACCCCGTCGCGGGGATTCGAACTGCCGACCTTCTGATCGGCAAACCCTAGGTTCTGTGGTTTAACCCACAGTGCCACCTGCATCCCATATACCATAGCTGTCAACGTTTCCCTTTTTTAAAGGGAAATTCCTTTATTCCGAATAGGATTCCTTGCAAGAAAAGGGATAAGTTGACAGCTATGCATATACTCACCCCTGAAAGATGCAAATAGAAGTAATGATATAAGTCATAGAATAAATGTGTTGCCTTCCCCCGCTGTATTTGTTTATCTTCTCTGTATTTTTCTTCTCGCAGCTGCCTGACCCCATTCACTTCCTTAAGCACTGTGTGTATAGTGATTTGGGTAACTACAACTTTATAAGGGAAGAGTATACAGAGAGTCTTGCTATTTGTCGTGCTTTCCTTGGGCTGGGCTCAGCATGCCCAGCCTGTGAGGAATGTGACCAACTCAGCTGGGTCCCAACTCTTGAAATAAACTGCCCTGCCCCATTCACGACTCAGCTGTTCATTATTAGCAGCTGTTATACTTAGCCTAAATGACACCTATAGGGGAACACATGGGGAGATAAAGACAGAGGTACTTCTTTCTCTCTCTCTCTTTTTGCAGAAAGAAGCTGGCAACAGAGAGGGGATGGGGGTTTATTTTTGTTTCTCTCTTTAAAGCCTACATTGACATTTGAAAGAGAACTATGATTTAAATAGCTCCCTGTCTCTGGCTTGAAAGACTACAATTAGTCCATTGTAAAAGTAATGATATGTTTCATTTATTTTCATGTGTTATTTTAATAGAACATTTGGAGAGGAGGGATTTCACTCTGGAAAACTACAGGATACAGCTGAAAAGCTGTGCGGCAATGGCAGCGATCTGAGAACATTTAAGAAACATCTGTGATGTTTAATTCTGGTAACAATGGAACTAATGGCTCCATTTTGCTTCTCATGGAATGCTCAAGCCTGCATTCCAAAAAGCCTCAAAGATTCTCAAGCAAACGCACAACACCCCTTACCTTCTTTTTGCTTCTAAATGCCTCCTGTCAAAATAGAAACACCTACAGTCAGTGGATGGGCATATTTTAGAACTGCTTCGGGAAAAGATGCAAAATAGCTTGTCTCTTCCTATATTTTTAAAGGTGTTCTGATTAAGCCTCTCACATAGTGAATAGCAGCCCACCCATAGCCCATTCAAATGCAGCTAGCTATGTGTGCATAGGACTCCTCCACTCAGTTGGAAGCCCTGATTGGCCAGGACTCCCTGATTGGTTGGGATGCACGAATGTCAAATGAGGGACCACCATGGAGCTTGGGGAGTGAGGGGCTGGCTGGTAGGTTAAACTCATGAGCAGTTCATATGTATTCAAATCACTTGAGATCTGAATCTAGCTGGAAAACAAGAATAGACTCTTTGTAAAAATCTGTAGTGTCACAAATACAAGTTGTTTCTTGGAGCCTAATATGATAATAGCTTCCAAAGCCCACAAGCAAATTGAGGCCCTCATCAGTTACAATTTTAAAACTCTGTTAGATTTCCCTAAAAGCAGAAACATTGGAAGAAAGCAATGGTTTGCTATCAGGTGCTGGACTAACTTTGTTCAAAAGTGAGGCTTTATTATTATTACAATTACATTTCCCCCTCGTTCAGAGGGAGCGTAAACCCTCCGAAGAGCAGAGATACATGCTCCAATAGTGATCGCTACTAGCGGATATTGAAAGCAAATAGCTATGTAAGCAGAAGGAAGAATGCAATACAGTTCTGTAATTTCCCACCCTTAAAGGTGCCTGGTTATGCAGAAAGATCTGATGACTCTTGGACTCATGGTTCTGAGTGCTTTTTCTCACAGTATTAAAAAACTGACAGTACAAACCTATGCGCGATTGCTCAGGCTGCCTACATGCCACACATTTAAAGCACCTCTCCCCTCCTCCTCCTCCTGGTAAGTGCAGTTTACCCCTCCCAGAGCTACAATTCCCAGCACCCGTATCAGTTCCCACTTTACAGTTGTGGTATGTATGCAGCCAATGGTATTCTAGGGGTTTACTCCCAGAGAGGTGTGAATAGGATGGCGTTCAGAGAACTGGCGGGGGAAGGGGCAGTCCACCTCAGGTGTCATCCCTGAGGGGGGTGACATCGTCGCAACACGCCCCTCAGACGCTCACCCCACCCCTGAGTGCACAGCATGTGCGCCGCTCCAGGTGCCGGAGTTTTCCTCCTTTAAGCCAACATCTGCTCTATACAAGATGCCTATCACTGTTGTGTGTACTGTTGCACATGACTAGCACATACATCTTTGTTGCCATGTGTAGACATGGCAGGAAACCCGACTGGTGATGAGACAAAAAGTTATGATATATGAACAGAATAAGTCTACACCAGTGTTGTTGGACCAGAATTCCCATCATTCCTGACCATTGGCCACGCCGACTTGGACTGATGGGAATCCTGTGTCCCATCTTCCCGATCTTAGTTCCACACAGAAGCGATATCTGTGCAAGAAGCTTCTTTTGTATACAGCAGTCCCGAGTTATTTTACATTAAAGAATTTCCAACAAAGAGCTCTTCCACTTTCACTGGACGGGGCAAATAATGCGATAGTTATTTTTGCTCTGCAAAAAGATGTAGCAGCTGGCCATTTCTCACAGCAGATTAATATAAACTCCATTACAGTTTTGTCTGGCAAAGGAACAATAAAAGCTTAGGTCTCACAATTTTCCTTACCCTTAATTTATTTTTAAGTTTATCCACCTCCCTTTGCCAGGTTTCGTTCTTGACCTGAAGGTAACCTTTAGACAAATGTGCGTGCCCAGATAGCTTTGAAACATGATCTGCATTTTCTTTGGTGTTGGGAAATGTAAATCAGGACACTGGGTGAATAACAGCTTGGCTTTGTGTCATGAAATGCAGTTCTGAGCAATGACAGGGTCAGGTTTTCTGCAGCTAGCTAGCAAGACCAGAATAAGCAGCCTGCAAGCCTATACCTGCAGTGTCTTTCAGAGGACAGTGTTATCAGGAGCACGTGTGTGTGTGTGTGTAAATTGGCATTTACTGAACTTAATACTAGATTGTCATTTTTGTTGTTGAAAAGGTATGCTTCAAAAGGAATTCTGTGCAAAATAGTCATACTGAAAGCGAAAAAATGTTGCAGCTGCACACTCAACAGCGCCCTTGAAACATTGTTTACTATAAAAGATTGGAAAAACAGTTGATATAATTGGGAGATCTAAGATGCAAATAATAAAAGGCACCTCAAAGTTCATCTAGCCCAACCCGCTGCAAATGGAGTAAATCAACTCCTACAGCCTCCCTGCTCAGTGACCATTCTTGCCTCTGCTTAAAACCTTCTAATGATGAAAAGTCCCCTGTTGCACAGTTCAGGTTCATCTCATGTGAACTTGAAAAGCAACTGCCTGCCCCCCACCCCGCCACCCTCAAACAGGGAGGTTTGAACTCGTCAATCAATAATCGTAATTATGTGTTTCATTAATCCAGTATTGCAGCACAGAAAGCCATTCCCTTTTAATGCTACTTTGCACTCTGTGAGAAAAGAGCAAATCAGCAAAATGACAATGATTTAACCTGCGCATTTGCTTTCAGATGGTCTTCAAATGCTGCACATTGAGCAAGACTGACTGCAAAGGAGGACAGGAATCCTATATTTTTGATGGTTATACTAAGAAAGACTTTTGGCAGCGTTGAAAAAGCTGAACCTGCTGAGATAATCTCTTCTGCACAGCTTTCATAAGCGAAGATGCCCAATTTTCCTTTGCAACTGGTACTCAGCCTCCCATCTGGGAGACAGGCTTATTGAATTCAATGGAACTTATTTCTCAGTAAATACACATAGAAGTGTGTATAAAGTTGACTCTCTAGAGATGCAAATATTTTATTTTGGAGGAACACAGAATCCCTATATTTCACTGGGCAGACTCTTCTGGTAAATCCATGTTGCTTGATTATGGTTGGGTCATACAATCACAGTTTGGGATTTCTCCTTTCATGACCTCCAAGAAAGGACTTACCTTCTTTCCAGTAAGACCCATTGGCAGCTACTGGAAGGAACATTTGAATTAAGCTTGTTTCCAGATTGGCTACACTATTATAAAAAGTGTATCTTTACATTCCATTCAGAATTGTGAATCTCCCAGGTTCTGACACTAACTAAATAGCCAGGTCAGTCCTCACCCCACTGATCCTCTTTCTTTTCCTTCTATCTAGCTAAACACCTAGCTATTAAATGGTAGTGTAATATTTAGTTACCCTTCCCTCCCCAATCGAATACAGAAAAATCCCAAACCAAGCAAAACGCTGCAACCCCTTTCAACTTTCCCACAACCATTCAAGTGCAAATTTTTAATAAAGTCCAAAGTGGAAGATGGATAGTTTTGAATTGGTCATTAAAACATTTCCATTTCCAATGTAATTATCTGTTTAACATATTAGTTCCACCTGGCAGGCCGAGGTTTCAGTTGGCATATGAAATATCCAGCATGTCAGTCTTGGCATTCCCTTCTTCACTGGAAGTTTGACAACATTAATGGCGCCATATCTGGAATGACTAATGAGGGAAGCATGTAATAATTGGATAAGATTCATTTCCTTATTCAACCTCAAAAGTCGCCTCTTTAGCAATTCATATTCTGCGGGAAGGCTGGATGTCAAATGAATATGTACCAACACCATGTATCCATAAAGGTGTCGAAAGAGTCTTCTGTTACGGGTGTTGGTAGTGGTTGTAAGCTAAATTTTCATTATAGTTTTGCATTGCTTGTCGTAGGAACTTCTAGGCAAACAACAATCATATTTAACTATCAGTTTGCCCATCACACACAGATACCACAGTTTCGGTTTCGATCCTGATCTAAGATTAAAATGAATAAAGGAACATTTGCATCTTGTGTTGGATAGGCCTTGTTCCTCGGCTGAGAAAATTAGCTGCTCTATTCAGCTTATTTCTTAAACTGCGCAGTACAGCAGAATAAAGGCACAAAATTCATCAGAATGCCAAAAGAGTTCAGTTACACAGTACATAGAAAGCACTTCGGCTACATTATTTGCACAGTTTCTGCAGGGAGTTGTGAAAGGTCTTAAATTTAACATGCTTGGCCTACTTCCACCTGGCCTTAGTTCAAACCCATTGCCTGGCTGCTTACTGGATACAGAGTGGGAAATCAGTCATTATATTAAGAACTGATGGCAAATTATTCCAGTTCACTTTATTTTTCAGCTGGTCTGTTTTTAATCTGGAAGGAGACCAAATTGAAAATTTCTGAGGTTCGACAAGTGGGACCTTAATTCTCTGCTTCAGACTAAACACATTTGCTAGTTTCCAAAGCAGATAGAGTCTTTATTGTTTTAGGAGCGGTTGCTACGGAAGACCCATGACATCATCAGCTTCCTTTATATATATATTTTTCTTTTTAATAGTAGACAATACCTTCAGCTAAGTCCTTCAGCTGCAAAGATTGGTATTTTAGCACTGCTCAAGGTTCCATAAATTTGTATCAGCTTTGAGTGTATTGAAAGATTCTTTCCCATGAATAAAATACATCTTTGGGAGAGAGAGGGGAAAAAACTGGCCTGACTTTGCATAGTGTTCTTTTTACTCCAGATTTATTGTCTTTCATTTTTGTGCTTCGGTGCCTTTGCAAGAGTTGATTCACTATTATGGATACACTTAGAAGGAAAAAGTGCATCTCTTGCATGAAGTTTCTTTTCTTAAAAAATGGGTTTTTAAAGCAGGGTGACAAATTTGTTCTGGCAATCTGGCAGTGGCGTAGCGTGGGTTGTCAGCACCCGGGGCAAGGCAAGTAATTTGCGCCCCCTAACCCGTGGATTTGTGCCCCCTAACCTGTGGATTTGCGCCCCCTAACCCGTGGATTTGCGCCCCCTAACCTGTGGATTTGCGCCCCCTAACCCTAACCCCCAGATGTTGCGCCCGGTGCGGCTGGGCCCCCCTGCACCCCCCACGCTACGCCACTGCGATCTGGCTCTGGTGACATGCAGGTTAGTTGGACACAACAAATAGGGCCCTGGATATTAATTGAGTCATAGAATCATAGAACTGGACAGTTGGAAGGGACCGCGAATGTCATCTAGTCCAACCCCCTGCAATGCAGGAATCTTTTGCCCAATGATCTTGAACCCATAGTCCTGAGTTCAAGAGTGGGTGGAGACTTCCTTTGACAGCCAAAGGAGCATGCAGATTTTCTTAGGGAGTCCATTGACCATTCCATGTGTTTTACATGCATAAGCCTGTCTTTTCCTGTGTATCTCCCTTGCAGGCTCTGGGCAACTGCTCTTTGAAAATAATATTTTCATATAAAATGATCCCCCTGACTAACTCTGAAACCTATTACTGTTTGGCATCTCAACTCAGAAATTGGGTGACTTATTGCATAGGGCTAACCCACAAATCTGCAGTACTTTTATGAGAGTGGCCAGATGTCCTACTTTACATAAATAATTCTTCTGGAAAAAGAAGAAGAAGAGGAGGAGGAGGAGGAGTATGGACTTGATACTCCACCTTTCACTCCCCTTAAGAAGTCTCAAAGCGGCTAACAATCTCCTTTCCCTTCCTCCCCCACAACAAACACTCTGTGAGGTGAGTGAGGCTGAGAGACTTCAGAGAAGTGTGACTAGCCCAAAGTCACCCAGCAGCTGCATGTGGAGGAGCGGGGAAGCGAACCCAGTTCACCAGATTACAAGTCCACCACTCTTAACCACTATACCATCGCTGGCTGGCTGGCTGTTTCTATGAAGAGATTGCCTGTATGAAAGGCTGTCTGGTCTAAGACCTGTTTAAAGATTAAAAGAACCAGAAGAAGAAAAGAGTAGGGGTCTTGAAGTTACACTTCAGTCAACATAAGGAGAGCATTCTGGATCTGGGCACCACAACTGAAGAAGGATGTTGACAAGCTGGAACGTGTGCAGAGGAGGGCAACCAAGATGATGAAGGGTCTGGAAACCAAGCCTGATGAGGAACAGTTGAGGGAGCTGAGTATATTTAGCCTGGAAAAGAGTAGACTGAGAGGAGACATGAGAGCCATCTTCAAATATCTCAAGGGCTGTCACATGGAAGAGGAAACAAGCTTGTTTTCTCCTGCTCCAGAGGGTAGGACTTGAACCAATGGCTTCAAGTTACAAGAAAGGATATTCCAACCTGATTCCAGATAAACATCAGGAAGAACTTTCTGATAGCAAGAGCTGTTGGAGAGTGGAATGGTCTCCCTTGGGAGGTTGTGGATTCTCCTTCCTTGGAGGTTTTTAAGCAGAGGTTGGATGGTCATCTGTCATGGCTGCTGTAGCTGAGATTCCTGCATTGCAGAGGGGTTGGACTAGATAACCCTTGGGGTCTCTTCCAACTCTACAGTTCTATGATTCTATGACCAGGCCAATGCTCATCTAGTCATAGAATCATAGAAGTCATAGAATAAAAAAGTTTTCTTTATGTATTTTTTAAAAACGTATTGTGTGTACTTATAGCCCATTCTTCACCAAATGGTCCCAGGGCCAGTTACAAAAATATAATAGTCAAAACAGGTACAACTGTTCATTAAAATCCAAAAATAAAACCACAGAGGAAATAGTTGTAGTGTGTGTGCATGCACGCGCATGTGTGTGCAGTAATTGTGGTCTTTTTGTTTTCTTTTTTCCGGTTTCTCTTTATCTCTCACGATTTCAGCCAAATAACTCAAGGTGTTAATGTTACTGTTGATTATTTTCATACTAGAATGTATGTGCGGCTGCGCTTAACATGAAGCGCATTCAGAAGTAAATTATTGTATTTGACCTTCGTAATATAATTACATTTGTATAGCCAGGATTAATGAGCCAATTATTTTTGACAAGATAACAGGCACATAACATTGTTTGCTTTTCTTTGCTGTTTTGTATTGCTAACAGACGAGAGGCATCCCCCGTGCTAGTTTTGGATTTGATTGGCTTTTATATCTATGATCTGTTCTTGGGAAATTAGCAACAATTTGGGAGTTCAGGGCTATATTGAGAAGGATAAAAATGTAGGAAATGCTCATAGTTGTGGGCTTTATCACAGGAAAGATACAAACAGTATCTGTTAAGAATCAGGATCTAACTTTAAAAGGTTTTAAAAGAGTTGCCATAGATAGTCTTTTTCACTTTTTCCACATATGCAGAAATTAAAGGCAAGCCTAGATATGTTATTCATACAGTGGCATGTCGCCTCTGTCTCCAGGTGGTACAGGATCCCAGGCATTCCAGGTGCTTATGCAGGATTCAGTTTCCTTGGAATGAGAGGAGAAGGAGAAGAAGAAGAAGAGAAGGTGGAGGAGGAAGAAGAAGAAGGAGAGAAGAGTTTGGACTTGATATCCCGCCTTTCACTCCCCTTAAGAAGTCTCAAAGTGGCTAACAATCTCCTTTCCCTTCCTCCCCCACAACAAACACTCTGTGAGGTGAGTGAGGCTGAGAGACTTCAGAGAAGCGTGACTAGCCCAAGGTCACCCAGCAGTTGCATGTGGAGGAGCGGGGAAGCGAACCCGGTTCACCAGATTATGAGTCCACCGTTCTTAACCACTACACCATGCTGGCGTAGTAACAGTGGAGACTGTGGTGTCTTTATAATATATGATTTCTTTGCACATATCTACAAACTGAGCCTATGTCTTTCTTCTCTGGCGATCACTCATAGCCGAGTAAGACTGACTTCCATAAACACGATGGGGTTTTGGAAGACACCTATGCATGAATTTGTTTTATGTGTGTAGATCAGTGCACGCTGACCAACTCAGTCTTCGCAGTAAGGCTCTATTCCGATGGCAAATACCTCCCATCATCATCTGTATGTTGTTCCTGCAATCTTCTTACATGCCATATTCAAGAAGTTTTGCATCTTTGGACTGACCATCATGATTGCTCAGGTTTCCATATTGTGGCTGATTTTTCCCCCTGTATTGCTCAGCTGACGAAATCTGCTACTTCCATCCATGTGGAGGTGTTCATTCACAAAAATGGCACTCCCTTGTGAACACAGCCTGGCTGTAAGCCTGGAAGTGGCCCCACATGGTTCCAAGCCAGCCTGCAAGGCAACCGTGTGCAAACCTGCCTCAAGATTCACCATGCAATTGATTCAGGGCGTCTTCATAGCTGTCAACTTTTCCCTTTTCTTGCGACGAATCCTATTCAGAATAAGGGAATTTCTCTTTAAAAAATGGAACCGTATGGTTCCAATTTTAGTATATGTGCTGCCGAAGCGAGCACGGAACCGTATGACAGCTAGGAGAACAAGGAGTTAAAATGCAAACTGCTTTCTTGTCACATTTTTTTGCATATTGCACACCTATTTGTTCTAAGGGCTTTCCCAAAAGGCAGCATCTGCCAAATCCAACCTAAATTAAGCCATTGTCTGTTCTTAAAGCCACTGACAAATAGACATCGGGAACAAAAGAAGAAACTCTCTCATACTTTTCTCTTTGTGTTCGACAATAGCTGTAACATTTAAAGATCATACACACAGCTTTTATCCGAACAAGGAAAAGGTTTGATGAGCTGAATTGATATTTCAGCTGGCTTAATTCACCTTTCAAATAAAAGCTTTTTGAAAGCATATTCTTCAAAAGATCAGGAATGTACATAGGGGTTGGGAAGGGAGCAAGTAAAAGGGGGATAAGAGAGAAAAATAGAATGATATCTACTTAGCCGAACAGCAAGAAGAGTTTGGAACATACACCAATAACTATGGGGTGTGGGTATGTATTAGCCAGTGTGGTGTTAGTGGTTAGTGTGTTGGACTAGGACCTGGGGAACCAGGGTTCAAATCCCTACTGAGACAGGTAAGTATACATTTCATGCATTTGACCACTAACCATGCAATCCTAGACATGTCGACTCAGAAGTTATGTTGGTTTCAGTTGGGATTACATCCAGTTTGGGATGTTTCACGCGAGCAATTCATAAATTAAATATCATCATCATCCAGTTAATCTTCTTCTTCTTTGGCAATCACTCGTAGCCATGTAAGATTGTCTTTGTGGCATTCATACAGAGCCCCTGGTCGATTCATGGACTATTGACCTGTACACCACTGCTTTATTCTTCCGCTGCCAGACCAGATGTGGCACTATCTCACACTGTCACACTCTTCTCTCTCAGTTCTATCCCTGTCTCTCACTCTAACTGTCACAACCACTATGCTCGACTTTTTCTGCCTCTGTCTGACCCTCACTCCTCTATCTCCCCATGGTAAACCCCTGGGCTGAGCCTCAAAATCAGGTAGGCTCCGCCTCTGAACTTTCTCATTGCTCAATCTACATTAACCATTTTCATCCTCCCTTGTACAGACATAATCACAAGGAATGGGCAAACGCCACATCCTTCCATGAACACAGTCTTAACAGTGAGTCCGTAAGTGACTGTGGAGGCCAATTCTGGATCCACATGTCGTTCCACAGCGGGGACATAGGTTTCTGGGCAGGAGTTGATCACGGTCAGGGTTTGCCAAGCGTGCCATCCTCTTAGCACGTTTCTCCCTTTCATCCTGAGTTTGAGCGTCTTCAAAGTCCATGACACCTTTGGTAAAGACTTTTCTCCAAACGGAGCGCTTGCAGGCCAGTGTTTCCCAGTTGTCGGTGTTTATACAACCCAGTTAAGTGAGTAAAGGATTGCAGCCTAGGGGAATGAGTATTAGAACTGCAGCCATTTTGAACTTGGACTTCCAGTAGTAGCTGGCAGGGTGGTGTTGCTCACTTGGGTTCCCAACATGGTGGTCACTACTGGTAACAGAGAGGGAGTGGGGTGAGGCAGGAAGCAGGTTGGCACGGTGTACTTGTGCTGCCAATCCACCACTCCAGCTGCTGTGTGCTGCAGAGGGAGAAGTGGATTGGGCCCACCCCTTGCAGTTATTGACAGTGACCTCTTAAAGCCAGGTGAGCAAGGTCACTCCACCTCACTGGCCACTACTTAGACAAATATCATAGACAACACACATTCCCTGTGCTTTCTTTTTGCGGAGAAAAATATCTGTAGGTCCTGAATAAAACCACAACTCACCATCTGATGGTGTCAGTCCAGCTTCAGCCACTTTGTTTTTCATCTGCTTCATATTGGATGAATGACTAACAGATCCACCCCGTTGATTTTGCTTTCACAGTAAGCCACTCCAGCTAAAGAGGAGCTCAGCCAGTGCCAACTTCTCTCCGGCATCATCTGTGAGCTGAGCCAGCCAAGCCAAGCAGCTGAGGACAGACATATCTAATGATCTGCATCAGGGATTATACCTGCCCTTTTAGGCTTCGTTGAATCAGCCCACACAAACTGCCTGTTTAAAAATGAAGTAGCAAATCTGGAATTGTGCGTGTATCAAAAAGTGCCCTTTGTGGGATAGAAAATGTAGCACCCCACTGTAAAAACCGAATCTTTTGCATTTTGTACCGAAAGCTCAAGGGAGCTATACCAAAATCATATATGTGGCTATATCCTTTCTTCATGTTAATAACCTCCTGCAGGGACGCCAACTAAAGTGGGCTCTGGGTGCATGAGCACCCACAAAAAAATGTTTTGGGAGCTCAGTACCCACACTGCACATTATTTATTTATTTATTTATTTTGCAAAATCTCAACAACAAAAATGAAGTTTTTGGGCTATTTTTAAGGGAAATCGCCAAAAAAGACACTGCCGACAGGGGTTGCCATACATCCGGATTTTCCCAGGCATTTCAGCAATTTCCAGGTCCGGGAAATTCCAGACGTATGACAACCCTAACTAAGCCTAATTAAATGGGTAATATCTGCATCTCAAAGCTGTTGACAGAGAGATAGAACCAGGGCCAATACACATCAGTGCCCACCAACATTCCAGCAACAACGCTACTTCCCTGCCATTTCCAAGGAGAGCCAGATGGCATGACAGTAGTTGCCCTTGAAGTTACGGTTATGGTTGTTGGCCACACACATCCAGCCACTCTAGCATCTCACTTTTAAAGGAGTGTTTACTGGGAGGGAGATGTGAATAAATGTTTCTGATTAAAATGATTTGCATAAGTGTAGCAAATATTCCATTGGGATATTTTTGCCAAAAAAAAGCTACAGGACATCTTCAGGACATTGTAACTGTGGTCTGCCAGGACTCACAGCCACTGGTTTTAGGCCAGAACAAGGTGGGCTCTGAGGCCTAGAGAGCAGTAGGAGGAACGCTCTAGGAGGCTAAGGCAAGCAAGGACCCACAGCCCAGGTGGGGCTCACTAGCTTGGGGAGGAGGTGAGGATCACATGCCTTGTCAAGCCCACATACTGCAATCAACATGCAATCAAGATAAAAAGTGTTGGTCTGTCCTAGGCCAGTTGGCCCCCCTGACATCCTGTTACACAAAGGGTAATTTCCCAGTGTTAAACTTCTCTCCTTGAGGCCTGCATGCATGCCGTCGTAGATCAAATGCCTTCAAAGCAGTTGTTTAGAAATTTTCCAGTTCATTTCCTGCTGATAGAGTTTCTCAAACTCTGCGCAATGGCACACATCCAAATGGAATGGTTGCTGGTTGCTTCGGGGCTTCTGAACCTGTTTGGAGTCCATTCTGTGTGCATAGTTCATCCAGGTTTGTTTCATTGTTTTCATACCTGGGTGGCCATTTGCATTGGGAAGGCTTTCCAAAAACTGGTAAAGAGACTCAGAATGAAAACTAAACCGGAGGCACATTGCCCAAAGCACAATATATTTGTGTCCAAATTGGAACGCAAACACACCCATGTGTATGGGATTGTATAATTGTCTTTGCTTACTTGGTACACCTCTAGAATATGCCAACTATTACTATTTAAAAACAACAACAACAACAATTTTTAAGCCTGCTAGTCATTATTAAAGGTTGTCTTATCTGTGTGCACCCAAGTATATAGTCATCTAGCTCAATATTGTCTACATGTGGGGCAAAAGATTCTCGTATTGCAGGGGGTTGGACTAGATGACCCTCATGACCCCTTTCAACTCTATGATTCTATTATTCAGTGGCTAGCAGTGACTCTCCAGGATTTCAGGCAGCCCTTACTTACAGAAGCCAGATTGATCCTGGGACCTTGTGTGTGTGAAGCAGATGCTCTCTCACTAAACCCTGGCCCATGAACACACAAGCAACTCTTTTGGAAGTGCCACACTCCACAGAGGTTCATTGGAAATTTAAAAGTGCCATTTAGCATTGATATCTTTCACCATGGTGCAGAGGAGATAAGGACGTTAGCTACATTTTGACACTGATGTAAACATAACTTATCTCATTGTGAGATAAATTGGTGTAAGCAGAGGGCTTGCTGATCAGAAGGTCGACGGTTCAAATCCCCGTGACGGGGTGAGCTCCCGTTGCTCTGTCCCAGCTCCTGCTAACCTAGCAGTTCAAAATCACGCCAGTGCAACTAGATGAATAGGTACCGCTGTGGTGGGAAGGTAGACAGCGTTTCTGCACGTTCTGGTTTCCTTCATGGTGTTCCATTGTGCCAGAAGCGGTTTAGTCATGCTGGCCACATGACCCAGAAAGTGGTCTGTGGACAAACACTGGCTCCCTCAGCCTGAAAGCAAGATAAGTGCCACAACCCCATAGTCATCTTTGACTGGACTTAACCGTCCAGGGATCCTTTACCTTTTACATGCTGGAAACCAGTGGCTGAAATGATCCTCTGTACCTGTAAGATAGCACAAATCTAAGATGTAGCTATATGTTGCACAGTAAGAAAACTGTAGTTTGGCCCATAGCCAATGAGGCCCCCAGACTCATAGTTTTCTTTCTTTAAAAAAAATGAGTTAGTTGGACTCCTAGATAAAAGTTACAAAGCAAAATGTGCGGGCAAATCTTAATCTCTTGAGCCATTTCTGATTAACAAATGACTAGGAATCTCTGTGGTCCTAAAGAGCTGTCCTTTCCTCCTCCTTCATTTGAGATCAGGTACTGTCAGAATCGGGGGGTCGTGAAGCCAGCTGGTTCGGCCCCAGCTGGAGTGTCTCCCTCTCAGCCTTGCCGCTGCGGAGATCCATCAACCTCTGCTCCGACATACATCAGTGACTCAAGCTTGCAGACTTGAGCACACTTTACCCAGCAGTGTAAACTGCGCAACAGAAGAGGCTTGAGGCTTTAGACACATACTAAACTACGCATTTATTATACATAAATCGGGACAAAGAAAACATAGCATTTCTCCTTGCCGTCTTCTCGGAGAGAGACTAAAAACAAAGGCAATACAGAGCGGAAGTTCCACTCATGCCAGCAATCTGTGCTGGAATGTAAACGGACATGTGACATGCAACAATGCACATATCTGCAGCAAAAGGTGGAATGGAATCCCATCAGGTACACCCTATAAATTATTCTCTGCAGATTCTGCAGCAGAGTGCCCAGTCTACCTACAGTACACTAAGACCAGAAAATTCTGTTGGTATCTCTGTACTAGGGCCATGAGGCAAAGTAAGGATCTTAAGGAAGAAGAAGAAGAGGAGGAGGAGGAGGAGGAGTTTGGATTTGATATCCCGCTTTATCACTACCCGAAGGAGTCTCAAAGCGGCTAACATTCTCCTTTCCCTTCCTCCCCCACAACAAACACTCTGTGAGGTGAGTGGGGCTGAGAGACTTCAAAGAAGTGTGATTAGCCCAAGGTGACCCAGCAGCTGCATGTGGAGGAGCGGGGAAGCGAACCCGGTTCACCAGATTACGAGTCTACCGCTCTTAACCACTACACCACACTGGCTCTCAAGGGCAGCAGATCCCAATGTAGGTCTTTACTCCCCACTTCTCCCTGATGCAGATCTTCACCCACCCCTTCTTTCCTGGTGTGGAGGGGGGGCACCATCAAGTGGTTCACCTCAAGTACCAAAATGGGCTGGCCCTGCCCTGTACACACCATCAAAAGAAAATTCGAGGAAATGTCTATTAATATAAATAATATAGGCCAGATATATCCCCAAATCTCAACAATACTTTCAAAAATAATTAAGAGATTATAAATGAGTCTTTCTGGATATAATAGGACCTTTATATTCTCATTGCATTTAATGGAATACTGCCCCAACACAGACTAGGGACACCCCTTCCTAGGAGCCCCATAAGCCTCTATCCCAGTGAAGATTCATTTACATTGTGAAACACGAATTCTGCTTTGCAATAGTTAACTTCAAGATGTTCCTCAGCTTATGCCTAACAAAATGGTTAAACAGATAAATTCGCTAACAAAGAACTAGATGCATGTCAAACAAATGGAATGCTGTGTGCAGAGGAGTTGAAAACCCGTGCAGATTAAAGAACAAATAACCTTTCCTCGACTTGAGGAATGTTCTGTTTGTCATCCAAAGGCAAAAACTATCTAGCACAAGCTTTGATCATGTGTAATAGATTCTTTCTGACTGGTTGTCAACCTGAAAATTAAAACGCCACATTGGGGGGGAAGCTCACAAGCAGCTGTAGTAAAGAAAGATTAATCATTTGCTCCACCTAATGAAGACATCATCATCCATGTAAATCAAACCAATCCAAGATCATTATCAGCTGAATTTTCATTAGAAATCAAAATGCCTTTATCCACCCATGTAAAATACTAGCATGCAAATGACGGTATCGGCTCTGCCTCACAATTCTGTCTCCAGCAGCAATAATAATCCTGAAACTATCAGATAAACAGGCTTTGCTCATTTTATGAGGCAATACTGAGACAGAAAATGAAAAAAGTGCTACATTCATGAATGCTAAGTTATTCAGATATTTAAATTAATTACATAGTTACAGAATGATTGCTTCCTTTTATCCCCAACCCAAGTAAATGTCTGGGGGAGGGGGAGCAGATCAAGAAACACAGCTGAGTTTTTATTAATTCCCATCTCCCCCTACAATTAAACTTTAATCAGTTTCCAAGATTTGGGCACTGTCCAACCCAATTGCTATGTTTAAATCTCTGATTTCAAAAAGATACATACCGTACTTTTCCATGTATAAGACTAGGTGTTTTTACTTGAAAATAGGGGGGTAGTCTTATACATGGGGGCAATCTCCCTGCATTTTCTTAATTTCGAGTCCCCCAAAATAGTCTTATACACGGGGTGTATTATACATGGAAAAATACGGTAAATTTCTGAGAGCACAGGGCTTGGAGTGAGAGGTGATTTTGAGCAAAGGAAAATGAATATATCTTGCAATGTTAGTAGAGGACTATATATACACCATCAACTTGACCTTTGAAGCACTACACCTAGGGAGAAAGGATTTGCCTTCTCAATCCCTTATGCATATATAAGTGTTTTCTTAAAAGATTAAATATCTATGTGCAACACTAAACAGTCCTATGCTTTTCACCACTGCTTGTTTAGAGATCATCTTCCACTGGAAAGACTCTGAGGGATCATCTCCGACAGGATGGCAAGGGAAAGTTTGGGATCTCGCTCTTTCTGAACATCGAGCACAACACAGAAGGGTTGACAGAGACCAAACTTAACGTAATAATTTTCATAAGGTATAGTCCCCATATATCAACTATGTAAACAGAGGAGATGTTAATGACTGCCAGCCATTCATGCTTACTTATGGAGAAGCTATGTCAGGGGTAGGCAACCTAAGGTAAGGCCCGGGGGCCAGATGCGGCCCAATCACCTTCTCAATCAGGCCCACAGATGGTCCAGGAATCAGCGTGTTTTTACATGAGTAGAATGTGTGCATTTATTTAAAATACATCTCTGGGTTATTTGTGGGGCATAGGAATTCATTCATTTCCCTCCCCCCAAATATAGTCCGCCCGCCCCCCACATGGTCTGAGGGACGGTGGACCGGCCCCCGGCTGAAAAAGGTTGCTGACCCCTGAGCTATGCCATGGTTTGTTGAAATATTCAGTTATTTGACAGTGTGATCTCTCAGTGTCGTTCTTATATGTGACTGAGATAAGCATGTTACGCTGTATAGGTTTTGTTGGAATTGATCAATGTTATTTTATTGTTACATAAATAAAATATTATATTTAAAAAAGATTAAATAGAATAGAATACTACACAAGCTAAAGAAAAATATATTGTGGGAAGCTCTTATCTCTAGATATCAATACAAGACCAGCCGGTCAGTTTCTGCATATAGATTTGTAGTGGGGAGGGTACCATTTTGTCTTTTGCCTAAAGCCCTATATCCATATGGTAGTTGCGCTAAAAAAAACACCCTTTACTTTCAAAGGCAGTCTAGGGTTTCCTCATATATAACAAGGAACACACTTGTTGAAAAGTCAAAAAAGTAAACCTCTCTGTGCTCTGAAAAATGCAAACAACAACTACTGCTTATTTTTTTAAGAAGCAAAATGGAAAAGATTTAAGCATCAGGCACCATGTACAGTTATACAGAATAGATAGCCAACAAATTCCTAGAAAAATAAGTTGTTGTTATGGCCGCCAGTTTGTAGTGTAATCGTATATATTTTTCAGGACTAAGCCCTACAGAGTTCAATAGGCCTTACACCCAGGTAAGTGTAAGGATTGGTTGGCCTTAGTTGGCTTCAAAATGAGGTTAGAAACATTCATGGACGAAAAAGCTATCAGCGGCTACTATTCATGAGTGCAGCACTAAGATTAAAGGAGGTATTCCTCGAAAAACCCAGTGTGAGCTCCTGAGTGGAACCAATCTCAATGTGGCTTGCATCTGACTCCAAATGCTGGTCTAGATGGGCCATTGGGCCTTTTTATGCTCTAAGGTGTCAACTACAAGACCCACCTGCCCGTTAAACAATGGAGAGCACACTTTAAGGCTTCCATTTAATCATTTGCAGCCACAGCTTATGTGCCCCACATCTGATGTCAGGTGTAGGGCAGATGGACAGGGTTTGGGATAAACAGTTTGTCAGAACTTATTAGAGCCATTGCCTGGTCTAATTAGGCCAACAGATTGGAGGTTCCCCACCAGGGACCAAATTTGTCCTCATACACATTTGCCTAACACATTTGCCTAACAGTTTCTAGGATACTTCACACATCTTTCAAAAAGGCCCCCAGCAGACGAAAATCATGTCACAATAAATTTGTAAAAAGTAACACAGGATTCCCCCCCCCCCCATTGCTGGCTAAAAGTGGCTAGTACACCTAGCCTTCTAGAGTATTGCTTATGTGTACTTAATGTGATATAGGGACAGTTTCAATCTGGGCAAGATTCCTTTCCCCTTCTCACCATCAACCCCCACTCTAAATAAAATTAATAGCTCCCCTTGGACTTGTTAAATTAATTTGATTTGTTTTATGGGATGTGTGTCAATGGTTCACAGTCCATGGGGTCCAGCATTCCCTTTTATAAATAATTCCCTTTTTATGGTGCAATTAGAACTCTGTGTTTGTCTCCTATCCACTCAGAGGTAAGTGTGAAAAATGACCAGTAGTAAAAAAAAGGAAAAAAAGGAAAAGGTTGTTTCCTGTCCTCCAGGACACAAGAATCTTTAGACCCCTGAAAAGGTGCTACAATGTTATGTGTTGTTTTTGTACTGCTGATAGAACATGGCCATTTTTAGAGATGGAAATAAATTACTATTAAAGCAAAGAGTGATGTACAATTGGATTTCCTGCCTCAAAGAGAAAAGCAGCTGCTAAGCCATGATATTTCCCACTCCTGTCAAAAGTGTGAAACATTTTGACCAGATGGCAGAAAGCTGTAATGAAATGGGGCAACCTAAAGGAAGGAAAACGAAAAGAAAAGAAAAAGGAAATTGGGTAGCAATCATATGCACACTTACATATGAGTAAATCCCATTCAACACAATGAGGCTTACTTCTGAGTATGCACGCATGAGACCGTGCTGTTATTTAATTATAAAATATGTGGGGTGACACCATGGCCACATTTACACCAAGCCAGCTGCTGAATTCTGGAGGCAAAACCATGCTGCCCTGATGGAGGTAGAGGTGTTGGCCTGCTCAATTTGCGATGCTTCAACATTTGGGGAGACTTTAGATAGGCATGTACATCTTCTTTATCAATAGAAACAGTGGAAATGAAAGCACACATACAGCATCATAGCCTACAAGTCTCAGGGTTCATCCATTATGTCATTTAAATTGGAAAGTAAGCTTCTTGTACCTCCATTAATTCTATGGTGTCCAAATGGGGTTCGTCTCCAAATCACTGCCTTCCCACACTTCTCCCAACCTCAATCTGAATTTTCCCATACCAGGAGTATGGGGAGAGGCTCATTCAAGAGAGAGCCTTCATGCTTATCTATATTCCCTCTGATACAGTTGGCATCCCTTGGGTTTCCTTTGAGCAAGTTATAGTATTTTAAAACTTGCCTGTGTTCTGTCAAGCAAAACCTGCTTGAGCTTCCTCTAGAGAGCCAAGTCATTATGACAGGATTCACAGGCAGGTTTGAACACAACATTTTGCGTGCCAATTAAGTGAATGCTTCTTACATGGCAAATACGAACATGATTTAACATAGCTGTTACATCAATTTGTCCTTCACCGTTCCCATCCCAGTGTCTATCGTTGTGTTATTTTGGGCTAAAAAGGAAACATGACTTTTTCCCCTTTCTCTTCCGACACTGCATGTTGTTGCACACCAGCCCAATCTCTGAGCGGTGTGAGATTCCATAAGTTCCAGGCTCTTTCCCAGGGTTCAGTTTCCTCGGAATGAGGCACAGCGGAGACTGTGGTGTCTTTATGCTATATGGTTTATTTTCATGGAACTTTGAAGTGTCAGGCATAGCCCTACTGGCTTTAGCCCAAACGTAGCAGAGTTTTCCTGCACAGCGAGGAAGCTAGTTGCGGCAGTAATGACTAGTCAGCTAGACTCAGAATAACTATTTACAGGATTTATTAAAAGGAAAAATAAAACCAGCAGAGTTTCTGCATACAAATAAAAGCAAAATAAATCCTCTCTTTCTCTCTCTCAAAACCATACACAGCACTTCTAACTCCTAACACACCTCACATCAAACTGAGCTAACAATCCCTTGATAACAGAGTTGAGTGCTGGTCGTTAACCAATCAGAGTGAGTAGTTTCTAGGTCAAGCAGACCTGGGCTTTCTGCCAAGAGTAAATTGACACCAGCTTGAGTTAATTGGTGAAGCTAGAATCTGCAAGTTTCTCACGAGAACCAATTAACAGAAACTGAACACCCCCTCACAGATTCTGCTGAACAATTAACACCAAATACACCTATGTAGGAGATTATTTTTCCAGCAAACCTAAACCCTTGCACATTCGCTTGTTCTTTATCTTTGCCAATGGTTTAGTTAACACATCTGCTACATTTTCTTCACTTGATACATAAGTACAGGTGATTACATTGTCTTGTACACAGCAACGTACATTTTGGTATTTTACAGAGATATGTTTGGAACGCGATTTGAAACCCTCTGTTTTACTTAAGGTTATACAAGCTTGATTATCAATGTAAACTTGTACTGGTTCTCCACAATTTACATTTAAATCTGCCATCAAATGCTTGAAATAAATCACCTCGTTGCACAATTCACTCAATGCGGTGTACTCTGATTCCGTTGATGACACACTTACAACGTCTTGCTTGCGTGACCGCCAGCTGATTAAAGCTCCACCGACCATTATGACTAGTCCTGTGACAGATTTTCTATCTGGCAAATTTCCCCAGTCACTATCACAGTAGCAACTCAACATTTCATCCTCTGAAGAATTTAATTGTAACATATAGCCAATTGTCTGTTTGAGATACCTCAGAACTTGTTTTACCCCTTTCCAGGCATTTAGTGTGGGTTTTGAGACCAATCTACTTAATATGCCTACTGCATAGCTAATATCAGGTCTGGACCACTGTGCTAGATACAATAAACTTCCAATTACAGAGTGATATACATCAGGATGTTCAAATTCAGGACTCTCATCTATATGAAGTGTTTTTATGAAGCCTGGATCCATAGGCACCGCTGCCCCTTTGCAATCCTGCATCCTGTATGTAGTCAGTAGTTGTTTAACTTTGTTCTGCTGACTAATTAGGCAGCTGCCATCTTGGGCCCAGCACACTTCCAAACCTAGATATGTCCTAACCGGGCCTAAGTCTTTTGTACACCCACCTGCAGCCTACAATCTTTGCCCCCTCAGGCGCTGCTACTGGTGTAAAAACCTTGTGCTCATTCAGAGAGGACATCTCTTCCTCCCTTGCCTGTTTCCAGAGCTCTGCCTCCTCTTTTGGTAACTTTAACACCTCCTGAAAACTCTTGGGTTCTGCAATTACACTAAACACATTTGCAGTATCTGGAGAAAAACGCACCGGAGGCACTCCTTTGTTTTGTCTTTTAGATCTTCTGGGAGAAAATTTTTCTTCTGACCCACTTTCCTCCTCAGAACTACGACCTCTCTTTTGTTGCTTAGCAACTGGTCTTCCACTTTCTTGAGAGCTCTTATCTGAACTTTCCTCCCCCTCAGACTCTGATTCTCTGTGTCTACCTTCAGAGTCAAGGAGCTCCTGGGAAGGTTCAAACCAAACCTCAGTATTGGCATGTAGTCTCTCCCAGCCACTATGTTCACAAAAACTGGCATTCCTGGAGATCACAATGCCATTTGTCCCTTCAGCAAAGCGGAAACCTTTTCCCAGCTCCTGGTAACCCACAAACACTAACTGTTTGGTCTTAGGATCTCCCTTCTTCCTCATTTGTTTCGGAATTAATACCCAGGCTTTTGATCCAAACACATGCAAATGGTCAATTTTAGGTTTTTTCTGAAACAATTTAAAGTATGGGGTTGTACCTATTGTTTGATGAAAGAGCCTGTTTTGGAGATAACACGCGGTGAGCATGCTCTCCCCCCAATAAGACATGGGCAAATCAGCATCATCAAGCATGGCAAACATCATATCTTGTAAAGATCTGTTTTTTCGCTCTGCAACGCCATTCTCCTCTGGGGAAAAAACGTTCGTTTTTCTATGCCCAATGCCACGCTTTTGTAACCAATCTTTAAAGGCATTTGACATAAATTCGCCACCTCTGTCCGTCTGAATCCTTCTGAGTTTAACAGACAGAAATCTTTCCACAGATGCCACCCAGCCTTTAAACTTAGTGAACACGTCACCCTTATTTTTCATGGGAAAAACCCAAGAATAACGCGTGGCGTCATCCACAATTGTTAGTGAAAAGCGCGATCCACCCCTGCTTACAGCAAATGGACCAATTACGTCCATGTGAACCAGCTGTAGCGGTGACTCACTAACTCTGTCACTTCTGGGGTAAGAGACTCTGTGGGTTTTAACCTTTTTACAAACATTACAATCAAGGTACTTGCTACAACTCTTTAAATTACCCCCATCAGCCAATTCAGACATTTTTAGTACACTTTTCCAGCAAGCATGCCCCATTTTCCTATGCAATAAGTGCACACAGTTGTCATGTATAGCTTTGTTACTCACTGCAGGCTGAGATTTACTGACCACTGCTGCAACTTGAGATCCTGCTTTAAGCCAAAACAAGCCTCCCTCTGACTTAGCAGTGCCTAAAATCTCACCAGCCTTCTTAATAATGCAACTGTCTCCTTCAAAATACACTTTAAACCCAGCTTTTAGCAAACAATCTACAGACATCAGATTGCTCCTTAATGACGGCACACAAAGTACATTTTGCAGGCATTCACGAAGACAAGGAACAAAAACTGCACCCCCCGAAATCACTTCGGAAGTACTTCCGTCTGCTAGAGCCACCTGGCTGCGCTGTGCTGAGTTCTTGGAAACAAACAATTCATCTGAATTTACGATGTGGCGAGACGCTCCCGAATCGACCACCCAGACCGCTTGTTTCTCATCAGCAATCTTGACCTCGGCGGTCACCAGCCGAGCCGACTGTTTTTGTTTGAAGAATTTCCTTTTACGCTGCTGCTGCTGCTGATCTCGTCTCTGCTCCTGCACCGGCAACTGAGACTTGACCAACTCCGGACATTGGCGTTTTAGATGCGCTGAAGACCCACATCGGAAACAACGCCTAACAGCAAACGCTGACTCCTCACCAGTACGCTGCTTTTGCTTCACCTCTGGCACGGCATGAGAACTCCTTCCAAACCGTCCACCTGTAGAAGCCTCTGCAGCCAACAACCTTTCTTGCCTCTTCTGCCATTCTTCAATCAAACGCCCAGTAACATAACTGACTGATAAATCATGCTCCTGCATGCCTTCTAGAGACAAAACTAAATTATCCCAGCTTTCCGGGAGAGAACTCAAAATAATAGCCACCTTCTCCTGCTGGTCTAACGCACAGTCTCTTTCCTGTAGCGCAGCAAACTTTAACTGTAAACTGTGTAGGTGTTCCTGCATTGTAACCCCAGGCTGTAACATTGCCTTGTACAATGCCTTGCGAATGAACAGCTTGGAAACCGCTGTCTCACGCACATGGAGTTCTTTAAGTGCTTGCCACACACCTCTAGCTGTCTTGATTCCCCTCACATACGGCAACTGGGAATCTTCCAGCCCCAAGACAATTGTGGCCCTTGCTCTTTGGTCTTTATCGAGGTCTTCATCATCAGGCTTCGCAGGAAACTTACTCACCACTTGCCAGAGACGATCCCTCTGCAGCACTGCCTGCATGCGTTCCGACCACAGCAAGTAATTGGAGTCATTCAGACGCTCAAAAGCCATCTGAACTGGTTGTGAGGCCATCTTGAGAGCGATGTCCCTGGAACCCGGAACCAGCTACTCACGACCACCGAGAGAGAAAACAGGAACCACAGCACCCAGCACTCACACGCTGCAGCTGTTGTCCTTGAGTCCGCTGCGTCACCAGCTCACCACGGTCAGGAACCAGCCAGAGAACAACAACTTCTGGAACTACTGGAACCAACGCCGTTAATGCTGACACCACCGCAACTCAGGCTGGCAGCACAATGCCCATAACCTCATGGAACTTTGAAGTGTCAGGCATAGCCCTACTGGCTTTAGCCCAAACGTAGCAGAGTTTTCCTGCACAGCGAGGAAGCTAGTTGCGGCAGTAATGACTAGTCAGCTAGACTCAGAATAACTATTTACAGGATTTATTAAAAGGAAAAATAAAACCAGCAGAGTTTCTGCATACAAATAAAAGCAAAATAAATCCTCTCTTTCTCTCTCTCAAAACCATACACAGCACTTCTAACTCCTAACACACCTCACATCAAACTGAGCTAACAATCCCTTGATAACAGAGTTGAGTGCTGGTCGTTAACCAATCAGAGTGAGTAGTTTCTAGGTCAAGCAGACCTGGGCTTTCTGCCAAGAGTAAATTGACACCAGCTTGAGTTAATTGGTGAAGCTAGAATCTGCAAGTTTCTCACGAGAACCAATTAACAGAAACTGAACATATTTACACATATCTTCCATCTGAGCTTATGGTGCAGGGATTCACAGCATTAACACCCCAGAAAGTCTTGCTTCTCCCATAGCCACCTCCTTGGATTCCAGCAGAAATCAAGCATGGCTCTCACTCTCTGGCTTCTGCCTGCTCCTAGGCCCAGTCTCACACTTAACTCTGGCTATTGTCTTTCTCACTACTTACCAGGTGAAGAAGGCCATTTGGCCTCTGGCACAGAGCAACTTCCTTTGTTGTACCAATGGCCATGCTTAGGTGGTACTATCTCACAAAGGCTAGTTCAACCATGGAATCCTCCATTGGCTTCCTTTCCCCCCCTTTATTACAAAACTTAAATTTTATTGGACATGAAACCGCCTACAAAGGTATAATCCTGAACCATGACACCTCGTCCCACCGGGGCGTACATTTACAAACACAAAGCTTCATTGTACATCATTTTCATGGCACCCAGGAAAGTGACATCTTTCTGGAAGTTCATGACTTGGTCCCCATTGCAGTCCAGATCTTTCATTAATGTCTGTATCTCTGCGTCCTGCAGTCTTGGTCCAATGGTCAGCTCTTTCTGTATCAGCTCCTTCAACTTCTTCTTACTTAGATTGTTCTTATCACCATTCTTGCCAGCGTATTTGTGGAAGATGACAACCAGAAAACCAATAGCTTGGTCAAGAGGTGATGCCATGGTGAGAGATCAGAAGCAAAATGGTCCAATGCTGAATGGTAGGAAGAGATGGGGAAGTGGTCCTCCACTGGCATTTAACCAAGACAAAACCAGCCCCCAACTCACAACAATATGTAAGACACTTGGCAAAACATCGCATGCTTTCAAGAAAAGTAGTTATTGGAAATACACTGGTGTATAATGTGCTCCTGGACAACACATTCTGATTCTGGTATTTTATCATTGAGTAGAATAATCATGGGTCGGGGGTAGAGAGGAGTGCTGTATCTCTGTTACCTTTGTCATTTTTCTAATTCTGAATACTTATGTAGCCAGAGCTATATAGGATAATATCTACACCATCCATTTAAAGCACATTTAAAAGACATTGCTTCCCCACAATGTTCTGGGGACGGTAGTGTCTTAGGAGTACTGGAAATCATAGCTCTGTGAAGGGTAAACTACAGTTTCCAAGTTTCTGGGGATGGGGGGGGGAGCCAGGTACTTTAAATGTATGGTGTGGATGTCCTCTAAGTTATCCCTCTCTTAAGGTTGTCCCATTTGTTCTGACAAAACTCCTGTGAGACAGGTTATGTTGAGGCTAGTTCAATGGTTTCTAGAGTGTTTCATGATTGAACCCTGGTCTGACTCTAATAGTCTTCCCACCAGATTTCATGGGCTCTTTTCATTACCATTTTATAAGCCAAATGTCTACAAGATAGATCTGTCTTGATGCTTTTACCTGCCAGTCAAAATGAGGAAGGGGATGAAAGTACGTGCTGCAGATGATTGGAGATGGAGAGGACAAGGAGTGACACGGAAAAGTCGCAAGCTGCATTAAAATGAGGCTGGTTCTTTCAGAAAATGAAAAAAATGGAGTGATGTGGGAAATCAACTGCCTGTGTCACAAGCTATGATGCCTTGCTTCTTTGCAAGTTTCAGAAATTCGGTGGTAAGCTGCGCTTGTCACACAGTAGTTTAACTGTCAGCAGTATCTGGAGATGACAAAACCACAACTCAGGCATTGCAGGTTCTCAACAGTGGCCAGATGTTGGGTCAGAATGAAGAGTGAGAGAAAGAAAGAAACTCAGATGTGTGTATCAAACAAAGACCTGTTTTTCATGCTTAACACTTCAAAAAATAACTTGGATTTTCAGTTCTTAGGACCTTTGCTCCTTTGAGGCAGCCAGCAAGCTATGTGGAATGAATTTTAATCAAGACTTGCCGATATCTATCAGTCTATAGCATTTCATAACTCAGATAATACAGAGTCTGGACAGAAATGACAAGCAAGAGAAGAGAAATCTTGAAGGCAAGACAGTGTTTTCTATATCCAGGTCAGACAAGGGTATAAAATGCTTCAGAATGAGCTGTACACTCTGTCAGAGAAATCAATAAGAATGATTTCCCTAAACTATAGGATTTGGATAAATTAATATTTGCAGTCAAGCCAGATGAGCAGTAGAAAAAAAGGAATATTATTTACAGACGGATATAATGACATATCTCCTTGCATAAGCACAACTGATAACTATTAATTACTAACATGTTGCAATGTTAACAAACGTTGGTAATATGGAACTGAATAGCATTAACAGGATGAGAAGCAGGAAAACTAATTTGGGGGTGGCATTTTAAAATGTCTACGTGGTCATGTTCCTGTAATGATAAGATTATTTAAGATCTTCTGGTTTTATTGAGTGAGGATCCTACCAGCACCCCAGTTTGTGTTTGAGGTCATATGCATGAAGATCAGCCAAGTTCAAAATCAAGATTTAGATATTTCTTGGGGATATTAGATATTTCTAGGAAAATATCTGTTTCCACACAGAAATTTGTCAAATTCCCATGCCTTTCAGAAGAGAGATCTGGGAATGAATTGGAATATGTGGTAAGAACAGAACTTTTAGAAGATGTTATTCCAGTAACTCATTTTTAACTGCTTTCTGCTTCTTCTCTCTGTGGGTGTGAGGAAGAATAGTTGCTGAGAGAGACTTCTCAGGACACTGCTGAGGACAGTGGGTGTCATTGTGATCTATCTGAAATGAAACAGGCAGCTAAATATCCCTAAACGTTAATAGGGAGAAACCTGTGCAAGAACTCTCTATAAGGAAGAAGGTGAATAAGCATGAGATTGTAAATATATTCTTTTCAGTTATGTGTTTATGAAAGTAAAATTATTTTTGAATATACAGAATCTGTACATCTTTACAAAGAGGTTATCAGTCACCTGGAAGAGTTATTTAGCGTCCTAGCTGTAAGCCACTCTGTTACTTTCCATATCATCAAAAATTATTTATATATACAGTAGTACCTTGGTTTTCGGACATAATCTGTTTTGGAAGACCGTTTGAGTTCTGAAACGTTCAAAAACCGAGACACAAAAGGCGGTCTGCAAATTGAATTGAGAAAATTGAAAAACAGTGGAAACCCCTCAACTTCCGGGGCACATTTGAAAATGGAAGCATTTACTTCCAGGTTTTCGGCATTTGAAAACCCAAATTTTCATCAATGGAGACGTTCGAACCATTGTATATGCACAATGGTTTGCCCACTTGTGATTCCCGTCAACTGGGATTCAGAAGCATGTCATTTCCAACAGTGGAAACAGAACACAGCCATCATGGCTATTTAGCCACTGACAGGGCAGTGAGAGATTTTACTTTCTTGGGCTCCATGATCACTGCAGATGGTGACAGCAGCCACAAAGTTAAAAGACGCCTGCTTCTTGGGAGAAAAGCAATGATAAACCTAGACAGCATCTTAAAAATTAGAGACATCACCTTGCCAAGAAAGGTCCGTATAGTAAAAGCTATGGTTTTCCCAGTAGTGATGTATGGAAGTGAGAGCTGGACCATAAAGAAGGGTGATCGCCGAAGAATTGATGCTTTTGGATTATGGTGCTGGAGGAGACTCTTGAGAGTCCCATGGACTGCAAGAAGATCAAACCTATCCATTCTGAAAGAAATCAGCCCTGAGTGCTCACTGGAAGGACAAATCCTGAAGCTGAGACTCCAATACTTTGGCCACCTCATGAGAAGAGAAGACTCCCTGGAAAAGACCCTGATGTTGGGAAAGATGGAGGGCATAAGGAGAAGGGGACGACAGAGGACGAGATGGTTGGACAGTGATCTTGAAGCTACCAGCATGAGTTTGACCAAACTGCGGGAGGCAGTGGAGGACAAGAGTGCCTGGCGTGCTCTGGTCCATGGGGTCACGAAGAGTCGGACATGACTAAACGATTAAACAACAACAACAAGGCATATCTCCTATGAATTCATTTAATCCTCTTTGAAAGCCTTCTAAGTTGCTGCCCACCACTACTTCTTGTGAGAGTGGATTCCCTAGTTTAACTATGCACTGTGTGGAGAAGGACCTTCATTTGTTTGTCCTAAGTCTTTCAACATTCAGCTTCATTCAACAGTGTTGCTCTCACCTTCCTTTAAAAGCCATATCCTCAGCATTATATTAAATACCTTGCTGCTACTGTTTAACTAAGCAAGTCTAAGTTTGATCACTTAAAGTATCATTACATCGGCATGAGTCTCACTCTATTAAAATTTGCAAGTACTTTAAAAACACACATCAAAACACATAAAGAACAGCATGCACTTAAATGTGCTTCTGGAATTATTGGTCCATGAGAAAAGGCATGACATCCTGCTAGAAGCCATAAAAAACTCCCAGCTGTTTGACACCATGAAGAAAATATATTGGATTTTACATTTTATAATTTCCAAGCCTGTTACGAACAAGCACCGTATGTTACTTTATATTCTACTCATTGCAAGCCACCATAATTCCTCATGGCACAGCCAAGTAAAATATAGCCCTCTGTGCTGACACTACTTATTGTTTTTTGTCTCCTATAAATGATTTGTGTCTATGTTTTGAATTTTAGTAGATGAGAGGGAGGGCATTTCCATAAGCTTTCAAAAGAAACCACACATTCAACGGAACACCCAGTTCAGCCCCTCAGGAAACGGAATAAAAAACATTTGACGTCTATGTCCCCCCTTTCATTTCCCCCCAGTTCCTTCGTGCCAAAATGCCCAAGCCCACTTTTTATTTTTACTTGAAAGCTACTTTCAGAAAGCAGAAATATGTTCCACAACAGCCCAACTCTGGGCCATAAGAGAGCCAATGCGATATAATTGTTATGCCCTTCCTAAATAGCGAAGGCTGCCAGGGCCCGTGGTATATGGGATTGGCTTCCTTTAGAGGAGAGAACAGGGTGCTTTTGTAATGTTTAGTTTCCTTACAATGGCTGCAGCATAACTGGAGGCAAGCAGCATCTTTCTGATTATTTATTATGATTAGAAATCTAAATTTGGATATTTAAATCTTTGCATCACCTTGAAGGGCCAACTGCAGCTTGAAAGACAGCCTGTAAGTTAGGCAACAAATAAATGTGCACTCCTACTAGGCAGAATCCACTGCCCATCCCAAGGCAGTATTAGTATTAGTATTAGTATTAGTATTAGTATTAGTATTAGTATTAGTATTAGTATTAGTATTAGTATTAGTATTAGTACAGTGGTATCTCAGGTTAAGAACTTAATTCGTTCTGGAGCTCAGTTCTTAACCTGAAACTGTTCCTAACCTGAGGTACCACTTTAGCTAATGGGGCCTGCCGCTGCCGCCGCGTGATTTCGGTTCTCATCCTGAAGCAAAGTTCTTAACCTGAGGTACTATTTCTGGGTTAGCGGAGTCTGTAACCTGAAGCGTCTGTAACCCGAGGTACCACTGTATTAGTGTTAGTATATTTGTACCCTGCCCATATGACTGGGTTCCAACAAATATAAATCTCAAACCACAACACACACATGCAGGGGCGCCGACTTATAAAAAATATTGGGGGGGCCCATACCGGGGTCCTGCCCCAGGAAGTTTTTTTTGCTCCTGCCGCCGCCTCTTCTCTAGGAACGGGTCCCCGCTGCTTGGGTTCATTCCATGATACATCTTTCATCCGCAAAGGGCATCGGGATTGCAACGGTCTGCAACGACAGGAACAGGCAGCTTTGCTTTAGCAGCAAACGGGCAGTTCCCTCCGCACACCTTCCTCCGGGAGGGGGCGGCCCTCACTCAACGGCACTTTCTGGCCCTCCGCCAGCAAAAAAGGAAAACCTATCCCACGCCGGGTCGCCCCCCGCGCGCTGCCCTTCCGTCGCGCGCTCCCTGGCGGCAGGATGGCAGTGGTGCTTTTGCATGCCAGAACCGGCTTGCCCTCCCCAGGCTTCGCGCCGGGAGGCGGCCACCCCCTCCTACCAACGTCACCTTAGCCGAACCCAGAAAAAAAGCCCCGCTCTGGCGGCGGGAACTCCCATCCCCTCCATTCTCCCCTCACCCCGGTCCCTCGCCGGCGACGAATACGCCGTTCCTCGGCCCCGCGGCTCCATTCCTTTCTAAAGTCCCACCGCTGGGGGTCTTCCTCTGACTGACCGACCTGCCCGCCCCTTCTCAGGAGCTCCCGGTCACTTTGGGAGGCGCGCGCCGGAGTCCCCTGCACGGTTTTTGGCAAGGTGCCTAATAATTTTCTTAAATTATTGGGGGGGCAGAGCCCCCCCAAACGAATTTTTGAGGGGGCTCGGGCCCCCTCAGGCCCCATGGAGTCGGCGCCTATGCACACATGAATAAACCACACTTGTTTCCAGGAACAGATAAGAACCTCAAAGCATAATTGCGAATTTCTGCTTCTTTATTCGAGTCTTATGCAGACATTCAAGCCCTATAGAAAATGGTGGGTTGAGATTCATCCTGGCCTGCTGGGTCCTGCCCAACATTCAGTCTTCTGCTAGCTCACTCTGTTTCTCATTCAGACATGCATGAGGTTAGGAGCCTCAAGCCTGAGGCAGGGGCAATGTTGTCCTTTAGACCTCTCTATCTGATCCTCGGGACTTACAACATCCTTCGGCTGGTTGGATATTAAAAATTATTATTATTAATTCGTAAATTTGTATACCGCCCTTCATCCACAGATCTCAGGGCAGTTCACAACATAGAATTACAATATAAAAACCTCAAAATACATAATAAACAACAAACAGATAATCCCACCTCCCGTAGCACATTTAAAAGGGCATCAGATGTCAGTCAGACAAACTGGTTGAAGGGGAAAGTTTCTGCCTAGCAGCTAAAGGTGTATAATGAAGGTGCCAGCTGAACCTTTCTGGGGAGAGCGTTCTACAAATGGGGAGCCACTGTAGAAAAGGCCCATTCCCCTGCTGCCACCCTACAGACCTCTTACAGAGGTGACACACGAAGAAGGGCCTCAGAGAATGCTCCCAGGTTCTGAGTTGGTCCATATGGGAGAAGCAGTGCTTGAAGTACTGCAGTCCTTAGCCTTTTAAGGCTTTATAGGTCAAGACCAGCACTTTGAATTGGGCCTGGAAACTAGTTGGCAGCCAGTGCCGTCAGGCCAGTTTCAGTGTAATATGCTCAAAATGTCTTGCAGTGGGTTCTCAGCACCCGGGACCATGCTGAGGGATTGCTGGGAGGGAGGGAAATGGACAAAGTACAGTGGTACCTCGGGTTACATACGCTTCAGGTTACAGACTCCACTAACCCAGAAATAGTACCTCAGGTTAAGAACTTTGCTTCAGGATGAGAATAGAAATCGTGCTCCGGTGGCATGGCAGCAGCAGGAGGTCCCATTAGCTAAAGTGATGCTTCAGTTTAAGAACAGTTGCAGGTTAAGAACGGACCTCCAGAACAAATTAAGTACTTAACGCGAGGTACCACTGTATGCATGTGCATTCAACTGCCTAATGGCGTCCGCATCAGTCAGGAGATAGCAGCCACAGAGATAAAAAAGAATAGTTGTTCCGTTGTCTGGAGAGATTACTTCCTCTTTTGCATGGAGAAGCTGTTTCTAAGATGGAAGTGCACAGCTGTATTGAGGCAGCACCAGGTGTTGAAATTTTGCACTAACAATTTTGTTCCTGAGGCAACCGCCCCTGTGCTACACCACTGCCATCCTGCCCCTGTGAGTAACATGGCCTCCAAATTCTGCACTAGCTGAAGTTACTGAACCATCTTCAGAGAAAGTCCTATGTATAACACATTGATGTAATTTCCCTGCCCGTTACATCTCTTTTTTCTGTTTTTAAATGGACATACTGTGGGATAATGCTAAATCCATCTGCAATGAACTTTTATTCGCAGAATGAAACCAGTTTCTCAGGAAGCACTTTTCAGAGGCAATACCCCCCCCCCAAAAAATGCAATAGAACTAGATTGTGTGTGCCTTACTTAATAAAAACAAGTACGCAGTATTGATTCTAGAATAAAATGCCATGTGTACACAGCCTATCACTCAATAAAGATCTTCAGATACCTCTCAACCATTAGCTCCCACTAGTGAAAAATTTAGCAACTCTTCTGAACTATTAACATGTAGTCAGCCTAAGAAAAGGTATTCCTAGCCTGCTGTCATATCACAATATGTAAACGTGTGACAAAATGAGGCAAGATGTGTAACGGAAAGACTGCTCAAATGATGAAGTTGAGTCTGGTCATCCCACAGACCGTCACGCTTCATTTTTGGTGTCCAGAATTCACAAATCGCTTCTCTAACAGACAGATCTCAAATAAAAAGGGTTGGATCCAGCATTTCTTTTGCTGTTTTGCTCATTTAACAGGTCTGCCTTGCCTCTTCACTCCTTGCATTCACAGAAAATTCAATTTCTGATGGTTGGGACATCTGGGATGAGGGCTGCACTTTGAGAGGAGAATTGTTGGAGATCAGTTTCCATCCCCACTGCAGGTGGTGAGGGCTTCCATTTGGCTTGCTGTATCCCACCAAAAGATTGTACAGAATCCCAAGAAGCAGGCTTTTCTCAAAGCAGTATAACTATGGTTTTAATTCCATTTAGAAATTCAATAAATAGTTAATTTAAAAAGAAAGAAAAAAGAAACAAAGTACAATCGGCATGTGGGTGTCTAACCTTTTCATTGTCACTCAGTTCCCTCATTGCCTTTGAAAATATTTCCCACAACCCTTTATCAACTTCTGGTTTTAATCATTTTGAAATAAGTGTGTTTTATTCATGAAAGATCTCACAGTGAAGCAGGTTTTTTTGTGGGCTAGCTGTTAGAAGGAGCACCATTTTACTTATCAGCTTGAGCATATCTGATCTTGAAATCATTGCAAGGACAATAAGGATGGAACCCTACAAGGCAGCTTTCCCCCCCATCATTCCTCAGAGCAAAACTGCACTTCAAAGTATCTTTTCTTTCCCCTTACAATCTGGTTCATCCATTTTTATGCCTCTATTAGCAAATGAATTGACATTTGTTTCACATAGGGTGAAATATACTTGGGACTTTATTTTAAAAACTTGCAGATAAAATCTAGGATTGGAAGGGAGAAAGGAGTCGCACCATGTTAATGCAACTTCAAATGTGCTTGATAGAAAGATTTGCAATGTTCAGGAACTACAGATTAATTTACAGCCATTCTCTATATCGGGCCATTGGACATATTGACCAAGACCGATGGGTGTTGGAGCCCAACAACTTCTGGAGACCACCGGAGCCTGGATAGTTCAGTTGGTTAGAGCATGGTGCTGATAATGTCAAGATTGCGGGTTTGATCCCAGTATGGGACAACTTCAATTCTATTCCAGGGGATTGGACTAGATCATGATCTACTGGTAGATCGTGGGGTGTGTCTGGACTAGATCTTTGGCCGCTCAGTGATTTCCTTCCCCCCAAAAAAGGGGGAACCTGTGGCTCCCTAAAAAAACTCATCAACTTTGCCTTTCCCAAAAAAGCTCATCAACTTTGGTCCATCCAACGACAATGGGTAGATCACTGCCAGTTTTTTAATACTGTGAGTAGATCACAGTCTATTGGGAGTTGGACGTTCCTGGACTAGATGATTCTCAGGATCCCTTCCAGCCCTACAATTCTATGATACTACGTTTCCTACCCCTGTTTTAGATAGTTCAGAGGTCAGCAAACTAAGGCCCGCAGGCCAGATATGGTCCACTGGGCTCGCCAGATATGGTCCACTAAGGCCCACGAACCTTGCGGACCCTGCTGCCCGCTCAGTCAGTCCCCATGCTAAACAGGCGTGGCATGGAGGCCTCACCACATGGAGACTGACTTCTGCAGCCAATCAGAAGCCGCGGACACCTCTGGGCGCCGCCCCTTCCTTCCAGCTGAGGGGACCGAGCAGGAAGGAAGTGGCAGCGGCGCGGAGGCTGCCTCCGCCACCAAAACCAGCAGCATGGCTCTGCGCCCCACCGAGACAGAGGACGCCGACACTGCCAAAGACGAGGCAGCGTCGGTGGCTGCGGTGTGAGTGACATTGGCGGGGGGACCTTTTGGGAGGGGGGTGCTTTTGGGAGGGGGTGGGTCCGGCCTCCACAAGGTCTGAGGGGCAGTGGACTGGCCCCCTCCTGAAAATGTTTGCTGACCCCTAAGATAGTTAATGGTGTAAATGATATGTATAGACCTGTGTGTCTGAAATCTGTGACATTGGCCAATTGGAAAAAAGGCAAACCCTTGCCATCCCTACTAACAAACAAGAGCAGGAATTTTGGTGAGTACAATAGTCACATCATCAGAGACAAGCCCTGTACTGCCTTCAGGAGCTTCTCCTCAGAGAAATCTACTGGAATGTCAAGCTTCTGCACCTTGTGTTGCATTCTTACCATAGCCCACATGCTTTCGCAATGTCTTTGGAAAGTTGTGTGGCTGTTTATCTGTTTGACATCTGATGGGAGGGTGTTCCACAGGGAGGACACCACTACCGAGAAGGTTTCCCACCATGCATCTGGTTGGCCATTGTGAGAACAGGCACCTTCATTATATATTTTTAGGCGCCCGGTGAAAACGTTCCTCTTCAACCAGGCTTTGGGCTGATTAATATCTTAATCTGTAAGATTAAATGTATCTGTGGCAAGGAGGAGTTTCTTGTTTTGTTGTTTGGGTTTAATTATTTACTTGTGTTTCATCTTGTATTTTACCAACCCAAAATCTCTTGATGAAGGGCAGTATATACATTTAATAAACAACAACAACAACAACAACAACAACAACAACAGGATGCTGGACTAGATGGGCTGTTAACCTGGCCAGCAGGCTCTTCTTATGTACTTAAAACTATTTTTGAAAATAATGACACAGCACATATTGTACATTTTTACAGATTGATGATGATGATGATTAATTGAATTTATATACAGTGGTACCTCAGGTTAACTACTTAATTCGGTCCAGAGGTCCGTTCTTAACCTGAAATTGTTCTTAACCTGAGGTACCACTTTTGCTAATGGGGCCTCCCGCTGCCGCCGTGCGATTTCTGTTCTCATCCTGAGGTAAAGTTCTTAACCCCAGGTACTACTTCCGGGTTAGCGGAGTCTGTAACCTGAAGCGTTTGTAACCCAAAACGTTTGTAACCTGAGGTATCACTTTACTGCCCCATACCCGGAGGTCTTTATAAGTTAGCCAGAAGAATAAGTAACAATGATTCACAATGATATCTAGCAGTTGCACAACCCTTAGCTTTGTTTAAGGTTTATTCTTTAAGAACATGTTAGCCTAGGAATTTGAGACTGGCCATTTATCACCTGGGGTTTCCTAGTCTTGCAGTTCGTTCTTCTAATAGGAAGATAATTGTTTTAAATCAAGGATTATGACAATGTTCATAGGTATCAACAGCAGATTCTACATTTCTAAAGTAATGATACATACTAACTAATGATAGGAAATGTCAGCTGGCAAAAGGAAAAGCTTTGGCTTCAAATGACAAAGGAAAATTTATCACACGGATTCTACCTGTAAGAAAATAACTCAAGTTAATTGACATTATCTCTGTTTTCCACCTGGTTAACTCTCCAAATGGCAAAATAATAAAATTACGATCATTTTAAAATGCTGGTACAAAATCTCACTGTAAAAGTAGACAGGCAGAAGGAACATTGGTCAGTCTTCACTAACCTGGTGCCCTTCAGAAAATTTTGGCTCCTGTACTCCTGTGCTCCCTGAGGCTGAAATGAATTGTAGTCCAGAACACTGAGAGGGCACCAGGTTGACAAAGGCTGGTCTAGTTCATAAAAGCTGCCTACAAACAAGACATAGTTTGAATAGTAGAGCTACTCTGGAAATGCACTCACAAAATGTACAAACAAATCAATTTTCACTGGTACATTGAACACTGGGGAAAATGTCAGGTGTTGGCTGCGCACAGTGCTGTCTGTTGGCTTCATAAGCATGTCATCTCTAGTTGCAGTTTTGCAACTTTTAAACACGTGAAAGGCGCTTTTATTTTAGAAAAGAAAGAACAATACCAAATGAACTATTAATTCAGTGGATGTATATACAAATTTTAAAGAGGCAGTTGCCTGAACTATGGCAGCATATGTAAAACTGGTGAACGAATCAGAATTCAAATCTGTGTGTAAATATGTAACTTACGTACATGCTACTAGGGAAATGGGATTTGAGCAAAATGTGGATCAAAGTTGTCTGCAATTGGGCAGGTTTCTTACCTAGCAGCACCTTGCTCATACCTGCTTTCTTCAGATCAAAATTTCACCCCAAACACTTGGGGAGAACAACTGCTTTCTTTTTTACCCCCACTAAATCTGTTAGTCATCCTTCTGAAATTTAGTAGGATCTATCCCAACTAAAATGGGGTGCGGGTGGCACTGTGGGTTAAACCACAGAGCCAATCAGAAGGCTCGTGGTTCGAATCCCCGCGACGGGGTGAGCTCCCATTGCTCGGTCCCTGCTCCTGCCAACCTAGCAGTTGGAAAGCACGTCAAAGTGCAAGTAGATAAATAGGTACCGCTCCGGCAGGAAGGTAAACGGTGTTTCCGTGCGCTGCTCTGGTTCGCCAGAAGCGGCTTAGTCATGCTAGCCGCATGAACCCGGAAGCTGTATGCTGGCTCCCTCGGGCAATAAAGTGAGATGAGCGCCGCAACCCCAGAGTCAGCCACGACTGGACCTAATGGTCAGGGGTCCCTTTACCTTTACCTTTATCCCAACTAAAGCTATGGGGCCGGATCCGGCCCAATCGCCTTCTCAATCCGGCCTGCGGATGGTCCAGGAATCAGCGTGTTTTTACATGAGTAGAATGTGTCCTTTTATTTAAAATGCATCTCTGGGTTATTTGTGGGGCACAGGAATTCATTCATTTTTTTTTCCAAAATATAGTCAGGCCCCCCCACCAGGTCTGAGGGACAGTGGACCAGCCCCCTGCTGGAAAAGGTTGCTATCCCCTCAGAAAAGGCAGCGATACCTGCAAATTTCATCCAGTTCTTCCCAAAAGAAAAGTTTTAGACATATCCTTCAAATGTAAAGAAATTAAAATGGCACTTAGTACACGCACACTCTGAACCTATTTGTCTACAATATTGCAGGTTTCATATAGAGGAACCTCTCTCATTTCTGCTATTTTTAGATTGACTGCCTATAAAACACATGGGGACATTGGCAGAGCAACTCTCTTTCTGCTGGGCTAGGGGATTGGACTGGGTAGAGTCCTACCCTTTGCCAGTCCTATTGGTCCTACACTGGACCCCTTTTGGCCACCACTTACGCAATGATGCCAGCCACACTTTGCTGGTACGGAGTTCTACCTTCCACCTGCTGATTGTGCAGGCAGGCAAAAATTCTTCTAGGAGGCAGAAACAAAATGTGGATCGACTCTTGGACTGATCCAGAGGACTTTTACTGTGTCCTGTGCTGACACTCATAGCGGAGAGGGAAAGTGTTGGGAATTGCATCAGTAGAAAGCAAGACAAGACAAGCTTTATGATGTTGCTCTTGTTGTAATGGTAGGGGAAGCACAAAATTTTGACACTGTGTAGGACCATGCTGCTCACGAACACACTTCATTAAAATAAATGTTTGGAAATGTAAATAAAGCCGCGCCAAACTCTTAAACTTCCAACTCTTCTTTTTCAACCAGTAACTGGAAAATTGGAAGGGGGAAGATTGGTCCCCATCTTAAATAACCGTAGTGCTTGTTAAGGCACTGAAGAAGACAGGGAGAATTAAAATCGATAGGAAGCAAATTAATATCTGTCCCATCCAGCCTCTGGACTTTTCTACAGAAGATATTTAGGCAAGTTCGTGCTGTAGAGCTTAGAGAGTAAAGTCAAAGACTTGCCTTGAAATAAATGTAAATCTCTAATGAAAGAAATTATTGATCACCTTCAGGCACTCTAGTGTGGTAAATCCAAAGAACTGTAGACCAGCAAGAGATCTAAAGGATACAGTATAATGCCGTGGAAAATACCATCAAAGGAAGAATTCTTAAAACAGCAAGTGTTAAAGGAAACTAAAAAGCCACTAATCTGGAGCCTGTTTTGGAGGGGGGAAAGGAGCCAAGGGAGGTCCTTAAAACTACAGAATCTCCAAGCCTTATTTCTCTTATAGGGGGGGGGGAGTGCTTGGGAATCTACTTAAGCGTAAAGTAGTACAAGAGAGTTATAACGTTGTCGCCAAAACAATACAGGGTCCAGGCAGTCATTTCATAACAAACAAAGGGGGAGACTTCACACAACGCATAACTAACTTATAGAGCTAATTGGAAGAAGATGCTGTGCTTGTCACTAACAGAAACCTTCAAAAAAGGAGTAAAGAAATTGCTTGAGGGTGGATCCAATGGGCAGATGGTTATCTACACTGTAGCCTTTTTACGAACTTCTGTGAGGTGTTTGATTTAACACCAATGGAAGCAACATTTTCCATTCTTGGACACTGCATGCCAGAACCTGGGGTAGCAGTAAACTGCTTGGGAGCCCCCAATGCAGTGGTACCTCGGGTTACAGATGCTTCAGGTTACATACGCTTCAGGTTACAGACTCTGCTAACCCAGAAATAGTACCTTGGGTTAAGAACTTTGCTTCAGGATGAGAACAGAAATCGTGCTCTGGTGGCGGCGCGGCAGCAGTAGGCCCCATTAGCTAAAGTGGTGCTTCGGGTTAAGAACAATTTCAGGACCTCCAGAACATATTAAGTACTTAACCCGAGGTACCCCTGTATACTCATGTGGGGCTTCAAACTGGAGCAGCTGTAATTAATGCATTCCATCAGAGGTGGGGAACCTGATGCCCTCCAGATTTTGATGAACTACAACTCCCATCATGACCGATCACTGGCTATGCTAGCAGATGGGAGTCCTCTAAGATCTGGAGGGCCACAGGCAGTGTTTCCTACCTCTGAAATAAATAAATTGGAAAATCACCACCACAGTGGGACTAACCTCCTATAGCACCAGATTTAGGATGGTGTGAGCACGGTGCCAAGCCGAGGGAGTGCAAAATTGAGAAGATCCAGAGCTGAGAAGATCCATTTGGAGGTACCAAATTTTGGCCTCAGATAGGGCACCATATTATGCCTGCCTCCTAGTTAGGGCATTTTGGGAAGACCTAAGATTTTCACTGCCAACCTAGCAGTTTGAAAGCACGTCAAAGTGCAAGTAGATAAATAGGTACCACTCCAGCGGGAAGGTAAACGGCATTTCTGTGCGCTGCTCTGGTTCACCAGAAGTGGCTTAGTCATGCTGGCCACATGACCAGGAAGCTGTACGCTGGCTCCCTCAGCCAATAAAGTGAGATGAGCGCTGCAACCCCAGAGTCGATCACGACTGGACCTAATGGTCAGGGGTCACTTTACCTTTACCTTTAAGATTTTCACAATCCTTACCTAAATGTGTCCGTTGTTGGAATATGAAAAATAAATATGAATAACCAACATTTCTTTAGCCCTGTTTCTGAACAACAGGACAACGCATTCTTGGTTCAAACTATGGTACATCTTAAATTATTACAACTGTGCAGTATGAAAATGGCAGGCATTCCTCAAGGCCCACGTCATTTTTCTTCCTTTGTTCCATATATGCCTTTAGCAATGCTATCCCCCTATAAGCACTTGCTTAGGAGTAAACGCCATTTGACACAGTAGAATTTACTTCCAAGTAAGCATGCATACAAATTGTGCTAGGAGAGATATTTCAAACAGCATTTCATTCATCAAGTGTTCCCGATGAATGAATTTCTTTTAATGAGAAATGCAAATGACTGAAAATTAGCCAGCCTTTTCCTGAAGTTAAACATGTTGTGCAGGCTGTGCCATATGTTTTTTCCTTGGTGTCTTTCTTAATCAAATCATTGCAGCGGAGCAATACAGCCCTGTGCTCCTTTTATATTTACACTGTGCAAACTTTGTCCTTTAGAAGGATCGGCATTTTATTTCTGTCCCTGGAAAAGGTCATTCTACAACTGATGTCTCATAGGAATAATTAAGAAAAATAAAAGTGATTTTTCTTCTGCATGGATTTTATGGTTCTCCAATGGGGTTAAAAAAACAACAACACGTCTATAAAAAGCAACATTTCAGGAAACTTAGGGCCTCTGACCCATTAATATATTTTTATATTTTTGTAATCATTCTTACTTGCAACAAATGTTTATAGACTTTCTATAAAATATGACATTTCACAAAATGGATGCCATCTTTCAGCTGACATTTTAGAATTCACACTATAGTTATAAAAAGAAATAGAGGGGGGTTCCGTGTTTATTTTACTCCCCTGGATATCATTCTGGAAACACACCAGCACCTGAGTGTCTACCCATGGAAAATGTTAGTGGTGTGTTCTTTTCTGTTCTTGGGATCTCATTGGAAGGATCACATTTGGGCTGAAACTTCGCATAGCATAGTATTTCCCTTTGTTTCCTTAAAAAAACAAACCCACCGCATTTCATTCAGAAGGTGGTGGGACTCAAGTCTTGCTTAGCCGCAAAGAAATTTTGGGTGCAAGGAGGATTCTGCTGCTTAGAGACAGCAAAGCAACAGCTGCATTATCACTCAACCATTTTTTTTCTTTCCCCAGCCATCACCTTAGAGCAGGGGTCAGCAAACTTTTTCAGCAGGTCCATTATCCCTCAGACCTTGTGGGGGGGGGGGCAGACTATATTTTTTTGGGGGGGGAATGAACGAATTCCCATGCCCCACAAATAACCCAGAGATGCATTTTAAATAAAAGGACACATTCTACTCATGTAAAAACACCAGGCAGGCCCCACAAATAACCCAGAGATGCATTTTAAATAAAAGGACACATTCTACTCATGTAAAAACACATCGATTCCCAGACCGTCCACGGGCCGGATTGAGAATGTGATTGGGCTGCATCCAGCCCCAAGGCCTTAGTTTGCCTACCCATGCCTTAAAATATGGGTGGGGAATCAATGGCCCTCTGGGTTCTCTCCCAACAGGTATTCAGCAAATAGGGAGAAAGGAGTTCAATGCTATATAAAGTGTGCAATTGAAGCTCCTTCATCTGCAGGAAGAACTGCTGCAAGAAGCTCAAAGCACCTGGCCGAGGAATGTGTCGGCTGCTTATTGTCCCTTGCAAATATGCAAAAAGGCCTCCATGCATTTGGCAATTTCATGCATGCAATTTCCAGGATGCAATTACACTTTCACATTTAAGGTATTAAGCAATAAGACATACCAGTAGTTTGCAGTTCAGCTGTGCATTGGCCTTATTTGCATTCTTCTGCTGGGATTAGGGAGTTCTTTTCACCATTTGAATAGCCAAGGCAGATGAAGTGCTTTTTATTCTTGCCCAAACTTTGTTCTCTAAAAAGTTCTCTTAAAAACTGAAGGTGAAACTTGAAAGAAGCTACTAATACGTCTTTGTTTCATCTTCCACAGAGGTAATGTGGTCCTCATCCTAAAAAAGTTGTCCCACGTCTCTCTTGGAGGGACCAAAGGATTCAGCATTGGCCCTGAGGCAAAGCCAGGTTAAGGTATAGATAACATGTGAAGTTAATTAACTTTCACCCTTAAGCAGAGCTTTGTTGTTTGTTGTTGTTGTTGTTGTTGTTTTGACAAATACACAGTGTGGGAGCTTGCCCCTCACCCCAGCCCAGTCTGGATTCGTGGCCCTATGTGTAATGGGAATTGGGGTTGCTTGTGCGTAAACTGCAAACTGCTCAAAGCTAGTCGAATAGCTAAAACTTTCCCTGGTTTGGCAGCCCTTGAAACGCGACTGTCTTAGTCACTGGCAGAATCCGTCAGTGGGCGGGATCTAAATTTCTTCCAACATAAAAGTTGCTTGACTCCAAGTCTCCTCCTAGATTCTCTGCGTGGAAGCCTTCTGCGCAGCGTGGGCGTGCCAAGCGGAGGTCCTGTGCTCTCTCCGCTGATCTCACTGGAAGAGTCTCTGAGCCTCCCCTCCGCCTTACTCTCAGCTTCCCCTTTCTCCCTGGTGTCCCCTGGATTTCCTTCCCCCGTGGAAGCTCTCTCTCTCTCCTTGCTAGTTCCCTCCCCTGCATCACTGGAGCGTCTTACCTCTCCTCTTCCCTCTGATGGCAGTTCCCTGACACTATGCCTACAGGTTACATCATAAAATAATGTCTTACTCATTTCAGTGGGACATTTTTGGGCAATCTGGGTCAGACCAGCAGTACCAAAAAGTTGAAGCCCTAACTGTAAGCATTATATATTTCTTGATATATAATGAAATTGTAGGGATGTTGTCACCCTGCAGTTTGTGTGGCCAGCTGGGCTGCCCGCCTCCTCTGCTGCACAAAGGAGAAGGAGAGTAGGATTGTAAAGGGCTGTTCAAGTCTCCCTTCTCTTGTCCTTCGTATCTCCAACATCAGAGGTGCACCTGGGAGGATGGCAAAGCCCTTTCAGATGTCCCCTGCTTTTAACCACCAACATTACAGGTTGAAAGGAGGAGCATGGGGAATAAATATTCCTGCTGCTGCAGCAGCAGAAGGTACTGAGGGGAGCAAGAAAGATGCCTGTAAGAAAATATAATTAGATGTTTCTTTCTTGCACCCTGGTATTTGGGAACCTATCAAGGGATTTCAACAGGTGGGTAGGACAGCTCATCCATCAATCATGTGGGTGCCATATGATTGCCAGGTAGATTGCCCTGCTCACCTGTCAAAGTTGGCCCACAGGGTGAGACAGAGAAAGGTTCCCCACCAATGGTGTAGTGGGGTTTCCTAAACTTGGGCCTCCAGCTGCGTTTGGACTACAATTCCCATCATCCCTGACCACTGGTCCTGCTAACTAGGGACGATGGGAGTTGTAGTCCAAACACAGCTGGAAACCCAAATTTGGGGGACACTGAAGGGGTTGAGGGGTACTGGAAGGTTGGTGCAGCCCAGGGATGGAAACTGGCAATGGGGGGAAGAAGGGGTTGCCAAGCAACATGAGAGAGAGAGAGAGAGAGAGAGAGAGAGAGAGAGAGAGAGAGAGAGGGCTACTCTGTGTGGAGGCAATTTTGTTTATTTTAGTTTTTTGTTTTTTGTTTTGCAATTTTTTATTTTAGTTATTAAATTTATACAACACCCATCATACGAAGATCTCAGGGCAGTTCAGAAGATAAAAATACAGGATAGAAAGCACACATTTTGGTTTTCCAAAATGGTATATAATTTTCCATTTTGAAGAAAAAGCAGCTATTGGGTCTTGATCCAGAGGACCAGTTTAGATCGGGAACCTGTACCAATTTCCTGTTGAGCTCCACCACATTCCCCTCAACATGCTGTTCATTGTAAACATCACTGACAGGTACAAATACCACCCAGGAGGGGATTTTCAGCAGGAAACTGGCATGAGGCCCCAAGCTAGATTGAAACCATGCTTTGGAGCTTTTCCTCAAAATAAAAATGGCCAGTTTTAAACACATGACATGCTTAGTAACTGTGTAGTTTGGCCCTAGGTGTGCAAAAAAAATTCAAAGCACTTCTGTGAAATTGCACATACGTTTTGTTGTGAGTGGCCCTAATCACCTTAAAACTTCCTCTCCAGTGCATAAAAAAACAATAAATCTTTGTGCCTACGGTTGACAGCCAGAATACGGAATGTAAGCCACATGTTTTCATGAAACTGGATTTTTAAAAATAAATAAAAAATACCTTTACACTTTAAAAAATACACTTCCCAATACTGTCTTGTGAAGTCTGAAGTCATGTTCTGTAGCTGCGAGAAATGAGATGGGTGTCAAGTCAAAAAGCTTTTTATATGCCTAATGTAAAGCTTTTCTTTTCTAAAATAAAAAAAATCTTAAAATGAATTCTCTGTAGCAGCTGTTCAAGCTGTTAAATGATAATTGCATGCGAGTGAACGATATTCTTCCTGAACGTACTTCTGTATAGATAATAATAACAATATTAAAAAGTCCTTCTTAAACATTTCAAAAGCCCATTTTCTTTCATTTGTGGGTTTAGCTTTCCTTCAAAGGGAACCATCATTACAGTACTTTCTTGAATCAGAACCTTCAAAAAGGGAGCTAACAAAAGGAGTATTCGATAAAGATCTAAAGACATGGCAAAACCTTTGATATATAATGAAATAATAGTGAATCATCTTTCCGCGCTCATAAGTGAGACAATGTATCTTTTTAAAAAAAAATAACATTATCTCTTTGGTGTATTGTAGAGGCATATAGATTACCTCTTGTATTTGCAGCTGAGATTTCTTCAAAGAAAAAAATTCACCCCTGTGCATTTGAATTAATGTATTATTCTTTTTCTATAACTCAATCTGGCACCCAAGCCCAGCTCTGATTAGCCCGTATTACACTTTGTATTAATATTACGCTCAACTGTTATTTCAAAACAGGGAGGACAAAGTCAGATCCTCACCTGTCAGCATGTCAAAGAGCTAAAAATGAACCGTTTTCTCAATTCTGCAGAATGTCGTGGATGGAATTAGCATTCGCGGGAGCTAATCGAGAGGAAAATGTTCACAAACCAGAGCCAGAAATAAACTGGAGCTTTGGGGGTGGGGATTCATAGTAGAGAGTTGACAAGGAATGTTCTGGCATGGGCATGCCAATCAAATATTTTTAGCAGCGCACAAAGACATTAAATGAGCAGAGGCAAATTAGAAGTATGCTGATTGCAGCCAAATTAGCATACATGGGTTTGGCATTGTGGGTGGGAAAGCAAAGTGTCACTGTGATCTGTTTATCATTTGATAAACAGCTCCTTCTGAGCTGATGCCATCTAAGCTAGTTGGGCTGGGCTAGAGATATCTGGATACCAAACCTAGTACAATCATAAGCCCGCCATGTGGCTTCCTCTCCCTGTCTCTCTCCCTGATCTTTGGATAGATTGAAGCTGCAGCCGCCACCGAAATGAACTTCTTGCAGTGGTGTACTTCTTCACGTCTGGGAGCATTCTTCTATGCAATGTTATCATTATTCCAGAATACTGTCTTCTTCACACCAATTTTTCTTCTACCACACCCACCCACCCACCCCTGACATTTGTGTAAGATCCAGAATGGATCCTCAATATTTCCATTTGTGTGGAACCTGTCTGAGCATCTTCCTGCTTTCTCTGTGGGTGATTAGGGGTCAGGGTCGGATTTAGGTTTGATGAGGCCCTTAGCTACTGGAGGTAATGGGGCCCTTTATATGTCCAGCTGTCCTTTGTCAACAACAAATTGTCGCCGTTTTTGTGATGAATATCTGCTAATTGGTAATTGGTGGACCTAATAGGTATCTAAAGTCATTTGCACATAATAAAATATGTATTTCATCAAAGTAATTGTTGAACTGAAATATTTTATTTGTTTTTTATCTTATATTTTGGAAATGTACATCCAGGTTTTTTCCTTTAATTTTTTTTGGGGGGGGCCAAGAGAGTGGGGCCCTAAGCTATAGCTTGTTTAGCTTATACATAAATCCAGTACTGGTAGGGGTTAGCACGCATTGCCCCCTGGTTTTTAATCAGGTTCTCTGTCAGACTTGACATTAGACTGAGAAACTGCTGTCAATATCAGTTTTGCATACAGATACTGATATTGTGCCAATATATTTTTTTTTATAAATTTTTATTACTTTTCAGATAGAAATGTACAGTCAGTATAAAGAAATAACAGTAAGAAAAAAAGAAAAAAAGAAAAAAGAGAAAACCATCTTTCCAAAATATTTTCTCATAACCAACTGGACTTCCCCACATCTCCCTCACCCTGCATTCTTTACAATAAAGATATCAGCAAATTGTTTCCTTGTTTCATGCATTCCTTTGTACTTTCAAATAGTTATATTTTATGTTTAAGATACTTATTATCTAATTACTTTGCCTTAAAATAAATATGATATCACTTTAAACATTAGTCCTTTCATAATTATAACTTAATTTCCCATATACCGAATCTTATTGCTGAAGCTAAATTTTCCAAGTCATGCAAACTCTTAACATTCATATAACTTATAATATTTTTGTAAATAGTCTTTAAATTTTTTCCAGTCCTCTTCCATTGTTTCTGCTCCCAAATCTCGGATTCTGCCAGTCATTTCAGCCAATTCCATATAGTCCATCAACTGCGTGTGCCACTCTTCCAGTGTGGGCAAATCTTGTGTCTTCCAGTATTTTGCGATAAGTATTCTTGCTGCTGTTGTTGCATACATAAAAAAAGTTCTGTCCTTCTTTAACACCTTCTGGCCAACAATGCCCAGGAGAAAGGCCTCTGGTTTCTTGGGAAAGGTGTACTTAAACACCTTTTTTAACTCATTATAAATCATTTCCCAGAAGACCTTCACTTTTGGGCAAGTCCACCAGAGGTGAAAGAATGTCCCTTCAGCCTCCGTACATTTCCAACATTTATTATCAGACAAATGATATATCTTAGCAAGCTTGAATGGGGTCATGTACCACCTGTATATCATTTTCATAATATTCTCTTTCAAGGCATTACATGCCGTGAATTTCATACCAGTGGTCCATAACCTTTCCCAGTCTTCAAACATAATGTTGTACCCAATATCCTGAGCCCATTTTATCATTGCTGATTTAACTGTCTCGTCCTGAGTGTTCCATTTAAGCAGCAGGTTATACATTCTCGAAAGTACCTTAGTCTTTGGTTCTAACAATTCTGTCTCTAATTTCGATTTCTCTACCTGGAAGCCTGTTTTTTTGTCCAACTTAAAAACCTCTTGTATTTGAGCGTAATGGAACCAATCTTGCACCCTAGTCTTTAATTTTTCATAACTCTGCAATCTCCAATTTTTGATATTGTGCCAATATATTGCCCATGACAGCTATCATTAGCTGCAGATAAAATGTAATCACGATAACCAGGTTTGTCCTAGCTCAGACAGGAAAAAGTATCTCCTTCCTTCTAGTCTCCTACTTTCCCACAGGGTTAGAATTCTTGATTGCCCAGTGTTATATAAAACAGGAAAGGGCTCACGGTACCCTGCATGCATGCTCATAACTTCAACATTTACTGGTTAGTAGAACACAACAATAGAATGATACGTTCAGGGCATTCCTATAACTACGGACCTCTTCTCAAACCAGACATGTTGGTGCAGATGAGGAAAACATTAAAGATCTCATCAGATTAAGCTCTCATCAGCACAGTCTTTTTGTATTTCATTTCCATTTAATACTAACTCCTACATCCACCCACCCTCCCATCATTACACCCATCTGTAAATATTAGGGGCAACAAGATTTGAAATATAGATATCAATATCAAGATTGATATCCGCTCTGTTTCTGTGATCTGTCGGCTTCAGAAATATATAAAATAAATAAAACAATTTTCCAGTAGCACCTTAGAGACCAACTAAGTTTGTTCTTTGTATGAGCTTTCGTGTCCATTCAGAAGTTTTATTTTTTATATATATTTCTACTGTGTCAGACCAACACAGGTACCAACCTGAATCTGTCTGCTTCAGTCTGCAGTTCAGGCTCAGTTCCACTTCATGTAGAGCTCTGTGTTCCCATTCACTCCTACAGAGAACCTAAAAACAGTTATTACTTTTTCACTTTTGGCAGAAAAGAATGAAATTTGCAGGCACAATGTCCTTCTGAGTGCATTAAGCCTACCAAATTGCAGGAAAATAGGACATGGGGCTTTTGTGGGGGAAGTAAGAGGTATTCACTTTCCTCCATAATCTGAATTAGGGGAATATTTTTATTGGGTCAACTAAAACGCCAACATCCATACATCTCCCAATGGGGATTTTGAGGCAGTGTAGAATGCTGCTTGCATTGTGCTCCAAGACATTCCTACCCCACAAGCACGATGGCATACAATTATTTTTTTAAAAAAAGTTAAATGAAACTTTTCGCTTTTATAAAAATTACCCACTGCTCTAATTTAACAACAGCAAAAATAATCAAAAGGTCTTCGCTTCTCGCAAATAAGCCCACAGAGCTACAGAAATAGGGAGACACAGAAAAACATAGAGCTATAGTAGCCATAAAGTTAGAAAGTACACACACATCAGAGCAACACAAAGCATTCTGAAGGCTCTAATCTGTTTTGAGGCACTCTGTTGACATTCAACTTGGGGAGGGTAAAATCACCCCAATACACCGTATTATTTGGGCTCACAGCATATATACCTGCCACCCAAGGATTAAACTTAATGTATCTGAGGAAGCGGGCTGCATTGGAGCAAACCAGGAAACCAGGAAGAGAGCCTTTTCGGTAGTGGTGCCCACCCTGTGGAACGCCCTCCAGTCAGAAGAGGAGATAAATAACTATACAACTTTTCGAAGAAATCTGAAGGCAGCCTTGTATAGGGAAGTTTTTAGCGTTTGATGTTTTATTATGCTTTTATATTTGTTGGAAGCTGCCCAGAGTGGCTGGGACAACCCAGTCAGATGGGCAGGGTACAAATATTATTATTATTATTATTATTATTATTATTATTACTACTACTACTATCCCACAAAAGCTGATGCAATAATACATTTGCCACAAAATTCTTCATAGTTTAGGATAATTTAGCACCAGATTAATTTTATAAAGTAATTTCTTGTGACTTTTACCTTCTCCATCTCTTATTCTCCCCATTTCTTGCTTTCTTTCAGTTTTCATTTTGCTTTGCATACACAATCGCACATGCGCACAGCACATGGCGGGGGAGGGGATTCCATGATGATTCCACAGTAGGTGTCTTTCCTAATTAAACAGATGGCTTCAATAGAGCTTTAATGAGGGTGATACTTTAATTTACTAAAAGCTATTCTATGTCACATGCCACTCAAAATCACCAATTGCACCTAAAGTATTCTCCCCATCACTGCCAACAGAACTATTCCCTCTGCCTGCCTTTCAGGCCTAAGGGAGAGGAAATTACCGTAATCAGTAATAAAAAGAATATTTTAAGATAAGAGTTGTGGCTTGCATTTTTTAAAAAATAAAAATAAAAAATCCATGTGTGCATAACTTTTCCTCCCCACTTTCTAATGTTTGGTTTCAGGTCCTATCACCATCATCACCGTCCTCTTGCAAACGAAAAGCCAAAGACCACAATACAGAAATGTACAGCAGTCAGATGGAAATCAGAAATGGTCAAATCAAAGGTTGACACAGGCAGTTGTAACAGCTCTCTGCCGTCAACACAGAGCCATCACCACACAGATGAGTTTACTCTTACCATCTTGGCTTATTGCTGAACAAGAAATGGCCAATTTTATTTTGAAGCAACCATCTGTTGCAAATGTACTCTTTGGTTATGAAAAAATGACCCTATCTAGTTTTTGAATATCCGGATACTTTAAGGTGAACAAGAGGAGCCTGGTTTCTGTTTCCCTCCACAGATGCTAAATCTGTTCCAGCCTTTCTCAACTGCTATCATCCCTGAACATTGACTATGCTGGCTGAGACTGAAGAAAGTTGTCATTTGAAACATCTGAAGGTTGGGCAATCAGGAGCAAGAGCATGCTGGGCCTCAGAGTTTGCATATCTTCCAACATTTCTCAAATGAAAATAAAGGTAAAGGTAAAGGGACTCCTGACCACTAAGTCCAGTCGTGACCGTCTCTGGGGTTGTGGCGCTCATCTCGCTTTATTGGCTGAGGGAGCCGGCGTTTGTCCGCAGACACCTTCCGGGTCATGTGGCCAGCATGACTAAGCCACTTCTGGCGAACCAGAGCAGCGCACGGAAACGCCGTTTACCTTCCCTCCGGAGTGGTACCTATTTATCTACTTGCACTTTGAGGTGCTTTCGAACTGCTAGGTGGGCAGGAGCAGGGACCGAGCAACGGGAGCTCACCCTATCACGGGGATTCGAACCGCCAACCTTCTGATCGGCAAGTCCTAGGCTCTGTGGTTTAACCCACAGCACTACCCGTGTCCCTTAATGAGAATAGGGATGTCCTATTTCCTATTCCATCATCATTCTTATTCTTATTACTCTTACTCTTATTCTTATTACTCTGCCCCAGCCACTCTGGGCATCTTCCAAAATATATAAAAACATAATAAAACATTAAACATTAAAAAAAACCTTCCTTATCCAAGACTACCTTCAGAAGTCTTCTAAAGGTACAGTTACTTATCTCCTTGGCTCAGGGGTCGCATAACTTCATACCCTCCAACATTTCTGCGATGAAAATAGGGATGTTTTAAGGAAAAGCGGGATATTTCGGGGTCAAATCAGAAACAAACCCAGAAGCTTTCTTATTAAGAATTTTAGGTACCGACATCCCAAAAGAACAGAAAAGACTCTTCACGTATGCGACAACAGCAGCACGGATGTTATTAGCACGCAGATGGAAAGAAGAAAAAGTCCCTACCGGGGGGAATGGCAAACCAAGCTGTTTGACTATGCCAAAATGGCAAAACTGACTGAAAAACTTGGGGACCAAGAAGACAAAAACTTCAAGAAAGAATGGGGGGAAATTATAATTTATTTAGGAGACCACTGTAAGCAGATCAAAACATTAGCAGGATTTTAATCTCACTTGTAATGTAACAAATACTATGGATAGAAACAAAATATAGACTATGAAATAATATGCAGTTGAAAAATGTTGATATGGAGGGGATGGCGGGGTGTATATCCTTTGTCTTCCTAGCTGATTAAGCAGGCCACTCTGTTAAAGTGAGGAAAATCCATGGATCAGAAAAATCCATCTAATTTCATCAGGGCAGTTCAGGACGTGAACTCTATTTCCTAGTTTCCATTCCCTTTCCACCTTTGCAAATGTTAATTTGTTCTCTTGCGGTGATTTCTTCCCTTCTCATAGACCAGTGAATGCCTAATGTAGATTGACCGACTGATATTGGTTTCATCCATAGCCAAGTCTGTCTTAGAGCAGAGCGTTCATTGCACAACATTTATCCTTTCCCAAGGGCATGACTGTGAACACAGGGTGAAGCATGACAGACTTTAGCATAAATGGTTTAAGAAATAGCTATTCCTGTGGCTTTCAGTGCTCATTCCTTCTGTCGGCTTCCTTGCCATGCTGGCACCAGATCACCTGGTAAGTTGCATATCCTACTGATGGCCAACAGGAACTTGGCTTCTGAGGATGCTTTATTAAAATGTCCTTAAGTTTGTGGGATGTGAAACACAAGAGCAGTCAAGCACAACGTTCCTAGAGTGAACATGTTTACACATAGGGAGGAATGTTTGTCCAGCCAGCAGGTAAACTTCCTGTTTCCTTCTGGGCTGTGACAGACTTCCTCTGCGTATGACTAGAGGTGGGTGTGGCCTCACCTGTGCAGGTAATGACAAAAGCACAGGGCAAGGCAGCCATCTCTCTCTGTGTGACTACTTTCACTGAAGAAGCAACATCTGCTTAGCCAAAGATACTCTCTTGGCCTCCAACCAAGAGAGGACAAAGAGACTGTGTCTTTATGGGATAGTTTCCAGGTGTATGTTTCTTTTCTAAGCTAAGTCTGCCTTCTGGGATCCAATTGTGAACAGAATGTGTGTAAACTCTTTTTATACTTTTATAGAAGACTCTGTCATGTCTTATCTTTTATGAGGGAATAAGGGGAAAATACCAGAACAGTTATTATACAGCCTTTAGCAAGCCTGAGCAAACGCATCTGCTGTGAGTTTAAAAAGGGGAAGGTTACTCTGCTAAATTGTGAACTTGTTAACACAAGTTGGAAAGGCTATAATCAAACAATATATCCTCTCCTGCATCCCTGAACATTCCCACAAAGTTATAAAACCAAAACTTCATACAGTTGTACCTTGGATCCCATACACCTTGCGAGTTGAACGTTTCAGCTCCCAAACGCTGCAAACCCGGAAGTGAGTGTTCCGTTTTGCGAATGTTCTTCAGAACCTGAACATTTGACGCGGCTTCTGATTGGCTGCAGGAGCTTCTTCCTGCAGTCAATGGGAAGCCATGCCTTGGTTCCTGAACATTTTGGAAGTCGAACAGACTTCCGGAACAGATTCCGTTCGACTTCCGAGGTACCACTTTACCTGCAATGCCCTTTTATGGAAGTAATGTGCAAAAAAGGCTGGAGGAAGGAAGATAGAGAAATTGACAACCTGGCTATTTTTAATTTTTTTTAGTCCAGCAGCCAGAAAGGCAAAGGGCAATTCTTTATCTCTGTTTTTAGCCAGATATCTTGGTTTGAATTGACTAGATTTTGTACTGGGCTCCACCTGCTCCAATCCCATCTGCTAAAAATGTTTGACTCCGCCCACTTTTCCATCTACAGGACAATTCTGGGCATCACCCTCAGTCTTTGCTCAGATACCAGCATTGATTTGGCAACTGTATGTCGCATAAGAGTCCAGGCAAAAGTGCCATCTCATTTGTGCTCAGAATCAGAATGACATGCTGCAGGAAAGAAAAACTACCCTCTCACCTCTGCCCTTTCATTTCAGAGCAGCATTTCTGGGAAATGGAACATATGAAACTTACAATTCAATCTCATCTATGTCTACTCAGAAGTTAGCCCTGTTGACTTTAATGAGGTTTACTTCCGGGTGAGTAGGTACTGGATTACAGCCTTAATTTCTTTTTATATGGCAGGAACACAGCCATGATTTTTAATGCAAGAGAATTGCCAGAAATGACTGCAGGGAAGATTAAAAAGCAGCCCAGGTGGAACATATTCAAAGAATGGGAACTGTGCAGGTATTATGTGAAGCTTGTAACAGTGCCAGTTCCAGCGATCCTCAGTGATACAGGGGCGACAGCAAATTATTAACTATTAGAAGTTTTATTCATGTCAAGAAACACTTTCAATGCTTTTTAATTACTGGCTACAAAATGCAAGTCCAAAAGCAACTTCTGATGTGGAATGATGAATGGCTGATCCTGAGGAGAAAAATAAAATAAAACAAAATCCCATTGGATCGGCTGAGCTCTATTGCTACAAAGAGGAAGAGCTAAAGTTGTTTTTGGTGTTTTAAGTAGGCCAATCTCCCCTTTAAAACCATTAATTGTTCATCTTCAACCTTGGCACTCCACTCTCAATATCTTCATTTGATAGAGCCCCATTGTCTTGAGACTAAAGCGCCTCGCCCCTTTACATTCTGTTTTCTTGCAATCGCATGCCAAAGGATATATTAATGGCAGTGAGAGGCGAAATAAAAATTATTGTGAAAGAATTAACAGCTACAAAAGAGACACACAGAGAGAGAGAAGCTTGTAAAGTAATGCTCAAATCCTGAAATAGCTATTATAAACATTTGTGCTTGCTACGGCTTGCAGTTAAACTTTAAAAATAGCAGTTAAATATGCATGTTAATAACATCCACAAGGCATTTCTTTCAAGCCTGTTTGGGCTGTTGAAGGGTTTAATTTAACCACAGCATTCACTTATGTCTAAGCAGTTAAAATTTTCTTTCAAGCTCAAAGGAACTGGGGGTTGGGACTATGATCTAATTGGTGAGGAATGAAGAATGTTTTTCATGTTTTATAGACAACATGAATCCTGATCATTTTACACCAATAAATTATAGACCACTCTACTCACTCCATCTCCCTCTGGCTGCTCAGACCCATCTCTCATTATGCTATAAAAGTAACTTGCCATATTTAGACGCTCCTAGGAAGCTCCCCTGCCAGAGTTTTATTTTTGTATCACTAATACGCATTCACCAGTCTTCTCAGAGCCTGCTAGGTTCCTTTATTGGCTCTAAGTAAATTAATTTATAGCTACACCTACATGTCAAAGGGGATGTATAGGGAAGCCAGCCTGCTAGAGGGAGCGATAATTTATTATTGATTTCTTTTCCCTCCCCCCCCCCAGCTTCTTTCTAAGAGCAGCTACAATTCACTCGCCAGTCAGTTCCTTCTTTTACATCACAAATGATCTACAGAACATGGCTGGCATAAAGAAACAGCTCCAGCGAGTAAGGTGAAGGAGCTAAAAAGTCATCATTGCATTATTTCCTCGTGCCTTAAAACAAACTGCATGTCATTGAAACATGAATCATGTTTTTTTAAAATAAAAAAGCACATACAAAATGAAGACTGCAAATTATGCCCTTTAAATGGATAATTTGCCTTTGAAAAGAAAACCCAGGGATCATCTTACACATAGTAATTTAAAAAAACAAACAAAAAAACCATAATATTTGTATGTTACCTTATCCACAGTCAAGCAGAAATTCCCTTCAATGGGATTAGGGCTTTTTTAGCACTATGACAAATTATAGCTTTTTAACAGAACAACAGTTTACTTTGGGACTTCAAACAAACATTTAATTTAAAAGGAAATGAAATACAGTAGCTACTTAAGTCCCTGACTTGCCAGTATTTTAAAGACACGAAGAGAAAATGTTTCCCTCGCCCGTCTCCCTCTCCATTTCTACCCAAACAAAACGCAAGTGTAAAAATCTGCAGCTACATTTGAATAAGGATCTACTAACATCTTGCTTTGTGGGTCCCAGAAGAGAGCCATGGGTGCTCTCTTATGCCATGGTCCTTTTCCTCAGTCCAAAGGAGTACTAAAAATAAGCCTAAGTGTTAGGTTGTAAATCATTCTGAAAATAGGAACTGCAGAGAACTTGGAGGTGAAAACGAATATTCCTCCTCAAAATTAAACTCGTTGCTCCCATTTTACAAGGCAGCACACTGCACCTCTGAGTTAAGCAGCCAGGCCAGCAGGTGGCAGTAGTTTGATCACCCTCCTAGAATCACTCTTCCACCTGAAGTAAACAACAACAAATGGGAGGTGCTATGGATAAAGGACAATCACTTAACTTGCCCTCTCCAAACCATTCACCCTAAATCCTAATTCTCTGAATAACTGGTCCACCTTTATTAAGATCAGGACTATTCACAGTGTTACAATGGACCACGCATGGGCAAACTCGGACCTCCAGATGTTTCAAGACTACAATTCCCATCATCTCAGACCACTGGTCCTGTTAGCTAGGGATGATGGGAGTTGTAGTCCCAAAACATCTGGAGGGCCGGGTTTGCCTATGCCTGCAACGGACCAACAAGTTCTGATGAATGCTAGAGACAGAATTGGCTAACTTGGCTTTTGCATTTTTAAGGGGTTTTTTTCCCCTTTAGTTCTCTGTCCAATCTGAGATTTTTTTAATACATATTTCTTGCACTAAGCCCAGCTCTAATTGCTGCTAAGTCAAAGGAGGTGCATTTCATCAAAGCTTTTATGGACAGCGAAAAGCACCACTTTGGAGGGTCTGCAAACAGGGGCAATGGTGTATATCCATTTGGTGTGGATATACCAACTTTGAAGTGGTTTGATGGCATTGCTACGGAGGCAAATCAATTTGGCTGCAGGGTGTCCCATTCAGAGTGATGGCAGGAAGCATTACTGGCACTCTGAATTGGCTACGTGGCTTTGTGGTGTTTGAAAACCCTCATTCTAACAATGTAAATCTCAGTGTGAAAGCTGTGTGCTTTGGGAGGGAGGGAGGGAGGGATTCAAATGCAATAAATAAATAATACTATATTAAGGCTTAAACAACTTGTGGACAGGGTTTAGGTTTAGCATAATGTACAGTACAGTACAAGAAAATATTGTTCCCCATTCCGCTTTCATTTTCATTTTTTCTAAAGGATCGTTGTATCAAAATGTTGCATATTGTAATATGAGTCACAGAGCTGAAAGGAACCTTGGAGATCATCCAGTCAAACGCCCTGCCAGTGCAGAGCATCCACTACTACAGAAATGAGCATTGCTTAATCCAGGGGGGGGGAGAGAGAGAGATTTACAGCTGCCTTCAAAGTAGTTGTAACTTTTGTGGAGCATAATTTAAAGCTTTTGGAAGCTGCTTTCTTTCTTGGAAAGAAATTGTTTCTTTATTCTGGATCTACCTTTCCTCTCCAATTTCCAGCTGAAAAGTACAATTTGTTTAGCACTCTTAACTTTCATATTTGCCTGAAAGTTTCAAATAACTGACAAAAGTCCCACTCCTGACCCCTCAGTTGGGAATTACAGTGGTTCCTCAGGTTACAGACGCTTCAAGGTTACAGACTTCGCTAACCCAGAAATAGTACCTTGGGTTAAGAATTTTACCTCAGGATGAGAACAGAAATCATGCTCCAGAGGTGTGGTGGCAGCAGGAGGCCCCATTAACTAAAGTGGTACCTCGGGTTAAGAACAGTTTCAGGTTAAGAACGGACCTCCGGAACGAATTAAGTTCTTAACCCGAGGTACCACTGTATAGCTTCAAAGGGCTTCAAGTTGTCTATTGGTGCACTTTCATAATAAAATATGACTTTTTATTAAGATACGTATGGTGACTACAGACTACAGTACACTGCCATACCAGAGCCTCCAACATTTCACCGATGAAAATAAGGGTGTCCCATTCCATAATAATATTTTTCTACTTATACCCCACCCATCTGACTGGATTACCCCAGCCACTCTTGGCTGCTTCCAACATATATAAAAACATTTTAGAAAATTAAACATTAAAAAACTTCCCTATACAGGGCTGCCTTCAGACAGCTTGGGGGTTGGAAAACTCCATACCCTCCAACATTTTTCCAATGAAAATAAGGATATCCTTGTCAGTTTGTATTTCTTAATGCAGAAAGTATTGATCTGATGTGTAGAGATCTTTCCTATTCTAACTAATTCCAGAGGGTTCTGGAAGCTTCTGGAAGATTCTCCGTGTGAAAGAAACAAGGTTCATGATATTTGGGTTATTCCTTCAGAGAAGCTGAGTACAGCTGGCTTAAACTGGTCCTGTTATCCTTTTCTGTCAAGGTCATGCTGACTATAAAAGTAGGGCCAGAAAGAGCCTGGGTCTTCACTTTCTCTTTCTATCTCTCTCCCTTCTGGTGTGGTGTTCTGTACATAGTATGCTTAGTGTTAAGGTTTAGACTTATTATAAGTTATTGTAATTTTAAGTTAAGTCTTCTGCAACTGGATTTCTTATGGACAGGGCCAATCCTGAAAATTTCTCCGATGAAAATAGGGATATCCTAAGGAAAAGTGGGACATTTCAGGATAAATCAGAAACTGGAACGGCTTCTGTAAATCAGGGACTGTCCCTGGAAAATAGTGATATTTGGAGGGTCTGCCATACACAAATATAGCATGCAAATCAGACAATTAAATATGTAGTTCACGGAAGTCCCTGCAATTAGGGAAACACTTTTGAAACCAATGCAGTCCTGGAAATCTCTCCAAGCCCGTATCCCTGATCTATTCCTGGTTCTATCCCTATGCCCATCTGTGCAAGTGCTCCAGAATGGCTGTGACTGTCAATCGTGTACACACTGCTCTTTGAAAAAAGGCCTATGCGAAAAGTCTGGAACACATCATTGGTTAAAGTAACATTGCATGCAGAAGGGTTCAGATCAGTAATGTGCAGGGTAAGCAAATTAGACCTTGATGTGCAACACACCAGGGTCTGGATTCCATAATGTATAGATGGGTAAAATTTCTGGGAGCGCCACCCTACCACATAATAAAAAGTTGTAGATGACTGTAATTATCCCAAATGTATGAGAAGCAACATGGCATAGGAAAAATGAGTCATAATTAAGGGGGAACTTGATTAATATTGGCTTGCCTTTACAAAGCTTAACTGTCCGGCAGGATAGAATATAATTATGGTATATGAAACTGTAATTTAGTCAGATTTGAAAAGGCGATGATACAGCATGACATTATGTGTGTGTGTGTGTGTGTGTGTGTGCTGCCAATGAAATAATCTCAATGTTTCAACTCTGAAGTGTTCTCCTGTATTTAATTTTGCACAAACTGGTATATTTGTAATGTGTCTGGAACTGCAATGCACACGAGGCTGAAACAAGTCCTTTTCCATCTGAGCTGAATGCCTGTTGAATTTTAATGGGATAGATTGTCTCTTTTAATGTGTGTTTCTGTTCAAACTGATTATGTTAAAGTAAGCTGCAATTGAATTATTTATAGGCTATTATTTGGGATTATTTGTTATTTCATTAGCACAGGGCTTCTGCGTAGATATTTATAGTTTCTAAATATTTTAAATAACATGGTTCCAGCCAGATAATTTACATAAGTGGTACATTACTTATCATGATTTTTTTCCAACTTTAGACAAAAATGAGTTTCTCCTATCCCACTACTGATTCGTATTCCCCACACCCACCCCACCCTTACGTACGTCAAATTGTATTTGACCTGGGTAAAACAAAAGCTGGTGCCATTTCAAATACCTTTGGCCTGAGAAAGCATATCTACCATCTTTAAATTCAATTTCATCATTACATATCTCCAAGAATTTTCCTAGCGTGAAGTTGCCAGTGTTAACTGGTAAATATTCATCAGCAGGCTATGTTTTTTTGACAGGAGACTGCATCAGAGTTGGCATCTATTTTCCTTTCTACTTCCCATCAAAGATGTATATTCTCTTAATTTATGTCTGCTGGAGCTTTCCTAAAAGTTTACCTTTCCTGGAAATAAATGCCCGTGTGTGTATATTTCTTGTGTGACACTTATACACATTAAGACAACAGTGGTTTGGATCCAGATTTAATCACGCTTCAAACCATATCAGTGGGACTAATGTAAGATCCATTGATTTCAGTTGGTCTACTCAAAGCATGACTAAATAGGGTTGCCACCTGCCCTGTATAATATGGGATTGTCCCCTATTTCCGTGTAGAATGTTATGTCCTGTATTGATACAGTTTTGTCCTGTAGTTATTATTATTAAAGATTTTCTTGGTTTACAAATGTACATGCCTTGTCTCTTTTTTCAGGTTGTACAAGAGGAACTGCGGGTCAGTAGCATCCATGAATCTTGCTGCATTGCATGTTTTGGCATTAACAGTCGCTAGTAACATTCCCATACATCCCATCTTCATAGAATAAGCATAGAAACATCCTAACTGAATATGATATTTAAGTTTGATTGCTGACAACTAAATTGGCAAAAGATAATTCAAATGCTGAAGTACTGCCCCAATGGTGTCTCATTTTTTAACAATAGGACTGAGTACTGGAAAAAGGTTTCCCTTCTCTTTTTTTGAGGAACGGCTAAAGTTGTGCACCTAGCACACGTTAAAGTTAATTCTTAGGTATCACCCTTTACACTAGACATTTCAAGAAATCCACAAAAATCTATGGAATTGATAATACAGTCTGGCATGCGTGAAGTACATATTTTAATTCTCCCCACCCCCTCTTCTTCCCCCCTTCCTTCTTCCTCTATTGTGAGTCATAATAAGCCCTATGGCACTCCCAAATATATTTCAAAGATAAGACATCACACTGTGGGTTGCAGTACTTAAATTGAGATGTCATACTTTGTCTTTGAACTACTTTGCAAAGTGCTTCAGGAAACATTAGATTCTTTGAAAGAATTTTCTCTGGCTTTAGAAATGTTGGAGTGTCCTTAATTTTTTTTTAAAAAAAGGTCCATGAGAGAGTAGTGATCACAGTTTGAATTAAAAAATCATTAGCGGGAAGCCACTATGCTGTTGTGCAGAGGTGATTTCAACAGGAGGCACCAACTTCCTACTAAAAAGCATTATAGTTTATAATAATATGCATTAGTATTTCCTTATAGTGGAGTAAATTTTGTCTGTGTTCGTTGAACTTAGTCATGGCTTCTGTCCCACTAATTTAAATGGACAGGGTAGCCAAGTATCCTACTTTCCAGAAGATGGTCCTCTGTTTCAAGGTTCTGCCTAGTCCAAGTCTGGTTTGTTGGTAAAGAAACCATGAGGAAGTAGAGTGCCTGACATTGCCCATCAACAGTTAGAACCTATAGAAAATGGATGTCCAACCAGTAGATCATCAGATGATCGCGGTCGATCACGGGCTCCCTTTTGATTGCTGGATGAGAAAAGCATTGTGTTGAAGCAGTCCGCCCACCGCCACCCTCATACTTTTTGTGTCTTTTGTGAAGTGTGTGATTGATTTTGATATAAAAGTTGCCTTTATCTCTGCGTCCGCTTTTGAAAATGAAACTTTATGTTCCGCTGTGTGCTCCCCCCCTAAAAAAAGCTCAACAAATTTGGCCTCCCCTAAAAAAAGTCAATGGGTAGATCACTTCCAATTGGTTTATACTGGGAGTAGATCGTAGTCTCTAGGGCAGGGGTCAGCAACCTTTTTCAGCTGTGGGCCGGTCCACTGTCCCTCACACCATGTGGTGGGCCGGACTATATTTTGGAGGAGAAAAAATGAACGAATTCCTATGCCCCACAAATAACCCAGAGATGCATTTTAAATAAAAGCACACATTCTACTCATGTAAAAACACGCTGATTCCTGGACCGAATCCGCGGGCCGGATTGAGAAGGTGATTGGGCCGCATCTGGCCCCCGGGCCTTAGGTTGCCTACCCCTGCTCTAGGGAGTTGGACGAGCCTGCTATAGAACAAACTAAGTGAAAAGGCACACCGATCACTTGGTCACAGTCTTCCCCAGTATGGTGAGATATACTGGATTTCACATTTCAATTACCGTATAGTTCTTGTTTCTAAATTGGGATCTATAGTAGTGATGGGCAACCTATGGTGGACTCCAACTTCCATCAGCCCCAACCAGCATAAGCAACACTTTGGGATGATGGGTATTGTAACCTACAGATTCTCCATCTCTGATCTTTATATATAAATCGGTGCATGCAAATGTTATGCAATTAAATTAGCACATGCAAATGTTACACCACCCTGTCTCTCTCCCTCCCCCCTTTTGCTTATTCATTTCCTCTTGGCATAACTGGCCATGCTAATGCAAGCACCCAAAAGAACCAAGGAGTTTGGAGGGGAAACCCCAAGGTAACTAAATCATATTACCATCACAAAAGGTTGCGGAGTTTTCTTTTCCTATGTGGTCCCTCTCAAAGTAATTGTTATATACTGCAATGACTCTGGAACTCCCTCTAAAATGGAATGGTAAATATAGCCAATCTCAACAGCTCACATTTTATAACTAATTCAGACAAACTACACAATCAGGAGTGTTTGAGAACCAACATAATGATTCAATCCTAGACTGTTACTTAAGCTATACATATAACGGTTCCAGACATTAAAGACCTGTGTTCAAAACTGTAAAGAAAAGAGTTTCTTGTCACATGAATTTCTATCAAAGCCCATAATCTCTGTTTCTCAGCAGAGGCTATCAGATCTCAATGCCACAATAGCCCCAGGAAGGACTAAATGAAATCACCCAGCCCCAAGTTCAGTCTCCTTTTTCAGGGATCAAATACCCTTTGATATGCAGTGTATGAACGCATATAGAAAATTGCTTCCTTTGAAGCCAGGGTAATGATATGGTGATAATAAACTGAAGTTGCCCTCTTCCTGTTCTCTGTAGGCTTTTGAAGTCTTTAAGCTGTGATCCTTTACCACTTACATGAAACTTGGTTTCACTGGGTTCACTGAAACTTGCTTTGATGGAGTGTTTTTCAAATCAGATGCAAGTGTTTGGATAGTGCGCAAACACAAAAAGTAAAACACAAGATGTAATCTCAGCCATCCTAATTAACAAAGCGTTAGACTCCGCACATAATTCATATTATAGAGCTGTAGACAGACAGAGCCTATTTGGGTATTGTAGGTTTAGAGCTAGACTTCAGGATTGTGACTGAGGATGCAAGCCCGCCTGCCTGTCTCCATGTCAAGTTGGAGTAACACTTTCCTTTTTGAAATGCAAATACCCATCAATGCCCACTAAGGTTTTCTGTCAGGTTATTCACATTTGCTTCCCAAAGGCTTCCTTCAGACTTCCTTGTTTGGCTGCCACCTTAAGGCTTCTCATGGGAGAAGACAACAAGATGATGATGATGATCTGAATTTATGAAGACCATCCATCAACATAGGTTGTCCGAGCAGCTGAGGAAACAAAGAACAATATGCAAAAATAGATTGTACAGAAATATAGCAGCAAAGACAATGAAGCATAGTATATAAAACCTTCCTTTCTAGCAAAGGAAAAATTAAAGCAATTAACAGCTCATTTTACCTGTATGCAGAGTAGCAAGTGCCCCTTATTTTGGCAAAAATTGAAAAATCTGAAGAAAGGGGGGGAAAGCAGCCCCCATTCATGCAGTCAATTAACTTCAGTTGGCTTTACATGACCATTAGTAGACATTTCCTCCTCTAGATGGATTAGTGTAGATGTTTAGACAGATGAAAATCTTTTCTCAATGAGCAAAAGAATTTTCCTTAGCTGGGTCTATGTAACAATATGCATTATGTGACTTAGGGACAAATCATACAGCACAGCTAAAAAGAGAATAAAGAGGTAGTATTTAATTTTCCAAAAATATTCTATTCTAAATCCATTGTGACAACCGCAGGTTGAGGAACGTTAACCCCAAATCCCTGTCCGCATCAGAGTGTAATTTTGACAGGTAGATTAATGCACAGGCACTCGCTTTTGCAACTCGGTGTTAGCCCTTTTCAGCAATATTATGTATTAATCTTGGCACTAAAGTCTGCGCTCAGGAAAGCTGGCCTTGTTGGTCCCAAGGCATTTGTGGGCTGGCGTTGATGCGGTAAAGCTTTGTTTGAAAATGTACAGAGCTTGCTAAAGACAATCACAGGAGGGAGACCCTTAATTTAACCTCAAGCTTGCAGCATTTCCCGCAGGACATACAGATGACTGATAACACAGCAGCAGGCAAGGAAAGTACCAAATTATTGAGAAGCAAAAGCAGCAAATCAGCAGCGTTGATTTTCTTCCTCTAAATCACTGTTTATACATACGGTCATGCATGCCTGGCTAAGGAGCAGAGACATTACGAAGCAACTTAAAAGCAGTCTTTTAATTAAAAGGCACTCGTAGCTGGATTTTCAGAACGCTATATCCAAAGTACATGAAATAAGGTCATATCTCCACCAGGTAGCAAAGCAAAGTCATATCAGTCCATTTCACTCTTCTTTTTTAAATAAAAGGTTAGGATGGTTGCCTTCTTTGATCTTGGACAGTAAAAGTTAGCCTGTATTAAGTTAAAAATATGTATACAGACCCTCCAAGTGTACCTGTTTTCCAGGAACAGTCTTGGATTTACAGAAGCCGTTTTCTGATTTGATCCCAGAATATCCCACTTTTCCTTAGGACATCTCTATTTTCATAGGAGAAGTGTTGGAGGGTATGGTAGGATGTCCCTATTTTCATTGGAGAAATGTTATGCAACACCAGAGCCAAGGAGAGAAGTATCTATAGAACCTTTAGAAGACACCTGAAGGCAGCTCTGTGCCAGGATGTTTTAAAATGTTTTATTATGTTTTTATATATGTTGGAAGCCACCCAGAGTTACTGGGGCAACCCAGTCAAATGGGTGGGATATAAATTATCATCTTCATCATTATTGAATAGGACGTCCCTGTTTTCATCAGAGAAATGGTGGAAGGTATATCTACACCTTCACATTATACAGGATCAAATTACATCATCAACCTGATGAGCAATTATTTGTAACTTGCATACTCTTTGTAAGATGCAAGTTCATCCAACCCGAGATATCTTGTTACCTCTTACGTGTTTCTATGTACAGAGCAGGCCGGCAAATACTAATGCAATGCTTAACAGACAACGTGATAACCTTTCCCATGGGAACATTAGAGAGTGGTGTTAATGAGCACTCTAATAGCTTGCTTCTTAAGTAGTTTAGGTAAATAGATCTTTATTAACAAAGATTACACCTGATATTTTTCTGTATAATGGGACTGAGGCATGTGCGGTTGGGGGAAAAAACCTGGAAAATACTTGGCGTATGTTTTCCCCTATTTGCCATTGCTGCTTTGCCAACCAAATTGCTTCCAGTTCTACGAAGCTAAATAGAACATTAATCTGGTGAGATTGGAGGCAGAAATGACTGTTGCTTGGTGATCATGATTCCTAATAATCCCCGGTCAAAATGAGTCAAGACTCTAGAGTTGTAATTTGGTGGGTGAAAAAGAGTACACAAATAGAGAATATCTAAAATTCTTTGTAACATTTACTTCCCTCATTAAGAATAGGGTGCATCTTCCATAGCTGCTTTTTAAAAGTCAGATACACATCTGACAACACACAATGAAGACGTATGCCACAGTGAATCTGTTGGATTGTAAGGTGCTGCAAGACTATTTTTTTCTGCAGCAGAATAACATGGCCATTTCTTCTGGAAGCAGGCATACATCAGGCCATGAACAAGTTGGTCTCAGCCTGGGCTGAAGCCCCATTAAAGTGCATCACAAACAGTAGTGGAAGCAGGGATGGATTTAGGTTTGATGAGGCCCTAAGCTACTAAAGGAATTGGGGCCCTTTATATGTCCAGCTGTCCTTTGTCAACAACAAATTGTCACTGTTTTTTGTGTTGAATATATGCTACAATATGGTAATTTATGGACCTAATATGTATCTAAACCCATTTGCAGATAACAAAATATGTATTTTATCAAAGTAATTGTTGAACTGAAATACAATTAAGCATAAGTATATTAATAGTGAAAAACAGTGGTACCTTGGGTTACAGACGCTTCAGGTTACAGACTCCGCTAACCCAGAAATAGTACCTCAGGTTAAGAACTTTGCTTCAGGATGAGAACAGAAATCGCACAGCGGCTGTGCAGCAGCAGCAGGAGGCCCCATTAGCTAAAGTGGTACCTCAGGTTAAGAACAGTTTCAGGTTAAGAACGGACCTCCAGAACGAATTAAGTTCTTAACCTGAGGTACCACTGTAGAATCATAGAATCATAGAATTGTAGAATTGGAAGGGACCCAGTGGATCATCTAGTCCAACCCCCCTGCAATGCAGGGAAATGCAGCTGCCCCATACGGTGATTGAACCTGCAACCTTGGCATAATCAGCACCACGCTCTAGCCAACTGAGCCTGTAATTATTAAGCTCTAACTTAAAATGATTGGGGGCCCATTACTTACATCATAGGAGCCTACACAACACAAAACACTGTTTGTAGGTTTTATTTTATTTGTGTTTATCTTATATTTTGGAAATGTACATCCAGTGGTTTGTTCCTTAAAATTTTTTGGGGGCCCCAAGAGAGTGGGGCCCTAAGCTATAGCTTGTTTAGCTTATATGTAAATCCAGCACTGCGTGGAAGCCAAATCAGCCTACACAATAATAGGATCCACATCGCAATGGGTTTCCCAGACAGCATTGTTTCTGTTATTAAAGGAGCAACTTTATGATGGTGATGAGGATGATGATGATGATGATGATGATACATACCACACATATGACTGGGTTGCCCCCAGCCATTCTGGATGGTTCCCAACAAAATATTAAAAACCCAGCAAAACTTCAACCATTAACAACTGCCTTCAGATGTCTTCTAAAAGTTGTGTAGTTCTTTATCTCCTTGACATCTGATGGGAGGGCGTTGCACAGAGCAGGAGCCACTGCCAAGAAGGCCTTCTGCCTGCTTCCCTGTAGCTACACATCTTGGTGTTGGACCTCAGTGTGTGGGCTGAACGATGGGGATGGAGTTACTCCTTCAGGTATACAGGTCAAGGTGCTCTATTTTCATGTGCAATAATGAAAGAGCAGAGTGATAGGCAGTCAAATATGAGCATAGTTCAGTTCACTGATTTGTTGATGGATACCCCAGCTCAAATTTGTAATAGCCAACCAGGATACCGAAAAAATCAGCATACCCAGGAATTGGACCTTCAATGTGGTAACACCTATACACCTTCCTGATACATCTCAGTGCCTGTTGGATACCTTCTGCTTTCAACAAGGCTTTTAATTGGAATCCTTTACTCCAGTCTAGATCTGTATGGAATTTGAAATTGTTTTTATATATGGAACTCTTTTTAGTTGTTTGTATGTACACAATTGTTTTCATATATGGATTTGCTTTTGTTTGTTTTAATTGGTGGCATATTTACGGTGAAATCACTTTGAGATCTTTTATGGGAAGTGATTAATAAATGAATTCAAACAAACATATGGTACTTCCATTGCTGAGTTTTGCTTGAAAATGGTTTGTTTGACAGCCTGTCCATAATTCAGTACTGGCCCTGGTATGGTTTTCATTTGAACCTGTGGATTTGCAGATCTGTTATTTGAAAGGAACCAAACAAACCAGAGTTTTTCCATATGAACGTTTTGCAACTTCTTTTTGCATGTGTCCTTAACAATTCTGTGCACCAGGTCTTTGCATGTTGTCAAAAAACCCAGAGTGTAATAGTTTTGTCCTCTCTTATACCATAATCCTATGATGTCCTACAGTGGGACTCAAAAACAAGTCCCATTATATTAATGAGACCCATTCCTTTTTAAGCGGTTTGAAGATCTCAGCCTTACAGCACAATCTGATGCATAAATATTCAGAACTGATGGGGTTTACTCCCAGGAAAGTGTGCATAAGTTTGCAACCTTAAACATGCAATTCTGTTGCTCTGTTTTTCACCTTTTTACAGAACGTCACTTCAGTTTTTCTACTTATACACAATTATAGCACAATAGCACATCTAATCTATCAAATATCCTTTCTGAAAGGACTAGGTGAAATCAAATGTTATACTACTCAGTCAATTAGCAATTGCTTGAACCTTTGGGAGGGGGCAGGTTGAGGGTGGAGTAAGTAATAGGTGTGAGGGCACCAAATTGGATCAGGATCCTGCTGGGGAAGAAGGATTCTTTCTCCTTCTACTCTAGTCCAGTCCTGATTGGGGTTTCACACCTGCCATTTACTCTAAAACAGGCACGTCCAACTCCCAAGAGACTGCAATCTACTCACGGTATAAAAAGACCGGCTGTGATTTACCCATTCTCATTGCCAGGAGACAGTTGACCAAAGCTGTTGAGCTTTCTTTTGCTCATGCTTCCATTTCCTCCTGTTTCTGTGTAACATGTATTCAGACTTGAGCAATGACAATTTTAGGTCCAGAAATACCTAAGGATCAGAAGAGATTATTTATGTATGCTACAACAGCTGTGAGGATGCTCCTTGCCCAAAGATGGAGGGAGGACAATCTACCTACAAAAGAAGAATGGCTGATGAAGATGGTGGACTAACTATGCCGAATTGATGAAAATGACCACGAAAATCAGAGATCAAGAGGACAATAAATTTAATAAAGAATGGGGAACTTTTTTAAAGTTACTTGAAAGAACACTGTAAACAATTGAAAACATTGGCAGGATTTTAAAATCACTTGCAATGAAGCGAGAACTATGATAAAAATTGAGATTTAAGAAAATATGGAGAACATTATATGATGCAGTTTGAAAAGAATACCTGGGGGAACCATGGAGGGGTGGAGGGAAGTTCGGGGATTCTGAGAATCCTATTTGTAAAATGATTATGATTTATGTATGATGACAAATGTTAAAAGTGAAAATGATTTTTTTAAAAAAAATTAATTAAGAGAAATCGGGTCCTCCTTTAAAGAGGGTACGTATTGCGGTGAGACCTGGAAAACCGACACCCCGTGTTGTAAGTGGATACAGTTGGTCAACCACAACACCCGATTGGTAGGTCCCTCATAGCTGGGTGCAATCTGGCCAATGGGACGCAGTCCAAACTGTTTGAGGGACCTATTTATGCCCGTGCACGTGACCCAGAGCTTCCTCTATTGGTGCGTGCATTCAGAACACCCGCCCACCTCTCCCTACTTTTAGGGCTTTGCGCTTGACCTTGCTATGCCATCATGTGTCGTTGGGACAGCGGCCCAGCAGGAATTTTCCCCACTTGGCTGATTGGCTGGTGCCATTTGAGGTTCGCCTGCCACGTAGCAAATCGCCACAACTTTTAAGGTTGCGGATAGGCTCTGGTTCAGGTGATAGGGATGGGAGAACACTCTCACCATCCCTATGTGAAGGGTATTCCGTTAAAGGAATCCAGGGACTCGATGGTTTGGTCAACCCCTGTGAGGGGGTTGTGCCCGTGCCTGAGTCCAGGGGGACATTTGGGTGGCAGAGTTAGCCTGTTCCCGGCTTTCTGCTTATCCAGGTGTTCACCCTTGGCTGACCTATGCTGGAACCCTGGGTCAGCGCTACCTGCGTGGCAGGGAGCTAGTCAAACCAGAGCCTATGCAACCAATCACTTTCTGTAACCAATAAAGTTGTGGCCTAAATTCTGCCAAAAACCAAAACCAAAATTTGAGTCAAATGTGAATTTATTTAGGGGGGAGGTTTCTGAGTCTGAACACGCAAAAAGTGCTCAGCCAATGAGATGAAGCCACAACACTAGCTTTCTGGGAGTAAAAGGAGGAGGGGAATTTCTCTCCCTTATTCTAAAAGAAGAACCAAACAGGAAGCATCACAAAGGAAAACATAAGCTACCCTTCTCCATTTTATATTTTATATACAGAAAGATCACGTTGACATTATTGACATGTTGTTGGCAGAAGAAGCATCTTCCTTTTCTTCTTAGCATACAACTGTGTGCAAAACCTGATTGTTCAAAGGCTGTTTGTGTCAAGTGTTATATGGGTCTGATTTTTTTCCCTTTCCCTTTTTACTCCTCTTTAACCTTGATAATAGTAAATAACAAAAAGCACCCCAACTGGGATGCTTAAGTGCCTGGAGAAAGAAAACACGAGATACTATTTTGTTAAGGATTTTAAATCAGCAGAAGGGCAAGGCAAAATGTTACCCCCGAAGAAGCCGTACCATCACATTGAGCGAGAACTAATGAAATCCTAAGAGGGTTTGTTACATGAGCCAGTGGACTGGAGCAACCTTTAACATGTAGGAAACTGAAGTTAATTAAACTGTTTATGGGCATTCTATCCATCATCTCATCAGTGTATTCTATCTCCTCTCCAAGCTGATTTGCATATTGCAATTGTGGGGGAAATGTTTGCAGGCCAGTGGATAAACCATGTTTACCGTCTTCATTGATTTGGTATTTGTGTATAACCTTTATGTTTCATTTCTCCAGTAGTATTTCTTTTAGCTGCTTTGGCAGCACTAAGCGTTTGATTGCAAAGCAATTAGACACTTCTGACATGCAGCAGACAGTAGGAATATGCCCTTCAAAGGATTAATCAGCTATTAAGTCATCTCTGCAGCTTGAAAGTGCACACAAAGGGTTCCTTTACAGAAGAAACCCAATTCTAATTTTAAACCAGGTCTGTACCTGTGCCTTGACTGAAGCATGACCAAAGCCATGCTCATATTTCACCAGACAATGGATGCTTTGGCAGAGGCTTCCCTGACACACAATATATTTTTGAAAACTCAATGTAACATGCTGCCATCTGTGAGATAATTTAGAACCATATTTAACACCTGCATGCATTAATTGGAGTCAAGAGAAAAATGAGAGCAAATCTTTCCTGTAATGATTGGAAAGGTGAAGGAGAAAGCTGGTGCCTTTGGAACATAAATGCCTCATTTTTATAATTCAAACCTTCACTCGCTGACATTTTCCATATCAGGTTTTGACAAGATTCTTTCTTGCTGCGCTTGGCAAGGAATATGTTCATCTAGTTCTGGCATTCCCATGAGGTGAGATAAGTCTCCATGAGACTGCATGGACCATTCTTAAAGAAGCACAGAACACCCTCTATTATTCCTATATCTTTGTGCCTCTCTGTTTAGAATATTTCACCCATTTCCAAGCAATACCTTGAGCCTGTTTCCTTAATTGATTTAGGATCACAAGGCCTTCCTACTTCATATTATTTCTCCACGCTTCCACTTGACAAATATGAATGATGGTAATTATGATGTAACCATTTCAACTTATGGTAATAGCAGTATGTCCTTAATGGCTGCATCACAAGGTAATACATTGACTCAGCTTCTGCCGCCCCTGCCATTAATCCTGCCTGGAACACCAAGGTGATGTGGACCCTACAGGCAAATCTTCCCCAGAACACACCTTCCCCAGCCTTCCCACCACTCTCTAAGACTCCTCCTCTGGTTCCTTCTGCTTAAGGCTTTGATGTGTCTAGATCCAGCCAGTGGCGTAGCGTGGGGGGTGCAGGGGGGCCGGGCGCACCGGGCGCAACATCTGGGGGTTAGGGTTAGGGTGCGCAAATCCACGGGTTAGGGGGCGCAAATTACTTGCCTTGCCCCGGGTGCTGACAACCCACGCTACGCCCCTGGATCCAGCCCTAGAATTCTCAGCAGCTCTTTCAAGGAAGTCTTGCTCTGGTGAAGCAGTTGCGAGGACTGAAGGTCCTGCCTTCCCAATGTCCACTAGGACTCCTCCTCTCCAGGGTCTTTCCCATGCAGTCTCAGGCTGTATCTGTGCACAATCACCCTCTGCTCTGCTCGTTTCATTATTCTGCAGGTTCCAGGAGACCAGGGAGGAGAGGAGATGATCGCAGGAGGAGAAGACTCCCTGGACTCCTCAGCAGCCTGTCTCCAATCTGCCTCTTGGCTACCCTCTCCTCCAGCCTCCACTTCAGCCTCAGAGTCTGAACTGCTCTCTGTCACAGCTAGGTATCAGTACTCTTTAGATGACATCCTTCCTTAGGGTTGCTGTGGGGATACAAATGAAAAGATTGTAGCATCGCAGTGACTCAACCTTATCTGGACTGAGCTTCAGTTTATTGGTTCTCATCTAGTCCATATCTAAGGCAAGAAAATAGTCCAGCACTTCCACTACATGGCTAGATGTTGCCCCATTTTATTTAACACCTATATGAAGCCACTGGGGTCAGCTGTCAGGGGATAAGGAGCAACGTGTCACCAGTATGCTGGTAACCCAAAGCTCTATCACTCCATTTAATCAGTTGTAGGAAGTTCTGAACCAGTGTCTGGAGGGTGGAGTAGGCTAGATGTGGAGCAACAAATTGAAGTTGAAAATGTAGGTGCTATTGGTTGGGGATTCCTGTGTCTGGGTATGGCAGAAATATGTTTTCTTAATGGTATTGCTCTCCCTTGAAGGAGCAGATGTACTTTTTGAGGGTGCTCCTGGAACTATCCTAGTCATTCTAGGCCAAGGGGATCTCAGGACTTGGAGCACCTATGCCTGTCTTCAGCTGATGTACCAACTACCACCATTTCTGAATAGGGATAGCCCAGCCATGGTCACCCACACTCTGGTAATCTCCAAGCTAGACTCCTGTAATGTGCTATATTTAGGGGTGCCATTGAAGGTGGTTTGCCACCATCCAGCTGCCAATTGTTTTCTGCTCCCATTTCAATGTGCTTACCCTGATGTTTATAACTATTTATTTATTTATTTATACCCCGCCCATCTGGCTGGGTTTCCCCAGCCACTCTGGGCGGCTTTCAACAAAATATTAAAATACAGTAATGCATCAAACATTAAAAGCTTCCCTAAACAGGGCTGCTTTCAGATGTCTTCTAAAAGTTTGGTAGTTGTTGTTCTCTTTGACATCTGGTGGGAGGGCGTTCCACAGGGAGGGCGCCACTACCGAGAAGGCCCTCTGCCTGGTTCCCTGTAACTTGACTTCTCGCAGTGAGGGAACCACCAGAAGGCCCTCGGCGCTGGACCTCAGTGTCTGGGTAGAACGGTGGGGGTGGAGACGCTCCTTCAGATATACTGGACCGAGTCTGTTTAGGGCTTTAAAGGTCAGCACCAACACTTTGAATTGTGCTCGGAAAGGTACTGGGAGCAAATGTAGGTCTTTCAAGACCGGTGTTATATGGTCTCGGCGGCCACTCCCAGTCACCAGTCTAGCTGCTGCATTCTGGATTAGTTTAAATGGCTTGGGCCCCCCATATCTGCAAGAACAATTGCTCCCATGTTGACCTTCCCATGCTTTAAGAATGAAAGGTGAAGCCCTCCTAGTGATCCCTCCCCATTCAGCATGAGGCACATGGTGTGAGACCATTGAAATAAATTAACTTTTCTGAGACTTTGGCCCACAGACTCTGCCCAAACCAGCCGTGTTCGAAGCATCTTAAGTTTGCTCACTGCTACAAGTCTCATTTAATAAAAGACTACCCTGAAATCAATGACACATAGAGAGCAGCCATGAAATGAAAATATTTTAGCATCAATATTTGAAAATCTTGGGTGCAAAGGGAGAGCCAGTTCTTACGCTTCTGACAATGATTTCCATGGGGTAAGAACCATATGTATGAAAATAGCAGGCTTCCTTGTGTTTCAGGCGGCGTAATTTAGTTCTGCATCTCCTGATTTATTCCAAGCTTGTTGTATATTCGATGAATCCAATTAAAGCACAAAGGACCAGGGGTAACTTAATAGTAATATTACCTGTTTTGTTGGTTGAAACAAGCAATTACAATTATATTTTCATTCAGGGCTTTCATTATAAGGGTTTTTGTTTTTCAACAAAGGCAGATTCAAGATAACTATTTCTATCAGGCAGAAACACTATTGTTACCTTCCCATCCGTTCTCCAGTAACCTCAGTGGAATTGATTCTGTACCCTTCTCTCCAAGAAAAGAAGAGGAAACAAACAGGATTTTGATGTGCTCAGCTAATTAAAACAGACTAAGCACAAAGTGCTACATACTCCCCTTTCAAAACCTTTTAAACATTCATCAGTGTGTGTGAAAGGGAGGGAGGCTTGTTTCAGAATTTAACCCTTTGATATGACTTGAATCAGACTTGAGCTTCCGAGTTACCTCTCATAGCAAATTTAAGTAGCTGTGCCATGCTGACCCAGAACTCATACTCTGACGCTATCACACCTGAAGTACGGACAATTTTTTTAGAAGTCTTATTAACACCACTATTGTGTCTCTGTACAACATCATTAATCATGTTTGTATCCTGCCCTTCCTTCAAGGAACTCAAGAGTGATGTACAAGGAATTATCTCGTTTGATCTTCACAATAGCCCGGGAGAGTAGGGTAGCCTGAGAATTAATGAAAAGTCTAGGGCTACCCAATTATTGTTTGTCTGTTTCAAGGATTTATATACTTTCTAATTCCTAAAACAGAAATGGCAGCTTATAAACAGGAAGAATGAAAACAAACTATTCAAATAAAACTGGTTTTGAAAATGGTTTGGAAACTGCAGGTGGCACAGAAGGCAGCAGCCAGGTTGCTAATGAGGACCCAATGGTCTAACCATTTATGGTGCTATTTTGGTCTGACTGCACTGAATCCCAATAATTTTCTGGGCCAACTCTAAGTGTTGGCCTTAGAGCCTAGAAAAGGTAGTCTGGCTTTAAAGGCCTCTGTATGCTCTAGGTCTAGGTCAGGGGTCAGCAAGCTTTATCTTGTCTGGGCCAGATCGGTCCCGCGGAGATCACTCCATAAAAAGATCAGACTTTTTGGTGATAAGGAAAGTGGTGGGAAATACACTGGAAAGTGTGGGGTGACATTTGCTTTCAGATGTCCTCTGACCTCCTTGCAATCAAATCAGTGTGATCAGATCACCTGGAAGTGCCCTACATTGGAACAAAAGTGGAATTTCTGTTGGATTCCACTTGTCTTCCAAAATAACTTACTTTAGATCCTGCATGCATTACTCAGTACTGTATGTCTTTCCCTGAAAATAAATCATGTAACAGAGGTAGAGAATCTTTGGCCAACCAGATGTTTTTGCACTCCAAATTCTATCAGTCCTAGTCAGCAGGACAAATGGTCACAGATGACACAGATAAATGGCTCAGGACTGCAATACCTCAAGGACCGCCTCTTTCCATATGAACCTACCCGGACCCTGAGATCATCTTCATGTGCCTCCTCCTCAAAAGGTCTGGAGGGTAGCAACATGAGAACGGGCCTTCTCTGCAGTGGCTCCCCATCTGTGGAATGCTCTGCCCAGGAAAGTTCGCCTGGCACCTTCATTATACACCTTTAGGCACCAGGCAAAAATGTTCCTTTTTAACCAGGCCTTTGGTTGACCTGATTTACATCCTATACCCTTTTAAAATGTGGCTCTTGGGGGGGTATTGGGTTATTGTTTTTATTATGATTTAATATATTGTGATCTTTTCTGTAAACCACCCTGAGACCTCCAGGTACAGGGCGGTATATGAATTAAATAAATAGTAATAATAAAATAATGGTGATGATGGGAGTTGCAGTTCAAAAACAGAAGACCACACTGTATAATAATATTGGCATTGCACAGCATACAGCAAGGTTGGGGGAATTATTGCTGTCTAGTTGTTGATCTCCAGTTCCCTTTGCCCCAGCTACCATGGCCAATGGTCAGGAATGACTGGAACTGCAGTCAAACAACATGTGAAACACCACAGAGTCCCATCTCTGCCATACAGAAAAATGAAATGTTTCTACTTTTCAGGAATATGCAGTTGAAATAATGCTGTGAAGCAACACAACTTTGTAGAAAGAGGAGAAAAATTGAGCAGGCCTTCCTGCTATTTACATCTTATTTTCTAAATGTAGGAATCTTACTGCTTATGTCGGTTTCTATGAATACATTTAAAACATGTGAGGGGGCGGGGGGCGGAAATCTCCCATATTAATTATCCAAAAGATACTTCCTATTATTTTGCTGGAGGTACAGCTCAGAATTGATTTTTGATAAATTCAGACTTGTGCCTTGGCATATGAGCGGTATCTTTAAATATTTATATTGTGCTGCTGGTGGTAATTATTATTCCAGCTTAGTACAGTTCTAATGCATTTAAATGTCAAATGTTTCACAGTTTAATTCATCATGCATATGCTCAGGTGGTTGTATACATATATTCATTATGTAGTCTGGACCCCCAAAAAGGCTCCATTTATATTTCAGTAGCTGTACATTAAGGAAGATCATTTCCTATACATTTAAACTGTAAACATTAATGAGATCACAGAGCATCTTTAATCAAACCTTCATTTAAACACTTTTTTAATTTTTTAAAAAAGAAAAACCCTTATTTTATCACCATTCCAGTTGGGGGTGGGGGTGAGAAATCATTCTATTGCATTCTATCTGGAAATCTAAAAGATAATGAGATAAAAATAAAGGTCTGTCTATTTATGCAGTTTGCTTCCAAGCAGGCAGAGGCAGGAGGGGCAGCTCTGTGGAAAGACCTAGTAAGTGTCATGCTTTATTATCTATGTGTATTCTGATGTTAAAGAGCAATTATGCTAATGGCTGTTTTCTCAGCCAATCTTCTGAGCTAAGTCACTGTGACAAAAGGGAGTGCAAAAACAGAACAGACTTGCCATTTGTCTATATTCTCCAAAACAGCTCTTCAAGGTCATTGGAGAAAAAAATAGTCTCTTTTCCTTTCTTCTTCTTCTTCTTCTTCTTCTTCTTCTTCTTCTTCTTCTTCTTCTTTTCCTTTGCCCCTTGGCAAGTACAGTGGTACCTCGGGTTAAGAACTTAATTCGTTCTGGAGATCCATTCTTAACCTGAAACTGTTCTTAACCTGAGGTACCACTTTAGGTAATGGGGCCTCCCGCTGCCGCTGCGCAATTTCTGTTCTCATCCTGAAGCAAAGTTCTTAACCCGAGGTACTATTTCTGGCTTAGCGGAGTCTGTAACCTGAAGCGTCTGTAACCTGAAGCGTCTATAACCCGAGGTACCACTGTATGACTAAGATTTGGTTTTGCTGCTTATAGATGACCACTACCACACTGCCTCTCCTTAGTTTATAGGGGCGGGAGCACAATCAAATAGAACAGGCAGATTATTTCCAAAGTCTGTGCCGTATACAAAGGAAACAGCGCAAGCTGTGTATGCCTTAGCTGAGCTACCTGTGGCATCCAGTGTGTTCAGCATCATTGTGAGGTACAGCTATTGTTCGTCATGCCAGGATGGTTTCCTGCCCAAAATATAGTACACAAAAAATGCCTGTTGTTTAGTATGATACACAACAGCTCAAGCTGTGCCTCCAGTATTGATTTTATTGGTGTTCAGCCAGCCAGACTGTTTTGTTCAGCCTAATGCAGTAACTCCATGATATGTAATTGTAATTGACCAGAACAGGATGTCAGGATTAATTATCGCCGTTGAAGAAAGGACCATTTTTTTTCTGAGAAAGCCATTGTCATTACTTGTGGCATTTATTTATCCTGACATTTAAAAGGCACAATAATTTTTAAATAATCACAACAGTTTGCAAACTGCAATACCCCGGCGATGTATACATAAGAGGAAAACAGACTGCACATGCACACACATTCACATGCAAAAATATATGTGCAGAATGTCCGTACGTCATGAGAAATTTGGATATTTGGGATTCCCCACCCGCGAGAAATATTAAAACATTCTATGCCTACTAAATGGATTTACTCTTACTGCCTAATTCATTATGCTAAAACCATGAAGCAATTTCCTGTGCAAAGCCCAGCTCACAGACCCTCTGTTGTCAAGTATTTGAATTTCAGATTATAAATGGGTTCATTTGGATAGCATGAAAGAAATGCTTTGTTGTCAGCTTTGCTTTATGTTCTGCCAGAAGCAAAATCCTTCTTCTTCAGCAGTCACCAGCCAAATACCAGACCTTCCATTCTGGTCTCGCCTATCTCCAAGCAAACGTAAAATGCTTTTGGCCTTGGAGGCGAGGCACCAATTTGAGGCTTGCCCCTACACTAATAACATATTTTTAAAGATAATTTCTGAGAGATGATATCAGGACATGTTTAGATTATATGGTGAGAGAAAGAGAGATTGGGAATGGGGAGGGAGGAGAGTGAGGCATTTCTGCAATGAAAAAGAGAGACTGGGAAACATTCAGAATGGTAGGGATTTGAACAGAGAGTAGTGCAGAGGAATGTCAGGCCTGAGGAGCAAATGTGACTTGGCCCTACCCCTTTTCCAGGCCCCACTCCTCACTGGTCCTGCTATAGTGCACCCACCTGTGGTAATTTTACCTGGCTAGAATAACAATACATCTTGCTTGCCTTGATGAAGGATGGGGAGTGGTGTGTATTGCGTATATTAATATTGTGAAGTTTTAAGTGACTGGATGCATAAAAACTGTCTCCTTTTGGAATGAAACATTGACTAGACTCATTAGGTTGTTCAAAACTTTATTCGCTGTACTCTTCAAAACAGAACGAAAACAACAAAGATACATCCAAATAATTCCATGCAATATCTTGTGCTGTCCAGCACGGGCTCAGCATCCTAGAACTAAAATTCCAAACAGACCTAGAAGCAGAGGTCTCTCTCCTTACAGCCTCCATTTCACCTGGAGCTGTTTTGCTGTACAGCTTCATTTACATCCTCACTCTCACAGAGCCTGGAAACAAAGACTAAAGGCAAAATGGAGATTTGCAACCAAATACCGTTGTCAACTGATTTAAGGTTAAACACTCGCATGTTAGCTAGCAGAAAAACAACAGTTAATTATCGACCCATCAAGGAGTTCCAGGATAAGAAGTTACTCTTTGGCGGGATGTCAGGAGATGTGGGCAAGGTATTAATAAAAAAAAGGAGATTGCAGACAGGATATATCAAAGGATTGCTTAGGTTGTGCAGTCTAAAGTGACAGTAGTAACGTGACTTGGTTGCTTGGAAAGAATGATGGCTAGAGAGGTTGCATGTATTAAAGAAACATACCCAGACAGCATGCCTACTCCACAAGGAGGCTAATGTCTTGCTGCACTCCAAAGAGCAGAATATAAAATTTAATAAAGCGCTTAACTAACCTTGGCTGTAAAGATGAAACAGCAGCAGCAGAATAATCACTTTTGCTGGAGTGGACTGAGATGTAAGTGATGTACCGGGCAGGAAGCAGTCCTGCTTTGTCACCTCGGCTCGTCATGCTCAGAGAAACATGCAGAGTCTTCAACGTGAAGGTGATACAGGTTATTTAGTTGGTGGAACTTGGAAAGCCATCTGAACTCTTGACTGTATAACAGATAACTACATCACGAGTGAAATCTGCATTTCCAGTATTGAACAATGATGCATCATTTGTTCCATTTTTGACATAATACCATTATTTAGATGTCAAATGAAAACTCCATTTTTGCAAAATACATATATTTCATATGTCTAAGGTATCATATAATATAAGTAAACACTATGACATACTTGACATCACTTTTAACCTTGCTCTTTCTCCAAACAACTCAGGTTGGTGTGTAAACTTCTACACTCCCCGATCTCATCACAACTTTTTATCATTCCTTTTATCATAACAACAACCCTGTGAGATAGGTTTGGCTGAGAGTAAATGAGTCACTCAGTGAGTTTCATGTCCAAATGATGTTTTGGACCAGTCCTAATCACTAAATCACCGCGGCTTATTTCCGCACAACAAACAACACCAATAAAGGAAGAATTAACAACTGCTTGTTCAGTTAAATGTAGAAAATACTGTAAATAGTGTGGTTTCTGACATGCAAGGAGAGAGGAAATATGGCATTCTGGAAGGGAGGGAGGATTTTTTACTGTATGAGGAGGAAGAGATGGAAGTAGGCATTGCATCAGTTTGCCCTGCTTGGTTTCAAAATGGAGAGGGGTGATTTGCAGGATCCCTACTAATAATATCCAACAGACTATTTCAAGATTAAAGGCACTTGCAATTACTCACATGCATACTTTATAATAAGCAGCAACATATTTTCACTCCACCATTTAGCTGCAGTCCCCTTGAGAAATATGTAGAATAGTATCTTCATTTTGCAGTTTACATTGTAAACTTCTGCATCCTTACTAAGAAAAAGCCCTATTGTGCTCACTCCCAGGAAAGCATGCATTAGATTCCAGCTTCAGTTACATAGGAAGTGTCCTGCTAACTATATCATGCTCCATCATTTAGAACCTTTCCTTTTTCCCTTTTCCCTTTTTGCAATCATTACCTAGGCTACATCTGAAGGTCCAGCTCAGTTGGGCTCCACAGGTTTGCTATAGATTATTTTATTGCAAAGTGATCTTAACCATCTACTTGCCTTTTACTTCTTCTATGGGACTTGCATCTTTTGAAAGCATGAGGCAAATTGGTATTCAGTTGGTGGTTGGCCAGACAAGTTTGGATGATCTTTTGCAGAGCTCTGATCCCACTTGCTCTTCAAGTTCCAAGTGAGAGAGGGAAGAGATAAGTTGTATGCTGCACAGCCAACAGGAGCATCATAATGTATCTTGATGATGATTCACTGTACGTGCGAGATCCACAAAGTGTAGGGTGCATCCAAAAGAAAAGAGCAGCTTTTAAATGCAATTATAAATAAACTTTTACTTTAAGAATAAATGTGTTGGAATCGTGTCAACACACTGTTCTGTTACTATGAACCTCCTGCAGATAAGTACCTGAAATGTGCTGACAGATTTGTGCTTTCAGACCCTCCAGAGACAGCCCTGGATTTACAGAAGCCGTCCTGGTTTCTGATTTGATCATGGAATGTCAAGCTTTTCCTTAGAATGTCCCTAGTTTCACCAGAGAAATGTTGGAGGGCATGGAGTTATGTGACCTCCAAGTCAAGGAGATAAGCAACTATACGATCTTTAGAAGACATCTGAAAGCAGTCCTGTATTAGGGAAGATTTTTAAATGTTTAATGTTTTATTGTGTTTTTATATGTGTTTGAAGCTGCCCAGTGTGGCTGGGGCAACCCAGTCAGATGGGCACGGTACAAATAATAAAATTTACTATTTTAAAATTATTATTATTGTTATTGAATAGGATGTCCCTATTTTCGTTAGAGAAATGTTGGAGGGTTTGTACTTTCTAAGATTCAGAAACTGGTTTTGGAATTCCATTGTTTGTTAGTATGCAAGGGGAGATTATGTTATTGGGGATAGGAGAGAACTCCCATTTTCTGAAGAGAATGGTCTTTGTTCCTCGTTCTTTAAACCTGTGAGCAGTTGTGGCAACAAGGCATCTCACAGAATTCAGCCTATAGGTTTGCACATGTAGGTGCAAAAAGGGTTAGAACAGGACCACTACTTAAGAGAAGGAAAACACCAAAATACATTTAGATCAGCAGGCAGAGCATTTTAGGGTGCGTCAAATTTCTTAAAAGCTCTGATTTTCGCCCTTAGGCTGTGTTATGAAAAATCCCAGAAGCTCTGGAAATGAGCAGCCACTTTCCCTGAACTGAGGTTTTAATTTGGCAGAAGGACGATGCATCACTTTTTTTTTCTACAGGTGTCGTTGCCAAGCAACCATTTCATTCTGTAACGCAGACACTGTGTCATTACTGATCAAGCAACAGAGGGTTTAACCCGTTCACTACTCAATTAAGACACCAATTACAAAATATTTAAAGATACTGCGATACAGATCAAGAAGGTGGGCCTGCAGAACGATTTCCCACCCACCTAGCATCCCTTGTATGAATTGCCCTTTCCTGCAGCACTGAAGCTAATAAAACTCTTATTTTTATTAGATTTTGCCCAGAGAATTAACCAGCGATTGTAAAATAATATTTAGCATAGACTAACACAATTTGGTTAGAGAAGTCATAATGAATTTTTCATCTTTTGAGAACATGGTATCATCCACAATATGACATTTGGAGAATGTAATTGGTTTGCTATTGTGTTAAATATTTTTGATTTTTATGCAGTAAACAGCCCTGTGATCCTCAGATGTAGGGCGGTATATGAATTTAACAAATAATTAATAAATAAATCTCCAGTGGCATCCATTAAATGGATCGCTTTTGTAAATCTTGCCAGTAAACACAAATTACTTCCCTTCAGCATGTAAATTCACATATCATACTGGAGTTAACATGAGCAATAAGCCACAATATGCATGTACATGTATAATCCTGACACACAGTTCATTGGCCATATTTACATATCACCCTAAAGTAAACTATGGAATGACATGAATAATCCAACATCATGGGGCCAGGAGGAGCAGTTCGGAAGCTTCCACTTGTTTTTATTTCACGGTGGTTTGCCATGTCATCCAAGCCAACAAACTTGGTTAACATTAACTACGTTTTCTGTTTGAAACAAACCAACTTGAAACCATGGAAGGGGGAGTCTTGGAGCTTTACTTCTCACTGTAACCAACTGAGCTGTTTTTGCTTCGCTGTGTCTTGCTGTTTTATCCAAATCAACAAGCCGCGGTTAACATGGTTTGTTTGAAGCAAGCCAACTTGAAAACCATGAACTGCGGAGAGAAAATGTGCATGCGGTTGCTTAATCTTTAATGGTGGATTACATAAATCTAGTTGTATGGGTGGCCTACAAATGCAAAACATAAGTAAACAATGGCCTTCCAGGAAGATTCTAACTAGGCAGGATGCTCAACCTGATGGGCCCCTGATGTAGTCCCCTGAGTGTCTTTGTTATGTACTGAGTTGAATAGGATCCAAAATGCAGCAGTCTGATTGGTCCTAGAACAATAGGATTCAGAATGCAGCAGTCTGATTGGTTCTAGAACAATGCAGCAGTATGATTGGTCTGCAGGAGCCACCCAATCCAGCTCCAGATGGAAGTGAATCCACAACCTGATTAGCCTACAGGAGAATTCCGGAATTAGCCAATCACGTGCAGCCCATTGTGTAAATAATGAATATAAGGCAGATACTTTGGGGAAACTTTCATTCCTCCTCACCACTATGAGCTGAATAAAGAGCATGAAATCCACTCTTGACTCTGAGTATATTTCAGTCTTCGTATTCCAAACTTTTGTGCCGGATTTCTATGACATGCACTCTGGGAGAATACTAAAAATAAAAGATAACTAAACTGTTCAAGATCCTTTACTAAGGAAAGTTTGAAGGCGAGAAAAGCTTGCTGGTTTAATCCTAATGAATACTACACTCGGAAAACCTAGCATCTTAAAAACCTTCAAGTGTTTGAACAAGAAAGAGCAGTTCCCCCTCACACTGTGAGTTTAATTTATCCCTAGTATTAGCTTTGTTCTCTCTTATTAAATTGCCAGGCTTTGCTGGATTTCTAACCATGGAATTCTGTGACATAAATGTCATTCCTAAATCTTCATACCCTTTCGGAAGTGCAAACCTAAGATGTAGCTGATCATTCTTTGTTTGTGACTTCATCCGTAAAGTTCAACAGGATCATAAAAGAGAACTAGACAGTGACAGTATTTGCTCCACAGTTTTTATTTCCTTTTCCTTTTGAAGCCAAAAGTCAAAAAGAGCCGACGGAGATGAAAAATCAGGTGGTCCAATAGATGCTACCTTGCAAAGCTTCAACACACACACACACACACACACACACACACACACACACACGTTATATTGACTTAATTTCAATGTTGAAGACATTTCTATATCACCATGAGGTTTTTATCCTGCTCTTAAGGAGGGGCACTGGTGTTTAGGCTACATAGGGAACATATGATTTACAGATTATTAAAAGATTAAAATATAAATGGCAATGCCCTATATACTGCCTCACTTTTCATTTTTTCCATCTTGGAAGTGATACTGTAATACAGTGGTACCTTGATTTTTGAATGCAATCCATTCCAGAAGACTCTTCAGGTTCTGAAACATTCGAAAACCAAGGCACGGTTTCCCATAGAAAGTAATGCACAATGGATTAATCTGTTCCAGACCTTTAAAATCAACCCCTAAAACAGCAATTTAATATGAATTTTACTATCTAATGATACCATAGATTCATAAAACGATACACAATGAAAGCAAATTGGTTGCAAGAGAGCTCCCGAGGGATTGGCTGAACACAGATTTATGCACTGGCTTCCACACAGTCACAAAAACAAATTCGTTGCAAGATGAGATGAGGTGAGCACAGATTTAATGCACACAGACACCAAATAAGCCCAAATATCATGTCCGTGTTGCGCTCGTGCTCAGGACTCAACAGCCAACAGCTAGGCTTTCGGATCTTGCACTCAGCGGAAGCCACGTGGCATATTTGACTTCTGAGGCACGTTTGAAAACAGAAGCATTTACTTCGGGCTTTATGGCGTTCAGAATGTCCGTCAACGGAGACGTTCGAAAACCAAGGTACCACTGTACCTTAATACCTAGTTGCTAAGAAACATTACTTGTTTGTCACTGCTGGATTTGCCTCCCACTGAATTTAATTCTTTCTATGAAGCAACCATAGATCACCGTATGGGAGCAGAGTGTACTTATCCAGCCCTTGCCACCACCACTGGGTGGGCACAGGGGACAGGGGACAGATTCTGCAGCGGGTGCTCTTGGTGAAAACGGAGGCTGCCCAGTACTCAGCGGGCGTGGGGGTGCGCTTCACCCTCCGCTCTCACCCTCCTCTGGAGCTAGGCAGGGTGTGGGGATCTCCACAGGTGGAGAGGGGATGCCTGGTTAGCGCAACCCCAAGATTCTGCACCCAGGGCCTTGCCCCTCCCGGCATCCCCCATACTACACCACTGCTATAAAAGGTAAAGGGACCCCTGACCATTAGGTCCAGTCGTAGCCGACTCTGGGGTTGCGGCGCTCATCTCGCTTTGTTGGCCGGGGGAGCCAGCGTACAGCTTCCGGGTCATGTGGCCAGCATGACTAAGCTGCTTCTGGTGAACCAGAGCAGCACACAGAAACGCTGTTTACCTTCCCGCCAGAGCGGTACCTATTTATCTACTTGCACTTTGACGTGCTTTCGAACTGCTAGGTTGGCAGGAGCAGGGACCGAGCAACGGGAGCTCACCCCGTCGTAGGGATTCGAACCGACGACCTTCTGATTGGCAAGTCCTAGGCTCTGTGGTTTTAACCCACAGCGCCACCCACGTCCCACACACCACTGCTATAGATAGATACTCAATCTCTTTTGTTTTGTTTTATTTGACCTCTGACTGTGCCTTATTATATCCAACACACAACGCTCACCTGAGTTCTCATTTTACAATAGAACAGACTGAACAAAGGAGGTTGGAACTTAGAGAAATAAAATACTTTACCTTTAATTTGCCTATAGCCCCCAAACTCCTCTTTTTTCTCTGGTTCCCCTCCTTTTTCTACTGGCAGCTATGAACATATCATTGGGCAGGGTGGAAGGTGAAAGCACCAAATTTCAAATACCTCACCGGCCTTTTCAGCTTTTGTTCCCATCAAGGATTTTTTATCCTTGGAGTTAAAAACTGCTTGGGGGGGGGGGATCACATATAGTAGACAAAACTGTGTATGCAATTAGGAGAAACGGGCACAAAAATAAATCCCAAATGTGTGGAAATGCAGGAGAACCAATTTAAGACTGGAGAAATGGAGAGAAACCAAAATGGACAAATCCTCTTATCTGGAGTACTCTGTAAAGTCCAATGTAGTGAATACAAATTCTCTTATTGTCCGCAGAAAAATACAGCAGACAAATTGCAATTAAGGAGGTAAAGTGTGAAGAAATACAGTGGTACCTCGCAAGACGAAAAACGCGCAAGACGAAAAACGCGCAAGACGAAAGAGTTTTCCATTTTTTGAGTCGTTCCGCAAGACGAATTTCCCTATGGGCTTGCTTCACAAGACGAAACATCTTGCGAGTTTGTTTCCTTTTTCTTAAAGCCACTAAGCCGTTAATAGCCGCTAAGCCGTTAATAGCCCCTAAGCCGCTAAGCGCCGCTAAGCCGCTAATAGCCGTGCTTCGCAAGACGAAAAAACCGCAAGACGAAGAGACTCGCAGAACGGATTAATTTTGTCTTGCGAGGCACCACTATAGTTTTTTGTTTGTTGATTCACCTCACAACCTGTCGAGTAGACAGTTGGAAGAAGAGAGAGGGAGAATTATTCATGGAAGTCCAGGTTGCCCAAATGGACTATGCACCTCTTGCCGACCTCATAAAACCACCATTTTTCACATTCAAAGACTTAGGATGTGATCCTGTGAACACTTAACTGGGATCAAGCTCTACAGAGGGACATCCTTACACATGAAAATCAGTGGTGTCCAAACTTTTTTCAAAGAGGGCCAGATTTGATGAAGTGAAGGGCCATGGGGGCCAACCCCTTTTTCAGATTGAGGTTGTGTAGCTTTTTTATGATTTTACCCCAAAGTTGTTTAGCTTTTTTCGGATTGAAGTTGTTGAGGCTTTTTTAGGATTTTACCCCAGGAAGGAAACTGCCACAGGGGGTGGATTAAACCGACCGGCAGGCCAGATTAGGCCCTCCAAATGGACTTTGGACATGCCTGCATGAAATTAAACCAGATTGCGCTGCCATGCCTTCCTACTGAATATCTCCACACAAGTCCTGCTGCATTCTCAGAGCACCAGATGGAGGCACAGGTATTTCCCAAAAGGATGTGTTTTTCTCCCTTTTGCCACTGATTTAATTCCTAATAAAGAAACGCTAAATAGCTCACTGCATGAACCCAACGTCTCTTGTATTAATTACAATAATATAACTGTAATAATTAAAAGTTGTGTTTCATTATAAACACAGCTGAATTTCAATCATTTCCATATGGCATTACAACATCCAAGGCTTGGCAAACAGTATTTGAACTATAAACATTATTTCTGTGCACTGCTATTGATATACATCATGATTTCTCTTCTTTCTTTGGGGCTGTCATTCTCTTTTAAGATTCTATTTCTTCTTTTCTTCATTAATTAAATATACTTACTAAATGTATGCATGTCCTAGGGCTGTGCAATGGTTCTGTATGGGGAGCAAATATTGTGGTGAATAGGCGGGATTTCCCCTCCCAATATGTGATGTTCATAATCTCCGAGTCAGATAAGGTCCCTTACAAATACTCCTGCTGCTCTGCAGCTCTCTTTATGTTATTTTCTTCCCATATAGCTCTATATGTGAGTGGAGCTGCAGTCTAAACCACTGAGCCTCTTGGGCTTGCCAATCAGAAGGTTGTCAGTTTGAATCCCATGACAGGGTGAGCTCCCGTTGCTCTGTCCCAGCTCCTGCCCACCTAGCAGTTTGAAAGCACACCAGTGCAAGTAGGTAAATAGGTATCATTGTGGTGGAAAAGTAAACAGCATTTCCATGCGCTCTAGTTTCTGTCATGGTTTTCCGTTGTGCCAGAAATGGTTTAGTCATGCTGGCCACATGACCCGGAAAGCTGCCTGCGGACAAATGCCGGCCCCTTGGCCTGAAAGCGATATAAGCGCCACAACCCCATTGTCACCTTTGACTGGACTTAACCATCCAGGGGTCCTTTGCCTTTATCTTTTTTACCTTATATGCTCCTAAGTACCTCTAGGTCCACCAGCTTTGCAAGCACTAAGGGATAAGAGCAATGGACCTGAATGAACATGTCTTCACTTTCACTCAGGTCCACCATCGGAGGATATAAGCCATCGGTGGAGCAGCAACCCTCCTATCAACCTATATACTGTTCTCTGGGTTCCATGTTCTTACAGTAGACCTTGCTGTGGTTCAATATGGTCGCTTTTTGGGGGGGCAGGAAGGAATTTGCCCCCAAACAAAATGGGCCGTTTTGCCTTCTTCAAAGCAACCATCACAGATTTGGGTGGATAAGGCATTGGGTGGAATCCTTAGTCTAATTTCGGATGTGGTGGTGATTTGTTGCATCACCTCGATCCAATGCAGGCACAATGTTACAGTGCCCTAGTAAAGGGGTCTGGGTGGAAGTTTCTGTCCTGAAGCCGAGCGGAGGGCAGATGGGCCTTAGCAGGGGTGTAGGAAGGGGGGTGCGGTCCGCTCCGGGTGTCATCCCTGAGGGGGTGACAAAATGGCACACTGTGGGGGGGCGGCACTTACCGTGGGACCTGGCCTGGAGCACGCCCGAGCCATGTGTCTCTCCTGGGGGTGATGCAGTGGCTCGGGTCCCCGCACTGCCCAAAATGGCAGCATGGGGTTTGCATCCATGGCACCCCCATACACGGATGGCCTTGCCGCCTGTCGCTCCAACTGCTGGAGCAGTTAGCTACCTCCCTGGGCCTTAGAAAATCCAATAGGGCCTTGGGAAGGACCAACTTAGTTGACCCCCTTTTTGAGATGGTACTTAACCCAGGTATGACCCTCGTCAAAATTTCTGCCTTCATTCAAAAGGCTAATTCAAGATACACACCCAGTACCTGAAACAAAGCCTACCCACGTCTGTAATCAATGAAGCTGGTGCCAATTTTTTTATCCTGTCAATCCATCAACCTTCTGTCCACGGGGAGCTTGCTGCGTGTGGGTCTGCCATTCCCCATGACTGCTATTTATATGACAAAAATATGCACATGAATTTCATTCATGTCACTCCAGGCTTTTGTTGGATAAGTATCTTTTCCTGAATCTCCATAACTGCCCGGTACATCAGTGCCATGCAACTTTCTCCGTTGATCATTTCTCATAATAGTTAATACTTAGTTCAAACTAATAGTGATTCGAGTAATTCGCCTCTCCTGGTATGCCCCGCAGAGGACCTTAAGGTCCATGAATAACCATAGTTTTGAGGTCCCAGGCCCTAAGCAAGTCAGACTATCCTCCACCAGGGCCAGGGCCTTTTCAGTGATGGCTCCGATCTGGTGGAAGGCTCTGTCCCATGAGACTAGGGCCCTTCAGGATTTAACCTCCTTCCGTCGGGCCTGTAAGACAGAGCTATTCCACCTGGCTTTTAATTTGAATTCAGTCTGATTTTTATTTCCCTTCTCTTCTCTCCCCCTCCCATTTTATGAAGATTACCCACTCTGAGACCCCACAGCTAATTCTCCCCTGGCCTCCTCGCTGGCCCAAATAGGACTAATTCAGCCAGCTAGCCCTGGTGATAATTTAATGTTTACTAGATGGATTTCCCCTAAATTGATTTCTGAACTTTGAATTTTATTGTTATTCACGTTTTTATACTGTATTTTATGCTGCTTTTACAATTTAGTGTTTTAAATTTGTTGTTAGCCACCCTGAGCCCGGTTTTTGAACCAGGAAGGGCGGGGTATAAATAATAAAATATTATTATTATTTATTATAATTATTTCCAATACTTAGTTTTAAAAAAAATAAATCCACACACTTATGCCACAAAAGCACCCAAGTAATCCTATTTCCTCCCTGGTACAATTCTCTCTCCCATCAAAAAACTAGGTTCACTATCTAGCTCTCCACCAGCAACCAGCTCATGCTAATGATGCAATTAGCACTGTTCAGTTGTGGCATACTAGGTCCTACCACCGTTCATGCATGTTCTTTGTCCTTGATTTCCAGCAGCTTATCAGCTCCACCCATAGCACTTTCTCTCCCTCGATTCCCTTTGCCTGTGTGAAATTTACCTTTGCTTCTGCTGTCTAAGAGTTAGAGGAATGCAAACTCTTTCTTTTTGCAATAACTTCATTTATTCACCTCCTGACATTCAGCTCATTAAGCTTCACTCACTCAATACCCGGTTTTTGCATTTGCCAGGGGACTACAAAGAGAAATGGTAACTGCTCCCAAATTACTATCAATAGTAAAGTATGTTCAGTTCTCTGCCCTTTATAAAACTCTGCTCATATATGTGATCATCATCTGTCAGAGATCCATAAAAGAATACGTTCTTTGAGAAGCCTTATAATGGTGATTTAGTTAATAATGGCTTATTCCTGACAATGGTAAAATGCTGCAGAATCCTTTTTTTTTAAAAAAAAAAGTCTTTAAAAAGATGGAGTAAAGAGGCAAAAATTATTGAGCCTGTTTTTAAACGGTCTAACATTCCATATTTTGATGGAAGCGAGATGAGGAGTAGGACTCTTATACTCAAGATTGCTGGCCATTCACTGGCATGTCTGTTAGGACCATCAAGCATACTAGGAAATGTACATAGGCTCATATTATGTGCTAAAATCACACACACACACACACACACACAGAGACAGAGAGAGAGAGAGAGAGAGAGAGAGAGAGAGAGAGTCTATGTACCCTGGATTGTATAAGAGTGAGTGCCTTGCATCAGGTATGTATGGAGGTAAAATGTGCATTCTTGTAAAGGTAAAGGTAAAGGGACCCCTAACCATTAGGTCCAGTCGTGACCGACTCTGGGGTTGCAGCACTCATCTCACTTTATTGGCCAAGGGAGCCGGCGTACAGCTTCCGGGTCATGTGGCCAGCATGACTAAGCCGCTTCTGGCGAACCAGAGCAGCACACGGAAACGCCGTTTACCTTCCCGCTGGAGTGGTACCTATTTATCTACTTGCACTTTGACGTGCTTTCAAACTGCTAGGTTGGCAGGAGCAGGGACCGAGCAACGGGAGCTCACCCCGTCATGGGGATTCGAACCACCGACCTTCTGATCGGCAAGTCCTAGGCTCTGTGGTTTAACCCACAGCACCACCCCGGTCACCTGTGCATTCTTGTACTAATAGGGCTGCCTTATTTCAAAAAGTAAAAACTAGGATACCCCAAAAGTTGTTGAGCTGTTTTAGGAAGACCCCCAAATTGTTGAGCTTTATAAAGGAAAGGCCAAAAGCTGTTGAGCAAGAACAACTCATGAATCCACCCATTAAAGCTCTGGTTTAACGGCTTACTTCCTAGCCTATTACCAGGCTTTCCCCCACTAATAACCCAGACTCAGCAAACTATCACCAGGCTGGTTCTTGCTTGTATTTTAACAAAAGCTGCACTCAGGGCTTCACTGGCAAAATTTAACTCCCAAAAACTGGACCCATGAATTTAGGGTGTTTCACACACACACACCCCATCTCATAACAATATATTGCTCAGTATCCATTGTATTCCATTTCTCCTGAAATTAGATTTAACATGATGATGATGATGATGATGATAGATGATAGATAGATAGTGAGAAGTTAAGAAATATTGGTTGTTCATAGGCTTAATCAACATGATGCTGTCCAGATGTTTTGGACTACAATTCCCATCAGCCCCAGATAGCCCAGCCAGGCTGACTTGGCCTCTTTTAACTATTACTAATTTTAGGAAGAACAAATCCATTTTTTGGAATTAGCTTGCCAAGTACATGTATAGTTTATGATTTGTGATTGTGCTTTGAATGGAACGTGACTGGCTATTAGCAATCCCTGTATCAGAAATGGAGAATCAGTTGTAATTGGATATTGAATTGTACAATGCCAAATTCTCAGATAAATGATCGGATAATTACTTGAAAAGCCATTGATCATATGATTGATTGATCAATTATCTAGGCAAATGTATTGGACTTTAAAATAAGTGGCAGTGTTTATTGAACTTTGAATAAGAGACCCTTGCAGTCCATTTTCATTATGGAAGACAGCTTTGGTCACCGTGTCTTCCTTTCTACATAATAAACTGGAAGCAAACTATGTCCTGGAACTGAAAGAAAACCTCCATGGCAGATGAAAAGTCTCGGTAGTCATCTCCAGAAGTGGCCATTGAGGACTACACCCTTCACAACTTCACTATCTCTTTCATAACAATATTATTCTTACAAAATTCCCTACATCAAAATGATTCCCACCCCAGCCAGCACCTCTTTAATCTTCTACCCTCAGGCAGGAGATAAAGAAGTATAATCAGTCGTACCAACAGGCTAAAACACAGTTGCTATCCATGGGCTGTTAGGCTGCTGAACGGAAAATAATATAGTGCAACTGACTTTTGGGGTTGGTGTGTTGTGCGACAAGCACACAGAGTGCAATGAGATTGAGTTTTTGGGGGGAGGCTCAGTTAATTTCATTGTACACAGGTTGTACATTGACAATAAAGGTATTATTATTAATTTGGAAGTAGTAGCAGGAGAAAAACCAGAAGGGAGTTACATTTACCGTATAGGAAGTTAACCATGTGATTTGCCCATGAATGAACTAATAACCTTTCAGAAATAGCCAGCCAGGGGACCCAAGATGGATCTGGATAGACCCTGGCATGATGGGTAGGGAGACATTAGGTTCTCCTGTGGTCCCAAATCTGAATCAGACTATTCACAGATTTGCACAGGGGGAAGGGGGCGATTCCCATCGGAGCTGATGTGAAGAGTCCTCCCACAATGCGAATTGCAGGCATGGGTCTCCTGAACCAAATCAGCACCATATAGAGTAAAGGTAAAGGTAAGGGGACCCTGACTGTTAGGTCCAGTCACAGATGACTCTGGGGTTGCAGCACTCATCTCACTTTATTGGCTGAGGGAGCCATTGTACAGCATGACTAAGCCACTTCTGGCGAACCAGAGCAGCGCACGGAAACGCCATTTACCTTCCTGCTGGAGCGGTACCTATTTATCTACTTGCATTTTGACGTGCTTTCAAACTGCTAGATCGGCAGGAGCAAGGACCGAAAAACGGGAGCTCACCCCGTCGCAGGGATTCAAACAGCCAACCTTCTGATCGGCAAGCCCTAGGCTCTGTGGTTTAGACCACAGCGCCACCCACGTCCCTCACCACACCAGGGTCTCAATGTGGATCAAACATCCTGTCTATGCTGACTATTTCTGAAAGGGAAAAAAAGTGCTGTCAGTGAAAAACCATTGAGTGATGAATGTCCTATACAGTGGTGCCTTAGTACTCAAACAACTTGGAACCTGAACACTACAAACCCGGAAGTAAGTGTTCCAGTTTGCGAGCTTTTTTCGGGAGCTGAACATGTTCCGTTTTGAGTGTTACGCTGAAGTCTGTCTGTTTTTGCTATTTATTTTACGTTTTTGTATTTTGCATTTTTGTTTTTTCAGCTCTTTTTGTTTTGTTTTTGAGACTGTGTGGAACCCAGTTCAGCTACTGATTGATTGTGTGACTGCAGTACATTGCTTATTGCTTTCATTTTATGTATCAAATCCATGTTAAATTGCTGTTTTAGGGGTTGTTTTTAAAAGCCTGGAATGGATTAATCTATTTTGCATTACTTTCTATGGGAAAGCGTACCTTGGTTTTGGAATGCTTTGGTTTTGGAACAGACTTCCGGAACAGATTAAGTTTGAGAACCAAGGTACCACTGTATTGTCTGGCCCTTTGTAGTGCTTCCAATCTAACCTTCAAAAATGAATGGGTTGGGTCAGTGAGGAGAAGAAAAGTCAGATGTAGAAAAAGCCGGGAGCAGTTCCCTTTTTAACACTGCGCCAGGTGTGTAGCAGGAAGATGTGGAACTCAAAATGAAGAGTCAAATGTCTAATTCTTCATACAATTTCCAATGGGCATTCTATGACATTTTGGATTATTGATTTATTACACAGAGGAATTTGAAATAAATCTGTTGTAAGTTTAAAAAAGTCCTTGAGTTCTGATTGCATAGAATGTGACTCTTCTTCTTCTTTTTGTATCCTAGAAAAGCTACAGCATGATCTTTGACAGCCGGCTTAAGGGCATTTTACACTATGTGGTTTGTTATTATCAAAGACAATCTCATTTTCCCCCAACATGCGGATTCTTCTCCCTCTTAGTTGGCCACTTTCGCTCCCTCAGTCCCTGCCCTTTTCTCAAAAGGGCAGACTAGCAAAGACAAGGTAGATTATTCCCTTCTCTGTAATGATTTATGAGCCTGAGTGTGACTAATTACCATGGAGGAACAAAACTACAACAATAATTACATTTTCAACCAACACAGGTAGCCAAGAATTAGATTATATTCAGCTACATGCATGAATTTTCAAAGAAGTATTTTCTGTTCAAGGCAGTCTCTAAACTGAAAGCAGTTACGAAAGAAAGGATAGCAGGAGGGGGTGCTGTTGAACTCTTAACCCCCATCATCTCTGACTATTGCAGACCCTCCAAGTGTCCCTATTTTCCAGTCTTAACAGTGAGTCCGTAAGTGACAGTGGAGGCCAGTTCTGGATCCACACAACCTTCTACAGTGGGAACATTGGTTTCCAGGCAAGAGTTGATCACGGTGTGGATTTGCTAAGCATGCCTTCCTCTTAGCACGTTTCTCCCTTGTGTCCTGAGTTTGAGTGTCTTCAAAGCCCATGACACCTTTGGTAAAGGCTCTTCTCCAATTGAAGTGCTTGCAGGCAAGTGTTTCCCAATTGTTGGTGTTTATACTACCTTTTTTAAAATTTGCCTTGAGGCAGTCTTTAAACCTCTTTTGTTGACCACCAGCATTACGCTTTCCATTTTTAAGTTCAGAATAGACTATTTGCTTTGGAAGACGATAATCAGGCATCCGCACAACATGACCAGTCCAACAAAGTTGATGCTGAAGAATCATTGCTTCGACACTGGTGATCTTTGCTTCTTCCAGTACTCTGGTATTAGTTCTCCTGTCTTTCCAAATGATGTGTAAAAATTTTTGGAGATACCGTTGGTGAAATCTTTGAAGGAGATGGAGATGGCATTTATAAGTGGTCCACGTTTCACAAGCATACAGTAAGGTTGGTAATAAGCAAGCATTTTGGTTTCCCTGCAAATGTTCCGGTCCTCAAACACTCTGCACTTCAATCTGGAGAAAGCTGCACTCGCAGAGCTCAGGCGATGCTGGATTTCGGAATCAATGTGACCCTTGTGGAAAGATAACTGCCTAGATAGGAGAAGTGATTGACATTTTCCAGTGTTACACCATTGAGTTGGATTTGTGGCACTGCAGAGGGGCTATTTTCATCAGAGAAATGTTGGAGGGTATGCTATTGGCCATGCTGGTTATGTTTGATGGAAGTCAGAGTCCAACGTGATCTGAAGGTGTCACGTGGGCTACATGCAGACCAAACAGGACAAGGAGAATGAACTTTCAGAATTAACCATTTTGATTCTATATATTTCATTTATTGATTTGGAAAAGTTATAAACCACTTGTTCAAGAAAATTCGCTAAGAGGTATGAAAATAAAATCTGGAGACAAAACACTGCTAAAGTCCATAGTCTAATTGAAAACAAATGTACATAAAACCAAAGACGATAGAAATGTAGAGTTGAAAGGGACCCATGGTCATCTAGTCCAACCCCCTGAAATGTAAGAATCTTTTGCCCAAGATTCTAACCCTGATATTAACAGTATTGTGTGTTACCAACTGAGCTATCCCAGCACTTATATCAAAAGAGGTGAAATCAAAACCTTTCAGACAGATACAGGTAGCTAAATTATACGTCTGGGTAGGCTTGCCAAAACAGAAACATTTCAGCAGTTGTCTAAAAAAATATAGCGAGGGTGCTATATTGTGATGGTAAGTACATCTACAGGAGATTTGAGCTGCTAATTCTTTGCATACGTGTTCGGTTGGGAGTAAGTCCCACTGGGTTCAATGGGACTTATAGGAAATGCCTAGGAATGCAGCATAAGGCGCCTCATCTTTTGGAATGCTCTTCCTATTGAGACTTGCCAACACTAATTCATGCTTTCTTTTAGAAGAAATTGAGCATTTAAACGAATGCCAGGTGTCCCACCGTGGTTTATTTTAGTGGCTGGTGTTTGTGTGTGTGTGTGTTTGCTTGTTTCTTTGTTTTGGGGTCTGTTCTTTCTTTCTTTCTTTCTTTCTTTCTGTTTACTGAATTGGATTATTTGCATTGTTGGGTCTGTTTTCGCTGCTAGCCCTATTGATTTGTAAAAAAAGACATAATGGATTTAAGCCTTTTAAACACACAAAAATAAATGATTGCATATTCAGCCCAGCTGGAAAGGGGTGTTTTCACTGGGCTTGCTAAGAAGACATCTTGTGAAGTCATATTGTTTCCCTATGAATTCTCTGGCATCCAGATAAATCCTTGCGTTAAAGCCTTTTAGCTTTATTCTTGAAGATGGCCGCTAGTGGCAAAGATCTAACATGCAAATCAGAAAAGCAAAATTCACAGCTAAAAGCAAAAAACAGAATGGCAGTTGTTGCTAGCTGAATACTGGACATCAGCAGTTTGAAAATTCTTGAAGTAACCCAATATTTTCAGGGAACCACAAGTATGTTCACAGATAAAGAGTTTTTAATGCAATCAAAGCGATTCGGGGGGGGGGAATCCACACACATATTATGCAAATATGTTAGCAAATGTAAAATGATAAATTAGCAAGCGACTATTTAATTATTACTGTGACTAATTCCTGTAGATGGTGACACAACCGATGAACCTGAACTTGTTCTGGTTGACTGCAATGTTTTGTTGAAACATTTCCATTTGGTTTTTGTTTGCTGCCTGTGTTGCTTGCTGAAGGAGACAGCATCTGTTTAATGAGCTCCCACTTCATTATGAAGTCGTTCTCCTTACTGAGTCATTCTCCTTAAGTATTCAGGCTGTGTAATCTGGTGTTGTTTTAAAGCAAATACTAATTTATGATTACCTGTCACATTAGGCCATTGAAAATTGTACTCACACTTCTTTGCATGAGCAGAATGCTAATGAGCCGATTATGGATTCTTCAAATGGGCTTTCGCGCTAACAATCCACGGGAGTAAAACACAAAATCCAGGTTTACTGGCTGAGCAAGGAAAGCTGCTTTGCAGGAGCAGAATGAAAATCTTTCATATGTAAAGTGGGCAGGGTGATGTGTCCTTAAGCCATCATATGCAATAATAGCTTGATTATAAGATCATCAGAAATAATAAAATGTGCAGATGTAGGTTATGGCACTTAAAAGCGGAGCGAACTGCCACTGGCAAGAGAAGTTCTGCACAGTATTGTGCAGGGACCTATTTTTTAAAAATAATAATAATCAGTTTTTGACTGAATCATAAGGTCTTGTCATCAAACTTTGATTCCAGAAGCACACAAATGGATAACTTCTATTACGGCCATCTATATCAGGCTTCCTCAAACTTGGCCCTCCAGATGTTTTGAGACTACAATTCCCAGCATCCCTGACTACTGGGCCTGCTTGCTAGGGATCATGGGAGTTGTAGGCCAAAAACATCTGGAGGGCCGAGGCTGAGGTAGCCTGATCTATACTAAGATTTTTTTATCCCAAAAGTGGGAATGATGCCCTTGGCCCATTTACACACGAACCCTGCTCCAGGTCCCTTTCTGGACACAATTCAAAATACAGTCGTACCCTAGTTGTCGAACGCATTGGTACTTGGACATTTCAGCTCCCGGATGCCACAAACCCAGAATCGAGTGTTCCGGTTTGTGAACATTCTTTGGAACCCAAACGTCTGACAGGGCTTTCACGGCTTCTGATTGGCTGCAGGAGCTTCCTGCAGCCAATCAGAAGCCGCACTTTGGTTTCTGAACATTTTGGAAGTCGAACGGACTTCTGGAATGGATTCTGTTCAGCTTCCGAGGTACCACTGTATTGGGTTTTGCCTTCAAAGCCCTTAATGGCATGGAGCTTGGATAATCTTAAGAATCACCTATCTTTATTTATGCCTGACTGAATCATCATCAAAGCTGCTTAAGAAGAATCTTCCTGGGTCAAACAAAAAGGCCTATCTAGTCCAGCATACTTACCAAGTGCCTCTTAAAAAAATGGGACATCCTGTTTTTTCGAGCAAGTTCGTGGCGGCCATTTTGGGAGCTGCACTTTCGTGATAAAAAATTGCTTTCTTCAGTGTCGCGATCTCACATAGCACCCAAAACATGTATGTTTTTTTTTGCCACTGGATAATATCATGCGCCAAAGAAAAGTACTTTGGGGGAGAGAGCAGTGTGCAGGTCAGTCTCCCGGGAGCGCATCCCAGAAAACATGCATCCCGGTTTTCCATCAGAAAAAGTTGGACAGTATGGTCTAGCTTCCAGTTTCCAGCAATGGACAATGAACATGGCCACACTTGCCTCACCCAAAGAGAGGAAATTTATCACTCCAAGAGAATGCTTGCATATTGTCAGGAACATGGCCCCCCCAGAGCGCAGCGGGGGAGTCAGCCTCAGAAATTGAGCTAAGCGAGCAAGGGGCTGACTCTGCAGATGAGAGCTGTCTGTCAGAGTTTAGAGAGGACAGCCCAACACCCCTCATTCCCAGGGAAGAAGCTGTTAGCTCCCAAGGAGAGGAAGAGTAGGAAGTTGGTCAGAGCGTTGCCAGGCAACCAGGAGATAAGCCAGAGTCTGAGGCTGTGCCTTCTGGGAAAGAGACAGGCCAGCTGTTCAGTCCCTGTACGGGGAGACTAGGGAAGCTCAGAGAATAATGGAAGGGAAGGAGAAGAAAGGTGGGGTTTTGGTGTTCTTCCTGTTGGGGGAGGAATGATGAGTCAAACTGATCAACTACTGTTAATGCGAGCAGGAGGAAAAGCCGTGCTCTAGATGTGTTTTTTCTTGTAAATAAACTTACATAAAACTGACGGAGAGTAGTTGCTGCTTATCAGGCTGCTTGCTTGCCAGAGATGGTTATACATATACTGATTTATATTAGTTTTTAAAATTTTACTTTATATTTATAGGTGCCAATTTGGAATTACTAGAATTTATATAGAAATGCATACACTTAAATAGCCATACTTTTAGCATTTAGCATGATAATAATGATAACTTATACTTCACCAGTGCACTGTCCCTGTAGGCTCCCTTGCTTTGCTCAGCAGAGGCCTGCCCCCTGGGTGGGACATTTCCAGGCTCTTGAAGAGCTGGATCTTTGAATCCCTGGGTTAAATCTTTTCTTGCCTTCCCTATGGATTTTAACTGTAGTGTGAGAAGCCACGGGCAGTGGCTACCGAGTGTCTGAGAACACTGGACTCACGGATCGTGTTTTAAATGGAAGTCCATTTCATGTTTAACAATTTGGCATTTAGAACCAGTATATTACCCAGAAATATACGTAGGCCTGGCAAATAACCGTGTCTTCTAAAACACAGGAACTTCATACCCTAACAACCCTCCTGAAGTGATGCTACTATTATATAGAATCTATTATATGGATTTTTACAGTTATCACTTCTTTTCCCTAAGTGAAGCACGTCTGTAGCCATTTTGAAACAAGGTGTAAGACATACATGAACTCACAGAATCTGTAGCCCACTCTAGAAAAATAGCAGTGGAGTTTTGTTTCCCTGCAGTTTTTGAAAATAAAAAAAACCTGTGAAAATGTAATGAATGCAGGGGTTTTTAAAAATAAATAATAATAATTACCCTGAGCAGCTTTTTGGGGTCAGTATTTATATTTCACTGATACTCGTTTGCTGTGGCTCAGTCAATAAATAGTTCTACACATAATCAGCAAGACCAAGAAGCTATGAAGCCATTTGGAGGAAATAGTTCCAGACAAGTTTAACTACTGTTAGCACAAGACAGATTTAGCGAACCGTGGTAATGTTGTCTTTGCCAACCCACAAAAGCCATCTTGGGAGAATTCTGACTTCATCTTGCAATGGGGGCTAAGGAAGGCTGAATAGAGTTATTCTGTGCTTTGGATTCTTAAAGGAGACTTTTAAAACAACAACAACTTTTCTCCCCAAAGGCATTCACTGCATGCAAGTTTCACCTTTGCTGCAGATGTTCTTTTTGAACCTGCTTTTGGAGAACAAATTAGGAAAGAGAGGGAGAGAGAGAAAAGACGAAAGAAGTGTGAAAGGTGCCCAGTGACTCTTTCCTCTGAGGAACCCCTCAAAGGAGTCACAGAGGTGGCAATAGAAGGAGACAATGATTCCTGTGAATAAAGCAAGTGACAAGCAAAACTAATTTGAGAAGAAAGCCAGCGCACATCCTCATGTGGAAAAACTAACCGGCAATCGTTTCATTTCACAAGGACTTTTGCAGACATGTCAGAACTCGCGGCACCCTCAAGTGCGTTTTAAGAAATATTATCCGCGTAATTGTTTTGCAAAGGGTGCCTGAGGAAGCGGTTATCAAAATGCCCTAGGAAAGTTGTCAATAGGCATCCATTTCTAGTCTGTGATAACAAGTAGCACTGGAAAAGGAGGGATGACGATGTTGATGATTTAAAAATTGTAATTTTCAAAGGGGCTTAAAATTGAGGGGGGGGGATGTCAACATGTCCACAAATTCATCAAAGCTGTTTCCTCCATTTTTGGACAATCTGTTCTCCTTTTAGTGAGTGCCAGCCTGAAATGTAGGGTGATTCTGGAGAATTTACACTGCCTATCAGAATTAATTGGTTGTCTCCTCACAGCAACTGCAAGTCATGGCAGCTGCTTCAGAGCATTAAATGCTTCCATTTGAAGCTTGAGGTAGTACCCAGGCTTGCTAGGACATTCTCTGATCATTTAGGTACTCACTGAGGTACACAGTAACAAAAGAGTAACAATAATACCATTACTCTTATTTATATAACTCCCCCCACTGCCACCCAATCTTCCTCAAGCCCTATTCTGGCATTACGGCTGAACAGGCAACATAAATACTGTGGATTTGCAAACTGGCCCCGTCTACTTCACACAGTGCATTCCTGACCTTCCTGAATTGAGAAGAAAGGTCAAAGCATGTGTGACTTAAAGGCCTGTGTTGCATGACTGAAATCCTAAAGGGCAATGTCCTCAACAATGCAAAGGCAGCTAAAGATCAGCGTACAGTGGTACCTCAGTTTTCGAACACAATCCGTTCCGAAACGTTCGAAAACAGAGGCACAAAGGGTGGTCTGCAAATTTAATTGAGAAAAAGCCATTTGATTTCCGAGGCACATTAAAAAATGGAAGCATTTACTTCTAGGTTTTCGGCGTTTGAAAACTGAAATGTTCGACTTCCAAGATATTCGAAAACCGAGGTACCACTGTATTTTGATATGTTTGCTTAGAAGCACCCTTCACTTTTCCCCATACGTTGCTAAACACAGGAAGACTGGGGGTGGAGTATGCAGGGGCCGGCACACATGGAAGGGGGCGGAAGCTGCATGCACACCCCAGAGTCTCCTACTTGTGTTTACATACCCTATTCAGTCATAACACAAGTACAGTATGTGATCACAGTGCTCATATAAGCTGATGAAAGGCATTTTCTAGATAGCACTTGATGAAGCCAACACCTCTGGATTCTCTCGGTGACAATGAAAGTTTAATTTCTGTGGCTTCTATAAGTTTCAAGTGGGGCAATTTTCACCAGGATGGCAGTGTAGAGTAAGGGGTGAAGTTCATCCCTGGAAGGTGTTGTTCCAGACTAGATTGGGTGGACCCAAAGTTGCTATTTAATTAACAAAAGCCAGACTTGTTATGTGCTTTATATGTGTATTAACATGCCATATAGTTTGGCCCTTATATAAATATGAATGCCCTCACCTGTAACTAATCTTATTTTATTATTATTATTATTATTATTATTATTATTATTATTATTATTATTTCAGGAAGTTGTTAATGATTGATGTATTTTTATTTGTTGGAAGCCACCCAGATGGGCTGGCTATAAATAAAATGATGATGATGATGATGATGAAGAAGAAGAAGAAGAAGAAGAAGAAGAAGAAGAAGAAGAAGAAGAAGAAGAAATTGTGAAGGAACCTTTGATTGATTCTTGTATTAAAAGGAGAAATAACATTACCAAATTAACCTTTGGAATAATACGGGGGGGGGAATGTGTTTCTCATATTTCATTGAAGTAACCAATCTAACCAAGCTCCTATAGATCTGAAAAGCAATTTTTGAAAAACACTGACATCAGCATACCAGTATTTTGAAGGGGGAGAAATGCAGTAGAATAAATTCAAATAGTAGTTGAATACTTATTTATCAGATAATGATCTTGATTTGTTGATGAAGCTGCAATCTTGGTTGAACTGAAAGTGACTATCATTTTGCAAACTTCTCTCTCTTTAAAAGAACTTCCTCTAAATGCTGTCGTGATCTAGCAAGAATGCAAATGCCTAGAACTACTAAAGCTTGGTTAACAATAAATGAAACCACATACTGGATTCAGCCTACAAGTTACACATCACTGCACTGTCCACTGATCTCGCTAAGTGAAAAACTAAATATTCACAGATGTCAGCCAACTGTCAAATGTGCTCCAGTTACATTGAGATGGGGGTCTTCTGCTCTCTCTTTCGCTTTTCATCCCCCTCCCCTTTAGGTACCATATTTCCTGAGCTTCTGAGCAATCAAAAATAACAATTGTGCAGGCTAGCAAAAAAGGCATTAGGGGGGTGTGTGTGTGTGTGTGTGTGTTTCCCTCCCTCCCCCACCTTCAGTTGGGCAGACTTGCTGAAATAATGATCCCGGCAACATGTTAGCGAAGCATTAGAAACACTTTAGTAAGCAAATAATTTAATTACAGTCTTCGCTGAGGCAGCTTATATAGCTTGCCCTCTGACCCCTTATATTGCACTACCTAGAGTCAGCGTGGGATTCACACTTCCTATTCCTGTCACAGAATCTCTCCATCTTGTACCATTTAATATAGTGTGCTCCAGGTGTTCTGTGGTGAATGAATAGTTATATTACTACCTGTCAGACACAATCACACTCTATTCATCATTCTCGGCTGGCTGCATGAAGCCCTGCTTCCAGCAGGCAGCCTCTCTATTTCCTTGTTCAAACGTCTGCAGTGCTTTCGGTCCATCTGTCAAGGCTGTCATTTAGAGGGAAAACAGTATCAGCGCTTTAAATATATAGAGTTCTCTATTGAAACAGTGCTGTGATTGAACTGTCAGCGTTCTCACTATCAGACAGTAATTCATGGCTGGTCAGAGCTCCATTTAGGTTGCTATTACTATGTTGACCCCAGAGGGTCACGCTGACGGGCTTTTTCCTATACAGCCAGATCTATAAATAGTGCAATTAACCTTACAAGAATTACCAAATGCTCGGTTCTCCCCAACCCCCACCCCTTATTTACTCGCCACTTATGACATCTACAATAAAGAACAAATATCTTCAAATGCAAAAAGAAATGAGTGTTGAAATGTGAACCAGATGGGCAGGGAAGCACAAACTATCTCCATGCCTCTTGTATTGGCAAAATGTCCACTGCTTTCAGACCTGGTTATCTCAAGGCTGCTGACGCTCCACAGCTTATAGCATTCATGGATGGAAATGCCATTTGAGATACTCTCCGTGACATATTGAAAGGGACAGAAATAGATAGAGCTTTTGAAATTATTAACAAATAAACAATGCTCCTTATTTCTACGGAGGATGGCAATTCCATCCCCCTTCAGGGGTATTTGTTTGAAAGGACAAATTGGAATTTACCAGTTTTTCTCAGGAAATTCATATACCAATACCATATTGACTCTTCAAAGTGGAGAGGTATGCTAAAAATGCTTCTATCTTGGGAAGTTCACCTGACGTCTTCGTTATACACCTTTAGGCGCCAGGCAAAAATGTTCCTTTTTAACCAGGCCTTTGGTTGATCGGATTGACATCCTATGCCCTTTTAAAATGTGACTCTTTTGGGGGGGGTGTTGCTTTTATTTTGATTATATATATTGTGATTTTTATGTTGATCTTTTCTGTGAACTGCCCTGAGAACTCTGGTTATAAGGCGGTATATAAATTCAATTAATAATAATAATAATAATAATAATAATAATAATAATAATGTACGTTACCAAACATCAGGAGAGAAGTGTGTTGTGGAAGTGCTAAGCTAGCATTTATGCTGAAATAGCCATGCTTTGTTCACTCACTAGGCATCCACATGCATTCATCATTACATTGTTCTTCTCCTGTGATGTCTTTGTGGGTTTTATCTCTTTTCAGACTGCAGAGAAATTGGCTTTTACAGAAAGAACCAGAGAGTATTGCCATCTCCGCAAGTGTAGATCACCTTAGTAGGATTCTTCCATCTTTTTAAGAGATATAGCAGAACCTACCAATAAACTTTTTAGTCGCTTTTAATTTCTACTAAAACACCTCTGTGGCTGGATCTAGACACATTTTTTTAAAAAATCAGGAAAATGTGTTGTAAAGCTCATAATGGGAAATCACGTTGCTGAAGGATCGAACTCTACAGCGCCAATTGGTGTCGCAGTATTATAACGCATTTAAAATGCTTTTTGATAGTAATGTAGCTGAGTCTGTCCCCGCCTTCTCTCTGTCTCGCTGTCTCTCAGTGTGGTGTAATGGTTAAGAGCGGTAGTCTCGTAATCTGGTGAACCATGTTCGCTTCCCCGCTCCTCCACCTGCAGCTGCTGGGTGACCTTGGGCCAGTCACACTTCTTTGAAGTCTCTCAGCCCCACTCACCTCACAGAGTGTTTGTTGTGGGGGAGGAAGGGAAAGGAGATTGTTAGCCGCTTTGAGACTCCTTAGGGTAGTGATAAAGCGGGGTATCAAATCCAAAGTCGTTGTCTTCTTCATCATCATTTTCATCTTCATCTTCTCTCTCTCTCTCTCTCTCTCACACACACACACATTTTCTCACATGCATACCTGGCATTGTGCTTCTTAACACACTTTAGCGCAATTTTAAAAAAGGATTGTTATGTTAGTTGGCTGTGCCTTGGTAGCACCATGTGTATAAAACAATAGTCTTTCAGTGCTAAAATACTTCTCCACTTTCCCTTTTTTTAAAAAGCAATTAAAGTAATGACACAGAGTTGCCTAAATGAGAAGGTGCTTTGACACCAAACAACTTGTGATCAGAATTGTGCTTTCCCAGCCACATAGCTAAGTCATGTGCAATAGTGTGGGCAGACTACAGTGTGATGAGATGCACAATGTAATACCCGACACACATGTCACTGCCAGGTGTAATTCTGCATGTAGCTAGCTGGTGGAAAATCAACAATTGGGTAGTACTGGGAATCACCATTCTAGAAGCATGTGGATGAGCATAGTCTAAGATCTCACTCAGCACAAATTGGCACCTCAATATATAAAGCATAAAACAAGCAACAGAATGCTACTTCCCACCTGCTCAAAGAAATTGTCCTAATATTAGTGAGGGAAAGGTAACACAGCTGAACAGATTCAGAGAATGCAATCAACCCAGCCCACACATAGCCTAACAAAATTAATTAGTGTAGAGCATGACTGACATTGACACAAATAACAAAGCTACGACCCTGGTGAAATATAATGCCCATTTTTATTATTATTATTTCATAATTCAATTATTTTATTTATTTCGTAAAAAAATTATATTGGTTGGTCATAGTATGCAAGGAGTGTTCAGGTGCAGGTGGAGAATTCCACACGCACAAAGGTTCTCTCCCTATTATTTGCAAATATATGTTAAATCTGATTCCTGACGATGCTGAAAATTAAGAACCTTGGGACACTTCATGCTTACTTTGGTGACCAAAAAAAGACACACAGAGCTGCATAAATTATCCTCCTTGCTCTGATGGTTTTATTTGATGGTGTGTGGGGTTTCCTCCACCCCACTCTGAATGTATGAGAATGTATGAGAAAAGAATAATTAAGAAAACGTTTATCCGGGGACTCTATTGTTCCAGAGGTAGTCGGAGAACAGAGAAGGTGCAAAAAGGTTCTTTCTTGTTGGTTCGGCAATTAATAATGAATGTACTCTCAGTATGAAGGCAAAAACCTTTGGTATGATTCCAGAGTAAGTGCAAGTCTCATTCCATTAGCTGTCCTATTACTAGGTACCTATTCCAGCTTCACCATGCTTTCAGAATTGCTTAATTATTCACAGTAAAAGCAATCTGCCAAGGCTGCCCTCTTTGTACAGAGGCATAAGAGCAGAGGCTGTGCTGCGTGATCCACTGCCGCTCAGGATGGTATCGCCAGCCACAAAACAACAGAAGCCTTTTTGTTTCAAGCAAAGAAAATGTAGAGGATGTGGAGGGAAAATAAGATGTTTATATCAGGGGATAAGAACTGCTTTTCATTCTCTGAAAGTAACAATTGATTCTTTCCCTCCTCCTCCTCCTCTTCCTCCTCAGCACTAGAGCTAAACCACACAGTGCATTCTTTATAAATTATACTACCCTTTGTTAATTATAGGGTGTTGACATGGCTTGTCAGTACTAAGCTCGGTAAATGCTTTGTGTGCTCGGATTTTTAATAGCTGTTTGTTCTGCAGAATGTGACAGAGCTGTACAAGCGGCTCGGATTGGCCATTGCTCATATCCGTTTCTTTAAAGCTTTTCACGTTTTCTATTTTTAAAAGTGTGAGGGCACACACACACACACACACACACACACTAGAGTATTCCAGTTGTATGGTTTACGTTCTCAAATGTCATTGTATTGATTCAGTCAAAATAGACTGGGCCTTACAAAGAAAGCTTTAGAGCCTGTGAGAGAATCAAGTTAAACCCTCTGCGTCCCTCAAGACACATCTCTAGGATGAATTAGCATTCCTTTTTCTGGTGAAAAATATATTGCCTGTCAATTTGTTTCCAGAACAATAACTTGCCAAAATGAAAAAAGAAGAAGAAAGAAAGAATAACAGGCTGGTATGCAGGTCAGTTAGCTATGCATTTGGAAGCAGTCCATGCAAGCAACCTTAAAAATCCAGCGCACACACATACACACACTTGATTCTGACATCACAAGGAGTTCAGATGACCCCTGCGCACTGGAAGAAGATATGAAAGGGGTCCTGTGAAGTCCCACAGGATAATTCAGCCCCCATGGACACATCCAGCATCCACACACCTGCCATACACACATTTGGAGTGTGTCGGAACAGACTCTGAATGTATGCCAGTGTACAATCCGAAAGAGAAAGCAGAATATTACATACTGTACTGTAAACTTAGGCATAAATATTTGGAGAAATCTTCAGCAGTGGTTGCTGTTAAGTTGTGTCAGACGACACAGCGATTCTTCAAACTTCTCTTGTTTATTCACAGGCCAGAACAGAACTGAACTGAAGGGTTCAGCCAGTCTGCTTATACAGAGCTCCACTACAACGCAACACTAACCACTTTCTGTAACTATCCAATCACTGAAAATCACTTTCAATCCCTTATTTACATATGTGGACCTGAGTGAAAACTATCTACAGTATCCCCCTGCTGGCCCAGGGTAAGAATTTCAGCATATAACACCTGCTGCCCTCTCTGATATGAATAAGATTAAATATCCCAGGGTGGATCTGCTATGAAACTAATGAAGCTTAAGCTTCAAGCATTCATGGGGGGGGCAAACCTTTTGTTGGGGGGACAGAACCTCTGTTTGCTATGTATTTTATTTTTTTATATAAAATATTTATTGCAATTTTAAACAACAAAAATAACATCAAGCATACAAGAAACAAAGAAATTCAAAGTAAGATTATAAGAAAAAAGTAAGAATAAAAAGAGTAAAAGTAAAAGATAAGAAAAGAAATTACAAATGTTCATAAATCATATTTTCATAATCTTTGGACTTCCTCGCATCACCCTCCCCTGCGTTCTCAATCATGTAGTTAAATACAGCAATTTGTTACCTTACTTCCATTCTTATTTTATAAATCTCAAATATTCAATTCCAACTTTAAGTATTTTGGTCATAGATTAACCTGCTAATTTTTGAACATAATATTTCTTCAGATTTCGCAATTTCCCTAAACATCACCTATTCTCATATGTCTTACACTGGGTTTACTGCTGCCATGTTACTCTCATTTATGCACACTCCTAACATTCATACAATTTATAATGTTTCTGTAAATAGTCTTTAAATTTTTTCCAGTCCTCTTCCACCGTCTCTTCTCCCAGGTCTCGAATTCTGCCAGTCATTTCAGCCAATTCCATGTAGTCTATCAGTTGCATCTGCCATTCTTCCAGAGTGGGCAAATCTTGTGTCTTCCAATGCTTTGCGATGAGTATTCTTGCTGCCGTTGTTGCGTACATAAAAAAAGTTCTATCCTTCTTTGACACCCCTTGGCCGACAATGCCCAGAAGAAAGGCCTCTGGTTTCTTAAGGAAGGTATACTTAAATTCCTTTTTTAATTCATTATAAATCATTTCCCAGAAAGCCTTAATCCTTGGGCACGTCCACCAGAGGTGAAAGAATGTTCCTTCAGCTTCCTTACATTTCCAGCATTTATTATCAGGCAAGTGATATATTTTTGCCAGCTTGACTGGGGTCATGTACCACCTGTATATCATTTTCATAATGTTTTCTTTCAAGGCATTACATGCCGTAAACCTCACTCCGATGGTCCATAACTTTTCCCAGTCAGCAAACATAATATTATGCCCAAAGTCCTGTGCCCATTTTATCATAGCTGATTTGACAGTTTCATCCTGCGTATTCCATTTCAACAGCAAGTTATACATTTTTGAAAGTACCTTTGTCTTAGAGTCTAACAGTTCTGTTTCTAATTTCGATTTTTCCACCTGGAAGCCTATTTTTTTATCCAAATTAAAGACCTCCCTGATCTGAGCATAATGTAGCCAGTCTCGCACTTTATCCTTTAGTTTCTCAAGGCTCTGCAATCTCCAAGTATCACCTTCTTTTTCTATTATTTCCCAATATTTCGGCCAATTGGCCTCCATATTGAGTCTTTTCGGGGCCTTGGCTTCCATTGGTGACAACCACCTTGGGGTCTTGTTTTCTAAAAGGTCTTTGTATTTAGCCCAGACATTATACACAGCTTTCCTGACAATATGATTTTTAAAAGCCTTATGAATTTTTACCTTGTCATACCACAAGTATGCATGCCTCTGTTTGCTATGTATTTTTATTGATTTAGGGGAGGAAGCTGTACCTCCCTTCCCCCGCTCCTAATCCCAGAGGGCCCCCAGAAGCAACTTTATTCATGCATGTATATAACATTTCCCTAATTTTCACACACACACCCCACAAACACACACAACTTGAAAACTATAAGGCATAGGAAATACTTATTCAGACAAGTGACTTTGGCATGTGAGATAATCCAGTACAGCAATTGTAATCAAGACCTGAGGTGTTGTTAATTTTTTTCCAAAATAAAAATAAAAATGTGGTCATCTATCATGGAACAACCCCACTGAAGACGATAACAGTGGTGACCCTGACCTCCTTGCTGGCTGCGAAGGGGCACCCATAACAGTTCAAGCTTCAGGGCTCCCAAGAATGTAGGTCCACCACTGTAAATATCTGGTTTGGTCTGGTTTGGTCCATAACATTTAACACAGTACAGCTAAATTCACAGTGAAGGCTGCTTAATTTACACCAAGTCATCTAAGGGCTCGTCCACACTTATGCTTGTCCCGTACCTAGAAAGCATGGATTCACTCTTTCTAGGCACGGGTCCAAGCAGTTTCCTCCTTCTCTTTTCCAGGGAAAACTCACTCTTTAGCTTTCAAATTGGAACAAATGTCAATTTGTGGAAAACCTGTATTGCCATTTGTCCTGACTGAGCACGAAAGAGCAGTTTTCACCCAGGAGAAAGCAGTGGGACAATAGGAAGCCCTCAGTTTTCTATATATGTTTTATTTATTGCACATGCCATTTTTTATTATCTTTAGGCGTGATTCTTGTGTGCAATTTATGTTCATATGCATTTGCTTAGCTACAATCTGCAGCTTGGTTACCTTATCAATACATTTGAACTTGTATCAATGTATGCATATAGACCTCCTCCATGCAAGTGGAAATACGGGGCCAGGATTCTCATCCACATGGAGAAGCTCTATGTTCATACATCAATTTGCTGCTGACCGAGCCCCTTCTCATGCCAGCTGCCTATATGTATAGTGAAGGGCATAACTGAAGCATGCGTCATTGGGGGATGGGCTACTCCATGCAAGCTGTCAAGCAAGACCACCCCTCAAAAAGGAGAGCTACCAACCTGTTCCATGTCCCCTCACCACTGAAGGAATACATTAGAGACTTATTATACAGACAATACATGGCTTTTCACTTTTCTAAAAAAAATTCTACCCCTTTTAGTTTTCTTAATGGTTCTCTCTTATTGTCTGTCTTATTTTCTCGCTCATTGTATTACTAGTTGTCCTTGGGATTCACAGGTGGCTTCTCAAGAAACGTCTTTTCGACAGGCACAGTTGTGTCCTACTGTCTTCTACCCAGTTCACACAGTGGTCAGTAGTGGTGGGCCTCTTCTTCAAGGCCTGGTCTTGCTTGAAACAGCTTTCTGCATGGCATGCCCACTGTTATTGTTCTCCTGCTTGTCTTTAAAACAGACATTCACAAAAGTGTCTCTAACCCTCTCCTGTGATTTGACAAAAATGTAGAGTGTTTGCTTACTTTTCCTAGGGTTTGATCTGGGAGGTACATAAGGTCACCACTTTGCTGAAGCTGATTTCCGAGTCTCGTGTTTAGTCTTGCTGTAGTTTCCAAATCCCCACTTTCAAGTGTATAATGATGCAAAATAGATCCCATTCCTTTACGTCTGATGCACTGCCTGACTCAACTCATTGATAGGTGCTGCATAGCTTTATCTAAAGCTCTGTTTAGAACTGCCTTCTTGCCTGCTCTCTGCCCACATCTGTTAGTCATTAATAAGGAATCCCATGCATTCTCATTTTGACCTATTTTCACACTGATTAGGTTCCCAGGACAGCAGAGAGGACTTTTGGGTTAAACACATAAAAATAAAAATTAGGATGGATGCAGTAAATAAATGTTGTTGTTGTTGTTTAGTTGTGTCTGACTCTTTGTGACCCCATGGACCAGAGCACGCCAGGCACTCCTGTCTTCCACTGCCTCCCGCAGTTTGGTCAGACTCATGTTTGTAGCTTCGAGAACACTGTCCAACCATCTCGTCCTCTGTCGTCCCCTTCTCCTTGTGCCCTCCATCTTTCCCAACATCAGGGTCTTTTCCAGGGAGTCTTCTCTTCTCATGAGGTGGCCAAAGTATTGGAACCTCAGCTTCAGGATCTGTCCTTCCAGTGAGCACTCAGGGCTGATTTCCTTCAGAATGGATAGGTTCGATCTTCTTGCAGTCCATGGGACTCTCAAGAGTCTCCTCCAGCACCATAATTCAAAAGCATCAATTTTTCGGTGATCATTATGGTCCAGCTCTCACTTCCATACATCACTACTGGGAAAACCATAGCTTTAACTATACAGACCTTTGTAAATAAATAGTAAATAAATAGTTCTTGATCATTGGATGTCTTACATACAACATAGAAGAATAAGTGAAGGGATCAGGAGCTGGGGATTTAGAGTTGGATGCTAGAGAGGAGAGGGGGGACATAGAATGAGGAGGCTATGGGGCAATCCTAACAGCTATTTTTTTAAAAAAAAATCTACATTAACATTGGGAACTTGCTGTAGACTTGCTACTCCTACTTATACACCGGACCATCCAGGCACCGGGAGCCAGTTGGGAACCTCCTGATGCAGCCCAACCTAATCTCATCCTAGATGATTCTGCAAGGTTGGCAAGGATGGCTGGGAGGACTGTGGCAGGTTGGAAGATTCCAGGCTCTGGATGTGCAATAATGTTGGGAATTTGGCTCTCCATCATCAGGCCTCCAGCTAAGTTACACAATCTCCGGAATTGCTGTCACGAAGGCTTAGAACATGCAAGCTGTCTCCTTCCCATGTTCCCACTTTCCATTCTGCAAAAAAGGACATGCTCAGAAGCCACCTACACTAACCATGATGGCTACGTTCTGCCTCCATTGTTGGAGGTCGTTGGTCTCTGAATATCAATTACTGGAAACTGCGGGGGGGGTGCTGTTGTCTCAGGTCCGGCTTGTTGGACACCTCCCATGAGCACCTGGTTGGGCACAGTGCCAGATTACCAAATAGACAGAGTGGGCACCAATCTATGGGCCCTGTGCCTTTTAGGGGCCCTGCAACAATGGATCAAAATAATGTTGATTTGATCTTGAAAGAAAATGGCAACCAAGCTTTCTTAGTTCAATGTCATCCTACTAGAGCAAGCCAGACAAGGGCGCCCCTGAGGATTCAACTGCCTAGGGGCCTCCACAGGGTTTAATCTGGCATTGTTAGGTGCTTTGAGAACACCACGATGGACTAGATGAGCCAACTGCCTGATGCAGAAGAACTATTCTTATGTTCTTTGAACAGCCCTCCTCCCAAATTGAGGGAATTTTGTGGTCCAGAATGAGTGAACGCCCAGTGTAACCACTTGGCTCCATTCACCACGTCAACAAGTATTAGCTATGATAGCTAAATAGACCCATAATCTTCAGAGGCAGTATACCTTTGACTACATTTATTGAAGACACACAATGGAAGAGGACAGTTGCCTTAATGCCTGTCTTGTTGACTTGCCCATAGCATCGGGATGGCCACAGAACACTGAACTGCAAGATCCTGCAAGCCTGTTCTTGTGTTATGTTCTTCCTCTGTGAAAGGAAAAACAAAATTGTGTTTCATAAATGTCACTAGAAGACATCATTCCATTAGATGGGATGTTTCCAGAGTTGCATTCCTAGAGAAGTTTATCATACAATTTGAGGCAAATTGCTATTTCCAGTAGGATTTAGCATGTGTTTTTCATATTTATAAAGCAGATGCTAAGCATTCCATTCATTTACTTAAAAGCGAGTCTCATTTCTAGAAAACACAATACTCATTGCAGACTCATATTGTTTATGTTTTATTTTGTTAAATTGACGCAAAACTATATTGAAACGCAACACATTTTTTTCCTATAAAACATTCCCCATCATTTTCCTAGTATATAGTAGTATATTTTTCTAGTATATAGTAGGATCAGGAGTTAAAAAGGCGTAGAATCAACAGCACAGAACCTTGATGTCTTCCAGAGCACATGGAATGTTAACGTGGTCAACTTTTCATTCTGCATTTACAAAGCTAGTCTGATTTCAAAAAAGAAGAACAAATCAACCAGGATAGCTAATACGTTGGGAATTGTAGAATCACTTAAAAAAACACCAGTCAATACAAAAACAATGCAAAGGTAGAGAAAGGGGCTGTAACTCAATGGTAGAGAATATCTTTTGCACAGAGATAATTCAAGATTCATTCCTCCCAGCTCAAAATAGGGCTGTGAATGATATCTATCGGCAACCCTGGAGAGCAATAGCCGGTCAATGTAGACTTTATCAAACTAGAAGGGCCAGTGGTCTGATTCACATACTCCCCAATATTTTGTCAATGAAAATAGGTGTGTCCTATTTAATAATAATTATTATTATACCCTGCCCAGCTGACTGGATTTCCCCAGCCACTCTGGGAGGCTTCCAGCATATAGAAAAATATAATAAAACACTGAACAGTAAAAAAAAAAAACTTCCCTATACAGGGAATACTTTAGATGTCTTCTAAATGTTGTATAGTTATTTATCTCATTGGCTTGCGGGTCGCATAACTCCATACCCTCCAAGTTTTTTCCAGTGAAAATAGGGATGTCCTTATTATTATTATTATTATTATTATTATTATTATTCCCCACCCATTTGACTGGGTTGCCCCAGCCACTGTGGGAAGCTTCCAACATGTATAAAACTTCATAAAACATAAAACATTTTTTTTAAAAACTTCCTTTTACTGGGCTGCCTTCAGATGTCTTCCTTGGCTCTGCCGTTTAAGAACATGTGGGTAACATACATGTCTTGGTTGAACCCTGCTAAATTGTACTTTTTAAAACCATGGTTCAAGCTAATGGAAACTATGGGACTAGAGGAAAACATTGCCAGTAATAATGTGGGAATCTTAAATTGCCTGCCTCAGCAGGCCTGCTCTGACTTAAGTAGGGTAAAATCATTAATGTTTACTTGGACTCCCTTCTTCTAAATTTCTGACAGATCTTTTCTGATTTATATCTTCAAGGTTTGTAGCAAACCCTTGGTAAGAGATTGTTTCAATTGAATTCCTAGTTAGTGCTTTATTTTGGGACAGTCGTGATGCAAAAGGGAAAAAGGAAGAAAATCATGTGAGCTGGTACAGAAAATGCTTTAAAGTGTCTCCTTTTCCTGAACTCCTTACCCTTCAATGCACCAGGGAGAGACTTTATTTGCATAGTATTAATAGTCTGGTGGCCAGCCAAGAAATGCAGAGAGGACTGTAATTCTGTCCTCGCATTTCCCTTTGGTGTCAGGATCTTGGCAAGCTCACAATGCTAGTAAACTACAGCACTCTGCTTCAGACCTTACATGCGGATCACATGAGAAACAGGAAACAAGGATAAAGTTTCACCTTCACGTTTCCTGGGCTTGGAATTGAATACCCTTAAGAAATCTACAGCAGCGAAGCACGTTTTCAGGGAGATCAATACTTTTCAACTGGGCTGCACAACAGTGCATTAACAATCCTGTATCGAGCTATTAAAAAAAGGGAGGGGGGAAGAGGGATCGTTCATAAGTGTATTGCCTGCACAGCACACGGTATTCTCCAAGGTGAAAAACACCTGAACCTTACTTGACAAACTGGTTGCTCAATGAGCCAGTAGCTAAGGGGGCTTTTGGGTTGCCTCTAGGAAAGCAAGGAGATGTATGGAACAAACCCTTACAGATGCAAAACACTGATGAGAGGGGGTGCAGCAAGCAGGCAGTGTTCCCAAAGAAAATATCGAATAAAGCAAGCCTAAGTCTGAAAACCGATCTTCTCTCAAAGCAAGCTATTTAGGAGAAGCAGTAGTAAAATTACTTAATTCTTTTGTGCCTCAGGGGAAAAATCTAAGCCTTTTGAGGAGTGATGGAGAGAGAGAGAAGCGAACCCAGGGATGTATTTATCAGGGAAAGAATTCTGTGGAAACAAACTTCCTGTACTTTAATTTTTTAAAAAACAACAACCCAAAAACAGCTATTGTTGCTTGCCAGGAGTTGACAGGTGTACACCTTCTTATTTTTCTGGATGGCAGCCAGAAACCACAGCTTTAATATGCATCTAGTGAGAAAACAGCTGTCTCTCTGGCTTAGCATATAAGGAGACTAAAATATTGAGACAGTCTGCACTTTTATAGCAGTGTAGCAAAATCTGCGTAGCTTTGCAGTCCCAACAGCAACATAGCTAAGGAAGTCAAGGGTTGTATTCTGAACCCATTTTGTACCCCCCAAATGCTAAGGCAGCTAGGTATTTAAGGGACTTGGGGCACAAATTTGTACAAATTTGAAGGTGCTAATTTCTATACACAGATGTCGCTGGGAAATTTAACTCATGAGTGGGGTCTCACCATGACTGCACATTGCATTGTACCCAGTGCCATTTTTCTAGAAAAAGAGGTGCCAGAACTCACAATGAACGCCTCCCTTATTATCTTATAATGGCAATGGTGCCCACCTGAGAGGTGCCGGAACTGAGTTTCTTTGAGTTCTGGCTGGAAAAATGTCCAGGTTGTTCTCAGTCACCCTATATATAGGTAAAGGTAAAGGGACCCCTGACCATTAGGTCCAGTCGTGACCGACTCTGGGGTTGCGGCGCTCATCTCACTTTATTGGCCGAGGGAGCCGGCGTACAGCTTCCGGGTCATGTGGCCAGCAGTACTAAGCCACTTCTGGCAAACCAGAGCAGCGCACGGAAACACCGTTTACCTTCCCGCTGGAGTGGTACCTATTTATCTGCTTGCACTTTGGCATGCTTTTGAACTGCTAGGTTGGCAGGAGCTGGGACCAAGCAACAGGAGCTCACCCCGTCCCGGGGATTCGAACCGCCGACTTTCTGATCGGCAAGTCCTAGGCTCTGTGGTTTAACCCACAGCACCACCCGCATCCCTCACCCTATATATAAGTAAAGTTAAAAAGTGAGATGGGACAGGAGATCTGGGGCTCTGCAGAATACCCCCTAACAATACCCCCATTGCACTTTGCTGTGTGTATAATGTGTGCAAACCACAAACAAATAGCTCAAGGAACAAATCACATGTGGAAATTCCTTGGAAAGACCCATATTTCTTGTACCCTGGTTGTATCCATCAAGTGGTGTAAACAATTGGGGCAATGGATAAGGTCCTACGCTGATGTAATTACTATAGTTAAAATGAAGTATTAAAAATGTCATCACAGCAGATGTTCTTAAAATTGCTCTGGGGCAATTTAATCTTCAACATATTCAAGAACTGGTCCTTAGGCCTCCTTCTAACCTTGCTCTCTCACACAAGTAAAACTGTAATATTACACCTGGGTTAATGAGTGACTAGAGGATTGTGGCAAGTGTTTCCATACCAAGTTTTTTTAAAAAAATCAGTCTGATATAACCAACCCAATTCAAACTTGGCGGGAAATAGAAAATCTTCCAGGCCAACATCAGATAAACATGAGGTACTCATTTACAACCACACTTAACAAATGGAGCTCATAAATCGTTAAGTTTTCATAACGTTGAGAGATGTTTGCCATTAATAAATCCTTTGAACCCAAAATGTTTCCTCACTCTTCAATACCGTGTGTTTTTCTATGGTATGTGGCAAGGAGTTCATTCTAAAGCTCAATTCCCTTGAGGAGTTAAAAAAAAAACCCTCCTAGTTTACCAGATGTAATGGGCTGTAAGAAATATTCAGCTGGGTTGTATTAAATTTCTTCTTTGGGCTGGAGTTTGCTACATTATTAAAAGCTCCTGATAACCAGCTGGCAGATTGTCATTGGATAAACTTGTAGATACATGTCTCAGCTGTATATATCTAGGCTCACATAGGCTGATAATTTGATATGTGCAAATAAAGCTTGGGGGGCTTAAAGAGTTTTTGTTTATGAGGGAAAACAATATTCATTCAGAAATTGTAATGGGATTTTTGAACCAATGATACTCTCCCCAAAGAAATTTACTAGGCCTCGGAAACTTCAAAAGGCCAACATAATGTACGATAATGTACATCAAATGTCATGCATATAACCTTCAGGCTGGGTATAATAATATGAAAGAGGCTCGCTCACAGGTGGGAAAGAATTACTCACAAAGCAAGGAAGGTGAATCCCAAAACCTTGCTCTCTTCTGAAAGAGAATGGCAGTTTTAAGGTCACAAAAGTTAATATACAGTGGAACCTTGGTTCTCGGTTGACAAACAAATTGGCTCCCGAACACCGATAACCCAGAAATAAGTGTTCTGGTTTTCGAACGTTTTTCAGAAGCCGAACGTCCAAAGCGGTTGTCGGCTGTTGTTTCCGGGGCGCCTGTGCCAATCAGAAGCCATGCCTGGGTTTTCGAACGTGTTGGAAGTCGAATAGACTTCCAGAACGGATTACCAAATGGATTACCAAGAAGCAAAGTACCACTGTAATAAAGTAACAGTAAAATGTATTGAGAAATGTTTCCACATGGTAACAATACATGCTACCACCTCCAGAAAAGCTCTATTTCTCTAGCAAAGGCTTGGTGCTAGCTTGAATCAGAATGAGACCAGTTACTTGGGCAAAAAAAAAATTGTACCTTTTTCCTATCATTTTCTCTCATGGCGACTCAAAACATTTCTTACAGGCCTGCAGGGAGAACCATCAGTAGCATCTGCTTATTGTTTTGGGCACCTTTTAGGAAGGCCTCACGGTGGCATTGCATGGTCCTAAAGGGAAACTAAAGTGTGGCAAGCACTCATCCAGGGCACCTATTGAGACTAGCAATCAGGTTGCAATGATTGACCCATTCAATCTCATTGCAGAAAAACGTCCTTGTTTCTTTCTTTCATTACCTTCCCCCACTCCTTATCAGCTGCTCTGTCAAAAAACTAAAAAGATGCAATGCATATTAATGAATGAAGAGTCTAATCTGTTTTAGTGTCAGAAGGAATGACGTGTGTTGGATAACAGATGAATAGGGTGTATGTGTGTAGAAGGAAGGAAGGAAGGAAGGAAGGAAGGAAGGAAGGAAGGAAGGAAGGAAGGAAGGAAGGAAGGATAGTGAAAGGAAGAACGTTGGGTTTCTGTTTCTTTTGTTCAAGCTGTAACAAACAGCTTTTAGGAGTTCCCAAGGAAGAATACGCAAAATGAATCACAACACAGAAATGTTCAAGCTCTAGCCTTCTTGGAAAGTTTTTTTTTTTTAAATCTCTGTAACATATTGTTCACTTTCAAAATAATTTTTTTGTTTCAATGACCATAGGATTTTTGTGTTTCAATTATGCAACCCATGTTACAGTAATTTCTAGTGTAGAACACTAATTCATAATAACAAGCAACTGTTCTGGAAACTGTAATTCTGCGTAGCCTTTTTTGAAAGAGACAAATAAGAATGGTCCTTTTCAATATGCTTCGAATAAGCAGGTAGATCTATTTCAAGATGTTGATTATAAACTTTAACTGGGGAGGTTTTGGTAGGGGCCAGAAATAACTGTTGTATGGAACTTTTATATCTGCATTTATGGCTTTGAAGCATTTGTTAGATGCCATTTATGGCTTTGAAGCATTTGTTAGAATATATATATATATGGCTTCTATCTTTATGGGAATATGCCGAGGTTTTACTGCTTTTTTGCCTGGGACCATCTGTTTTGAGTTCTAGAAGAAGAAAGGAAAGTTTTGTTTAATTCCCTCTCCTTTCCCAATTCCCAAAGTGACTCACTCTGGACTGAGATAAGATGTTGTTGTTGTTGCTTCTTATCACTGTAAAATGTTTCCCCTAATGGGAATGAGTAGATTCTCTAGGGGTCCATGTAGAAAGTATAATTTTACTAGTGAACAGATGGCATCTGTTGTTGTGGTCTACAGATCTGAGTTTCATTCTATCTGTGTATCATTCTCAGATGATTTCCGCACTTCACCATCAACTTATACCCCCCACCCCAAATAACACATTCAGAGCATGGAAGCATGTACTGTATCATTTGAATATTTGAGCAATAGTATCTTCATGGTTTAAACCATAGAGCCTAGGACTTGTTGATCAGAAGGTCGGCGGTTCGAATCCCCACGACAGGGTGAGCTCCCATTGCTCGGTCCCTGCTCCTTCCAACCTAGCAGTTTGAAAGCACGTCAAAGTGCAAGTAGATAAATAGGTACCGCTCTGGCGGGAAGGTAAATGACATTTCCGTGTGCTGCTCTGGTTCACCAGAAGCTGCTTAGTCATGCTGGCCACATGACCCGGAAGCTGTACACCTTGGCCAATAAAGCCAGATGAGCGCTGCAACCCCAGAGTCGGCCACAACTGGACCTAATGGTCAGGGGTCCCTTTACCTTTACCTTTACCTATCTTCATATAACTACTTCCTAGCAACTTCGTTTAAAAAAAGGAAACAACCATTTTATGCATACTTTTGGCATATCTGTTGCATGCGATCCAGACAAGCATCTTTGCTCAAGGAAAGGAAATTTCAATACATGGTTGCCTGGAAGAAGCTATGTTTTCCCCAGATTGCGATCCAAGCAGCAGTTACTGGACTACTACTAGAATGTGGATGATCAAGTGTCAGTGACATGTTTTGGATCCTGCTCATGACTTCAGTGAGAAAAAGCATACAACTTTCTTCCTTTGCCTATGTCATGCTGTGGTCCTAACATTAGCCCTCAACCAGGAAAGAGGAAGCGTAACACTCCAAGCTTTGGGATGTCTATGTATGTCAGAAGTAAATCCAATTTAGTTCAATAGAGCTTATTCTCAGGTAAGAGTCTATAGCATGGGTAGGCAAACTAAGGCCCAGGGGCTGGATCCTGCCCAATCGCCTTCTGAATCCGGCCTGCAGATCGTCCAGGAATCACCATGTTTTTACATGAGTAGAATGTGTCCTTTCATTTAAAATGCATCTCTGAGTTATTTGTGGGGCACAGGAATTCATTCATTATTTTTTTCAAAACATAGTCCGGCCCCCCACAAGGTCTGAGGGACAGTGGACCGGCCCCCTGCTGAAAAGGTTTGCTGACCCCTGGTCTATAGTACTGCAACCTTACACATTAACTAGAGCTGATGTAGGCTTGGACATAAAAGGAGTTGAGGCTTGTTTTTTGCAAAATCTAAAAAATAATGATGAAGTTTTGGAGTTATTTTTAAGGAAATTTGCCAAAATCTACACTTCCGACATGGGTTGCCATACATCCAGATTTTCCCAGACATTGAAGCGGTTTCTGCCCAGACACTGATTCCAACGAATCCCAGCTATGTCCAGGAATGGCCACCATAGCTGATGAGTCTCAAGCAAAGCATGGAGGAACCTCACATGAGTTTCATAACCAGACTTTATATTGACACCTAAAACTTTTTTTTTTACCTTTGATACTCAGAACTGGTTAAAAAACCAACTGCCCCCAAAGCTCACACTTCTGCTTTTTGCTTTATGTTATTTCATACTAAAAGTGAGGTTCTGGGAGCGTGCTCCACATGCAGAGTTTGTGTATGTTCCTCATGAAGAGAACACACAAATTTGTTCTCTGGAAAAGAAACACAACCTGGCAAAAAGCAGAAATACAAGGCACTAGAGCTCTATTTACTTGGACACACACACACACACACACACACACACACACACACTTTTGCCATTGTGCAAATGACAGGACCCATTGGTTCTTTTCTCCCCACTTATCCTGCCCTCTTATCGATCCAGTGCTCTGATTGGCTCTGTGATGCTACAAATGGCTTCTGATTGGCTCAGTTCAGTGCTACTCTTATTACTTTAGGGCAGTGGTGGCCAAACTTTGCCCTCCAGCTGTTTTAGGACTACAATTCCCATCATCCCTGACCACTGGTCCTGTTAGCTAGGGATGATGGGAGTTGTAGTCCCAAAACAGCTGGAGGGCCAAGTTTGGCCATCACTGCTTTAGGGTAAAGATCATGAGGTCAGTGGTGTTAACCAATGCCAAGTGAAAATTCAAAGAATCATGCCACTCATGTATCTGTTAGGACCCACTGAGCTGAGTTGCTAAATTGCAAAAGTAGTATCTGGCCAGAATAAAATAGACAGCTAAAACAAATACTTCTAGCAGCTGATTGTAAAACTCTCAAAAAACACCCAGAACAATGGGGTGAAGAATTTTATTCAAAAAGGTCATTAATCAAAAATAACAGCCAATTCTCTTGTAACACAATTGAATTATATCTAAATAGATGCAGATGTTTGTCTGAAAATACATATTAAAATTCTATTAAATTAACTGCATTTATTTAAAACAGTTCAATAAAAAACAAATCCACACATGGGAACAATTGCCTGTAAAATCAAATGCCTTTCTAGACGGGAAAATGTTTACAGTTTGAGAAAAATAGCATCCGAAACAATTGAAACTCTGATTTGTCAAAATATGAAAAAGCCAAGAGCGGTTTGTGCTATATTCCCAAGGTTTGTATTGGTGCATTTCCAAAAGGCATAGTTATAAACCCCTTGAAATCAACATTCAGAATGGGGGGGAAACCTGATAGGCTCTTAATTTTAATGGTATATCTGAGAGCTTCTGTAGTAAGCATTACTTTTAATGTCATAAAAGGGTGTTTAAAACAAGATTGCCCAATAAGCAGGTGTTCAAGAGGCCAATGCCATTTAAAGTTTATTGGTTCGTGGAATATGTCCTAAAAGGAAGAGAGCTTTATGGGAGATCGCAGATAAGATTTTCAGTCCCACAATACAAAGGCTAGCTACTCTTTGAATACCATTTTCATGTGGAATGCCTCTCCTACTTGCGAAAGGATAGAAATCCAGGAGTTTGACTCCGATAATGTGGCGTTTCACGAATCCTCCCATCACTTGCTTATACTGTCCTTGATTTGGAAATGTGTACATTGGCTCTGCCGAAAAGCATTTGGTGATATCCTCGCCACCAACTCTGCACTAGAACCACCATGTTCCTCTCCAAATCTCTCTTGGCAACCTTTAAACAATGCCCGGAACGTATGTCCGGTTGGCATCCTATTCTAGCAAACATGATAACCACCTAAAAGCAATCAATAAGTCATTAAACCATTTTATGAAATTGATTAGCACTTTCTGCTTGTTAACACAAATATCAATAATATTAGAGTGGTGGAACCAAACTCTAATGATTTAGCGAAACTCTAATTTACTCTAGGAAGAGTGCCATGCTATCAGATTCTCAGTAGAGTATGTCATTAGAGAAGGCTGGAATAATAATAATAAATCCCTCTTGCTGCTTTATGTAATGGTGAGGGTGAGGGATATCCAAAAGGTGATGTTCTTATTGTCTCTCTTGAAAACAAAGCAGCTTGTTTTCACTCAGTATATAGCAATAAAATTAATATTTTGTATGACCTTAGCCTTTCTATTCAAGAAGATCCGTATGCTTGCAATTAATTCAGTGTCTCGTTTGTACTCTTATTTTGTTCAGGTTTACAGATAGGGAACCAAAAACAACCTGAATGGATTAGAGACTCAACTATTAATGAAACCCAAATAACCTCCTGCCACAAACATCCCAGATAAGGTCTCGCTTCATCTAAGATTTTGTAAAATAATGTCATACTGTATCTTGTCCTCAGGTTTCTGTGTACAACACTCTTATTGTTTAGCACTTTGAAACTATTGTTTCACTGCATTGTACAGGCCAGAACTAGGCATCGTGGGGCTCTCCATTTTTTTGGACTACTCCTTCCATCATCCCTGACCATTGTTTATGCTGGAGGGGAATGATGGATGCATTTTGGGTGGAACTTTGTGCTAGTTTTCCTGTCCTGTCCCCTAATGATCCTTTTTTTAGCTCACTGGAAGGACAGATCGTGAAGCTGAGGCTCCTATACTTTGGCCACCTCATGAGAAGAGAAGACTCCATGGAAAGGACTCTGATGTTGGGAAAGATGGAGGGCACAAGGAGAAGGGAATGACAGAGGACGAGATGGTTGGATAGTGTTCTTGAAGCTACAAACATGAGTCTGACCAAACTGCGGGAGGAAGTGGAAGATAGGAGTGCCTGGTCCATGGGGTCACGAAGAGTCAGACACGACTAAACGACTAAACAACAACAGTGATCCTTTCACACTGCAGTACCTATTCTGTTATAGAACGGTGGCCTTTTTTGACCAATACACCAGCATGCCGTGCCAAATTTCATTCACACCAGTGGATGTGGTGTGTCACAACAAGGACTGTCATTGGACGACATCACTCCTTCTCCATTCTTTCCAGAGGTGTGTTTTTGTTTCCCCACTGTGAAAACGGGAGGAAAGAAGAGGACCGGCAAAAATAGGGAATCAAAATGACCACTTCAGAGTCTGCTGCCAAGTTGTTTGTAATTTGTTTTCCTGATACAATGTGATGGAAATGATGTTGAAGCTAACTGTTCAATAGTTCCTATTATATATATTCATCTGTGGCGTGTGAGATGTAAAGAACATCATTGATGATAGTGTCAGCTTCATCCATTGCTTCTCTCTTCTCTCTGCACCCATCCTCCCTGCATCGCAATTTGTAAAGCTTGATGCCTTACCCATCACAAGGTCACAGTGAAGCCAATGAAGTATAGGTAGCTAGGGAGTACTCACTGTGTTAAGGCTTTAGAACCAGGTGGGGAGGCTGTGGTCCTTCAGATGGACTGCAACTTCCAAAATCCCCAGTAAACATAGTTACAGGTAGGTAGCCGTGTTGGTCTGCTGTGTTGGTCTGCTGTGTTGGTCTGCCGTAGTCGAAACAAAATAAATAAACAATTTCTTCCAGTAGCACCTTAGAGACCAACCAAGTTTGTTATTCTCATGAGCTTTCGTGTGCATGCACACTTGTGCAGAAGTGTGCATGCACACAAAAGCTCATACCAATAACAAACTTGGTTGTTCTCTAAGGTGCTACTGGAAGGGTTTATTTATTTTTTGGTCCCTGTAAGCATAGTCAATGGTTAGGGATGCTGGGGGGGCTACAGAATCCTAACCCTTGCTTTAGAATAATTTTTTTGTCTGGCTACTTGGGAGCCAAAATCTGTCACCTGGGAACTGCTGAAGTTTCAGGTCTGGTAATTTCTTTTTTACACATAACCTTATCTAATCTCCCCTTGCAATGCCACGACATCTCCCAAAACTGTCACACACATCATGACACTCCTAACATATTGCATTTTTAAAAAGAGGACACGGGGAAGGAGATGATTGGGGCCTTCTAACCTCCCCATGTAACATCACTACATGCAGCATTCCTCAGACATTTGAGTAACAGCAATCTTTGCTGGAGGATTTCATGCATATTTGCCATTCCAGTGTTCTTTCTCATCTTGGTTCCATTCGTCATGTCAGCAGGGAGCAGAATTGACAAGATTGTGGCTTTCTCAACACATCAGTGAACTGCAATCTTGTCCTCTCCGGTCTCCTGCTGACTCAAACAATAAGAGCCAATAGAGAGAATGGTTCGGTGTGCTAAGGCCCAATCATAACAGATTCAAAGCTCTGGGACGCTTATAGGGGCACCTGTCCAAGCAGATGTCAGCTCAATATTGAAACAGCCCCCCACAGAGAAAGATTTTCTCACTGTCAGGAGGACATTAAAAGAGAGCCCTTATTCTGTGAGCTTGTTTGTGCATGGAGGCAAGAGAAAAGAGAACGTTCTTTTATAGCCCTTTCTCCCTGTCCTATCTTGTAGGAAAGGCTTGGTGGTCACAAGTAATACTAGAGTGGGAAACCTGTTGAGTACTGAAAGCTGCATGGGGCAACTGCAGATGTAGCTTTGTCTCCCTGCTAACCAGAATGATCAAATGGAACCCAGCTTCAGGGACAATTCTTCCTTCCACACAGCCTGTGCCTTTCCTGGAATAAAGTCTCCCATGCCATGCTACCTAAAATTGGACTCACCTGGCTTTTTCTTCAACCAGGATCTAGGACTGCAGTAGGTTCAAAATCTTGGCCAATGGGAAAACCAGCTTAGGACTGCCCAGTTGCTGACTTGATTCACAGTTTCGGAAGAAGCAAGTGGGGAGCAACCTATTTGGTATTTTGCAACTTTCTGACTAGTTGCAGGACCTTAGCCAGACCTAGCAGAGTATACGCAGAATCCATGGAAGCAACTGGCGACTTGGCTGCAGACAGGATGGACGAAGCAGGAACCAGGAACTTGTAGTTAGGTGTTTATTATATACAGTGGACTATTTACAGGAACAGAACACGGATCTTTTGCTAGCTCTCTCTGACACGACTCTCAACTCCCACACTGACACACAGAACTACTGAACTCTAAACACTGGACTAACAGTTAGTAGGCTATTAATTATCACTCCCTTGAGAGAGCTTGACCAATCAGGGAGCGGTCTCCATGCCTCTGTTATCTCCAGGCAGACTTACTCCTTCAGATTGCCTTCTGGCTGTCTGCCAAACCTTAATTGACTCTGTGTGAGTAGCTGCACGTACATAGTTTCCCAACAGTTGCTACAAGAAAGGAAGAGGCTGCTCATTCCTGAGTATGGCTGTTGATTTCTTCACCACAGTTTGAAAGGAATCAGGGGGACAACCACATCAGTTTGTTCTGAGCTGGAGGGCTACCAACAAATTTGCATGTTTCACTTGCATGGCAGAAATGTAATTTGAACATCATTTTAGCACCTGGAAAGATGGCCCGTGAAAGTTCATATGCATGTTAAGCAGTCTACAAGAACCTTATTTTGAAAAAGAAAATGTGTAAAAGTTTACTTAGGCCACCCAAATTCCCATAGGTCAACAGTAGCTTTGCACTAGCAGAAAGCACTACTGCTTTCATAAGGCAAGGGGCCCAATCTTCACCAATCGCCACTACTCACTGCAGCATTCTGTGTACCCTGAAAAGTTGCTCCTGGGGGTTGGTGGAACCTCCAGAACAGTATGGGATATATTACAGAAAGCCATAGAGGGTAGGGAAGAGAGATAAAAACTGTGTGTCTTGTCCTGTTTGCAGGCCATTTTAAACTAATAATTATAGGCACATTCAGATGGGTGTGGTAGAGAAGGGACCACTAGGGTTGAGAGTATCTTTCAGTTTTGGTTCTCTCGGTTTCTCATTTTTCCAGTTGGAAATTCAGTTCTCCACATTTTGCAGCAATTTATGATTAAAAAAGGGACTCGGGTGGCGCTGTGGGTTAAACCACAGAGCCTAGGACTTGTCGATCAGAAGGTTGGCAGTTCGAATCCCCGCAATGGGGTGAGCTCCCGTTGCTCGGTCCCTGCTCCTGCCAACCTAGCAGTTCGAAAGCACGAAGTGCAAGTAGATAAATAGGTACCGCTCCAGCAGGAAGGCAAACGGCATTTCCATGCGCTGCTCTGTTTCACCAGAAGTGGCTTAGTCATGCTGGCCACATGCTGGCCGGCTCCCTCGGCCAATAAAGCGAGATGAGTGCCGCAACCCCAGAGTCTGTCATGACTGGACCTAATGGTCAGGGGTCCCTTTACATTTACCTTATGATTGTAAAAAAAATTCCATGAAAATTCATCAGTATTTATTTAGTGTGTAGTTATATCATGCAATATTGAAAAATATACATATTTTTGCAAACAATTCCCCTTAATATAATGCATTTTTGTATGTTTCTTTCCACTGCTGTTTTCATTTTTATGCACACTTTCCATATGAATTTTTGTAAACAATGGTTGGGGGGTTGCAAAATTCAGATAGGTGAAAAATTCCATTTGTATATTGTTTCAGCAAGTGCAAATTTCAAAGATGGATACTGAACTGAATTTTTCCTCCATCCCTAGCCACCACTTTTTTTCACAACAGGAATGCTGATGATGTCATTGACGGGGTCTCCATTTGCCAACCCTCTTCATGCCATAAATAAATAAACTCTTCCTAGAGCAGGCATGGCCAAATTTTCCTCTTCAGATGTTTTGGGACTACAATTCCCATAATCCCTGACCACTGGGTCCTGTTAGCTAGGGATGATGGGAGTTCCCCTAAGCAGGGGAAAGGGTGGGTTGCATCACTATGCCCCACTAAGGGTTAACGTTTTCTTTTCAAAAAGCCCTATTATTATGGCCAACAAAAATGCCACAAAACACCAGGCAAGCTTTTGAATCTACCAGAGTTCTTTATTAGGCTGGGCATTAAACCGAGGTCAGGAGGCCGAAGGGGATAGTGCTGATTTGGTCATGATATTTGTATATGTAAAAAAAATAAAAAAATTAGCAGAGCTCTGTAGCATCTGCTTTGTGGGGAGAAAGTCCTCAGTTACATCCTCGGTATCTCAGGTCCATCTGCTTAAAACCTGGAGAGCCATTGCAAATCAATGTGGCCAATACTGAGCTAGCTGGACTGATGGTCCGATTCAATATGAGACGGCTTACTACTTTCCTCTGTTCTGAGAGGCTATTTGGTTTGTTATGAATTCAGAATTTACTACTACACTACTGCCTGCGGGTTGAAAACTGTACTTGCCCCCTACTCCAATGTATGGAAACCTTGCTTTTAAAGGAAATTCTCGTTTCATCGTCTTTGTAGGAAAAGCCAATTTACTGCTGGAAATATGTGATGAAACGCACATCCACGAACAAGAGATTTGGCTTGTCTGTGTTACATGGAAGCAGAGGCTGTGGGTGGGTGGGGGAAGAGACACTTTAGAATTGAAGCAGTCAGGGAGGCACTTAAATCCACAGAGCAAAGCCCTTGCGTTTTCTCTCAGGAGGCTGAAATCTATCTTTCCATGTGAGGCTTTGATGTTATTCATATGCTAACAATATGCCATTTCCTCCAAGTGCTCAATACGCTGGAATAAAAGACAATTTGCTGACATTGTGCTGAACACTTCCTGTCCAGAATACTGATCAACAATTGACATTCAGTTTTCCAAAACTAATCTGCCCTAAATAACCCGCAACATAACCTTTCAGATTCCAGTTAAAATAATTTATCATTTTGCAGAATAAAATGATGAAACAGACTATAACTGTATTTTCACTCTGCTTCTAAAATGCAGTTCCAGTGCCCCAGGGACTCCTTTCATCTTATGTAAGTGCTGGCATATGATGTGATTGTTAACATAGCTGGCCACCAGATGAAGTGAATTATCTAAACTGCCAAGGTTTTTACTTTTATTCCAATTTAAACATCAATTTAACACAGAAACTGAAGGGTATTATGAAAGCCCTAATACGAACCATTTTACACATGAAAAAGAACTCTGGGTTATTTATTTATTTTAAACCGCTAAAACAAACAAATATGTAATTTATTGAACCTGGTGAAGAACTAGAAAATAAACAGTGCAGATCAGTGCACTCTTGCCTTTAGATTAAAATTGAGATGTGCTATCTGCTTGTAAATTAAGATTACAGGATACCACAGGCACATTTGAAACCCTAGACTTGGTGAACACAGGCTGGTTTTTTATTTAAAAAATAGTCACTTTCATGCGTTTCAGTTGTTCATATGTACCAGAAAAAATAACTATTGGCCGATTCCTTTCTTTTATAAATATTTTGCCTTTGGGGAATGCCTTGCTAAATTGTTTCTGTGAATTGTAAGAGCTGGCCATTCTTCAGGGTTCAGCCCCAACCTCACTCTCTGAGTTAGCTGGTAGAAGCATGTTGTCTCACCTAGGCAGTAAGGACCTTGAAAAAGCTCTTGATGCCTTAAGTGCCTTGAGGATATCTACTGTAATGTGGTTTATGTGAGGCTGCTCTTTGAGACTCTTCAGGTGCTGCAACGATGCTGATACTTTGGTTTGTTGATATCCATTGGTTTCTAGATTTATAATATTTAGGTTTAGAATCAAGGTCCAGATGAAAAGCTTAGGGAGTTGCTTCCTTTCTGCTAAACATTCTGGCTCAGAAGATCTGGGACCCCAAGTTTGTGTGTCCAGGCAATTACACCTCAGATTTAATTCAAACTCAGACAACTCAAAATACAAAAGATGGAACATCATGAAAACTGGATTGCCTTGTCTAATGAAGGCCATAGTACTCTACAAGTCCACAAAACAGTTTTACCTTCCAATCTATATGCATAACTAAAAGCTAAGCTGTATTCCCCTTTCTCTTGTACAGTTGCTGCTAAATGTCTGATTCATCCAAGCTGAGAACATTGCATGTGGAAGGTTTCAACTAGTCTGGTGCACACACAACTGGTTCCTCAAAACCAGGGGCCGGCAACGTTTTTTGAGGCCGGTCCACTCCCCGGCAGACCTCTTGGTGGGCCAGAGCATGTGTGCCCGTGAGCGTCCGTGCGTGTGCTCAAGCTATTTGAGGGCCATGCATACATACTATTTCCGGCACACTTCCGGGATGGAGGAGCACCCATGAGCATGCACACACACTGACCTGGAATTCTGTCCCCGCAGCGAGACAAAAAAATGGCATCACGGGGGGGGGGGGGAATCACAGAATCCCCACACCGATCCACGGAATGGCCTGTGCCAGGGATTAAACCTGGGAACTTGTGTGTGTGTGTTAGCTGTGAGCTAACCCAGGCACAGTCATTCTAGCCTTTTAACATAAATCAAATAGGGGCCCTGTCCCATCTTGCAGTGGGGCACAAGTGTCCTGGCTGTTTAAGTCCAATAACGAGGCTGAATAAAAAGGTGGTTTTGAACTGAATCACATGGGCAAAAGTGTCGCACTGAATAGCTTTATTAGGAGGCTGCATTTTGGTCACTGCTACCAGCCAGCCATTTCAGAGACAGCCAAGGGCAGGCATAATTACTTGATAGGATGTTTGAGGTTACAAGTCCCAGGAAGAGAACACAACTGACAAACTTGGCATTCATCAAGCCAGGGGGAAGCCTCAAGCAGGGATATATGGAGGAGATGATGGGAAAGGGAACCAAGCCAGCAAATTGCTCAAAAGAGTAATTAAGTTTGGAAACAAGGAGCCTTTACGGATGGCGTGAAAGAAGAAGACAGCGCAAGAATACCATGATGGTGGCATATGGGAGCAAATACCAGAACAGAAGCAAAACTACAGTCAAATCGCTTAAACAGGAGTTCAACAAACAGGAGGCAATTAATATATGTAGTCACAAGGCTTCATTAAAATATATATACAGTATATATAGATGGACATAAAATGAAAAACAAAAATAAATGGATAAATGGCAATTAACACTCTTTCAAACAGGTGAACTATAAGTTATCAGGGCATACCTTGGCTGATCAAATAATGACCTCAGTAACAGCTCCCCTATGCATGGTTGAGCAAATTAATTTGATTTACTGACAAGTAAACAAGATCAAAGCAGACAAGATGTAGGAGATCCTGGATTTAAAACTTAAAAGTAGCCACAGGAGAGTATAATTTAGATTAAGGGAAGCACCGGGAAGGGAAGATGTTCCACTCTTCGCCCAGTTTCAGGCCCCCATCTAGATGGTATGACCATGTTTCGTGTATCTTGGGAGTTCCGTTTAGAAGCCTGTATTCAGTAAGTGATGGATGTTCAACAGTGATGGGGCCTGTCTGAACTCAACTGGAAAGGAGTTCCACAGAATTGGGCCCACAATTCTGATATCCACTTCCTTGTGGATATGAGCCATTAATCCATTCCAAACCACGGAAGACCACAAACAGTGACTCCCACAAATACCTTGGTGACTGAGCAGGGATCTAAGGGATCAGGTGGTCCCTGGGGGATCCTGGACCCAAGTACATAAGGAACCTGAAAGTTAATGCAAGAATCTTGATCAGTTTGCATGTGTCCCATTGCTTGCATTATGAAGGAAAACTGTTCAATGTGTGTGCCTTGCCTTGTAGTAAACTGATATTTGTGATGTTCCATTTGCATTCGGATGAAGTTTATTTAATGAACCTTATATTTAAAATTCCCTATTGTAATGTCGGAGATCAGATATTCAAAATCAAAATATTTAGGGTCACGCCGAGCTTCCCCCGAAGCATTTACATTTGAATTAGGCAAGGAAACGTGACCCTTGTCTGATCCAAATAAAAATGTTTTGGAGAAACTCCTGACCTTTCAAAATCTAACAAAATTAGAAATCAGTGACATCAACCATCTGAGCAAGAAACTATTGTTTCACTTCCATTAATGTCAGGCTTCGGCATTAATAATGTCAAAACGTGTACTGTTACCAATATACTGATTAAAAACATGAATTATACATCTGATAACTATGTAGAATTCTGGAATAGTCACCTAGGGAGACAATATTCACATTCTAATTCAATCCAGATAATACTTTTCAAGGGAGACAGACAGGACCATATGGCATATAAACAGATATGAAGGAACCACATATTCTCCAATCTACTTATAATTGATCCAAATGAAGACTCACATGTTGATGTAAGGACAAGGACACTAACTAGACTCCTGTAGCCTTCCTGCAGTGGGGAACCTTTTGTATCTGTGGAATATCCCCACCTGACAAGGATTTGCAGTGGGGGACTATTTGGCATGGGGAAACCAAACAGGTAATGTGCATAGGGTAAAGACATTGCCATCCCCTCTCTGTAGAGCAACGTGCAAATACTGCTTGAAACACGGGGGAGGAAACAATCCTGCTGTGTTTTAAGCTGTTCATTTGTACATAGCCTAAATCATGGGTAGGCAAACTAAGGCCTGGGGGCCGGATCCAGCCCAATCATCTAAATCCAGCCCGTGGACAGTCCAGGAATCAGCATGTTTTTACATGTGTATAATGTGCCCTTTTATTTAAAATGCCCCCCACAAGGCCTGAGGGACAGTGGACCGGCCCCCTGCTGAAAAAGTTTGCTGACCTGACCCCTGGCCTAAATAAACATATAACACTGGTCCTGAAAGACCTTCATTTGCTCCAAGTACATTTCTGAGCACAATTCAAAGTGTTGTTGCTGACCTTTAAAGCCCTAAATGGCCTTGGCTCAGTATACCTGAAGGAGCATCTCCACCCCCATCATTCAGCCAGGACACTAAGGTACAGCTCCAAACCACATTCTGGTGGTTCCCTCGCTGCAAGAAGTGAGGTTACAGGGAACCAGGCAGAGGGCCTTCTCGGTAGTGGCACCCTCTGACTTTCAGAAGACATCTGAAGGTAGCGCTTTTAATGTTTGATGTTTTATTGTGTTTTTACTACCCTGTCAGAAACTACCCAGAGTGGCTGGGGAGGCCCGACGAGATTGGTGGGGTATTATTATTATTATTATTATTATTATTATTATTATTCTAAAGGTATATTTATATTACACATTTATGTTTGTTATATACCAGATTAATTGTTATATATATATCTCCCCCACCCCTTTGCCCCACACACACACACACACACACACACACACACACACACACAAAAATATGTGGAGTGTTATTAATGGGAATGCAGAGAATTCTCTGTTAGAGATTTCTCATTCTCTTGTAAAACTAATGTTTCCAGGCTCCCTGGGGAGAGGAAATACTATTAAGGCAGGTTATATCTGTGGTAAAGATATGCCCTTATCTGAAATATCCTGTTGTGGTTTGAGGAATGTATTTTTAAATTAGGCCACTAAAACCTTGCCTTTGCCAGGTTTTAGTGGCCTCTTTTAAATCTAAATCCTCCAACCCACCACAAGATACTTAAGATACAGTCATATCTTCGCCACAGATTTAAACTGCCTAAATAGTATTTTCTCTCTCCAGGGACCTTGGCATATTTATTGTCTACAGGCAATTTGTAGCTACTCTCTGCCAAGAGTTGGCGAGAGAGGGGGGAATATTGTGGATGTCTTTAAAACTAATGAGAACTTTTCAATAAAAGTTAATTTTAAGAAATATACCACTACAGCAGAATGTGCACACATGTTAAATCACTTTATAGTACCTATCCAAATAGTAAGTTTACTGCTTTGGAAGCAGTGGTGCCAACTAACAATAATTAAGGGTTTGTTTTTAACTAGATTCAATGCCATGCTATACCTGCACATGCATAAGAGGGTATAAAATTGAGCTTTGCGGATATACTGATGAAAAAGTTGTTATCCACGTATGTTGCCTCCAGGCTGTCAATATTTTGCAGGAGGAATTCAAGTACACAGCAGACATTTAGAGCACAACTTAAGTGCTCTATCGACCTAGTGTGAAGCAATCTTGAGTACCATACTTTCCCGTCTATAAGATGTCCCCATGTACAAGACGCCCCCTGTTTTGGGGGCCTCCATTTAGAAAATGGAGTGGGATTGAGCTTTGGGGGGGGGTTATTTGGGGGAAATGCCGAAAATCACTCACCTGACAGAACGCAGCATACAACCACTCACATTTCAGAAACCACCTATCAGCTGGCTGTTCGCCACCATTAGTCCTCCCGATTGCTGCTGCGGCAGCCAATAGACCGCTGCCCTTGTCGCAGCAAGCGGGAGCGTGATTGACGGCCACTGGCGGCGATCGGGCAGCTGATAGTTGGTTTCTGAAACACGAACCGCTGTGTGCTGCGTTCTGGTGGGTGAGCGATTTTCGGCCCCCAACCATCAAGTGGCCGATCACCACTACTTGGGTTCATGCCAAAAAACCATTCGCCCATCCCTTTGTCTTATACACTGAAAAATACGGTATTTCTTACTAACGCTTTTTTGTGCAAGTTTTGACAATTCCTAATTATTAGAGGAGGCAATGATCCAGGAGGTAGCCACCTTCGTGTATATGCTAGAAGCAGTGGGAGCTAATCCACTAGGGGGAATGGGGTGCAGCCCCACCAGGCAGTCTGCCTTACCAGTCCAGGGTGTGGTGCTGTCTGTCAGTTTCCTCATCCATAGTCTGTGGACTCATCTACATTGGTCAACTTATACCGTTATGAATGCATTAGAACAATAAGATACCAGATGGCTCTGTAGAACTGAAATCTGAAGTCAATGAGAATTTGCATTGTAAGCTCATAACTTTCCCCCACCATAGAGTTTCATAGTGTTTTTTTATAGCTGTATAGATTCAGCCTCTGTGTTGCCCTTGTAGAACTCAGCAGGAAGGAAGATGGGGACAAAACCAGAATCAGTTGGCTCTGCCTGTTGTTGATTCTAACCAGTGCCATTTTTCTTGAAAAAGAGATCCCAGAACTCACCATAAATGCTTTCCTTGTTCTCTTATAATGTTGGAATTGAGTTCCGGTGAGTTCCAAATGAAAAAAAAAAGCCCTGGCTATAAGTCCACCTGCTGTTGATCTCTCTGCCTTCCACCATAAAGGAAAAGGGACCCCTGACCGGACAACTCTGGGGTTGCAGCGCTCATCTCGCTGGCCGAGGGAGCGAGTGTTTGTCCGCAGACAGCTTCCAGGTCATGTGGCCTGCATGACTGAGATGCTTCTGGCGAACCAGAGCAGCGCACGGAAACGCTGTTTACCTTCCTGCCAGAGCGGTACTTATTTATCTACTTGCACTTTGATGTGCTTTCAAACTGCTAGGTTGGCAGGAGCAGGGACCGAGCAACAGGAGCTCACCCCGTTGCGGGGATTCGAACCGCCGACCTTCTGATCGGCAAGCCCTAGACTCTGTGGTTTAGACCACAGCGCCACCCACGTCCCGCCTTCCACCATACCAGTCTCAATAAGAAACAGCCACCACTGGCTACAAGGCACTGGGTCCAACACATTGTGAACAAAATAGCTTTCCATATATACTGTGAATACAAAGGTACTTCAAAGAGATTATACAAACCATATCCTCTGACAGTCGAGAGGCCTTCACAAAGGAATATGTATGTACTTCCTTGGAGACAAAAGAAATCAAAGGAAATGACTTCATTTCTAATTCTTACCAAATGCTTAACACAACTGTTCAATGTTAAAAAATGAAAAGACTCATCAGTATCAAGGGCGGAGAAGTTTCTTGCATTTAATAAAAATAATAATAAAATGCTCTCTGTAGTTACAAGATGATCAGTTAAGCCTGCATGCAAAACAAGGATAGGAAATTAAACTTTGTAGCGTATTTACTGAGCTGACAATTCAATGGGAAAAATCCATATTAAATACTTTAAATGTGAAAGCACTTAACAGATTTAGTTTTTAAGAACTGCATGAATACTCAACATTGTAAACTTTTTTCCTTTGTAAAATGGTGCAGCATAGCAGCTAGAATACAAAGAACAGAGAGTGAGCTGACAGCAAGCTGTATGCCCGCTGATGTATACTGCTGTCTTAGCAGTTACCCAAAACAAACCTCACTGATCAAGCAGAACACTGGATTTCACAACTGTGCCAGCGGCATGTATGTTTTCTAGACTCTAATAGGGAAATGTGCATATTGAGTACTCCCCTCAGCAAAAGAAATTCAGCTCCCCCTTGCTGGTGGCCCAAGGCACTCTGTGGTCTCATAGTAGCAGTACCTGCCTATTGTCCATTTTGAGCACACCATCATGTAGTGTTTAAATCATACTGTAAATCAAAACAAGGAAACGCAGGCCTTTCTTTTGAAGCTGAGAGAAGTGATCTGCGCAGTATAACGGCATACAGGCAAGCTTCCATAATTAATAATTTTGAAAGTCTAAAGGGGAAATCTGCTTTCTCCCTGCACAGTTTCCTTGATGGAATAGTTCAACAGTTGATGGCTTCGGCTTATGCTTCCCCGCAAACAGTAATGTACAACAACAGGCGGGTGGTGAAATGCACATTGGCATGGTCATTATGTGTCTGCAGTGGGAAAACTGCCTGCAGTAAACCTCTGATTTAAGTACTGCTGTCACCCTTGGCTTCTTTTGGGCCCCAAGGACCCATGTACTCTTGCAGGAAACAAAATCAGATCTTATAGACAGGTGAAGCTCCGTGAATTGATTATCCATGAGCAATTCCCAAAAGAGGAACTCTTTTACACATTTCTCATTTAAAAAACAACAACAACCAACCAACCAACAGCCCAACAATTATCAAAAAACCTCTTCTCTCCTAGGTACATAACCCATTCGAAAGAATATATGCACACAAAAGCTGAAAAGAAGGGAAATAGAACATAGAATTCACTTCTTCTTTCTCCCCTATGCAACTTATACATTTACATATGACTAACTATCCGAAAAACATAATTACCAAGCCATATACACACACTGACAAGGTATTGAGTCAAAATGACTACCAGGTTTGGTGGCAGCTGTCACAGACTGTCAGTGTGAGTCACAGATCATAATTCAGGTTGTGCAACTGTTTTGGCCTTGGCCCAATGACTGCAAATAGCAATGAGAGGTTCCTGACAAGATCACTTCTCAAATAACAGACTTATTTGAAACTCTGTGAAACCTTTAGGCATAGTTGTTGTTGTTTTTAATTAAAAGAAGTAAACAAATTACCAAAAGACACACACACAAAAACAATGTTAAATAATCAGACTATATGGCATGGAAATTCCTGACATGTCCTGGTTTTGCGGTATAAAAATGGCGAAAGGGGAAAAATTTGCCGAATCGGCAAAATGTCTGTGGAAAACCGGATGTATGGCAAAACGATAGAAAACGCAGTGGAAACAGCTCCAATCAAAATTTTGGGGTTTTCCTTTAAAAAAAGCTCAACTTTGCAGGTGTCAGGAATTTTACTTTTTGAAATATGGCAACCCTACAGTCTCCCTTTCCTGGGAGTAAGTCCATGTAACCAGTGTTGTTTTTTTCTGGGGGTATACAGGGGTACGCATCCCCCTAAACATTTTATGACTCTAAGTTTGGCCTCATTGAGGGGTAGTATTTCAATATGAGTAGGAAAATGAGAGTACCCCTAAACATATTTTTTTTAAGAAAAAAAAGCACTGCATGTAACTCAACGGGACTTATTCTGAGTAAGCGAGGACTTCAGTATGGATGATATTAAGGTACAATCCTTTACACATTTACTTGGAAGAAGATACCATTGAACTAAAAAGAATACTTCTGAGTAAACATGCATTGGGTTGCACTTTTAATGTATTTCTGGTTGCTTCTGGTTGCTCCCCACCACACATGATGTTAGAAGTATCTTTCTGCTAGTTAGGGACATTATGTGATTACTGGGGGACAGGAAGCAGAGGTGTGTCGTTTTAAAGTTACACGTAACTCATAGAAGCATTTTAAGCTGCAGGAAATGCACAAAGGTGCTTTTGGTGCCATGGGTGAAAATGACCTATATTTGTGTGCTCATGCTTTGGGGTTCACCTTCTACCAACATATATTGCCATTAGGAACATAGTTGTCTGCCTTATGCCAAGTCAGAGGATTGGTCTATCTAGCTCAGCATTATCTAAAACAAATTCTCTTCTGCTGAGCTACAGCCCTTCCCACTGAGGCTTAGAATTCCCCTGTAACATAACATAAGATAAAGGTAGAGGGACCCTTGACCATTAGGTCGAGTCATGGCCGACTCTGGGGTTGTGGCGTTCATCTCACTTTATTGGCCGAGGGAGCCGGCGTACAGCTTCCAGGTTATGTGGCCAGCATGACTAAGCCGCTTCTGGCCAACCAGAGCAGCGCACAGAAACGCTGTTTACCTTCCCGCTGGAGTGGTACCTATTTATCTACTTGCACTTTGACGTGCTTTCGAACTGCTAGGTTGGCAGGAGCTGGGACCGAGCAACGAGAGCTCACCCCATCGTAGGGATTCGAACCACCAATCTTCTGATCAGCAAGTCGTAGACTCTGTGGTTTAACCCACAGCGCCACCCGCATCCCTTAACATAGGATAGTGGGATACTAATATAGATTGTGTTTGAAGTACAATTGCCCTCAAAGTTATTCCCCCTGTTTCCCCGGACAGGGAATCATTTGCAACACCTTGAGTTTCTTGAAAGAAAATCAGGCTATATATATTTTTAAATTTACACCGTGCTGCGCTCTCATCTATTTATTAAACTTGCATTTATTGGTCTTCTGCTTCCTTGAAAATTTAAGCAGACATACTAATGTTAAGTGCTGTGAAAATCTGCGAGAGCCCTCATTTCCATTAAGATGTGTGGTTGTTGTTTTTTCCCAGACATCTGGAAAGGTTAACACAAACGTGGCATAGGGCATCATTTGGGACCTTCCAGAAACAACAAGAACTGAAACCTGACATTGTTCTAGCAGGTGCAACAAGCCTTGATAAGTTACTAAAACCAGTAAAAGGGGGGGAGACGTTCAGAAGAATAATTGCATCTTGGTTCTAAAAGGTTTCAGCTGAGCTAAAATGAACATAGCTGAGATTTTCTGGCTCAAATAGAAAAATAAACCTATTAAACATTAATGGCATTTCACTTTGTATTACAGCATGTCAAAGTTAACCTCCACCAACTGTTCTTTTGTGTGACCTGACTGTAAAATATTCAAGGGATTTCCTTTCCCTGCAAGGCTTTAAACTTGTCCCGTTCTCCTCATGTTTTTAGCCTCAGCTGCACTTGTAAAGGAGTAGTAACATAATGTGTTTTTGGAGAAGAGTTGGCTAACACCATACTTCTGCAGCTAGGCAGCGGTACCCACCTCAAGCAGTTGAACATTGTCATTTCTTTATTTATTATGGTTTGAGTTTGATTTTCTACCAGAGAGATGCTGGTGAGATTTTCCTGCTTCAGGTGTCAAAATAACTTGGCCAACCTTTGCTACTGTGCAGCTTAATCTAGGAGAGGGAAGTGCTATTTGCTGGCCTGGTCCACCTCAGAAGCAAAAGAGATCCGTCCTGCCATTGGTGAGGATCCAACTCTTGTTTAAATAAATGGGGAAACCTGTCATTTGTCACAGAGTGAGCCAGTCAGTAAATCACACAGTTCAAAGTTGGTATTAACTCTTTACTGTCGTTCCTCGAGTTACAGACGCTTCAGGTTACAGACGCTTCAGGTTAGAGACTCCGCTAACCCAGAAATAGTACCTCAGGTTAAGAACTTTGCTTCAGGATGAGAACAGAAATTGACAGCGGTGGCAGCAGGAGGCCCCATTAGCTAAAGTGGTGCTTCAGGTTAAGAACAGTTTCAGGTTAAGAATGGACCTCCAGAACAAATTAAGTTCTTAGCCCGAGGTACCACTGTATTAGCAAAAACACAATCTTCACAGACTTGACTGAGTGCCAGGCCTAATGAGCACAGCAGCTCATTCCTTGTAGGTCTTACTCCATGAAACCAAAGGTCTTCTTCTCCCCACAGCCACCTATGTCTCCTCCTATCCAGGGCTTTCCCCAAGCAATTGGAGACTGCGCCTGTGTGCAGCCTGTCGCTGCTCCACCCCTTTCATGCCTCTTCTGGTTCTGGGAGCTAGGAGAGAGGGGGTTCAATCTCTGGCATGTCTCCAGGGAGGGCTAAAAAAAAAAGTCTGAAACCTTGGAGTCCCTCTGCCAAATGGTGTAGGCAATTTGCAATGATCCATCTAGCTACTATATAGAGTACATCGTCAGGGTAGTCAACACGATGGTCTCCAGATGTTGGAGGCTCCAGTTCCCATCAGCCCCAGCCAGCATGCCTAATGACCAAGTATGAGTTGTGGTCCACAATATGTGGAGGGCACCACATTGGTTGTCCCTGAACTAGAAGGTTTGACTCTGGCTTGTCCACAGTTGGCTTGTCCCATGCCTAGAAACCACAGCTCCACACTTTCTAGGTACAGGTATAAGCGGTTTTACATTTGCCCTTCCACTTTCCCCCAGAAACCCACTCTTCAGTGATAAATTGGAACAAACAGCAATCCCATGGGAAACCAGTGAGCCAAATGGAAGTGTGGATGAGTCCTCAAAATAAGGCAGTTTCCTACCCATCTTTGTGGCATATCTTGTGCCAAGGAAATTTGGCTGTTGGTTGAGATGGTGCATAGTCCTTGCCTGTTCCTTTCCCCTACTTCACACTGAAATAGGCTGCACTGCACAGACATTGGAATCTCTGGCAACTCTGATGCTACAGCACTCATTTTTTAGTTCACTATTGCAATTTTACTAATGTCCAGCCAATAAAACAGTATTTGTAAAAACAATGGGGAGGGGGACCGTGAACACCACACTTTCACATCAGGGGGCTTCACATCTCTCTTCCAAGCAAAACACAGTAGAAGTAAATTTTGAACACTATCCAAATATCTTATCCAAGCCCGATCAGATTAGTCTTTAGCAAAAAATCCCTGCAAGAATTTTACAAACTATAAGCATTTCAAAACAGAACAAGAGCCAGCATGACATGGTGTCGATCCAGACCAAGCTTAGAGTTAATATTTTGCTTTGTGGTCCAGATTGTAGCTTTTTTCAGATGTGGTCTAGACTGCATGATCTCAAAAAAATGCTGGCACTCAGAAACAGTCAAATATTCTCTGGCTACATTGACTTTGGCATTCTGCTATACTGAGCAGTATTTCTCCAAAATGGTCACAGTGAGCCTCTCATTGTTAAGTGAACTGCTCAAGCCTCTCCACACATATAATCAAGACTTCATGGCTGCCATGATGACCATGTGACTTTCCCAACATGTCATCAGCCCAACGCATGTGGCAGGTAGCATTCTGGACTTGGTTTCTTGGCTGGGCAAGAAGAGGGTGATCTGAAAGTAGGGGTTATTGACATCAATCCTTTATCGTGGTCAGATGACTTCCTGCTGAGATTTAGGCCCTCAGCACCTTTCCCCCTCTGCAGAGGTGGGAGACCTATAAGGACGTCCACACTCAGGTGAATCCAATTGGTTCTCAGGTGGCCCAGTGGGGAGGGGTTCCCGCTGATGACTGGCGCTCCTGTCAAAGCCATGGCCAACTTGTGGAACTTCCAATTGGCTCAGGCTGTTGACACAATCACCCCTGAGCCCAGTTCCCAGGATAATGAAAAGTGTTTTGTGTGTTGTGCATGTGAGAAACAGTTTGTTTGAGGGAAGCGTTCGTGTATAAGTACGTGGTTGGACAAGAGGACCCTTGGGATCCCTTTCAACTCAATTCTCAGTTCCTTGGTGACTGCTTGGCAGGGGTACCCCGTCCAGTTTTGCTGCCTGAGGTGAAACAGGAAGGCGTCACACATGCCATCACCAACTCCACTCCACTGCTGAAGTCTCTTTTACCAGGGTCGTATGGAGGTGGCTTCCAGAGGGATCTGGTTGAACTCTTGCACGAGCTCCACGAGATCTCACTGGAACTGGAAAGGGGGAAATGTTCCGACTATAATGGATTGGCAAAATAAGTTACAAGAATATGTGGAAATGGTGCAATTGACCAACAGCCTAAGGGGCAGTTCAAGACAATAATTTGCACAAAAATGGGATAAATACAAGAGATATGTACAAAAATATACCAATGATTTTTCACCTATGGCAGCATTTGAATGACCTTGGATAAAGAAATATAGGAGAAATAAGATTAACGGTACAAATTGTTGTAAGCATGTATTAAAGGTAAAGGTACCCCTGCCCGAAGGCCAGTCGTGTCCGACTCTAGGGTTGTGCGCCAATCTCACTTAAGAGGCCGGGGGCCAGCGCTGTCCGGAGACACTTCCGGGTCACGTGGCCAGCGTGACGAAGCTGCTCTGGCGAGCCGGCACCAGCGCAGTACACAGAAACGCTGTTTACCTTCCCGCTAGAAAGCGGTCCCTATTTATCTACTTGCACTTTAGGGGTGCTTTCGAACTGCTAGGTGGGCAGGAGCTGGGACCGAAGACGGGAGCTCACCCCACCGTGGGGATTCGAACCGCTGACCATGCGATCGGCAAGCCCTAGGCGCTGAGGATTTACCCACAGCGCCACCCGCGTCCCAAGCATGTATTAGAGAATATATAAAGAATAGATTAAGAATGGTAGGTACATTCACTATTCAAATAAAAGCATACAACGGGAATTGACAGGAAGTCCAAAGTTTTTATGCTATTTTTTGTTAATAACTTTTGTTAATAATCTTTGTTAATAACCACATAAAAAGTAGCATAAACACAGCTGAAGCTTAAGGTATAACTATGTAAGAAAAGACAAGTATATGTTTTGTGTGTGTGTGTGTGTGTGTGTGTGCGCGTGCGTGTGTGTGCGTGTATAAGATTGAAATCTCAATTCACTCTACGATATATATATATATATATATATATATATATATATATATATATATATTACATGTAATGTATTGTAAGACTATTAATAAAGCTTGTTACACTGCAGTAGGGGTGGGTGGAGCGTGGCCCCATGGAATTCCACCACCTGAGGCAGCTGCCTCAGCCTGCCTTATGGACAGACAAGGCCTGCTGCTTGGTGTAGGTTTTGAGTTCAGTCCACTGTGCACTGCTAGTTTTATTGGGATACTCTCTCTTCAGTATTTCCTATCTCGTACCCTTCAACATTCTTCATATGAAAATAGGGACACTGCTCACTCGCCGCTCCAACTGACCCTCCATTTTCCCCCTCCTGCCACAGAGCATTTGCTGTCAGAAAAAGGGCGAGTGCCACTACCACCCCACCGACGTGACACAGCATACACACCCTCCACCATTCTGAGAAAACCCCTTAATCTCGATTGTATTTTATTCTTTGGTAGATTTACAAAACAGAAAAACACACGCCAATAAACAAATTTTAGAAAGGGGCAAGATTAGATGCAGATATGCAAAGCATTTTAAAAAGAGAGACTTCACTCACTCCCCCTATTTTCCCTCCCAGGACGACCCTGTCCTCTGCATGCCCCTCAGATTTGGCGCATCACTTGAGGCTGGGCCCCTACTCCTCCTCACCTGTTCTCCAACAGCCACTACAAGCTACTAAGGTGAGAAGGCCGGTAGCAGCAGCCATGGAGAAGCAACAGGATGGTCCCTCACCTCTGCTGCTCAGGACCAGCGCTTGCTCATCCTCCTCCCTGAGGTCAGTGGTAGCAGCAGTGGCAGCAGTGGCGAGGGCAACAGGGACATTCCAGGATCAAATCAGAAGCCAGGATGGCTTTTGTAACTATCCCTGGAGAATTGGGACATTCAGAGGGTATGCTATCTGTAAAACATATCAACACTGTCTAGAATTAATTCCTTCACCATATGCTACATAGCCTGTGTTAGACTGACTTAACAGGATTGGTCGGCACTGTCCCTCATTTGTAAATGAAGACCCAACTGAGAGAAAGGTGTGAGGGGTCTTCCTGTTTTGCCCAGCAGCTGTGCACATCCTCTCTCTTAAAACTCATGAGAACCTATTCATTGCGTGTGGAAGTGTTACGAACATTGCTCCCTCAGAACTTGTGATAGTCGAATTAGCATTATGAAAATGTTTATTTAAAAAGTGGGACGAGAGAATAGTATACATACATACAATATTAGGATTGATTAATATGAGTATCGCATGCTTCTAAACTGTGTAACTAAATACCACAATGTCAAACACTCTTATTTTGCTTCAACTGTTTTTTGGGTTTTTTTTAATGGAAGGTTGAGAAAGTGTTAGCATTCAAGCAGACGAATTTGCACAATGTTTTATTCAGCCCTCCAAAATCTTTCCGTTCCAAATTGTCCAAACTTTAAGCACATTTTAAGCTCAGCAACAACAGCCTAAATCACACACTTACTCGTCTTCTTTCTACGAGGCTTTGTTACCATGGAAACAAATTCTTCACAAGCACCAATCAAATGAGCTGCTTGAAAACAAAAGATTAATGCATACCTAATTATACCTCTGCCAAATTAGAGGAGGAAACGGTAGAAAACATGAGAGGAAGAATCAGAATGGAACTGTAACTTGGCTAAGGAAGATTCATAAACAATATATAAAATCAACTGGAATTACAAAAGGATAAGCATTAAGAGGGGAGGGGGGAGAGTCATACATAAAATGTAAAAGGGAGGAATTTATTTTTACAGCTGTGGCAAAGAGAGTTGTAAAAATAAAATTGTCTGGAAATGACTTGTCAGCCTCTAAGAAAGCAAGACACCAACTGGTTCAGATCATTTCTTCTAATTCTGGGCAAGCCAGTCCCTTAATCTCTATATCTTGGCTTTGCCATTTGTAAAATGATTATACTTCCATTCTTGAAAGAGAACACTTGAGTGGTACATTAAGATTTGTGAGGTGCTTTGTGACTAACTGTGTGTGGAGGGGAAGGGCTGTCAGTCTTTGAGGAGCTGGCAACCTGATGGACAAGTTGAGGCGAAGCTTAATGCAAGACCCTAAGAGCTCTTAAAAAAAAATATTCCGCAACTTCTTGGCTGTCTGATTACAAGACTGTTGATATTCTGCAAGAGAACCAGGGATCGCACTCAAGAAGGAGAAGTGGTCAGGATTCCCTGCCCCTGAAGTTTTGAGCCATAGCTTCATGCAAACAATAGGCATCATTTTCACTCTGCTGTTTACTAGCATTTGAAACACTTGAGGTTACGGCGGCTATTACTCATGCAGATAAAAATTCAGAGCTAGAATCCATTAACACACACATACATCTCAGTGAAAGGCTGAAGTGGAAAAAATGTGATAAAAATACAAACATTTATATCCTGCTCTAAGGTAAGAAAAGTATAAGAAAAGGACCCCTGGACGGTTAAGCCCAGTCAAAGGTGACTATGGGGTTCCGGCGCTCATCTCACTTCAGGCCGAGGGAGCCGGCGTTTGTCCACAGACAGTTTTCCGGGTCATGTGGCCAGCATGACTAAACCGCTACTGGCACAATGGGACACCATCACGGAAGCCAGAGCACACAGAAATGCTGTTTACCTTCCCGCCACAGTGGAACCTATTTATCTACTTTCACTGGTGTGCTTTTGAACTGCTAGGTTGGCAGAAGCTGAAACAGAGCAATGGGAGCTCACATCATTGTGAGGATTTGAACTGCCAACCTTCCGATCAGCAAGCCCAAGTGGTTTAGACCACAGCGCCACCCACTCCCTGCTTGAAGAAGTTGGGTTGGTACATACTGGGTTGTCACATTTTAGACCCATAATAACTATAGAAGAGAGGCTAGGATAGAGAAAGTGAGTAGTCTAAGGTCACCCATGTGAACTGTTATTTAACCCCAACTCTCTTCATCTAAGTCCACCACACTATCCAATATAGTTCACAGCAGTGATCGCAGGGGTACAGTCTAGATTCTGTTATAACTGGCCCTCTAACACACTGACACTTGTTAATTGGCAAGAATCTTCAAAATCAGCAGCAATGCTTAGCTACAGCTAAATAATTTTTTTACTGCAAAAAAACACCCAAAGGCCTAACAATCTATGTTTGTCATCAGGGAAAAAATTAAAACCCACATCAAGGCAGTATTTTTATTAGGCCCGGTGCTTTTTTTCTGGGGGGGACACATGGGTATGCATACCCCCTAAACATTTTCGGACTCTAAAGGGAGAAGAAACTAAAAATAAAATAAAAATTAGTTTCTTCTCTAGCATGGCAAATCATCATTTCTGTTGCTACCCCTGATGGCAGCCTTTTGTCCATTTACTGTATTTATTTTTCCCGATTTGAACTATAAAATGGTGATTTTCTTCAGTGAAAATGAAGAAAAACCCTAAACATTTTTTTAGAAAGAAAGCACTGATTAACCCTAACCAAAAAAAAAACATCCAGAAAGCTTCCACGTTCTCTAGAATTCTTCATCAGAGGTTAAACAAAGCAGGTGGGAGGATAAAAACTGACTGACGTTGCACCCATTGAGTCTCCATAAAGTCACAGTCTTAAAATGGGATGTGGGAGGAATTAGCAGGTGACTGTATTAGGCTCCTCTAGGTTCTGTGCAGGTTTCAGACTGAACCCAGGGTGTGTACCCCTAGATCAGGGGCACTGTAATTTACTGCAATTCATGCCGGTAAACCTCGGCAAACAGTACTGCCATGCGCTATCTGCTTTCCCAGGCAATGAGATGCGCAGAGGCAATGCTACAGAGTTAGGTTTGCTTTGGATGAGAGCAGTCTGGAAACTAACAGTGCCTATATCATATCTGCATATTAGTAAATATTGGTAAATAAAGCAAACTGAGCAAGGATAATTATCCAAGGCGATCATGGTGTCACCCGACCGGCAGTCGTAACTGCTGAATTGTCATTAGGAGCAAACGTAGTTTAATTTTCCAGTCTAAATATCAAACCATCCTATTATAGGAGAAGCGGTTCGCTTGGAATTACAATGTTATCTAGTTCTTTTGTGCATGTTCTTACGCTTCTCGTACGTCTATGAGTCTGTGCAATGTAACAATAACATCTTGACAGCTCATATGCTTGTAGCCACAGAGTAATGTCTTCAATATGCTATGTCATACATTGGTCTTCTAGTCAGCCAGGTGATGGCAAACACATTTTTTACTAAATGCCAGGCATTCCTGTTAACCAAAGAAATGAGAGAATACTTCTTTATGGAGCCTATTGCAAGCTTCCCTTTTTGTGGTTTTGGTCTAGACCATAATAGGTCAGTGGTGTGGTTTTCTCAAGCAATTACAATATTGAAAATCAGAAAGCTTGTATCAGGCATGACTGATATTCTTTCAAGTTTTCCTGTGCAGATAGTGTACAATTTGTTCAGGGTATCTTGCATCTGGCAGCATGACATCATTTCCAAGACCAGCGAACAGATCAAAGACCTCTTAACTTTGAGACACAATAGCAAATGTTCTTCCGTTTCCCATAGAATGTATTTGTTGACCCACATGCACTAACTGAGCAGAACGGAACAAAGAACTGAATAACTGGTGATTTAGAGCAGAATAGATTATTAAAAATGCACCACATAAATGATAACTAAGAATACAGATATAATTTATTTATGGTCCAATGATGACAAATAAAAAGTTACAGGGTAAAAAATACATGGCACTGTTAAAAATAGGGGAGAAATCAGAAAACAATGGAAGATTGTCTAAGCGAAATTACAACATTTAGAAATCTTGCAACTTGCTTATTATTATTTTTAAAAAATTAGATCCCTCCAATGAAATGGTCAACAAACTCTTAAGATCATCCTGGAATGGACAGTGTAATGGGGTATATCAGAGTTTCTTTCTGATTTAAATTGCATTTAAAAAGAACATTTGATGCTGACTCTGATAGCAATGTCTGATATTTACTGGAACTTGATATGCTCCATGTTACATATGCCCTCTAAAAGGGGAAAGTCTGTCAGGGAAAAGACCTCCCTGTATTTTGGAACAGTTAAGTCATTTCAGATGAGCCATCCCATTCTTAGAACTAGAACCTGGCAGTCTCAGTGGCTAAGAGGGAACCTGAATCATGCCATACAGCTCTTGTAGGTTGATAACCATTAGTCTTTGACAATATGTTTGGCTTGCTCACTGTTTGTAGACAACAGCAAGGCAAAAGCCCAACTGATGTAACTTTTTGCAGCGATATTTTTATCCAAGCAGACTTATAAAAGTCTATTGTCACCTGTAATACAAAGGAACTCAGAGCAAGTGGAAGACAGCAACAAAGCAGCAAGTGGATTATATTCAAGCCAGGCAGCTCAGAGAAGCCAAACAAATTAAGAGCAGCACCAACAATGCATCTAGATCTAAATCGAAGAAAATAGGACCAAACTCTTTCTTGAGAAATTTTGAAACCCCCACTTTTGGTTCTTGCCAGTTCTCCCAGGGCTCTCCAGCTGAAAATGCACGAATCCATTTGCCCAAATTTTATTTGAGTCAACTTGTTCAGACCTAAGAGTATCAGACCTTCTTGGAGACTTCAGATGCTGAACCATTGATTATTAAGATTTTTATTTTATTTTCTAACAAGAATTAGTAAACCCAGCCAGTAACTTTTTAAGTCCCAACCTTGTCTGCAAAAATAGAACTGCATCATCTGCATATAGAAGGATCAATATCTTTGTGGAACAAATCTTAGGAGGATGGGAAGATACCATTCCCCAACATAAGGTGTGATCTGCCAGGTACAAATTGGAAAGAAATGGGGTAAAATACTCCAGTACACCTGAGCAGATGTATTTTGAGAAAGTGCATGCATCAAAAGCAATAGCTGTTCATTAAGGCAGTAATGCATCAATCTATTCCAGATGAATGCAAAATATAGAATCAAAACCAGATTTTAGGTCAATAAAAGCTGTAAACACTAGCTTACTTCTTTTTGGTTTGGAATATTTATCTGCTAGATGGGCCAGTATTAGAGAGTGGTCTACAACAGCCAGACTTAAATGCTATTTGCTTCTTCCCGAGGAACCTTAATCCAAGCTTTCAATTTAAGACATAAAAAAACTGGCACAAATCTTCCCAGTTATAGATAGCAGACTTATTGGTTGGTAGTTATTTGGGTCAACTTTAGAGCCTTTCTTATAAACTGAAAAAAATAAAAGCTTTGAGCCAAACCACAATAAAATCTTTGAGCCAAATCAAAGAAAAAAGGGTGGCCAACAATTCTGAAGGAATCTCATATAGTCTAAATGCTTTGTCTGATTTTAATTGGTACACAATATTTCAATCTCATTGATTGCAATAGGGAGCTAAACAGGAGCGTTGGGGTTCAATGTTACTGAAGAATCCGAAACAGATGAATAGAGATCATTCAAAATTTGCTGAAATTGATCTTCCCAGACTTTGATTGGATATGGCAATCAGAACTGCCAATACTTTGAAGTGAAACCACTCAATACTAACAGCTGAAAGGATGTAACTGATCCTTGTGACCAGATTCATGTATATGACCACAACATTCGTAGCTGGGTTTCACACTACTAGATCCTTCATAGCTGCATCTTGGGCTCTGAACTCTTATCCACAAGGCAGTGAGATACAGTTTGCTACGCAGAACATTATACCTGACTTTTAGTTGTGAATCTCCACCTTCCATATATAATGAAAAAATTTCTGAAGTGCTTCATCATTCTTGGAATCAAAAAGGCTTCTTCTATTTCCTCCTTTCCAATATTTTCACAAGTTAGGGACCAATAGGGGCCCCTGTTTCTCATTGTTTCTGCAGATATGAGTACTGACCTGTAACTTCCCCCAATGAGTACATTTACATGTTGAATAAAACTGTTTGCAATCTACCATAAGGAGGAGCATCATGCAGTTTTCCTTCTGCATGTGGAATATCATGATTCTTGACACCATTTCAAAACCACTGCTGCCAAAGTAACTTTCCTGCTAGATATTTGGATAGCATTAAGAGTTGATTTGACAGTGAGTCCAGTGGCACAATGGGACACGGGTGGCGCTGTGGGTTAAACCACAGAGGCTAGGACTTGCTGATCAGAAGGTCGGCGGTTCGAATCCCCGTGACGGGGTGAGCTCCCGTTGCTCGGTCCCTGCTCCTGCCAACCTAGCAGTTCAAAAGCACGTCAAAGTGCAAGTAGATAAATAGGTACCGCTCTGGCGGGAAGTAAACGGTGTTTCCGTGCGCTGCTCTGGTTCACCAGAAGCAGCTTAGTCATGCTGGCCACATGACCCGGAAGCTGTACGCTGGCTCCCTCAGCCAATAAAGCAAGATGAGCTCTGCAACTCCAGAGTCGTCTGCGACTGGACCTAACAGTCAGGGGTCCCTTTACCTTTAAGAGTTGATTTGACAGCAAGTCCCGTGGCACTATCAAGAGGGCATGCAAACTGCTTGCTAAGAGGTCAGCGAGATTTCCCCCAAGATTCACCTTCATCCTTTGGCCCACTGGAACGCTTGCAAACAGTCTCTTGTCACAGTGCAAAAAAATAACTTGTTGCTATGGTTTTAGTTTGGTCACAAACCTATGCACCTACCTGATGCATAGGTTTTGTGCCTAATATGTGGACATCGGGGAAACCACACGAGCTATGGGGGGCACGGCCAGCAATGCAGACTCACTTCTCCGTGATAGCATAGAGCACCCTTTTGGAAGACAATTGTTAGTTAAGCATGGTTGAAACCCAACACAGATGTACACCATCCTCCCTAGAAATTGGCACCTTGTGAGATCAGGGCTTTCACTCTCTGATGCATAGGTTTTTATTCCTAAGGAGGAGCCTAGAAGAGCGAAGTTCTTGGAGTACTGCAACCCAAACGTGTTAAAAGCGATATTCGCATGTCAAAGCTAGACATGATATGACACACAATTATGTGAGTGTTTTCCTATTGTGGCAGCATAGGAAGGCTGCATTTTTGAGTGGAGGAATGGTGGGAGAAGGGGCTGCACAAACTTTTCCCTGCATTTGCCGACACAGAATCATAGAATTGTAAGCCTGAACCCAACATGGGGCTTGAACCCACAACCCTCAGATTAAAAGTCACTTCCCCAGCTGCATTTTCCCCTTAAGAGAAAATATATGGGTATCCAATGTTTTATCGGGAGAGCTGTGTACTGGGTGCAGCAATTTTTCACCGACGAAAACTAGTAAAAGAAAGATTTAAGCAACCATTTCTTCTGGTTGTTATGCCATTCAAACCTATAGCTTCTCTTGACTGTTTTTGGTTGTTGTTGTTTTTTATTTAAAAGAAACTTGTTGCAAGAAAGATACACACAATTGTGTGTCACATCTAGCTGAGTCCTTTGATAAGGGCATTTATCTGTTTTCTTCATTCATCCTCTGATTCATTCGGCAACATCCTAGTGTTCCTTTGTTGGACTGTCATCCCTTTGTTCCTATCACCATTGATTTCCTGTGGGAGAATAGGGTGAAAACTACCAATATTTAATGCAAATTTACAACCTCATATAAAAGGTTTATTTTAAAACATCAGACACAGCTCCCTGCCATCTGGAATCGGGTGCTTTATATACATTTATGCACAATGTGCTGCGGTAAAACATTTGGGTTCATAACATTTCATACTACAGAACTAACTGCAAGCTACTCCAGTTAAGAACTGCTGGATAATTTTGAACGTTTCCCATTAACACTCTACGCATTCAGACCATACGGCATCCTCCAGCATGATTCAAAATTCAGCCTTATTTTTGAACAGTTACTCTTCTGAGAATAGATTGAGATAATGCCCATGTACCATACTGAGCTCATTGGAAGATACCTTGTATAAATAAATACAACAGCAACAGTAAATACCGTATTTTTTGCTCTATAAGACTCACTTTTTCTCTCCTAAAAAGTAAGGGGAAATGTGTGTGCGTCTTATGGAGCGAATGCAGGCTGCGCAGCTATCCCAGAAACCAGAACAGCAAGAGGGATTGGCGCTTTCACTGCGCAGCGATCCCTCTTGCTGTTCTGGCTTCTGAGAGTCAGAATATTTTTTTTCTTGTTTTCTTCCTCCAAAAACTAGGTGCATCTTGTGGTCTGGTGCGTCTTATAGAGTGAAAAATACGGTACTCTCACCCCAGGCTTTACTGACGTGTTAGTGGCAATTGTGGTGCCTTTCAAAGCAAGTGGAATTTGTTCCACTATAGCAGGGATGGGGAACATGTGACTCTCCAAACGTTGCTCGTCTACAACCTCTATCATCCCTGACCACTGGTCATGCTGGCTCCAGCCTGAAGGCACACAAAATTTGGAGAGTCACTGTCTCCTTATCCCTGCATTATAACATCCTAGCTGTTCAAGTTGAGCCATCACATAAGTTCTCTTGATCCTGGCTGAGCTTGGTATACAGGGAAATTTGCCAAACTTTAAAGATGCCAAATGATCACCATGCATTTCCCAGACAGCCTTAGTGTTTTCAGTACAACTGTTTTTTAGCCTCATAGCCAGCAGTACCAGCACTAGATCTAAAAGAAGTTTGCTTCCAAAATTCTCCTGAAGATTCTCTGAAAATTCTGATATGGAATACACTCCAGATATTGTCTGAAAATTGGAATACGTGCCAGAAATTCACTTGATACCTGTTTCTGACATCCAGTTCTATTTGATTTCAATGTTTAATAGTCAACAGTTGGAATTCGACAGCTGATGTGAAATGTGATTTTGCGTTCAAGAGTATTTGATGATTGGCATGCAATAGTGTTATATATCTGACTGAAATTGTTAGTTGACATCTATTGATGTTTAGTGCCTGGAAGCATTCAACAAACAATATGCACTGTTGTTGAAAGTCTGACAGCTTCTGAGAGACAATTCTGGGGGAGGCATCCACAGCAACAGCTAGTCTAGCTCTATGGGACCAGTTCCAGTTTTTGTGGCCTGAGGATATGGGCAAGACGATTGAAGGGGTTCCGCCATGGCACTTTCACTATCTTTACCCATCATGGCTTATAATAGGGATAGACTGGGTGGGTCTAGGGAGTGCCTCTTTGTGGGAGAAGTGATACAGCCTCTCTTCAAGAGGCCCTTACTAGACTTAAACATTTGTGACAGTCAATTGTATCACTATTGTTTATGTTTCAGCAGCTTTCAATACCATCGACCATGATGTTCTCCTGCAGTGGATCTGTGGATTGGGAATTGAAGACATGGCTGTTCCTGTGTTTCCACTCCTCTCTGCAGGGCCATTTCCAGAGAGTTGTAATAGCCCTATCACCTGGCCCCTGTGCTATGGGGGTCCCACAAGGTTTCATCTTGCCCCTCCCCAACATGCTCCTTAACATCTATATAAAACCATACTATGGTAAAGCAGAGACATCACCTTGCCAACAAAGGTCCATATAGTTAAAGCTATGGTTTTCCCAGTAGTAATGTATGGAAGTGAGAGCTGGACCATAAAGAAGGCTGATCGCCAAAGAATTGATGCTTTTGAATTGTGGTGCTGGAGGAGACTCTTGAGAGTCCCATGGACTGCAAGAAGATCAAACCTATCCATTCTGAAGGAAATCAGCCCTGAGTGCTCACTGGAAGGACAGATCGTGAAGCTGAGGCTCCAATATTTTGACAACCTCATGAGAAGAGAAGACTCCCTGGAAAAGACCCTGATGTTGGGAAAGATGGAGGGCACAAGGAGAAGGGGACGACAGAGGATGAGATGGTTGGACAGTGTTCTGGAAGCTACCAACATGAGTTTGACCAAGCTGCGGGAGGCCGTGGAAGACAGGAGTGCCTGGCGTGCTCTGGTCCATGGGGTCACAAAGAGTTGGACACGGCTAAACAACAACATGGTAAAGTCATCCTAGGATTTGGAGCGCTCTGTCATCAACATGTGAATGCCACCCATCTCTCTTTCACCTTGTCATGAGGATTAGGAAAGCCTGAAAAATACATGCAACTGTGTATCACCTTTAGTTTAGCCCATCAATAAGGGCATCATTTTATTCGCTTATCCTCTGCTAGGTTCTGGACCATATTCTGAAGGAACATATGGATCTGAGAAGCTGCTTTATACTGTGTCAAACCATTGGTCTATCTAACACAGTATAGTCTCGGCAGCGGCTCTCTAAGGATTCGGACCCTTCCTGGAGATCCCGGGTATTTTACCTGGGTTGTTCTGCATGCAAAGAAGATGCTCAACCACTGAGCTATCACCCCTCCCCAATGGGCTGGATAAGGGCCAGTAAGTTGAGACTGAATCATAAGACAGAGATGCTGCAAGTAGGCTGTTTCTATGTCTGAGAAGTAGGCAGACAGCCTACTTGTGATCATTGTAAAGAGAGGAGGAGGTATGGAAATGGGGGTTGTTTGTGTGCAAGGGAGAAGCTGAAAACGGAAAAGGTAGGAAAAGGGGGGTTGGGGTTCAAAGGAGGGAGTAGAAGGCATGGAAATGGGTTAAAGACAAAGGCAGGGTATGAAAATGGCTGCAGAGTAGGAGAAGTTGCTTAACAACAAGCTTCTGGTTTTTTTCCTGCAGGTCTGGGAGGCTCCTCCCTCCTGAGTCCCAGGTGTGATCACCATTTCTTCCTCTGGTTGCTTAGCAACAGTGACTAAGTGATTAAGCATCCTTAACCACAGCAGCCTCTATGTTTCTGTCTAATAAAATGTTGCCTCTGTGTTTTGATTTCTAACTTTCTTTATACATGTCAAATTGAGTTGCTTTAAAAAAAGAAAAAATTAAGAGTCTGGCGCCAGGCTTGAGGCCCAATACATGTGTACCCCCGGTCTGTGGCCCTGTTTTGTGACCCTGGCATGAAGCATATATTCCCCAACTACAATGTCTTCACACATGTGAATGGGCCTGTCAGCTAAGGTCCAGTTCTGTTCCCCATCCAAATCCATCAAAACTGAAACCAGCATGGGAATGAGAACCGCATCCCATGCCTAAATTTAGAACATCCAGTAATTGGCACAGCTCTGTTTCGACCGGCTGATTTGTGGTAGTTGATAGATCTCTTATTCTATTAAAATCAAAGTCATCCAGGGACAGTTTGTAAAGCACGCTTAGATCAAAATGAGGGAAGTAGGACATGAGGAAAGGTTTCTCTGTTACACACATTTCACAGACTGAAGCCTCATCAGCCATTTGGATTTTACAGTAATGTGACTTCATGGATTTATGCTACAGCAGAACTGAATTGTTTGCAATTCTTGTTTGTTCATGCTGAACTCCTTATCTTGAGCAAGACAGCTTATTTACATTACAGCTAGAAAACAGCTTTTCTCTATATTGATCCAATGTTAGTGAAAGAAGACCAGTCTTAGATAAACAGCATTTATACCAGCAATAAAAAGCTAAATGAATCTGCCCTAAAGAAATTGTATTGCTTGTTTCTACTGGGGCGGACAGGAGCACTTCTACCTGTTCCGAACTGTCAGTGCCTTATAAACCGCACTTTTAACTTCCCACCAAGCAAATCTCTCAAGAGATTCCCCTCTTGCTTGAACCCTCCCGCGAGTAGCTGTTTTTGCCAGATTGTTAAGAGTTCCCTCACACATCTCCTGCAAAAATTGTAAAGTTGCCGTTCTGATATTCTAAGATATGTTTCAGCACTCACAAAGGGGGGCTTGTTTAAGAAGCAGTCTTTACTTCAAAACCATAATTGATTTCTGCCAAGCTTGCAGAAAAACACTTTCCCCCCCTTTTTTTTGGTACATCAATGCTTTCATTCCAAGCATCTCCTCATGAATAAATCTCTCTCAAAAACACTAGATACGAAATGGAAATATTTTAGTAGCTCCTGCAAATTCCTCATAAGCAATTTTGTCTAATCGGTGCATTTTATGCAGCACATAAATCTCCAGCCTTGCATAAAGTGGTGGCTTATTATTTGCCACCTTATTATATTAAGCTTATCTACTATACATGTAAGGTCCTCCTTTGTACAAGCCTCCCCACCCCCCACACATGAACTGAAATAATGCCACACAAATCTGTAGGACTGTTCAGTAATAGATGTTTTTCCCTCACTAAATCAATTCAGGGGCTAATTGGGGTGGAAGGTGACTATCTCTAGTGGTTATAAATACATTTGCATTGCTATCAATCTCTCCCCCTCCTTTAAAAAAAAAAAAAAACAAGGAGAGTGTTTAACCAGGCAGAAGAGAAAAGGGGAAAGGGGGAAAAAAGAACTGTATGGTTTCAAATAGATAGGCAATGCTGCCATCAAGTGGCAAAACTGTTAGTTGAACTACTGACAAATAAAGCTACTGGCATGAACAATGACAAGCCAAGTTAATTTCCCAAGCAAGGAAAACGGGAGGGAAGGGGAGTGTAAAAGCCCAGCTGAATCGGACCAATGGCTCATCTGTGCCTATCAGGGTTGTCTATCCTGTAGCAAACCTGCTGGATAGTAAAATGACTTGCATGTGGCATTGTAAGTGAGCCTCTTGGGCTTGTTGATCAGAAGGTCGGTGGTTCAAATCTGCACGACAGGGTAAGTTCCCATTGCTTTGTCCTAGCTCCTGCCAACCTAGCAGTTCAAAAGCATACCAGTGTGTGTAGATAAATAGGTAGTGCTGCAACGGGAAGGTAAACAGCATTTCCATGCACTCTGGCACTCGTCACGGTGTCCCGTTGTGCCAGAAGTGGTTTAGTCTTGCTGGCCATATGACCCGGAAAGATGCCTGTGGTCAAAGGCTGGCTCCCTCAGCCTGAAGCAAGATGAGCGCCACACCCCATAGCTGCTTTTGACAGGGGTCTTTTATCTTTACCTTTCACCTGTCTGTGAAGGCTGTAAAATGCATTAATTCAAAATTCATTTGCTCGCTGGGACCAGTTCAGGCAGGGATGGCAAATCAGTGACCCTCCAAATGTTTATTTAAAGCATCCTCCCTCCACACTGTTCTGTTTAAAAAGGCTCCCCTTGCTAATGCTAAGCCAGGCATACAATGTTAAGCAGGACATAGCATAAAAGGAAGGGGATTAGGGTGGGAGAAGGAAAAAATAAACCCAGGTGCCATTTTTTAGTAACAGAATTCTTGTGCTGACCAACTTGAATGGAAAGAATAAAATGTTGTTGGGCTCTTGACAACCACTATCCCGTCATCATGGACAGCGGTCAGGGATGATGGGAACTGGAGTCCAACTCCTACTTCTATTGCTCCAGAGGGCTGGAGGCAAGAGAAGGCAATTATCAATTCTGGAAGCTTGAGAAGCTTGCATTGTACTGGTGGAGAGTGGCTGGCTAGAGACAAGAAGGGTGGCTTTTATTTTATTGTTTAAAACAGTTGCGGTCTGTTTAAGACAAACCAAGTTAGGATGTCATCCTACACACTCATCAGGCAGTAAGCTTAATCCTGAGTAGACATGTTTAGGAGAATGTATTATCGTGGAATAAATCCAGTCCACCATTAACTGGTTCCTGTTTTCTCCAATGTGTATATAGCTGGTGTCCTCAAATGTTGTCTTATTTCCCAGAAAATCCATATTTGTTTTGTTGTTTGTTTGATGATAATGACCGCTCACCCCCTCCCAACAGGTGGGCGGGGTTTGTGACACCAAGTGGGGCTTACCTGGCTGGGGGTCACCCACCTGCGTTAGGATGGCCATTGTCCCACCCCCAGCTGGGGGCAGGGCCTATGGCCAAGGGAACAGAGGCCGACCCCTTCAGCCAAACCTCACTTCGTTTCTTCCTTTTCCAGGTTCACCCACCCAACCCTCCCCTCCCCAATTGATATTTCCTACAGGTTAATATTTTGCCTTCCAGGTCAGTGGGCGCTGCTATGGTCGTAAGATGGTTGCTGTATTCAGAACCGGGAAGGAATGTTCCCTGCATTGGCAGTTTTCGCCTTCCCTGTAGCATTTTCGTCACAACTTTATGACGGTTTCTAGGCCCTGGCAAGGTATCCTTTAGTCTATCTTCGAGTCAGGGGAGAAGCATTTCATGCACCCCCCACACAGCAGCGTTTGCAGGGCCTGTTAAAAGGTTGATGGCAGGAGTCCCTGGCCTTGGAGTGGTGGCATGTAGGTCAAACTCTTGGCCAAGGTAAAGTGGGAGGGCACATTGTGTAAGTTCATGCTTTACAGTTTCCTCTCACTGTACCTCATTGCCCTGCACCTCCTCAGACCTTAACATACAGGTGAAGACGTCCCCAGATTTGCACATCTGTCCCCAAATTTCTCCCCGGAACGTCCCCAGATTTGCAAATCTGCCTCCGGGAAACGTGGCAGCGGCAGCCCCAGCAGCCCGGAGCCAGCCTGGTAGCGCAGTTGGCTCTGGCTGGCTTCAGGAGCTGCTTGCTGCTGTGACACTCACCATTTTTCCTCACTGGAAGTCCCCATATGATGTATCTTGTGCACAACACATCATATGGGGACTTCTGGAGAGGAAAAATGGCGGGGGCCATGGCAGCGAGCAGCTCCTGAAGCCAGCCAGAGCCAACTGCACTACCAGGCTGGCTCCCGGCTGCTGCCGCCGCCACTGCCAAAGGGAAACCAGGGACGTCTGGCAGTACAGGTCTCCTGCCCCCTTCCCCCTTTGTTTTGACTGATCGTGGGAGGCTCGGGAGTCGTGGCCAGCCGGCCGTTGCCCAATTTTTTAAAAACTGTGCATTTATGTTTCACAGGGTGCAAAAGAAGTGCTTTGCACCTTTATACAATATGCATGTGTGCTTGGGCCCAGGCTCTTTCGCCCCACCATCCCTACTACTGATTCCCTGTTGCTACTCAGCTTCAAAAAAAAAAGGGTCCCCAGATTCATTGAAAAAAATCTGGTAATCATAGCTTTGGAGGCCTCAGCTTCTATCACCACCAATAAGATTGGCATGCACTAAAGGCAGTGCCTTCTTGGTGGTGTCCCCTGCCCAACTATGGAACTCCCATTCCAGCAGTCCTTAAACACTCAATTGGTCAGGGTGTCCTTTCCCTAAGGGCCTTAGCGTTGTTGGTTTTTTGACATTTCTGACCTGTTTCATTTTATTTATAAAGGTATTGTATCCGAGAGATTTGTCTGGCATAACTTGTTTTTGAGAAACCCATGCTGTGTTTTACTAATTACAGCATCCTTTTCTATTACAGCTCAAAGAACAACTGTTTAAATATCTATTCTAGGACCTTTCCTGGTAACAATGTCAAGCTCACCAGTTGGTAGTTACCTAGGTCTTTCTCCCCTCCTTTTTGAAGATGGGGGCATCATTTGCCTGCCTCCAGTCTGCAGGGACCTCACCTGTTCTCCAAGAATCCTCAGAGATTATTGACAGAGGATCTGAGATTAGATTCGCAAGCTCCTTAAGTACCCTTGGTTAAACATACCATTTCCTATTTTCAGTCTGAGATTAAACAGTCCGGCAACAGCTGTATCACCAGAGGTGCATGTGAGTCATGTATCAGTGCTGAAATGTACATTCAGCTGTTTTAGGTATAAGTGACCTGATCTTGGAACAAGTTCTCAATGGACTGCCTACGCAGGCCATTAGCAAATTATTCAATGGAGTGGGTGGCAAAATAAGAGAGCAATCATTCTGCAGGTTGTGATTGGGGTGTACCCTATAAACAAAATACTAATGGCTGCAATTCTATGATTTTCAGATGGATTCAGTGGAGCAAGAATGATATTAGCCTTCATTCATATGCTTGGCAGGTCTAGGAATTGTGTCTGTAAGGTATTTTACATTTGAATGACGCCACTGAAATTTGATATAGTCAATAATAAAAACTAATTGAGAGAGCACTAAATGTACTTATGGGGAGTCAAATGATACAGGGCTAAGTTGGAAGGAGTTCAGGTTGAGTAACTTGCGCATCACATTCTAAGCCCCCACGGAAAGAAGTTTGTCTGTTAGCTACATATGCAACACTTTAGTAGTTGTAATGCGTTACATCTATTACAGCAAAATTGGACTAATCACTTCGATACATAAAAGCTTGCCTTAAAGTGCCTTATATAGACGAGGCCTGACCTTTATGATACAAATTTCATTTCATTTCACTGTCAGCTCTTACATTTATTAATGCTTAACACAAAGTATTTCTGGAAATATTACCTGACAATTTCACAGTGCATTTTATTCATGCCAAGGTTTCATCTTCGCTACCATTGGCTTGGCATATTACAACTGCTAGAGAGCTATTATTTCAAAACCAGGAAGGTCACACACACACACACCCCTGCCTGTATAACGAACTGTAAGCTTCATGTTTTCTAACTGTCTCATCTAAATTCAATACATTACTGACATAATATGTTTTCCTGAGTCTTTTCACACCTGGTTCATTTGGCAAACTACATGTTCTGGTGATTATTTCATTATCCATGGGGGGTAGTCTTACTCCAAGCATTGTTCAGAATGTTCCAAACAATAAAAAGACCATTGGAATGATGCCAAGAATTTTAAATAGCATCTATGTTCCATCAAATGTATTTAGTCCCTTAATAAGAGTTTCTCTTTCTAAACCTTGGTACTGAAATGGGAAAAAAATCACCATCATTTCTGCTATATATTCAAAAGTTCCCGTAGAAACTGATCAATAGGAAACTGGAGGTTTTGATGAAAAAGCTATGGTCAATTTCCAATTCAATTCTATCGTTGCCTTAATTCATCAGACTAGCATTCTGCTGTATTTCAGCTGCTAAATGTATTTAATTAATCCTGAGCCTGTCAGTTGCATCTCTCTTGATAATTATTGCAGTTATGTTAAATTTTAAACAATTCTTTGACTGTCTTTCATTTCCATAACTATTCTATATATTGATTCAAAGTCAAGACCATTGCTCTTGGTATTATCTACCTACCTACCTACCTACCTACCTACCTGTTCATACAATTCTATGGACAGATAACAAACTGAAATTGAAATTAACCATTTGTTATCAACATTTCCAAAATATATGAAGGGTGCTACAATATTGTTGCATGGTTTTTCGAATGACAGCTTCAATATGTATAATGCTTATTTTGCATTTATAAGCCACCGCAACTGAGCTCTCCTAGGACACTGAGAAGCTAGACAGCTAGAAACTAATACTTATTTATGTTCAATGATGCATCATATACATCATGTAAAATGCTTGAAATTTGCTATTAACCCCTCAAATACAGTATTCATTTTACAAAAAAACAAGTTTGGGTTGATAATTATTCAGAACAAGAGCCAGCAAGTGAAATACAAGGGAAAGTATACAAAATTATCAATTTTATTAAAATATTTGTCCCTTGTGGTTTTTTCCCCATTGTTTATTTACCTCTCATGCCTTGAAGAAATCCAATCACAGTGTATGATCAGCTTCAGGGTCAGTAGCCCAAAAGTAAGTAAGTAAGTATTTATTTATTTAGCTGTTTACTTGTAAACCCCTTGAGTTTTGGATTGGTTCTTTACCATCTCTAGATTCCAAACTGGCAACATTTATGCATTTCTAACAAAATCTATTTATTGCCTCCCAAAAAGGTGGGGGGAGATGACAGCGCAAAGGAAATATACAATATAGTTAATAATCATTATTCCAGTAGGTTAAACTTGTTCGAACTCACACTCTTAATTTCTTCCATAGCTCTATTTTCCAAATATGTAAAATTGTCAATTTCTTCATCGCTGCCATTTCCCTGTTTCCCTGTTTAGTATTTCCAATGCCTTGCCTGTATATTTTTTTCATTAACTAGCAAATTTCAGAAAATGCAAATTTATCAGCATTTGGAGTACCTCTAACTATTCCCCGGTGTATATATTTAAAATAAAACACTCGGCTATGCACCAGTTTGTGCTAGTTCTGCAAAAAGTGGAATACTGAGTGCTTCTTCCCTTGCTACAACACACACTCGTAATGTGATGTGTGTTGAAGACAAAATTGTTATTTTTATGTCAAGCAGGGGGGAAACTTGCAATATTTCACCAGCGCAGAAAACAATACATGCCTTTTGGAAACAGTAGAAATTATTATCTGCCACCAGCAAGGGAAACACAAGGAAAGAGGAGCCTTAATTTATATTTTCGGATCATAGAATACAAGTTGGAAGATACCCCAAGTGTAAGAAGATGGAGGTCCAACCCCTGCAAGGCAGGAATCTTGAAATGCAGGCATATTTTGCTCCCCATGAGGCTCAAACCTGTGACTCTGAGATTGAGAGCCTCATGCTCTACCGACTGAGCTATGCCACCTTAGGGCTCATCAACACTTACTTTTGTTCTGCATTTCTAGACACAGGTTTCCAGGACCATGTTTGAGCCTTTTTTTCCTCTTCTTTTTTCTTTTTTGCCCTGGCTCTTTTCCTGTGAAAATCTGCTCTCTACCACAGAAAACAATTCCACGGAAAAACTTGGGAATTGCCGTTTGCTCCGCTAAAGATCAGTAGAGACTGGGTTTTCCTGGGGAAAGCAGGGTGGGGGAGAGTGAAGATCTATGCCTAGAAAAGTATGGATGACACCTTAATGTGGTTGACTATCAGTCTCTCTCTATATAGGAAGATTCCTGCAGGGAAGAATCATGCCCCAGCAGGTGACTCAGGGTTAGCATTAAACACAGTTGGCTCTGTGGCACAACTGGATTTAGGATCTAGCACAGGAACGTGTGCCAGTTTTGAGAGCGTTAAAAAAAAGGCCAAGCCTATCAACTAAATTATTTTTCAGGTCTGTGGTTCTTCAGATTGGTGGGTATTCTCTCTGCATCAACGCCAGTAATTGGCTGCCATGGCAACTTGGCCTGCAGTCTTCATACCAGGCAGGTCATAACAAACCAGGGAGGGGCAGGGGAAAGATGTATTATGCACTTTTTTTATTAATATCCTATTATCTTGTACCTGTTTTAAGCGTGTCCTTTTCCAGTTCTCTTAACTGTTTGATGTCTTATGTTCCTCAATTGCATCTCTATTTTTCCTATAAATCTTGACCCTTATTTCTTTCTTATTCTAGGTCTAGGGCTTTGTGTACTAACCCTTTGTACTCTTTTCCTTTGGCTGTTATTATGATTTGAATCATGTATACCAAGAGCAAACTTATTATCCTAGAATGCATCCTTATAAAGTCAAAATGCCACCATCTATGCACAAGAGAGAATGTCCTTGTCTCTATTATACTCTCATGGAGATACATTGGGGAGAAGCTTCACTATCATTTTGGCACCAGGTAAACCTATTCTTATTCTTCAGTCTTATGGGTGTCTTTAATAATATTGTTAATTGATACTTAGTTCAAGCTTTGCTGGAGTTTCTTTTACAATTGTTATTAAAACAATGCACAATAGTGATGCAATATGTTGTTATGCTTTAACCTAGAGTCACAAACCAAGCCCTACTTGTGTCTTCAAAACTACCTTTGAAGTTCTTTTAAATGCTTTTTTAAAATAATCAAGAACATGGCTTTCCCTATTCAGTCTTAATTTTTGTATTAGTGCAAAGTAATCTTATTTTATAATATAGAATCAATTACAGAAGACCTGAATGACTCTAGTCTATTTTCTTGAAAGACCTTTAGACCCCTAATAAATATTTGTTGTTGTTGTTACTACTACTACCCACCCTCCACCAGGTGAATAACCCCATCCAACAGAAAAAACTGCCACATGCAATGTAAAACCATGATTATGTTTAACAAATCACAAGTTAACCGTGAGTTGCTCTACAGATCAAGCCATGGCTTGTTTCTGTGAAGTGTGGTTCGTTTTCATCTCCTTTTGCCTCATGCCTTTGTAGTTTGGTGAGCTTCTGTGGTGGGGTCAAATAAACCATGGTGATATGTAATGCCAAGCCAGCAAAACAAAACAATGTTATAAGACAACATACCAAAGTTTCAGATAGTGGTTTGTTTGCAGTAAACTAATCAGAGTTGAACTGATGGGCAGGGTTCATACATAACACTAAGCTATAGTTTAATAAAACATGGTTTAGCATTATGTGCAAACCAGGCAAGTTGGAGATATCCAACATTGGACATACTCAGAGTAGGCCCATTCAGTAAGTCTACTCTATGCCTAATGTTGGATATCATCCAGATATATACTAGCTATCCTTAGTTCAGTCACTGCTATTTGCCAGTTAAATCAATTAATCACTATTAAAAAGACTGCCTTTATCAATTATTGTTTACATCACTATATATTAGCTATGAGTTTTATGCACTTTGTCAAACTAATAGAGGTTAGACCAAGTCTAAACAAGTGTGCCACTAAGCCAGGCTTCCTTAACCTCAGCCCTCCAGATGTTTTTGACCTACTCCCATGATCCCTAGCTAGCAGGACCAGTGGTCAGGGATGATGGGAATTATAGTCTCAAAACATCTGGAGGGCCAAAGTTGACAGAATCAGAGATAGAAAAAGGCCATAATGCATGGACAATGGCATACCTTCACCTTGGTAAGAAATAAATTTTGCAAGCCTAAGTTAGATACTCCTTATCTGAAGTTGTTAAAAACTAGAGTACCGTCAGTAATTACTTTCAGCTTGGTATTTGAAGGAGTAGCACATGCCACTACAAGCCTGTATCTGCAATGAAGTCATGAAATATGCCTATTGATTCTTTTCATAGTTGTGTACAGACTTTAAATTAAAAATGGTTAGTGGTAGTGGATATAGGCCAGTTGTCCCTTGTAGTCCCTTATCTTCACAGTTTCAATGCTGTGGAAAAGATGGAAGAGACAAGTAAAAAAACTACCTTTATTTTTTCTTCTTCATCTGTTACATATTTTTAAACAGGGATGTGTTTTATTATTCAGACATTCAGGCAATGTTGATTTTATTAGTTTAGACAGGGAAAAAGCATATAAATGCAAACATTGTTGGCTTAACCTGAACATAACTGCATAACTTACTACTGACCAGTTGTGTGTTGCGAGGACAAGGTCTTCCTTAGCATTAAAGTGGAGTACTTAAAAATATTGCTAAATAGCCATGACTAGATTCTGGTCTTTGCAGTAAACAAACAGGTTTTATATTTTTTTAATCTTCAAGTCCATAATTGGATTATGTGTAAGGAGTTCAGATCATATAAACACTGTACAGGCCAAAGAAACCCTTGAAGATGAAATCGAACAGGTGTATGATAGGATACTGCATGTATTTACAAATATTATGAAGAAAAATTTGGTCAAATACTGCAAAGAAAGTGTTCACATTAGGATGGCTACCTTCTCAGCTCAAATAAAAATTAAAAACTCTCATTGGGAGTTTAAGACATTATCAATAATACAAACAGGTAGAGTGAAAACTTTCGACCAAGTAATATAGTCTAAGTTTTAATAGGCCAGGTTCAAGCTTGTATACCAAGGATTTACTAAAGTCATTAACAGCAACAGTGACAAACAATGACCAGATCTGCACAATGTGTTCTTATGTGCACCTAATTTCAAGACAATGCACTGCACTTTTGGCTGTTAAGGGAAAAAAATAAATTACAAAACAATCCCTGTAAATGCAATAATGAATCCAAAGGTGTGCATTTATCGATTTTAATACACATTTTGAATGTTACCACAAGATATTAAAAATAAATAAGTATGCCCAAAGGCATGCACTGATAGACAAAGTTATTAAAAGTTAGCTCTAGGAGGCTCTTTTTAAAAGGAAACAAACCATTGAGTTTTGGTCAACAAATCTGTCTAGCCATTTTACTTCCTTTGCTCCATTCTCCACATGATGCTGGCAGCTAAACATGACAAAAGCACACCTCTGTCATTATGGCTTTAAATGAAACAATGGGGGGGGGCTGCCTTTTCTACTGAACAGTTCGCTTGTTCATAATACAGGCACTTCAAGGAGCTATGAGGAAAGTACCTGACCAAGGCTATTAACTGTTTCTTAGTGTCGCAATATTTCACCAAAGCGTAAGAAAGTTCCAGGAACCCCCGGCTGTGATCAGGAACTAAGGGCTAGCATTCATTAAAGGCAGTATTACATCCAATCCATTTCTTCTCTTAAATCAAATAGCAAAATAATTTACAAACATACCTAAATTTTGTTACATGGCACATCCAGACCTTCACCTTGAAACTTGTTATTCAGCACTAGCTTTTGATTAATTTTTGTTGAATGTATTCCCCGATTCATGTTCACACTTATTTCCTTGTAGTGTGTTTTTTCATAACTCCTAAGCATCTTTCTGAAGTTTCAGCCTTTGTGTCGGACATAACTGGAAGCACAACTTGCATTATACAAACATTATTTCTGTACAAGCACTATTGCCACTTCTACTACACTGCATTTCAATTAGAGGCACAACAAAAGCTGAGTTTTAAATCCAGATTTTACCAACAGTGATTCACCTGCTCCCCTAGAAACCACAGCACAGACTTTTGGCATCAGAGGACTCCTTCTCTTGCTTCTGTCTCAGTACCACTGGGGCAGTGACTGTACCATGTTTTCTGATAGGATTTAATGGTAACAATTTTACAAATGCAGTACCTTCAAAGCAATGGGGGAGGGGGAAATCAATGCAAGTGTTACTGACAAAAGAAATCTTAAAGCAAGACGTATTTCAAATGTTTGGGTAGTTATGCTTTCATGTCCATTGTTCTCTGAAAAATCACCTGCTTTCGGTATGGCATCAGAAAAACCTCAGCACATGCCAGGTTTATGAAATATCTGGTCTTCAGCTAATCACTGCTAATGTTTTCTATGACAGTTTAGTTTTGCTGCAGGAAAGAGCAGCATTTTTTCCCCATTGGTCCAGTATCTTAGTGGTCAAATATATACTCATGTGGACACAGATTTAAAGCTTCCAGAAGAGATGATCCAAACTAAGTATGTTGAACCACCAAATCAAAGCAAGTATGAGGACCTTCTCATTGAAACAGGGGTGCCAGAAAAACGTGTGGTCACTAATCACGATATAGCAGATGAGCAAGTAAGTAATTCCCCATGGTCTGCCTTCTTCCAAAGTCATTTGTGACGCTGAATGGTTTTCCTTTTCCTTCGCTTGAAAAAACAGCAGCACCTGCAATTGTGAAATGAAAATGGTCTTACATGCAGAACAAGGCATCTCTGATAGAAATATCATGCTAATCTAAATACAGTTAAGAAAATTAAGCCAGTTCAAAGCAGGTTAAAGACAAATCACATCGACTTATAGGGAAATAAGTGTAATAAAGCAGACTTCTAAAACATTTCATCATCTGATATCTATGCAGATGGTGCAATGAAGGTGGTATAGTTATGTGGAATCAACATCTAGGAGGGGAAAAATAAGTACAACACAAGACAACAGATCCCTGTACGTTGGTTTCATTAGCTACTAACAAACAGTATATGAACTAGGCATGGCAATGTTTGAACATAAATCTGTAGACATCAGTGGGCATATTTTGTGTGGCTTTGGGGGCTGGTTTATCTGTTGTTATTTTTTAAACATGTGATGCCGTTGAATCTTTTGCTTTTGACTTAAGCAACATGTGTCTGAATCAAGAGAATGGCTTGTAGGAATGGCTTTCACTTTTTAAGGTTTTCTTTATATAGTGAAGAATTACTTATATAGCCTCTTTTACCATTTGATAGTGTTCATGCCATCAGTAAGTGATAAATGCTGACAGTTACACTATAGCATTATGGGTAGCCAAACAGGAAAGAGAGTTGGTGGATGTTTGTACCAGTTTATTCACTGGTGTCATAACGTTCCATCCAACTCTCTCAGGTCTTTATACAGAACATGGAGCAGGCTATGTCCCCGCTCTAGCAAAGGAATAGAACAAGAATGTGTTCCTGCCTTTGTGCAAGCAACCAAGCGGCTTAGGCATTAAAGTGTGAAATGTCAAAAGATGAACATTACAGCAAAATCCTGAATGTCTGAGTAAAAATGACACTGCTAACTTCTAAAACATTGCAAAGTTGGGGATCTCTGCCCCATGTCCGTTCAGTATTCTTTAACATCAATACAGAGTTGTAACTGCACCCTGTAGTATGCTGCAAAATAAGTCCCAGGATGACAAGCAAAAATCCCCTTTTCCCCTTTCAACAGCCTATACAGACGATGCTACAGAACATGAGACCCATTTCTAAGTACAGTGGTGCCCCGCAAGACGAATGCCTCGCAAGACAAAAAACTCGCTAGACGAAAGGTTTTTCTGTTTTCGATTTGCCTCGCAAGACGAATTTCCCTATGGGCTTGCTTCGCAAGACGAAAACGTCTCGCGACTTTTTTTTCTTTGTCTAAAAACAAAGACATGTTTTGTTTATAAAGTTAATTTATTTTCCCTTAAATTTTTGAACTGCTCTTTACAGTATGTGTGACTTTAAAGAGCAGTTAATAAACTGTTGTTGTACCAAATTTGGCTTTGTTTGGACTTTTTTTGACCATAGGAACGCATTAATTGATTTTCAATGCATTCCTATGGGATTTCGTGATTCGCAAGACGAAAAATTCGCTAGACGACAAAAATTGCGGAACGAATTAATTTCGTCTTGCGGGGCACCACTGTATTAGAGAAAAGGCCACTGAAGACACAGTATTGTCTTAAGAGACACGGGTCGTACAACTGACCACACTCTCCCTTACTGAGTGTGAATTCCCTCTGTTCACTTAAACTTGGCACCACCATTAATCAGGGTTCATGCTAACCCCAGTAAGGCCAGCAGAGGAAAAGTGGGAGGCAAATTCACACTCAAGAAAAGCTGCCACCAGCCAGTGTACTCAATGATGAACAAGAAGGTTCAAAGGGTAAGACAATGTACGGTTTGCATACATTATATGATCTGCATACTCCCCTTCATTCGAGGATCACAGGGTGGCTTACAATATAAAAACACAAAAAATACATACCACCGTAACAAAGAAAAACACCACCCTTCACCGTTTAAAAGGCCATAGACTGTTTAGTTGGCCAAAGGCCTGGAAAAGGAATGTTTTTGCCTGGCACCTAAAGATATGTAACAAGGGTGCCAGGAGAGCGTCTCTGGGGAGAGTATCCCCTAAAAGGGGAGCCAACACAGAAAATACCCATTCTCCTGTTGCTGCCCTCCCGAGCGCTTGCAGAGAAGGCACACAAAGAAGGGCCTTATATGATGGTTGCAGGATCCAGGATGGTTCATATGAGGAGAGGTGGTCCTAGAGGTATTGAGTTCCTCAGCGGTTTAAGGCTTTCTAGGTCAAAACCAGCACTTTGAATTGGGGCTGGAAACTAATTGGTAGTGCAGTAGGATCAGCAACCTGGCTGCTGAATTCTGCACCAACTAAAGTTTCTGAACTGTCTTCAGAGGCAGCTCCATGTATAATGCGTTGCAGTAATCTAACCTAGAGGTTAACAGAAGTTAAGCTATCCCTGTGTCCAGATAGGGGCGTAGCTGGGGCACTAGGCAAAGCTGATGAAAGGCACTCTGCGCCACCAAGACCACTTGAGCTTCACACAACAGCAATCGATCCAGGAGTACTCCCAAACAGTGTATCAGCTCCTTCAGAGGAAGTGTAATCCCATCCATCCAATCTAGGGAACCACCCATTAACAGTGCCTCAGTCTTGTCATGCTAAAATGGCAGTCAATTTTGGAAGGCTTGCTTGAATGAAGATATTATGCAAATCCAAAAGTGATTAACTTTGGATATATTAATAGTAGCCCAATTTCTGATTATAGCCAACTGAAAATAGGCTGAACCCCAACCATATCAAAGGGGCTTAATAAAATCTGGGTGATTCTGAGAAGCATAATTCTAAGTATTGTAAATTCAAACATTGTTTAACCTCAGTGGATTTGACTAATCTCTACTTTAAGTGGTTTAGTACTGTGTATTTTATTCCTGCTTTTTTGTGTTTTGTTCTACTGTTTTATTTGTGACTTTGGGTGCATTTTTATTTCATTTTATTTGCTAGACCACCTTTGTTATTAGGTGACCCAAAAATAATCTAGTGAAATAAAAAAATATGAGGAACAAGGAGGGCACACCAGGTTTGGGAAGGCTGATATAAACGATTATCAAAACACATTACGATAAGACTTGAAGAAATTGATGCTAATACATGCATAACACTATCCTCAACATCACCCTGTTTATTTGGACAAATACACATTTCATAAAACATTGTAACTGCTTTGTTTGCATTGAAAAGATATTCACACAACTGTAGAATACCAGTTGCAGCCAATGATATGCTCTTAACTATAAATGGTCACTAGAGGGCCTCGCTTTCCCATGTATAACACACAGTTACTATTCTGAGGCGTTCTACTATCTATCCCCTTTGAGGCAGAAATTCCAAGTCTGTGAGAAAAGTAGATACATACTCATGACCTGTAACACAGAAGAAGGCATTTATAGTCTACATGAACTTATACTGCCCTTGTTCTAAAGGCTATAAAATGATTTAGGACTTAATTGCTTTGTGCAAACAGTAGTTAACTATTTTCAGGACCTTTGTTCTCACTGCAGGCAAATGCATGCAAAACTAAACTGCCCTGTGCAATGTCACGGGTCTATAATATAGTTGATTTAACAACTTGTCTGCTCCCCACCTACAAAGTAAAGTGTCAAATCTTGCCGAGGCTGAGCGCCAAGGCATGGGAAAGGAAATCTCCTTTTCCCTTAACATCTCTGTATGTGACCTTTCCCATCATTTACTTTTAAGATGTGCCTGCACTTCAGGATTTTCCAGGTCTATTTTATAGGCTTTTAATTTCTTGTTGCTTACATCAACTTTGACTTTGGTTGTCTAATTGTTTTCAGGAGCTTTTCCGCCTCTCTTAGGCTTACAGTCATCAAGTTCTGCTGGAGTAACTCATCTGTTTCTTGGAAAGCATGCTAACCTTTTAAACAACAACAACTACTGAATTTCTATATGCCTGGAAAACATGATTGTTCCAGCCAAATGATGGGGGTGTGGAGATACAAATATGCATCAAAGAGCTGCAAAATAAAGCCACAAGCCAGGCTTATCTAGATGAGACAGCCTCAAAGTACTTTGCAGGAGTACAAAAACAGCTCAGTGAGGATTGTGCCTGCTCAGTGGGTGCAGAACACACTGCCTGTTGTAAAGAAGGTGGACCTAAAAACATGGGGCAGGGAGAATGAAATATTCTGGAAGAGAGCATGGCTGACTGTAAACATGAACAGGAGCACTGCACACTGCAACGTGTCATTGGTTTCACATGCCCCTTCTGTCTCTGATACTCAATTTGATATTTCCCACACCTTTAAATAGCAGGCAGCAAACATTCCACTCCTATTCCTATGCCTCTAAGGGCTGGTCCAGGCCAGTTCCCAACAAGGAGGCAATATTTGTAGAAAGCAACAAAAACAGACAGCATAGCTCAGGCTGAAGGGGGAAGCAGACCCCAGATGCACTCTTGGTGGCAGCTACTGATGCTCTTTTACCAGGCTTGTTGTCGGTAGTTGCCAAAGGACCAGCCTCCTGATATGAACTCCAAGAAATGCCCAACCAGGCTGAATCCTGTTGCCAGGCCTACAACTGATTTTTTAAAAACTCAAAAAACCCCAAAGGGAATTTCACAAAAAACTCCAAAGTATTTAGAATTCCACCTGAAATATATGTTGCGTTTCAAGGTGACTTCCTTTCCAGGTGAACAGAAGTTTAGATACTGATTGTAAACTATGGTAGCCAAATGTGATTTAGAGCTAAGAAAGCCAGTCAACAATTATTTATATTTTCCAAAGGACTCCAAGTGTGAATATTGAAATACTACAGAGACTATGACAACAGGGATAACAGTGGGTTGTTAGTAAGCTTATTTGCCCATTTACAACAAATGAAGGACACACACGCATACAGAATACTAGAAGATATTCCAAGAAAGAAAACAGAGAGAGAGACAGATTTAGGAAGCAGAATTTTAAGAAAGGGCTACCCAGGGGGGAGAAACCCTGAGAGGATGAAGTGAGAGCATAAAGAGCAACATTTGGTCCTTTGTCATTTCCTCCTCCTCACATGCAGAGCCACACACCTACGAATCTCCTATTTCCCACGTTTCCTCCCACTTTATCTCATGTAATTACTAATGGGTGGTGGAAAGGTACGGTGACAGACAGACAGGAGCAGGTGACTCAAATCAGTTACCAATCAAACTGCCAAGAAAAGGTCGGATTGAGCTAACAAATAGATGTAAAGACTGGCCAACATCTCCATCCTAATAGAAAAAGCAGCTAACCCACCTACCCAACTCCCTCCCCTTCCCCACTCTTCTCAGTACTGAGAAATGAAGCAAAGGATAGTAGCTGTCAGGAAGGCATGCTTCCTAGTACTGTACATGCTTCACCACTTCAAGGAAAAGGGCTACAACGTGGGGAAGGAACGCAGAACATGCGCATTTCTCCAGCATCTCGAATGAACTCCACCTCACTGCTCAGTCTCAGAGAGAATAAAGATGATGGACTATAGCTCAGAGTAGCTGTTTTGCATGCAAAACATCCTGGGTTCAATGCTCTGCAACACTAGGTAGGGCTGGGAGAGATTCCTGCCTGAAACTCTGAGGAGTCACTGGCAGTCAATGTAGACAATATTGAGTTAGATGGACCAATGGCCTGACTCCTATGTTCCTTTCTAGCCTTCAGTTAATCTCTAAACTGGATCAATGCTTCTATAAGATACAGTGAAATTGCCTGGGAGGAGGAAGCTACTTTCATTAGTGAAAAGGAAATGGGTGGCTTAGGCTCTGAGGCTTTGAATCAGGGTGTCTGAATGAAATCAAGGCAATTTAACTCATGATTTGAATCAGCAAGAAGAAGAAGAAGAAGGAAGTATGAAGATTAAGCTTGCCACTGATTCTGCATCAAAACAATGGTGTAAATCTGACTACTAAACCATGTTATTTTACAGTTAGTACTTTTACACTTTTCATTCTTACCACTAGACTTTGCATCCCTTTGCCACACAATATATGCATTGCAAAGGTTTTCTTTGTTTAGCCTAGAGATGGTATGCTTCTAAAATATTCTTTTATAGTCTTTCTTATAACCAGCACTTATTTAATACATTAATGGTGCAATCCCGTGGGCATTTCTCCCTATTGCACTTAGGCAGTAAATAACCTGTCACTCAAGGAACTACCCTTTGCAGTTTGGGAGGGGTTTTGTTCCCTAACTCCTCAGTGTTGGTGGGGTTTTTGGAACAATGTGAGAAGTTGATTCCCCCCCAAGCTGGTTCCATTGATGTCTTCCAATCTAACTCTAGGACATAATCATAAACAATATCCAAGGTTAGGGAAGGACTATACCTGCCACTGACTCTGCTGGCATTACAACACCTATTTGCACAGGCATTAAAAAAATATATATGCTAGCATTAGTTTGTTGTTTTAAGGAGTCCTGCTGACTCCATAATGTATTTTTTATGATTGAGCTACCATTAAGTTTGTTTTATCTGTTCTGCACAGCTCTTAGGTCATCTGTACTTTAATTGATTAGTAACCTGCCCTAAAATCTGGCTATAGGGCTGAATAAAAGTATATTAAATAAACAAATAAGGTGACGCAAAAGCTCATGAACAATTTTCACATGTACACAATAGTTCACAGAGACTTGACATATACACAGTTCAAGAAGAAATGTTCTCTAGTCATTTGCACTTCCCACTACTGTTGACATCAACATGAGCAAGAGCCAGCATGAAAGAACTTCCCACATTCATCCCAGGTTTGTGCAAAGATAAAGCTAGCTGAGAGCTCATTTGTACTGAAAAGGGATGACTGCGATACCATACGTGATGCATGTAAGGATGTCATCAGTGATAGGATCTTTTCGGTCAGTGCGACAATGCTTCTTTTGAAATGCATCTTTGCCTGCTCGTTCTGCACTGCATGGAAATTTTTCCTAGGCAGGCGCAAAACTTTCACTTCAAATTGCAGCCAGGGCACACTATTTTTGTGACAAGATTTTGCACAGTCTGATTATCATTCCCAGTTCTAGATAGGATATATTATTGGTCCATCCCACAAAGCGTTTTCTTCTCTGAATGAGATGAACAAAGCAGTATTTTCACTTTTATGATTTATTTTATTTGCCATGACTATTGTGTACCTGACACCATGCTTGTTCTGCAGCTTTACTGAGGCAGGTTTACACAGCTTTCATCAATGTATTTTAGGCTGTGACCTCTACCAATATATTTATGTTCGCTTGTATATTATTATAGCTCATGTTTAAACAAATACACTGGATTATGTTGTTTTAACCTTAATATGCCTCAAGAAAACGCCCCTGTGTCTCCCAATTGTCTGGTACAAATACCAAACAACGTAAGTTTGACAAGCTCTTCCACCACTTTAGAAAATCTGCCATTTAGTTACAGGGTTAGTAAATCAGTATGATAAAAATTAGCTTTGTGCACAGATTGCATTCAGCAATGAAGTCAGGGAATACGCAAAAGTATGAATTTGAGAAATGCAAATGTACACAGGTTGAGCTATCAGTTAGCAAATAATTACCAATGACTAAACTTTCATAAATATCTGCTATAACTTAGTGGCAATAGTGCTTTAATTGTTTATGATGTTAGCACCTAAAAAAAATAGTCTGCCCTCTATAATGGCATCCCAATAGGTAAACTACTGCATATAATCATTGACATTAAAACAAAAATTTAGAAGTATTAGATAAAAGTACACCAAGATTTGAAAAACAAGCAGAAACAGAAGCAGGCAAAAGTGCTCCTCGATAAGGTAGTAAGTTTCTCATGTTAAAAAAGACCAATAGCAAAAGCCATTAGAATTCATTTGTAATGGTTTTCCAATTGTACTTTGCTCTTGAGAGCTCTTTTGTTTTTAAAATGCTCTGGAGCCTTTTTCTGCCTGCCTGCACTTTAGAACTCACCACATGTTCAACACTTTCTGGCAGCTAATACAAAGAAAATACAAAGGGGAAAGAGAATCAGAATGCTATCCATTGTAAAAGTGCTGCATTTTGCATATATAACATAACACCGAAGTTATCAAGAACCGAAACGATATTTTACAGTACAACAAATGCACAAACTTTGCTTCTTTGCTATGCAATTTGCTTTGCAAAATTTTCAATGACGGTATAAGTATACCCTAAAAGTGTCCCATGCTCACATGCAGAGGGGTTCTTTTAGGTGTCAATAAAGCCCTATTCCTTTTACCACTACCACATCACTGGCGTATGAAGATCTTGAGTTATTTAGAGTTAAGAGAAAAGGGTACTTACATGGGTTTATGAAAAGATGCACCCACCTCCAATTTACTGTACTAATCAGGTGGAGGAGGGAAGAAATATGCTCTGTTGAGTCCCTAGAAAAGTGGCAATAGTGCTTCAATTCCCTAGAAAAGGGACTCAAGCTGCAGCCTTCCCTAGAGAATAGCTGCACTCATCTGCATTCTTTTGAGTAAGTAGTTTTGAGAGCTTTCTAAGTTAAAAAGTGACAAATACAAGCAGCGATTGGATTTGAAGCACTTCAGCTCAACACGCATGGTCACATGTACCTTGGGGGGCCCTGCGATTTGGAAAGCTGCATCTAAAGCGCACCATGAATGCCCCTACTGGGTAGTACTATGACACTGCCCATTGTAAGCAACAGAAATCCCTCCCGTGTCAAGTATTTGTTCCCTCCAATCTGTCCTATCTTGAGAACTAGGTACTGAAAAACTAAAATGCTCCTATGCCTTGGAGGTTTTGTGGAAATAACAAAACCTCAATTTTTAACAAGTTTAAATGCAAAACTATTGAAGCAGTTTGTGATTTGCTAGTTAAAGTCATGAACTAAAAATAGTGGAAATTACACTTGAAAAGACAGACTAACTCACACATTCAGTACCACAATATGTGATGGTAACATAGCGATTATTTTGTATAAGATAATACGTACTTTGTTTCGTCCATTACTTCCACTTCTGTAGGGGCTGTGATGGGTGCATTTGAACGTCCTGCAGTAGGATCATCTGTGTTGAGCTCTCCATTTGTTGAGCTTACAACCTGCAATTACAAGTATTTCCAAAAATCATACACTAGTAAATTCCCATATTTGGTGCAATATTTGTTTCATAGCATAAGGAGCTGAAATTAGTATATTAATGTGTAACTTCTAGGTTATAACTATTTTTCCATTCAAGCCTCGTGCATAGTTTTACTAAACTTTCTCCAACTGCTTGTAGAAAAAGCCATCTACAAAAAAAATGACTAGTTAAAGGAGAAAAAAGTGAAGATTTAGCAATAAAGGATTTGCCGTAAATTGCAACAGCTATTACTATGAAATATAGCTTTAACTTCAAGCATTGGCAACATTCAGTGGCGCCTCCTGTGGCAACTTGTAAATGCCAGCTGAAAACTTTTCTATTCTGCCAGGCCTATGCAGGCAATGGTTTCCTGGTTTTAATCTTTGCGTGTTTTTATGTATTCTTGTTTTTACTGTTGTAAACTACTCTGATATACTTTTGTAATATAAGAGTACATAATTATTTTTATAAATAAAATAAATTCTACAAAAGGGAGAATGAAGGCTTGTCCTATGAATGTCTTGTGAAGGGCCATTTTAATGAAGGTACATGCCCACAAAAACATAATGAATATGATACCAAACACTCTTCAAGCCTTTTCTGCTTCTGAGTATACTTTCACCCTAATAAGCAAGCGGTGCAATTTCTACCAAAGGGCGGAATTAAACATCACACTATACCAACTTCCTGTGTGTGCAAGAATTTCGCATGCCAGATGGAATGATCTCCTCTCTCCCTTTCTGTGTGCCATTCTCCCACCCCGCCATAGCCAATTTCTAGGGCGCAGCAATGGGCCCCACTGTGAAAGCAGAAGTCCTTTTGCACAGGGCTTCCACTGGCAGGAAACGTTGTGTTAATCCCATCCATAATATCCAAACATCTGCTTTGCTTGCTACATGCCTCATGGTACTACCAAAGATCAGGAAAAAACTTTGGGGGGTGTATTTCAAGAAATAAAATTGATATAAACCTGACTTGTTCCTTACAAAAACCACAAAGCATCAGCCAGTTTTCAGTCTTCTTGGCTACAGGAGTCTGTTTCACCGACACATTCTGTTGAGGGAATGCTCTTCATGAAACAGTACCCAACAGGACTGAACCTCACCACCCAGCTCATCATTAGACATCACCTAGTTGATGGATAGAGAAATGGCAGGTCCAAGATTGGTCTGTGGACCAGCCCTAAAGCAACAGCAAACTGGGAGCCTATAATAAAGGTAAAGGGACCCCTGACCATTAGGTCCAGTCGCGGACGACTCTGGGGTTGCGGTGCTCATCATGTTTTATTGGCTGAGGGAGCCGGCGTACAGCTTCTGGGTCACGTGGCCAGCATGACTAAGCCGCTTCTGGCGAACCAGAGCAGTGCACGGAAACGCCGTTTACCTTCCTGCTGGAGCGGTACCTATTTATCTACTTGCACTTTGACGTGCTTTTGAACTGCTAGGTTGGCAGGAACAGGGACAGAGCAATGAGAGCTCACCCCGACGCGGGGATTCGAACTGCCAACCTTCTGATCGGCAAGTCCTAGGCTCTGTGGTTTAACCCACAGCGCCACCCGCGTCCCACAAGGAAAGAAAATACAAGAAAAGAAAAGCCTATAGGCATGTCTAAAATATTTAGAAAAAACCCCAAGTGAAATCTGCCTCTCACAATAAATAAGATGTCTGGATAATTTGCTGGGGGGGGAGAGAGAACCATTTTTAAAAAGACCTTTTATAAGTGTTTCAAGTTACTGCAACACAAGAACTGTGAAAGAGACAATTCATCAGAGCTATTCAGCTGACATTTTCAGGAACTAAGGCAAACTTTTGTAAAACAGGAATGTAGGAGGCTAGCTAGTGAAACACTAACAATGAACGGTATGTTTCTTCCAGAAATCAAAGCAAGTGAGAAAAATGGACAGTCAGAAGAATTTTCTTTTTTATGTCTCACATTGACAAGTCAAATAGTGTTAGACAACCAACAAATTTCTCTCCACAACTTGAATCATTCATTTGCTTTAATGGAAGCTAAATAGACAGAATAAAACTGAAGACAGATTTCCCAAAGCACCATAACCACATGTTTGGGACTTTCAAAAAACCCTAATCACTACCAACAGATGCTTTGCTATTCTGTACTTACTAAAATGATAGGTAAATGAGATCAGTGAACTATTTTGAATGCATAAGGTCAAGGCTAAAGCTTTCCATTTTAAGATGCTTTCAGGTGCTTTATAACCGCCGAAGTTAATAATGTAGGCCAATATCTTCCAACACGATAAAACTATTTTTGAGGCAACAGTACATACGGTCCACCCATTTACAAGAGTGAACACAAAGAACATTTTGCCACACAAGGCTGACCTGCTAGTGATGACGGCAGGTCCTCACGTCGTAGGAGAAGGGATGTGTCTGTTTAGAAGTGTACATTTCCATGAAAGCAACACTAGGTTCCCATTCATAGTTCAAAGAGACAACCTATCTCATTGCTCTGGTACTGGGACCTGACCCTCTCATGCCAACTCTTTGGTTTGTTTAGCACTAGTAGCAAACAATACTGCTGTGCCAGTAAACAATGCTCTCTGCCCGATTCATCTGTGCTGCAAAGGAGATTATAAAGAATGGATTTGCTAACAGCCTCTTATGTAGGATCCTAAACGTTAGCATGTTGAACAAGCAAAAACACAGCACTATAAAAAGGTTACTAAAATCAAGTGGGATAGAACTGCATAGCTATACTCTATTTGCTGGAATAGGCTATTTTTTAGCTGCAAATGGCACAAGCCTCTCCTGTGCTGACGTTAAACCAGAAGCACATAGGCTGCATGCTATTGGAAAGTAGTCAAGAATAAAGTTTCAGGTGTCACTACTGAATTAGTTTACTTAAAAGTTTTTCTTCCTTTACAGAAAACTTGTATTTGAGATCTCCCACAAGTTGCACATTTTTATTTCAATATTATGATTCATAATAGCTATTCACAACCTTAAACTCCAATTTTGACTATGAACATTTTATTTGGAAACCCAACCCAACCACTCATTTCAGATGTTACATAACGAAAGATAAATACTCCAGGCTCAAACCTAAAATGGTTCAGTTTGTGTGAAGGTAAATTTATTTATTATCCAGGAACCCAAGAACACCCAAGAAGTTCACAAGGTGAGCTTTTGCAAACATAAGCAGCAAGCCCAACAAGATGTTAAATTTATGGGCTTAATTCTTTGTATGCTTTGTAGAAGGATCCTGTAGCAGTTTCTGGTAGTTGTAGTCAGGAATTGGAAACATCTAAGCCATTCAGAAACCTTCTTCAAAGCTCACGGCAACAGAACAGGACTTAAAATATGTCAGTAAGTCATATCCAAGGACATCTCCTTTTGTAATTTACTACCTAATTTGAGATGCCCTGAAAAATACAAACCATCATGATTCAACATGGAATAAAGAGTGAATGGGATATGTTTTTAATTATTTGCTAGATTTATATTCCAGCTTGCCATAAAAAAATGTCCATGGCAGCTAGAACTGAAAACACACTAAGAACTTAAACCTAGACTTATTGCATTGCACCTACATATTTCAATGATTCTGATGTAGTCACATATCAGTCATGGCACCATGACTGGACTAATTTCTATAGACAACCGCTATAAGACTCCAAGCATGTATGGGAAAACTCACCAATTCACTGCACAAGCACACAAAATCCTGACCAAACGAATATCTTGAAGAATAGTGCTTATAACACATTTATATTACCAAATCATTTATAGGAAGATCTGCCACAAAATATTGCAGAAACTTCAAGATTAGCAACTTGCAATTTGTTCCTTTTCCATTAAAGCAGGTCATGGAGGTGTCAGACGACAGCGACAGTCATCTCATTCCCTATAATCACCATTACAACACTAGCTTAGTTCCCACCTTTGTCACTATGGCTGTAGCAGAGAACCACTTAACAAACTCTACTGAACAAAAGCAATGAGATCTCTATATAAATGCTAAGTCAAAATGATTCATTTGTACTACTGTGAGGAGTGAGAATGCTCTCACCAAAATTAACAGCAAAAATAAATGGTGGCATTTGGTGTTTTACAATGTCCTTCATGAAGATCAGCAGTGCCTGACAGTTTACCAGTATCAGAAAAATACTCGTGAGTGCCCTTGTAAATTACAACAGGCATCCCTTTTCTTTACACGGATGTTCAACTCAGGTTTGTTTTTTAAAAGAAACCCAATCTTTCCTCTCAACGAGCCAGCTTTGGGATATTATTATTATAGTATTGGATATGATAGTAGGTATTTTGGATTGATAGCTGTAATTCCCTCCTGGCAAGGGAAGTGGATCCATTTGGATGGGCAACCCTTAGAGACTGATGGAAAATATTCCTTCTGAGCTTCTTCTCTGGCATTGTGCAGCCCAAGTGGCTCCTTGGTATTCTGAAGAGCTATGGGATTTGAAGCAAGCTGGATGACTAGAGTGCAAGAGGTACAAGTCTCACCATGAAGCCAACCAAATGCCCATAATCATGCATACCATGTGGCAGTGCAAACAGCAAAGAAGTCACATTTCACAGCCTGCATTGCATCATCTAGTGGGCAGCAAGTTGAACTATCTTGCATGGTCTGGAGGTTACAGACACACTGGCTGCTGTTAACAGACCGGTGACCATTTCAGTGACCAAAACTGACACTTTTACAAGCACCAAATAATGTTCATTTTGCACTTGCAAATAATAATTCACTTTGGAGCTCCCTGCCCATTGGCATTAGGAGGGTAAAGGTAAAGGGACCCCTGACCATTAGGTCCAGTTGTGACCGACTCTGGGGTTGCGGCGCTCATCTCGCTCTTTAGGCCGAGGGAGCCGGCGTTTGACTGCAGACAGCTTCCAGGTCATGTGGCCAGCATGACTAAGCCACTTCTGGCAAACCAGAGCAGTGCACAGAAATGCTGTTTACCTTCCTGCCGGAGCAGTACCTATTTATCTACTTTGATGTGCTTTCGAACTGCTAGGTTGGCAGGAGATTAGGAGGGTACCCACACTTTAATGTTTTCAGCAATTGCTGAAACAATTTTTGTTTAACCAAGTCTACCAAACATGTAAATGTAACAAATATTTTAATCTGTTGTTTTGTTTTATAATGTGTATTTTAGAAACTGCTCATTTTATACTGGGGAAAAAATCAGGCTCTCCAATTTTTAACATCTGCTTTTATCATTCATTTCAATGCATATTTTATATTTTATGCAAACTGCTTGGAGATTTTGATGATTAAATGGCAAATAAATTTTCTTAAATAGTCTCTGCCTGCTCACTGTGAACTATTGCATCCCAGTTCTGTCTCAACAGCCATTAAAATCGCTCAGTATGGGAAAAGCATTTCGCTTCTATTGTTGTCTAGTACTTGAGACAACAGCATGCTTTAGCTAATCGTGACTATGGCTGGACAAAAATATGTCAGGAAAGTACCTTCTTTCTGTATCAGTGATTTGTAATTATCACAGTGTCATTCAATAATAAAAAGGAAGACCCTCAATTATCCTTGTATAAGCATTAGTGAAACGAAGTACAAGTGTTGGTAGGATTATGGAAACAGCAAGATTAACCAGTGGACCAATATGATTGCAATTAAAGAAGCAAGAGCTACTCAGGTCCTTATTTTAGATGGGGGAAAGGGAGAGCAGAATCTTAGAGAGCTTCCCATCTGCCACTCAATTTTCATGAGGAATTGGAAGCCCATTGAAAAGGGTCAGCGGATTTCAATGATTAGCTTTTATGCATACTCGTTCTGTATTTACTGTGAGAAGATTGCTCAATTTTGTCATCAATACCACTAATACGAATTCAATCCCCTCTGTTATGATGGAGCGATAGATACACTTGCAATGAGAAAAAGCAAGCAGAGTATAGATTCACAAGCTACTTTTGAACATGCACTCCAATTCAGTGAGAGCCTTCTAAGTGGAAGATGTGAAGGAGATGCATGTGTTCAAACCTCAGCACTGAAATACTTTACATCCAGACCCTGCGTTAACAAAGGTCACTCCCGCAGCACCCATGTACCACTTAAGAGTTCATCTGTTCTTGTGGCACTAACATATCAGTTACATGAGGAAATGGAAAATGCAGCAGCCAGGCATCCCATTTCCTGGCTGTTTAACAAGAAACACCACTAAAAGAACCAACAGCACTAATAATATGTTTGGGGTGGAAGGACATCTGCACAAGCATATTAGATATATAATAGCCTACTATACCAAAACTTATTCCTGGTGGCATAAAGCTTCTTTACGTACATTCCAGTAGCACAATATTTTGCAGATATTCTAAAGTCCAAATTCATTTGGCTCCAATGTTATTTCTATCACTACCACTGAGTGTCATTCCATCTGTCAACTCAGTCAACTATACCAAACACTTCCCCCCCCCAAAAAAAAATTCCAGATGAGTATTTTTCTACAAGCATTTGTAGAAACGAAGTCAAATTTTGTGTGATCTTTTTTAGTAGGGATATTATCACAAAAGGAGCGTGGTTACAAACTTGGTTATGAAGTAGAATTTTCAGCAGAAAACTACACACATGGCGTGTGTGTCCAAGGATATAAAGATGTGGAAATATTCATGCAAATAACAGAAAATACCTGTACCGAGCCACCATGTCTGTCAGCTGCTAGGTGAGCTCTCAAGTGATGGGGATTGGCCTGATGGGGGTCCCAAGCTGCCCTGTGGTCTGTCGACTGCCAGTTATACAATGCATTAAGCATGCATGGAAGAGGAGGAATAAGAACCCAGAACATATTAAACACATCATGCGGCTAATCAGCTGTATTCTACATTAAAATAAAAAAATCACAGGAACACAAGGGCATCTATGCACATGTAGCATTATGCATACATATGTATTTGAATACAGAAAGACACATGTTTAAAGTTTTTTTAATATATACAAAAAGTAAGTAATTGAAAATGTTCAACAAAAACTTCAAACATGAAACCCCATGCAGAATAGGAATACTTGGGGACATTTGGGGCAGGATAAACTTTGCTTTCTAAAAAGCTCACTTGAATGAGGCATTCTTAAAAACTGAGATCTACAGTACTCCCATAGCATGCACACTCAATACAATACAGATTGTCATAGATACATTGAATATTTGAAAGCTAACATTTAAACCTGCCAAAACTGTTTAATCCAAAATTTAAAGCAGAAGTTAACATGAGAAACTTAATGTGGTGTTTATACTAATGTACTATTTAATTTTTCTATACAAAATGTAAGAATAAAATGCAATTATTTTGACAGATCCACATTTGTACTTGTGTGTCAAGTCTATTAAGTACACTAAGTCTTGAGCCAGGCTGCACAAACCTACTCATTTTATAGGCACAAGTTACTCTCAGTTTACTTTTGGAAAAATGCTATCTGTCCTGCTGAAGGAAATAATAGAATAGATGTAACCAGGCCAGGCTGCTGCCACTAGCTTTGGTTCAAAAAATACTGGCAACTTTGAGCTACAGTTAATATTTGATAGCATATGTATTCTTAATCAGCCCTTGTTGTAAAGATAATAATATAATTTAAATAAAAATGGCAGAGCAACTTCAAGAAATACAAAATATGTGGGGACAAATTCAGCATAAGGCTAAGCAGATTACTCCACCAGAGCAAGCACTTCTGATTGCCTGACGGAACAATCTGCCCTCTCTCCCCCACATGCAGTGTTCCAAGATTTCTTTAGGGAGAGGTGGATGCCCCATTGAGTTAGCTAGCATGGGCTTCCCCTAGCAGGGTTTGTTAGCTGAATCCCACCCACAAACTCTAGAGAACTCCATGAACTATGGGCAAACACTGAACCAATTGTTTCAGGAACAGCTATAAAATTATACTATACACCTCAACACTTAGATGCTTTTGGTCACGGCCGCAACTCAATTAGAATTTTTAGCAACAAGTATAATACCTGAGCTAGAACCATTCCCCATCTGTATGTTTGACTTCTATAGAGCTCTTGCTAAGAAAAGATAGCTAGCAATGAGAGCACAGGGAAATCTAGGTATTTCAAAACCTTTGCTCACACCTGAAGTTCAAGCTGTGTCTAAAGACTTCATATCATTCTTAACAAGAAGCTACATTCTGGAGACTGGCAAGAAAGCAACCTTCAACAACAGTAAATGGATCAGGGACAGGTGAAAGGCAATGTGTGCCCTCCTTCCAGGCACTCTAGGCAAAATTCACCTCGCCCCTGGATTTAAAACATGGTTATCATTACACAGGTAAATAACAGTAACCACAGAGGACTAACCAGAGTTTCCTCTAAATAAAATTTTAAAACTGAGTTTGATGCTGGCTTCAAATCCTATTTTAATAGGAAGCCTTGTTAACCATAGCAATAGTTTAAGTCAGCGCTGATGTAATGATTAACCATGGTGAAAGCAGGTAAGAAAATTCAGTCTGAAAAAGAGGCTGGTGTGGAGGGATAATGATCCGATATGCACTATCTTTGAAGCAGCTCTTCAATATGCCTCCACTGATCCAGGAAGTCTCTCTCACACTTCCTTTTTCTCTCCCTCCCTCATGCTGACAATAAACCTAACTACATAATAAAGCACTGAACAGTACATACAGAATTACATACAGAGAGTATATTTAAAGAATCAAAAGCCTTGTATGAATAAATACTGTACTAAGAAAACAACATCTGTTTTACTGGAAGCATGAACTAAAGCAAAACTATGACAGTACAAATGGCACACGTTGACAGACAGCATACCTGATTTTTCGACTGTTGCATCTTATCTCTGTGAGGATGTGCTTCTCTGTTGGAAGATATTGCAGGATCCGAATGGATTGAACCCACTGGAGTAGGCTACAAACAATACATTATGTTGAATACTGGCAATATAACATAGTAGGTTTCAAAGTTACCAGTATATATTTTGGAAAACTGATTGAAAGGGCATCTTAAGTTTCATGATATTAAGTCAGTCACAAGCCTTGAAGCCTTTGGTAAGAAAGAATTACTATCACACAGAGGTTTTGTAAGCTAATGACATTAATATATGTGAGTAAGAAGGCTAGTTACTTTGTGGATCCACCTGCAAGACTAACGTGAGGTTAAAGTATCCTTTTTTACCCTTTCAGGACACATATCCTTCCAAGCCAACTTACACAAGCAGCAAGACTAACGTGAGGTTAAAGTATCCTTTTTTACCCTTTCAGGACACATATCCTTCCAAGCCAACTTACACAAGCAGCAGAAATGCACACTTGGAGAAGAGGGGGGCACAACAAGCAACCTCAGCATATCTCAAAGTTCTACCCCATGGGGCAGCTGAGAAGTGGGGGGAAACGGACAGTCCAGCTGGAACAGAAAAAGCTCCTGATGTCTTTTTCTCTTCTCTGGAATCGTTCCCAAAGGGCAATTAATGGAAGATGGCAAGGAGCGAGAGAAGGGGGGCAGTTCAACTAGAGCAGGTTTTCAAAACTTCAGACGTACACTTCCATTACACAGTTTAAACTTAATACCAGGAAGTAAAACACAACATTTTACTGGAAGGCTAAATGCAGGCTATCTTGATAGTTGCTTCAGTTAATGCCCTACATCAGAAAATGTAGCAAGAGGCATCTAACAACTAGCAAGTTACACTTGCCATTTAACCCTATCTGAATTTTGTGGATTTAACATATTGTGAACACTGTGGCTTATGAGAACAAACAAGTTGCCCTGATATGATTAAACATACAGTGGTGCCCCGCAAGACGAATGCCTCGCAAGACGGAAAACTCGCTAGATGAAAGGGTTTTCCGTTTTTGAGCTGCTTCGCAAGACGATTTTCCCTATGGGCTTGCTTTGCAAGACGAAAACGTCTTGCAAGTGTTCCGATTTTTTTTCGCTCCCCCCCCCCCTTTTTCTAAGCCATTAAGCCGCTAATAGCCTTTTAGCCGCTAATCCGCTAATCCTTTAATAGCCGCTAAGCCTTTAATAGCCGCTAAACCGCTAATAGCGCTAAGCCGCTAATAGGGTTGCTTCGCAAGACGAAAAAACCGCTAGACGAAGAGACTCGCAAAACGGATTAATTTCGTCTTGCGAGGTACCACTGTACGTGTTTTATAGGCTACCATACTGTCAAACTTAAAGAACATGGATTTCAGAGCTACTTTCTGTAAACAAGACCTCATTAGGCTCCTTTGATTAGACCAACCAAACATAACAGAGCGGTAGATATATACAAAGGAATGTGAAACAGGATATAGCTTTTGCAGTTCCTACTGCTAAAGTCCTGCTTACAGAGTAAATAGTGTCCTCTACACACTCAAAATGCAAGACAAATATAACCCAAGTATTCTTTTCAAAGAGAGAAAGGTCCTATGAAATATCTGCTTATGGCTTCAGAAAAAAAATTAAGGTAATAGAGGATACAATGGAGTCTCTTCTATGTATTTGCTATATTGCAGAAAAGTAGCTTATATGCTAGCAGATATTCTGTCATGAGTTTCAGGGACATTAGAAGAGTACTTGTTAAAGTGTACACTTACCAGCTGTTTACCAATCCAGTCATATTCATAATCAAACATATAGCCCTTCCGATCAAACAAGTCTGTAAAGAGCTTTCTTAAGTAGTCATAGTCTGGTTTTTCAAAAAAATCTAGTCTTCTCACGTAACGAAGATATGTAGCCATTTCCTCTACATGAATAAACAAATAATTTTAAATATCAGTAAAAGCAGAGACCTGCTACTCTAATCCTTAATTTAGTTTTCAAATACACAAAAGTATTTTTACAAACTGGAATTTAGTGCACAAAAGGGGACTAAATTTTGGCAATTGACTGAATAAAACACAATGCACTATATGTGGGAGTTGCCTCTGAAAATGGCCCAAAAACCTCAGCTTGTCCCAAGTAAGTCAACAAGACTGTTAACCAAGACAGGAATATGTGATCATATTGTTCCAATGGTTTGTCATTTTCACTACCTTTCAGTCTGTTTCGAGGCACAGTTCAAAGGGCTGGTATTAACTTTTCAGGGAGGTGCATTCCCAAAATACCCTATCAGATGTTTATTAAGGTTATCAGCTTTGGAGACACCACAAGTTTTGTAAGATGTTTCATAGCCAAATATTTTGCCAATTGTGAGATCGTTCTCAATATGGGATATTGGACTCTTAGCAATGAAAGCCCTTTTGCAGCTGCGTAGTTGATTTCTGAGATCTCCCTCATGAATTAACTGCATGTCTACCAGCCACCAATTGCATGGTCAGCTTCATAAAATCTATTAGAAACAACAGTTCCTCTTACACAGTAGGCAAATGAAAAATGTGGGGGAGCACAAGAAACAATGAAACCTGTTTCCTCACCAATATGCTAAACATTAATTAAACCAAAATGGTGAAGGTAAGAGTCAAGAGAAAATATGCACGACTGACATCACAAATATGACCATGGTGTGGCAACTTAATTTAGTGAGCAACTTAAATTTGGCAATGTCAACTCTATACAGACAGTTCTTTTACAGAAGAAATGATTACCTGGAAAGTTCTCACACAGTACTTCTATGGGGGTTGCTCGCTTTGTGTCTCCAATTTTCTGATACCGTTCTTTCAGTGTATCTGCCTAAATTTGAAAAGATATTGAGTTGCTTCAGAAATATTTTATGAAACTATGACAATACTTGAGCAAACAAAATTCAAATAATTGGCACACTACCTTTAAGCCTTGCCATGGAAGACTGCCTCTTAAAAAATACATGAACATATGACCTAAAGCTTCCAAATCATCTCTTCTACTTTGCTCTGGAAAAGTAAAGTTAAAATGTTAAGACTCCAAGTTCTGAACTTATTCATAAGAAAGGAATGATACAAGATGCACAGCTACAAAAATATGTTTGCTATGTTCTACAGCTTTTTCTCAAGTATAATTTTAGGTTAAAAAAAAATCTTGGTAAGAAAAATTATTCTTTACTTATCAAGCCTTTAAAAGTGTGGAAATATGGAGTCTAAATTTAACTGCTACTGCTCTAATTAAATTATATATTTAAGTAAAAAAGAGCTGCTTTGAAAATGGACTGTGTTGTTGCCATGTTATAGCAACAAACAAGATATTGGAGGATTAAACCTGCTAGAGTGGTGTTCTAGAAAGCCAGGACACACTATTCCAGCTCTCCATATTCCTGAATGCAAAAAATGAACTCTGCCTATTGATTTCAGAAACATGTGCTTCTCTTCCCCTCCACCCGCCACCTTTTTTTCTTTTTAGGGAAGTGTGGAGAGTTTCCAAAGGCTGAATGCAAAACTGCTCACAGCACCCTTTCAGGACCAGGGAGTGGGAGGAGAATAATAGCTGTGAACACCGCTTTTAAGTTCCCCCCAGTTTTATGGCTGTATTATGAAAGGTGCCCACAACACACTGTTCTCCCTTCTGAAAAAGCAGAGAACTACATACATTGGCTTCTGAAAGCACTTATGAAACTGCCATGATCCCAGTCTTACACAAATTCCAGATCAAGTCAAAGAGAAAGCACCATCTGCAGTTCTTAAAACACTTTTGAGTTGTTTGGATCCAGGAGGCTTATTCTCTTTCTACAAAAGAATAAAAAGCAAGCCACATCCTCCAAAGCACAACCTTTAAAACAGTGGTACACATTTAACCATATGAGAGATGAGAGGCTGCCTATTCACTTGAAATCTTCCAAGGTCATGCTATAGGTGTCCCTGCCCTCAGTTTAGGCAATTGACAAGTGGGGATAAGACACTTTTCTGTGGTAGCCCTTCATTTTTGGAACTCATTCCACAGAGCTCTATGAGGCACACAAGCTTATATTCTTGGACACACTAATCCAGGGCTTTACTTAACTGGATCTTTACTGCTGCTTCTTTTTATGTAGCACTGATAGTGATTTGTTTATTTTGATTGTTTCATTTCTATTGTTATATTTACCGTATCTGTTTTGAATTTTGTAGCGTGAGCTATCTTGGACACAAAGTTACAAAACAGTTGCTATTAGCATTGAGTTGTATGATGAATCACAGCCATCATGATTGGAATAGGAAAGAAAAAAAAGAGATAACTCAAAATGAAAAGGTACAGATGGTATGGTCCAAAGGCCCATGTAGTACAGTATCTGTTCTCACAGTGGCCAACCAGAAGCCAATGGAGAGCCCACAAGCAAGAAACGAGCACAATGCACTCACTATGCACCCCAGCAACTAGTATTTAGAGGCATACTGGACTAGCAGCCATCTATAGCCCATCTATGTGCTCCATCAATCCCCTTTAAAAGCCATCCAAATAGGTGGCTATCACTGTGTCTTATGTCAGTGAATTCCGCAATTTAACAATATGCACTGTGTGAAGATTTACTTTTTTGCCTCTTCTGAATCTTCCACCATTCAAGTTCATTAGCTGACTCTGGTTTCTAATATGATGCAAGAAAGAAAAATAATATCTCTACTTCTCCACTCAATTTTACACATTTCTATAAGTAAAGGTAAAAAGGTAAAGGACCCCTGGATGGTTAAGTCCACCTTACTTGTATTTTATTTAAAACGAAAAGCCCCATACATTGTAACATTTCCTCATACGAAAGCTGCTCAAGTCCACTACTTAAACACAAAAGCAAGTATTTTTATGCTCAACATGCACTCAAGTACCCTTTGATAAAACAAATAAAGCCTATCTGAACTACAAAAACAAGTCGTTTGCAAAAGTGATTAATATTATGGTCAGAATTCTAGTGAATTGGTTAAGTTTGTGTTCTAAAAATAAATACATACCTTTTCCTAAATGTGTATTTATACTCATGTATCTAGCAGTTCCTGTAAGGCTTTTGTGTTCTCGGTATGGTATGTGCTTCTTTGTCTCTGGATCTATATATTCTTTTGCCAAACCAAAATCTATAATATGAATAATTTGTTGAGTTTTGTTTCCTGGTCGTCCTATTAAGAAGTTTTCAGGTTTTACATCTCTGTATATTAAGTTCTTTGAATGAACATATTCCATTCGAGAAATCTATTAAACAAAATGAAAGAAAGTTTGTTTTTTTACCACAACTATAGCAGAACAAATAAAAACAAAAAAATGCTATATCTTTTCTGTCTTGAAAAAACATGTTTCTTCATGTGTCAAAATAAAAATGGAAGCTCTTCTTTCATTGAAACTTCTAGCTTTGGTTGAGTCTGCAACAGCAGGCACTCTTTTATGACTAGTGAGCAGCTAAGTGGCCTAGCACGAACAACAAAACACATGGACTCCCAAGCCTCTTTGCTGCTTCCCAGTCATTTTGCTGCTGCTCTACGCTGAACTTAAGCCATGGTTTGGTTTAATACATCATCCACATCCAGGCTGTCGCCAGACAAGCTACAAACTGTAACAAAACTTTTCCCCATGATCCATGGTTGATGGTTTGCCTAGGGAGACCTGAACCATGAGTCAATGTTCTGATAACACGTTAAGCCAAACTACAACACAGCAGCAAAACATCTGAGAAGCAAAGCAGCAATGTTCACTTCTTCGGGAGTACACACGTTTGCTTTTTAGTGCTGAGTCACTGTGTGTGTTTCAATTACTCTTTGTTAAACTAAGTAGTGCTTGCATTCTGTCCATTAAGATTATTAGGCAACCACTTTTAAACTTTAATGCACCTAAGGAAAAAATGGCCAAGATGAGTGTGTAACACTTCTCAGAAAAAGGAAACTTGATTTTGAGAAAAAGGCTGCAAGATTTATTGTGAAGAAAATGGATTTGTGATAAGAATTCAAACCTGCTTAATAGAACCCCAGCACTGCCTTGTAAATTAAATGGGTGCTGAATGAACAGACCTCAAAATATTATGAAAATCTGCACCTAAATTACATAATGCAGAAACTGGTACTGAACGCAGAAAATCAGTTTCTAGGTAGTACAACAATTAAAATGAGCCTGAAATATGAAGACAGTCCCAAGTGAAATCTCAAAAACCCAGACAGGATAAGGTCCAAGGAGGACTCCTGTGGAAGAATAGATTGCAGGGGGGGGGGCAGTTGCATTGCTGTTTGGTCCTTTCCATGAATAACAGAGACAGAGCAATACAATTCACAAAGTTCAGATTTTCTACATTCAAATGTTTTTCATCAGTGAGCATACAGCATCCTCAATTATATTTCATGCTAGGTCTAAATGTAATGGTTTGTTTATTAATGTGTTTAGTTAAGTATAAAGATGTGGCTTGGATCCAGAGTAGCCCCTCTACAAACAAAAGGGCAGTTTGTAAAAAGCAGAGGTTATCTATAGTAAAAGAGGGATGGGAGGCAATATTTGCTGATTCCCCCTCCCCCCTCCATTTATCTTCCAGAATATTTCAGAGGTTCTTCCAACACTTTGAAGCAGGTTTTTATTGGAATCTGTGTGAATCATCTGCCCTCCTTTCAATGACTAGAACTCTGCTCATAGGACCTCCATAGCCAACCCTTTGTCTTCATGACATCTAACAGTACCGTTCACAGAGAAATACAGTGGAAAACAACCCTAACAAGTTTTAAGCAACCAGGTGACACATTCTTTCTGCATTTGCTCAAGGAATATCCAGCTAATACTGAATGGACCATTATTTAAAAAAGAAAATAGAAGTATACTCACCAACTGTATGGCTATCATAAGAACAGTTTTTAGAGAAAAAGTCCTATCACACAAGTCAAATAAATCTTCCAAACTAGGTCCCAGTAGTTCCAGCACCATAGCATTATACTTGCCACAAGGGCCAAAATAGTAAACCTGAGGTATTCCATCTGGGAAAATGAAATGAAACAGTCATTTCAACACACTTTTGTTCTAAGAACCATCTCACATTTCAACTGGAGAATAATTAAGACTATCTTACACAAAGATTTCCACAGACTTTAAGCTACTTATCACTATTAAGTTTCTTGTTTCAGGAAATATTTGATTCACTAAATAATTCTTAAGTTCTCCCTTTTCATTGTAGTTTGGGCTGTACTTGAAATATTATACTGAAATACTAGGTTTTGTAATCCTAGGAATGTGCAGACTTAAATGTTGGTATTTAATTATTTGCTATGACAGGTTGCCAGTAATTGTGCACAATAACTTAATTTCAAGATAAACATCCACACACAAGGTACACAATGAACTTTATGAAGCCCAATCTTATGGTATCTTGCAAAGTCTAGCACATTGTCTACTTAACGGTTGTCATGCACCACTGCTATCAAGATAAAATATAAAGTTACAACCAATGAATTTTAGTATTTTTACCAGAAGATGCTAGAATTTCTAGCATTTTGCCCATGTCTATACAGTGGTGCCTCGCAAGACGAAATAAATCCGTTCCGCAAGTCTCTTCGTCTTGCGGTTTTTTCGTCTTGCGAAGCACGGCTATTAGCGGCTTAGCAGCTATTAGCGGCTATTAACGGCTTAGCGGCTTTAAGGAAAAGGAAACAAACTCGCAAGAACTCGCAAGACGTTTCGTCTTGCGAAGCAAGCCCATAGGGAAATTCGTCTTGCGGAACGACTCAAAAAACGGAAAACTCTTTCGTCTTGTGAGGCATTCGTCTTGCGAGGTACCACTGTACTGAACATTGTCCATCATCTTCTGTTTGCTACAACAGAACCAAGGTTCTGCGGATTTCTAAATCCTACAAACTGTATCTATGGAGCTCAAGAATAAGCACTTCACAGTGCATGAGATCAATAAAGCTAACCTGAATCTAAGAATACATTGCTCTTTCAGAACATGTGTAGTTCAGACCTAAAACATTTATCTGGTTTGAGCCAGTGGCTCTGAAAAGTAAACAATCCCAGTGGCAATTTTATGAAACATTATCTAAAAGAGCATGCAATGGTGTATGGGCAATAGGCCTGCACTGTTATGCAGCTAACCATATCTACTCAGAAATAAGTTCAACTGAATTCAATGGCACTTGCGTGGAAGTAAATGGTGTTGCAATTACAGCTTTAGATAATGCTCAGAGAAGACCCATTGAAATAAATGAATCTAAGTTGGTCTAAGTTGGCTATCACCATATGGATATAGGCAGATAATTCTATTGTACATCTCTTACTATCATCATCATCTATCTGTTATTACTATCAATAGTAGTTCAAAATCTAGACTAAAAGCTGTATGCCTGTGTTTATATAAAAAATGCTGTAAGACCCCAAATAAACTGTATTTTCCAACAGCAGATATATAAAGCTATAGTGCTTCCTAATGCTCCTTAACCTAGTGTAACCCAGTTTTCCTTGGGTGAAGAAAAAGCTACAAATGGTTTGTGGTGTATTTTATTCAAAGCATGTTTCAGAGAACATGTTTTCTGTGAAGAGCCTGTGACCCATGGAAAACAATCAAGTGCCATAATCAAAAGTAGGCAGTGCCTGGGGGGGGCGGGAATCAGTGGGAGTGGTATATTTTATTTGTGGCCTCTGTTTTCAGCTACCCCTCCCCTTCCTTTCTCTCTGATCCCTCTGTCAGTGTTGAGAGAAAATATCGAAGCTCAGCAATGGAAACCGCTTGTGCAGAGATACCAGAGGTTGCCTGCTTTTCCCATTCAACCTTTACCCAACTAGCTACAGAACATATACAAACTTCTACATCAAGTGGAGCTGAAAAATCAAGAACAAGCCTAAACCTATTGTCATATGGGGCTTTTTCATCTTTCTTGCAATAGGTGGAAAGTGTGTGCTGGCTTAACAACACTCCATTAGTCAGCAAGCAGCAGCAATGCCTTCTGCGGACACTTCGCAGAAAGGCAGGCCCTGTTGGCAGCAAATCGCTTCCAAATCAGGTGAGCTTCCCCATGCATTAAGATGGCAGCTGGGAGCCAAGTCACATTTGCTCATGAGAATCCAACACTGCACTTGTTACTGGTGCTGGCCAAAACCTAATGACATCAAGAAACGGATCCTGACAAGATCAGATACCAGGTACATCAAACAAACAAAAAAGCTTCTTCACTGGAGGTATTTAAGCAGAGGCTAAATGGCCAACTGCCTGGGATGCTGTAGTTGTATGCTGCATTGCAGACCTTGCATTGAACAGGATACTATACTAGATAACCTCCGAGAACCCTTTCAAATCTAATTCTATAGTTCTAGTAGCTGAAGACAGTTTCAGTCACATGCCCTACATTGGATATTTTTGATGCTTTGGGGGGATCCTCAAATGTAGCTCCCCATCATGCACCAGTATCACTATGCTCCTTTCATCCCAACACAACAAAGTTGGGGAACTAGTGGGCTGGATGCAGCCCATGGATCCTCCCCCTTCCAGCCCACAACATCCACTCTTTGTGCCACCCCCACCAGCAGGTTTTAGGCTGAAAAGAACTTCTTATTGAAACCAATAGCTGGCTTTATTTTAAAGCCCAATTATGGTATGGGGGCTAGACTTGTAGAACAGACCCCCTCAGTAACTCCAAGTAGTTTAGGAAAGTGTCTGAAATCTATCTATATGATACATACAGATAGAGGATGCTGCTAATGAGCAACATGCAAAACATTTCTACTGAATAATATATACAGAGTACTTCATCATATTAAGCTGTTTTGTTGTCAAAGTTAACATCCAGTTTCTTGTTCACAGAACTATGAACTAAACATCATCAAAATACAGTAGAAAATACAACAAACAACAATGCCTTCTGATACTTCACTACCATGGTTCAAATTTAGGCGGCCAACAAATCTCCTAACAATGTCAACTAAAAGTTTTTTGTAACAGCAGTATAGAAGATATAATCATAAATGGTTTTGTCGTGTACGTACGCTAAGCTCTTGTTCTAGATGAAAAATATTAGCAACCTAAGTTGCATTAGTCTGATTCTCATATCTCATTAAATCAGTTAAAATGAAATGTGGTTTTATGTGAACAAGGAGTATGCTTGTGCATGCTGCTAGATCACAGGCATTTTGGTTTTCCCCAGTTCCTGCTGCTGCCACACTGGCAAGGAAAGCAGCAAAACAAACCATGAGTAAAGAGCAAGTGAATAAACCATGAAACCAGGTTCTGCCAAAACAACAAGTCAGGCTATGACTTATCCAGCACAGCAGGAGTGGAGAGAGAAGTGCCTGCAATTTCAGGATTGTATACCAGCATTCTGCTTGCTCTTGTTAAACCACATTTTATTTTAACTCCAATTTAATATGATTTGCAAGCCAGGCATTCATCTACTGCAATTTGGGCAACAAAGAAAAACTGGAAACTTCATTTTCAAACACGCTGTGATATATGTTGGTCATCTTCGGTTTTGGAGAACATGCAACATCAGCAAGCAGAACATGGAATTGATGCAAAACCTGTAAGAATGCTCTTCGGCATACTATTTCTTACATAAATCATAGCGGCGTATTGGATTTGCAATATAATTTCAATCTATTCAAACCTACTACCTCAGGGGTTACCACTATAATTAAGGACAATGAGGACTAAACAGTACTGAAAGAAGTGGCAAGAGATTTGGTGAGGCATAACTAAATAGAAATGAGTGAACAACCAATTCCTACTGCTCCCAGAACACTAGTTCTGACATCTTTATTTCAGTAGATTCCAGGTGGATTTTTAAGAACTTCAGACTCGACAAATGTACAAGGCAAACACTTTCTATTCCCTGCATATCTGGCTTCTTGGTTCCTGTCATTCCTATGGGGTCGGTGCATTTTCTTATGATACGCAGGGTAGAAGTTATCCAATGAGGAGTACTGTCTAAATTTATTATAAGCTACTGTGTAGCACCTTGTCCTAGGACCGATTTCCATAATGATAGGCATAAAATACACACATGGAAGACAGCCAGTAAGGTCTGCACCCAGTTCTGGTCATGGAGAACAGCAGAAGCATATTTTCTGAACACAGCTGCCTCACCAAAGTATTGCACTTTGGTCTTTGAGCTACATTTTATACTACTCGCGTAAGGTCAAACTGAATGTTATATACTATATTGGAATTAAATCTCAGCAACACTTTCTCCAAAGCAGCCTTGCAAGGATCGAGGTACCTAACTTTCACTGGCAAATGTTTTTCCTCTGAAAAATGTATTTCCATAGGGTAAACACATATGCTGAACGCTGGCCAGAGTAAAAGAAATCTGAGCGATTTCAACGGAAAGTTGTCATCAGGCTAATGCTAGATGTAGCTTCAATGAACTGTGTAGCAAGTACCTGTGACTATTAATATAAACCAAGGACATTAAATATACTTGTGTGTGATAAAATGCACAAATATTTACATATCAAATTGTGGGACTTTTATTAACCAATCTATATCCTCATTATTGTAGTACTTCACATTATGCTACAACTTGCTAAATTATACTTACCACCAGATCCTAACTGCTTGTAGAATCTGTATTCCAAGTGCAGCTGTGGTGCTCTTGACTTCATTGGCTCCTGAAGAGACCAAGATTTTAGATTTTAAAAGTCAAGTTCTCAACGCAACATTATTAATGAGACTGCTATCTGAAGAAATATCTTTCCAATTTTCTTTCAACCAAAAGAGACTTTGACAATATTTACTTTCTTAAATCCGTTTATCACAGTGCAATACTGATAATACAATATTTACACCTCTTTTAATTTGTACTCCATACTGCATATAGAACTGTCATTTCAAAACTGTTTCTTTGGGATTAGGAAGAAACACTGGATGCCAAAGGCAGAATTAAAATATATGCAATGACTGGAGGTGCTGTTAATTTAGCAATTACAGGCGTAGAAATCTCAGTTTCAAAGGAACACAAGCCACTAGCAGCCAGGAAAAGCATATGGGCACAAACATGCACCTACTGCAATAGTATCCCTCTTCCAAGGCACGTAACTGTTTTGAGTGCCCCCTAACATAAAAATCTCACGTTAGGTCAATGTACACAGTATTTATTTTCTCTTCCTTGATCCTCTGAAACAGGGAGGACCACTCCCCTCCCCTTTTCTGAATCTCTTCTAGTCTACCTTTTCACCAGACACCACTTCTGTAAAAGGGTGGAGGAAGAGGGAGAGACAGAGATGATTTCCTTTCACAGACAAACTCCCCAGATTTTATCACACAGCTAATGCCAAGGGATAAATCAAAGCGTCTGTGCTTTCCCTTTGGTTATTAACAATGGGGGGGGGATGCCCAAATATGTGCATGTCCAAAACTCAAGGCATTAGATACAATGCCATGTGGAGTAACACTGCTGAAATATAAAGATCAGTAACACTAAATAAAGTATTTAACAGGAGCAAATCATAGGCAACCAAAAAGCTTAGAAAATATGGAACAATACTACAAGGGGCAGAACACAGATCTTCAGTGAAATGCTGGCACTCTTGACCCAATGACAAGACTGACTAGAAAGGGTCAGCAGAAGCATAGGTCATACTGTCAATTATTATTAATTTATTTATACCCTGCCCATCTGACTGGGTTGCCCCAGCCACTATGGGTGGCTTCCAGCGTATCTAAAAACATAATACTGTAAAACATTACACATTTTAAAAGGTTGCACATGTTTTTCAAAGCACTGAGAGAAACTACCCAGATAATCTGTTTAGGTATGAGCTTTGTAATAGCAAGAAGGTTTTTTTTTAGTATTTATCACCAGGATGTTAAATTAATTGCCATTTTCTGTAGGGCTGTGGCAGAGGGAATGAGCATGTGCTGGTGTTCCATGTTGCCAAAAATTGCTTGGAAAAAATGCTGGGCCCACTGGAGTGCAAAGCCAGTGCTGAGCCAGTCATCTGAGTAGTAACAAGTAGCTTGAAAATATTAAACTATACATACTAGCAAAAAGGTTTGATGAAAAGTATTTTAACCATTGGTATACTGAATAATAAATGACTTGCTGTATCATGGAAAAGTGGAAGTAGCTGGCAACTGTGCAATCTCTGAATAAGGCCTGTAAGTCTTTCATTTTGGATACAACTTGTTGAAAGCAAGCATTATTTAGTTAATGAAAATCTAAGAGCTTGTAATTATTAATGAATGTCAACTTACCAGCTTAATTGCCACATATTCATTTGTATACAAATTTTTTCCTTGAAAGATAAGAAATAAGAATGTCAGATTTCATACCTCTGTAATATGTATATATAGATATAGATGGCAAAACATCTACATTGAAATAAAAAGTTGGTGGAACTTGCCCATTTGCTTCAATACGTAAAGTCTGTCAAACTCTTAATGACCATGAAAAATCAACATTTTATTAGTATACTATCTATCTGCACTGGGTATTAAATACAATAAAGCTAGTTAAAGAAAACCAATGTGCAGCAGCTGACAGCTTCAGACACACACTTGTTCCTTGAGCTATTTGTTTATCTCTCAGCATTGAAAATTGTTACTTTAAGAAGTAAAGCCTCTTTTAGTTTGTACAGATGGGAACTAACAATTACACACACAGAAAATCACACCACACAGAAAATCAAAATGCTTACCTAAACACAGGCTTAAACTCTAGCTTTCATTCAGTGAATGAAACTAAGATCACAGAACGGGGGATCTTTCACTCCCCACTTGCACACACCAGTGCTGCTATAAAATCTATTTTGGAAATTGGATGAGAATTGGGAATGGTTTACGGGGCTGCACAGGAATCTGTTGCAAGTTGCCCTCCCCCCGCCTTACATAAATGAAGGGGCAATTTAGGATCCAAGGCATAGTAACTGTATAATCGTATCTGCATTTTATTAACACACAATGATGAACTATGCAACCAATGAAATACAATACAGTTTAAAGAAGCTTAACTGATTATTCTGAGCATGCAATGTTTATTAATTGTTTAGTCAACCATAAACAATTTCTGAAAATTATTCCAGTACGAACAATAAGCAAACCTAAACAAGTTAATGACCTTATAACCCTCTTAAACTGTAAAGCCTTGATTAAAGTGTTTAATTACAACTCATATCAACACAATTTTCCCTAGTAAGTTAGCTGGCCTTTAATTAAAATTATATAGAGATATCACAAAAGGTAGCTAAAGGATTGCAGAGTTCTACCTAAACAACAGGAGAGGGGTTACTTTTTTCCACTGACGAATGTAAAGTAAAAATATCAGAACATTGCACTTTACTTATTAACATAAAGTTACAAATTCCAACAGAAAGACAGACTTTGCCTGCTTTTCCCAATAATGTTTATGCCACTTAGCTGTTCCATGAGTAGCTTAACTTGAAAGGACAAGACTGTCAATGATCATAAATTGTATTTTTGCTGGATTTACTTTTATATTTCTAGAACTGAAAAAATGCGGATATTTCTAAGTCAATGAGGATCACTTTTTTATCCCAATAATTTGTATTGTTGCAGTACAGTATAAGGACAACAAAACAACTCAAACAGGAAACATTAGTCCAGTTACACAGAGTAGACTCCACAACTTTACAATCACAAGTCCATCCCGATTGTGCAATCTATGAGTACAAAAACAAAAATCCCAGGGACACTACTTATTGACATATCCACAGGAGCACTTAACTTTGATGGGCAATTATTTTAAATAAGTGACCAGTTCAGCATATATTTTAATGTTAGATAGAACTACTGAAGTTCATCCCTTCCAAAATTTAGTTTATTAACTATATGTTCCATTAATTGATGTCTCAGCATATAGTCAAAACCTAAAGCTATTTGAGGTTTATAGAAAGGCAAGACAACAACAACAAAAATAATAATCAAGCCTTTCACTACCAACAACACTTTGCTATTTTATCTATAAATAACAATAAGTTAGAATCACTATGAAGCCTTTAGCATGAAGCAAGAGGCTAGATGAATGCCGACATCATCAAAAAAGAGTTACTCATTTTTCCTCCCAGACACCTGCCCCATAAACCATAATCTCAGATGATAGTCATATTGGGTTCAGGTAATACAATTTTGTTGCACCATAGTAGCTGCCAAAAAGTAAGCATGGCCCTCTACTGCTTGGACTTATTCTTGTGTCAGTAACAGGTGAATATTTTGCTCACAGTTATATCCACCATCAAGAGTCTTTCATCCTTGAGGGCTACTGGCACGGCTGTGGGAGAAATCATGTAACCCTGACTACTGATATGATTGGGACATCCATATGTTATTGATGTGCTGTCATGAATCTGTTTTTTCTTTTTTGCTAACTGGTGTGTCAACAAAGTATTTTTTAGTTAAAGTGGGAGAAATTTTGTGAACCAGAAAAGAATATTTTATTGGCTCATGGCTTCTTTAAGAAATGGTAGAAAGTAGCATAGGTGAGCCAGCTGTTTCCTGGCTTCATGAGCAGCTGCTCAATCATAGCCTCAAAGGTTATGAGAAATGTGGAGCTGGAGCTCCTTAAGGAGTTGGAGCAGAGCCCTTTCATTAGCTTTATCATTAATCATACTCTGAAGAAAAAAATATACTAAAGCTTTCAGTTTCTAAATCTAAACACATTTACTAGGAAGCAAGTTCCACTGAACACAGTGGAATTTGCTTCTCAATAATATACATAGGTTCGTGCTGCAAGTCTTCCATGGGGAAGAAAAATATTTACTAAAACAAAACATATCATAGGCAACATGCAAGTGAATGAATGAGTTGTGGTCTAAAGGAGGAGAGATGAAGCTCTCTGTCCTTTCCTCCCTCCAGCAGCCTCTTCTGTTTCAATGCTAGGCCTAGAGGAGAGTACTTTGCTGCCTCTACATCCAGTGTAGAGTTCAAAGGGGCTTCCAAACAGAAAGATGGAACGCTCTATCCCATTCACTAGTAGCCCCCTGCATGTGTTTGCATGTGACATGGAATATAAAAAGTACCCTTCTCCAAATTCAGTACAGAAACCAAGGGATGTGCTATTCGTCTCATCCTGTGGGATGCACTTCAATGCTGGATGTGGAAGAGGGAACCCCACTGTTCTCTACACCTGGCATGAAAAATAAACCTGTAGTTTTATTTGGCCTATTTCTTATGCATAAAGTGTGACCCTCTGATGTCAGCCCCTTTTATAAGTAGCATGCTAGTAATTTGTGGACTTGTTGGGAGGCCTGCATTTTATATTTGGTGAAATGAGAATCAGTTTGGGAATATAATGAGGACAGCTTCCGAGATAGATGTTCTTTTAGGCACTATTGCAATGCAGATGGCACTGGCACATGTGCTTAGATAGTATGGCTTGCTCTTATTCATTTCATTACAGAAGACCACTTTATAGAAAGTACTCCTTTTTCTAATCGTAAGACATAGATAAATTTAAAGATGTATGTGAAACAAATTTGGCAGCCATCTAAAAAAAATAAAAGTGGGATAAGCCTGCTAGTCTGACGTTAAAATGAAATTTGTTTCAATAAAATGTTTCATACCAATAGTGAAGTATATACACTCAACACTTGATGTGCCTAAATTTAAAATTCATACTGAGGCATGGAAGCCACACAGTGGCCTTTGGCCTGTGACTGTTTCAGTATCACTTCTTTCACAAAGCTATTGAGAAGAAACAGAAGGGTACAAATATGATCAGTATTGTCTCCTCATAGCTCCAGTTTGATAACTGATCACAGCTTATATAAATGAAATTAGTACACAATACTTGTTGGTCTTTTTTCCCTTCTTTTTTGCATAGACTGTATTTGTTGATTGTATGTGCTTATATTTATAATAAAAGCTCGAACAACCAATGTGATGATTATTCTGCTTCTAAAATTTTGAGCTAGTAACTTAGAAATATAGCAATTAACATATATTTAGCACCATGTTATTTGACTAGTCCAGACATAACAATACTGACATAATAAACCACAAGTTAATTAAGGGCACTGGATTACATGCCCCTTCTTCTCCTGTGCTGCTTCTGCAATTTCTTTAAAACAGTTTCTCCATTATGTGAGAAACAGGGAACTGTAATAATGTCACTTTACTAACTAGAATTGAAGGGTGTCCCAAAGAAAAGTAATCTAGGTCCCAACCTTATAAGTACGAGGACCAGTATGCTAATTGTTCTGGCCTTGGCCCACAGGTCCACCATCTTGGAGGGTGCCACATTATGGACACTGAACCGTACCTCTCCGTAGCAACAGGGTAAAGCAAGAAGTGGGAGAACACTGGAACACTGCCATATGTACTACATGTAGGGGTGTGATGTCAGCCTTGCAGGCACAAAGGCCCACATGGTGGACGGCCCCAAAGAGCAGGGCCTCCCAAAAGGACACAGGTTGCACCACTACCGAGGGGGCAGTGATGTCATGTGCCGGGGAACTATTAAAAAAGAGTATCTTTCCTTCTTTCAAGCAGGCATTGCTAAAATGGTTAAAATACCCTCTTCAGCAGGAGATTCTGAGACACAACCCTACCTGAATCGTGGAGGGGAGAGTGTCTCAAAACCACCTGCAAAATGGGAGGAATTTTCACCAGTGGAAGATGGTGGCTAGCATATGGTGGCACCTGCAGGGAGACTTTCCAGTGTTGCGTTCCAAAAGTTGGGCCAGGGCAAGCAAGTTCAAGACCGTCTTGTCACTGGTCTTAAAGACAAAAGTGGTTCTGGTAAGCCAGCACACTCGGGCAAGATTATTGAAAGTAAGGTTCACATAGGTGTCCATGAACCACCTATGATGCTTTTGTGCTATGCACTCTCACACTCCAGAGGGGCCTGCTGGGAAGGCTCCAGGGGCAGTCTGTTTCAATGAAGAATGCTGGCGGGAGGGGGACACTGTGGCTGCAATAGTGGCAAGGTGGGGTAGAAAGATAATGGGAGGGAATATATAAGAGAGACAGAATGAGAAGGGAGGAGAGAAGGAAGGAGTGAGTAAATAAATAGAGAGGTGTCAACAATGCCTAGTCCCTTACCCAGCCCTGCACAGCCACCAGTCCAAGGGACCCAGGACTCTACGTGTTAAAAGTTGCCATGGCTGCAGCAGCAGGGCAGGTGCCAGTACAGCCACCCTCTCTCTCCTCCCCATTTTTGGATGAGAGCCTGATGCTCAGTTTATGCCCAGTCTTCACAGGCTTTTGCAGAGCACTTGTGATTAATTCCATGGCCCACTAGGGGTCCGCAGCCCACAGATTGGAAACCTCAGAGCTACAGTTCCCCTTTTCAAACATAATGGGGAAAGTGATTTAAAGAAACCATAATAGAAATACTACGGTCAGGCCAGGAAAGCAGTGGGAAGCATACTGCGTCAATGCTCACTCAAGGCTTAAAAAACTTATTATTTAAAATAATAATAATGAATGAATGAATGAATGAATGAATGAATAGTGTATTAATCCAATACTGTTAAGTCCAAACCTACCCATTCTTTAAATAAAATGCATAGCAATGAAAATAAGGGCCAACATGTAAAAAAAGATAGAATGCCACTTCCACTCCTGGAATTCAACACAAATCAAGACCAACGAGGACGGAAGATCCAATGATCCAAAGTTCAATATTCGATATTGTACCCAAAGAGCCAACCTGCAATCTATGTACTCAAATGAATATTCCTACCACAGCATATGGCATGGATTCATTCAAGGGTCCAAAAATTACATTCCCAAGGTATCCGAAATGTACTGCCTTTACACTATGCTGACAAAATCTATAGTAACTACCAGCAGTCATAATTCTGTACTATAGTCTAAATGAACAGACCTCATTATTTTGAAATGAAACAAAGTTAGCATACAATACAGACTTGAATGTTTCAAAGGCATGTGCATCTACATTTAAATGAGCAGAATCTTACCTAATCGTAGCTCTCCGAAATTGCCACATCCAATTTTTTTTCCAACTCTAAAGTTAGGTCCAACCATTAACACTCCAGAGTTTGAAGAGCTGCTGCCTCGTGGATTGTGACTTGATCGTCCACTAGGCCTTGCCATTCTATCATCCAGTTTGTCCTTGTCTTTCTTTTTGCTATCCATATCAAGTTTACGGTACTCCACTTTGAACTTCTTTCCCCTTTCAAGACAGGCAAGCTCAAATGGGGTAAAGTAGAAATGGACACATCACTAGTTAAGTGCTCCAGCTAGTTACTGTGAGTCAGCAAGCTGCTGCTGGCAGTCACTGCTTGTGTATTCATCCCATTCGCAAAGTATTTTTCCTTCGTAGTTGTTACAGGAAAATATAATCTCAGTAGATCTTCTATCAGCACCATTTACTGGTTTTTAAAGTGCTTCTGTAACAACAACAACAACAACAACGTTTATTAATCAAGCATGTAAGGACAAAGGTATACAGGTAAATGTATAAATTACATACAGCATATGATTAGAAGTTTACTGTTTATTGGTTCAACAATAAACTCACAAAATATCAGAGTTGTGTGCATGTTGTTAAATGTATCACCTACATGTTACCACACAGTATCTACAAACAAAAATATACAGGTGCGAACAACCAATTAATAAATCTTTGTAAAGTCTAAAACACACAAGTCGCGAAATTCAAACTGATCTCTAGAAATGTGCTGAGCTCCAACATTAGTGCACATCAAAATAACACATTAAATAAGTAGACATACCACACACCATAGCACATCCCAAGAGCAGCTAAAGCTCCCCAAGACTAAGTTGCAAAAATCTGCTAAAATTGTTTAATGATTGAGCCATCAGACTGATGGAGGCATTATATAAAAATGCCTACAGTGAACTATTATTTCACTTTAAGTTGCAATAATACATTTTCAAGAACTAGCAAGAATAGGCTTTAAATACAGTGGTGCCCCGCAAGACGAATACCTCGCAAGACGAAAAACTCGCTAGACGAAAGGGTTTTGCGTTTTTTGAGCTGCTTCGCAAGACTAATTTCCCTATGGGCTTGCTTCGCAAGACGAAAACGTCTTGCAAGTTTGTTTCCTTTTTCTTAACACCGTTAATACAGTTGCGACTTGACTTCGAGGAGCAACTCATAGAACGTGGTGTGGTAGCCTTTTTTGAGGTTTTTGGTGATTTTTGAAGCTTTTCCAAAACTTTTCCGACACCGTGCTTCGCAAGACGAAAAATTCGCTAGACGAAAAAACTCGCGGAACGAATTAATTTCGTCTTGCGAGGCACCACTGCAATAGCATCAATAGCATGCAACAAAGTACAGTGGTATCTCTGGATACGCACACCTTCAGTTGCGTATCCTTCAGGTTGCAAACGAAGCAAACCCGGAAGTATTTTTTTCCGGGTTTCACCACGCACACATGTGGAGAAGTGCTCTACCCCACACACATGCGCAGAAGTGGTCCCTCCAGTTGCAGAGACCTCAGGATCAGACTGGAGCTCCGAACCGGATCCCATCCGCAACCAGAGGTACCACTGTAATATATTATTTCAATGTCCTCCTCTATCCCGCTTCGTGCAAAGCTTTCTATTGTGGACTAATTTTTTTCCCCTTTCCTAAAAGGTGTCTGAGATGTTGTAAAATATAATTTTAGAAGGATTCTTTATGTTCACATTACAAAATCTGTTGGACATACATAAATTCTGGAGTACCAAGTGTGAAAGAAAATTATTACAAAAACACTCTTGGATCAAGTGACTTTTGGGGTCAAAAACTGTCAAAAAGTTGAATATCTAAAACACTAACTTTAAAACACTAATTCCCCTACATGAAAAGAAATGCCGAGAGGATTGCTCTGCTTTGGACCACATCAGCAAGGCTGCTGGGCAGCCCAGGACCTCCATACACACTCCCCAGGTTTGAGCTCTGGAAAGGTCACTTTGATGCTGCTAACACAATGATTTGACTCCCTCACCCACTGGGCGCACTCCACTGTCAAGACAGGCAGGTGCCAACAACAATTTAAATCAAGACAAAACAAAATACTAATTACAGAACATCTATCTTCTAGACGAGTCCTCCAGAATGGGAATGAGGAACCTCCAGCCCCTGAACAATACTCTTTGTCACCTCTTTAAATCAATCTCCAGGCCAAACTCAGTGTCCCAAATCCCTCTGGAGAAAGGGAGGTGGATTTAGAGAAGTATCTTGACAGCAAGCTGGATAAATCCTTAATGCCTAACAACGCAGAGCACAACTTACATTTTTTTTCACAGCCCTAATTCTATCCTGTTGTCACTGGAAAGTGTGCTGTTTATAAAGTGCCATATCCCACTGGAATGATACCCACAAGCTGAATAACTAAGCAGCAGGCATTTGATGAAAGGAAAGTGAATTCTGATATGTGAAGTAATGAGTCATCAAAATTTAACGAGCAGAGACCAATAATTCCAAAAGAAAGGAAATGAGTTTCCAAGTTTTAAATGTTAAATAACCTATTTCTCATCAACAACTGACATCAACACTTGTTTAAAAAGAATAAATATGAAAAAGAGGAAGAAAAACACCACCACCATAGAAGTACTATGATGCTCTGATGCTATTTTCAGATGCTTATCATTACTTTAATTTCATTGCCAATATAAGTAAAAAAGAACAGTTTAGAGTTGGAACTAGATTTCAAATTTCTAGGCAACACCAGATTTTTTTTTAAAGGCACCTAGGATTTCTCCTAGTATTACTATAGTATCATGCAGCTTTTTCCATAGTAAATTTGTCTCTGAACTCTTCATCATTTCAAAGCATTGCTTCTTAAAGTTCCACCTTTCCAGCACACCACTTCCTGAAAGTTATGAGAACCAACATCAAATTACATAGATCCAAAAGCTAGTGATTTTTCTTACTATCGTACTGAAACTATTACACAATAACGTGTCTCTTCTTTCCAAACAATTCACTTTGCTTGGCTGTTTCTCTTTATACAATTTTTACAATGAAAGCAGCCCATCTGTTGGCTGCTCATTTTAATTCCCCTCCCCTAAACTCCTAATACATATTCTCCAGACCCTAGACCAGACGTTCTCAACCTTGGATCCCCAAATAATGTTGGACTACAGCTCCAATCACCCTTGCAGGAACAGTTGTGAGGGATGATGGAAGCTGTAGTCCAACAACACGGAGACCCAAGGCTGAGAAAGGATGGGCTAGACATGATTCAGATCTTCCAAATTTAACAAGAAAAAGGGAAAGTGTGGTGCAGAAATGGAATAAGATTTTAAAAGAAATTTAAAAATAGGAAAGCAAAAATATACAAAGAAAATAATAACAGATCTATAAAAAGGGAGGTAAACTTTTTTGCTCCTATAGGCAGCTGGAGGCATCATGCCAGTGGGTGTATCTGGAGCTAGATTGCGATGGGGAGGAAGACAAGTGAAATCCCCAAGTGTCTTCTGTTTAGCACACTCCCATTTAATAGCAAAATTCAGTATGGGGGGGCAGCTTGGTCACCCCCGGTGGATCACACTTAAGTCCTGCACACATGTGATCTAAAGCAATCACTAATTTTTACACCTGACCATAATTCCTTATAAAGAGAAGAATTTATAAGTCACACTTACCCAATATAATGTTCCAATATTGATAAATTTCCCTCCATCACAATTCACACATTGTTTTATTCATAGATGAATTCTGTAAAAAAGAATGAATTTAACATAAGCAATCAATCCAAAGCAATTTTGATGCTGTGACTACTCAAATCCATTTGGCCAGATACTGAAAAACACACCAACAATAACTATATTTTCCCCAGGAAGTATGGATTATTAAACAGTCATACTTTGGACTCCCTGTATACTTTGACATGCTTCTATTTGCCGATTTCTCCACAAATATTGAGTATTATGAACAAATACATAGTACATTTAGCCACTTGCCTAGTTGCATTTGGAAAAGAATATTTTCAACTGTGTCCTTCTATGAGTGGAAGGCTCTTGGAACTACCAGAGGCCCCTACTAATGGAAAAGGGGAGGCAAATTTTGCCAATTCCCACTTTCTCATGCAACCTTCTGCAACATATTCTACGTTGTTATGAATAGGGTGCCCCAAGGGGATGGAGGGGACTCTAGGAGCAAGAAGGAATTGACAAAAATTGACTCACCCCCAGCCTGTTACCAGAGGTGTCCAATGGATCAAAAGCTCTTCTGCAAAGTGAAGGGCACAACTGAATTCCATCCACTGTCACTAAAAATCAGCTTCCATTTCATAGGTATAGAAGGGAGTCAATACAACTATAATATTTAAAGAGAGTGCCAGGAAATTACAGGGTAGTCAGATTAACACCAGTTTCAGATAAACTGATGGAAAACATTTAAAATGATCAAGTGTATAAACGAACAAGTCCTGCTGAAAAACAATCACCATGGTTTCTACTAAGTACTGTCTCTCTACTATGTTATGGTTCTTTGGGGAGTGTCAAAAAGCTTGTTGAGAAGTATGATCCAGTATACATTGCATACTTAAATTTTTAGAAAGCTTCTGACCAGGTTTCTCACCAATGGCTCCTGACTAAATTCACCAGTATGGACTAGGAATTGGCTGAAGAACAGAAACCAAAGAGTAGTAATAAATGTACAGTATTCACAGTGAAAGGATGCAATTAGTGGAGTGACTCAATGACCTGTATTAGGAATAGTGCTTTTAAATATGTTCATAAACAAACTGGAGTTACAAATTAGTAGTGATTTAGTTTTTGTTTCTCCAAATAATGTAGTGTCACCCAGAAATCTGCCTAAGAGCTCAGAAAGGATCTCTCTGAACTATATGAAACGAACAGAACCAAAACAAGTTAAAATGCAGTTCAAAGAAAGAGTAAAGTGATACAGATGGCAGAGATCATAACTTCACATATAGGGTCTGAATTTGCAGTGGTTTGTCACAGAAGAGCTCTTTGGGTTATGATAGATAGCTCAATGGAAATGTTGCCTGTGTGTGTGTTTGTGTGTGTGTGTGTGTGGCAACTGTGAAAAATGCAAACTCTATGTAAGCTATTAGGAAGCGATTAAAAACAAAACTGCTAGTAACAAAAACCCTTTATACAAAGTTATAGTGTGGCCATGCAGTCCTTGGAACATAATGTACAGTTTGGGTCGCAACATCTCAGAAAAGATATTGTAGAAGTAGAAAAAGTATAGAAAAAGCCAACCAAAAGTATCTGAGGGCTGAATCAACAGCCCTATAAGGCTACATGGGGGAAATTAAAATGGGATGGTTATGAAATTCATAAAATCATGTATGGAGAAAGTGGATAAAAAGGATGTTTCTCCCTCATAATACTAGACTCAGGGGCCATACAATGAAACTGACTAAACAGGGAATGAGAACAGACAAAATGAAGTATATCGTCACACAGCACATAATTTATGCAATTCACTGCCACAGTACATGGTGTTAGCCATTAGTAAATCGCTGTAAAAGGTAGTCATAGAATTCATGAGGGATAATCCTATCAGCTGCTTCTAGTCATGACTGCTATCCAGGTTCATAGAAAATGGTGATTCAGAACTATTAAGCTTCATTCAGGTCTGTGGTGTGCCTGTGGATTTGTGTTTGAAGACTAGTACATACAGTACATTCAATACAGTGGTACCTTGGTTTAAGAACAGTCCAGTTTAAGAAAGATTCGGTTTGCAAACTCCACAAAACCGGAAATAGTGTCCCAGTTTGAGAACTTTACCTCGGTCTAAGAACGGAATCTGAACGGTGGAAGGGCGGCAGCGGGAGACCTCATTAGGGAAAGTGCAGCTCAGTTTAAGAACGGACGTCCAGAATGGATTACGTTTGTAAACCAAGGTACCACTGTACTCACATTGATTTTAAATGTCCTTTAATTGCTTATATTGTTTTTTATTATATTACAATTTTGATTCTATGAAATACAATACAGGTAACTCACAACTTTCACAGAGGTTAGGTTCCGGGGTGCCAAAATTGCATATAGTAAAAAAAACTCCTTGAAACTGCTCCCGAATAAGCATCTTACCTTCCACAGCCAGCACACCTAGCAGGTCTTACCCCCACCCCAAGCATCACAGAGCACTTTTAAGCTCTCTGCCTTGCTCACCAAGCTCTGCAATATCTCACAGGGTCTCACAGAAGCCTCTCAGAGCCCAGTAAGCAAGTATAAGACCTTAAAAGATATTTCCAGTCCAGGAAACCCTGCACAAAAAGAGCATTTTAAGCCCTCCGCCTTCCATGCATTTAATTTGTGTGATTTCAACCAGCTGGTCTTCAACCGTGTAAAGTTGAAATTGCACAAGTTAAATGCATATAAGTTGTGGGTTATCTATACAGTATATAACTAATAAAAGCAATAAAAATAAAATCAGAAATCATACAGCATCTAGCACAGTGCATTGCAATTGCTACAACAGGCAGAAATCATTAAGTGGTCCACCAAGACCCTCAGCAAGTTTCAAATGGCCTATGGGGGAAAGGTTTGGGAACCACTAGTCTAACACCACCTACAGACAGAGGTACTGAAAACACACACACACACTTGCACCTCTCCCTATTTCAGCACCTTTCCCCTTGAATTTATCCAGCACTGGAGTTCCACTGGGAAGGAAAACTCTAAACCTGAGAGTGGTATGTTATAAGCTGTAGAGGTAAGAGTTGTATGTGGCAGAATGGTTCAGCAGCACACATGCCCTAACGCTGCATTACATTACATTACACACACTTTAAATGTAGTTAGGGAACAGATCATATATTTGGAAGACATGGGCCTTCTGCCATCACTTAGCGTCATGCCACTTTAAGCAAGCCAGTGTGACACACTCTTCTGGGTGAAACACTTATCAATCATTGAATATTCCATTAGGCCAGGCATGCCTTTCTACTGGTAAGTAGCCTACTTTTTCAACTGTATCATGGTGTGTGTGGTGTATTCCGTACATTTATGGAATGTAAACATTGTCCTCTTACATAAGGAGTGCAGTGGCAATTCCGCCTTACAACAGCGTTCTGATTTGGTCTAGGCTCAAAGTTGTCAAGTGATTTCAGTTAATTTGCCACATTTAATCCCAGCACTCTGTCCACCATTGATCTGCCTATGCAGCGATCAAACAATGGGCAAATATTAAGCTTTTCTGTTACTATTCTAAATAATGCTTTTTCTAAAAATAAGTAAATCACAAGTTAACTTATATAGAAAATTGTGATTCAGAACTATCATCATAGCAATATGTTGATAATAAATGCATGCAGAGAAAATATAAAGTATTTAATAATATACATTGGCACTTTAGCATTTCTGGCACTCTACAGAGTCGATATTTACAATAGCATACAATACAATGATTCAAGTGGGTTTTTATGATGTATATGTCTGCATGTGTCGAATGAGATCTCTGTAGATCTGAAGCTCTCACTCATTTCTCCATACAAATAAGATTAGCATGCCTACCAAAGTCAGCAGTATGCAGAGGTAGTTTCTGGAAATGTTAATAAGCTAACAATCTTATGCATGTCTACTGAGAAGTCCTAATGAGTTCAATTGTACTACTCCAGGTGAATATCGTGCACAGAATTCTATAACTAAATCATAACTTGGGGGTGAGACAAAGAGATAAATAATCACTATGGATGAGAGCTGGACAAAAAAACCTGACTATGACATTTCACTTACACACACTAAATGATAGGCAACAGCAAAGTTTTGCTTGAACCCTTTTGTAGAAAAATTAAGTTATGCAGAAAGTATTCTTCTAAGCAATTACTGCGAGGTGAGCCTGTCTGACAATGTTTTTAGCCAATGAGAAGTCAGAGCTGTGATGATAAGCAAGTTATTTGACTCCAAGGCAACAAGAATTGCTGATGGGAGAGTCCTAAAGAGATGCTGTTTTCACTTCCCATTGGGTGCACTTTAGAGCAGTGTTTCCCAACCGGTGTTCCGCGGCACACTACTGTGCCGTGAGACATTGGCTGGTGTGCCGTGGGAGGGAGGCGGGCGAGGCGGGCGGTGAGAGGCGGCGGCGGCGAGGATTCGCGTCGAGCCGGGGGCGGCTCCGCGGTGGTGGTGCCGAGCGGCGGGGCAGCGCGTGCAAAAGGGAGGAGGAGGAGGCCGGCATGTCCGGGCAGCAGCAGCAACAACAGCAGCAGCAACTCCCGGCGACGGCTCCTCAAGCCCCGCCGCCGCCCCCTCCTCCGCCCGCCACCACCACAACAGCCGCCGCCGCCTCAGTTGCCGCCGTCCCTCAGTCCCTCGCTCTGCTGCCTCCTCCCACCCCCAAAGCTTGGAGGTTCCCCGGCAAGGGGGAGGGAAAAAACTTTCACTTTCGTGCGTCCCTCCCGGCGTGACGCTGCGCGCTGACGTCACGGGGCGGGGCTTTAATGGTGGTGTGCCGCAAGATTTTTTTTCAGTAAACAGGTGTGCCGTTGCCCAAAAAAGTTTGGGAAACACTGCTTTAGAGGCTTCTGTCTTATTTTCTAGTCCTCAGAATCACCATAGTTTACCCTTCCTTTTCCCCTAGCAACCAGGATGAATCTTTCCCATGGGTGGATTTATCTGAGATCAGGTAGTCCCTAGAAGTTGTTTTCTTAAAATACTACTAGTTTCTTATGTCATTGTTGCATGGCCAAGCCTCCTCTTGTATGAAAATATAATTCTGGGAAAAGCTTCACCAAGACTGTACTGTCCAACTGTCTAGTTTCTACAAAGTTCAGATTGTTTTCCAGTTGCTCTTGCTTCATGCCTTTGTAGTTTGGTGAGCATTTGAGGTGAGGTGATGAAACAAGCCAAAGTTAGAGGAGAGTGATGGGTTCAGATGTAACACCCAGCCATAGTTGAATCACACCAAAGTTCACAAGCCAACCATAGATTCTGACTGTGGTTTGTTGGCAGCAAACAAACCATACTTAAGCTGTTGGGCAGGATTAATACATAATGCCACACTATAGTTTAATACACCATGGTTTTATGTGAGAACTACAGGCCAAAGTTTCATTATTCCAAGACTCTAGTGCTAGTATCTGTTCTGCAGAAGTTGACTCAACCATTACTTTTCAAGATTACTTCATGCTACACTTTCACCAGAATACCCTCAATTTTTTAAAGCATCAATTTCAGAAAATATGCAAGGCAGCTCCATAAATTGTAAGAGCAAAAAAATGATATGCACAAAGAGGCCCTAGCACTAAGCAAAAGGAAAATCCATAATTGATATTTATCTGTATAATTGTTTGATAAGAATGTATTATTTTGATTTCTGGTATTTCTTGAGATCCCACATACAGCAAGTAAATTACTGAGGACTGAAGCTTTTTCAAAAGACAAAGAAGTAGTCTTTAACCCAGCTTGACATTTCACACAAAGGAAGTTTTTATGCACTGAGGTATATGACATGCAAAAATTACAGGTAGAAATTTTTAATTGGACAGGCCTTCAGCTGAACGCATGCTGCATTTAAAGCGTATAAACTTTTGAGGGAGAAATAAAATATTCACCTTAAGTACCCTATAGTGTTTGCCATTCAGTCTTACTGGCTATCCAGTAGCCAGCACAGTAGCTTAATTAACCAATCTTCCAAGCAGAGGCATAGGAGCAGGCCTACAGAAAAGAGACCTCTTAAGTATTGTTTACAAGACTGCAATCAATTATTTGCAGCTACGGAAAATGCCCAGCAGCCGAGAAAGAATAAATATGGGCCTTACAGGAAATGGGCATTGCATTCAAGTACAAGGCTCGGCCATCCAAATGGACCATCCTACCTTTGTATGCTGGGGAGGTGGGGAAGGGAAAGGCAACAACCACCACCACACAGCAACACAAACCGCACACATGCGGCATCATGGTAATAAATCCCGTCTGTTAAGGGCTCGTCCCTCCTAGGGAAGAGATTAGGTTGCTAATTCCCTTCTGCTTTCTGGTTGGAGGAGCAGGCAACCCCGCTAGCCTTCGCCCTCGTCGCCCCTGCCTCCCACCCCCATTAACACTCCTCCGCAAGGCGATGGGCAGATGCGCCAGCCTGTGTGCTTGTGTGTGTACGTACCACTGCTACCCTCATGTATTATGCACATACACACAATTCCACCCCCACATGCACGCGCACACACACAAAATACGCACACTGATGGGGGGGGATGGAAATCACACCACACTCCCATACACAGCACAACAACAGACTGACTCACGGCGATGAAACCCACGTATATAGATAGCGCTCGTTGTCCCCACCCTTATAAGCTCCAGTTGGGACGCGGGTTTCGGAGCGAACCTCCCTTGTGGAAACACAAAACAAGCTCCGGGAGTCCCAGCCACCCGCAAGGTACGAGATTCCCCCTTCCCTTCCCCCTCCCCGCAATAAAAAACACACAACACTCCACCCTTCTCCTCACAAAAGCAACATGCCTCCCAATCCACAGGCGAGGCAGGGCCCCAATCCCGCCACGGCCATATTTCTACCACCACCTTCTCCACCTCCCATTGTGTACCGTTCGAGGAGGAACCCCCCCCCCCAAACCTCCACAGGAACCCCGCGCCGCCAACCGCCAACCCGGCCCCATCACACACCCGCGCGCGCCTGGCTCTCGTGAGGCGGCCGTACCTTGAGGGAAGGAGGGAGGTCTCGCGCGCGGGGAGAGGTCGCGGCCGACTCCGGCCTTGTCCTTCTCTCTCGCTGTGGCGGCGGCGGCGGCGGCGGCTGAGGAGGAGGGGGAGGGGCGCAGGTGCCTCGCGGGGGCAGCAGGAACCGGGAGGGAAGAGAAGGAGGAGGAGGAAGGAAGGTGGCGCTGCTGCTGAGGCGGCGAGCGGGCGAAGGGAGGCGAGAAAGGCAGAGCGAGAGAGAGAAAAGAGGGAAGGGGAGGAGTCTCCGCGGCTCCTGGCCGGCGCAGGGAAATAAAAGAGGGCGGACGGCGCTTTCGCGGGGTCGACAACAGGCGCCACGGAGCCGTCGCCTCTCCTGAGGCAAAGATGGGGGAGAGAGAGAGGGCGAAGGACTGCCGGGAGGTGAGGGACCAGCGGCGGAAGTCTCCCCTGTGGCGGCGGCGGCGGCAAGCGGAGGCGGCCTCCCGCCTCGCTCCCGTCGCCCCGCCTCACAGGCAACGGCCGCAGTTAGCTGCGCCGGCCGGCGGCCTAGGAGGGGCGGGGCTACGCCGAAGTGGGCGGAGACGCGCCCACGAGCCAGCCGGCCATGAGGAGGGCTTTTTTTTGTTGTTCTCTCTTCAACCCCCACCCCTCCCCCTCAAAAAAAAAACACCTCCCCTCCCCTGCCAACCTCGAATTCGTAGGCAAAGTGGGCGGTGCCCGAGGGCGGGGGAGGTGAGTGACGCAAAAGGGGGAGGAGCTTCTGGGGCGGGCAGGGCCGTGAGAGAATCCGCGGCGGGGGCAGGGAAAGGGCACACGAGCTGGTTGTGTGGAGTCTCTTCTCCGGGAGCCGCCTCTCTCTCCTCGCCTTGAGGGATGGGCGTCGCGGCCAATCAGCAAGCGCGCAGGGAGGACGTAGGCAAGGTGCTACGTTACGAGGGAAGCGGTGGGAAAGTGTGGGTTCCGTGGGAGGCGTGCAGTGGTTGCGCTGACTTTTACCCGGCAGCGCAGAAGCATCTGGCTCCGTTTGCGCTGCTTGTTTGGAAGTGTCCCAAATAACCAGCCTTCCTATGGTTGATGGTCAGCCAGTTCCTACTCAAGAGTAGACCCACTGAAGTTCTAGAGAGAGGGAGGGAAGTTTTCTATCAACTCTTTATCATGTTCATGGTTACCTAAAAAGCTTCAAATTTTTTAAGCTTTCCTCACTGGGGAGTTGCTCCAATCCCTCGATCATTTAGGGAGCCCTTTTCTGAACCTTTTCCAGATCATCTATACTGTGATCGGGGAAGAATTGATGCTTTTGAATTCTGGTGCTGGAGGAGACTCTTGAGAGTCCCATGGACTGCAAGAAGATCAAACCTAGCCATTCTGAAGGAAATCAGCCCTGAGTGCTCACTGGAAGGACAGATCGTGAAGCCGAGGCTCCAATACTTTGGCCACCTCGTGAGAAGAGAAGACTCCCTGGAAAAGATGGAGGGCACAAGGAGAAGGGGACGACAGAGGACGAGATGGTTGGACAGTGTTCTCGAAGCTACGAACATGAGTTTGACCAAACTGCAGGAGGCAGTGGAAGACAGGAGTGCCTGGCGTGCTCTGGTCCATGGGGTCACGAAGAGTCGGACACAACTAAACGAATAAACAACAACAAAATCCTTTTTTGAGATGAACAGAACTGAGAACAGTATTCCAAGTGTGGTTGTGCCATAGTATTATGATATTGGCAGTTTCGTTTCATTCCCTTTCCTAATCATCCCTAACACTGAATTCAACTTTTTCGCTACAACCTCGGTGTTTCATTCCTAAACAGTCACCATCAGTTGAGACCACATTAGTATACATGTGAAATTAGGAATTTTTTGTCCAATGTACACCACTTTACACTTGCTTACATTGAATTGCATTTGCCTTTTACTTCTCATTCACCCTGTTTGAAGATCTCTTTTTGGAGCGCCTGACAATCCCTTTTTTATTTAACCATCCTGAACAATTCAGGCACCCTACTACTCACCCCTAACTCTAGGTGATTTATAAACAAGTCAAAAGCCACAGGCCCCAGTACCAGACCTTTAGGGACTCCACTTTCTGCACCCTTCTGTTGGGATAATTCTCTGCTCCTACTCTGCTTCCTGTTCTGTAACCAATTGTAATAAAGGTGTTAGGTTGGGTGCCAGACTTCTAACTCCTGGATCCAGCAAGTGTTAAAAGCTCAAGCCAGGTTAGCATCCTGGGTAATGGGTCATTAAGAGAACAAAGGATCAAGGGCTTTTGCAAGATGACAAATGCGTAGGGACCCCTTCCCTCAACAGATAAAGCCAGAATTTTAGGGTGTGACCCTAGATGCAAAAGCTGCAGGCTGGGAAGGAAGAAAAGTAGAGCAATGACTGATTTCTGTTTGAACCCAAGGCTGTTGTTATAGGAGAAATAAGACCCTGTAGGGTTACTGTATTTTCTGGTGTATAAGACTACTTTTTAACTCAGGAAAATCTTCTCAAAAGTCGAGGGTTGTCTTATACGCCAGCTACAGCAGCAGTTCCTGCAGCAACTCCCCACCAAAGGATAAAACGACAGCAAATTAAATCAGAGGACACCAAGCTCTCTAGATGAAGCAGAAATACGCTTGAAAATTGGCCCCAGAAGCCCCCGGCCACTGGGACGTGGAGCAGATTTCCGAACCGGACTGGAGACTGATTTTTTTATTTTTATTTGGTGTGCGTTGGAAGAGGGATAGTCTTATATGGCAAGTATATCCCAAACTCTATATTTTAACTGGAAAAGTTGGGGGGGGTCGTCTTATATGCCCAGTCGTCTTATACGCTGGAAAATATGGTATATTGGCCCGGGTAATATTTATGTATAAATAAACCATCTAATGCTATGGGAGCTCTGTTGCGAATGGCAGTGGACACCAGTAATAATTGAGCATGGTGACTGACGGTGGTGTTAGGTCTTTTTTTTATGCTGGAAGTATATATACCATGTTACACTTAACTATTAGCACCTAGATGACAGGTGATCTTCTAGTACTATTGGATAAAAGTTTCTGTACAAACAGCGTAATATTTTATCTGAGAAGTTTTTATTGGTTGTTTTCAGCCTGTTCAATTTACAAGTATTACCCTAAAGAACATCCTTAAGGACCCAAAATGCATCTTCTCCTTTTTAATGCAAGACTGCAAACCATTCAGTTCTCTGGTTTCACAGCAAGGACATTTTGTTTATTGATTTTGAAAAACAAATAGGCTGCTTTTCTGTTCCCCAAAGCGTGTAAAATACTGCTAAATACCCAACAGGAAAATAACGAGAATAAAAATAATAGAAATTTCCATATTTATACAGCAATTTTGCTGGTTGTTTTATGATGTTTTGGCAGCATTGCCTACATACCAATTGCAAAATAAATTAGGCTCTTTTTGTCTAGAAAATAATTTTAGTAGAAATCTCTTTAATACTCCATCTGGGGTTTTTCTTAAATTAATTATTTCCTTGTAGACTGGTTGAATACAGTCTAGAAATGAATATAACGTGCAAATTACATTTATCACAAGCTCCACATATATTTCAGGGTGTTCAACTATTTGTCTTCATAACAGTCAATATTCAGCAGGCAGTTTTGCTCCTGCCTGTTTCTGCTTACTCATCGCATTTTGGCCTTGCAGTGTATCAAGAGAAGAAAAAGTCAGTATCGGAAGGATATAATTCAGGAGTGCTCAACTCAAAAGTTCTTTCAGGACCACCCTTTAAATTTTTACTAAAGACTGCCACATTTTTATGCTGAGCACAAACTATTACAATGTTAACTGTGGAGTTTTTCTTTTTAAACCATTCTCTCAAATGCTTTTTTTTTTTTCTGATGGTGCTCCACATAGCACAAATCTGTCTAAATTGCACCTTTCCGCTTACTCCTTCTCCACTCCATAGTCTGGCATCTATGATCAATTACACACATACATTTAAGCACACTCAACACATGTTTAAAGCACATGGCTTCCTCCAAAGAATCGAGGGAACTGTAGTTTGTTAATGGTGCTTGGTATTGTTAATCTGTGCGAGAGAAATTGGAAGTTCCTGGAATTCTACAAGGGAAGCCATGCGCATACAGCATCCTTCTTAAAGGACTGTCTCACACTTTCCCCTCCATGAATCCATACAGTGGTACCTCGGGTTACAGACGCTTCAGGTTACAGACTCTGCTAACCCAGAAATATTACCTCGGGTTAAGAACTTTCCTTCAGGATGAGAACAGAAATCGTGCTCCGGCAGTGCGGTGGCAGCAGGAGGCCCCATTAGCTAAAGTGGTGCTTCAGGTTAAGAACAGTTTCAGGTTAAGTACGGACCTCTGAAACGAATTAAGTACTTAACCTGAGGTACCACTGTACTGCCCAGCAGTCTGCAGCCACCTTCCATTAGTTTTTCCAATGAGGGCATCTTCACTCCATCTCTTTCCAGTTCATCATGCTTCTGTTAGTTCCTTCAATCACATTTGTGTTTTTGGCAGTCATCTCAATCACTTCCACCTTATTAGTGAGCTAGTTTGGTGTTTTAAAAAAATTGATATACGGTAAATGGAAGCCAGTCTTTTCTTCATAAACAAAAATGTCCAAATATTGGTTCCTTCAAAACAACTTCTTTGTTTTGCAGCGATTTCTAACTTGTTTCCATGATTCTTGCAGGGTGTTTTGATATCTCTGTTGTCAATTCCCACCTCACTTTGCCATTCCTGAAAACTTCACATACCCTTATAAGTATCATCAGTTGTTTTAAAAATCATCTGCCCCATTCTTGCTGGGGGATTCCCGTTTAAAATTTTGTATAGCTTTATATAAAGAAATATTGCATTTAATCTTAAGCATGTGGATTATGAACATGATATCCTTTATTGCAACAGTTCACCAAAACCAAGAGCTCATCCATACTCGCTTAGAAAATCCAGATTTTCAATCGTCGCTGTGTCCTCACACTGCCAGAACCAAGTGGTTTGTATACGGGCTATTTTTAAAACCCGGATCTTCTGTGTCCATCTCCCCCTTATTTATCATTAATATCTTCACCTCTAACCCTGTCTCCATGGAAACTGCTCTTACCTATTGAAGTGAGCATGCTCGATGGAACCTTTTTTCTCCGCCTCCAGGACATGCACAGATTAATCTGCAGATCTGTTTATTGGAAAATAAAATAACTTCCCTAACAACTATATGTGCACAAAGTGGGTGATGTGCAGTTCAACACTCTATTGATGCCAGAGGACTCAAGGGAAAGGATCGATATTAGTGCATGTTAAAAAAAAAGTTTGTTTTTTTTATAAAAAAGAGTGTTTCATTAATGTTGTAGTAAGGCAGCATGGGACGCGGGTGGCGCTGTGGGTTAAACCACAGAGCCTAGGACTTGCTGATCAGAAGGTCGGCGGTTTGAATCCCCGCAACGGGGTGAGCTCCCGTTGCTCGGTCCCCGCTCCTGCCAACCTAGCAGTTCGAAAACACATCAAAGCGCAAGTAGATAAATAGGTACCACTCCAGCAGGAAGGTAAACGGCGTTTCCGTGCGCTGCTCTGGTTCGCCAGAAGCGGCTTAGTCATGCTGGCCACATGACCTGGAAGCTGTCTGTGGACAAACGCCGGCTCCCTCGGCCAGTAAAGCGAGATGAGCGCCGCAACCCCAGAGTCGGTCACGACTGGACCTAACGGTCAGGGGTCCCTTTACCTTTACCTAAGGCAACATCAATCAATTCCAACAAAACTCACAGAGTGTTACATGCTTATATTGGTCACATAAAAGAAAGAAGAGGAGCAAGGAAATTGTCAAATAACTAAATCATTGAACACATTTCCAAGGCCTCAGCTATCCATGACATAGCATCTCCATAAGTAAGCATTGATACCTGGAGGTCTCACATTAACATCAGTTCTATTTGTATAGCTGATATATGATTGTGTTTAGTTTGGCTTTTAAGAACCCCTTTTTTTGTGTGTGTTATTAAATGCTTGGCAAGAGACAAATCCCAAACTTTTTTTATGCTCTTGGGTTGGATCCAGAGCTGCGTTTAATAGAGCTCTACTAGCTAGATGCTCCATTAGGAGGAAGAGGTGGTTTTCAAACAATGCTTCTTCCCCTATTCCTCTGCCCAAAATCCATTCTGGTGGTGATAGAGAGAACTGCCAGAAGAAGAAGGGGCCGCCAAAATCACTGCTGACCCATCCTCCTGCAGGTAAAGGTAAAGGGACCCCTGACCATTAGGTCCAGTCGTGACCGACTCTGGGGTTGCGGCGCTCATCTCGCTTTATTGGCCGAGGGAGCCGGCGTACAGCTTCTGGGTCATGTGGCCAGCATGACTAAGCCGCTTCTGGCGAACCAGAGCAGCACACAGAAACGCTGTTTACCTTCCCGCTGGAGCAGTACCTATTTATCTACTTGCACTTTGACATGCTTTCAAACTGCTAGGTTGGCAGGAGCTGAGACCGAGTAACGGGAGCTCACCCTGTTGCGGGGATTTGAACCGCCGACCTTCTGATCGGCAAGTCCTAGGCTCTGTGGTTTAACCGACAGCGCCACCCGCATCCTGCAGGTGGGGGCATCTAATTAGCTGACAGGGCGCATGAGCGTAGCCAGGGTTTTCGTTGGGACGGCAGGACTTTGTTAGGGGGGACAGGACTCTTGTTAGGGGGGGGCAGAACCAATGTGATTGGTCAGTTAAGTGATTTTATTGTTTTACTTGATCTTGGGGGGGGGGGAACCTGCCCCTCCGCCACCCCCCCCCGGCTACGCCCATGACAGGGATTCTTTGCGAGACCTTCCTTCATGGAGACAGGTGTCCAATCTTTGGGTATTTGAAATTCTCCTAAGAGAGGCAGAAATAGACAGAGAGCAAATAAACATGGTTTATTGTTAAGCAAGACTTAACTTGCTAGCTTTGGAGCGGTGGTACAGCCTATAGTTAGAGTACTAAAGTGGGGTTCCAGACACTCTTCTTCTAGAAAAATAGCAATACACACACATCCTGAGCCTAAGATGGAGGCGTTCACAGCATTAACAGCAGAAAAAGGTCTTGTTTCCCCCATTCCTGCAGCCTTGGATTCAAACAGAACTCAGCCATTACCCTGTCTCTCACTCTCCCCAGCTTGCTGCTTTTCTTCTAGCTCACACCACTCTCAAATATCTGTTCTTAACTCTGGCTTTGTCCTTCTAATGATCCATGAGTTGATCGATTTGCCGCCCTCACACAGATCTACTTCCTTTGTTCCCCATAATGGCCCATCACCTAGGCAATCACTTCCCCAGGAGGCTAACCTGGCTATTCTGATAATTAGAAGGGGGCCCAGGCATTAGAAGGGTCTCAGCACACAGCCTACTCCCCACCGCCAACTCATAACAATAAAATAATTGAGATAATACTTTGAACTTACCATGAAGTTACTCAGAAGCATCCACTGCATTCATTTGTACAGCTTCAGAGAGAAATCACTTTTTATTCTGAAGTGTAGCTTGCTTTTCTTCTGGGGTACAAGCAGCTGCAATGCAAGCTTCAAAGCAGCCGCCAGCTGTAGAAATGGCTTTCTACTGCTCATGCGTATCTTTTTCTTGGATTGTGGCCAATATCAGGGCAGCGCAAGTAATGTGAAACCTTGATACATAAAGCTCAAAAGTGCATAATAGGCAGGAGCAGCAACAAATGCATGTAAATACAGTGGCACCTCAGGTTAAGTACTTAATTCGTTCCGGAGGTCCGTTCGTAACCTGGAACTGTTCTTAACCTGAAGCACCACTTTCGCTAATGGGGCCTCCTGCTGCTGCCGCGCCGCCGGACCCCGATTTCTGTTCTTATCCTGAAGCAAAGTTCTTAACCTGAAGCACTATTTCTGGGTTAGTGGAGTGTGTAAACTGAAGTGTATGTAACCTGAAGCGTATGTAACCCGAGGTACCACTGTAATCAGAAAGTTCAAAGCTCTAGGCAGAAGATAAAAGGTAAAGGAGCCCTGACAGTTAAGTCCAGACACGAACGACTCTGGGGTTGTGGCGCTCATCTCACTTTACTGGCTGAGCGAGCCGGCGTTTGTCCGCAGACAGTTTTTCTGGGTCATGTGGCCAGCATGGCTAAGCCGCTTCTGGCGAAACCAGAGCAGCGCACAGAAACGCCCTTTACCTTCCCGCCGGAGCGGTACCTATTTCTCTACTTGCACTTTGACGTGCTTTCAAACTGCTAGGTTGGCAGGAGCTGGGACCGATGAATGGGAGCCCACCCTGTCACGGGGATTCGAACCGCCAACCTTCCGATCGGCAAGCCCTAGGCTCTGTGGTTTAGACCACAGTGCCACCCACGTCCCATGTACAATGGAAGCTTACCCCGTCGTGGAGGCAGAAGATAATATGCTGCAATTGAAAGAGCAGCTACAATACATTCCACACTCATGTACGTTCTGATTAAATCAGTGTACTTTTCAGTGGAGTGCCTCATTGTCAGATGTGTGTGACTGCTTTTGAAATAAATTCAGAAACCCGGAAGTACCCAGGCTGGAAGAGCAAATACAACTGGGTAAATATTAATCAACTCTCCTTTTTAAAAAAATAATAATAAATATGGAAGACGGTAACTTTCGGCCTCTTATGCACATATTATTTCTGTGGGTCTCTGCTCTTGGTTTGGCATCCCAAATGTATACAGCCAAAATTGGGCATTTTTCAGTTCTATTGATTTCAGTGGAAGAGTTCAACACATTCTTACGTCTATTTCACTGGAACCCAATGGAACCCAAAACTACTTAATTAATCATGCCCATATATATATTTTAAGGCACCAGTTTGGTACCTCTGGATATACTTTTCAGGTCTTCCCTACATTCTGGTTGATTTCAGCAAAAGCTCCTGAGAAAAAACAGCAGTAAGCTGGTGAATTCTGTGGAAACTTCCAGGCCTGTTTATTGGGCATTCATCCTGATTTCTTTGCACAAAGGCTATATGATGCTCACCTACACATCCATTCAGATTTGTTTGTGCACAGGATATGTGACATTGCATCAAGAAAATGTTAAGCCACACCTTCTAGTCCATTTTCTGGTCACTTAAAGTAAAGGGACCCCTGACCATTAGGTCCAGTCGTGACCAACTCTGGGGTTGTGGCGCTCATCTCGCTTTATTGGCCGAGGGAGCCGACGTTCGTCCGCAGACAGCTTCCAGCTCATGTGGCCAGCATGACTAAGCCACTTCTGGCGAACCAGAGCAACACACGGAAACGCCATTTACCTTCCCGCTGGAGCAGTACCTATTTATCTACTTGCACTTTGTGCTTTCAAACTGCTAGGTTGGCAGGAGCTGGGACCGAACAACAGGAGCTCACCCTGCCACAAGGATTCGAACCGCCGACCTTCTGATCGGCAAGTCCTAGCCTCTGTGGTTTAACACTTACCTTATCGCAAAAAATCTGATTTCTCTTTTTCTATTTGGGGGGAAATGGATGTGTTCTACAAGAGTGCCAGGGTGTGCAGTCTACTTTAACTGTACAACCAAAGCCTTTTGAATATAGCAGGTCACCTTTTTCCAAAACATGGAGCTTAACGTGCAGATATCAAGCGGCACTGAGGTAAAGCCCTGCTATTATTTCCAGTAATCCTTTGATAGAAATAATATTTTTTTAAAAGATAAGAATTAAAAGATTAGGACCGCTGTGGAGAACCACCCACATACGCCAGCCCTGTCCCATCCAGCTACAACAGGAGGAAGACCAAAGCAACAACTGGTTGAAAAGAGGGGAATGTGGCCTATAGGAAACCTTGGGCAATTTTAAATGTCTTGGGGAGACAGGAGAGGGGAAGTCTAGAAGGGATGGCATAGATGCAAGGCGAAAGGGGACAGATAATCAGCAAAGCAGTGGCACTGACAGGTTTGTGACAGAAACCACGTACTGGTTCTCTGAACCAGTAAGCCTAAATAGCCACGTCCTTGTGCACATTACTGACTCAAAACACAGCAAGGCCATTTCCCCCATTGCATTTCAAGTTGCATTTTTAGATTGCTGTACAGAAAAGGAAGGGGACAGGGATATCTTCACTCAAGGCACATTGCAATATTTGTTTCCCCGTGCTCGCAAACTCCAATCCAACAGTGTTGTCATCTGCGCATACACAACACGTCTGAATGTAGACCCCCCCCCCCAGCTGAACCGCAACCTATGTTTTCATATTGGATAGAAGCTGGTTTGAGAGGAAATGCATCAAACTAGGGTGTTTCTCAAGAAACTACAGGATACGTATGGATTGTGGCTGATGTCATGTGTACTTGGCTTGACATACCAGTGATGGGAGCGCAGCGAAGCCGGAGTAAATGGTAATGTGTACACAGCCAAAGTTGCCACTCCAAGAATAGGATAGCGGAGTCAAATGAAGTCTGGAGAAGGAATCTATAGCTATTCCAGTCAGGTGGGAGGCACTTATAAGCAGCCTCTCTGGTTTAAGCAAACCTGTCTCTGCCCCCCAAACTCAATGTCTTGGGACCCCATTGGCTTTATGGAGATGAGAGCCTTAACCCCTTATGACGACTATCATTGCTCCTCCATGGTACAAGCAACTGGAGGGCTTGAGATGACAACCCCCCTTCCCACTTACCAGGAAAACCCCAAAAAGGAATCAGAAGAGAAGAAAATTAAAACTGAATCCTTAAGGAATTACCGTTGGGGAGGGGGAGGAATCGGCCTCTGATTAGATGCCTCAGTTGCCAGGATTGGGCCTGAGGAGGGATGTTGAGACAGTACCCACTGATTCAACTTGGAGAGAATAATAATAATAATAATAATAATAATAATAATAATAATCTTATTTATACCCCGCCCATCTGGCTGAGTTTCCCCAGCCACTCTGGGCGGCTTCCAACAAAATATCAAAATACAATCTTGCGAGCTGCTGTCTTCTACAGTGAGTGATGGAAGAATGGTTGACGTCCTCTTACCAGGGGATAGTTGTCGAAATATAGCAATCCAATTGGGTATTCCTTCTGCCACTGCCTTTACATCTAACTATTAAAAACTGTTCTAGTTAAGGGAACCCTTTCTGACAGGTGCATGGCCATAATTTACTTTTTAAAGACAACATTGCCACGTTGGTACCACTAATCACTTTACATGCTCAGGAACGCCAGAAGCTACTTTGTCCTAGGATGAATGGGAAATGGCTGCAATCCAGTGCACAGTTAAGCATGCTTAACTCCCATTGTGCCCCTTTTCTTTCCATGGGACTTAAGCATGCTTAATTGTGCACTGGATTGCTGCCAATGCCTCATCCTGGATCCTATTCAAGAAAACACAATAACCAACTCTGCTCCGATTATAAAACAGAGCACAAATAATGAGAGATCTCTTTACTTCATATATACCTCGAACAGCAACGTGCCTTTTGATCACCCTGGCTTCTGTGATCTAAATTGGTCATGGAAAACTAGTGATTTGTGAAGTGCAGCATCATTTATTGTCACAGAAATTAGGTTCATATGCATCTTCATTCTCTACAAGGAAGAACAAGACATTTTAATGTAATACTGACTGTGGGGATTATAAGCACTATAGCACAGCCAAGGACATTTATTATGAATCATTTATCTGAAGGGGGAGGGGTGGAATAAATTCTTGTAGATTAAACTGATAAATAGGGTTTTAAACAAGATGCTGGGAGAATGTGCATGTTAGTTGTCTCTGATGAAGAAAAATCAATGCGGATTTTGCTATTGTATCCAGTTAATTGAGGAAAGACCTAATTGAAAGTAAAAAGGTAAAGGGACCCCTGACCATTAGGCCCAGTTGTGGCCAACTCTGGGGTTGCGGCGCTCATCTCGCTTTATTGGCCGAGGGAGCCGGCGTACAGCTTCCAGGACATGTGGCCAGCATGACTAAGCCGCATCTGGCGAACCAGAGCAGTGCACGGAAACGCCGTTTACCTTCCTGCTGGAGCGGTACCTATCTACTTGCACTTTGACGTGCTTTCGAACTGCTAGGTTGGCAGAAGCAGGGACCGAGCAATGGGAGCTCACCCCGTCGCGGGGATTTGAACTGCCGACCTTCTGATCGGCAAGTCCTAGGCTCTGTGGTTTAACCCACAGCACCACTCACATCCCTAATTCAAGGTAGCTTTCAATTTTAAAACACTATCGAACTGCAGAAAGTAACAGTAAAAGCAACAGAATAAACCAGGGCCGCTGACTTGCCCCCCACATTGAGGGGGCTCAGTGTCACAGGATTCGTCCCGTCTTCACCCGGTGGGCCAGCGCTGGCCCGCCGGCAACAGGGGCAGTGGAGGGCGAAAACTGCCCACCTCTTGCCGCCCCGAATGGGCCAGCGCTGGCCTGGGGGCGGTGGGGGATTGTGACCGCCTCAATATTGGGGAGGGCTCGCCCCCCTTGCCCAGAAATATTGAGGGGGCTGGAGCCCCTTCTGCCCCCATATTTGGCACCCCTGGAAGAAACATAAACAAAGGCCTTAGCTAAAAAACATTTTTTTGAAGAAGAAAAATCACCAAAATAGTCGATGTCTACTTAAAAAGCCAAGGGATGCGGGTGGCGCTGTGGGTTAAACCACAGAGCCTAGGACTTGCCGATCAGGTGGACGGTGCTTCGAATCCCCGCGATGGGGTGAGCTCCCGTTGCTCAGTCCCTGCTCCTGCCAAGCTAGCAGTTCGAAAGCACATCAAAGTGCAAGTAGATAAATAGGTTCCGCTCCAGCGGGAAGGTAAACGGCGTTTCCGTGTGCTGCTCTGGTTTGCCAGAAGCAGCTTTGTCATGCTGGCCACATGACCTGGAAGCTGTACGCCGGCTCCCTCGGCCAATAAAGCGAGATGAGCGCTGCAACTCCAGAGTCGGTCACGACTGGACCTAATGGTCAGGGGTCCCTTTACCTTTACCTTACTTAAAAAGCCAGTGATCAGGGTTGCTTTCCCCAGGTGTTTTGAACTATAACGCCCATCAATTCCAGCCACCTTGGGGCTGGTGAGGTTGTAGTCCAATATACCTGTAGGACATCAGGTTGTGAAAGGCTGGTTTAGGGGGCCACATACATGCCCTTGAAGACACAGCCCTGTTCAGTGCACTGCCACTGCTCAGAATGTGGCTTTTTGTCTTGTGCAAACTGCAGCACGGTGGCTGAGAGATCAAGGTTTTTGAGCAGAATTGTTATCGATGGATAGGATAGCAAGTGATGGGAGCCTCTCATCCGTCACGCTAGATTGCAAGTGCGTTTTGACGTGATCCTGTTATGAGAAGCTACGCTGGCAACTGTAAACTGGAAGCGTCGGGAGAAGGCATGGTGCTATCCAGGGATTTGGGAAGACGTCAGTCATTTTGCGAATGCACGCAGCGCATTTTGTGGCGAGCCATTTCCAGAAGGTAGAATGTGGCCGAGCTCAACACGAAGATCTGCACTACCGATGAGGTTGCCATCAGTGAGGGCTCTGTGTAGATCCATGCAGTGTACATCCATAGTTTTTCAAGGTTGTACAATAATCCCTCTATATTCCTGTGCGCATCAAGCTGCTCAAATCGTTCTTCATTTGTAATGTGAGCAGTGTTGACAAGACTGTTAGAGGACTCGTGTTTGATGATTTCTATTGCATTCCTCATTGTGAGTCTGACCCAATATGTATTGCTGCCTGAAAGATTTGGGGTATAAATCCTATTTTCATCTGTGTCCATGTTCCAGAATTTCCACACAGACAAAAAGACCTCCCCTTTTGGTAAGAAATGTAATTTGGTAAGATTTATTATAGCTATCTGGTAGTCACTGGAGTGTTACCCCAGGGAGCCTAATCAGATTGGTCTCGTTTACATGTGATACAGCAATAGTCTTTCCAAGTCTTATTTATTCATCCAGTGGAGTAACAGATACTCTTCATTTTGAGTGTGCAAAAATGTTCCATTTTTAGATGTTTCGTGATTTAAATTTTAAATCCATACTGTTTTCACATAGTGCTACAAATAGACTGACTTAGTTTATAGGTTATTTTGCTTTAAATATATATATAAGGTATATATCAGGCTACACACCCCAAATTAGTGACACACCAGGAGTCATTGCCAACCTTATACTGCAATGGAGTCTGTGTGGGGCTCCCTCTGAAGGCAGAATCCTGCAGCCTGCCTTCTGCTGACATTACGTATGGATAGAATATTATGTCAATTTTATCTCATCTTGACTGAGTAGTTGCTGATAAGTCTCTGAAAGCAGTTAAGACTGTTAGTACTTACCTCTGTATAAAGTAGGTCCATCACACCTAATGGAATACCCACCCCGAAATACCTTGACATCATATGAAGAAGCCATGCCCTGTGTGCCATCAATAATAATAATAATAATAATAATAATAATAATAATAATAATACCCCGCCAATCTGGCCGGGCCTCCCCAGCCACTCTGGGCGGCTTCCAACAGGATATTAAAAACACAATAAAACATTGAAAATTAAAAACTTTCCTAAGCAGGGCTACCTTCAAAGGTCTTCTAAAAGTCAGATACAGTGGTACCTTGGGTTAAGTACTTAATTCGTTCCGGAGGTCCGTTCTTAACCTGAAACTGTTCTTAACCTGAAGCACCATTTTAGCTAATGGGGCCTCCTGCTGCCGCACCGCCGGAGCACGATTTCTGTTCTCATCCTGAAGCAAAGTTCTTAACCTGAAGCACTATTTCTGGGTTAGTGGAGTCTGTAACCTGAAGCGTTTGTAACCTGAAGCGTATGTAACCCGAGGTACCACTGTAGTTGTTTATTTCCTTGACATCTGGTGTGAGGGCATTCCACAGGGCAGGCACCACTACTGAGAAGGCCCTCTGCCTGGTTCTCTGTAACCTTACTTCTCGCATTGAGGGAACCACCAGAAGGCCCTCTGCGCTGGACCTCAGTCAGTTATTTCAAAAAGTAAATACCAGGAAAACCCCAAAAGTTGTTGAGCTATTTTTTTAGGAAGACCCCCACAATTGTTGCACTTGCCTACAATCCAGAACAAGTCCGGATATGCTCCCAGCAATGAACCACCTGGCTGAAATTGAGGGGGCTTGAATAGGAGCTTTCCAAATTTTTCATGTTGGTGACCCATTTTGGACATGAATCATTTTCACGTCACATTAATTCCATTTTACTAGCAAATCGGAGGTTAGACTAAACCCTTTCCAGTCCTAGGAGGAGTGTGGGGAGCGTTCGTGCGACACACCTACACACTTCAGCCAACACACGAACGTGTCGCGACACACAGTTTGGAAAGCTCTGGCCAGCGCAGAGGGCCTTCTGGTGGTTCCCTCAATGCGAGAAGTAAGGTTACAGAGAACCAGGCAGAGGGCCTTCTCAGTAGTGGTGCCCACCCTGTGGAATGCCCTCACACCAGATGTCAAGGAAATAAACAACTACAGTGGTACCTCGGGTTACATACGCTTCAGGTTACAGACTCCACTAACCCAGAAATAGTGCTTCAGGTTAAGAACTTTGCTTCAGGATGAGAACAGAAATTGTGCTCTGGTGGTGCGGCAGCAGGAGGCCCCATTAGCTAAAGTGGTGCTTCAGGTTAAGAACAGTTTCAGGTTAAGAACGGACCGCCGGAACGAATTAAGTACTTAACCCAAGGTACCGCTGTATCTGACTTTTAGAAGACCTTTGAAGGCAGCCCTGCTTAGGGAAGTTTTTAATTTTCAATGTTTTATTGTGTTTTTAATATCCTGTTGGAAGCCGCCCAGAGTGGCTGGGGAGGCCCGGCCAGATTGGTGGGGTATAAGTATTATTATTATTATTATTATTATTATTATTATTATTATTGGCACACAGGGCATGGCTTCTTCATATGATGTCAAGGTATTTCGGGGTGGGTATTCCATTAGGTGTGATGGACCTACTTTATACAGAGGTAAGTACTAACAGTCTTAACTGCTTTCAGAGACTTATCAGCAACTAGTCAAGATGAGATAAAATTGACATAATATTCTATCCATACGTAATGTCAGCAGAAGGCAGGCTGCAGGATTCTGCCTTCAGAGGGAGCCCCACACAGACTCCATTGCAGTATAAGGTTGGCAATGACTCCTGGTGTGTCACTAATTTGGGGTGTGTAGCCTGATATATACCGTATATATATTTTTACCATGTGTTTAATTCTGGAATGTTTCCAAGTAACTCCCGTGTAACTTTGGTCACATGGGAGGTATCCTATTTCATTCTTCATTTTGCTTTGTGTGTGAGTGACTTGCCTGTACTAGCTGCATCTCCATGAACACTGAAGAAGAGAAGGGCTTGGCTTTGGATTTGACATCCCGCTTTATCCCCCAAAGGAGTCTCAAAGCGGCTAACATTCTCCTTTCCCTTCCTCCCCCACAACAAACACCCTGTGAGGTGAGTGGGGCGGAGAGACTTCAGAGAAGTGTGACTAGCCCAAGGTCACCCAGCAGCTGCATGTGGAGGAGCGGAGACGCGAACCCGGTTCACCAGATTACAGGTCTACAGCTCTTAACCACTACACCACACTGGCTCTCCGTGTTAGATAACTCTCTCCCTTAAGCGCAATAGAGGAGAGGAGAGCTACTGTATCTTTGTGAATGTATGTGACAGAAAGAAGTACGGAAGTTGATGTTCTCCCAAAGAAGCAGTAAGGAGAAGTCTACTGAAAGGAGGAAGTGGAAACCTCTCAGAAGGAACCGCATGGCCTAGATGGGTCACATACAGAAGGCTGAGTGCAAGTACTAGAAAGAGAGAAAGAGACTGTTCATTTGAATGTTAAAGGAAGAAGCTGTAATCTTCAACTAGAAAAAACGAAGCCCATGCTTGGATAAGCATGTGAATGTAAATACAGTGGTACCTCGGGTTACATACGCTTCAGGTTACATACATATGTTTCAGGTTACAGACTCCGCTAACCCAGAAATAGTGCTTCAGGTTAAGAACTTTGCTTCAGGATAAGAACAGAAATCATGCTCTGGCGGTGCGGCAGCAGCAGGAGGCCCCATTAGCTAAAGTGGTGCTTCAGGTTAAGAACAGTTTCAGGTTAAGAACGGACCTCTGGAACGAATTAAGTACTTAACCTGAGGTACCACTTCGTTAGTTCTGCAAGTAAAGGCTTTTTGCTTTATCAAGTGTTTGGACGTTATTTTAATTTCAAAAAAAAAGAAAAAGAAAATGCACGTGATTTGGCTTCCTACCTGCAGTTTAGTTACTCTGTCAACACTGAGCACCTCCCTGTTCAATTGTGATCTCTAAATGGTGGTCTTCCTTTGCAGGCAGAACTTCCTTACACACCGTAGTTCTATCTTCAGAAATGTTCCGCTGTTTTCACTGACATTTCTTTTAGGACTGAGTGGTTTCTCAATTGCTTTGCATTGCTCAACTCGGGAACTGCGGGCATATACGATGTACACAAGGGTCTACAACTCCCAGAGCCAAGGGTTGAGGTTTCCTGTGCTGGAAATCTAGTGTCTGGCCCCATCTTCTTCTCCTGCTCCAAAGGATAAGGTATAATCCATCTCATTATCTTTATTCTTGCCTGTGCCTACTGTTTCCAACCATGGCTCATAGTCATCAGTAACAGCTTACTTGCTTTGCCTGTGGTGGGAACCAACAAACATGTTCAAGCGATCACTGCAGGTTTCATGGTTATGTGGTTGACAGTCAGTCAAGGTTTATATACCGTATTTTTCGCTCTATAACACGCACTCGACCATAACACGCACATAGTTTTTAGAGGAGGAAAATCCGTAGGCATGCCACCCGTAGGCATTCCCTCCATAACACGCACAGACATTTCCCCTTACTTTCTAGGAGGAAAAAAGTGAGTGTTATGGTGCAAAAAATACGGTATGTTCCTTCTTGCTGCAGGGCTTTTTCCTGTAGAAAAGAGCCCAGTCGTGTCTATGTGCTACTACCATTGCTGACGTGGATCTTGTTTGCAGTCTGTGCCATTAAATGCTGGTATTTTCCTCTATTTTTTATCCTTCTGGATTTCTCTCCTATGTGCTAAGTAGCATGGATCAATAGTCCTGCTATTCAGAGCAGAGTAGGAGAACTTGAAAATGGGAGGGATGGTTGTTGCCTTGACGTTTTGCCCTGCTGCTGTTAGCCCCAACTACAATGCTTAGACCACAAATATCTGTGGCTATTATGTGAAATCTCTTTGTCTTTTTCCACTGTATGGTATCCATAAACTCATAGTACGGTTAATATGTTTATGTGTTGTGACATTTCGGTTGGCATTATAAAGGTATTGTGAATTTTGGAATTGTTCTTAATGGGTCAGCCTTTGCTATAATAATAATAATAGTAATAACAATATGGACATTAAGCATCAGCAGTGAGATGGCTAGAAATACAGCCAAGAGCAGAAGGCGCCTCTTTACGTCATATCAAATCTAATTGAGGAGGAATCCTATTACACAGTCTTGTTTCATGCTGATGCCTCAAACAAAATGGGCATGCATTTCAAACTTCTGATTAGCTTTGTGTCACTGAAGGAGAAAGCAGACTCACAGTCACTGATATAGCTACACATCTCAAAGCTACCTCTATGGAACCAGAGTCTGACCTAGATCACAATAGTCATATTAATCCTAGGAGGCCTATGCAGACAGCTGTCACTTCCCTTTGTTCTGCTGCTTAAGGCCCCATTTAATTATTTCTTGGTGATGTGTGCCTTAACATCTGCTCTGGTATTGTGTTGCAAACGTACGGTATATTCAAAGTGATGAATTTACACACACAAACAATATCTTTGTTCCGACAGTGCAGAGTTTAAAGCAGCTCACAATAACAGCAAGGCATTAAATATTAGCAAACAGCATTTCCATCAGTGCAATCATCTTCAAAAACACACAATAGCATATACATAAATCGAAAACAAACAATGAACTCAAATGTAGTTCAATACAAATTCATTATACTTTAAAAAAACCACCAAGAGTTTATCAGAAATGGCACTGGACAGGTGCTTAACAGCAACTGACATAACCCCTCTAGGAAGGTGATAGATGATAGATAGATAGATAGATAGATAGATAGATAGATAGATGATAGATAGATAGATAGATAGATAGATAGATAGATAGATAGATAGATAGAAAAGTACACACACAAATACAGAGAGAGACTTGCTTTAATAAAATTGTTTTTGTTTTGTTTTTCTGAGGGAAGTTGCTGGTTTATTTTTATTTTTTTTAATAACTTTTTTTTCAAAATTAAAACAAAACATATTATCCAGAAACATATCATCCTTATCCCCCCCATTTTTCCTCCCTCCCCCCATAGAACCCACCCACCCCCCGACTTCCCTCAGTTCCAGTCTTTGATTTCTCTAAAAGTGCTGTTTTCTGCACGTTACACAGTTGTATAGATCCTCAAACTATTTAGCTGATTATTATCAATTAAAAGTTTGTGAATGTTTATCCAAAGCCAGCCAAGGAGTCCAGTTCACTTTGTTGCATCTTCAAATACCTTGTAAAGGGTTCCCATTCATCTTTAAAGTCCCGATGCTTTCATAAAATTGGTATTCCTTTTATATTTTATTACTGAAGCCACAAAGAATACACCTGAATCTGTCTCTACTTGCCAAAGGAGATGTAAAGAGAAGCTCTTCCTGTTGTAGCTTTCTCAGGGCCAAACAAGAAGAAAACCAGAAAGTTGCAGCCTAGTCCTTAAAAGAATAATTCCCACGGGTCCACCAAAGAGGGGCAAGTTCCATGTCTCTGTGGTCCTGTGCTCTATCATTTCCCACTCAACAGAATGTCGGTTGGGAAAGCTACTACAAAGTCAAACTAAAATGACTGAAAACAGATGTTGACGCACATGTTGTAAATTAGGTGTCCAAGGAGATGTCCAGACCGGGGGCGGGAGAAGCAAGAAGTGTTGCACACAGCCATCACAGGGAAATTCCTCCTTAGGTTTACTCTGCAGATAAAGAATGAGCACATTAAAACATGCCTTATAGCTAAGTAAAACCTAACATTGTGGGGCCTTTTATTTGTTTTATTGCAAACTGGCTAACATGGTAGTGATGCGTCTTCTGAGCTTTCCAATTCAGCTGGCTATAGCTGCAGCTAAAAAGAACCTGATGCTTAGTTGACTGATGTGAACCACTGACAGGCATGCTAGGTTCCACCCAACATTGTGGGTGCCCAGCGCATGCATAGTTGTCAACCGTCCCTTATCTGGCGGGAAACTCCCTTATCCCAGCGACGTGCCCCTCTGCTGTCCTGGATAGATGATTTCCCGTAAATTTCCCGGGTTTCAAAGGAAGCAGCTCCTCTCCCTCCCTGCCGGCCAAGGGAGGAGGGAGGCTCCAACTGTGTTGCTTGGCTGCGTTGTTCACCCAATAAGGAGTCTAAGAACGACTGGGGGGGTGGAGCTTGCATGCCTTGTGCCGTTCAAATCGGCCGCGTTGCCTGGGGACTCGCCTTTGCTCAGCGCTTCCCAGCGGAGAGGTGACGGTGGTTTTCCTTGCTGCATCCCCTTTGCCGGGTTGCTGCACTGTGGGAACTACCGCTTGAGGCTTCGTTTGGCTGCTGGCTGCGCTTTCTGCCTTTGGCTTGGAGGGGCTCAGAAGTTGAAAATACCTGTGCTCGGAATCGGGTGGATACATCATCAACGGCCCACTCACCCTTGCCGGGGAAAAGGTCTGTCTGGAGCGGGGGCACACGGTGGGGGGGAAAGGAAATCCCTTATTTTCGAGGCTGCTCGTCCCTTATTTTCAAATCTGTAAGTTGACAGCTATGGGTGCATGTGTGTGACGTCGTGCATGCATGTAACATTACACGTTGTTGCAGCAGCGGGAAGGCCTGATGGAGTGCCTCCGACATGGCAGAAGGGCCCAACTGGGTGCCCCACCGCAGCATGCAACGTGTTGGTCACCCAACCGGGCATCTGTTATGTATTCAGTGGTTTGTGTTTGCCTGAGCTTGAGTCTGGACTAAGGATTCTGAGCCCATGTGTTCTGATTCAATACATGATATCCAATCACAGAACATTTCAGGATTTGGGCCTCTGCCATTGGCCCTTAAACTCTGACTTACGATTCTCAGCTTGGAAGTTTAGACAGCCAATCACGTTGGGAGTGGGAGTGGCCCAGGCCTTCAGAAATGTATATAAGCTGTCGCTTTGCCCCTGTTGTTTAGTTCTGTTAGTTCAATAAAGGTTTTTGCTGTTATCACTGTCTTGCCTTGTGGGAACCCACCTACATTCAGCATAAAAAAATTGTACGTGCCCCCCCCCCCCCAAAAAAGAAACCACTGCCTATGAGCACTGAAATAAGCCTAGTAAAGAGCCAGCTTTCTTATTTCATCACTTTAAGATCCTGTACCTATCTTGAAGGAGAAACTGAAGATGCAAACCTCATCCAAGCTGCAGTTGCAGCCACATAGTTACTCATAATGATGCTCTTGGATGAATCAAAAGAGGCATCTAGCCAACTCATATGGCGCTGGTGGGATCACTACTTTTATAGTTTGGGAATGGTTCCTCACAGAATCTCTTCAAACCCAGTGACTCTGATTGTAAAAGATCCAGGATTAGTAAGCGTAATGGGAAGTGGTTTGGGTAAGACTTTGTCCGGGTATGTCTGTGTTAGCCAATGGTTATCTGCTCAGCTGCTATCTTTGTAAACGGGCAAGGGCAGCAGAGGCGTGGGAAGTGACTCACACTTCTGTCATCTGCCTAACCGTGAGGAGGCAGTAGGCTCAGCCAGCAGTTTCAGGTTGCTTTCAAGTGATCTTGAGCGTTCATCCCGATTTGTTTCCACAGCGTTTGCAGGGAGGTTAGATAGTGTCAGCTATCTACTGAGCATTCCTTCGGAATTGTTTGTGGAGATGTTATATGGCACGGGCACTGGGATGCCCCCAAAGTCAAGGAGCAGGGCAGCACGAGTGTAACATCACGGCCTAGCAGAAGGTTGCACCAGCCTGTCCCATGTCAGGAAATGCCACACAGACCAATGCAGCCTTCTACTAGGCTCTGGCGGTCCCCACAGTGTCAGGAGACACTGCTGGGCCTAATGAGGCCTGGTGTGAGGCCTAGCAGAAGGCTTCACTGTCTTGTGCTGTTAAGTTGTGGGTGAACATAACAGACGACACAGCGATTCTTCAAACAGCTCTTGTTCATTCACAGGCCAGAACAGAACTGAACTGAAGGGTTCAGCCAGCCTGCTTATATCCACTACAACACAACTGTAACAACTTTCTGTAACTATCCAGTCACTGAACGTCACTTTCAATCCCTCATTTGCATATGTGAAACTGAGTGAAAACTATCTGCAGTATCCCCCTGCTGGCCCAGGGTGAGAACTTCATTACATAACATGTGCAGTGTTAGAAAATGGTGCCCAGGCCGGTCTGACCTCTCTCAGCATTTCAGCCTCCTCTTCCCCCTCAATATTCAGGAGGCTGAGCTAAGGAGTATTGAGAAGACTGACGACACCTCTGCTCTCTAGAGTTGGCGCCCCAGTTATATGGCATTGCAGCAAGCGGCTGTTCTCCCACACTTTCCAGTGCTTTTAACTAAAACTATCCTTACTGCAAAAAGTACATCGTGGAGCAGGTTCATCACCATGCAAGAGCACCAAATCAGCTTTCCTGTGCAATCTGAATTTGCCCATACGTGACTGAATCCATCCCAAAATAGCCACAGTCTGGAAGCACCCTTGGATTCAAACTGAGTCAGACTGAGAAGGCAGACACAGAAAACTGAGGTGCTTCTGTGGAAGAATCCTATGCTACTGATGTCCCACTAGAAACCTAATGTGGGAGTATTGTCAGTTTTGAGGGCTCAGTCCAGACTTGTGCTTGCACTGTGCCTAAAAACCATGGGCCTGATTCTGTGCTTTCTAGGCACAGGTCCAAGCAGTTTTACCTTTGCCCCATGACTTTCCCCTGGAAAACCTGCTCTTTAGTGCTAAATCAATGCAAATGTCAATCCGGAGGAAACCCAAATTGCTGTTTGCTCCGACTGAGCGCTAAAGAGCAGTTTTCTCTGGGGGAAAGCAGTGGTACAAAAGGAAGTGTGGATAAGCCCTGAGTGTTAGTGATGTGGATTTTTCTCTTTTGTTGGGCCTCTATCTCTCTGTAAATAAACCAACTATAGCAAAAACATGCAAAGGAAACTGAATTCTGCACCCCTAGAACTTCCACTCGCTTGGAAGTGAGGTGCATGGATAATAATAATAATAATAATAATAATAATAATAATAATAATAATAATTTATTTACACCCTGCCCATCTGGCTGGGTTTCCCCAGCCACTCTGGGTGGCTTCCAACAGGATATTAAAAACACAGTAAAAGATCAAACATTGAAAACTTCCCTAAACAGGGCTGCCTTCAGATGTCTTCTAAAGGTCAGATGGTTGTTTATTTCTTTGACATCTGGTGGGAGGGCATTCCACAGGGTGGGCGCCACTACCGAGAAGGCCCTCTGCTTGGTTCCCTGTAACTTCACTTCTCGCAGTGATTATAACTTCGCTTCTAACATTACTATAATGCAGGTGGCAGTGGGTATATTTAACCGTGGTTATATCTTACCTTGAATCTGCAATGAACTTACGGACACATATATTGGCAATGCACGTGGATCTTGCTGTGTTCAGTCAATTTGATTGAACAGGCATGAGTTCCCCCCCCCCTCCAAACTTTATATTTTGGTTTTAAATATCCACCTCTTTGTTTGCTACACTGTAATTCCACAACAAAACCACTCAGCGTTGTTGCTGACCTTGCATATACTTTGCACTCCGCTGTAAAGCAGATCTTTGAAGCACGTCTGCTGATGGATGTCTGCAGTTCTTGCCATCAAAACATTTGATTTACAGTATCTACCTGAAACTCATGTCATATCCAGCAGTTATGCAGGACTGATCAGACCAAGCAGTTAGTACTGAAAATGCAGGTGTCTTTAGAAAAGATAACCCTATCCTTTTTAAATCTTAGGCTGTTCCTATGCCTCCTTACCTGGGAGTAGGGCTCACTGAACTTGCTCTATTAATGTTGCTCTAGTTGGTATGCAAGAAAAAGCTCTTATTTCATTCCACACCACTCCAGTGATATTTCACTGAAAGTGGATGGTCTTTACTCTTCTACAATCAAACCAAGGCAGGGAGTGCAAATTGCCCATCTGTCCACCTATATAATTTCTATTTTTCCATATGTCGCTGCTGTGTTTTGCCAGATAACACTGCACAGTTTTGAAGTGTCTACTTTGTTTTTGAAAAGAATGAGTCCAATGCTCACATTACCACAGGAGGCCATATGCTGCATCAATCACTACGAGACAGGCCATCTTCAAAGCTCTTGCTAGTGCATTTCCTTCCTAGAAATGAAATGTTTGCATCCTTGTGTGACTTTGCATCTGCCATTTTCAGTACTGCTAATGCTTAAGAAGACCCCCTATGGAGAAAATGTCCCGTTTGCAACTACGTGTAACATTTTACGATGCTCAGTCCCGACATTCTTTGTTTTGATGAAATGTCAGGCTTCAGGTTTTCCCCTCGTCCTCTCATAGCATCGGTGACTTTTACTGCATGCACGACAGCAACCTTATAGAGGATAATGAATATAATGTAACTTAAATAATTATAGACAGGGAACCAGGCAGAGGGCCTTCTCGGTAGTCACACCTGCCCTGTGGAACGCCCTCTCATCAGATGTCAAGGAAATAAATAACTATACAACTTTTAGAAGACACCTGAAGGCAGCCCTGTATCAGGAAGTTTTTAATGTTTGATGTTTAATTAGGTTTTTATAAGTGTTGGAAGCCACTCAGAGTGGCTAGGGCAACCCACTTTCATCATGTAAACAATGCTTACTTTTCTTTTTAGCCTTGTTCTCGTAGTCTTCTTATTTTCCATCTACAATGGAACTTGCATGCCTCCTCACCGCTGCCCCCCTCCAAAGCCTCACTCACGAGAGTTCTATGAAATCTTGCATGAGCTCTATGATATCTTGTGAGATCTTGCCGGAAATCACTGCTCACAACCCTGACAGCGACGGGGCAGGTGAGGCAGCCATGGGGGCACTGTCCTGTGGGCTTCTGCTGCCAGAGGTGGCTGCTTCAGTCTACTTCATCAGCAGGCCAGCCATGGTATTAGCTATAACAACAACAACAACAACAACACATTATTTATACCCCACCATCTGGCTGGGTTTCCCCAGCCACTCTGGGCAGCTCCAAACAGAATATTAAAAGCATGATAAAACATCAAACATTAAAAACTTCCCTAAACAGGGCTGCCTTCAGATGTCTTCTAAAAGTCAGATAGTTGTTTATTTCCTTGACATCTGATGGGAGGGCGTTCCACAGGGAGGGTGCCACTGCCAAGAAAGCCCTCTGCCTGGTTCACTGTAGCCTCACTTCTCGCAGTGAGGGAAGTGCCAGAAGGCCCTTGGCACTGGACTTCAGTGTCCAGGCTGAATGATGGGGGTGGAGACGCTCCTTCAGGTATACTGGTCTGAGGCTGTTTAGGGCTTTAAAGGTCAGCACCAACCCTTTGAATTGTGCTCAAAAATGTACTGGGAGCCAATGTAGGTCTTTCAGGACCAGCGTTATATGGTCTCGGCGGCCACTCCCAGTCATGTGTATATCTTTAAAAATATATGAAGGAGAGTTAGGCAAGCAATATGACAGTGCAGATATTGGGCATGGTTGCATCGGTCCTAGTGCTTAAAAACCACAGACATTATGAGGTTTAGTGGGAAGCCCTGGCTAAGATTTATACGCTCTGAAATGAAATCAGAATACGCTATACAGTAGTCTTGCCCATCTTGGTGACCTCCAGATGTATTTGACTTACATTTCATAGAATTGTAGAGTCTGGGAGTGACCACAAGGATCATCTAGTCCAACCCCCTGCAAGGCAGCAATATTTTGCCCAACGTAGGATTTGAACCCATAACCCTTAGATTAAGAGTCTCATGCTCTACCAACTGAGCTATGTTTTTTGGCTACAACTCCCACCAGTCCCAGCCAGCATGGAATTGTTATGGTTGTAGTTTCAAACATTCATTTGGACAAGTAATAATTACTTGTAATAAAATAATAATAATAATAATAATAATAATAATAATAATAATAATTCCCATTTTAATTTATTTTTGCATTTCATAACAGTAGTGCAATAGGCACTTGAAATTAAGAGAAATCCAAGGAGATCGCTTCCTGAAATACAAAAGCCATATGGAGAGGAACATTATCTTTATGGCATCAACGGGCAATTAGATGGTCACTATTGTGAACCCTGCTATGCATTTCGTCAGGTAAAACCCTGCTTTTGTTGCATGAGGCTATTGTAAGACTACCCAGTAGGCATGGGACACATTATGCAAAGGTTCCCCTCTCAGTTTACAAGGCAAAACCTGGAGCATGGAAGATGCCTTATCTATCTTCCATAAAGCACAATGCAGATTTACAAGGCTCTATAAATGTTTTACAAGGGTGAGGATAAGAATAGCAACAATGAGAAACACGTGCTTCCTAAAGAGGAAAGGCAATGATGACTGAACGATACCCAGAACAGATATGCAATTGACTTGCATTTCTGGAAATGAAAGCTGACAGGGGAAAGAATATGATTTTCCCATTGCATTTGGTATTAACAGGAAGAATGAAATAGTGGCAAGGAAGAATTTACCAAAATAATGCTTCCTTTTCAATGAAGACTCTATTTAGTAATGCAGTATTGGGATTAATGCAGCTATTAAGACACTTACACAATTAGCCCTTATACAATGAGAAATTAGTAGCCGAGAATTTAATACTGCTTGCTTGCAGTATCTTTAGTCCACATTTTCATCAGAATGATCCTTGGGCAGAAAACATCCACAAAGAAACATATCTAACTTTGCATTAATAAAACTGCATTTCTCAACTTTGACATCATGCGCTGATGTATAAAGGGGCAAAATTTGTCATTGTGTAGCTGGTTTTTGTTAAAACACACAACACACACAGAGGGAGTTTTATGTCTTTGCCCCCACCCCATCATGCCTAATCCCAAATAGACTTACTCTGTTCCTGCTGTTTGGAATTGGATAAAAATGACCTGCAAGAGAGATACGTACTGTATGTCTCTGTGTGAAAGGGGGACAAGGAGGGCAGGGACAGATTTGGCACTGTGGAATGGCCGATGCTTCCAAGGTCCCTATTTTCCGGGGGCAGTCCCGGATTTACAGAAGCCATCCTGGTTTCTAATTCGATCTCGGAATGTCCCACTTTTCGTTAGGATGTCCCTATTTTCATCGGAGAAATGTTGGGTGGTATGGGATTATGTGACCTCCAAGCCAAGTAGCAAATATACAACCCTCTATATAACCCTTAGAAGACATCTGAAGACAGCCCCATATAGGGAAATTTAAAAAAAATGTTTAATGTTTCATTGTGTTTTTATATATGTTTGAATCCGCCCAGAGTGGCTGGGGCAAGCCGGCCAAATAAGTGGGCTATAAATAAAATAAAAATAATAATAATAATAATAATAATAATAATAATAATAATAATAATAATAATAATAATTATTATTATTATTATTATTATTACTATTATTATTATTTAAAGGTAAAGGGACCCCTGACCATTAGGTCCAGCCGTGGCTGACTCTGGGGTTGTGGCGCTCATCTCGCTTTATTGGCCGAGGGAGCCAGTGTACAGCCTCTGGGTCATGTGGCCAGCATGACTAAGCCGCTTCTGGCGAACCAGAGCAGCGCATGGAAACACCGTTTACCTTCCCGCCAGAGCGGTACCTATTTATCTACTTGCACATTGACGTGTTTTTAAACAGCTAGGTTGGCAGGAGCAGGGACCGAGCAACGGGAGCTCACCCCGTCGCGGGGATTCAAACCTTCTGATCGGCAAGCCCTAGGCTCTGTGGTTTAACCCACAGCGCCACCCGCATCCCTATTATTATTTAGGACATCCCTATTTTCACTGGAGAAATGATGCAGCGTATGGAATGGTCACACCTGGTAAACTGATTGGAGCTGTAGCTTAAGTTAGAGTATCTGCTCTGCAAGGTGACATTTGCCCTTTTCCCAAGTAGTCAAAATGTCAAAAAAGGGGGCATTTGTATAAGGGATCTAGAATCTTGTGCTTTAATTTGTTAAGCTAATTTGTTGCCTTATTCATATTTATGCAACCCGTTAAATTACCACCAGACAGCACGCACATAGAAAAACGAGAGTTCAGAAACAGGATATAGCCACTTGAGCTTCTAACAGGATTCATATTGTTCAAACCCAGATAAAAACAGGAAAACCTTATCTTTGTGCTCTTAGTTTCATGAAGTACCATCCTTGAAAACTACAGGATGGAATACTAATACGCAGCGGCAGAACTAATCGTAGAAGGAATTTAACAGATGAGATTTCCCAAGCAAATTCTTCCTGTAATTCCTGTCAAGGATTTTGTCATCTGTTGTCGGATATCACATTCAGATACAACTGAAAAGCTTTTCAGAGAGAACATTGCTGGGCAAAGATCCAGGAAAAGACAACATCAGGTCTGCGAAATGGGAAAGTCAGAGCAATCCATTTCCAGCTCATTGACAGGGTGCCCTTCCTGGGAATACTTGGCAAGTGAGCAAAAAGCCAGGTTTATTCTCAGCAGGAACTGAAGAAGGTCTTCGTTCTTCCAATGAGCAACTGGGCTTTCCCTGAGGGGTTCTGGTGGTGCTTAATTTGCTTTTGGGATGTCTTCCTGATATGGTAAAAGCAAATTGCTTTTGTATAAAACCAATCTTTTGCATTTATCCTACATTTAAATCACATGACTTCCTCCAAAGAATTCTGGACGCTGTACAGTGGTACCTCGGGTTAAGTACTTAATTCGTTCCGCAGGTCCATACTTAACCTGAAACTGTTCTTAACCTGAAGCACCACTTTAGCTAATGGGGCCTCCTGCTGCTGTCGCGCCGCCAGAGCACGATTTCTGTTCTCATCCTGAAGCAAAGTTCTTAACCTGAAGCACTATTTCTGGGTTAGCGGAGTCTGTAACCATAGGCGCCGACTCCATGGGGCCTGAGGGGGCCCGAGCCCCCTCAAAAATTCGTTTGGGGGGGCTCTGCCCCCCCAATAATTTAAGAAAATTATTAGGCACCTTGCCAAAAACCGTGCAGGGGACTCCGGCGCGCGCCTCCCAAAGTGACCGGGAGCTCCTGAGAAGGGGCGGGCAGGTCTGTCAGTCAGAGGAAGACCCCCAGCGACGGGACTTTAGAAAGGAATGGAGCCGCGGGGCCGAGGAACAGCGTATTCGTCGCCGGCGAGGGACCGGGGTAAGGGGAGAATGGAGGGGACAGGAATTCCCGCCGCTGGAGCGGGGCTTTTTTTCTGGGTTCGGCTAAGGTGACGTAGGTAGGAGGGGGTGGCCGCCTCCCGGCGCGAAGCCTGGGGAGGGCAGGCCGGTTCTTGCATGCAAAAGCACCACTGCCATCCTGCCGCCAGTATGGACCCCGGTATGGGCCCCCCCAATATTTTTTATAAGTCGGCGCCCCTGTCTGTAACCTGAAGCGTATGTAACCCAAGGTACCACTGTAGTTTCCCATTCACAGAGCTGCAATTCCCAGAACCCGTAACAAACTACAGTTCGCAGGATGCTTTGGGGAAAAGTCATGCATTTTAAATGCGTGTTGGATGTGCTTTAAATGTGTTATGTGGATCTGCCTTCCTCAGATCCGAGGAGACTCCTTTGTATAGTTTTAATTAGACCAGATTGAGTCTTCTATCTAATGTTATACACAAGCTACCATATCTTTACCACGATAAAACCACATTCACCTGTTGTCCCTTGCAACAGAAGGGGATCAAAACAATTCTCTTATTTTTAATCCTCTCTCACTCTATCTCAGTCAGGCAGCTTCATGGCTGTTAGACCAGATCTTCAACTATTTCAAATTAAGGACCCTTTTAAAAACCCAAACTGCAATATAGGGTGCATTTTTCATTTAACTATGGACTCAGCTACATTAGTAAAGAAATAGCGCTTTATAAGCGTTATAACACTGTGAGTCCCGTCTTTCGCCAACGTGATTTTATGAAGTTTACAATGTGTTTTCCTGAAACACATTTTTTGATGTGTCTGGATCCAGCCTATATATGTCCCTCCTTCACCTTTTCTCCCTTCTTTCACCTTGTCATTATATTTCTCCTCCTACCAAACCTTAAAAAGGAAGCGGTGGAGGGTGATTATGGTGTGACTCAGCTTATACTGGGCATGACCCAGGTGTGAGTCACAAGTGATGAAGACAAATGTATTAGACGAAACAATCCCTTGGGTTGAGCTCAGGTTTTGCCTGTTTTAAGAACCATCCCAGCCATTCCCAAAGTTTCCTATTATTTTCTCTGCATGCTTCCAAATACTACCAATCACCTTTTTTCAGGCACAGAATTTCAAACCTTGTTCACATTCTGTTTGTAAAACACTGTTACAAAAGTTGTGTGTTGCCCACCTCCTGCAAGATTCCTGTGGGTTCCAGTGTATTTGGAGGATTGAGACATGGTGGAGACTGACACAACTTTAAGAAATATGATTGATTCACCTATATACACCTTCAGTCTGCAACTTGCTACATATAGTGAAGATTCAGCATCAATAAATAGTAATTAAAATGATACCTCTTACACGTAACCTGTCAATTCCAATGTGCTTGTGTCAGTCATCTGCTATTACTGTGTTTGCTTTTGAACTAGCAAACACTTGCTGTCTGTGTGTGTGTGTGTGTGTGTGTGTGTGTGTGTAAGAGGGAGAGAGACTTGGCACAATATAGCTAGGAGCTATAGAAATATAAATGCTCAGGAGAGATAAGGCAACAACAAAGAGCATCACAGCTTATTTTTGCAGAATTCAATGGATGGACTTCTCAAGTGCTGTGCTTGGTTGGGTGAAAAAAAATATCACTAGTCAAGTGTTTCTGTGCAGTCATACAAAATAATGTCATCCTCGCATCATAGATGGTATCAGATGGTGCTGATGGAAGGAAACGCCCCTTGCCACAGCGATTCCAGTCGCCAAGTGAATATATGTTTGGTCCTGGAAAGAAAAACAGAATTTCAGCAGCACAAAGGGTAAAGCCAAGTCTGGCTCATGATATTTTGTTGCCTGAGCAAAAAGCGAAATAGCATCCCTTGCTATTCCATCTACAAAAGCCAACCAGATTGGCAGTTCAATCTCAGGCTCCATGTGTACCATACATGTAAAACACTCTTAGACCTCTTTAACTGCCATGGCTCCCAGAAGACCCCCGAAGATTCCTGGGAACTGTAGTTAAGGGTCCTACGAGTTGTTAGGAAACACCTGTTCCCATCACAGGGGTATAATTCCCTAAATTTCCTGGGAAGAACTGTAGCTCTGTGAACGTAATATGTTTTATGCGCCTTTTCACATCGTTCTGTTGGCTAACAATGTTGTCATACAAAAGTCCTACTTTGGACACCTCCAGTTTAAGAGAAGGACTGTACCTCAATGGCACAGTATCCTCTTCTCCCAGGTTTACTTCCCAGTATCTCCAGGTATGTCTGGGAGAGATCCTGTCTGAAACCCTGGTGGGCTGCTGCCAGTTAGCATAAAGCAAGGGGGGTGTCAAGAGTCCAGTCCCTGGCTTGATAACACAGTGAGCGTTCATTAAAAAGGATGCTTTATTGTCAAAACAAACAGATAACTCCGGACGGCTCTAACACAGTCTCTGCCATCATCAATCAAGATGACCTTTCTGAAGACTTCTTCCGGGTTCTGGAGAAGATAGAGAACTTTCGCGTCTTACGCCTCTTGTTTTGTTTCCGGTCTTACAACCCTCCCCTTAGCCTACTCTTAAGAGGGATTGGCTCAGCTCCAATCTCTCCCCATTCTGACAAACTGCTTCCTTCTCTGTTCACATCAGTTTGCACTTCTTGAGAACATAGGCTGGGTTCCAGCCCGCTCTCAGCCATTCCCTTATCAACCGGCATTCCAAGGAGCGGGGGAGTTGGCACTAGCTGATGCTCATCCTGCCTGGCAGTTAACCCTCTCTGTTCCTGGCTGCTTTCTTCAGCTGGTTGCAACCCTTCACTGGGAGCTGGTTGCAAACCGTCACTGGGAGCTGGCCCGTTCATGACAGGTGGGCAACTGGATCCAGCTGACAGGCCAAACTGATATCTCCCCACCTGCTGTGGGCCAAGCTTGCAAGCTGATTGTTGGGTCTCCTGGAACTTTGTGCACAGTGCTTTGCAGGCACTGCCAATCACCTCTGGCATGATATATGTCATGACATCGGGGCTGGTGGGCATTGCTAGGCCAAACAGCCTTACAAGCCAAATGAGGATGACTGGTGTGACAGATGGGCAGAGTGACAATACTGAGCTAAATAAACCAATGGTCTGATTCAGCACAAAGCAGCTTATTATGTTTTTGTGTTACTGCCATATTAATATGACTCACCTACATTCACAACTAACCAAAGTTAACTGGCATACCCTCCAACATTTATTCAATGATGATGATGGTGGTGATAAACAATTTTATTATTTATACCCCACCCATCTGACTGGGTTGCCCCAGCCACTCTGTGTGGCTTCCAACATATATATAAAAAGAATAAAAGATGAAACATTTAAAAAACTTCCTTATACAGGACTGCCTTCAGACAGGCTTGGGGGTCGGATAACTCCATACCCCCCAACATTTCTCTGATGAAAACAGGGATATCCTAAGGAAAAGTGGGACATTCCAGGTTCAAATCAGAAACCGGGACGGCTTCTGTAAATCCGGGACTGTTCCTGAAAAATAGGGACATTTAGAGGGTCTGAACTGGGTACAAGTCACAAAACATAAATTTAACCAAGTACAATAAACAAAGCAAAGCATTTCTACTGGGTTTTTATTTATTTATTGTAAGTATTTTTACACTGCCCTTGAATCATATTCCCGGGGCTGGTTCTGCAAAGTCATGACAATTGATTCTATCTATCTAGTTCAAAATGGATCTTCTGGGAATTAATGGCAAGAGAGCAGAAGGCAGAAAGAGACAAAATCCTTGGAGGATAAAAGAAGACAAATCATTCCATCCTATGGCAACTTTTTAATTTTTCCCCTAGTGGATGTGGATGTTATTTGTAATTCACACATAATAACCTTGTAGATAAGCTCTGGAGCAGGTAATGTACTTGAAGCATATACATGATAATAACAGTTTAATATCTCTTAAAAGGCAACATTCGCTATTATAATTGCCTGTGCGTGTAGGACAATGGTAGTTAGCAGTCAGATTGTGTCCAGTTACCGTAAGTGAAAGCTGTCTAGCCCACTGAATAATGAGCTCTGAAGAGCCAGCTTCCAGCTTTTATTCCTACAGCTAACAGACTAGTTATTATAAATAAGGGTTGACAGCAGTGGAGCTAAGAGTGCTCTATTCCCTGCAAATCTAATATCCATGTCAAATGTGTTTGGCATACATAGGTACAATGAAATCAGCGTCGAGTCACCACAATTTTTCCTTTGCAATTCAACTGCATGTGACAGGTGATTTCTACAAGGTCATTTGCCATTCAAAAATACAGGTAGGATTCATAAACAAGGCTCACCTGCAATTTGCTATTCAGGAATTAAAAGTTTGATTCCTTCCAGGGCTGGTGCTTTCACCAATTTCCCCTTTCCTCTCCAAAAGTCTTTTGCAGCACCCCAAAAGTCTGTTCTGGAGGATTTGGGGAGGAGGGCGCCTCCAGAGCCACATGAGAAGTGGAGCAGGGGGCTGCAGGGAAAGGGGAGATCCTATTTTTATAAATGCCACAGCCCCTTATTCCATTGGGAGGCACCACTGGTTCCTAGTCAGAGCTGTAGCTAGGTGATCTTGTGCCCCTGGCAGAACCGTCCAGATAGCGCAGTTTCCCAGTAGTGATGTATGGAAGTGAGAGCTGGACCATAAAGAAGGCTGATCGCCAAAGAATTGATGCTTTTGAATTATGGTGCTGGAGGAGACTCTTGAGAGTCCCATAGACTGCAAGAAGATCAAACCTATCCATTCTTAAGGAAATCAGCCCTGAGTGCTCACTGGAATGACAGACCGTGAAGCTGAGGCTCCAATACTTTGGCCACCTCATGAGAAGAGAAGACTCCCTGGAAAAGACCCCAATGTTGGGAAAGATTGAGGGCACAAGGAGACGGGAATCACAGAGGATGAGATGGTTGGACAGTGTTCCTGAAGCTACCAGCATGAGTTTGACCAAACTGTGGTAGGCAGTGGAAGACTGGAGTGCCTGGCATGCTCTGGTCCATGGGGTCATGAAGAGTCAGACACGACTAAACAACAACAACAACAACAACAACAACAAGCCACGGACAGCTTAACTCTTCTTTCCGCCTCTCTTCCAACCCCCCCCATCCAACTCACCCTCTATTTAAAACTATTGATTATAAGGCAATAATCAATATTTATATTTATGGACATATTTTTTAGATGATTTGGTGCCCCCCCCAATCACCTACACCCCTGGCAGGGGCCCAGCTCACCACCCCCTAGCTACAGCCCTGATCCTAGTTCCCGCTTTGAATGGTTAGTTAGGATCTAGGTCAGTATTTACACAGCCACCATGTGGTCTAAAAGGACCTCGACACAGAAGTGCAAAAAGCATTGCAGCCCCAAAGGGTTACCCTAATACACCAAGTGCAATCCGAATGCATTTGTTCATATTATCTTGCCTCTGGCTATCACCTGTTTCTTCTTTAACAGAGGGAATCCATTTGTCCCAGCTGCACTAAAGGTCTTTAATGCCAAAGTAGCCCCCAAACTCCTGTATGGCATTCCCTTATGGGTTGGTACAGTTAACAAAGCGCTGGAGCCAATCCAAATCTCCGCGCAAAATCCTGGGGATGAGAAATTTTGTGCCATGTGTCTGGAAACTGGACGAGGGCTGCTGGAACCAAAGCATGACTCACCGCTATAAAATTCTGGCTCTGCCTACATTTCATGTCTGATCCGTCCTCTTTTAACTTTCCACATGCTGGAGGAATCCCACCACTTCAAATGGCTAGCATGCATTGAGAGCCTGTCACTAGAGCCACTGCTTAAAGGTAAAGGGACCCCTGACCATTAGGTCCAGTCGCAAACGACTTTGGGGTTGCAGTGCTCATCTCACTTTATTGGCCAAGGGAACTGGCGTACAGCTTCCAGGTCACATGGCCAGCATGACTAAGCCGCTTCTGGCGAACCAGAGCAGCACACGGAAACACTGTTTACCTTCCCGCCGGAGTGGTACCTATTTACTTGCACTTTGATGTGATTTCGAACCACTAAGTTGGCAGGAGCAGGGACTGAGCAACGGGAGCTCATCCCGTTGAGGGGATTCAAACCGCCAACCTTCTGATCGGCAAGCCCTAGGCTCTGTGGTTTAACCCACAGCGCCACCCGCGTCTCATTAGAGCCTCTGCTTATGCTCCCACAGTTGGAATCATTCCAGACAATCCAGTGCAGAATCCTAGAGACTGAATTCCAAACCCTTAGTAGCACAGCCAATAAAACCCGTTCCCCATTGGGAATTTGGTAATTCCACCCTCGTTTGGCTAGGACACTCCATATTTACACCAGCTTCACGATCCCCACCTCTTTCCTGCCCAAGATTTAATGTCTACCAGCTTGCTGTTTTGCAAGGTCGATTCTTGAAAATCCCATACTGCCCTTGTGGCACAAAACAAGTCGAATCCATCACACACGTTTTATTTTATTGCCCATTTTATGCAAAAATATATAAAAAGTATCTGGCCCCCTTATTGAAAGAGGGTATTTATCGCACTGACTCTTCCAGGGTGTCTTATCAGTTGAATAATTGTAGGAATGATGATGTGAAGAATGTGGCAAGATTTTTGAATGATACTATGAAATTATATCACCATAGGTCCTAAGAGCCATTTTCGTACCTCCCGGTGTCTGGACAGTTTTACCCTAAAGTATCTCCTACTATGTTTCATTAGCTGTGTTGTGTTCTGATCCATGTATACATACGATGCACTTTTTCTATGCCATAAAGGAGATTGATTGATATTATCTTGTGTGTTTAGCCGCTGTACTTTATTCTATAAACTTCTACAGTTTTGTGTAACCAGCCGTGAAAGGCTTTCTAAACGCTGTGACTCCTAAAGAAACTCTGGTCATTCTACAGACTTTTCTAATCAAGTTTATTAAGATCTCATACTGCTCAACTGTTTATCATGAACTCAAATGCACGTTGTCAGTTTCAAAATCAATAGGGTTATGGGCTGAGTGTAAATTTATGAGCCGCCCACACCCTCCCAGTCTAAATGTTAATTACTTTGTTCCTTTCCTTGAATGTAGCAGTCAAAAAATGTATTATACAGCACAAGACCCTTCCAATTTTCTTCTTCTTTTTTGGTAGAATTGGTTTATCCAGAGCAGGGATGGGGAACCTGTGACCCTCAAGGTATTGTTCGGCTATCAATCTAATCATCTCTGAGCACTGGCCATTCTGGCTAGGGCTAATGAAAGACAACATCTGGAAGGCCACAGGTTGGGCATTCCCAATGGCAGCTGGCACTTGTTACTACTGACGGGGCAGAAGGCAGGGAACCAAACAGTAGATGGCGCCAACTAACTCTACTTTTGTCTCCATCTTCTTCCCTGCTGAGGCCTAGAAGGAAAACATCGAGACTAAGGAGGAGGAAGCTGACAGGCAGACCATTTCCTGCTCTGATTGTTAAGTAAGAAGGCAAACAGGCAAAGGCAGGCTGAGGTTGGTGGGGCAGTGCCCTATTCACTCTAACAGAGCAGCTTCCACTGGGCATGCCAGCCTCTGGAAATGACCTGGTTCCTTGCAGCCAACACTGAGATAAGGCTTTGTGCATGCCAAAGCATACCAGGAGTTGGTAGGAGTAGTCACCTGCCCTTAACCATCTTGAAGGTGCAGCGCAGGGTTGGACTGCGTCATGCTCTGTCTGGTTTACATAGGATCACTGTGGGATTACCAGCCTCCTATAGCCAACATTCTTAAATTTGATTAATGCATGAAGGGGTTAATGCCATAGAGTAAACTGTCCTGCTTAGCTAGGCCACTCCCCCTGACCTTGACAGCAAGGTAATCAAGCCTATTGTTATACCCCAGTCTGCCAGAGAAGCTCAACATGCAGGCTCTGAGACTGAATGGCTCTTACAAGCCACTCTTGAGTTCCTGTACCAATAATTTAGGAACTTTCACCACTGTAACTAAGCCGAGTTTTACTGCCTATGTTTTTTGACTGGTGTATGGAAAAGCACATGGACCTGACCTTTGAAGAGTTTGTAAATAATCCAAACGTGTAGTCTTTTTCTATGCTAGGAGAATAGAGGAACTTTGGAAGGAACTCAGAAATGCATATTTTAAAGGTCTAACAATCTATATTTCCACTCTTTACTTTGTCTCTCCAAACCTGCAATTGCCACTAGCAAACCACATCATATTCTGTTATATACCCATGACTGGTTGTCCTGGATTAGTACCCATTCCCTGATTTACATCCACCCCTCCCCAGTGAAAGGTAATATTTCATTAAAAAGGGACAAATTTCCCAGCTGAGAATAGAGAATTGAGTTGCACAGGGGACTGATTAGGTTTCTACACTGGGAGTGTATGGAAGATTTAATAAGTTTACAGGTGTGAGAGTGAATGTGAGAAAGAGAGAAATGGATTTCATAAAGACCAAGGAACGCTCCTTTAGCAAGTTATTGACTTCTGCAAGGATTGGATCACATCCTAAATGGGAACATAATGTCATTAGCTAAAGTGCTGAAATGCAGTCCTTTGATATTCTGTACACAAATGTCTCACAAAGGCGATTTTCTTAGGTGGTAATTATTATAAGATCAGCTGGGGGAAAGATCAAGGTTGCGGCACAGAACACATATGCACTAGTGAAACAGTGATTATTTTATCAGGAACATGGTGATAGAAATGTGCCTAGCGCAACAGACCAAGGGGCTGTTCCAGTGCAATGGCAGTTGTCTTATAGGAAGGAAGCCAGGGAGCCACATTCAGCCTGGTATTTCTCGGCAAAGTGAAATGCTCAAAAACGTGCAGCAAATGGCCTCGTGCATTTGGCAAAGTGGGCTTTATCCCAAAAAATGTTCATACCACAATATAATTCAGGAGCCTCAGAACTCTTCATGATTTTATGCTGCACTGTTCCATTTAATAGCAACTATATATTATCTTTAGCCTTACAAAGGTGAAACAAATCTGGATGTCAGAACCTCCAAGTGTCCCTATTTTCCAAGGACAGTCCAGGATTGACAGTCCCAGTTTCTGATTTGAACCCAGAATGTCCCATTTTTCCTTAGGTAAAGGTAAAGGGAGCCCTGACCATTAGGTCCAGTCGCGGATGACTCTGGGGTTGCGGCGCTCATCTCACTTTATTGGCCGAGGAAGCCAGCATACAGCTTCCAGGTCATGACTAAGCCGCTCCTGGCAAACCAGAGCAGCGCATGGAAACGCTGTTTACCTTCCCGCTGGAGCGGTACCTATTTATCTACTTGCACATTGATGTGTTTTCGAACTGCTAGGTTGGCAGGAGCAGGGACCGAGCAACGGGAGTTCACCCTGTCACGGGGATTCAAACCGCCGACCTTCTGTTCGGCAAGCCCTAGGCTCTGTGGTTTAACCCACAACGCCACCCGCATCCCATTCATTTTTCCTTAGGACATCCCTATTTTCATTAGAAAAATGTTGGAGGGGATGGAGTTATGCGACCCCCCGAGCCCAAGGAGAAAAGTAACTAGACAACCTTTAGAAGACATCTGAAGGCAGCCCTGTAATGGGAAGGTTTTTTTAAAACGTTTAATGTTTTATTTTGTTTTTATATATGTTGGAAGCCACCCAGAGTGGCTGGGGCAACCCAGTCAGATGGGCAGGGTACTATTATTGAATAGGACATCCCTATTTTCATCGAAGAAATGTTGGAAGTTATGGGATGTCTTGGATAGTATGGAAAAGAGCAATTCAAGATAACTTGGAAGAAGAAAAAGAAGAGTTTGGTTTTGATATCCCGCTTTATCACTACCCTAAGGAGTCTCAAAGCAGCTAACATTCTGTTTTCCCTTCCTCCACCACAACAAACACTCTGTGAGGTGAGTGGGGCTGAGAGACTTCAGAGAAGTGTGACTGGCCCAAGGCCACCCAGCAGCTGCATGTGGAGGAGCGGAGAACCCGGTTCCCCAGATTACGAGTCCACTGCTCTTAACCACTACACCACACTGGCAAGATGATGTGGGGCAGGTCCATGCACAGGTGGGAGGGGGCAGCTGGGTACACTTGCCCCAGGCCTCAGCGGGCTAAGCTGGTTAGGGGCCCCCCACCAAGTACCAACTGCTTTTCTGTTTGAGTTTATAACTTTATTGTAAAAAGACTCCTACCCCACTTCTCAGACAATCTCTGCACGGGCTGGGTCAGTTATTTCAGCACACCTGGAAGCAGGCTGGCATACTTGACTCTGAGGTGGGAGAGAGGGGAAGGTGGCAATATTAGACCCCAGTGGAACGACTGTCTTGTCCATGGGGCCATTGGAGAAACAAGGCGGTTGTGTTTTTTTTAAAAAAAATAAAATTAAATGTATTTTTTTATTAAAGATTTCTTAGTTTACAAAAGTATGTGCAATGTCTCTTTTTTCAAGTTGCGTTTTCTACAGATCAGTTTCATTTGTTGTGAGACTTCAGTGGTACATTAGGAAGAAAAGGGGGAAAGAGGTGGAGTGGGGAACGGTGAGTGGGGTAGGGTTGGGTGGCAATGCTTCTATTCTACTTAGTGTATGTGTGGGGTTCTGTGTCGACATCACTAGTTCTCTGTACTATTCGCTTGTTGTATTTCTTTGGTGGTGAGAGAGGTTGGGCGTGGCCTAGGGTGGGGTTGGTTGTCTTTGATTGGCTATAGTGAAATTTGGGGTGTGTGTGTGTGTGTGTGTGTGTGTGTGTGTGTGGATCAAGTTAGCCAGATTGATTTGAATGCTGTTGGCAGGTTCGTCTTCTTGTCTAGTTGGGCTGTGTATGTGATAAAGGGGAGCCATACCAGGGTGAAGGCCTCTTCTTCTATTTGTCCCCATGTCAGTTTCAGTTTGTTGGTTAGCTTTTCTAATAAGGCTGTTTCCCATACTACAGTGATACCTCAGGTTAAGAACTTAATTCATTTTGGAGGTCCGTTCCTAACCTGAAACTGTTCTTAACCTGAGGTACCACTTTAGCTAATGGGGCCTCCCACTGCTGCCGCGCCGCTGCTGCATGATTTCTCATCCTGAAGCAAAGTTCTTAACCCGAGGTACTATTTCTGGGTTTGCGGAGTCTGTAACCTGAAGCATCTGTAACCCGAGGTACCATTAGTCTATGCTTACTCCTGATATCATTAGTCTATGCTTACTCCTGACAGGTCTCTCCAATGTCTGGCTATGATGCTTCTGGCTTCTGAGAGTTGGTGGGTTATATGAGCTCTTTATAATGTGAGTGGGCATTATTGCCTTGGAATATGGACAAACAATGTTGAGTGATGGAATCTTTTAACACAAGAACTGGATTTTAAGCACATGGAAGATTTCTGCAAAAAAAAATAAAAATCATGGAAAATGGGCAACACCCCCCCCCCCAAGAAAAAGATTCCTAATTAATGCAGGAACTTCAGCATGGAAAAACAGCAACCACCCAGTGAATTAAAGTCTTTAATAACATGTCAGTTGTAGTTTGCATATTTAGGGAATAATTAATTCTGCAAAGGAATACATGGTGTGTTTGAGGTAAAGGACAGATTGTAAATATTTCATTTAGCATCTACTATTGAATATGTTCTTTATAATGCAACTGATAATTTGTATATATGAAAATTTAAAAAGCCCTCCCTTTTAGGATTATGTGGTGAGTTGAAGGGAAATGAAGCTTAGGGCAGTGGAGGAGTGATATTAGATGCTACTGACAAATTTGATTTTTCCATGATAGATGCACAAAGAAACTGCTGTGATTCTAATTCCACTGCTAAATGGGTAACATAGTGTTATTAATTTGTACAGAGCATGCACTAAAAAAAGAATTAAGTCAATTAAGTAGAAAGATTTTAATGTGGTGTTGCAGACATGATGGGGCTTTGGAGGAAAAGAAGAGAGACAAGTGAAATTGGATTGGAATTGATTCATTGTTCGTACAAAAAATACCAACCTTTGCTATCCTTAGGGAAATGTGTGCTGGAGCTTGTTTGCAATTCTTTACCAAAGAAGAGACACCATCAGACAGTGATGGTCACTTAATCTGAGAGCTCTTCTGCTCCTCACATGAAAACCAGCTGGATCCACACCATGTACTTGGAGGGGGGGGGTGTTTAGAAATATAATCCCAACTAAAGTATGTAGCAGGGGTTTCTCAACTGCATGAATGGCATCTAAAGTCAGGAGCTTCTGTAAACCCTGATGGGCTGGGTGGGAAAAATAGGTACCAATATGACACTAAAGTATATACCCATTAACATTTCTCCAATGAAAATAGGGATGTCCTAAGGAAAAGCGGAACATTTGGGCATCAGATCAGAAAGTGGGATGGCTTCTGTGAATCTGGGACTATACCTGGAAAACAGGGTCACTTGGAGGGTCTGCAAGCTCCCTACACACCTCCTGCAAAAAGAACTGTAGAGTTATTGGGGGGAGAGCCGTTAAAACAACTTCACAGGGATCTGGCACCAGAATGGGCTTCAGCCGTTATAGAGTGATATCTCAAAAATGACTGGTAAATTAAAAGAAGTACAGTGGTACCTTGATTCTCAAACTCAATCCATTCTGGAAGTCCGTTCGACTTCCAAAATGTTTGAAAACCAAGGCGCGGCTTCTGATTAGCTGACTGGCCTCAGAAACAATGCCGACAGCCAAAACAGATGTTCGGCTTCCGAAAAAAGTTCACAAACCGGAACTTCTGGGTTTGCGGTGTTCGGGAGCTGACTTTTTTGTCAACTAAGCCATTCAGGAACCAAAGTACCTCTGTAGTAGGAACTGGAGTGACGTCTTAGATCTCAGGATTTAATATCAGAAATGGCTTCGAACTGAGGCTGCTGAATTTGGAGGACAGAACCCACTGTTGAAGCTATAGAGACGAATCTGAGGAAGGCCAAGACATGTTTGGATTTCTGGCTTTCAAAGTAACCTGCCCTCATCTAATGATGGTCGGTGTAGATCCCTAACCTAAAGATGATTTTTAATTTGGTCAAAAATACTCAGATCTTTTATTCATGGGAGAACTCCTAGGGCCTTTCCCAACAGGCTTTTTATTGTGCATTCATATCCTCATACCGATATTAGGGTGGTCACGTGGCGAAGCTGCATGCTCTGGCACCGGGGGTGGAGAGCAGGCGGGGGCGTGGCTGGCGTGCGTCCTGGGGGCATGGCTGTTGGGATACTGCCGGGAAGACGGGGGCATCAGGCAACCGGTCTCCCTTGGAACAGCATCAAACAGCGTCACAAGTGTTAGATATGTTTAGAGACTCGGCACGCTCTATCAGCAGAGTGAATAAATCTTCTCACAATGGAAGTGGCGGACAGAGCCATGTGTAAGCATATTTGCAGCATTTATTCAGCAGAGTTCAGGAACAAAGGAAAAAACATGTCTGCTTCCCTTCGTGTCCAGCAAAACAGCAAAGCAAAAGCATTCTACAAAACGGAAGTTCCCAGCAAGTGCTGGAAGTAAACAGGCATGTGACACACAACAGTCATGCCTGTTCCCTTTTAAGGTGGAACGGAACCATATCCTAACAGTGGCGTGCTGCCCATGGGTCATGGCGCTCAGCGCAGTGGGGGAAGTTAAGCGGTGTGTGTCTGGGGGCGGCCACGATAGTATCCCCCCTCCCCGATGGTGGTGGGAGCAGTACGCTCCCCCCACCCCCCGTTCCTCCGCCAGTGGTGGTCACAAATGATCCCACTATTAATACTGTTTATATAGAGCTACAATTAGAAACACGCCTGGAAGAGACAGTACAATTGCTTCTCATATAACAATGTTTACGAGGGGGGCTGGGAGAGCATGGCATAATTAATTGTGGAAATGAAAGCAAATTGTCTGCTGTGAATTAACAGGGGCTCCATTACACTCAGCCAGCGGTAACTCTCAGACCCTAACACGAAAACATTCAAATAAAACCTGAAGTTTCTGTCTCCCTGTAAAATCAAGATGTCTCGTTATGAGCAATGAAACAGCAGCATGTGGACATTCTTGGCTAAATAGCACTAACATTGTTATCTATTATTTATATATTTAAAATATTCATTATCCAAAACCAGTGGGCAATTGTCCCAATATCACTTAAGTGTTCACTGCGGATATTTGTGGATGATGAATGGACAAAAATGCAGGAAATATAGGTATGGATGAATCCTGCTTCCCCTCAGAAACAAATGCAGCTCTTCACAGGTAGATGACTCCAGAACTGTGGACTTAAATTGCATGAGAAAGGTAGGGTCTGGGGTGAGTGTTGTTCAATGGACTGCAAATTAAACCCACCGTTCCTCTTGCAGCATTGAAACTAGTCAGCAGAAGAGGAAATAGGGAGGAAATGAAAACTAGGAACAACATGAACAAGAAGAGTACAGTGGTTAGAATGCTGGACTGAGACATGGGAAGCCAGAGTTCAAACCTCCACTTGGCTATGAAGCTCAGTGGGTCACCTTGAGGCCATCAGCAACTCTCAGTATAATCTACCTCACAGGGTTGTTAAGAGAACATGGGGCAGGGGACGACGACCATGCATGCCAATGTGATATTTCTGTGCCGTCACAAACATATGAAAAGTGATGGCAACCCAAATGAGTGGGGAAAACAAAGAGAACCAGTGAAGGCGGTGAAGGTCCTGTGCGAGTGCCTGGAGGCGGTTGGAGGATGGATGGTGGCTAATGGATAGAGGTTGAAGCTCTAATAGTAGTTATAAGTCAATGGTTGCAGTCTCACTTTGAAGTTCCTGTGTTCCTGCATGCCCAGTATCCTGGGAGGTTAAAATGTCCCCTCACTGGCTCTTCAAGATTTGTGCTTACTCCCACCCACACTCTCCCTCCACCATTATTAATTAAATATAACTTGAATAACAATAGTGTTCATATAAATGACAACTAGTTCAAACAGAACATATTTATGATGAATATGCCATAATAAAATTTTCTGTTTTCTTTTTTGGGTTCCAAAGAAACTGATTGTTCCATGTATCCTGGAAATTGCCATTCATATAGCGAAACATAAATTATATGGAAATAATTCTTCTCCACACAAAAAGGCAAACCCTTAAAAGAGACGTTTCTTCTAGGTTCTGGCTGGATCTCTCTTCTAGGTTCTAGGTCTCTCTTCTAGGTTCTGGGTCTCTCTTGCCTCCTTGCAATAAGTGGTGGGAACTCTGTTGCAACAGAAAAAAACAAAGATCTGCCTTGCTTTCACTGCCTCCTGCCTCCATCCATTCATCTCTGACCAATCATGGACTTACGAGGGCTCGGTCCCTTGGGCAGCAAAAGCCAACCACCCCTATTTTTCTGTATCAGATGGAGCATTTGTTAGTTGGGTGAGGTATAAATAATAAAATGATGCTGATAAAATGATGATGGAACAGGATATCCCTATTTTCATGGGAGAAATGTGGTTTTTTTGTGAACAGGGGTGCTATTGGGTTGTTGTTTTTATTTTTTATCATATATTTTGTGGTCCTATAGCTTGATTTTATTCTGCGAACTGCCCTGAGACCCCCGGGTATAAGGCGGTATATAAATTCAATAAATAAAATAATTAAATTTTTTTTTAAAAAAAATTAAAAATGTTGGCGGGTATGATCACCTCCTGGCAAATAGAAGGGGAAGAAATGAGAGTGAGAGATTTTACTTTCTTGGGCTCCATGATCACTGCAGATGGTGACAGCAGTCACGAAATTAAACGACGCCTGCTTCTTGGGAGAAAAGCAATGACAAACCTAGACAGCATCTTAAAAAGCAGAGACATCACCTTGCCGACAAAGGTCCATATAGCTAAAGCTATGGTTTTCCCAGTAGTGATGTATGGAAGTGAGAGCTGGACCATAAAGAAGGCTGATTGCCAAAGAATTGATGCTTTTGAATTATGGTGCTGGAGGAGACTCTTGAGAGTCCCATGGACTGCAAGAAGAACAAACCTCTCCATTCTTAAGGAAATCAGCCCTGAGTGCTCACTGGAAGGACAGATCTTGAAGCTTAGGCTCCAATACTTTGGCCACCTCATGAGAAGAGAAGACTCCCTGGAAAAGACCCTGATGTTGGGAAAGATTGAGGGCACAAGGAGAAGGCGACGACAGAGGACGAGATGGTTGGACAGTGTTCTGGAAGCTACCAGCATGAGTTTGACCAAACTGCGGGAGGCAGTGGAAGACAGAAGTGCCTGGCGTGCTCTGGTCCATGGGGTCACGAAGAGTCGGACCGACTAAACGACTAAACAACAATAGTAGCTTGATTTTATTCTGTGAACCGCCATGAAGATCCCCGGGTATAGGGCGGTATATAAATTCAGGGGGGGGGGAAACTGTTGGAGGGCATGAACACGGGGCCCGGGGAGTGAGATCAGCAGATAGCACGTAAACTGAGCTGCTCCCCTTGCAGTCCATCCATCCCTCGGCATCGCCCGCCACAAACGCGCAGCCTGCGCTCCTCGCCTCCTGTTTCACCCTGCTGCACTCGGAAATATCTTCCCGTTTCCAACCGCCTCTCCCATAGGTGGCGCTGCAGCGCGCGCGCTTCGCCGCCCTTCCCCTCTCCCCCCCGGGGGAAACAACGAGGCAGCAGCGTCCGGAAGTTGAAGCGACATACCGGAAGCGCCGCTCTGTCTCCTCCCCGCCCCGTCTCTCTGTGCCTCGGGTCCTTGCTTTTCCGCCTCCCGGTTGCTAAGCAGCGGCGGCGGCTGGTTTGAAAGCGCGTCCGAGGCGCCAAAGGGGAGGCTGCCGGCGGGACTAGAGAGGAGGAGGAGGAGGAGGGCGTTGGGGCCTCGTCACCGGCTTGGATGTGGGGACCCGGCGCGGAGAGGGCAGCTTCGCGAGAGCCTTGCGCCTTGCCTGCCAGAGCAGAGAGTCCGCCTGGAGGAGAATGGGTACAACAAGGGCCGACCAGCTCCTGATTGTGGTTTCTATCCTGGAAGGTAAGGCGCAAGGAAGGGGGGGGGTGTTAAAAGGGAAGGCAAAAAAAATCAGAGACCCATTCATCTATGGATGCCTCCACCCCACCCATAAGTTAGGGAGCTGCCTTGAGGTGCGTTGGATCGCCCATTCATTGAGGGTAGTGTCGCCTACACTGACTGGCAGCGGCTCCCAAGGGTTTTTAAGGCAAGGGGTCTCTCCCACTTCTGCTCGGAGATTTGAGATTGAACCTGGGGCACGTGGTTCAAGGTGTGAGCCGCCATGTAAGGTGGCTGCTTTACCCTCCTTTACTTGTGAAGCTGAGGCTCCAGTACTTTGGCCACCTCATGAGAAGAGAAGACTCCCTGGAAAAGACCCTGATGTTGGGAAAGATGGAGGGCACAAGGAGAAGGGGATGACAGAGGACGAGATGGTTGGACAGTGTTCTCGAAGCTACAAACATGAGTCTGACCAAACTGCGGGAGGCAGTGGAAGACAGGAGTGCCTGGCGTGCTCTGGTCCACGGGGTCACGAAGAATCGGACACGACTAAACAACAACAACTTGTGGGCATGGGCATAGCTAGTACAGTCATACCTTGGGTAACAGACGTTTCAGGTTCCGTTTTTTCAGGTTACAGACCCACCGAAACCTGGAAGTACCAGAATGGGTTACTTCCAGGTTTCAGCAGTCGCACATGCACAGAAGCTCTAAATCGCACTTTGTACATGCACAGAAGCACAACCCACGCATTCGCAGACTCAGTGCTGTGGGTTGCGAACGCTGTGGGTTGTGAATGTGTATCCCGCACAGATCGCGTTCACAACCCGAGCGTCCACTGTATTTGTTTAAGGGGGGAGGGACAGGCTTTTTTTTAATTTATAATTTATTGAATTTATCTTTTCTTCTTCTTTGGTGATCACTCGTAGCCAAGTAAGATTGTCTTCCATGAACACGGTCTTAAGAGTGGGTCCATAAATGACTGTGGAGGCCAATTCTGGATCCACACGTCCTTCCACAGTGGGGACATAGGTTTCTGACTGGGAGTTGATCATGGGGAGGGTTTGCCAAGCATGCCTTCCTCTTAGCTTGTTTTGTCCTGAGTTTGAGCGTCTTCAAACCCATGACACCTTTGGTAAATGTTCTCCATTTGGAGCACTCGCAGGCCAGTGTTTCCCAGTTGTCTAATTCTTTTAGATTTGCCTTGAGAGAGTCTTTAAATCTCTTTTGTTGACCACCAGCATTACACTTTCCATTTTTAAGTTTGGAATAGAGTAGTTGCTACCACCCTATATACCCGGAGCTCTCAGGGCCGTTCACAGAACAAAATCAAAATATAAAACCACAATATTTGGAATCAAACTAAAAACAACAACCAAATAGCGCACACACACCCACACACCGGTAGGAGGGGGCAGAATCGAGTTATCTGTGCTGCAATTGGTCAGTTAAGTATTTTTATTTATTTGCTTGATTTAGGGGGGCAGCTGCCCCCCTGCTCCCTGGGTACCCCCATTCTTGTACAGTGGTGCCTCGCAAGACGAAAATAATCCGTTCCGCGAGTCTCTTCGTCTAGCGGTTTTTTCATCTTGCGAAGCAACCCTATTAGCGGATTAGCGCTATTAGCGGTTTAGCGGCTAAAAGGCTATTAGCGGCTTAGAATAAGGGGGGGGAGCGAAAAAAATCGCAAGACTCGCAAGACGTTTTCGTCTTGCGAAGCAAGCCCATAGGGAAATTCGTCTTGCGAAGTGCATCGAAAAACGGAAAACCCTTTCGTCTAGCAGGTTTTTCGTCTAGCGAGGCATTCGTCTTGTGGGGCACTTCTGTAGAGCGGACTTCAATTTTGGGAGAGTTGAGCCCCCAACAGTGTGATTCTCTGCTCAGAAGTAAATCCCTCTTGAATTCAGCAAGACGTAGCATTGTTAGAGGACCCTGAGGACCATTAGGTCCAAGCCCCTGCAATGCAGGAATATCCAGCTGCCCCAAACAGGGATGGAGCCTGCAATCTTGGCATGGTGAGCACCACACTCTAACCAGCTGATCTCCTAGGTACGCATAGGATTGTAACCTAAGTCTGCCCAAAATATCTCTTACCATGTGGCGGTTGGTTGTGTAAATAATGAATGTGGAGACAGCGGGGTGATTTTATATTTGGAAGTGTCTGATAAGGCATCTCTGTAAGCGGAAAGGTTTTTGCATGCTCTTGACACCAGGTGAAAGAGCTCCTGCTTCCTTTTTTGAAAATATAGAATACCAGAGTTGCATCTTCAACTCATTAAGCAATGGAAACGGGAGAGAGCATGTCTGAGCATGTCTACAACTATTGCTAACCATCCCATGGAGGCGCAGGTCAATTCTGTGTCCAGGGCAGCTGTTTACCAGCTCCATCTGGTACGCAGGCTGAGACACTACCTGCCCACGGACTGTCTTGCCAGAATGGTGCATACTCTAGTTATCTCCCACTTAGATTACTACAATGCGCTCTACGTGGAGCTACCTTTGAAGGTGACCCGGAAACTACAACTAATCCAGAATGTGGCAGCTAGACTGGTGACTGGGGCAGCCGCCAAGACCACATAACGCCGGTCTTGAAAGACCTACATTGGCTCCCAGTACGTTTCCGAGCACAATTCAAAGTGTTGGTGTTGACCTTTAAAGCCCTAAATGGCCTCGGCCCAGTATACCGGAGTGTCCCCACCCCCATCGTTCTGCCTGGACGCTGAGGTCCAGCGCTGAGGGCCTTCTGGTGGTTCCCTCATTGCGAGAAGCAAAGCTACAGGGAACCAGGCAGAGGGCCTCCTCAGTAGTGGCACCCGCCCTGTGGAACGCCCTCCCATCAGATGTCAAAGAGATAAACAACTACCTGACATTCAGAAGACATCTTAAGGCAGCCCTGTTTAGGGAAGTTTTGAATGTGTGACATCTTAGTGTATTTTTTGTGGAAGCCGCCCAGAGTGGCTGGGGAAACCCAGCCAGATGGGCGGGATACAAATAAATTATTATTATTATTATTATTATTATTATTATTATTATTATTATTATTATTATTATTTATCATCATCATCCTACTTTACCATCATGTCCTTGAGCTAACAACTAAGGTTTTCAGATCCAAGGTTGTAAATTATTTGCAGGCTTCAGTTTCTCATTTCGGTGGCAGAGTTCTGGTGTTTACAACATAAAAGCTGGCAAAAGGAAGGGAGAATTTTGTGAACAGAATGATCAGGTATAAGGGAAGTAGGATTAATAAAAGGCACAAAAGCAGCATATGTAGTCAGATTCGTAATTCTGTGTTGCTGTTTCAGAAATTTAGTATTGAGTTATTACAATAGACATTGCCTGTCTTCTCAGAATAGTATGGTATCGCACAGGAAAACATTGTTGTAACATTTCTGTGGAAACCAGTACCATGTCATTCCAAAGACAGGCATGAGATGAGCAGGGTTTGAACTCAGGACACTTGGGAATCTTATATGAAGCAATATGTAGCTGGTACTTCTTGTTACATTGTTTGTGATGCGTTAGAATTAGGAGTGCTTAGTTTTTTTTAAAAAAAATCCATGAACTCTAGCATATTGTGGTCCTTGCAAGTACATCTCAATGTATGTATATTTTATTTTCCGTTTATACACCATCTAACTTTCAAAAAGATTAAAATGCTGACTTCAGCATTTTTTTATTAGTTGATTTGTTCATAGTAATTTTAACCTGTTCTTAAAATGTACGTTGCATTCTCCTTCAGCAATCTGGTTTATTGTGGCTTGTAGCATAGTGATGAATAGCAATTACTAAAACGTTACTGGTGAAAATGTTAAGTACAGATATAGTGAAAACTTAAGGCAATATGAAATTAGTCCACATTTAAACATATGGTAGAAAAACATTCTCTACTTACCTTTCTACTTGCCTTTTATTTCTTCTCCATCAGTAGATAGATCCACACAGATCAAAACAAACACTCCACACATATTTACTAATGGTCCTATTGAGCTCCAGGTGTGAACAGAATTGCAGCTGTGGTATGTGTATAGCACAGTGTGACTTAAAGAAGTTCATAGACTTAAAGTTTGCAAGATCTGCCTCATTTTTTACTACAGTCAGGAGATTCAGTAGCTGGCATACACAGAATTCTGAGCCCAGGAATTGGTTTTGTGTACCAGAATTGAACTAAACACTGTGAGTTATCCTAAGCCTTTCTTCCTTACCTTTTAATGTTTCCCTCCAGGTGGAAAGCTGGAGGGTCAGCATGCTGGCTGTCAGAAAATCAAAATCTCTTCCCATGACTCACCAAGCCATCACACAAGGGACTGCCAGTTATGACCCAGTCACTTTATTGGTGTAGTTCTTGCTCTGTGTAGTTCTTGTGCATTGCAGACTGTGCACACAAGCAGTTTTAGTTGCGATCTACTTCCCGTTTCTTTTTGTAATTGTAGTGGTTGGGAGTTACTCGTGCGTAATCCTGCTCCGTTTGAGCCTCGGATTGCCTGGTTAAACCCTCCGGACTGCACAGCCCATCTTAGCGTGGCTGCCCTTAGTCACTCGTAGAATCTGTCTGTGGGTGTTTCTTGAAGCGTTGCCAACATAAGAGTTGTTTGACGCCCAATCGTTTCTGCCTCTCACTGCGCGGGAGTCTCCTGCGCAGGGTGGGCGTGGGCAGCGGGGTGCTTGGGCTCTCCTCGCTAACTTCCAACGAAGAGTCCTGGAGCCCCTGCACCTCCCTGTCCCGTTGTTCTCCTGGATCCCTGGTGTTACACTCATTCTCTTCCCCTTCTTCCCGGCTGAGTCTCCCTCTGGCGCTTGGACCCTCCCCTGCAGAATCAGAGACCCTCTCCTTCTCCCGTGCCTCTGATGGCAGTTCCCTGACAGTAATCTTGTGTTCCAATGCAAAATTGAGCCAGCTCTTTGAAAGATGTGTTTGTACAGGTAACCAAGGAACAGCCTTTGATTATATATCAGTTCTGCAATGTGCCCTGGGGTTTGTGATTATTAAGCAGCTACATCAGGCCCTAAATCGTATACTACTAGTTGTTTATGAAGGAGCTATCTAATAAATGTGCTTTTTTCCTTTTCCAGGGCGTTACTTTCCAAAACGTCCAAAGCATATGCTTGTGGTAGAAGCAAAGTTTGATGGTGAAACTCTAGCTACAGACCCTGTAGAACATATTGATCAACCTGAATTTGCCACAGAGTTAGCTTGGGAACTTGACAGGAAAGCTCTTCACCAACACAGGTTATTTTCTCAAAAGATTTCTGAATTGCTTGAGTGTGTGCTTGTTGCATGTATTTAGAATCTTGTAAAGAATTACTATAATAACTTAGCCTGAACTGTACTGGAAAACTTATGGGTGTATTCCATCCCCTTTTCTGTATAGCATTTGGCTAGAAAGCTCAGATAGTTACTAAAAAGAACAGTCTTAAGCTCTTGTGTTTTCACCTCCAAGAAAAGTAACCAGCTTTCATATATTTAACTGTTGCCATATACCTGGAGCCTATTTGAGAGGTTGGAAAATTTTATACGCATTTGTTAACTGCTAAAGTTTCCTTATTATTGAAAAAAAACACTTGCAATAGAAAATATATTAAAATATTTACTACCATTTCTGATAATACCTAGGTGGTTTTATCATTAAAAATGTTACATGTACCATTGGGGAGCCAAAAGCTTATGTAACTGCTTCCAATGCCTCTTAATGGTATTGCATATTTATTTCCTTGCAGATTACAGCGTACACCTATCAAGTTACAATGCTTTTCTGTGGATTCTCTCTCTTCCGCCAAAGAGCCTGTAGGTTACATTATACTAGATTTGAGAGTTGCTCAAGAGAAGAAACAGGTATTGTATGGAACCCGTCTTAAACACGTCACAATAAATGAATGTGTGCTCCTTTATCAGATACGCCAGATTAAATGGTATTGATTTTCATTCTCTTATTGAATGGCAGATTCTATACATATTTGCTCATTGGGGTGGTAAACCTGTATCTGAGCTGTACCAAATATCAGTTGGTGGGTTGGTGTTGTTCACCTGGTTTCCCCAAACTATGCACCACTGCTGGTTACATGGCTCCCGGTGGTCTACTGGCTCCCGGTGGAGTACAGGGTCAGATTTAAGGTGCTGGTTTTGACCTTTAAAGCCCTTCATGGCCTAGGACCCTCGTACCTACGGGACCGCCTCTCCCGGTATGCCCCACGGAGAGCCTCAAGGTCCATAAATAGCAACACCCTAGTGGTCCCGGGCCCTAAGGAAGTTAGATTAGCCTCAACCAGAGCCAGGGCCTTTTTAACATTGGTGGAACGCTCTGCCTCATGAGACCAGGGCCCTGCAGGATCTGATTTCTTTCCGCAGGGCCTGTAAGACAGAGTTGTTCCGCCTGGCCTTTGGCTTGGAGCCAATTTGATTCCCTCCCCCTCTTCCTTTTTCCTTTTTCCTTTCTCCTCCTGTGATGAGGCTGCATTTTAATATTTTAATGTTTCAATGTTTTAATGTTGTATTTTAATCTTGTTTTTAAGTTGTATTCATTCAACTTGTTTTTATTATTGCTTGTTAACCTCCCTGAGCCCGGCCTTGGCTGTGGAGGGCGGGGTATAAATAAAAATTATTATTATTATTATTATTATTATTATTATTATTACATGGAGGGGCAAGGCAGCAGAGAGCTGTTGTGCCCACTCTGAGTTTTCCACTGTGTTGCCCATCCCTCTTCCTGTTTGGTAATCAGGCTGTTCCCCTCCTGTCTCCGTGGGCACAACATGTCATATGCTTTGGACGTTTTGGAAAGTAACGCCCTGGAAAAGGAAAAAAGCACATGGAAGTACAGTGGAACCTTGGTTGTCGAACGCTTCGGAAGTCGAATGTTTCGGCTTTCGAATGCCGACAACCCAGAAGTGAATGCTTCCATTTTCGAAAGCGCCTTGGAAGTCAAACGGCTTCCAAGGCATGTTTCTCTGTTTTTTCAATTGAATTCTCCAGCCACCCACTGAGCCTCGGTTGTCGAATGTTTCGGAAGTGGAACAATCTTCCGGAACGGATTACGTTCGACAACCGAGGTTCCACTGTATTTAAAGATAGCCCTATCTTAAAATACCAGGACAGTGTATGAAACTACAACAACATTTTAAACAAATTAGAAACAGCACAGAACAGTCATTAAAATGACTGGCTATTCAAGAAAATTTAAGCAGCTGCATATTTATTTATATAACCTGATAACAAAGCTCAGGTCAATGACCTGCCCATTAAGATGATTATCTGCCATGGTTTGTAGCAGATAAATTTCTTGCTCTTATTTACTAAAGGGATTTAATGGATATGCCTTTGTCCACCATAGCAGGCTAAATGCAAATAATAACCTATGATATATGCTCTAAATAGTTGCTTTGTACTTTTTTTTTTGGTGGGGGGGGTGGAATGACTAGCTTTTCTAAACATTTTTTTTCATGGAGGGAATTAAGATTTCTATGAACAGATGGCAGCAGAGTCAAGTGCAGAATTATTCTGGATATAGAAAGGTCAGCTGTAGGTGGTGAACATATTATGTGCTTTTGGAGCCCTTCACCCCCATATTAGGGTAGCCAAAAGCTAGTGCAGTCATGCCCTCTGCCTCTAAACAGATTATCTCTGGCAATCATCTGTTTACTAGGGAAAGAGGGTATTACTTCTGTTTTCAGATCTTTGGATTAGGGCCAAAGTCTTGTCCTCTGCCCCCTGCTTTTTTTAATAAATTGAAAATTGAAGTGTGAACAAATGATATAATTTCACTTCTGCTGTAACAGTGTTGTATGATCACAACTATTCTTTGTCTTAGGCTTAACTTTAAATGTAAGATCTTGTAAAACGTAGCCAACTTGGAAAGAGATTCTATCTGACGACAATACCGTGTATGTAGAATTTCACCCAACTTTTTGTTTTAATCAAATCCCTGCAGCCGCCAAAGTGGTATCCATTACTGAGCAATAGATACACAAAATTTAAATCTGAGCTGCAACTCAGTCTAATGCTAGAAACTGATACTAAGGCATCCACAGATGGCTTTAAAGCGAAGGACGCACCTCCCAGAGATGTAACAGGTTAGTAGAATAATGAACACTTCACCAAACACTATTATGTTCTGAAAATTGTGGGAATTCTGCAGTTACGTCAAGTTGATGGAGATCCTAAAATATCATTGGTTAGTATTGGCAAATTCACTGTACAAATCCTCTGTATTCTGCTTTGTTTCCTCTTTTGTTCTGATCACAAATCCTTGGGCTGAGCATCTGCTCAGCAGTATTCCCTTACTTACCGTAATTCTAAATTTATACCTGCCCTCATGGTGCTACTTTGCACCTGGCTCCAGATGGTGGGTTTTGGTGTTTCGTTGGGCGGAAAAACTTGATCCTATAAACCTGAAGTCTGAGAGATTTGATAGTTGATTTCTGACAGCTGAAGTGATTTCATCTTTGCTCATTTTGACAAAGTTTCAGGGCTAAGAACATTTGAATATTTACGTTAAAAATCTTAATGGCCTGTCTTGTATCAGAGTGGTTTACAAGGGTTCTGTTCCATTCCTTTATGGCAAAGGTGGACAATCTGTCAATGTCAAGATGCTGTAGGACTACACTTCCCATCATCCCTGATGACTGGCCGTGCTGGCTGGAGCTGATGGGAGCTGGAGTCCCAACAACATCAAGTGGGCTACAGGTTCTCCATTCCTACTTTATTACATAAAGAATTATTTTTATATCTTAACCACTCATGAATTTTATATGTTATATTTTGATATTTAATTTTCTCTCTATATATTTGATTTTATTTTTTCTGCTTTCCTAGATTTAAAATAGTAATTAATTAAAGACAGAAAAGCAATGTATTCAGTTATCCTATTTTAAAGCTTTGGTCTATATTATGTTTTCACCTTTCATCTTTGTTCTACGTTAAGCTTTCATCTTTACTCTGTATTAAGTTTTCATCTTCCCCCTTATTTTTCATATGATTCTCTGTCCTAAAGCTTGTTTAAATTCTGTTGTCAAGATTAGTAAAGTACAACCTCAGTGGAATATTGTAAACAGTTAATTTCCTTGTTTCTGTTTCTGTTTTGTTAACTTATTATTTTACTAGCTGTGTCCAACATTTCTGGGCAAGTTTGTGTGAAAAGCATAAAACAAATAAAACACAGGTGTTGGGTATGTGTGGTATAACTTCAAGTAGTACAGATGGTTATTCTCTGGTCTTCATGAAACTGATATGATACTTCTTACAAAAAAAAAACACAGGAAGGTGAATCCTTATTCTTAAACATAAACTATCAATGCCAGAAGGCCAGGCAAATAAAGTATTAAAAAGTGGAGAGTTAGGGTTTACATAGCTGTTTTCTATCCTTTCATCTGTCCTTTCATCTGCTTTGAGATGAAATCTGTGTAGGTCAGGGATGTAGAAATTGTGGTCCTCCAGATGTTGGACTCCAACTTTCATCTGGTCTGGGATGATGGGAATTGAAACCCATCAACATCTGAAGGGATGCACATCTCCCATCCCTGTTGTAACTGATGACTAGCTTGACATGGGGTTTATTCAGCCCCTTACTAGCCCAAGGCTAACAGGATTTCTTAAAGACAACTGTCCTCTCTGAATTTCATCTCTGTATATTTTCAGCTCCCAGTAGATTTTATTTTGTTCAGAATGCAACTGAAGGCATTTGTTTTCTTTTTAAAGTACCTCTTCAGCAACTTGGGTTGGATCCCAAAAATCTTGCAGCAGTGCTTAACGAAGAGGAAGGATACCATCAAATTGGACCAGCAGAATATTGCAGAGACTACTTTGTTCTGTCTGTCACTGTTGCATTTGCTACACAGTTAGAACAGGTAATAATGCCAATCCATGGTACCACTATCTGGTTTCGCCTGTGGTGGAGCTTTCAAACTCTGGATGGTTAACATGTGAAAAATCATGTCTCATTGCAGCATGACTTGGTGGTTCTTCATAACCCCCAGATTCTGTATAAGAATGATTGTTCCCTTTATTGCTGTTAAAAATCTAAACCAACCTCAAAGTTACAGTGTTGCCCTCATGATGGCAGGAGCTTGGGAGAGTGAGCAAGGACAACTTTCCAGCCTTGGAATTCCTTAGCTTTTGATGTTACCCATGTTAAATATTTAAAACTTGAATAGACGTTGGAATACAGCACTTCTTTTGATAATAGACATGAGCATTCGCGACTTCTTATGAGCAGTGTTGAGGACCTGTTGTCTGCATTTTTCTCCTCTTTTTTTGTAACAGCTAATACCTACCACAATGAAACTTCCAGAACGACAGCCCGAGTTCTTCTTCTACTATTCACTCCTGGGCAATGATGTTACCAACGAACCATTCACTGATTTGATCAATCCAAACTTTGAGCCAGAAAGAGCATCTGTTAGAATACGCAGCAGCATTGAAGTTCTAAGAGCTTATTTTTTTGCTCACTCAAAGTTGAAGGTATGCATCCATTTCTGCTCTCTGGTAAACAAAGATTTAGCTGTTGCATCTTGTTTCGAAGTGTGTGACTCCTCTTCAGTCCAAATTGTTAAGAGGATACCATAAGAATTTAGGGTGTTATGGCAGATCAAACTTAAGGACTATTATACTTTTTTGATATGTTGTTAATTTTATTACTTATGAGCTGCACCTTCATAAAAATAGAAAAACAATGCAGTGGGCAGCATAAGAACCTAATACTACAGTAGTATCAGTATAAACTGCTTGGTAAAAAAATAGGAACTGCTCAGTTTTTAGAGAATGTCTTAAAGAAAGCTTGCTAGACTTTCTTTTCTATGGACAAGGAGTTCTTCAGAGCTGCCACACTAAAAGCTTGCTCCCTTGTAAAGGACAACCAAACATCAGGGGCATGGCAGAGAGACACCAAAAGTACACCACCAGGGGATCTTGGTAATTGAGGTAATTGAGGCATAAAGAATCAGGCTACTCCTTAAAGTACATTGTACCCAAATTGTTTATGGCTCTGTAAATTAACACAAGAACCTTGAGCCTGCCCTGGTAGGAAATCAACAACCAATGCAGCTCTCTCAGCAAATTAGCATCGCTACCAGTAACCTGCCGAATTCTGTCCTAGTTGCAGCTTCTGGACCAGATAGTTATAAGGGCAGCCCATATAAAGCATGCTACAGTAATCAACTCTTACGATGACCATTGCATGGACCACTGTGGCCAGGTTATCCTGGTCACAGCAGATGTACCAGCCAAAGTTGGGAGAAAACATTTCTAGCCCCAGATGTCAGTTGTGCCTCTAGTGACAAAGATGGATTCAGGAGCACCCTCAAGCTACAAAAATGCTCCATCTTGGCCTTTCCTTCTTCCTTCCCCTTTACAGCTTGTGAGCTTGTGAGTTGTGGCTTATCGTGTACTGAAACATGACCGCTTGGAGTCTCTTGCTATGTTTTGACCTGAAGAATACAGGGTTTCGGAGGATAAGACAGTCTGGGAAGATTAGGCAGTCTGGATAACCTTCTAAAGAGGGCTGTTTGGCTTATTTTATTCCAGCATCCATTACAAGCACCTTATTTTTTTTTAAGGACATAATGTTTCCATTTGGATGTCATTGGTTGGGTGTAAGTAATCGTTTTTGTACTGAATGCTCATTATAGTCACTTTCATGATACCCTTTTGAAACATAGATCCATCTTTGCTGTGGGGACCAGTCTCTTGGAAGCACTGAAATACTTTTAACTGGGCTGTTGAAGAAAGGAAGCGTGGAAATCCTTCAACATCCAGTAGCAATTGAAGGAGCATATATTCTTGTTCCACCTAACAGAGCCCGGCAAAAGCTGCCACCTGTCCCTTTGGATATGGCTCCCACTGTTGGGGTATCGGTGTCTCTTCAAAAAGATAGCAGAGTTTCTCAGGTACAACTCAATTGTTCTCCTTTTTATATACTTTTAAAAATGCAAATGAAAATAGAAAATATTATTGCTGTTATGTATGTATGAAATGAAGTTATTGTTATTATAATTTATTAAATTTCTATACTGCCCCTCATCTGAGGATCATGTGTTTAAACTAGGCACTATTATTTCGTTCAGCCTCAGTTATCTTCAAAGGTTGAGTCTGAAAATGTGAAAAGAGCTTCATCTCCAGTGCGTGATCAAAAAAGGAGCCCTGAGCCTAGTTCTCAAAGTGCATTACCCCGGGTTAGCCATTCCCCTCCCATAAAAGATGACGCGACAGACAGTGAAGTGGAAAGTCTGCAGTATGACAAGAACCCAAAGGCACAGAAAAAAGGTAGGCAGCACATCAAAGCAAATGTTTATACATTTACAGCTGTCATATCTACCACAAAATACTGTTTTCTTTATGATTGCTTGGTAAACTGATGCAAGGAAATGGGTGATCATTCACTATGCAGTAATGCAACTTAAAATATTCTGAAGACTCCAGTAAGAGGGAGAGAGTTATCTGCGGTCAACCAGTGAACTGCGGGCGATGTAAGGTTTTAAATTTGTGATGTGTGGTTTAGCTCTGCAGTTGAAGAACTGGGCAGATATTTGTATTCAAGTAAATTGCTTGGGTCTAAGCACTGCTCCGGGACGCAGGTGGTGCTGCGGTCTAAACCACAGAGCCTAAGGCTTGCCAATCAGAAGGTCGGCAGTTCGAATCCCTGCGACGATGTGAGCTCCCGTTGCTCGGTCCCTGTTCCTGCCAACCTAGCAGTTCAAAAGCACATCAGAGTGCAAGTAGATAAATAGGTACTGCTCTGGCGGGAAGGTAAACGGCGTTTCCGTGCGCTGCTCTGGTTCACCAGAAGCGGCTTAGTCTTGCTGGCCACATGACCCGGAAGCTGTACGCCGGCTCCCTCAGCCAATAAAGCGAGATGAGTGCTGCAACCCCAGAGTCAGTCATGATTGGACCTAATGGTCAGGGGTCCCTTTACCTTTAAACACTGCTCCCTTCCCTTGTGATCAGAATGCAGGAGCATAGCCTCCAGCCGGTGGCCACTTTGCATGATAGGGCCAATGTGTGAAGGCTGCTTGAAATATGAACACCTGTTTTTGGTATGCTATGTTTTGTTTGCCACATGGACCAGCCTGCACCATGTGACTTACCTTAAAACTGTCAACAGCTGTGTTTGGCCACAGGCTATGATGCTGTACAGCTAGTTCAACATTTAGGTTTAGAAAGAAAAAAAAACTTAGTATGGGAAACAGCCTTATTAGAAAAACCAACCAATAAACTGAAACTGACACAGGGACAAATAGAAGAAGACGCCTTCACCCTGGTATGGCTCCCCTTTATCACATACACAGCCCAACAAGATGACAAGAATCCACCAACAGCATATGAATCAATCTGGCTAACCTGATCCAAAAATACACACTCACACCCCACTCTCACACAAAAACAATTCTCACTACAGCCAACCAAAGACAACCAACAACACCCTAAGCCACCCCCAACCTCTCTCACCACCAAGGAAATACAACAAGTGAATAGTAAGAGAACCCATACAAGTACAGTGGTGCCTCGCAAGACGAAATTAATTCGTTCCGCAAGTTTTTTCTTCTTGCGAGTTTTTCTTCTTGCGAAGCACGGTTTCCCATAGGAATGCATTGAAAATCAATCAATGCGTTCCTATGGAGACCGTCCGGGGACAGAGGGGAAGCGCCGCACGCCTTCCCCTCTGTCCCCGGACCTGTTTTAAAGCAAGGGGCGGCGGGGAGAAGATTGCTTCTCCCCGTTGCCTGCCCCGCAATCTCCGGGGACAGAGGGGAAGGCGCGCGCCTCTCCTCTTTTTTTAATTTTTCTTTTATTCTTCTTCCTAATTGTTTAAACCAATTCATAAACCAAGAACTCATACATTGACCACTAATAATGAAACATATGTTGTAGATATTTTTCCACGTTTATTATGCTATTTTTGTGATACGCAAATGACATGAGAAAACTTGGTATGCTTATTTGTATAACATTATTCTTGTTTATAAAACCCAATAAAAAAAGAAAGAAAACTAAATTTTGTCCAGAAAAAAATTCAAAAGCTTCTTACTTTCAAGTATTAGAACTTGTACAGCAGGGGCTCTCAAGTTTGGCATGTGTCAGCATCTATCTTAAAAGAAAATGTGCTGTCTGTTTTCTCTTCAGCCTCAAATGCCCGAGCACCCGCTTCTCAGACTCAGCAGGCCGGTACCTCTGAATCTACCACAGGTCAAAAAATTGCTGTTCCAGCAGCATCCCATCACTTCTGTTTCTCAATAGACTTAAGAACTCTCCATAATCTGGATACTGGCTTTCCCGTCAATTGTATGTTAAGGTAAAGCATGTGTTAGATTATTGTTTCACATCTCTTCACTGGGAGAACGTTCAATTTATTTTTCCGTTGCTTCCTGTCCCTTAACCAGTTACCAGTCCACGAGAGGATCTGAAAGTCTAGGTACACAGTGTCACTGTGATCACTTCTATGTGTCCTGTAAATAACAAACTTCTTGCTCATCATGAACTTGATCTAAAACTATGGGTAATCGCATCTTTCTTATGAGACTTATCCCTATAATTCTGAGGATAGGACACAGGGGCTGTACTGTAAGAGGGCAATCTCCAACTTTGTGCAGGTCTTGTAACTTCCATTAATGGACGAACATGTCTTGCCCGAATATTCCCTTTTCTTTAATCTGCACATTTCTTTATAAACTCACTATGCTGTTGTGGCAACTTGTGGATTTTTGGCTATGTTTCTGGATGGAAGACCCCAGTATACATGCTAAGTTGGAAAGTTTTTACATTTTTAAAAAAGCTATGGAAATACTGAAAGGAGTAACTTCATGGAAATTGGGCACAAGCGTATCACTTTTGGGCTGAGTAATTTTTGTTGTTTAACTGGCCCACTTGGCCTTCTGTTTTATGGAATGTGAAGTGTCCATTGAATGAAACTTGGTATATGAAGTCCATGAAGAATTCTATGTTTCAGCTCCCTAGTGGTGACCAAAAATGTAATCCTGGGGAACACTAGGGGAAATTGGCAGCAACATATTAAAACACACACCCCTAGAAATATTCTTAACAATACCCAACTGCGCCCAATCCTTACTGGGCGCAGGATCACTGTCACACTCTGCTCCCTTACTTTAGAAAATAAAACAAAGGATGCAAGTCAGTCTTGCCTCTCCGGAGCAATGGGAATCCAGTGTCCCTTCAAGATGTTGTTGGAATCAACCAGCATGGCCAATAGTGAGAGGCGATTGGAGCGTATTGTTTGATAGAAAAAATGGTGTGGCATTCACCTAAGTTTGATTCATAGAAGACCCACAGAAATCAATGGACCTAACTTAAGTCCTGTTCATTAATTTCAATAGGTATACTCTGAATAAACTCAATTGCATACCATGGCATGTTAAGACATGCCATTAAGTCATTAGTTAGCTTGAAGTTCATTTACTTAAAGGTCTTGAAGTCATAAGCTGGTAGCACTGAATTTGTTATAATATTAATATTATTTGTTTGTTTGTTTGTTTCTCAATGGGACGCAGGTGGCGCTGTGGTCTAAACCACTGAGCCTCTTGGGCTTCCCAATCAGAAGGTCAGTGGTTTGAATCCCCACGATGGGGTGAGCTCCTGTTGCTCTGTCCCAGCTTCTGCCAACCTAGCAGTTCAGAAGCGCACCAGTGCAAGTAGATAAATAGGTACCGCTGCAGCGGGAAGGTAAATGGTGTTTCCATGTGCTCTGGCTTCCATCATGGTGTCTTGTTGCACCAGAAGCAGTTTAGTCATGCTGGCCACATGACCCGAAAATCTGTCTGTGGACAAACTCCGGCTCCCTCAGCCTGAAGGCGAGATGAGCGCCGCAACCCCATAGTTGTCTTTGACTGGACTTAACCGTCCAGGGGTCCTTTACCTTTACCTTTTTACCTCCATAGGTACTCGTATCCATTTTTTGGAAGTGCTGCACCCATTATGACAAACCCTCCCGTGGAAGTGAGGAAGAACATGGAAGTGTTTCTTCCCCAGTCATATTGTGCATTTGATTTTGCAACCATGCCCCATCAGCTGCAGGATACCTTCTTCAGGTATGTAACAAGGGTGCCATTTTAACAATCTGTGCATTGGTACATTTCACTTTCCTTCACAACTAGTTAACCATACGTACATTTTGAAATTGCAAGTTAGCGCCAGCTCAACATAACTTTGTATCTTCTCCCCATCCTCCCACTTTATCTAGATCTGCTCTGGAGGGTTTGGGGAGCATTCCCCTTAGCACTACATTAATTACAACCCTATACATTTGTCCTCAGGACTGGTTATTTAGTTCAGGTGGCCCGTTTTGTGTCAGCAAGGTGGTATGGCATCTGCTAATAAGTTCCATTTAAATATTTGCCCCTGCTTTGCTTATCAATTTCCTTTTTTCCAGCAGTGTGGGCATGATCCTATCAACTTCACAAAGGGCAGAATGCAGAGCCATGACACTTGGCTTGCAGTGTGCGGTTTAGGTCTCATTTGCTTCCACATCTATAGGGGCAATGGACAGGGGAGAGTAGGTTGGTTTCTAGTGGTCCTAGCAACTTGGGGGTATAGGCTGTATGCAAGGGCAGGTAGGGACTCAAATTGCCGAATACCAGAGATCTGGGTGCATGCTTTGAAGAACCAGGTACTTGCCCAGCACAGTAGGGGGTGGCAGGTGACAAAGGGAGATATGGTTCTCTCTCTGTGTGTTGTTTTCTAAGTGATGGATTAGGTCCCACAAAGCACATTTGGTCATCTCGCCCTTCATATGATTGCACTTTGTTCTCGGTGTACAACTGGTAGGGACTGGAATCTGCCCTACAGGTGAAACTCAAAAAATTAGAAAATTGAGTCTATCTCATATATTAGTTTTACCTTTTAAGTTGAATTACTGAAACAAATGAACTTTTCCACACTATTCTAATTTTTTGAGTTTCACCTGTATATCATTCATTGACTGAGTTCGAAACCTGCCAGCCTATTCTAAACTGAACATACTTCAGAGCAACTCATTCAAACTGATCGTATTCAGAAGAAGTACTACTTGCTTGTGGAAGCTGTCGAATTTTAACTCCTAATGTGACGTGATAAAGGTTCGGATGGGTTTCTACTGTTGTTAATGGCTAGCCAGTAGGAATGGAGAAACCTTGAGACAACAACTTCACCCTAGTTCTTCCCTTGGATTGGGACCTATTTTCAGAAATGCAGGAAATGCAAGAAGTCAAAGTATATCGCTCAATTGAATATTTCTAGGATGAAAAATTACTGTGATGGGTGTGAAATGTTCTTGCAAAATTGAGCATCCTTGAACTCCTTCAAGTGGTTGCACTCTTTTGCCACAGGGTAACATTGATGTCTGCCAGTGCATCTACACCAACATCACAAAAGATGTAAAATAAATGCATCTCTTCTACCCATCCCAGCCTACAGCAACTGAGGAAAAACCCATCTATGAGAACAAAATACAAACTCCAGTATGCTATGTGTATTTTTTCTCTCTGTATTTCAGGATACCATTGCTGGTGGAGCTGTGGCATAAAGATAAAACAGCCAAAGACTTACTGCTGGGAGTTGCAAGACTCCAGCTTTCAAATATTTTGGCCATGGAAAAAACCCGCTTTCTAGGTGCCAGTGGGGAACAGTGCTGGCGCCAGACCTTCAGTGAAACAATCCCTGTTACAGCAGCACAAGGGTACAGTAAGCTTTGAAAAATGAGGTTCCTCTGTTATAGCTGGTTCTGTTTAACACTCCTGTAGGCCTTTTTGAATTATTATTTTTATGCATTTAGTAAAACTCTTAATACTTATTTTTGAAGAGCTTGCATAACTCTTAATTTTGGGGGACAAAAGGGACCAGTGGAACAATAGTGTGGGAGACCACATCACTTCCATCCTCTTGTGATGTTGCAGTGCTTCTGAAAGAATACACTCAGTTGAACTTGAAAAGTGATACCAATTTGTACATGTAGAAGTGTACACAAAAGATTCCAAATGTGCCTTTCTTTAGCAGTCATGCAAGCATTGTCTGCTGACTTGGTAAAGATTTGATTACAATGTGGAGCTTGGAATTTTTAATCTATGTGACTTTCTAATGGTGAATGTATATTTAATTTCAAAATATATGTTTACACAATCAAACTTCCCGGTATATTATGGAGAAGAATTCTGAAAAGCATGAGTGTACCCAAACTTAGTAGCCACTAGATGGCAGCCCTCCAAACCTAATTGGCTTTAGCATTTGATGTCAAACTCAACTCACTGATGTGAAAGTGACTGTACTGATTTGTTTCAAATGTCAGATGTTTATTTCCTGTAACTCGATAAGTTTACCCAACTTTTCAGTGTATTTGCATAGAAAACTACTTAAACTTTACTAAAAATGGAGAAAAGGAAGCTTGAAAAACAAATGTAAACTGTAGAATTATTGCTGTACGCAACTTGGGTTTCATGTTTTTGTTTATTTAGTGATACTTTTTGACCTTTTAGTAACAAGACAATCATCTGAAAAGAGTCTGGAACATTTATTTTGTGGACAGTTGTCTTTAATGTGTTTCCTTTAGGTCCACATTTGCCAGGTTGTGAGTGTGCATATTAAAGTAAGACACTTGTCGCAGCAAATATTTAATTCTGAGCTTTGAAACAAAACTGTTTGCAGATATGCAGAAAAATAAGCCTCGAGTCAAACCTGATAGCCAGCACCACAACACAAGTGATTAGGAGGAACAAAGAGAGAAAATTCAGGCAGACCAGAGATTAGCTGGTAACCAGTATCTAAGAATCATAATGTCGGTCTCCAGCCTCTTTATTCATGAATAGGAATAAATGCTCTGTACTTCTCTAATAGAGCAGCTATTCCTTTTTCAACTCTCTGTGTTCCATATTCCTAAAAGAATTGGCGTCATGTCTGGGTCTGTCAGTCAATCAAACAATTTATTGTGTATAGCCAAAGGCCTTTACGATGAACATGTTTTGATCAGTCATCTGACAGTCAGGATTGTTTGACCTCTTTATATAAAACTGGTTTAGCTCCCGAGATCTTTTTTGGGAGGAAAGAGAGGAAAGACTGATGTAGAAATAAGTCCACTTTTCTCATGCTTGTTCCATTGTAAACAAATGACAGTAGAGAGCAAGATTAATCTCAAATGAGAGAAGAAATGAAATGTTCTTGTTCTTGTTTATAGGACAAGCAACAGGATAGCCGAGCTTTCATACACGGTGACTCTAGAAGATTATGGGCTTGTGAAAATGCATGAAGTTGTGGTGTCCGATTCTTCTCAGGTAAACAGAAACGTACCCTTTCTTGTTTGGAAAGACACAACTCCATTGAAGGTTATCTAATAGCATTTCCATGTTTAGGGTTTAGGTGCCAATGAGCCACCACTGGTTCCTTCATCTCAGCCACGTAATGTTCCTGAAATCCAGCCGGAAGCAAGAGAAACTCTAGAATACAAAGCAGCACTTGAATTGGAAATGTGGAAGGAACTACAAGAAGATCTTTTTGAAAACCAGGTTTCTTTATACATTATTTTTAACCGGAACTACAGGTCCACTCTTAACAAAAGGCGAATGTGACAGATCTTAAACCTAGGTTGCAGTTCAGGTGGATACATGTGTGGGAAAGAGGTTTTTAAATTGGAATCAGCCCTTTAGCTGATTGTACAACAGCATTGTATGCTTGGCAGATTCATTATAGATGGCTTCATAATGTTCAAATACATTTTTAGGCGTGTCTCACAGGGTAATAACCCCAGTCTCACATTGTGTCTGGGCAAAAAGGCAGTTTGGTATACATTGGTACCTCGGGTTACATACGCTTCAGGTTACAGACTCCGCTAACCCACAGATAGTACCTTGGGTTAAGAACTTTGCTTCAGGATGAGAACAAAAATCATGCTCTGGTGGCGCAGCGGCAGTGGGAGGCCCCATTAGCTAAAGTGGTGCTTCAGGTTAAGAACAGTTTCAGGTTAAGAACAGACCTCCGGAACAAATTTAAGTACTTAACCCGAAGTACCACTGAATCTTCAAGGTGTGCCCAGGATGTTGACAGCAGGCTAAAACTGATCTACGTTTTGGAAAGATTATATTCAAGAGGAATCTTACCTATTTACAGTCTTGAGCGCAAAGCTTCCTCCTTGCCGATACAGGAACACTTTTGGTCTGCTGCCCCATCCTTCAGTCATTATAATATATCAGTCATGAGACAGTACCACCTTTGGATTTTACAGAGCACCTTGGAAGAGTGGGGGGGGGGAGAGAATTCCAAATATTTGCAATATTGAACTAAGAGGAGGAGTGATTTTATTCACTGGGGTCTTGCAACGTACTGGCATGTTCACTTTCTGTGGGCATAGCCTGGAAAGTGCCTGGGGTAGTTCAGTTGCTAGAGCATGAGACTCTTAATCTCAGGGTCGAGGGTTTGAGCCCCACATTGGGCAAAATATTTCTGCATTGTAGGGGGTTGGACTAGATGGGTCCTTTCCAACTCTACAATTCTGTGATTCTATTCTACCCCAGTGACTTTTAAAAATTCATTCCACTTCAGTTGCTTTCCCCTCCCATCTCTCCTGCTTCAGTTGAATTCAAGTGGAAGTTTACCTCTCTTTTTCCAATCACTTTTAAGGCTTTCTACTTCCATTATGTTTTGTAACACACGGTTCTGCTATTATTAGCCTATGAGTTATGGTAGCATTTTATGACTGCTTAAATAAATTTGCAAATGTGGTGTAAAGTTCTCCATTTTACTTCAGGTTATGGTAGCTTTAGATATCATTCAGCTTTACATGGCTATGCATAACTATTGCCTCTTACCAGCTACCATTTAAAAATTAACAGACCTGTAATCAATTTTTAGGGACATGGGTGGCGCTGTGGGTTAAACCACAGAGCCTAGGACTTGCCGATCAGAAGGTCGGCGGTTTGAATCCCCGCGATGGGGTGAGCTCCTGTTGTTCGGTCCCTGCTCCTGCCAACCTAGCAGTTTGAAAGCACATCAAAGTGCAAATAGATAAATAGGTACCGCTCCAGCGGGAAGGTAAACAGCGTTTCCGTGCACTGCTCTGGTTTGCCAGAAGCGGCTTAGTCATGCTGGCTACATGACCTGGAAGCTGTACGCCAGCTCCCTCGTCCAATAAAGCAAGATGAGCGCCCCTACCCCAGAGTCGGCCATGACTGGACCTAATGGTCAGGGGTCCCTTTACCTTTACCTAATCAATTTTCAGGACTGATAATGGGAGCTATCTGTGTATTTGATCTGGAATTCCCCCCGATGTCCTGAATATTTAATTTGCACGCAGTGTTTGGGTTTCTTGAGGAAAGACTTCCACAATAGTTCTGTCTGAGTTATGCAAATTTTATGGTTTTCGAAGGAAGACATTTTGAAATTGCCTTTGTTTTTCACAGCTGAAGAAGAAGGAGCTAGCTCATATGCAGGCTGTTGCAGAGGAGTGGAGAAAAAGGGACAGAGAGAGGGAAGCATTGGTGAAGAAGAAAGTAAGACCCTTTCCCCTTTGAAATGCTTCACAGCATAATGAACTGTCATGATAGCTGGCAGTGGTAAAGGGTGATTGTATTTCATTAGCTGCCAGAAGAAGACCTAGACACACAGCCCATAAAACCTACACAAAAATGCTTTAGGTAACACACCTTAGAGATACCCTGGAATTGTTTACGAATTACGCTGCAATATATTTCCTTTTGGTTGAGTTAAAATAAAGATATATAATACTGCTAGCCTTGCAGAGCAATCCTGCACTGTAATATGCCCCACTGTGTTTTACTCTCAGGTAAATGTGTATAGGGAAAGAGACAGTGGAAGAGGACTGGAAGAAATTCAAAATATATCTTAAAAATTACTGTAAAATTGAGGAGTGTTAAGATGTTAAGGATCTGGGAAACAGAGAATTACAGCTGTAATTAATAAGTTAAAAAAGAACCTGTATGAAAGTGAACTTGATAATTAGTTAACTGGAGGAGTTGCTGAAGAAATGTAAAACAAGGATGCAGAAAAGGGGAGGTATGGGGAAGTCCGAGAAGTAAGGTGCATGAAAATAAGATTACGAAATTATACATGTTTATATGTTTGTATGTTTTTGTTTTGTGTATTGTTTGTTTTCACTATGTGTTTGAAAAATTAATAAAAATTTATTAAAAAAAAAAAAGGATTGCGGCCTAAGTCTTGTTGAAGTCTGTTAGCACTGCAGGCTCTGATGCGTAATATTTTGAAATCCACCGTGTGCATAAAAGTCAAGTTGTCACTTGTTTTGTGGGATTTCAAGCTCATTTTAAATCCGGTTTCTTTTGCAAGGATACAGTGTCACCCAAGAACAAATACCATGTTCAACTTAGAAAGAATTATTATTATTATTATTATTATTATTATTATTATTATTATTATTATTATTAATTTTATCTGTATACATTCTAGGTTGCAGAATATACAGTTTTGGAAGAAAAACTTCAAAAAACTTTGACTGACTTAGAGAAGCGTGAAAAGCAACTTGTTGGTGCTGAAACTGAGGTAAACATATGCAACACAATGTTATATCTTGTACTGTGCATGTACAGAAACCATTTTTAAAAAAACTCTAAAGAACCGTTCCAGTTCATCTTAGACTTGTGCTTGGATTGGTATTTTTGCACGCTATGGAACATGGCTTTTTCTGGCGCATAGTTTTGGGGCTTTTGTGTGCATGTTTTAGTTCATTGGCAGGTTGGTGTGGATGGGGAAGGAAAGAGGAGCATAATTTTTTATATGTGGGAATACCTAAAAATAGCCATCAAGTAGCCTGTACTTAAAGCTGCAAAGCCATCAGATTTGGCAGAGAAATCACTGCTACATAGCTAGGAGCAGGGCTGGATTTAGGTTTGATAAGGCCCTAAGCTACTGAAGGTAATGGGGCCCTTTATATGTCCAGCTGTCCTTTGTCAACAACAATTTGTCGCTGTTTTTTGTGTTGAAGATACAATGGTAATTTATGGACCTAATAGGTATCTAATGCCATTTTATTTGTTTTTTATCTTACACTTTGGAAATTTACATCCAGTTGTTTTTTCCCTTTAAAACATTTTTGGGGACCCAAGAGAGTGGAGCCCTAAGCTATAGCTTGTTTAGCTTATACGTAAATCCAGCACTGGCAAGGAGCCGTGGTTTTTTGCCCATGGATGTTGTGGAACACACTCCGCACAGCTAGGCTAAGTTTATAAAGTATTGTTATATTATTATTCTTACTATTATTATATATTTTAAAAGTTGGTAAGAAATGCATGAGTGACTCATGAGAGTAATGTCAATCGAGCGTGCTTTCTAAATGAGGCAGCGCAGGTTTACATCTGGGCATCCACTGGTGCTGAAATCTGTGTGTGTGTGTGTGTGTGTGTGCTTTAAATTTTCAGCTCCAAAGAGCAAAGAAAGAGCTCCAAGCAGAGCATGAACGAAACCGTCAGGAGCTTCAAGATGCAATGCGGCGAGTCAAAGAAGAATGCATGCATCAGGTGGAGCTGGAAAAATCTAGGTTCAGGCAGTTGGAAGAGGACAAGATCCGCTTGCAACAACAAGTGAGTGGAACTTAACTTTTCCAAGTTAGATACAACCAGTGCTTTTCCCCTCAAAAAAATGCTTAGGGGTACTCTTATTGTGACTCAAGAAAATCACCATTTTATAGTTCAAATCAAGAAAAATAAATACAGTAAATAGACAAAAGTACAAAGATTCACAAAATGTTTGGGGGGGGGGAAGCACTGGATACAACTTTATATAATGGCAGAAATGGACATAGATTTTTTTGAAAACAAGGGTGAGCTTACGACCAAGTTAATTAAAGCTTTAAAATATCCTGTACTCTCTCAATAAAAGCAAAAAAGGGAGACCAGATATTTTAATGCCACCAGCCTCGCAGATGTGTCCGTGGAGGGGATATATTGATCGAAAGGGTATTGTATTGTAACTGTATTGTAACTTTTGAATAAATGTGTTTTTTAAAAAAGTTAATTACAGCTAATTAATGAGATTAGGTTGGTGGTGCTTCCTGAGGGCACCTCAGATCTCTTTAATGCTAAGGACCAAACTATGTGCGCAGTGTATCCTTGATGCTTCTAAAATGTTCATTGACAGATTTGTGAGAATCTCCTCAGAACCAAAGGCCCTACCATTTTTTAGAAGGGCATTTTTGAGTTTGATCCATTGTTTATTGGGTTTCCTTCAAGAAATCCTTGGATATCCTCCATATCTTTCATTTTCTACATTTCTCTTCCTATGTTGCTAAGGAAGAATTTACTTATCACAATAATGTTAAGCTTTTTTAAAAAACAAAAAAAACCAAAACCTTAGCTTTATAAATAATTTGCCTGAACAAAATACTTATTTTTTTCTCATTTATGTGTTGACTTTTTTTATTTGTCTTAAGTGGTTAATAATTTTCTAAAAATCTGTTAAGAATAAGAATAATGTTCATTCACTGCATTACTGGTAGTACTGTGCAAGGCACAGGAGGAAACTGCATAAAATCAGCAGTGGGTAACTCAGAAAGGCCTGTTGGAATGAAACAAAAAAATCTCAAGTGCCCTTCTAAATCATTAAGAGAAATCTGGCAGATTTTCCAAGGAGGAATGGTGGCTGCCATCACAAAGAAGTTTTTCCCCCTTGTTAATATTTGGTGTGCATAGCTCTCCCTCCCCCCCCCCCCTCTCTCTCTCTCTCTCTCTGTGTGTGTGTGTGTGTGTGTGTGTGTAAAAACTATAAAGCAATGTAATATTCCGGGAACCATTTCTTAATTTTTGCCAATCTATTTGTGTGGTAGTAGTGCTCCTTTTGTGATGCTCTTTGGAGAACCAGTTGAAGACCAGGAATCTATCGGGCAAAAATGTTCCTTTCAGCTCTTTGTTGTGTTATCATCCAGGCATAAACTCGTCCAACTTCTGTTTCTTCTTCTTCTTCTTCTTCTTCTTCTTCTTCTTCTTCTTCTTCTTCTAACAGCTTTATGACTGGGAAAACAAGTATAAAGCTCTGGAGAAAGAGTTTCAGCAATACAAGCAACAGCAAAGCAGCAAGCCAGAAATCCGACTGCAATCCGAAATAAGTATTCTAACTTTAGAAAAGGTATGTCTACAATTTTATCTGAAGGCTCAGAAAGAATAGCAGCATTTTACAACAGATTAAATGTAGACAGCATGAACAAGAAAAAACAAAACTTGGAATAAACTCCAAATTCAACCCAGCCACAAAATTTGCATCATAAATATAAACAAAACAAAAGTATCCTTCTGGAAGATGCTGTGGCTTTTAAGAGCTTGCCAGGGATAGGAGTTTCACATTCCTTTACAGTTCATCTGTGGCAGTATTTTCCGGATTTCATTGTTACTGATAACTCAAGCAGAGTACACCTAAAATGAGTTTTTGATCCAGGATAAATTGTAATAAAGATTCTTAGACCATTGGTTATCGAGGTACTACCACTGTTGCATGGGGGGGGGGGGAATGGTAAGCCAAGTTAAGTGTTTGCAAAATGTTCTTAATTCATGGCAGACACCTGTCATTAGATGGACATGAACTCTAGAGACCCTTCTTGTTGTATCAGTAGCTTCATTTAGACTCTTCTTACTTATGATAGCTTGAGCTTGTTCTTTATAAATGTTGCATGTTTGACAGCACTGCGAATGTATGTAGTTTTCAAAATTCTAATCTATGCCTTTGACTCAGAAGAGGTAACATATATCCAGTTTATGAAGAAAAGATTGGGGGATTTTCCTGATAAGCAGTTCTTTATCTCTTTTGGGGTGTGGAATTGGCAAGAGTTAGGAAAGGACTCTTAATAATAAGTTTATTATTTATACTCCACCCATCTAGCTGAGTTGCCCCAGCCAGTCTTGTAAAAGAATGCAGATTTTAAGCTACTGTCTCAAATTCCCAGGCAATAGCTTCAGACTTCATTTTATTGCCCCAGATCTGGTTCCCACAAACATCAGTTTGGACAGTCATATATATTCAATGCATGTATAAGATGCTGCCTTTTTAAAAAACAACAACCTGTGTTACGATGTGATAGAACAACAACCAAAGAAATGAGGACTCTCTGTTCACCATTAGGATGTCCATACATATGTCCTTGCTTACTCACTCACTAACAGGGTTAGTGAAACTGTACCATTGTAGCTGAAGGTCAGAGACCATGGGAGTTGTAGTCCAGTAACATCTGATGAGCCACAATTCCTCACTCCTGCATCTAGAACAATGTTTCCCAAACTTGGGTCTCCAGCTGTTTTGGGACTACAACTCCCATCATCTCTAGCTCACAAGATTAGTGGTCAGGGATGATGGGAATTATAGTCCAAAAACAGCTGGAGACCCAGGTTTGGGAATCACTGATCTAGAAGAAGGTTCTCGAGCCTCTGTACAGAGCTTGCAGCTTCAGACATCCAGTTCTAACCAGGGAAATGGCCTGAATATTACTCCTCAAGTCATACTTCCAGATCCTACAGGATTCAGAAGCCCCCAACAGAATAGTTTTATTTTTCATAGCTGAAGTAGAAGCAGTTTACAAGTCCTCCTGGCCTGGCAATGCGTAAAAAGACCAGTTAAGGGGGGAAACATTTTCTGCTGCTTTTGAGGGAGCGTGAGTTATTTAATGCAGAGACATGATCTTTCAAACTGAAGACTTAAAAGGTGCAGTCTAACCAAACTAAGAGGCACACATTAGCTAGAATTTCAAGGATCAGGCATGCCAAGTCTTGCATCATCAATTAAGCTGAAATATGAACAGCGAGTGATTTTTATATAAAAATGAATGCTATCTTTGAGTCCTTTGAAGATGTTTAAAAATGGTTTACATGAACTGTTTAGATGAACTGTCTCAGACTGCAGACTAATCCAGTTTTCCTTTGTTGGACAATAAAAATAAGGCTAATGCTTAAACGAGGATATTCTTGTGCACCACAGTATTTACATCAAATTGTGTTACAGCTTTAGAAGTTACATGCTATACTAAACTATTTTTGTAATACAAGTTTTGTATATTCAATTGCATAAAGATTATTCCTACGGTTATAGTGTTTGTTGATAGAGCTCTGCTCTTTATTAGGGGGACCTTGAAAGGAAGTTGGAATCGGCGACCAAGGCAAAACTACACTACAAGCAGCAATGGGCGCGAGCGCTGAAGGAACTAGCAAGGCTTAAACAGGTGTGTTTAAGATAAATCAGTGGTGGGGAACCTAAAGCCCAGGGCCAGAATGTGGCCCTCCAATCTTCTCTGACTCTTGAAACTCTCATGAGAACAACAAGAGGAAGTTGCTTCTATATACATTAGTGAAGCCAAATCTGCCTTGCTGCGGTGTGCCTACTTAGGAGAAATAACTGGAGATATTAGTGTTTATCAAGGATGCTTGTAAAGATCTTTCATCGTTTGAGAGAAAAACAATAGCTGTCTCACCTGCTGGCATCTTTTGCAGCCCACAAAACCAGAGAGGATACTGTGATATTTACACACGTGGAAAATTGTGGCCTAGATGTGCATTTTGCCTGGAGAAAGTAGTTTCTCTTGAGTACGAAGTACATCACAAACATTGCCACATTCATTGCTCAACAACATTGCTCAATGACATCAGTATTTCCACACTGTATATTTTAATTTGAGATTAAGAGATAATGAGTTGGGCTAGTTCACGGTCTCCTAAACCAAAGTCCAATGGGCCAGAATTGGCATTCATTGATGATGCATCTTAATTGATGATTTCCCTAAAAATCCCTGCATTATTTGAAGCACCCGCAGCCAACTTATGATATGATGAAGGTTCTCTGGATCATGGTCAGAGGCTGTGTTACTGTTTTTGATGTTCTATGATTGGCTATAGGAGGAGTGGGCAATCTTTTTGGTTCATGGGCCAAATTTGACAGGTGGGCGGGGGCTGTCTACCTGTCAGTCACCTGACTTCAGAAATGATTTGGGAGGCTGCTTTGAAGTCCCAAAGTTGGGATTTCAAAGCACAAAGCAGGCAACAAAAAAAGTCAACCTTTGAAATGAAGTGTTGTTGTCGTTGTTGAAATTAGCACCTTGCTGCTTGCTATGTGCTTTGGAAGTGCAGTCAAACTGAGCAGGTTTGGGTGCTCTCCCACACACCCGGACCAAGTAGCATTGCCCTCCTTTTCCTGATGTGAGGTGAGAGAAATCTTGCTTAGTGCTGGGTTTCAGTATGTGAGAGGTTTTCTTACAGGTAGCTTTTGCATGCACCTGGACCAAGCCGCATCCCCCTTCTTGGGGAATGGGCAATCCTGCTTAGCACTGGATTTCTGCTTTATCAATGCTTCGAACAGCTGGTTGTCAGGCACTTTGGAAGCCACGCTAGGGGGCTTTAGCGAAACCCTGTCTTTTTTACCTAGCACCGCCCTTATTCATATGACATCTGGAGTAGAGTGGGCAGGTGTCATTTGCCCAAACCTTCCTCATATGCCAAATGAGAAAGCCTAGCAGGCCAAGACTGACCCATGGACTGGAGCTTCCCCACCCATTTCTTGAAAATAAAATAAAAAAGCTTTCCTCAAAAAGCGATGAGGCCATTTCCAAAAGTTAACAAATGCCTGAATGAAAACTTAGATTATACTTCTCAGTGCTTTTTCCCTTTGAAATAAGACTGTTAAAGCTTGTTTAGAACACGGCAAACATTTAACCTTCTTTTGTGCATCTGTGCTAAAGCTAAACTGAAACCCTTTTAAATGAACTGGTCGAAAGAATCCTCCATTGTGTTTTGACTATAAAATTACAAATTTAGAGGCCTTGAGGAATGTTAAGTCTGCTTAAGTTCTGATGATTTGTGTTATTTTTTGTTTAAGTTGGATTAATACCATGTTAATTTCACATTGGTTCTGGTGAATAGCTATGGGGTTGTAATTTGTGCCAGAAACTTGTCACACCAGAGCTCTCTGGAGAACTATACAAAACATTTATGTTGTGAGAATTAGACGCAAAAAGCCGTATCTTGGATTGTTAATAAATGTTAATGACAAAACCCAGCTGGCAAGCCTTTGGAAAGGCGATCAAATGCTTTGTGGCCATTGCCAGAGAAGTGTTTAAACAGATTTCCATTAATCAAAAATAGAAAGTATAGTCAAGCTGTGAATTATAGAATCGTGTAAAGCATTCAAGTATTTAGCATAATGCCCCTTTATTCCATGCGATCTTAGTTTAAATATTAGCCCTCTCTGTTCCTTTTACTCAAAGCAGGTAATAGTCCTCTTTCAATGCAAAAACTAAAATTTAAATATAGAAATGCACAGCTACAATCCGTATACTCTGAAGATAGCTATTAAAACACAATATATTATCAACGTGTTATTTCTGGAATCACCTAGTGATTAATAAAAATGGTGGTCAACTAAATATGCGATGGAGAAAGGCTTTTCTTTTTTTGAGGTGATGGGAAAGACTCGTACACTGTGCTACGTAAGAGCTGTAAGAATGAAGATGATGAGGATCTCAAAATATCTGGGGGCAAAAATATTGCCCCAATATTTTTTGTGCTAACACAAGGGGATTTCCCCTATGCTCCTAATCTCACTGTTCCCAGATCTTCTCCAGAGTGTTAGAAGAACCCACAGAACAGATTTAGGGGAATACAGCAGAGGACAGGGAGAGGATGTTGCAATGCACGAGGATAAATCCTTATGCTAACAGAACATTCACCTTAGTGCTATGTTGAATATAATTCATGCTTCCCATGGTCCTAGGTTTGGAGGAAGAAAGCAAAGCCAGTAAGAGAACTGTTACACATGGAGAGAGGAGTCTCATGGCAAGAAGATCTGTTTGTTGTTGCCATTCTCTTCCCTCTGATCAGAGACATGGCGCTTTCTTAGCATGTGCTGCCTTAATCCCTGACAGTTGCATAGAAGTAATGCAGCTGCTCTATTCTGCATTAAACCCATAGCTGGGGAATGGATGGAAGCTGGCCATAGGGCATTGGAATGCAGGATATTCTGATCCACATGTGAAAGTTACCTACGACAGGGATAAAATAGGAAGGCAGGCTGGTGGTTGTATCCCTTCTTCCAGTCCCCCGTTGCCCAAGTTCTAATACTTTAGCTGAAAGACTGTGGCTCTTAAAGGGCCAGCTCCTTGGGCTGCAGACGAGTCTTCTGCCTTTTCTTGGCCTCTTGCCTGGCACATTCCCTGTGCCATTGGGCCAGTGTAAAGGTAAAGGGACCCCTGACCATTAGGTGCAGTTGTGGCCGACTCTGGGGTTGCGGCTCTCATCTCGCTTTATTGGCCGAGGGAGCCAGCATACAGCTTCCGGCTCATGTGGCCAGCATGACTAAGCCACTTCTGATGAACCAGAGCAGCGCACAGAAACGCCGTTTACCTTCCCGCCAGAGTGGTACCTATTTATCTACTTGCACTTTGAGGTGCTTTCGAACTGCTAGGTTGGCAGGAGCAGGGACCGAGCAACGGGAGCTCACCCCGTTACAGTGATTCGAACCACCGACTTTCTGATCGGCAAGTCCTAGGCTCTGTGGTTTAACCGACAGCGCCACCCGTGTCATTGGGCAAGTGTAGTAGCCTACAAAGCAGCTGATTCCTCAGAGAAGGGCTAAGTAGATGGGCTCTGTGTAGGTCCCAGCTCGGGCTCTAAGCCAGCAGTCTTGACCTCTTCTCTGAAACCCCACCATTAGGAGCCTGGTCTGATTCTCCAGGCAGTTAAGCAGTCTCAGACTGCTAACTCCTGCACTAAACCAGAAGCTGGGACACAGGTAATGTGAGATCGGGTGGCTTCAGGAAGGACTTTCCTAGAGAACTGGGCTTCAAGGTTTTTTTTTGGGGGGGGGAGGCATGGAAGGCTTAACAAAACATTTGAAAACTTATTTGTGTAATCCTACCACTTCAGTATGAAAGACATGAATTGTTGATTAATACTCCATTCTGACTATCTATATCTTTATTCCCCCCCCCCAAAAAAAACGTTTCCAAACGCAATAGCTTTCTCATCTTCCACCTCCCATCAATTTCCATCATATTTTAAAGTACCAAAACTGTATTGGTACGATCTGCCTAATGGCAGTAAGACAAACTGTGCCGTGAAATAGGCACACATGATTCACTCTTGCTTCAGCTGAGAATAAAAGTTGAATGATGGCCTCTTGCCATACTATAAAACTATTTCCTTCCATGTAGGAATTAAGATTATTTCCTTCCACAAGTGTTTCACATTTGTCAGATGGCACCTTGTTAACCCTACATCATTGTGGCCTTCCAGATGCTGTTGGATGTGAGGGATGTCTGATCTAGAGCACCACGGGTTTCCACTCCCCACCCCACCCCCCAATGACCTACATGCATGTTACTGCATGGAAGTGTCTTCCATTGAGGAGTTGTATAATATGTGAGGTGGTAAAAGGTAAAGGGAACCCCTGACCATTAGGTCCAGTCGTGGCCGACTCTGGGGTTGCAGCGCTCATCTCACTTTACTGGCCAAGGGAGCTTGCGTACAGCTGCTGGGTCATGTGGCCAGCATGACTAAGCCACATCTGGCGAACCAGAGCAGCGCAAGGACACACCGTTTACCTTCCCGCCAGAGTGGTACCTATTTATCTACTTGCACTTGACGTGCTTTCAAATGCTAGGTTGGCAGGAGCAGGGACCGAGCAACGGGAGCTCACCCCGTCGCGGGGATTCGAACCGCCGACCTTCTGATCGGCAAGTCCTAGGCTCAGTGGTTTAACCCACAGTGCCACCTGCATCCCTTAAGCCAAATAATTACTTTGTTAGTTGCTAAGGTGCCACAAGACTCATTGCTTTCTTTGCTGCAACAGACTAATGAAACTGTAATGTACATCCTTAGATGAACACCAAAGTCCACTGCTATTTTGTGCCCTAGGCAAACTCTTGAGTCCTTTTCCCCTCTTCACTCTGCGCATTCTCAGAGGAAGTGTGTTTTCTGTTTGCCCTGCTTCCTCCAGGAGCTGAGGGCTACCTCAAATTAATCCAGGGTGGGGGAGATCCAGGCAGGAGAACCCCCCTGTGGCATCTCTATGACACCGCTTTTGAAAGACCCCCACCTTGTTTTCCTGCAACCTCCATGCACCCTAAACATTTTGCCTCCATAGGCAGCTGTGTAGTTCGCCTAGCGATAAGACTGGCTTTGCCAAAGTCTGCCTAAAGTCAAGACTTTATGAGGGAATTTCAGAAGTCAAAAGAGAGCAAATACATATTTTGATATACCGATTTATATTTTAGCTTGAATTTTTGACAATAAGATTGCCAACGCTTGTAAATCTGAGAAGTCCAAAATTGGAGAAATGTTGCAGTGCAGTTGTAACTAGAAAGAATGTTGCAATTCAGCTTTTGGTGATTACAAAGGGATCTGTCTGGATTTCGAATGTTTCTGTAAAAACTCAAAAGTATGTGCCTTTGAGATAAGTGGTTATTAGAGAGTTTAAGTCTTACCATTTTTGTACTCTGTGTGGATTTGTTCACAGCAAAACTAGTGCATTTGTTTTAAACAAACACAGACTTTATTGGCTGACACTGGCTCTATCTTGTCCAGCCTCCTGCTTATCCTCTCAAGGTAATTAATGTGATTAATTTACAAGTAATTTAGCCAAGGAGAGGATGTAAATCTTTGCTTTAAAAAACAGTTAGAAGTCCGAGCCTCGGTTAAAAACTGTGTCTTGAAACCATCCAGACCCTCCTACTGAGTTGTCAGCTCTGGGTTATTTTCAGAAAACTGGAGTTGAGTTCCTTCGCTTCAGTCGTACGTTTTTTCCCACAGACTTGCTTGGTATGTACAAGTGGGAGAGTGAATTGTAGCTGCTATTTAGCCATTGTTTAGTCTAGTGTGTGTATGTCTACATCTTCCCTCTGGATTTATAAGCTGCTATGACAAAATAAAGATTGTTCTCCTTTGATTGAAGAGCCTCTTAGCTATAGCACCTGGCAGAATGCAAGGGTTATTTTGTAGATTGATTAAAAAAATATTAGTGATTTACTAATTTTTTAATATTCGTGATTTACTAATTTTTTTTACTTTTGTTGCTGTTGTAGAACTTGGAGGCCAAGAGTTTAGACAGTATTGATTTGTTTATTGGGAGTTGCATAGAATCATGGATTTGTAGAGTTAGAAGGGAACCATGTCAGGTCCAATGCCATGCCCTGAAGAAATCATGGTTAAAAAAACAACAACCTGATAGATAGCAATTCAAACTCTGCTTAAAAGCATCCAATGAAGGAGAGTCCATCAGCTTTCAAGGTAGTCCATTCCACGGTTGAATACCATGTTCATACGGCGTCTCCTTGTAATTTGACATTAGGGATTACAAAGTTCCCTTTCTATGTTAAGTATCTGTTGTCAGTGGCTGCTATTGGGAAATTTTCTTCTGCGCTGGACATGAGAGAGTTGTGATCAACAACTCAAGTATCTTGGTTGTGCCTTCCTCCTGGGAAATGCAGACACAGAACTCAACTTCTTCGCATGCCAACAGTTCTTCCCACTCTTCAGAACTGCTATAAAATGACGAGAGGAGTTTTTAGCTTTTGCATCTGAAAATAGGAGAAAATATCATAAATTTCAGCTCTTCATGAGGTGGATATTAGTAAGGAAAACGATTCTCAATGAAGGATTTTATGTGCCTCTCCAAAGAATCTAGATAGGTGTTTGGTTTGTGAACAGCAGTGTACCCTGGCTATTCAGATATAACAGACTCCAGAGAACCTAGAGCAGTAGATAAATATTTTCTATCAATATGTGGTTAACATAATCAAGGTAATTACTTACTAATGGGATCATTGAAATTGTTCTCAAGGGGTCATTAGACACACACTCTCTGTGCTAGGACTGTATGGAAGTAAACTATTACAATCCACTTTTTGTATTTCTGTAGCTCTAAATACAGTATGAGGTTGCTGAAGGATGACTTGATTATTGTAGTTGTCTAGACTTGTGAAATCCAAGCTGCTTGATGCTTATGTGATCTGAGGATCAGTTCAATAATACTTTGCAGGTGATGCCAGGATGCCCCTTCTGAACTGTTTACTACTTTGCTGGTACCCTAAAAACAGTGGTGCCTCATAGACATTCAGGCTAGCTAGTTGCCTCCGAATGAGGCCAAGTATGGCTAGAAAGATCAAAGATAATTGCTTTTGTTTCTGACGTTTTTTGATCTGTTATATATTGGTTTTATGGTTCTCTTTTGTAGGCTATCTTGAAAACCTAGATTAATAAAATTATGTTTTTTCTTTTTCTTTTAATTTTTTTTTTAAAGGCAGGAAATTCACAACATAAAAGGACACCTAATAGTTTATACTGAAAGGCCTGGGCAAATGAAAAGAGCCTTTCTGGGAAAAGTGCTCGACAACCAGGGCGCCACAACAGAGGAGGCTCTTCCCCTGGAATCCACTGTCTGCACTGCAGAAGATTCAGGGATTTGGTGAAGGGCCTCTGTGAATTATCCTATAACTTGGACATTTTCATGTAGATTAAGGCAGTCCTTAGGGTATATGGATCCTAAGCAGTTTTATTTAATGTATTTATTCAAATTATACAAATATTTATATACAGTGGTGCCTCGCAAGACGAAAATAATCCGTTCCGCGAGTCTCTTCGTCTAGCGGTTTTTTTCATCTTGCGAAGCAACACTCTTAGCGGATTAGCGCTATTAGCGGTTTAGCGGCTATTAAAGGCTTAGCGGCTTAGCGGCTAAAAGGCTCTTAGCGGCTTAGCGGCTTAGCGGCTTAGAAAAGGGGGGGCGAAAAAAATCGCAAGACTCGCAAGACGTTTTCGTCTTGTGAAGCAAGCCCATAGGGAAATTCGTCTTGCAAAGCGCATCGAAAAACGGAAAACCCTTCCGTGTAGCAGGTTTTTCGTCTTGCAAGGCATTCGTCTTGTGGGGCACCGCTGTATCATAAAGATACATCGCAGCGGTTTACGGCAATATAAAGCACGAAACCGAGCAATGAAATCATTAAAAAAGATCAAAGATACTTGAGGGCAAGGAGAACTGTACAACTTGCATGAAGCAGACAAGAATGTTTAAAGATGAATTTCAGATGGCATGCTTTTCAGTAATCTTACATAACCATTACAGCAAAACACTGGTGCTACATTCCATGGAAGTCCATTGTATGAGGCTGAGGTATCTGAAAGCAGTTTGAATGAAGCAGCTCCCATTTCAATACCAAACATGGATAAAGAATCTTTTCTACCCCAAATTCGACCGGCAAACAGTTCATTTTTTTTTACAAGCCTCTGAGCTAATCATCATAAATCATGTGTTTCAGATCATCATAAATCTTGTGCGTTAGACATAGGACTGTAGTATGAGAATCATTCTCAAACTATGAAGCATGTAAAATATTTAAAATAAAAAATTACTTGGTGCTCTCACAAGAATGTTTATATGTAACCTTGTGTCGTGGCTTGGACACCTGTCATGATTTCTACAGATATCTTTCATTGGGTTCTGTGAAAATTACCTTAGGCTTTATACAGCATAGTAAATGTTTTTCTTTTCTCATTAGTGTCTGAAATGTGCATAGAAACTGGTACAGAAAACAAGTTGTCTTGGTTGTGGAGAATTAAGATTTTTAACCACCTTTTAGTGTCAAATAAATGTGGTTTCTAACATAACTAATTCCCAATATAAAACCAATACAAGTTTAAAGTTATTAAACATCATAAAATGCAGGTCACTAACTCAAACAATAATACCGTGTTTAGCCCTGTAACAATAGTAAAATTGGAATTTTAAGGTGGAGTAGTCTCATATATTCAGCTACCCAAGATGATCCTCATTCAAGCTGGATTTTGGTAACCTTCCAGCAGTTTGACTTCACCCGCAAAGGCTCACTCCTCCATTGTCTCCCGACAACAAGGTATCTTTAAAGAAAACATAGGAACTGGAGTCTAGTGATCCATGTTTTTCTCAAAAAAGACACCTTCTCTAATTGATTTACAGAAAACTAGCCTATATCAAGCTACTTCCTACATTTAATCAAAACATCCTCTTTAGGTTTGCCGTCTTTGCCTCAACTCGGCACCATAATAGCCCATAGGGCCCTTCAACTACTCACCCAAGCTTGAGTCAGTAATCTTATCAAATTGGCTTTTGATAGGACAAAATAATACAGAGGTCAGCAAACTTACTGAACCTCAGGCTGGTGTCTCCAGCGCCGAGAGGGCGGGGGAGCGTGTGCCCATGCTATTTCCGGCACACTTCCGGGTAGGAGGAGCACCGGAAATAGCTTGTGCGCATGTGCACCAGCCTCCGACCCGGATGTGCACCAGAAATAACACTTGTACATGCGCAAATAACACTTGCGCATGCGCCCAAGCTATTTCAAGTGCTACTCCGATCCGGAAGTGGGCAGGCACGCAGTGCAGCGCTGCGTCGGTAAGAGTGGGCAGCGGGGGTCACCGTGGGCTGGATAAACGAGTCCCTCGGGCCTTATCCAGCCTGTGGGCCATAGTCTGGGGACCTCTGAAATAATAGATTTACAGAGTGGTTCTACTTTGATGGGAAGGCGAGAATCTGTGACAAAGTAAATGCCTTACTGGACTTGAGTTGGCTAGGACAGAAGGTGAAAGGGGGCTTCTCCCTCAATAATACCAGTGCTCTTGTTTCATTGGGGTTTTTCCCCAGTCTTCCTCCCATTAGTTCCTCTAGGGCTGGCATATTCCCCCCTCCTTCTTATGCACCCTTGTGCCATCAGATCACTGATTGGAGAGGTTGAGTAGCCATGTTGTTTTCTGTGATCTCAACATGAGACATCCAAATGTCTCTCTCTTTGCATATGGATGGGGAGATACATGCACAGACTATATGATTTTTTTTCCTTTCTCATTTAGGACTTAGGTTGGTAGGGGACAGGATATAAGTCAAAGCTTGTTTCTAACTTAATGGTGTTTAATATACACACTTAGTACAACTGAAACTGTGTTGAGTGTGCTCCTATGGAGAGGCAGTGATGGGGTCTTATGAGTACAGCGTAGTCTACTGGATATCCCCCACCCCCGCTATTAATGTGTGTTACCGTAATCTTAAATTTCTCTCCAACTATCAGACTGTGTCATTGTTGGAAAGTCCAGAAGGCACTTGTAATCACTTTCCGGTTTTGATAGCAACGAGAGACCATTTGAAAATATGACATAAGCCTCTGTGTATAGTCAAGATGAGCCAGCGTGCTTTCAATATTTTCTGTCTCCTCTTTTAAAACAAAGCACTGGCTATCATCTAATGTATATCTGTCCTAGTTTAATGTGCTTGTTTTAAAGTTTCATTTGTGGGCTATCAACAGAGCTGCATCATGCACAGCTAATCTAGTGTGGAGGTTCGCATATTATTGCTTAAATTTGGTATTTATTTTATTCCTCACCGTTGTCAGTCTTAGTGGATACAACTTAGTTGACCCTTCAGTAAAACTGCTCCGGTGCTTCAGTCATTCGTAATAACCTACTGCCTTTTCCTACTTATTGAGCAAGATTTGCTGATGCTTCCTTGATGCATATTATTTCTATGGCTCTTCCAAACTGGAGGTGTCGTATATCGAGTTGCAGTGCATTTACTCAATTTGATCTTTGTCTAATGCCTGTAAACTACCTCTGTAGGAAAGTTACCCCGCAGCAATATTTTCCCTGTGTTGGAGAGAAAGACAAAGAGATCTCAATCCACACACAAACTAGGTAAACTGTAAAAAAACAAAATAAATGTGTACATCTGTGGGAGATTAAATGTAGATGCCTTGGCTTTTCCTTAGCGTGAGCAAGAGAGTGCCATGGCCCGCCTTAAAAAACAGCAGCAGGAGCTTGAGCACATGAGACTTCGGTATCTGGCAGCAGAAAACAACGAATTAGGGAAGGCGCAACGGCAAGAGCTAGAGGATATCAGAAATGAACTGAACAGGTATTGTACCATTTGTTGGATTTTTACCTCTGCTGCTGAATAGGTGAAGGTTCAGCTAAGTCAAATTTAATTGGCTGTCAGTCCAGTAAAGGAACACAGCTTTCTGTCCCTTAGGTAATATTTGCCCATTTATAAAATATAACAGTCTTGTATTATAGGAAATCTATGCCAAAGGCCACCAGACCCAGTTTTTTATCTTGACTGTAGCTATTACAGCAAGCTTTTCTTTTTTACCTCTTGTTCTAAGCAAACCTGTTTGCTGCATAAAAAGACACATTAATGGTGCCTGCTGTCAGCTCCCTAGCGAGCATAACACTTTATATTTTAAATGGTTCGGTACTTCCTGTACCTTTTGACCTTGTGTCTTCTACGTGTTTTCAAACAGTTTAATTCTTGTTAAAAATCACTCAGAAACATAGGCACTGGGTCAAAAAACATTCTTGTCTCCCAGCAGTAGGCTTATGCAACAAAGTAAGCACGATGACTCTTCCCGTTGGATAATCGGATTTGTTTCTTTTCTGTTCAGTTTGCTTTTCATTTCCATTAATTTTAGTGGGCCATTTGGTTCTCAAATACAGATGATCGGGATGCAAAACGCATCTGCTGAATTTGCTCTGATTTTCCTCCTTAGATTAAAACAGGAAGAAGAAGACAAAAAGCAGTTGCCAGATCCCCAAGAGGTTTTGGGGTTGCAGATGCAAAATTCTCACACGCGGCAAGTAGACGAGAGTTTAGATGACTACCTTGCACGCCTGATAGAGGAGAGGGATACCTTGCTGAGGACAGGAGTGTATAGCCACGAAGACCACATTGTGAATGAGCTCGATCGCCAGATCAGCGAGGTGCTCACCAAAAGAAGCAGAAGCAAATATCCAAACTTGCAGAACTGATTTTTGTTTTTCAGTAAAATAAAGCATGGCTCGGGTCTCTGCCGAGACCCTGATCCCAAAGGACTTGTGTGTATGCTCTGCTTTGTCTTCCAAGACTTAACTGTGGCCCTATTCTACTATCTGAGGTCTTTGAGAGAAGAGCATCAGTTGAATTTTTGACCATTTACATGTGTTTGTATATATTTAAATATTTCAATTTTTTATAGACGGTTGAACATTATACGTCTCTCCCCCCCCCCGCACAGTTGTCTAACTTGTTTTATTTATAGAATCATTTTTAACTCCAGTTCTACATTTCTGTATAGCATTTTTGATTATGCGTTTGATAGGTATCTTGCCTGCTTGCTTTTTAATAGAATTATATCAAAGCACAATTTCAATAAAATTGCACAAGGAAAAAGGGGCTTCAATTATTTTTAAAATCTAATTTTCATTGTGCTGTGTCACCTTGGAGACTATGTTCAACAAAGTATAGATTATTTTCAATAAACCACTAAAATTGCCGTTTATTTGGTAAAATATTTAACCATGTATGATGAAATTTTCTGAGTACATATTTTCAGTTGAAATGCATGATGCTTATTAATGACACAGGAGTGTGATCCATCATGCACTGCTGCGTCTCTCACCAGCTTACTTTGTTTGTACAGCTCTGACGTTAATGAGTGGAAGAGCAGCACAGACATGTTTGCTAGGTCTGTGCCCAAGATCTTAAGCATGTGTGTCTGTTCCAGTGCACATCTGTCAAAGGAAACTCTACTGTTAAATAACAGTAGACACAGTTAACAGACATTTTAGCCCTTTGAAAATGTAATATTTCTCTACATCAATATTATATCGACGGAGGAAAAATTGTACATTTTTAATTGCACAAAGGGTTGTGTGGGCGGTTTGTGATTGGAAGGCTGCTGCGTGTACGGGTTTTCTAATCCATGTACCTCCAGTAGGAAAGAAACACCCTGCGATTAGGAGGTTATTATCCACACATAGAATCATAGAATTGTAGAGTTGGAAGGGACCCTGGGGGGTCATCCAGTCTAGCCTCCTACAATGCAGAAATATATGCAACTGTTCCATACGGGAATCAAACTTGCAACCTTGGCGTTATCAGCACCACACTCTTAACCATCCGAGCTATTGAAGAATTGGACATCAATCTATATGGAGATTCTACTTGATTCGAGAAAGAACAGTGTATGTATCAATCCGTAAATACATTGATGAATCATTTGAGATACTTGCCCTCCCCCCTTTTTTAAAAAGCACCTTAAGAGTGATGTACTGTATATACTCAAGGATAAGCCGACCCGAATATAAGCCAAGGAACCTAATTTTAGCACAAAAAACTGGGAAAACGTATTGACTCGAGTATAAGCCGGTTCACCACACCACAAACCTGGTGGTGGCGGCAGCGGCGGAGGAAGAACAAGCAGCCTCCGCTGCCGCTGCCACTGCCCGCCTCACTCGGGTAAAAGCTGAGGGGGGCTTTTTCAGCATTTAAAATGTGCTGAAAAAGTCGGCTTATACAGTGGTGCCTCGCAAGACGAAAAGAATCCGTTCTGTGATTCTCTTTGTCTAGCGGTTTTTTCGTCTTGCGAAGCAAGCCCATTGACGGATTAGCGGATTAGTGCTATTAGCGGCTTTTAGCGGCTTATCTGCTGATCGGATCAGCTGATAAGCGGCTTAGCGGCTTAGAAAAAGGGGGGGGACCAGCAGGAACTCGCAAGACATTGTCGTCTTGCGAAGCAAGCCCATAGGAAATTCGTTTTGCGAAGCACCTCCAAAACGGAAAACTCTTTCGTCTAGCGAGTTTTCCGTCTTGCGAGGCATTCGTCTTGCGGGGCACCACTGTACTCGAGTATAAATGGTACATAAACATTTATATTTCTTCAAGAAGTAGATAGCTTTCTGCCAGTTCAAAATCTGAAAACAAGTGATACTTCAAAATAGAGCAATTATTAAGTGTTAAATATTTGTTAATAATTTTTTTTATGTTGTAATGACAGTAAATTGAGTTATGCTAAAAAAAAAAAGTATATTCCGTGAAACATACTTAATTGCCCCAATTCAGCATATGAGAAATGACTAATGGAAAGCGGCTTAGACATTGATTCAAGATTAGTACATGTAATAGGCTGTTCAGATTTTGCTTGTGAAAGCGCCCATCTCTGACAACAAATAAACAAAAACCAGCAACACAATTCTTCTATTGGGAAAATTCTCTCCACTTCTCAGTTGTTTGTATTTGTATTAGAGACTATATATTGACCTTGTCTCTAATGCAGGGCTGTATAAGGTTTGTAGCTGTGCAACAAGTGCAAAGTAATTAATGTGAAGCAAATTTCCTTACTAACTTAATCTTTCAAAGGTCCAAGATGGGTGGGTGGGAGGTTTGTTGATTTGAATATATTATCATCATCATTATTATTAATTTATTTATACCCCACCTGTCTGACTGGGTTTCCCCAGCCACTCTGGGGGGCTTCCAACAAAAGATTAAAAATACATTAAAACATCAGTACAGTGGAATGTGGAAATACATTAAATAAAATAATGTAGAAATACATTAAAGCATCAGTACAGTGGTAGCTCGGGTTAAGAACTTAATTCATTCCGGAGGTCCATTCTTAACCTGAAACTGTTCTTAACCTGAGGCACCACTTTAGCTAATGGGGCCTCCCGCTGCTGCTGCGGTTCGATTTCTGAGGTAAACTTCAGAAGTTTCCTGAGGTAAACTTCTTAACCCGAGGTACTATTTCTGGGTTAGCAGAGTCTGTAACGTGAAGCATCTGTAACCTGAAGCGTCTGTAACCCGAGGTACCAGTGTAATGAAAAGCTTCCCTAAACATTATACAATATTAATTGTATGTTTATTGAAATACATACCAGCAACCACTGCTGTTTGTGGCAGGAAGGCAAACAGGAGAGACTTCAGTTCCCTCACTATTTACAGCTACCGCCTCCCTCCTGCCAGCTTCGTATCTGCTGAGGCTCTCACCATTAGGCAAGCCAGCCCCAGCCTCTGAGACCCACAGTGTGACTTTTACACCTGCAGCCAAGCTACATCTTCTGGCTGCAGCAACACCCATAAAGCAGAGGCAATTTTGGAAACGGCACAGGTGAAGATACTTAGAAGTCGGAGAATGGACACAGCTGTGGATTCTGAGTTGTAGTTCAGGACCATTGCATTTTATCTTAAAGAGAAGTTGGTCCAAACTGATTCCCCTCCCCCCCCCAAAAAAAGTAACACAGATTTTTGTTACAGCAAGTCTTATGTATGCCTTTTAAAAAATTAAATAATAACATTCTAGCACTGGGAATAATTAATGTCTGCTAAAGCAAAAAAATAACTTGCAAATATTAATTATGGCTGCTTTAGTGCTTCACTAACATGTGACCAGAGGAAATGCCCGATAAATCTGGAATATTCTTTTACAAGAGTGTTAAATTCTGAAAGCCAAAATAGCTGGTCATAAACTCGGTTTGCTGTTGCCTTTCAAACACTAGAGGGGGCCTTAACATTAAATAACAGCGTTTTTTTAAAAGCCCGAAGGTGTTTTAATTAAATTCATATTCAAAGGTAGGATATGTAGTGTATATTTTTTAAAAAAATAATTATCCCCTTTGCTTACAAAAGTCAGTTATGAGCAACTTCTCTTCTGTGCTTTTAAGACAAAATGCAATGCTCCTAAACTGCAAATAATCATCCACAGCTGTGCCCATTCTCCTACTTCTAAATCTATCCACCTGTGTATCTTCCAAACATATCCAGCACCCAGTTCCAAACTTTGACCTCTCTTACTTGAATCTCCTACAGAGAAGGAACGGAAGCTGGGACCAGCCTGTTTTCTCTGCCTTCCCCTGCAACAGGTGAGGCATAAAGAAAATATTTAATAAAAAGTATTTAAATAATAATTTAAGAAACTGATCCTCTTAGGGGATGTGAACTGGTCTTATCCAGGGGAGGGGGAATCGCTATGTATTTTGGATGAAAATGTTTTGCAATTGCTGGCATGCTTTTGCTAATGGTTGAGAGATTTAACACAGAACACAGTAGCAGTAGTGACTGCTAGCATTCGTAATTATGGTTGTTTTCTTCCTTTGTGTTTGTGTTATCCCAAAAGTAGATATTATTGTTATGACTTCTACATTGTTGAAAATATGTTGGCTATACCTGTTACATTCTGGGCAACCGAACAGCATTGAAATGGAGGAAACGTTTTTGTCACGAGACACAAACACACACATATGCACATTTCGGTTTTTATCTCCATTGCAAGCAACCAAACTCATACGTGCATGAAGATGAGAAGCAGGCCAAGAAAAATCCTTGTTGTATAAACAGGAGCAACAAAATCTATCTATTTTAGCAAATAAATTGTATTTCAAGACATTGGAACTGGGAATAGTTGCAGAAAAAAATGTTGCTCTGGTAAACAAGACTATCTTACAGCATATATATTTGTGATGGCTCTGGGGAGAGAGCTGAGTAGTTTCTGCCTTGGTTTTAATTTTTATTTGTTTTAGTAACATCTGTACTGTACTTCTTCCTAAAACAATTTCTACCATTATCCTGGGGTTTATTTTATGCTTATTATTTTGCTAGGAAAGGAAAAAACTATGGGTTGGGAATGCTGAGATGAAGGGGTAGTTTCAGAGGAAAATTAGAAGGATAATTTGGGTGGATGTGAAATTTGTGAGATCCCTTCAGAGAGAGGCAGGCTGTTTTACATTAATGTTTCCTTTCCTTTGTTTCTCATTTTCCATTGTTTGATTGTGAACCTTTAGGTCAGCTTCTCTTAGTACGTTGCTCCCCGTCCTGCTGCCAAAATTGCCGGTAGGGAGAAATTGCGGTCAGACTAGGGCCTCACATGCTTTCAGTCTTCCATTTTTCTCCTGCCCAAGTCCTACTGACTTCATCACATGAGAGAGTTGAATGGTCATCACAGGAGCTCTGGGGCTTTTGCTCTGAATATCTGATACACAGTTTAGGCATTCATCTCTCCCTAAGGCCAGGAAAGCAGAGAAAGATTGGTAGAGAGATGTAGAAAGATGGGGAGATTTAAAAAAAAACCCCTGCTTTTGGTAGTGTGGGAACCAAGAACGAACAAATGAGAGTTTTAATAGTACTGCAATAGTTTACATGTCTAAAAGTCGGTGGCAATAAGGTTTGTTTCCAGACCTGTGGTTGGTTAGAGAGATTTCCCTTTCAGACAATCAAGGCACCAAAGAAACCATTGGTACTACTTGAAATTATGTACCAAAACTTAATTAAATTGTGATTTTGTTTAATGAAAACTGGTTGTTGTTATAATAGTATCTAACAATGTTCTAAGCAATGTTGGCATTGTATTTAGGTGTGCTGTTTTCATAATACTTGTTTCAAAATTATTCTTACTCTGCTGGCATCAAAGAACCATAAGCTGTTGTATGATGATATGATGATCAAGAATCAGATCCTCATCTAATGGGGTTAAACTTACTGTGACCTGTTTGTATGCATGATCACACTGTCCTTTATTTTATTTAGCTACCACTATTCCTCTGTGATCATGACCTGTCTCTGCTCTTGAATGAGAAGTCCCCAAACTTGCTATTGTTAAAGAGAGAATACTGGAGAATGACGGCAGCCATAAACTTAGATCTCATTTCATTTGCTTCTCTGGCGGGTTGTATTAGTGTTTTCATTAGAAATGTTTTTACAGATGTTGGCTCTCCAGATACGAACTCTCTGTGGTGGAGAGGCGGTCAGGAGTTTGGCATCCAGAACAAAAAAAGAAATCTGCTCTGAAAGCCTAATGTATAGAAAAATAATTTACTGTCTTTATGATGTATAAATGTATAGTAAATCTACAGAGGCTTTAAGATAGAGTAATTGAATTCCAGCTAATAATATAGTGATGTTTGCTATTCGTCTTTTTGGAAGAAATATGTCATTCATCATGATAAAGGACTAAAAAAGCACCCATAAATAACACGTTTAGAAAAGTTGTACCCACTAATTTATATATAAATATTTTCTTTTTCATTTGAAATACCTATATTAATGTGTCCATATTTCTAATAGTACGCAATGTTTTGAACCCATGCCCCACCAAGGTGATGACGTACAAGTGTTTAAAGCATTTGAGCCCAGCAGTACTTTTATTTTAAATATATATAGGGATTGCTTTGACTCTGGTGGTTTGGTGTTTTTTTTTAAAAGAAAATGATCTTAATGAATAATCAAAGTGCAGAAAAATCTCTCAAACTTAGTTTTCTTTGTAAGTTTATAATGCCATTCAAGACTGCTCTACAATAAGTTAAAAATATGGATGAGCAACAATAAGACAGCATTTTTTAAAGCGCCATAATTTTGAATTCCTTTGTGTCTTACAGTTTGCTCTTTTGTGCTTTTGAGCCATGGTAGGTAATTGTTAGGGACGTGGGTGGTGCTGTGGGTTAAACCACAGAGCCTAGGACTTGCCGAGCTCCCATTGCTCAGTCCCTGCTCCTGCCAACCTAGCAGTTCAAAAGCATGTCAAAGTGCAAGTAGATAAATAGGAACCGCTCCGGTGGGAAGGTAAACGGCGTTTCTGTGTGCTGCTCTGGTTCTCCAGAAGCGGCTTAGTCATGCTGGCCACATGACCCGGAAGCTGTATGCTGGCTCCCTCGGCCAATAAAGTGAGATGAGCGCCGCAACCCCAGACTCATCTGTGACTGGACTTAATGGTCAGGGGTCCCTTTACCTTTAACTTTAGGTAATTGTTATTCAAATTGCACTTCTACTTTTCCTAACTGATACAAGAGATGGCTCACATGTCCTTTGGGAGATGGTTCACACGTCCTTTGGAAGTAATACTGTTATAATTCACTCATAACAAATTGGGGGAAACCATGTCTTAACTTGGGGATGGGGAACCTGTGGCTCTCAAAAATGTTGCTGGATTCCTACCTCCCATCAGCTCCAGCCAGACAGTCATTAAAGATGATAGGAATTGCAGTGCAGCAACATCTGGAGGACCACAAATTCCTTATATACTGTTTTTAAGTACCATAGAAGTCCTGCAGTCCTATGTGCACTTGCCTAGAGAGTGAGCCCTGTTGAAATCAAGGAGACAGTTCTGCCTTGAAATGTGAAAGATGGACTTGTTCAGCTTCAGCCTAATGAGAAAAATGGCTTTATTTTGAAAGAAAGCTATGAGAATGGCCATTTGAGTGGCTTTTTGGAATTATTTCTACTAGACAGCATGTAAGATCATCAGTACTCATAGAATAACAAAACCTTTTCTGTTTATATTTTCCTAGCATTTTTGTTTTATCCTTACATTTGAGAAAATTCTAACAGTTGCCTGACCATTTTTGTGTTTGTGAAATTCTGTGTCGCAAAATGACCTGCATTATCACTTTCATTGTGTGATTATTAATTTTTGTAAGCCCTCGGGGCTATAAAGTGGAGGGGATATAAACATGTTTTCTCGCCTAAGTGCAAAATCCATGCAGCCCTGGACAGTGGCTTGAATTCTCATGATACAAATATTTCTGGAAAAAACGGAAGCTATAAACAACGTTTTTTTAAATGTACCTTTGTCCAGAATTGAAACCTGATTGTACATAGTTTATGGCTATGAACATGCCTATAACTTGAATATTGTGTGCTAGGTGTGTATGTAGAGGAGGAAGCTGCTGTTATTATAATTTTATTTATATGCTACCGATCTGACTGGGTTGCCTCAGCCACTCTCGGCAGTTCCCAACAAAATATTTAAAACACAATAAAACATCAACCAGTAAAAACTTCTCTGAATCGGTTGGGTGGTGCTGTTGTGTCACTTCCTTTGTGGCCACATCTGAATAGGTGCCTTTAATCAGCTACTTCAGGCATGGCCAAACTTGGCCCTCCAGCTGTTTTGGGACTACAATTCCCATCATCCCTGACCACCGGTCCTGTTAGCTAGGGATGATGGGAGTTGTAGTCCCAAAACAGCTGGAGGGCCAAGTTTGGCCATGCCTGAGCTACTTGGTTCTGTTTGTGGTGCCCTGCGCAAGGACTCCTGCCTCCCCACAGCCCAATCCATGCTTCCTGCTAGAAGAAATTTTTTTTTTACAGAAGATTGAGGAGTTGAGGGGTGGGAATCTAACTTTACTTTGTAATAGTTTACTCACCATTGTATGAAGGCTGACTTGTGCTCCTTTGCCTTCCTCTTTTCCCCACCCAAGATAGTTTAACAAGATAATTTGCAGCCTCTTCCAGTCAGAATTATCTTAAATGTGCCTGGAAGTTAGCATAAACACAGGAAAGATCTGCTGGACCACAGAGAAAGAAGCATAGCAGGGGGATCCCCTACAGTTCTGCTGCAAAGAATGTAAGTCGGTACCCTGTGCTGGTCACGGAAACCTGAACCTTTCTTAGTACGTAACTGATTTTTGTGAAATGAAAAAAAATATATTTGCTGCCTCCAAATAACCAAAGGATGACTTGTTTGTTTGTAGGATGCTGAATGTGTGTGGTTTGTTTTCTCTGAGGGGCTCTGAGGTACCAAGGCCTTCATTATTATATATAGCTCTCTGCTAAAAAAAGTACAGTGGTACCTCGGGTTACATACGCTTCAGGTTACACACTCCGCTAACCTAGAAATAGTGCTTCAGGTTAAGAACCTTGCTTCAGGATTAGAACAGATTTCGGGCTCCAGCGGCGCGGCGGCAGCAGGAGGCCCCATTAGCTAAAGTGGTGCTTCAGGTTAAGAACAGTTTCAAGTTAAGTATGGACCTCCGGAACGAGGTACCACTCGGGTTAAGTACTTAATTCGTTCCGGAGGTCCGTTCTTAACCTGAAACTGTTCTTAACCTGAAGCACCACTTTAGCTAATGAGGCCTCCTGCTGCTGCCGCGCCGCCAGAGCACGATTTCTGTTCTCATCCTGAAGCAAAGTTCTTAACCCGAGGTACTATTTCTGGGTTAGCGGAGTCTGTAACCTGAAGCGTCTGTAACCCAGTGTACCACTGTAGCTGCTGCTGGTGAAATATTGTTGGCCATTATATCATTCTTAGAGCATCATCGGATGAACCTGTCCATTGTAAAGCAATGGGGCGGGGCGGATCTGATGGTGAATCCCAATGAGATTTATTTCAGTGTTGAACTGAACTGTGTCATGTGGAAGATGGACAAAAGAGAGGGGTATGGGCTGTCCATTCAAATTGTGGTGTTTTAGGCACATAGGAAACCTGACTTACCATTGGTCCATCTAACTCGGTATTGTTGGCTATGGTGGCCGTTCTATATTTCGGGCAGACTTTCTCCATCTCTATCTGAAGATTCCTTTTTGGTAGCAAGACCTATAGCCCTTCCTTTTTTCATCGAGTTAACAGTGTTTCACTATACAACAGTTCCACTTAAATTTTCAATAAAATGGCTTGCCCAATTTAACAAGTTTCCTGGGGAATATCTGAAGCATTTGTGAATTAAAATTCTCCCCCTTTTCAAAAATTTGTGAAGGGTATTGGGAGGGGAGACTGGGACGGATTTAATACCCCATATTTATTTATTTATTTATTTATTTATTTATTTATTCATTCATTCATTAATACGTTTTAAAAAGCTGGCTTCTTTTAGTTTCATTTTTGTTATCCTATCTATTTAATGGCTCATAAGCTACAATGTTCATACCTTATCTTTGTCAGTTAATGTATCTAATTCCACCATTCCCGGAGGGAATAAACCTGAAACTAAAGCCTGCAATATATTATAGAATCAAAAATGCTTATGTAGAACAAACAGAGGATTTAGCTTGGATAAACAGCAGAGAGCCCAATGTCTTTTATGTCCAGAGCTCAGAACTGGAAGACGAAAATGACTATAAATCATTCTGACGAAACAACATAACATAAATGTATGTTTATTTAAAACTTTATACAGTCATTTATCTGGGCTATAGCTTGGTTTCAAAAAAAGAAAAGGACTGTGCTGTTATGAGGCAATGGGGCAAGTAATGATTGAGACACAACTGTGAACGATGGTCTTCCAGCAAAATTTGCTCATGAGGAAAAGTAAAAGAGCATTGCATAGCTGTAGCCCTTGAATCAAACAGTGAAATAATGGAGCAATAACCTGTCTGTGAAACCTTCTTCCTGTTTCTCTTCAAAATACTGCAGTTATATTATAAGGACCTATTATCACAACATTTTTCTAAGAGGCAGCAATATAGCCTATAGTATGATAATTTCTGCTTTCCAAAAGTTGAGGGGGTTTTTTTGGTGTGTGTGTGTGTGTGTGTGTGTGTGTGTGTGTGTTTGCTTTTTAAAAAAATAACGTTTTAATTGGCAGTCTTGGGTGGAGACTTTTTCTTTTTTAAGTTACGTGTACCACTATTATTTATCATTTTATATATTTATTGATTTATCCCCATATATTAATTTATCCCCTATATTAATTTATATCCTAGCTTTCCTCCTGGAAGCTTGAGGTAGTGCCCCCATTTTTATCTTGACAACAACCCTATGAGGTGGTCTCATTCAAGCCCATAACTGCTACACTGCCCTGACTCTCCTTCCTGTGGAGTACTGTTAACAATTCCTGTTATTTAGTGTTATATTTTGGGGGTAATTTTATTTTACTGCTTTTTATTATTGATTTGTTATCTGCCTCGAGCCTCTATTAGGGCTGGACAGAAACCTCTAATTAAATAAACCAGCCTTTGTGATTGTCTCTCAAAATTCTTGCCAAGTAGTTCTGTTGTATTCCTACTTTGCAGATGAATGGCTGAAATGAAAAGTCTGACTGGAAGATGGGCTTGTTCAATGTTGTGAAATGCATTCATGTTCAACCAACCCAAGTTCAACCATTTTATTCACCAAGCCACACCACTAATTACTCTTTTTTCTTGCCTCTCAGTTGTTCTGTAGGAACATTAGTAAGACCCTTTTCTTTCTTTCATTTTTTTAAGGAAAGTTTTTAATGTTTGGGGTTTTATTGTGCTTCTAGTGCAGTGGTACCTCGGGTTAAGTACTTAATTCGTTCCGGAGGTCCGTTCTTAACCTGAAACTGTTCTTAACCTGAGGTACCACTTTAGCTAATGGGGCCTCCCGCTGCTGCCGCGCTGACAGAGCACAATTTCTGTTCTCATCCTGAAGCAAAGTTCTTAACCTGAAGCACTATTTCTGGGTTAGCGGAGTCTGTAACCTGAAGTGTATGTAACCTGAAGCGTATGTAACCCGAGGTACCACTGTATTCTTTTTTTTTCTTTATTGAAGATCTCATATAACATATATGGCATATATAATATACATTTTCTTGAGTATACAAAAAACGCAACTGTATAAACAAAATCCATATGCAAATAATATTCCACATATTCACCAAACTTAAATTTAAATTATATTTATTGTATCTCTTGTAGTCTTAGCTAATTCCTAACATAAATTACTGGTAAGTGTCTTGCCAGATTAATAACATAGATTAAATTTAAAAAGCTGAAATGAAATTAGACTTCCTATCATTTCCCGGTATAGTAAGGCCCTTTTATTTGCTGTAATTACCCCAAACTTATTATATTTTGCCCCTACAGGTATACTAAAAGTGAAGACCAACCAAATGGGAAATTAGCTGTATAAAGTCAGGGCACTGCTCATTAGATGGTATGGGTTTGAAATGTATGGTAGAATATATGCTCATTCTAACTGCATTATGACTTCCGATACCCAGAGTCCACTGAGGTCAGAGTTTGTCTTGCACCGAGTGATGTAGATAGCGTTTCTACCAGATGATTTAGAGCCAAAATTCAAGTGCAGATAAGATCAAAATAAGAAGCTAGAATTCAGTTCCTCCTGGTGCAACTGGTATTTATATTTCGATATGGAAATCTGGTTCTCTATATCGGATCTGAGCACCTGACCTTCAATTCAGTCTCACCGAAAGCGTTTGTTTCATTTTAGCCCTAGCTTTAAATGCTTCCTGGTTTAGGACTTGCTCCAAGAATCACATTTTCAGCTAGGAATGGGAAATAACAGTATCGATAGTGGCGTGTGCTGGCGGAGCCAGGGAGAGCAGACACACTGCTATCAGTGGAGTTAACAATAGTGTCTGGCAAGCTTCAGAGAATGCTAATCTCATTACTGTTCGGGTTTTTCTTCTAAGGAACAACATTTAAGGAGGTTGCAGAGATACGAGAACTATTTTGATCCATTTTGCTCACAACACAGCCTAATGGTCCTTCTATTTAAACTCCCTGCTATGTAACACCACTGAAACACATGGGGGTGGGGTTGCATTACGTACAGGAGCAAGGTGCCTGTTTGGGTCAGATGTAGAATGGTTTCTGTTTTGGTCAGCCTACAAGGAATTTATTGCCCAGCCAGGAATTTAGAATGAAGAGGTTTTATTTGTAGTCTTTGATAGTGTTGAGGGTGGTCTGTTTTCTTTCCTTTTCAAAGCAAGGAAAGCTTTCTATAAGCATAATTTTATTTAGCCAGCTTTACAAAAAAGTATCTTGCAAATTAGGGACAAAGCTGTGATACGAAACCTGCAAGGGAAAGCCTTCTGACCGCAACTGACTCTTCTGAATTTATTTATGGGGTTAATGCATTTATATCCTGCTTTACAAGCAACTTTCAAACCAGCTTTCAGGAAAATAAAATGTCGTAAACATAAATGCACACAACACACACACAAATGTATTTATAAAAAAGCAGATATTGATCACGATATGCTTCTTAGAATAATAAAAAATGTTTTTTGTGTCAACTTGAAAATGATGAGGGAGCTTCTTGGGACACAGCTGTGGTGCCACTAGCAAAAAGGCCCCATCCCTGGCATTGTCGGTCAGAAAACAACAATGATGACCATCTAAGGCTTCAGCAGGTTTGCATGAGCCAAAGACGAGATAACATAGTCCTAACCCACTCAAACAACTGCATACTGTTGTTTGAATCATTTCCTAGGCAAGGTTTCAAAGTCAAGAATCTAAGGTACCAAAGCTTTGTTGTTCTTTTTATTGAGAGATTTTCATAGATAACAAAGGCGCATATAATGTCTTTGTTTTCAATTCACAAGAGTCCTTTCTACAGGTCAGTTGTGTTCAGTGTGAGACGCTGCTGTCACAGGCAATGTGAGGTTGCGAGAGAAAGAAGTTGAGAGAGAGGAGGGAAAAAGAAGAGTGAATAATCTTTCATTCTTTTGCATGGTGTATGTGCGAAGCTTTTATTTGTTTGTTTGCTTTTATTGGCGGTGCGAGAGGTTGGAGAGCCCAGAGCTTGGTTAGTTGCATTCAGTGAATTGCAGCGAGTTTTGTTTGCATGTATTGGGGGGGGGGGGATGGTTTGCATCAAATTAGCCATATCAATTCATATGCTGTCGGGGACAGGAAGGCTGTTGTCTCGTTGGGATGTATATGAAATAAAGGAGAGCCATACTGGGATGAAGGCATCCTCTTCTCTAGTAAAGCTGTTTGCCATACAGTTTGGTACCAGTGGTCCGTATTCACTCCTGACAGGTCCCTCCAGTATTTAGTTATGAGGCTTCTAGCTGTTGAGAGTAAATGGCTTATGAGTTCTTTGCAATGTGAGTATGCGTCTTGGAAGATATTTAGTAGGACCAGTTCTGGAGTTGCTTCTAATACCTGTTTTGTTATTTTGCAGTAAGCACTCTTTGCTGTACCCCAAAAGTGATTTTCAGGGGCGATTTAGCACCCCAGAGAGCCTTTACGTCCTCTCTGCTGCACACAGGAGTTTCCTGCCATTGTTTCTGCCCATCATCAAACCTACAAGCAAACAGCAGTCTATGAATCATGCTCCCTGTGTATGGATTAAAGCCCCAGGAGGACCAATTTGCAAATTTATTAAGTTGTTTGTCCCTTCACCCAATCTTTCTGTTTAAGAACAGTTCCTGGGTTAAATCAGAATGAAAATGGCAGCATGAGCACAACTTGTAACCCTCATTTAGGGGTGCATCTAATTTGTTTACAAAGTTATTTGTGAAAACTTATGCTTATAAGGATGTAGTCAGAAGAGAAAGCAGTTCTGTAAGCCCTTTCATAGGGCCCTTTCATAAAATCCTAGGGCCCTTTCATAAAATCTCAGTGTCCATCACTGCAAGTATGTGACATGCCTTAGCTAAAGGTTGAGGACCGCTATCCTCAGATTCACATAAATATCAGAATCAACCAGTCAAAAAGGCTGTTTGCTGATCTATTTATTCTTTATAATGCTTCTTATGTGCAACCAAGACCACAAGTAGTATCCTGGTGAGGTTTCCCACACAGCACCCAGGGCAATCCCAGGGGGAAACAGCATGCACCAGCTCATGTTAATCACTTAAGAAGTTATTTGTGATAGGCATTGAAATGTTTAGCTACAGAGAGGACAGCTCATCACAGACAGCTTTGTTACTAATGTATACAAGGGCTGGAATGTCTTCCTGTGTGTGTGTGTGTGTGTGTGTCAGTCAGTCACACAGAGAGATCAATTCTTAAGCGAATGTATTATTTGCCCCACAGTTTGGATAGCTTCACCACACCTTAGACCCCTCATAAAAGCACTCTCAGGAGGCTTTAAATCTTATGATCTGAAAAGATAAGTGTCTGAGTGAAGCACAACGTTTATTTTCCAACGGTATCCCTAGATTTGTTGGGTTATGCAAAAGCAGTTGGCCCAAAGACCAGGTGGCTTTTCTTCTCCGTAGTAGCTGGGAGTTTTCACAGGTTTTACAAGAACAGGGCATCCACAGTGTTATTAATTTTACCTCGGCTCTCTTCTTCTGGAAATCACAGCTAGGAATATCTCACGATATGTGGTATTGGTATGCTCTGGTGTCACGTAGGCATGTCCCTACCTGAAGTTAGTTATGGCATAGGATGGAATCTTTTGCCCGCTTACCTGAACCCTATGGTACTTACTTCTAAGTAGGCATGTATAAGAAAGCAGTGTATTTGCATGAAGTGCCACATTGCCCAAAATAAACAGAACAGGGCCCAGTTCCCAGGAGCAGTGACCAGTGGGCCATTAGCCTGGCAACTACATGTGTGGAGCACTTCTTGTGTGGCTCTCTGTGTGAACTGGCTTCCCATGCAGTTGATCAAATTTCAACCATGCATGCTGTCGCAGCCCATATGTGAAGGGAGTAAGGGATGCTTTGCTAAATAGCACTGCAGAGCCATTTTATGCAAACAACTTTCCAGTATCCGCAGTTAGAGAAGTGGCTACCCCTGTGCACTGCTGCCTGTGCAGGTCCGTTCTATAGTGGAAAAACATTCTTGCCTCATTCCCTCTGGTATTATTGTGTCTGTATTGTCTACCTAGGCATCTAGTCTAAACCACTGAGACTCTTCGGCTTGCCAATCAGAATGTCAGCGGTTCGAATCCCCATGACGGAGTGAGCTCCCCTTGCTCTGTCCCAGCTGCTGCCAACCTAGCAGTTCAAAAAAACACCAGTGCACGTAAATAAAAAGGTACCATTGTGGCTGGAAGGTAAACAACGTTTCCATGTGCTCTGTTTCCGTCATGATGTCCCGTTGCTCCAGAAGTGGTTTAGTCCTGCTGGCCACATGACCAGGAAAGGTGTTTGTGGACAAACGCCGGCTCCCTTGGCCTGAAAGCGAGAGGAGCACTGCAACCCCATAGTTGCCTTTGACTGGACTTAACCGTCCAGGGGTCCTTTACCTGGGGCAGGGCGTCCCTTTTTGCTGCTTCAGGTGAAACAGGAAGAGCTGCCATTGTTGGTGGTGATTCCAGGTGAGATAGTGCTGATTTGTGGCCAGATATCACCAACATTGCATCACACACACACCACTGCTTCAGCTAAGTTATACTCAGCATAGATCAGGGGTCAGCAAACTTTTTCAGCAGGGGTCGGTCCACTATTCCCTCAGGCCTTGTGAGGGGCCGGATTATATGGGGGGGGGGGAATAATGAAAGAATTCCTATGTCCCACAAATAACCCAGAGATGCATTTAAAATAAAAGGACACATTCTACTGATGTAAAAACACGCTGATTCCCGGACCATCCACTGGCTGGATTGAGAAGGCGATTGGGCCAGATCCAGTCCCCGGGCCTTAGTTTGCCTACTCATGGCACAGACCTATGGTTGGATATCGCCCATGATGATATTGTGCAGATAACACCACTTCAACTTGGGAGATCATTATCTCAGTGACCTAACATTAAGAAGACTAAATGTGTATTAGTGTGGAGCTCCTCTCAGATTCCCTCTAACTTCCACAGTTTCTGAAATACGCATAAGGAGGCAAAATAAACTTTACAGGTGTGAGCAAGAGCTTTATTACATTTTGCTTTATTTCCTTGTTAAATGCACCAGTAGCCGTTTATTTGGCAAAGTAAAAAAATAAATAATTGCACCACAGAAGACTCTGCCAAGAGTCTGCTACTTTTCCTCCACTTCTCATCCTCCCCACCGAAAACTGTTAGCCTTCCTTAAACGCATTAATGAATGTCCTAATGTTTGCCTGTGTGTATCCAGTAATGCCAAAGCTACTGGAATGGCATTTATATTATCCTCCGTCTCCTGTATCTTTCTTAAGGGAGTTTTTATGTGTCACTTGGAAATACTGGATAACACTCTTTATTAGCCTCATGATACTGTAACCCATCAATACCTGTCTAAGCCTGATGAGATCATGCTATGATTGTTAATCAGAGTGAAAGAAAAAGCAGGAGGATGAAAAATACCCTTTAAGGGGGGGAAATCAATTAAAAACTAGAGGACACAGGTAAATATACTGAATTTTCTGTGTAAGGTAGAAGACAGCTGATTGGCTTTGTGGATAAAATGAAACAGGAGTTTAGCATTGTTAGTTCAAGGATACAATGATAGATTGCTTCTGCTGCAGAACATGTGATTTTTTTTTGTGATAGTGTAACGGGGCTTCTACACCTTCCATCTCTGTGATCCTAATTTTTTTAAATAGAAAAATCATCATGATCTGATCAGTGAAATCTAAGCATGGTTGTGTTTATATTACAGTCCTGTCTAAACTTGCAGTGCAACCCTGGTTGTCCTGACTGATGTCTGGATGTTACCCATCTCGGCATAGGTGCCAACTCCTAGGGATCAGCCCTCCCAATAAAATATTTGAGGGGGCAAGCCCCCCTAAGTTGATGGGCATTGCCATTCAAATGGTGTGTGCACACTGCATCTTGACCCTCCAGATTTGCCCTGCCTCTGGTCAGCTTGGCATGAGTCTTTTTCTCTGTAGGGAAAATATCCTGTTTTGGCTTTTGGAAGATGACCACAAAAAGATCTACAGGTAGTTTAGGCAACAAAATTAAAGAGTAGTAACTGATTAAGTTGTGCTCCAGATAAATCCATTTGGCATCCATGAAATTGGTCTGAATATGGCCTTGTCAAATACCACCCATTAACAGATGATATGGAAAATGAAGCTTTCTCTGCCTATTGTGGTTTCCTTCCATTTGCTCACCTTACAATATGTAGCTCACTTTCAGGAAAGTCTAAAGGGACCGCCAGCAATTCATGCAAGTCAAGTCAAGATGACATCAGACTAATATATTCATAATATGCAACGCCAGGCAGGAAGGCAACATCTAAAATAAATTAGATTAATATGCTGCTTTGGGGCCCTTTTGCAGCTGAACGTTGAGAGGAAGTAAGTGCCAGTGATTCCCTTAACATTTGAAGCAACTTAACCCCCTAAATGTGGGCCAGGTATAAATATGACACATCAGCTGTTTGTTAATTGCCTTTATAGATTTAAATCTTGCAATTTACTTGTCAAATGTACACAGGGGAGAGATGCAACTGTTGTGAAGCATGGGCAATCTCAAGGGCCTTTCAAGGCCACCTGCAAGTGTTTTGCTTAAAAGTAATATGGCTCTTGAGTTTTCCATTAACCCAATTTTTATTTCACAATGCGTCTTCTGGGCAAGTCCCTTTTAAAAGTAATTTTTATCTTAAGTTTACCCTTAATCAAGACCTCTGTAACCTGTAGTAACTGGTGTCAGGAATTGATATCCAAGCAAAAACTTGTGCAAGCTTTCAGGTTTTCAAATGCAAATCCGAAGGGGCTTTTACAAAGGCATCAGATAGAGTCCTGATAGGAATCTCCTGCTTCAGAAAAGAAAAAGAAAAAGAAAGGATGGTGAGTGCATCTCTGAATGTGCACATGCAAAACTAGCAAATTGAGGAAGGGGAAGACCTTTTCCTAAACATTTTAATTGGGGGGCTGTAATTCTCATCCACTCCAGCTGTAAACAATGAGTCATATGGCAGATATCTGTCATTCATCAGATGGATGGTATATCATGGAAGAAAACTAAAGGGACAAAAATCTTGCCAGGACCATGAAACGATAAAAAGGTGTGATGAACTGAGCAGGCTAAAGTTTTCCTTAGCATTTTGCAATAGTGAAAATGGTATAGTTTTTGTACAATATATGAGACTAAAATTCCGAGAAGCCCAGAGAGAATGATTCTTCCTTTAAAAATGGATTTTTCTCATGTATTTATAGAGCGACTACCACTAAGCTTTACTTCCTTAAAAATAACATAACAGGCATCTATATAGATGGGCAGAGAGACAGGATAAGAAATGTAACAATGGGTGCTAATGTCAACTATTATCACTTCAATAAAACATTGTTCAAGGAAACACACTTTTCAGCATATCCAGTTGGATGTTACTCCTTCCATCGTCATTGTTTTGGAGTTAACGTTAGTACAAGAATTCATTAAATGGGTCCTGGATTTGAAAACAGTGCTATTAATTTCCCCCCAAAAAAACCCTGCATCGATAAAGATCAGTAGAACGTGCATAGGTCTCCTTCACCTGGTAGGCGAACGAGCAATCTGCTGGGGAGCTTGCATTTGTGTTTATTTAATTTTATCACACTTTATGGGTCAGTTATCAGGCCTTACATATAAAAATTAAAAAGACTATAGAACATACATGGCCAAGAATGTAATAATAAAGGAACGCTCCGTTTATTTATGTTTTGTAAAAGGGGGTGGAGAATGGGTACCAAAAACAGTTTAAACTCCTCATCCCGGTCTACCTTTCTCCTGACCCACGCATACCAACGTGTTTCAGTTTAAGGACAGAGCAATTCTCTGGGGAAACTCTCTGCGCCACAAAAAACATTGGAGATTGGTAAGCCGAAAAGGGTAACTGGCATTTCAGCCACTGTTATCGCCGCGAGTGCCCAGGGAGTTCAGTGTGTGGTCATTGTCAGTCGATCATCTTCATCTCTCAGACAGGCAGCCATTACGCTGTTGTTCAGCAATTTATACAGGGGGTGGTGTGTTTGCATTTCTCATTAATTTGTCAGCTTCTATTTTAGAGACATTCTTGTTTAATCAGTGAAAGTCAGAAGGTAAACCAAAATATTTTCACAGACTGTATCTAATGAGACTATTTAGTCAGCTGTTGACAGTAAGTGTCATGGGTGACAGGAGTAGAAGCGGAAGCTAAAGAAGATTTATACGGAGTTATACGAGCACATGCCATCTAACCCTTTGCAGCCCTATCTCCATGGAAACTAGTAGCACACAAGCAGAGTGTGATGTCACCACTTCTACAAAATATGCTCAGAGCTCCTGATCAAATGGTGGTGTATCTCCAAGTACTGTCCTCAGTTTACATCTGAATTGGTGGTAGCAACCCAGATTACCACACTAATATCTTCTTTTTCTTTGGCGATTGCTCGTTGCCGAGTATGATTGTCTTCCATGAACACGGTGAGTCCATAAGTGACTGTGGAGGCCAATTCTGGATCCACACGTCCTTCCACAGTGGGGACATAAGTTTCCGGGCAGGTGTTGATCACGGTGAGGGTTTGCCAAGCGTGCCTTCCTCTTAGCACATTTCTCCCTTTCATCCTGAGTTCGAATGTCTTCAAAGCTCATGACACCTTTGGTAAAGGCCGTTCTCCAATTGGAGCGCTCGCAGGCCAGTGTTTCCCAGTTGTCAGTGTTTATACTACACTTTTTAGATTTGTCTTGAGACAGTCTTTAAACCTATTTTGTTGACCACCAGCATTACACTTTCCATTTTTAAGTTCGGAATATAATGCCATTCCAATAATGAAGGGGCTGTATTATGTGGGCAGATGGTAAGGAAATCATGGTGAACTACCCAATATTCCAGAGGTTGGCAAAATGTAGGCCTCAAGGTCTTGTTGGACTACAACTCCCATCTTTCCTGGTTGATCCCATTAACTTCAGCAAGCATTACTCATCCTTTAGCATGTTTCAGTTATGCAATTATGCAACGAGATAACCTATGGCAGAACAGACTCAGGCAGGCAGCCAATCGGGTGGAAAATAGCCACAGCTTTATTGATTACAGGTTTAGGTGGATCTTTGGCTCAGGCATTGGGCGTGTATCCATTTCAGCCTCCTGCTGAAACCACTGCAAGGTTGATCCAGGATAATGGCCTCCCCAAGATGTTCATCTACCGAGGTGGCCGTCCTAAGGCCGCTGCTATGTTCTGCTGCCTAGCTGGTCGTTAGGGTTGCCATATTTCAAGAAGTTAAAATCCCAACACAAATGTTGAGCTTTTTTCAGCCAAGGTTGTTGGGCAAAGATTTTGAGCTTTATGAAATTTCAACCAAAAAAAGCGAGTTTTTGTGCAATTTTTAAATAAAAAACACCCAAATCTACACTACCAGCATGGGCTGCCGTACATCCAGATTTTCCCGGACATTTCCGCAATTTTTGCCGGGATGCTGCTTAAGGGGGGTGAATACCAATTATGTCAGGAAAATTTCGGGTGTATGGAAACCCTTCCGGTCATGGCTGTGGCCAATGGCTGGCTGGTCAGCAAAGCAATTCTCTAAGCCCTGGACCCTGATTGGCCCATTTGAACCTGGCTAGTTGAGGGGTTAAGCCACAATTCCACAACAAAGCAAGGTTCTGTTTTGGAATGTTAGAAACTGGGGCAGAAGCACTAGCCTTATAATCATTAAAACTATTGCGGTAAACCCCATGTCGGAATCCAGCCCAGGTCTGTGTGCTGGGCTTCTGCAGCCAATCCCTAGATATGAATGCAACAGCCTTCACTGAGTGTTTCCTCTCTACTGGAAAAAGAGAGGAGAGTTGTTCTGAGCACGGCCCCAGTGTGAACAGCCACAAATGCTCTGTTTATAGAAGCGAAGCGCTACGTTAACTCTCTACATGTAAAAAACTTGTTTAAAAATATTAATGTCGTTTTGGGGGCCTTAGGGTAAAATTTCATTTCAGAGCTCTCTTGCTCTCTTGTTCCCATAACATGTAAAAAGGAGATTAATGCCTGAAATTTCAACAGTATTTGTTTTACAAATTTGTTTGACTCCCTTGAGAAGAATTGTCTTATATCGTTTGAAGACGGCTAATTCCATTGCAATGACCTCTTGTGTTATAATTATAGCAAAAGGACTTGCATGTAGCCAGACAGAGTGAATGCTAATGGCTTCAGTTAACTGCCATTGTTGATTTTATTTTATTTTTTAAATGCCATTCCCTTCAGTATATCTACCTGGATTCACAACGGAGCCACTCTGCTGTTACTTTTCTGCAGAAGCTTTTGCAGACAAGATAATGTAGTTTCATAATAATAGTAATTTGTAAAAATTGTACCCCACCCATCTGACTGGGTTGCCCCATTTATAAACACTGTAAATCATCTTCAGTTAAAGTAGCTTATTTTTGGAACACCAATCAATCAATCAATCAATCAATCAATCAATCAATCATACTGTATTGGCCTGAATATAAGCTGCATCTGAATATAAGCCGCTCCATTCCTCGCTGCTCCTGGCTGCGTACTGGGGGGGGGGGGGGGCTGCACTGCGTTGCCGACGGCCTTTTCCCTTCCTCACTCTCTCCCCGCCCTTGGGGCAGAGGACTACTCACGGGGTGACCGCCACTTTGCTGCGCTCCTGATGCTGTTTGCCCTGCGCTCCAGGCTGCATGAGTTTTGTGAAAGCTTACCAATTTGATGTAGCTGCAGCTGTATCAGCCCTGTATTACTGTTAGAATTCCTGTTCCATGATTGCAGTCATGGGATTGTTGTCTGTCACATGACAGTATATATTTTGACTCAACAGAGTGGGAAGTGACGGAGACAGGATGTTTGTGTTACTGTGTTTCCTGAAGTGGGACTATTGTCCTTTGTTCCCCCCCCCCCCCTTTGCTGTCTGATGCTAGAGAGAGAGGGAGCCATGTTGCAGTGCTCCGTGTGTGTTTATATGTAAATAAAGTAGATTAGCCAAAATGCTGAGTTGCTGGGGTCTGTTACGCATGATGCGCAAACTGTGGATCCCTAAGTGTGCCAGTGTCAGTTGGCATCGGCATCGGTGATGTTCGGGCAGAAGAAAGCTTTTGAAGCTGCCGAATGAAAGACCAGGAGGGAGGGAACATGCCAGTCGGGCATGTGTCTCTGCCAGGGTCCTACTCGAGTGTAGGCTGAACTCCTAACAATTACCTCACGCTGCAATGATTGCTAGTGCAGATATGTTTCTTCGTGGCATTCTGTGTGCCATGGCTCCTGTGAGCATTTGGATCTTGGTGATTGCCAACTCTTCTAAGCTTTGTGGTTTTGACAGATGTGTGAGTTGACCCCACACAGAGGCTCTCCGTGCTAGGATTTTGAGAAAAATCAGAAATTGCATTGCAAAGTAATAAGAAGGAATGTTTTGACTTGATGTATATGTTGGAAAAAATATTCAAAGTATTTGCTGTGTTAACATCAGCTGACATAACAATTGTTCCCAGAGCATGATACTCCTGAATTCTCACACAAAGCAGTAGGAAACTTGAAGAAGGCCAAAGAATGCAAAGTTTGGCAGGATGGAAAAGAATAGGAAAGAAAACATAACTTGTGTTTAACTGGGTCAAAATCGCCCCCCACCCCAGTTACTGAAATGAAACCAGCTCTGAGTAGTATGACTCTACAAATGTATAGCTTGAAGAGTCTTTGCGTAGTACACCCACCCAAATGAAATCTGTTACTTTTAATGCTGGGCAATCTAGAATGCAAGATTGGAGCTGGCTGGTTTTTGCAGCGAATACTGTATGAATCAGATTATGACTGGCATTTTCCTGGTTGTGCACAAAGGGAGAAAGTTCAAAAGGAGACAAAAGAGCTTGTCAATGCACACAAGGTCTGCTGATGAGCTCCTATAGCATGGGTAGGCAAACTAAGGCCCAGGGGCCGGATCCGGCCCAATCGCCTTCTAAATCTGGCCCACAGACAGTCCTGGAATCAGCGTGTTTTTACATGAGTAGAATGTGTACTTTTATTTAAGATGCATCTCTGGGTTATTTGTGGGGTATAGAAATTCGTGTTTTTTTCCCCCTTCCCAAAATATAGTCCACCCCCCCACAAGGTCTGAGGGTCAGTGGGCCGGCCCCCTGCTGAAAAAGTTTGCTGACCCCTGTCCTATAGCAATGGAGCTTGCAGGACACAATTGGATGAACCAACATCAGAAAGAGGTCAGTGAGAAATCTATCAATAAAAACATTGTTCAGTAGCACCTTAGAGACCAACTATGTATGTTCTGGGCACAAGCTTTCTGGGTATAATGCACATGAAAGCTTATAAAGGTAAAGGGACCTCTGACCAGTCATGGCCGACTCTGGGGTTGCGGCGCTCATCTCGCTTTATTGGCCGATGGACTGGCATACAGCTTCCGGGTCATGTGGCCAGCATGACTAAGCTGCTTCTGGCAAACCAGAGGAGCGCACAGAAACACTGTTTACCTTCCCAGCAGAGTGGTACCTATTTATCTACTTGCACTGGCGCGCTTTCGAACTGCTAGGTTGGCAGGAGCAGGGACCAAGCAACGGGAGCTCACCCCGTCGCGGGGATTCGAACCGCCGACCTTCTGATCGGCAAGCCCTAGGCTCAGTGGTTTAACCCACAGCGCCACCCGCGTCCCCTGAAAGCTTATACCCAGAACATAATTAGTTGGTCTCTGGACAATTTTATTTATTTATTTATTTATTTTATTTTATTTATTTTGATTGCATCAGACTAACACAGCTACCTCCCTGAAGTCTATCAATGTGGCTTCTATGTGTAGAACATACCTGGGGCTCTGGGTTAGGGCTGAGCATCAGGTGAATTTAAATACTGTCATCAGAGTACTGTGAAGAAGCAAGTGTTGATTATCTCATTCATTTTAAACTTAGGCTTAGAACTCAGGGCTCCCTTTCAGAATTATCTCTATCTGAACTGGTGCTTCTGCATAATCTATTAATGTTTAAATAAGAATATATTTAGAGGACTTTGAATGGGCCTGCAAAAGAGTAAAATATTTTTTTAAAATCAAATTAATCTAATAACTTATTTGCAATGAATAAAACAGCCAGTACATTTCCTATGTACATCCAGCCATGTACGGTTAAGCAGCTGACATTTCAGACAACGGTGACAGCTCGATGATCAACCCTCAAAAGTATTGTCCTCTGTCCATGACTGAAACGTTTATACTGTAATGGAAATGGAACCTTAAATTATTGCTGAGTGGCTGATTGGAAGTTGCTGTACCTGTTTTCAAAAACGTTGTAAGTAAAAATTGATGGGATTTTGAAAATGGAAAACTATTGTATGGAAGTCTTTAGCACCGAGAGCTCACTGGAATAGGGCCATAAACTGCATTTATTTGAGTCAATTTTGCATTAATCAGTGTGCCTTGAAGATTACGTTCCCTGTTTTTATATTTAGTGGTTCATATATTATAAAAAGTGCCTTTAAGTGTTTTGAAGAAACGCATTAAAAATTCACTGTAGGGCTTTGGCAGCTGACAATTTTAATGTATAGCAGGTACAACTTTCCTTTGAAACCTGAGGAATCTGGAGGAGAGGGTATTATTTTAATTCTTCCTTTTTTAAAAAAAAAAAAGAAATCTCAGCAGTCAAATATAAAACTCATTACATTCTAAAATAATAATGAATACTTTTCAATAAATCCTACAGTAAATAAAATGGTTAAGAACTTAACTGTGTTATGTAAATAAATAATCTTCTTTGTTCAAAAAAAGCAGAAGATAGAAACTTGCCTGAACAATTTTCTGGGTAATGTGTGAAGTTTGCAAGAGGCTGAAAAGATGTCAAATGTGCATAAAGCTAAAAGCAAGTACCTCTCACCCTTAATCCAGGAGTGGCGGTTGTTCATCACTGTGTTTGGGGAGGCCCTTTTCTCACTGGTGGGGGACATTGCTGGGGCTCACCCTGGTTTCCCCCAAGTATGGGTGGGCCAGTAGACAGGACTTGGTGAGGGGACCAGAGGAGAGAATTCCCCTCCCTCCATGTCCATGTGGTCCAGTCCCCAGACATTTAAGGAGGCGATGCCTGGCCCATTCAGCTCCATTGGGGTTGATTCTCCCAAACTCCCAACCTCTACAGTGTATTACAACCCTTCTCGAAGGTGAGCAGGCATGTAATCTTGTTTTGGAAATATTCGGTTGCCGTATTCAGAGCCAGGCAGGAATTTTCCCACCAGACGAATTGAGCGTGTCTGGAGGTTTTGTCTACCTCACAGCAGTTGTCACAACTTGCTGGTGGATCCTTAGTCAAGGCAGGGAAAGCCCAGCCGCCCTCAAGAAAAACGGGGCACCCTGTTAAAGGGGTCAAAGTGGGGGCGCCGCTGTCTGCATGCCCATTTGTGGGCTGGTGGGCCATAGCATGCCCTCAGATGGTGATCCTGCAGGGGTCACATCGTAGGGAGATCCTTAAGCCAGGATCAGTCCTGCCAAATTATCAACCAGCAGTCAGACGGGATGATTTAAAATACACACTCAATGCCTATGCCAAAACTTACTGACACATGTAATCAATAAGATTGTGGCCTGTTTAATCCCAAGGTGGGTGTCCTGTGCTTATTGTATCTTTCCCCAGCGGTGGGCTCACTGCGTCTGGGCCCACAAATGTCTTCTATCTAAGATAGATATTCCCCCTTGGCTATTTTTAATGACATCCAAAACCTCAAAAACGTGTTTCATCTGAATATCCAGGTGTATGTCGCTTTGTCCGCAACTTGTTCCTTTTTCTGGAAATTAGGTCTATACCACACATGAAAGAGAGCCCTTCTAAGATCGGCTTCAAGGACCAATTCCATCCTTGTACACTCAATTGTCCCTATTTACCTGAGACAGACTCTATTTTCTGCTACATATATATGTAGGTTGGAATCTGTCCATTTTGGTTTCTCTCGGTTTCTCATTCTCCCAGTTTTAAGTTCTCCATATCAGTTTGTGTTTTATTTAAAAGGCTCGTGAAAATTGTCAGTCTCATAGTGTGCATTCCTCTTAATATACAGATTTATGGGTGTAATTTTGCCTAATATACATTTCTTTGCAAATAAGCTTTTGCTGTTGTTATTTATTAAATTGCCCTATACCTATAGTTCACCTAATACAAAGCATTTTATATTATTGACATCAACATAAGCATTCTTATGAACATTTCCACTAATGTACAAATTTGGGGACAATTTGTCAGGTTGGAGACCTGAATCACAAAATTCCAACAAGTGCGAATTGGGGGGGGGGGGATATCAGTATTTTGGCTTGGGAACCACAAATAAGGTGTGTTTGCATGAAAATTGAATTTCCCCCCTATTCACCACAAAAATCAGTTGGGCTCCAGATCTAATGCACAAAGATGAGCAGTGTCTGCAGCCAATACCATGACTCTGGAAATGCCTGGTTAAGCAAGCATGTCTCAGGCAATCACTGTAACCATAAAATAGTCCGTTCCTGCCTTACTTCAAGTAATGTAGTGCAACATTCTCAAGCTTGGGCAGAACTGTTTACATGCCTCGAGCTCAGTTGTCCATGCTGTGAGAACAATATTCCCAATTGTCACTATCATTCCTAATAGCAAACTCAGGTGCTGAGCGCTAATAGGATTGTAGTCCAAATAGTTACTGTGATAAACAAGAGAAAGTTTTCAGCATGGTGAAGAGGCCCACAGTACAAAAGAATATTTAGGGGGGTTGAAACAGGTGGGGATCGAACAGCCCAATGAGGACTGAGCATCTCCAGTGAGCATAGAATACTAAGTGTTTGTTGGGCAAATAAATCAAAACAAAAAACAGGGAGAAGCTATCCTACAAGGATCCTACAAGAGGACATGGTTGGCTGGCTGGTGGGCTAAAGCATGGCATGTATAAAACAGGAGTATTTCACGCTGCAACCTTTCGTTGTAGGTCCCACTAGTACAGGCATAGGCAAACTCGACCCGCCAGATGTTTTGGGACTACAACTCCCATCATCCCTAACTAACAGGACCAGTGGTCAGGGATGATGGGAATTGTAGTCCCAAAACATCTGGAGGGCCGAGTTTACCTATGCCTGCACTTGTATATACTAATAGTGAAGTCAGGTGGTTGAGTTTAAAAACAAAACAGAACCGCCCACAAAGTAGATATTCATCAAGTAGTATAAAAGAGCTAAATATATATATATGTTGACTTTCACCTGGAAAAGATGTTGGAAGTGTTGGGATGCAGGTCAGCTTGCTCTGAAGCCTGTTGTAGAATCGCAAGAGAGGGGAAGCTTGGAGCTTCCTAGACTGTCCTTTTTTCCTGTGCCAAACTTCCTTCAGGCTAGACTGACACTCTTAAGGTCGCTGACTTCTCTTCCTATTTCTTTTCCATGCCTACCTTGTGAGAGGAGACATCTGAGATACAAGAGCAAGCATGGCTTGTTGCGCATCTTCCTCTGTTAACTTAGAACTAGGATCTTTCTTATCAAGTATACATTTCCTGCAGTAAACATAACTTTCTCGCTGTGGTTTTATCCAGGTGTATTCCTCCAGTAGGGAATTCACTATGCAGTTCAGCTTCTGCCAGCATTTTAACGCCAACAAAAGGAAAGCAGAAAAACCAACTAAATTTGTTTGTGCTACTAGCAGCAGGACGAATCTTCTCCTGCCAGGGATTCCAGCATGGCCCACCACGCTGTTTTTCTGAATCCACAGCCACCTGTCATTCAGGTGACATCCCCAATTGGGGGGGGGGGTCAATTCTGCTTGGTTCGGCTGCATGAGCAAATTCCCTGTGGGTAACTCGTTTGTGCAGTTGGTCCCTGCAGAAACACATATGGACCCCCCATCAGCTGAAGCAAGTGCTCCCCCCTCCCTTGCTTATAGCAACCAGGAGGAGGGCATGAGTTGCTTCCCAGACCCTTTAAGACAGGGGTAGCAAACATGGTGCAACACCCATCATCCTTGATCTTTGGTCGTGCTGGATGTGGTTGGTGGGAGCTGGAGTCTGCAACATTTTGCTGCAGATCCAACAGGTAAAAACATAATATTTACCTATGTATGAAGGACTGTTCTGGGCTGCTCATAACCTTTTCTGGTACTGAAGCCATAACGACTGCCAACAATATTAAATCGACACCACACACTGATTGCCTAAACTCGTTGCAATTTGTTTAGTTAGGTTTTTGAGTGTTATGTTTGGGTTTTTCCCCCTTCTAAATGCATTTTGTTCACCTCCACTTATTATATAGCCCATGGATCATGTCCTATAGCTTTTAGTCTTTACTCAGGCTAAGTGCCCATTGGGGCTTCAAGAGGAGTTGTACCTGAATACAGACTGAACAAGGAGTTACATTCACAGTTGAAAGGTCTTTAGATCTTGCATTTTCTAGGAACAATCATTGATGGCTCATAATTTGGACTAAACTAATCACACACACACACCCAAAAAATATACATACATTTGTTTTACACCAAGAGGGTGTCCAAATAATGAATGCGTAGCAAAGAAAATATAGTGTGTGCAATATATTAGGAAAAGGCAGTCAGTAAACAAGCTGTGTCTAGGAGGAGGACTGTGTGAACAAATGGGGATTTATTTCAGAACAGGACCACACAGACTCATACCTATATACCTGGATGACTCTAATTCATTGCATTCAGTAAAATAACAGTATTTAGCTGCACTCACGACCCACAGCAACAGTATGAAAAAACAGTGTTCCTTTTTGAGTATGAAATACCTTTCTTGATCGTAGCTTTAGATACAATATTTATGCAGTTGTTGTCAAGGTCAAAATGTCTGTATTCAATGTTTCATTGAACACAGGGGGACTTATTTCTGAGTAGACGTGCACAGGAGTGTGTTGCATGTTACTGGCCTTGGCTGGTCCTCAAAGTTCCTTATGCCCTCTTCAGGCATTATGATCCACTGTGATGGGGTCAGTAGAGACAGGACATCAGCTCTTCCCCCTTCCATCATCATCATCATCCCCATTGTCCTCAACACATGGCAACTCTGTATCTTGTATCTGTGGAGGCTCCCTGCCTGTTTGGGAAGCTTGGAAAATCAGGGGCCTGAAATATGTGAATAACTCTCCCCCACCCCAGGTTCAATAAGCTCTTTGCTTCAGACAGTTGCCCTTCTGTCTTGCCAAATGCAAGTGGTTCATTTAATGAGATTCAGAAGCAATACAAAGACAAGTGAGTGAGAAGATTAAATATTTTATTCTTAAATAGCAAGCATTATATACATTACCAAGCAAGCACTTCGATCTGCCACTGGGAAGCCCTCAAGAAGTGGCGAAGTGCCCCACAGGGAGCCTCAGGTTGCACAACCCTCCAGCCATGAGTTTGTACATGTGCTTCTGAGGGGTATGCCTCAAAACCATCTGATTTATAGTTGCTAGCTAGCCTGTAGGGCCTGCCCAATTGCCCGTGTGCAGGTCATTCATTAGTCACCCTCTTCCCAATGCTTCTGTGTCAAAGAAGGTCAGAAGGTACCAGCGGTGGAGCTAGCCGCTTGGGCACCCAGAGCGGTGCACATGCCGTGCACTCGAGGGGGGGCGAGCCGCCCAGTGGGGAGATCGGCACAACAATCAGCGTCCATTGGGGGCGATCGGCGCCCAGGGGGTGTGGCAACAATCCGCCCAGGGGAGATTTTGTCACACACACCCCATGGATGACACCTGGAGCAGGCCGCCCCCCACCACACACCCCTTCTTCTGCCACTGGAAGGTACCCAACATTATCGCTTCTTCCTTCCACCAGATTATACATTAAAGGCTGCTCTCAGCCATCAGAGAGCAGAACAAGAGATAGAGGGAAGTAAACAGAGGCAGGAAGAAATGACCATGTCAGATCACTAAACTCCTTGAAATACAATTGTCTTTCGAATAGATTGTCCCTACACCTTCTCTAATTGAGGGTGATGGAATAATGATGGAGGGGCTGCATCTACTGGCACATGCTTTCCTTACACAGGATTGTGACACCTGAAGAGGGCCTTGTCAGCGCCCAATTGGGCGTGTATCTGTTTATGTGCATTGGTTTGTCTATACAGCAGAAGTAGTAAGATTCCTCTCCTATGGGATGCTCTTCCAATGGAGATTCAGCTGGTGCCTTCCATCATATTAACTATCAAATGCTTCCTGAATAAGCATATGTCGTCGCCAGGATTATGCAGACAATTAAGTAAAACATTTTCCATAACAGTCAGCTGGAAATCCATTTAAATTTTCAAACTTACTGGAAGAAGAAATCAAGATAACAAACTTTTTGTAAAATAATGGAAATTGTTTATTGAAAATTACAGATAAATTGCAAACAGATAAAAACATTAGCAGGATTAGTGTAAGAACCTGCTGTTTTATAAGAGTGTATATTTACAGTAGATAATTAAATGAGTAAGTTAAATGAACTTGGATATGCAGAAGATACTAAGAAATAAATTTAAGGAACTGCAGAAAGAGAGGGAAGGAAGTCAAATGGATTGTAAAACTAATGAAATGTATAAATTTGAAGAGTATATATAAAAAACAGCATGCTTTTTTTAAAAAAGGAAATCTGGTTGATTTTTTGTGTTGCATTATTGCATTTTAATTGGTGTAGACCACTTGTAACCAGGGTGGAAGTAAACACCTTAAAGTTTTGAAGCATAGGGAGATGTGATGAGGGTGAAAAGGGGTGCTTCACTCCTATCTTCTGTGCACTATTTTTGAAGTTAAAGCCCCCATCCTTAAAAAAACAGTGCTCAGTACTATTTTTCTAGAAAAAGAGGTGCCGGAACTCGCCATGAATGCCTCCCTTGTTCTCTTATAATGGCACCTGAGAGGAGCCGGAACTGACTTCTGGCTAAAAAAACGCCCTGACTGTACTATTATATATCAGTGTCCTGTTCAACTCTGTTTGGGTCAAGTAACATATATGGCTAAATAGGATGCTAAAGTCAATCCAGAAGGGGATGGGCTGGCTGGACGTACCTAGTTTAATCCACATTATATTTTGTTCCTCCCTCTGGCTTCTTATCACCAATTATCTTTCCACTATTCCAGATACCTCTCTTTTCTATTCACTGCCCCACTTCCTGCCAAAAGCCTTTTAAACCCAGCACATCTAATTACGCATGTTAAATAAATTCAGCAAGATGGCTTGATTTGCATAACTTATTCTGATCACATCATTTGGGCCTTAATAGCGTGCAACTCTAGACCCCAACTAATCCCACAGCTACAAAATATGTTCTTTGTTGCAGGAACAGACTGTAGGTTTCATGCCATTGTCCCTTCCAAGGAACAACCGCAGACTTCAAGCTGCCTGTATAAAAACTAAAACTGGGATTCATGGAATTGGTTACTAATTTGAGCAGTGATGTTGGCAACCAAGACCAAGGCAGGATAAGCAGCAGCAGAGTTTATAAAGTAAAACAGGAAAACCAATCTTATGGAGCTCTCATAAGCGGTTGTGTCTTAGCTTTCTTTCCTGAGATGATCTATCCAAAGGAAGAATGTGGCTATTTCTGGCCACGCTGAACAGATTGCTGGCACAGTCTTGCTTATTTCATTTTAGCCAATCGTCACTGCTGTGCAGAATTGTCCCTTGGAACTTCCTAGAGGGATAAATCAATACTTTCTTAAAGTTGAACTCCAAATGTTTTTGGCTACAACTGGATGTTTTGGACTACAACTCCCATAATCCTTGACCATTGGCCATGACGGCTGGGGTGGATGGGAATTGTAGTCCAGAGGGAACCATATAGAGGAAGACTGCAGTATGGGCAATAGAATAGTCCTAACAACACTGACGGGACGCGGGTGGCACTGTGGGTAAAAGCCTCAGTGCCTAGGACTTGCCGATCGAAAGGTCGGCGGTTCGAATCCCCACAGCGGGGTGCGCTCCCGTTGCTCTGTCCCAGCGCCTGCCAACCTAGCAGTTCGAAAGCACCCCCGGGTGCAAGTAGATAAATAGGGACCGCTTACTGGCGGGAAGGTAAACGGCGTTCCGTGTGCTGCGCTGGCTCGCCAGATGCAGCTGCGTCACGCTGGCCTCGTGACCCGGAAGTGTCTGGCCCCCGGCCTCTTAAGTGAGATGGGCGCACAACCCTAGAGTCGGACACGACTGGCCCGTACGGGCAGGGGTACCTTTACCTTTACCTTTAACAACACTGACAGATATTTATCTGTTTATGTTCAGAGATTCTGAAATGTTTTTCCCCACCCCTAAATGTTCCCACTAATGGAACTTGCTTCCTGTATGGAATCCCCCTGACATTTCCAAACTTGGAGTTGGAATTGAAATTTCTTTGGAAATGTTGAGATGTTCTGCTATGTATCCTGAACTGTCAACCTGGAGACACAATATGTCCTATTGGATCCTGACCCAGAAGCCGGGAATCATTAGGTGAAGGGGTTTTCATAGGGTAGCAAATACGTTGAAAATATTTACATAACCAAGACTTTGGATAAATGGAAGGGCCTTTTATATTGAACTACACCAAAATAAAGCAAAAATGGAGCAAATTCACACCAGTTTTCAGTGCTGTTGTTTCTGTACAAGAGTGTTACTAGAAAACACTTCCATAGTGCCTAGTTTACTTAAAGGTAAGCCATGGGCAATGCTGAGTTGGTCCCAGATTCTTAGCACATCCATGTTTGACTTTCATATGTTTGCTTTATTATGGGAGGTAAGCAACATAGGAACAACAGACAGCTAAGGACGACTTTAGAATGAGTGCAGTTCTGACAATTATTATTAATTCACTTTATTGCCTGCCATTCACCATAAGCTCCCAGGGCATGTTTAAACAATTTAAAACACAGTTTAAAACAAACAAAGTCACAAGAATATGTATCATTATTAGGTATTTGAGATTCTGAAGTTCCTATACATTAGAAATGTATTTTCCCCAGACTAGTGGAATATAGTTGGTGACACTTCACTGAAGACATCAATCAGCCAAACAGGGACGGAGGCAATATTCAGCTATTTCTTTTATGTATTTAAAGATATTTATATAAAGGCAACTCATCTAAAATATTAAGGTGGTGTACAACAGTCAATATATATACCATAATCATAATGCAAAACAGTCATTAAAATAACTAGCTAATTCCAATGGGGCAACCACGGCCAACCACCATATCTGCTCTAGAGGGTCCCAGTGTGGTTAATTTTGAATAAATTTAGAGCAGCCTTTCTCAACTGTTCATCCCCAGATGTTGTTGAACTACAACTCCCATCATCCCTGACCATTGGCCCTGCTAGCTAGGAATGATGGAAGTTGTAGGCCCAAAACATCTGGGGACCCAAGGTTGAGAAAGGTTTGGAGAGCCTCCAAGAGAACTTGCCACCATTCCAGTGGCAAACATTCACATTAACCATCTTCACACAATTCCTTCCAAATATTCCGAGGGACAGGAATCATTTTAGAGAAGTGTGTTACATGAGCTATCCCTCACTGCAAACATTTCCGCTATGTTTTTTAATTCCCAGCAATCATGGGAATTGCTTCTTTCATTTCAACATTTTTATTCAGCTGTTTTATTTATTTAAGAATCTAAATAAATAAATTTGTAAAACAAACTCAAAGCAGTTTACAGATAATACATTATTGCTTGCATACCTGCCACAATGAAGCCAGATATTTTCAATAAGCTTCCAATTTGTCAGGTCAAAGTGGTGAACTAGGACTTCTCATGCACAATAAATTAGAAACGTTTCTGATTTTCAAATGTACTCATGAACTTGGTTGCCGCCCTGCTTCCTTAACAAGAGGTTTAACTCTATCCTGATTAGCTTTGCTCCTCTGGCAACCTAAATCCATTTCCAACACTTATCTGTTTATGGCTGCCTTGAAAGGAAATAGAATATAAAAAATGTCAGTAGCAGCTAGTATTAATTTCTTCATCGCAGGAATAACTTTTTGGTGGTAAGAGCTGTTCAACAGTGGAACACATTTCTCAGAGGGTGGTGGACTCTCCTTCTTGGAAGGTTTTGAAGTGAAGGTTGGGTGGTCACGTGTCATGAATGCTTTAGTTGAGATTCCTGCCTTGCAGGGAGTTGGACTAGGAGTTCCTCAAGGTTTCTTCCAACTTAACAGTTCTATGATTCTTAAGTGGGGGGGGGGGTTTACATTAAATCTGAGAATTTTGATTAAGGTAGTTTAATTCATCCATTCATATTTGATGCGTCATGTTAGCTAGATTATGCTTTGAGACAGTCATTGTGTTGGGTCTCAGTTCTCTGTATGCCAAAACATTTATTTATCTGTGTGCTAGTTGGCCTTTAGTTTAGTTGAATTTGCAATTTGTTTTTCCCACCCTCTCTCTGTCTATGATAGGCAAAAACCAATAGCTTTTTCAAGTTCTGAATTCTTGAATTTCTCTAATGGACTGAGAATTCAAGAGTTTACATACCTATATACCTCTTGCTTTTCACCAGAAAACACACAAACCATTGTATTCTGAACGGTTGGCTGAGCATGAGAAATCCTGATGTAAAACTGTATTAACAATATCAATAAGGCAGTTGGTTGGTTCTCACCAACTGCAAAATTTTAGCAACAAGATAAGAATAACCTCCTTAAGGAGTCAGGCTGAGAACAATGTTCCTGACAGAGATGAAGTGCTCTGCTGGGATCCACACAAACCATTCTGGGTTTCAGGGTTGAGTGATTTGGTGTTTGTAGCAAAGTGTCTGAAACTAGATTGTTTTGCTTGTCAATTGACTGGGAAGGACAAGTTGAGAAGTGGGAAAAAGCAAATAATTATATTAACTGATTCTCAATCAGATTTGTTTATTTACATTTTGAGGCTCAGCTTCATTGCAGAAATGAAAAATGATTCACGCTTAGATGGATGTGCTGAAGCCCTGGTAAACTGATTGCCGGACAGAAATCTTGCAAAGTTACATTTCCCCATGAAAAGTCAGGGGATATATTTTCCTTGGACTAAAGATTGACCGGCCCTAGCCTGCAGCAGCTACAGCTGCAGGAAGACAAGTTCCTGGGATTTTTGATATGACAGAATGAGATATTTTGTGATTCCTGAAGTGAATGAGGGCGAAGCCAACAGGCTTTAACTTCTGGATCCGAGTGCTGAGAGAGCACTAGATGGGTCAGGCAGGGGTGGGAGACGGACACCCACCAAAAGAGGTTGCTTGCTCCCATCTCTCCCCCAATAAGTTTTCACCTTCTGTTTCCTCTCCCAATATATATTTTTATCTGGTGCTGCTCCCCAGGGCTGTTGAGTGGACAGGGGTGTTAAAGGACCTTGGTCCTGCCCTAAAATGGGTTATAGCAGTGATGTAACCGCTCAGGGGGGTTTAAAAGAAGGTGACAGAGAAGAGAACTTTAAGGTGCAAGTACATGAAAGAAGAAGCATGTGAAGGGAGCCTAAATGTGGGTGGATACAATTTTTCAAAAGTAAAATTCAGTGCCATGTGAGCTTAAAGACAAACTCACAGTTTGAAAATCACTGAACTAGCAAGACAGGGAAAATTAATACTTCTGAATATAAATGTAAGTGGATTTGATTGTGTAAAGTCTTGTTGGTCTGTCGCTTAATTACTGGAATAAATTCAGATTTGATTTGCTCTCTGCTCATACAAGCTGAAATGATGAGATGGAATGTGGGGAGCTTGTGGTTTGGTTCTCATTTAAGAAATGGCCTCTATTTACAAGCTACCGCTAAGCATTTCAAAAGCAATACTGAGAGTGGAGGCAGCAAGGAAGTGGATGGAAGGGTAGTTGTTCAATCCTGGCATCCAATGAAACATGGGCATGTTTAAGGGGGGTGTTCAATGGAGGAAATGCTGAGCCAGTGCAAATAGAAGCTGTGGGGGGAACCAAACAGTCTCCTGTGCATTGTGGGTTTTTGAGGGGATATTTACAAAGATGCTTTGAAGGTGCCATAAGAGGTAATTGCAGGCATTCTGGTGCCCATAGGTGCCATGTTGGCAACCGCTGTTTCATACATTATCTAGTGATGCAATCTTAAGCACCTGATTCGTTGAAATGAACAGTGGTAATGAGATTGCAGATGCCAAGAGGGGAGTAAAGCTTTGCTTTAGCTACTCTACACAGGGATCTGTTTAGGACTGAAATGAAAAATGTAGATGAAACCACATCTGGACTCTATCATCGTGGACATTCTCCCCAGCAGTAGTCTTCTCTGAAAAGCTGCTGGATGGCCTAGCAGGCCGTGGGCTGTATGTAGTACCAAAACACATTGCTCAAGGTTTCCAGAGTTTATCATCTCTATAGAAGAAACCTTTTTATGTAAAATAAAAAATAAAAAAGCTAAGTCTATAGGGCCTTCTTAAATTCCCAAATAAGAAGTCTAAGAATTTATGGCAGCACTGTTAGACGTGGAGGCCAAGTAAACTCACAATGTTGATCTTAGTTGTGTTTAAATTTTTCCTGCCTTCTGGCACTGTGAGCCACAGCAGAGAGAAATAATTTACTCACGGTGCTTTGAGCATTTAGAGACTTGAGAGTACCATGCTAGAATATTAAGGACATAATTTATGTAATTGATATGGACTCAGGCTGGCAGTGAATAGCTAAGCCTTTCCCTCTCCTTTCAATTGGGACATGGGTGGCAGAGTATCCAAATATCACTTAGAAAAGGAGGAGTGGAACGCAGCCAGCTTCCTTCGCTGCCGTGCCTTTATATCATTATAAACAATAACAGGAGAGGTTTGACATCTGAAAACCATATTTGCCAGCTTGAACACACAGTTTTTCATTGTACAAAGAGCGTTTGGAGGGCTATCTGCCTTTTTTTGTTCTAACTATAAATGGTCTATTTTTACGTGGCTTGGTTTGGCATGGGAGTGCGATATACAAACACTCTCATCTTTATAGTTCCTTCCCCCCACCCCACACACCCCCATTATCCAACTCGGGTCAGAACAAAGTACAAGTCACAAAATAAAATAAAAGTTCCTAATGTAAATCATGTCAATCTGCATTCTTCAACCATCAGTGCTAAAATGTATCTTGTTTCAAGTGAATGCTTTGGACTTGCAACACTTCTTTGATTTTTTTTGGTAATACCTCAGATATGAATCATGTCAAATGTCTCTGAATACACATTGCTGTAAGACGTTATTTTGATTTGTTTTGAGTTATGCTCCGATAGCTTTATTTTATTTACGTATTTTTAACACTTGTATCCTGGGTTTCTAAGAAAATTTCCATGGCACCGTACAATAAAGATAATACAAATTAAAAAGCAGAAGACCCCAGTAGAATCTAAAACAGAGAGCAGCTAAAGCATATTGATTGCTGATGATTAAGCACTTTATTTGGAGGAAAGTATTGTTGCTTCTTGCCATCACTCTGAACTGACTTTGTGACATCACGACATAACAAAAACTCACGCAGTTACCTTGTGTTATGAGAAAGCCAAGATCGGACGCAATAATTTGCCTTTTGTTTATATTAGCTTTGTTACTCTGTAAGTAGCCAGATGTGACTCGCTATATGGTATTGTGTCATTGTCACACTATGGGATCTTGATTGGCTGGGATCAAGTGGTCAGGAAGGAGAAGGCAGATGTCCTGGGCTTTGGGGCTATGAAACTGAGAAATGGAAAATAAGAGGACCACTTAATTTGAACTACCGTATTTTTCGCCCTATAGGATGCACTTTTTCCCCTCCAAAAAATGAAAGGGAAATGTGTGTGCGTCCTATGGGGCGAATGCAGGCTTTCGCTGAAGCCTGGAGAGCGAGAGGGGTCGGTGCGCACCGACCCCTCTCGCTCTCCAGGCTTCGCGGACCTCTCCGCAAGCAGCGGGAGCGCTCCCGCTGCTTGCGGAGAGTTGCCTGCATGCCAAAGCCTGCGCGCGCTGAGATCAGCACGTCCAGGCTTCACGGACCTCTCCGCAAGCAGCGGGAGCCAGTGCTGGGCTCCCACGGCTTGCAGAGAGCTGCCTGTTTGGGGGCTGGGGTTGGGGGAAGCTCGGGCCTCCCCCGCCCCAGCCCCGTACCTGGGGGGAAAATAATTTTTCCCCCTTTATTTCCCCCCAAAAAAACTATGTGCACCTTATGGGACGGTGCATCCTATAGGGCGAAAAATACGGTAATCAGAAAAAACAATTGTAAAGTAAATTATCATGGTCATCATTTCAGGTGTGGGGAGGCAGGATTCACAGCAGATAACCAAAGATTTTCTCTCCAATATGTTCTAAGTTTAAATTGGGGGGTGGGGCAGCAGTGTATTTTAACACCCTTTGTTGAGATTGCTTTTTGATATTTCATAACAGCCAGAAATATAGGGGGGTTGGGTCCTGAGAAATCATCCCATGTTGCCTATATTATAGTTTGGGAGGTGATTCCAACCCTATCCTCTATAACAGGGGTAGGCAACCTAAGGCCCATGGGCTGGATGCGGCCCAATCGCCTTCCAAGTCCGGCCCACAGACGGTCCAGGAATCAGCGTGTTTTTATATGAGTAGAATGTGTGCTTTTATATAAAATGCATCTCTGGGTTATTTGTGGGGCCTGCCTGGTGTTTTTACATGAGTAGAATGTGTGTTTTTATTTAAAATGCATCTCCGGTTTATCTGTAGGGCATACGAATTCGTTCATTCCCTCCCCCCCCCCAAAAAAATATAGTCTGGCCCACCACATGGTCTGAGGGACGGTGGACTGTTCAACAGCTGAAAAAGGTTGCTGACCCTGCTCTATAAATAGCACTCCTGGTTGCAATATTTAGCAACAGTGTAGGAAAGAGAAATTAGGCATAAAACTGTGTAGAAATATATGCTATAAGGGTAACAATGTAAAGAAAGGCTTATCTGACTCAGTCCTTAGTTATCCCAATTCAGTATTTCTCTACAATGCAGTTCCATGGAAATAACCCCTCCCCAAATATGCTTATTAAATGCTCCAAGTGATATTGGTTTATGAAGTATTGTATGACTGGTGTCTTAGTTATATTATTGTTCTCCTTTAGAAGCCACGATATATAGCTTAGATGTTATTCGGTGGATTGTTTTTTTAAAAACACACACACTGTAATTAGGATTAAAAATTTCAGGCACGGCTACTGGTTGTTTCAACGGTGTGGCTGAAAGTCCCCTCAAAGTTCAATGCACATCTTCTTTGAAGGGGAGCACGGTGCCTGCAGAAATAAGGCTGGCGTGACAAGAAAAAGAGAGGCTTGTGTTTATTGATCAATAAATCACAGTCACTATAACTGACCTACTGGCTTCAAGTTCTATAGGTCAAGGAACCCTATGCTATTTTGCAACTTCACCTCTTTGCCGAGCCTCTTAATCAAAACTATAAAGCAAGGAAGTACATCAAACAATCGAGACTTGGGTGATTGGGCTGGTTATTTTAAATGACTAAGCTGCTCCCTGCGACCAGTTCTGGGGAAATATACACCCTCTTGGCTGCTAAGATGGGTTTGGTGTTTTCTGCAAAACGTTACTTTAAGCCGGGATGGAAAGGAGCATTGGATCTTATTGCACAGTCCAGCATTCTAACAGTGCAAACCATTCAGTGAGGATTGACTCCAGCAATGACCTGATCTATTAAATCCTTTGTGAGTTTTGATGCTCAGTGTGACATAGCTTCATGGGGGGCATTCGTTTGCTGATATTACATTTTTAGTCATCCTACTGATCCCCATCATACACATTTTTTTTTGTATTTATCCAAAACTATGAATAAGCTATGCATAAGTTTTCCATTTTATTTTTCAAACAATGGTTACAGCAAAAGCTCGTCGGGTTCTAAAGTGCAAATATTAAATCTCAGCCATTTGGGATTACATCGTCAGCAATAGGAAAGATGCATTTATAGGTTTATAAAACTGATTTTTCTAGGCAAACGCTGATTGAGAGAACAATCGGGGGAGGAGAAATCAGGTCCTGACCCCTAGTTTGTTTGTTTTTATTGAACAGACTTTAAATTCTGGACTTATTTAATTTAGCTCTGCCTAAAACAATATTTGGAAGTTAAAGAGTGTAAGTAAATACTTGCACTGCACAATTACTGTAAAAATCTTTCAGCGCTACCATGCTCGAGAAAATAAACACTGACCAACCTATCTTCAAACAAGATTAGTGACTCCCTGTAGGCAGCCAGTTCTTAATTGCCTGAGATAAAACAAAAAAAAAACAAAAAAAAAACCCCACACCAGACAATGGGTTGAATCCAGATTTTGCCTCCAGTGCATGCAAGGGCCCATTCTATCTGCAGAAGCCATTTGATGCAGTGGAGGAATCCTGCTGGCAGAATAGGGGAGGAGGCAGTTTTTATTGTTTCTCCTCTATTACCCCTCCCCTTCAACAAAGAATCTGCTCTGGAGGCTTCAGCAGCAAAGAGAAATTGACAAAAATACCCCCCCCTCCTTCCACCAAGAGGAGAATTCTTAGCAGACCTCTACTCTGGGGATACTAGGATGGAAGCATCTGTCCATTTTGTTTCTCTCCATTTCTCATTTTCCCAATCTCATATTCTGCTCTCCAGCAATTTGTCAATTTTCTTTGAAAGTCCTCGTGAAAATTGTTCAGTATTTTAGTGCAAAATTCTCCCAATAAGCACATGTTTGTATGCAGTTTTCACGAACGTACACATATTTGAAAGCATTTCCTCCTAATATAATGCATCTTTCTACGTTGTTTTCATTAAGTTAATCATTTGTATGCTAACATGGTTTGCTTGGAACAAAGGGTGGTATCATTGCGTTGGCCAGTAACGTGTGTGAGCATCTCTGGTAGGAGCACACGAGGCTTGCTTTGTGTCCAGCTGAAAGTTTTCATCAAGTTGCTGCTAGGAGGAGGTCTCACAAAGCTTCCAGTTGGGATCTCAACTCAGAGACTTCGTGAGACCCAAGTGACTGGTGATGTTGCAAGGTGCACACAGCTTCTGCTGCTCAGCTAGGGAGGCACAATGGCTGGATAAAGAGGGCACAAGGAAACATGCAATAGGAATGAACAAATGAGTGTGGAACCAAGAGGGGATTATCTACAGGCCATTGAAGCCCAAATATGGTGTCTTGTATCTCTGGGTAGATGTGCAAGAGCAGTCTACCTACCTTTAAGACTCCACCTGTCACCAGAAAGAGGCATGCTGCTCATCACTAAATATTGAAATATTGAAACTAAAATATTGAAATACTTTATTGTCACTTGTTTTCCTTAAGATTTCTTAAGGAAATCAACCCTGAGTGCTCACTGGAAGGACAGATCCTGAAGCTGAGACTCCAATACTTTGGCCACCTCATGAGAAGAGAAGACTCCCTGGAAAAGACCCTGATGTTGGGAAAGATGGAGGGCACAAGGAGAAGGGGACGACAGAGGACGAGATGGTTGGACAGTGTTCTCGAAGCTACCAGTTTGACCAAACTGTGGGAGGCAGTGGAAGACAGAAGTGCCTGGCGTGCTCTGGTCCATGGGGTCACGAAGAGTCAGACATGACTAAACGACTAAACAACAACAACATTGTCACTTGTACAACTTGTATACAGTGAGATTACACGAGCACTCCCCACTCAGCTCTCTTAGTCTTAATTCCCCTCGTTTACTGACACACACACACCAAACCCGAAAGTCAGTTGCCCTGTTATCTTTTCATTCAGCAGCCTAACAGCCCACGGATAGAAGCTGTTCCTTACCCTGTTGGTGCGACTAATCATGCTTCTATATCTTCTGTCTGAGGGCAGGAGATCAAGAAAGTGCCGGCCAGGGTGTGAATCATCCCTGAGAATTTTCCTCACTCTCCTGAGGCAACGTTCTTCCGCGATGTCATCCAGCAGATTCATGGGACAGCCCATAATATCTTGTGCTGTATTCACCACCCTCTGTAGGCACTTCCTATCAGTTGGTGTCAAACCAGCGTACCACACCGTGAGGCAGTATGAAAGGACACTTTATATTGTGGACCAGTAGAAGGAGATCATCAATGTTGATTGACATTGTTCTTTCGCAATACTCTGAGGAGATGGAGATATACTTATATCTGGAAATATATAGATATCAGATACTATGTCCTGAAACTACCAGTTATGCAGGTCTTTACTGTCATAGCGCCGCATCTCGTCCAAATCAGCAAGATTGTTCTGGAGTAACTAATTTGATGAAATATTGTAAGGTCCTGGAACTCATACTGTGGAACATATTGCTGTGGATTTAGCTTGGTGGCCACTATTTGATCTCAGTGGAGCTATTTAGTTTCATACTGTCTGCATCTGGCTTAGCGCTTTCATCTTTATATAAGATGAGTGATGGAAATAAAACATTGAAGGTGGACAGAAGCCACAGCAAAGGTTGCTCAGTGACTATAGCTGTGTGTTCTCTTTCCTTTCATTATACTTTCTAAGTGGAACATTAACTTTGAATTTCCTGTCTTTCTAGTGGCTCATGGCTTCTCCCCCCCCCCAAAACCCCCTGCAAATAATTTCCACTTATTCAGGAGAAGAACACTGTTTAATAGATTCAACATGACAGCTCCATCACTTTGTTAACCCAAGGTGGCCAAATCATACTGTGCTCCCTGGAAGGAAGAAAAAGAAAAAAGACCCAGGTTCGGGTTTTAGTTGACTATTATAGCATGAGTCATGGCCATCAATGCCTAGATTTTGGAGAGGAAAATTTATTCTGCTCACTTCCTGTGCCAATGCAAACAAAAGAGAATTCTTTTCTTGGAAAGTTCATTTGATGTAACTAAATGGGGAGGGATATTGTGTAAGGTAGTGAAGGCCCGGGAGAAGCATGAGATGGATGAAGGGGAAAATCAAAATATAATGGGTGGCAGTGGTGAGAGTAACGGGTGGGTAGGTTGCAGGAAGAGTCAAGCAAAGGGCTTGACAAATACTCTACAGCAGGGATAGTCAATGTGGCACCCTTCATTTGATGCAGGATCCCAGCTCCTATCAGCCTGATTCCAACTCCTTTTTTATTATTTTATTAATGATTTTTCAGTTTTATACATTTCAATAATTTTACAATCATTTAAACATTTCAAAACTCGACTTCCTTCCCCCTCTTTCTGTGGTTCCTTAAATTTGTGTGTGTGTGTGTGTATTCTGCATATTCCAAATTAACTTAATTTACTCATTTATTCATCTACTTTAAATATATACTCATAAAACTGCAGGTTATTACAATAATCGTGCCAATGTTCTTATATGTTAACAATTTATTTGTAAATATCCAATAAACCATTTCCATTCTTTCATTAAAAATTTGTTATCTTGATTTCTTATTTTTCCGGTAAGTTTCACTATTTTTGTATACATATTCCATAAGTTTTTGTATCCATTCTTTTTTCACTGGGACTACTACTTCTTTCCATTTTGGGGCAAGTAACATTCTTGCTGCTGTAGTAGGATACATGAATAAATTTCTATATAGTTTGGGTAGTTCTGTCCCTATAATTCCTAAAGGAAAGCTTCCAGTTTTTTGCTTTAAAAAAAAAACACCATTATTTTAAACATCTTTTTCAATTCGTTATATATCATTTCCCAGTAAGCTTTAACCTTCCTACAAGACCACCACATATGATAAAAAGAACCTTCTTTCTCTTTACATTTCCAACACTTATTTGATTTTGATTTATACATTTTTGCCAGTTTACTTGGTGTTAGGTACCATTGATATAACAATTTCATATTATGTTCTCTTAGCCCATAACATGCTGTAAATTTTGTATCCATATTTTATATGGTTTTATGTGGAGCCTGATCCCAACTCCTGCTGTGGCCAATTGTAAGGGATGGTAAGGTAATAGTCCAGTCAAGGGCGACTATGGGGTTGTGGCACTCATCTCGCTTTCAGGCCGAAGGAGCTGGCGTTTGTCCACAGACAGCTTTTCGGGTCATGTGGCCTGCTTCTGGCACAATGGAACACCGTGACGAAAACCAGAGCACACGGAAATGCCGTTTGCCTTCCTGTCGCAGTGGTACCTATTTATCTACTTGCACTGGCGCGCTTTCAAACTGCTAGGTTGGCAGGAGCTGGGACAGAGCAAGGGAAGCTCACCCCATCATGGGGATTTGAACCGCTGACTTGCTGATCGGCAAGCCCAAGAGGCTCAGTGGTTTAGACCACAGCACCACCCACGTCTGTAAGGGATGATGGGTAGTTGCAGTCCAGCAGCACTGAGAGGACACCATGTTAACAACCCCTGCTCTACAGCTGCTAGAGCCAACCTCAATGTACAGGCAACCAGCAGTGGTGCAAAAGCAGTTTCTTGGAGCATTATTTAGGATTCCTAGCACAGGAGCCCACTGCTAAGTGCCAAGGTACCTTTGGCCCTCCCAATAAAATATTTGGTGGGGTCAGCCCTCGCCCCCCCCCCCCGAAGTTGATGTGCACCATGTCATGTAATTGATCATGTGGGGCAGAGCTTACCTGCAGCTCCCCCTCCCAAAGTTTTATTCAAGTTAGCACCCCTGATTCCTATGCAATCTGAGAGGTGTGCCTCAAAATCTCTTTTAACATTGCATGGGGATGCTGAGCAATGGCTGTGGGAACAGGGAGCGCAGCAGCAAGAGATGGAGAAGAAATTCTATTCAGTTCCCACTTAAAGGCAAACTCGATTCACACTGTCCAGAAACAGTATGTGAATTGAAACACGGCTATCTTTCCAATCCTGCACTTCTCTGAATTTTGCATCTGTTCTGCAGTCAAATAATATTTAGTGAACTGCATATATTGGGGTAAACTGTCCATCAAAATGCATGTTGAAATAGGCCCCAAAGGCCATTGTTTCAGGGGGAAATGCTTTGCAGAAATGTGTATATTGGAGATAATCGCATACAAATATGTACGTTAGGAGAAATTTGCACCAAAATGCTGATGACTTTTCATGAGTACTGAAATGGGGAAGATAGAACTTAAGGCGGGGAAAATTGGAACCTGAGAATGACCTTCTGGATCACAACATTCTGATAATATGAGTCCCAAGAGAAGATGCAAGAAAAGCCAAGCACAAATAATCTTGAAATTCTCACATCCCTGAAGCAGACCTCATATCCTTGAAATGCAAACTTTGTGCATTGTTTCCCCTCTCTGTTTCTTAAATTGCATCTAAGGCTGTGATCCTGCTGGACCCAATGAAATTTATTTCTAATTAAACATGTGCAGGATTTGGGACTCTGGCCAGTAAAAGCTGCAACATATATATAGGTCATATCGGTTCTTCTGCATTGTTTTTTGCTGCAACCATTACTATTATTTATTTCTGAAATATGTGTTAGTTTTGTGATGGATTTGCTTTAGAAATAATTACTTTGTAGTGAAATGGAAAATGAATGGTTACTTTCAGAACTGTCAAAAGACCAGTTGTGGCAAAACTTTCTCTGTAACGTTTATATCATCATTATTATAATCCTTACAATAATAATAATATTATGTTGTTGTTAATATTTATTAAGTGCCTGTTGATACACTTGTGTCCTTTCCCTGTCCATTTCCTTATCCACTTGCTAAAAGGTTATGCTTCTTTATGTGTGGAAAAAGTACATTGCCATTCTGCTTGTAGTTTACAGTGCAAAAACAAGGATTTTCTAGCAGTAGGGGAGCTTTTGTTTGGAAGTTTCCTTATGGTTAAAGTGTCGGATCTATGTTTTAATGCAACATGAACAAGCTGAAGGAACAGAGCTGGTATATCAGATTCGATTTTAAAAAAATAAAATAAAAATGGAAACTTAAATGAATCCCTAGTCCCACAGCTAAATTTCAATAATAAAAAAGGAATGAATAATTCCTAACTGCAAAGAAATGAAGCATTCCTCTAACTGCAAAGAAAAAAACGAGTAATTAAACACGCACATCACTGCACAGAATAGAAAGTAAATGGGATGATTTAGTGGTGTCATGGTAACTAAACAAAAGCTTAAAGCTGCACTAAGTGGAATAGAGAAATGTTTGCTATTTAGTCACTATAATATTAAGCACTGAGGTGGCTACGTGCAAAGGAAGAGTTCCTGCACACAGCAGAAGTACTATCGCTCTTAAACTACTTTCAGCAATGAAGCTAAAGTTGCAATACTAAACCTGTTTCCTTTTCAATAGCCTCATTGGTACCCTGGAAAATGCCACTCGAAGATTTCATCCTAAACAAGTTTAGATCCACATGTTGCACATTAGCTACCTGTGGACTTCAGCCCAAAGATCTGTGGCTAGCCGACTGCTATTAAGAGGTCCATTCCCCTTCCTGCTTTTAAAAAGGTGAGAAGGTGAAGTCAAGAATCTACGTTTTTGCGCTGTTCCCCCAAGGCTCCTGACCCGAAAGGATTCGATTCTTTCTTCCTATTTGAAACATTTGTGTCTCATTAGTTCATGACAGATTACACAGGTTGGCGGGAGAGAGGTATAATCTCATGCAGCCGGACTCCATGCAATTTCTTGCTTTAAAGAACTTTCCTGGCTTGATGGAAGCTGCCTTCCTTGGGATGATTGACTATCCGGGCTACTTGTAAAGCAGCAGGCAGTCTGTTGGCCAATTACCTGGGTATTTTCTCAAGTACAGTAGTTTTACGCAATTATTCTACCACAGTGATTCTGCTGCTTATACAAAAGGTCATATAACACGAGAAACAAAACGGGGGGGGGGGGGAATGACAAAATTTTCACAGGCTAAAGTGGTGTTTTTTCAAGTGGAATAAGGGGTGAGTTAATGTGGTAATCATTGTTTCTTGACATATATGGCTGCAGTGAAATGAGGTTCTGTAAGGCGGCAAAGGTCCCTCACGGGAGCATGGCTGGAGCTTTCAGATTTGGTTTCAGGGTTTTGTTTTTTAAAATGTCTGCGATCAGATATCAAACACAGCTTTGTGTGAAATTCTGCCTTGGGCCACTAGGTGGGGATCCTTGTAAATTAGGGTCCACCGGAGAGATTAAAGAGCTGTAAGAAGCTGAATGTAGATTTGAAAAGTTACAGAATGCAAAACTGTGCATTTAGAGTTCAGTCCCTGGCATCTCTGGGTAGGGCTGGGAGAAACCCCTGCTTGAACCCAGGAAAGTCTTGAAACAGCTCAGATGGTTAGAGCAGTGTTTCTCAACTGGGGGCCACATGGCCCCCTAGGCACCCCCCCCAGATATTCCAAGGGGGGCACAGGTGAAATAATAATAATAATAACAACAACAATTTATTATTTATACCTCACCCATCTTACTGGGTTTTCCCAGCCACTCTGGGCGGCTCCCAACAGAATATTAAAAACACAACAAAACATTAAAAACTTCCCTAAACAGGGCTGTCTTCAGATGTCTTCTAAAAAGTCAGGTAGTTGTTTATTTCCCTGACATCTGATGGGAGGGTGTTCCACAGGGCAGGCACCACTACTGAGGAGGCCCTCTGCCTGGTTCCCGGGCTGAACGATGGAGGTGGAGATGCTCCTTCTGGTATACTGAGCCAAGGCGGTTTAGGGCTTTAAAGGTCAGCACCGACACTTTGAAATGTGCTCAGAAACGTACTGGGAGCCAATGTACGGTAGGTCTTTCAGGAACAGTGTTATATGGTCTTGGTGGCCACTCCCAAAATTATAAATCAAACACGTTCTATTTATGAACAAAATAGCTACCTTTCTACCGTTGGGGCAGGAGGGCCACAGGAAGGAAACAAGGCGGGAAAGGGGCCATGGTTGGGAAAAGGTTGAGAAACACAAGGTTAGAGCACGGTGCTTATTATATGCCAAGGTTGCAGGTTCAATCCCCGTATGGGACAGTTGCATATTCCTGCCTGTGGTTGGACTAGATGATCCTCAGGATCCTTTCCAACTATATGATTCTATGCCCATCTTTGCCTGCCAAGGGATCCGGTTTGGTTCATGAGGCCACTTTCCCCAAACCATGCTCACCTGCCAGCCAGCTGTCCATCACTCATGACGGGCAAGAGGCTGGGGTTCAATTCTGCATTGGCTGTGCACTTCTGTTCCCAGTAGCCAAAGCAGCAGCGGGCTTTAAACTCTACCCGCCCAAAAAAAATCAGCAGAGGAGTTTAAATCCTGCTCAGTTTGGCTGCATGTGCTTTTTCTGCTGCTGGAAACAGGCCTGTGAGCAAAGAGTCTCGTTCTTTCACGGGCTTCAGGCGCAAGAGGGGCTTCCTTGCACACCCGGTGCTTGCAAAAGGCAGACTCCGTTCCCTTTCCCATCAGCTGACGGGAGTAAGAAGACTTTGCTGGTCCATAGCCCTATGCTCGGCACTCTGCCAGCAAAAAGCAGGTTTGTTCCCTGCCTCGCCATCAGCTCACAGGGGCCTCCAGTTTTTGCTCAGAATAGTTCCCCGTTCCTAGTGCAGATAATATTTAGTCAGGTGGACCAAGGGACAGCAGAAGGGAACTTTCCATGTTCAATTTTGGAAATGATCCCTCTTTCCCATATACACATTTGCTATGACTCTAGTTAAGCAGAAGCAAAATTTAGCAGAACTTCTTCTTAGCTAAAAGATAAAGCTATATATAGCTACCCCAACAGCTGCATTTCTCCAGAAGAAATGATGCACAACCAAAAAATAAATGCACCTCTGCACACATACCATTGATTACCGTATTTTTCCGTCTATAACACGCCCCCGTGTATAAGTCACCTCCTATTTTGGGGGACTCAAAATTAAGAAAACAGGAGGAGATTGCCCCCATGTATAAGACTACCTTCCCTTTTAACATTATTTTTTAGTAAAAACAACAACAACCTAGTCTTATACATGGAAAAGTACGGTAATTTACTGGTATACTTTGACTTTAATACTTGTTTCTATAGCCATCTTATTTCTCCCCCTGAAACTTGTGAATTTTAGACACTTATTTATGAGAAATAAGAAGGAAACCATGAAGCGTAATAACTGAAATATTTTATTAATCTATCGACACATCGTATTTTCCCTTTTAAAGTGTGCCTCCTTTAGTTAAAATTCATTGCGATCTTACACCTTAAAGCACAAGATTACAACATGCATGATGTTAATTGGCCATTTGCAATAATAAAAAAGAACACATTTTAAAGATCTATGTTACTGTTCTAATCACAATGCCACTAGTCTTAGTACAGTACAACAGTTTATGCCTGTTGGAATTTTATTCACCTACTGCATGAATGTTTGATCTTATTCTTATTTGTTTTTTATATTTGTATCCTACCTTTTCCTTCAAGGTGAGATTCCTCTCTCCATATTATTCTTACAACAACCCTGTGAGTAGGTTGGCTGACAAACATTGATTGGCCCAAGGGGTTTGTCCTGGTCCAGTGCTCAGTTATGTACAATCTGACAAAACTATGCAGAATTGAGGGGAGGCAATTTACCATTGAATTCATGTGTAGATGTAGCTTATGTATCTGTGGAAATGGCTGTATAGAGTATTTAGCCTGCTCTGTGCTGCTATGAAAAAACAACTACCAAACTTTTAGAAGACATCTGAAGGCAGCCCTGTTTAGGGAAGTTTTTAATATTTAATGCTGTATTGTTTTTAACACTCGATTGGGAGCCGCCCAAAGTGGCTGTGGAAACTCAGCCAGATGAGCGGGGTATAAATAATAAACTATTATTATTATTATTTAATGTTTTATTACATTTTTTAATATGTTGGAAGCTGCCCACAGTGGCTGGGGCAACCCAATAAGATGTGTGAGGTATAAATAGTAAAATTATCATTATAGAATGGGACGTCCCTATTTTCATTGGATAAATGTTGACAGGCATGCTGTAGGTGAAGGATCACATTTTTGAATGCTTAAAAAACAACAACAGAGAGCAGGCTGGACTAAAGCTCTTCTCCCTGAATTTTAATTTTAATTTTTTAAAATAATAATAATAATAATAATAATTGTACAGAGGTAGTTTTTTGTTTTTAAGTTTCCATTCTCTGCCTCTTCTGAACTGCCTCTGACAGTTCACCATCTCACCTCAAGTTGCCACCACTGTTTTGGGGCATTTCTAAGGTCTAGGCCTCAGTGAATGCTGGTTTTCCTTCTCCCCTCCTTTATATATATATGTGTGTGTGTGCTAGGGGGAAATACAAATGCATATCCTTTTCTGCTGCACGATAAAACATATATGTTCTCCAAACATATAGTTAACCAAGATTCTAGTAGCTGCGAGTTGAGATTGGCAGGTGTGTAAGTGTAGCAGGACTGCCTAAATAGTCCTAGTGCTTGGGTTTGTGCCCGTTATACCTTTAAAATACATTCTTTCCCTCAAATAGTTCTGGGTTTGTTAAGGTTTGCTGGGAATTGTAAGTCTGTGAGCAGTAAGATCCAGTGCCTAGAATTCTTTCAAGGAAAGGATGTGCTTGGAATATGCCATTAAGGTATAATATATATATATGCCTCCACAATTGCCAGGTTCCTTCCTTTTGTTAGTGGTTGACAGTGCTTTGTAATTGGCTCTCTAAATGGCTAGAAAATCCATTTATTGGCTTTAAGGGGTCCTTGAGACAGGTGCAAAAAACATTTTCCCTTGCCCCAATGCAGTTAAAAATTGTGGGTATGTATTTATGTGCATTTGGCCAAGGGTTGGGGAGGGGGAGTTTGAGGTCCATAGTTTTCATGAGTCTCAAATAGGTTTGTGACCCCAAAAAGGTTAAAAGCCCCAGCACCCTAGATTGAAGATCTTTTGTGATAGCATTGGACATCTGCCGACTCCTGGAGTGTTAAAGTGCTGCCTGTACCTAGGATCAGCCAGTATATTTATAAATAAATGCAAATATGAAGTTCTCACAGCTCGGTGAAGTGGGGTGAGTGAGACAATAGCATCAGAAAAAGCCAACAAAATGAAGAAGGAACCACACCTTATTTATGACTTAAGTGTAGCGAGTTAAAAGCAGGTAGAATTACTCCATCTGTACTTGAAAAGAAGCTCACTCATTATTCAGAGCAGGAATTTCAGGCATTGGTTCAGCAGATAGTTCCATCTGTGCCATATTATAATGGAAGGTGTGATGGTTTTAAGAAAAATAACTTGTAAGTATTTATCACACTCAGTTGTATTTTAGAAGTGCCATTTTGTATTATAAAAATTCTGTATGTAAGTAAAACACACAATGGGCCTGATCCAAGTACACGTGCTCATAATACTAAAAGGTTGGGTGCTGGGGTTGCCAACACATAAAACAAGTTAATTCAATTCTGTTTGTAGTAGCACTCATAGGCGCCGACTCCATGGGGCCTGAGGGGGCCCGAGCCCCCTCAAAAATTCATTTGGGGGGGCTCCGCCCCCCCAATAATCTCAGGCGCCCCTCCAGCAGAGCGCCACCGCTGCCCCTCCCCCAGCCCAAAATGCACAGGGTCGGGCTGCATGCCTCCTGCCCTCCCTCCCGAGCAAAAGCTCCACCCAATTTCCTTCGGAGCTGATTAATAGGCGCAGCACGCTCTCCCCTATTCGCTCACGAGGAGGCGGCGCCACTTTATCTGCATATTCATGAGCTTATTTATTATTCATGAGCTTTCGCGGGCTCCCCCAATATTTTTTATAAGTCGGCGCCCCTGGTAGCACTCAGACTATCTGCAAGAACTCCAGTCTTCTGCCACGTTAGCCTCCCCTGGAGGAAATCTGTAACCAACTTACCACATCCATCTCCCACAATTTGTCCACTGTCTTACCCCAATTCAGGCAGGCAAAAACCATATAAAACTACCCATATTTATAAGCAAGACGGATCGCCAGCTAGTTTGATACAAATACTGAAAAAGGATACTCTCATTTTAACTTTTTGATACGGTTTTTATTGTGTGGTTTCATGTGCCATTCTTATAAGCTGCTTTATTTTATAAGATAGCAGTATATATTTTAAATAAGAAGTGACCATATGGGTCACCACTAAGTCACTTCTTAAGCAGTAAGAGCCATCTCATGGATTTGTCCACAGCCAGTCTTGGACGCTTCCCATTTTATTTGGAATTTGGAAGAAGTTACTAGAAGAGTTGAGCCCACCATAAAAAATATCACTTTAATCAATAGAACAAGCCATCGTGATATTTGACTGCAGGAAATTTTCTACACAATGAATTGTTGTAAACTTTTTTTTTTTAATAGTTACTAGAAGAAAAATCTTTCCAATTTTCACTGCTGAGAATGAATCTCATAACTTAACGTTTCCGAATACAGTAGTTCCATGCATCAGTTCCACATACCTTTAATGTGATGATTGTTTGCAGGATAATCCCATTTAGCTGGTTTTCTTCAGTTTTATATACACACACATAAACAGGCTGAATCAAATGATGTCATGTACCTTGTATTTTGCCTATGGGGTGCTGTGGTGTATTTTTTATTGGAAACCTCTCTGGTAGTTCCCGCTACCAAGTTCCCACTTAGAAACCTCACAGAAACTTTGCCAAATAACAACATAAATGCAAGGTTTGAGCCTAATAAGTTCACATACTGAGGCTGGGCAATGACATGACAATAAATCGTATGAAATGAACAGCACTGAGTCAACATGACTGTGCAATCAAATGCCTGTAATGCAAAGCAGCGGCTTCTATATGTGAAACAGACATCACAAACGGACAAACATGCAGCAGAGTCTTTGAGCACTGATCGACACATTATGTGCATCTTGTGGGAACCATTGTAGGGGGCTGGACTAGATGGCACTTGGGGTCCCTTCCAATGCTACAATTCTAGTACATTGATTACCTTGGTACTCAAACACCTTGGTTCCCAAATGCCGAAAACCTGTAAGTATGTGTTCTGGTTTGTGAATGTTTTTTGGAAGCCGAAAATGCGATGCTTTCCGGGGCGCCTGCACCAATCAGAAGCTGTGCTTTGGTTTTTTAACATTTTGGAAGTCAAATGGATTTCCAGAATGGATAAAGTTTGGCGCTTCTGTTTTTGCTCTTTATTTTGCGTTTTTGTTTTTGAGGCTTTTTCCGTTCATTTGTTTTTGTGGCTGTGTGGAACCCATTTCAGCTACTGATTGATTGATTGTGCGACTGCGGAAATGGATAAAAGCCCCCCATCCAAACAATGACTATCATCAGTGCAGATAAGAAAAAATAAACAAATTTTAATTTTTATCATCTACAATACTGTCTTATTTATTTTATAGTACAGTACATTGATTGATGCATTCATTTTATGGATCACTGGTCTTGTTAGATAGTAAAATTCATGTTAAATTGCTGTTTTAGGGGTTGTTTTTAAAAGTCTGGAACGGATTAATCCGTTTCGCATTACTTTCTATGGGAAAGTGTGCCTTGGTTTTGGAACGCTTTGGTTTTGGAACGGACTTCTGGAACGGATCAAGTTTGAGAACCAAGGTACCACTGTAGTCTATGAATCTAGAAGTAGCACATTGGGGATCACCTCAGGTGGATTATGTAAGTTCTCATCATCATCTCCATGCCAACAAGGGGGCTAGCCCTGGCATGGAGCTGCCACTGCTTGATGACAAAGTGTGCAGTGGAGCTTAATTGACTACCCAATGTTGCAGCGCCAGAGGTAGAAGCTGTTGACCCATCTCATTAAATGAGGTTGCAAAAGGGTAGTGGCAGCTATGTGTCTTCTCCTTACCCTCTAAAAATACCCCAAGCCTCCTTTGCCACAGATTTAGTGCAGGAGGTGCTTCTGTGAATAAGGGCACTGAGAGTCTTGATTCTGAGCTCTATATACAAGCTTCAGGATCCCACACAGCACATTTTAATGGGATGTGATTGCCTCTCGCCTCATGCAGAAAAATGGCCAGGGTTCTGAAAATTAAAGTTGTTGCAGATCTTTAATGAGCTTTCCCCTCCAAAATCCAAACTTAACAGTGCTGCCACAATGAATGAAAAAACAGAAACCGACTTCCTCAGTAACTGTACTATGTACTGTCAAGTACTATGATAAGATATGAAGGGCACATGGCTATTAAGTGACAAGCAGTTGCTTTTAATGCATTTGTTAAAAAAAAAAACACCTCCCAAAAACAAGTAGTGCTGTTATCAAAATGGAGATACTGCCATTCCCCCTTCATGATATAAATACACACACAAACACTTGAAAAATATGAGGCATATATCACATAACTGACTCTTTTAAAAATTATATTTCTTAACTCTGTTTACTATATTTCTTAACTCACTCCTGGATTGCTGGGAAATTTAGGGAGGCCAATTCTCCTAGTAATGTGAGAAGTTCCATGGCATCATATGTCATAGTTTCAACTAATGTTGGGCAGCACTGTATCACGGAGTTTTCCCCATCTTGTGAGTTGGTATTAATGGGTTCATTAGTACATTAAGTTTACTTTAAACCATGGGTAGGCAAACTAAGGCCCAGGAGGCCGGATCTGGCCCAATCGCCTTCTAAATCTGGCCAGCGGACGGTCCGGGAATCAGCGTGTTTTTACATGATTAGAATGTGTGCTTTTATTTAAAATGCATCTCTGGGTTATTTGCGGGGCATAGGAATTCATTCCCCCCCAAAAAATATATATAGTCCGGCCCCCCACAAGGTCTGAGGGACAGTGGACTGGCCCCCTGCTGAAAAAGTTTGCTGACCCCTGCTTTAAACCCTCCAGGGTACAATATGGTAATTCCACATTGAGGCGCATTGTTAAAATACGGAAACTGTTCTTGCATGATCCACCTGCATATGGTTTAACACCATAGGAATAAATTGGCAGTGCAGAGAGTTGCCCATTTACTTGTGCCTTCAAACTGCAACATGAACCAAGCTGATCTGGAGGAAATCATAGCTTCCTTACCTTCTGTTACTCCAGCTGATTGGCAGGACCCGTTAAATTTTGCTGCTTGAAGTGGACAAGATGGCACCTCTCCCCATTCCACAAACAAAAGATGACTAAATAGTTAACTGAATCCTACTCCACCAGATGTGAACCAGCAGGCTACTTTTGAGGCATATCAGCAAAGCAGAACCAGTAGAATATCAGTTGATTTTATCCCTTTAGTTAATCAATCGCATTTCTTAAATACCAGTTATTTTTAATTCTTTGTCTTGTGTCTCTGGTGCTGCAACCTTCCATTTATTTATTTATTAACATGAAGTTCCCCTAAAATCTGCACGCAAAGTCTGCTGAATTTTAGGTAACATGGAACAATTCAAGCAGCAGTGTTAATAAGTGAGTTTGATTTACGCTGCTGTCATTCATACAGCAAACAACTTCCATAAAGGAATGTGGATTCCTTCCTTCGCTTCCAATACCAGTTTCGTTGAAATCAACAGGATTTAACTTTAAACAACTGTTTAGGGGGGAATGCACCACAGAAACAACAGAATGGACTGGATTCACTGGCAGGATTTGAATAAACTTTCACAATTTCATTTGAGTAACAGATATTTTAGAGAAATGACAAGGGGTTTTATTTTTGTGTAGGAAAATCAGGATACAATAAATAAAACTAACTCAGCAGAGGGGGAGTTGAGGGAAGTCCAGAGGAGAGGAGGGAGAATAATTGTATATAACATGATGAATGAGATTTGTATCATTATTTGTTATAAAATTCAATAAATATTCATATATTTAAAAGGGGAGGGAATGTACCAAAGCATACCGCTTTGGTTTGTTTCCTTCCACGCATGCATTTAACTGGCTTTACCTGGGCTTGGATCCAAAGGTGTCCTTAAATTAGCAGAAGACCGCTGTTGGAGAAAAGTGATCTCAACCCCAGAGTTTACCTGTTTGTGCAACGCTTCATGCAAGCTCTCTCTCAAGACTTTTCTAAGGCGCACTTTGGATGCAAGACACTTACCTGGGAATCAGCCACTTTAACTGTGTGAGGCTTTCTTTTCCTCTCTGTTCCGAAGTGAGAGTCTATATACTATAGACTGGCCTTAATATAGCAAAACCAGGCATTGGGCAGTTTCCCTCGCATTCTCAAAATGTGTAGGATTGAGCAAGGTCCTTTGGGCCCGCAGTGACCAAGACCACAAGAGGAGAGTCAGATCAGTCATCAGACTTTGTACTTCTTTCACTGCAGGCAGAGCCTAACCGTAAAACTCCTTTTGCTGTTTCATGCTTACATTTTGTTACTGCATTATTGTTTTAGCAGTGGCATTTTATAACATAGGAACATAAGAATGATGCATGATACTGAGTCAGCATATTGGCTCATCTGCTGGGATGCGGGTGGTGTTTGCCGATCAGAAGGTTGGCGGTTCGAATCTGCACAACGGGGTGAGCTCTTGTTGCTCTGTCCCAGCTCCTGCCTACCTAGCAGTTCAAAAGCATGCCAGTGCACGTAGATAAATAGGTGGCGGGAAGGTAAACAGCGTTTCTGTGTGCTCTGGTTTCTGTCTCGGTGTTCCGTTGTGCCAGAAGTGGTTTAGTCATGCTGGCCACAAGACCCAGAAAGCTGTCTGTGGACAAATGCCGGCTCCCACAGCCTGAAAGTAAGATGAGCGCCGCACCCCATAGTAGCCTTTGACTGGACTTAACTGTCCAGGGGTCCTTTACCTTTTTTTTTGAACCTTTATTGCTTCATCTAGCTCAGCATTGTTGACACTGTCTTGGGGGCAGCTCTCCAGGGTTTCAGATGAAGAACCTTCTCAGTTTGACCTACCTGGAGATGTCAGGGGTTGAACCTAGAACCTTCTGAATGCAAAGCAAATGCTCTACCACTCAGTTATGGCCTCTGCCCTAAATTATTCTTGTTATTAGAATATTTTTGTTTCTGTATACTGCTTCAAGTGCATTTCATATAGACAGAAATGATGAAGAAATAAAAGGGTTTTGACTGTGTCATCCCACGCATTTAATGGCCCATAGGTGCCTAGTCAAAAAGTACATCAGCTTGAATGGTTCTATGAATGCTACAATCAGTTTCCAATAGTGAAGTAATGAGGTAGGTTTTCCAAAGGCAAAAATGGCACAAACTACCCAATGCACAGACTACTTATGCCAGCAAGATAGGATTTAACCCAATGCAGTCAACAAACTATCAAGTTGCCTTATCCTCAAGTGAAGGTGATGAAGCTGGAGTTGATGGGGGGCTTTTGCTGAAGCACCAAGGTCACCCTCCACAAAGCCGTTAAAAAGCTCAAAGGGTTGCATTCAACTAATCGGAAGCCCATGGAAGAACATCCAATAACAAAGTGGGGTTTCCCTCCGCTCCTGTCCCCTCTAGATGCCCCCCCAATTAGCTGGGGGGGGGGAATCAGAAGAACCACCAGAACAGCATGTGGAAGGGAGAGCAGAGATTGTTCCCACAGACAAGCAGAAATGCTTGTGTTGATGGAGCAATCTCCTTAGCACTACATTGAATTTTGTCTCAAGTGCTTGGTTTTCAACCAATTTTATTTCGATTAGATATTAGAATTCCTCTATCTCAATGTTGGGGGTCACGGGGGGGAGGAGAAGAGAGGGAAGAAGCCCCATTGCACAAGAGTAATCCTTGCACAGGGCTTCCGCTGACGGGACTCAGAGTCCTGCCCAATGTCACTTTAAGGTTCATTAAGAAGGTAAAGGTAAAAAAATTAAGAAGTCGCCCATAAGGATACCAGGTGGTTGTTACAAGTTGTTGTTTTTTATAAGTCGGCATTGCAGGTCAAAGCTTTAATACTGTACTAGTCCTAAAGACACAGAAACACAGGGCAAGGAAGAAATATAGGAGGAACTGGTGCTTAAAATACAACCTCCAACTTTAATTTCAGAGTGTGTATTTTATTCTATTTCACTGGTGTCGCCACACTTCCTGTTTCATTGTCAGCTGAAAATTGGCATACCTAAAAGTTGCAATCCTATGCATGCTTACCCAGAAGCAAGCCCCAGTGAGCACAAACTTTATTTTGAGTAAATATGCATAGAATTGGCTGCACATCACTGCTGAAACACCCCCAAGGGGCTTGGAGTTGTGCTCTGCATTGCAGAAAACTGGGAAATTACTTGAAAGCGCTGTGTATACATTAGATCTGGTGAGTCTTTGATCAGTACAGTGCTTAGGCTCCTAGGCCGTGTGTGGGTTAGGAGATAATTGGGGGGAGAGGGGAATCAAATTACTGAGTTCATTTTAGCAAAATCAGGAACTATATTATTGCTATATAGCCCGTAACAACTATCTAGTTTGCCTGTATTAAAGGATATTGCACATTATGAAATAGGAACAGAGTTACTCACGTGACATACCCCTATTATGTGAAGTTTCTTCTATGTTGTGTGAATGCCTGGATGCTTTTGAAAATTTTAAACCTGGATGATTTCTGTTGACTTCATTTTTTTTAAAGGTTTCTAACTTTTACAATCAAACTGAAGACTGCTTCTCTTGCTATTCCATTTTAACATTTATGTTTTCAAGCATGATACCTTTAGATAAGTGTTAATGTTTCACTGAAACTATTCATTACCTGTGAATAATATGACGTTCATAAAAGAGGTATAGTATTTGAAAATTCTACGTATTTCAAATGCTTTCCTTACAGCATAGGAGGGTTTTGTTTTGTTTTAACAGCATATACATCTACAGATATATCTCTATATATATATATAGGACAAAGTTTATTTAACATTTCTGGGATCTCCTGGGCCAATGCAACACTGGCTAATGAAAACATTTATACAAAAAAAGTGCACAAAATGTGAGTTCTGAAACCATGGGAATGAAAATGTCCATTAGTTGGAGGAGTTCTGACACCAACACAAAGATGGTTCCGGATCTTCTTCATTCTCTTGTCATTCGGAGACCACTTTTAAAAAAATAAAAATAACAGCCAAGTCAAGAGCAATGCAACCCAAAGGAACCAAGGAAGCAAGATACCTCTAGGTCCACTGAGTCATGCTAGAGGAAAAGGTGCAATCATAAACAAGTCCGTGTGCATTCATAGTCATAGCTATAGGCTGAAGAACCCTTGATCTTTGTTGCTTTGGTATTAAATAACAATTATAAAAGCTTTTTAGAAATAAAGCAATACATGGTGGGGTGGGAGGCTAGGATGCTAGCAGGCCCGGGTTCCTTGTCCATGGAAATCAGTCTCATTCCTAGTCATAAATAAATAATCTCTTTCCTGGTTTCACTTCCACGCCAGGATCAATATCTCTTAACATCTTACTTATTTTATTACTGCTCTTGGTTTTCTGGGACTGATTGAAAGTTGCTCAGAGGAAATCTTTGGTTTTGCTTAAGTGTCCGTGACATTTAATCATGACTTTCCTTGCAGTTTAATTCCAACCAGTCAATCAGTTAATCCACTTCAATTGATTCTGTGCTCTCTGTTATTGGCTTGCACTCATTGGGCATCCTCTGGTGTCGACTCAGCTGGGTGGCTTGTGTGAAGCTCCTCTCACACCTCTCGCACCTGGAGAAGGCAAGAGAGAAAATTGAGAGTGGGGAGCTGCTCTGGGGGAAGGGGGAGCGGGCAGCGGGCTTCGTCTTATCCTGCCTAATCAGAACAGACACTCAAAAGTGGCTTCAGATTTTACTGGCTCAAGAGGTTTAATTGGTGGCTACTTCCAAGGCCTTGATGCCTATGATGGGACAAGGCCTGTCTGATTCAGAACAGAGGAATCTGTCAATAGACAGGGGGAAGGTGATTTCTCCAGAGAGGCCTGTCCTGCTGCAGCTCTGATCACTGTCAGTTCAAATAGATAAAGAACAAAAAGAGATTTTTAGGAGTGAGCCATCAAAGAAGCAGCTTGTCTGCAGTTTTCTGCTCTGTAATCCCTCGGAGAAATTGATGACAAATAGAATTTCACCTCCTGCTAATTTAAAATCAGGAGTCCTACCTACTGGAGCAATTGTGAAGCCATGGAACAATGATCACTTTGTTTTGCAGCAACAGAATAAATCCCCATACTTGCCTGAGATCACTAAGCAGTTGAGTTAAGGAGGCTGTAGTTACTACTCATAATAGTTTTAAGCATTTTTTAAAAAAAATGTTACCCAGGATTTGATATTGAGTAGAAATGGCTGATTGGAAAAGTCAAACACTCGCCAGTGCATTTTCATTGTCATATAAAGGCTTCTCTCTACCCCCCCTTCCCTCCATTGATTTAAATGACATGGCAAGATAATGAATGCATTAAGATGTAGGGCTTCTGCAGGGACTGACACAGGGCGTATGTAGTTCAGAGAGTGTAATCTGCGCCTATTCCAGATAAGAATGTACTCTACCAAATTCTAGTGCTTTAACAGAAGGTGACTTCTTCATAATCATTTTGAATGCGTGACACTGATGCCTGACAAGTTTATAGGATATAAGTCAGCCAGGGAAGTGACAGGAAATATGCCCTGGATAGGGCCCACTGAAATGAGTAAAAGCTGAACAAGAGTACCCCACCCCCATCTTGCAAAGGTCCCGTTGCAAAGAAGAATCTTGTAGGCTATGCAGAGCTTTAATGTAATGCTCATAGGAATAATCTGGATTTTAAATGGTGCTGTGTAATGCCTATTAACATCTGAGAAGATCCCTATGAAAAAAGTATGCCTATGAAAAATAAGAGGTTCTAACCCTCTCTGTACCCCTGCTTCTTCAACTGTAATCATTGCATTGGAAAGGAACAACCCTTCTCAAACATGCATACACAATTACAGAATGTTATAAAGTGCCTGTTAATTATTTTTAAGGGAAATTATGGTTTGAGGAACCTCTGACCCGAATGTTACATACTCATTCATCTCACCTCTAGTTCTTGCCTAGGATGTCAACATCTTTAAGTTGTGTTTCTTTGATCGTCTCTCTTGGAATATTTTAGCAGCCTGCTCTACTGTTAAAAACTGCACTGTGATCTTGACAAATGTAAAATGTCAGCTCTAATGTATCAGACCTATCAGCTCAATGAAAATAACTCAGAAGTATTGATCACCTAATGATTTTTGGTGTATTCATTAACGTCTATGTGCAGATCTTCCTCTCTCCAGAGTTCCTGAAATGCTGATGACACATTAGTGTATTGCTGATTGTTTATTAGAAAACTGATTAGTTACTGGATTAGTGTGTCAAAATATACTACCTTTCATTGCTTGACAAACTTGCAAATTATGATTTTTTTTATCATGAAGGCCTTGAAATCAATTCAATTCTTGGATTAGCTTATACAATATAAGGAACTGAGCTATCCTTGGAGTTGAAATTTCCTTTCCCTACATATATAGCTAAAGATGTCCAATACATTCCATTTGTGCATCCTAAACATATATTTCAAATCCAAGAAGTACCTAGCCATCACTGCCTTAACAGGCAGAGTAGTATTATGACTTAATCTGCTTACATCATAGGGACCCCTGAGCCACCAAAAAATGGATGGTAATGAGAAAGGGCTTGTCTATTAGTTATAACAAAAGTGTTTCAAGAAGCTTCCATTAAATACTCATAACATACAGATCAGAGTTAAGGGGATGCCCATAAAAGAGCTTCCTCTATTGCTAGTCAGACATTTCAGAACTTATTGAAGAAGTGGTACCCAGGGAAATAAGTTACAATGATACACGGACAATATAAGCGCCCACGCTGCCCTTCTGGTCTGCCCTATAGTCTTGCAGGCAATAGAAACATTCTGTTTTTCTTTCATATGTAGGGAAACACAAATGTCACTGCATATATCTTGGGTTGGTGTCACTTTGGAGAAGGGATAGTAATGGGCTGTTGTGATTATATTAAAGCTAAGATTAGGATAAGATGAGTTGTGGAGGCCCCCACTGTGACTGTAAAAGACACCGCTGGCAGAGTTCCCCCAGGCAGTGACCAGAATAACCCCTGCAAACAGTATATGATCCAAAGCCAGCCCACTGCCAGGTGAGGGCCTAATTTGGGCCCCCATGCCTCACTATTCTGAAGCTACTCAAAGTAACTGCATGCCCTTCTGTGCCCCGGCTGCCATAAGCCGCAGGACTTCAAAGGCAGTGGTGACTCTGCCATTCTGTTCTGCTGCTGCTCCCCAGTAGAGAGTTAGGATTGTTCTGTAACACATTGTATGATCTTATGAAATACACACTCCTATCTATGCATGGTTCACACCTGTATTAAAACAAATCCCACATTTCTCATAAAACAAATTCACTGTTCACTGGTTTACTCAAAATCTTTGTCTCACACCAGACTATTCTAAATTCCCTATTATAACCATAGTTTATATTTCAATCCTTAGCAATTGCTTCTTATAGTGGTACCTTGGTTTAAGAACCCCTTAGTTTATGAACAACTTGGATTAAGAACGCTGCAAACCCGGAAGTAGGTGCTTTGGTTTGTGAACTTTGCCTTGCAAGCAGAACATGTTCTGCTTCCTGTTGAATGTGTTCCATTTGTAAATTGAGTCCCCCGCTGCTATGGGAAAGCACGCCTTGGTTTAAGAACACTTTGGTTTAAGAATGGACTTAAGTTCGTAAACCAAGGTACCACTGTATTTGCACAAGCTACAATACAGACATTAAGTATCGGACAATTCTATGCTATAGGTAATAATCCTATATATTCAGTGAATGTGCATAGATCACACCAAAATCAATTTGATTCATATGCAGCTAACATGCCAACCATTTGATATAGCTCTATTTTCTGAATGGAATTGTGTTGAAACTACACTAGACGTTTTGGAACAAGAGACAAAAGAAGAAAGAAAAAGAACAATACAAAAAAGAGGGGGGGAGTAGTAATGCCTCTAAATGGGGCAAACTGCAGCTTTATTGGAAACACGACAAAAACAGGATGTTAAGGGGGGAATGAAAGTGGAGTCAACAAGGTTACACATAAGTAACACCTTAACATTAAAAGAAATCTATTTTCCATTTTGACCCGGAAACCTCCACAATTAATTACTAAAATCTATTTACACAGCAACTACATAAAATCAATCTGATTGCTGGCACTGGTTTTGGCTCTGCTTTCCATTGGCTCTATTAATCCAGCATAATGGCTCCATGGGCACCATTAGTGGACACAGTAGAACTGTATCATTTCAGGCAGTCCCTACTTGAATTCTGACTGTGCTGGTCTTTGCAAAGTTTGGGCTCTTCCTCCCCACCTCCATGCCTGATCTTACACTTACAAGCATGGTGCCCAGACATGTCTTGAATGGAGGCTAGGCAACCATTGTGATTATCTCTTGCATAAACAGCTCGTTCATAAGGTCTCTGATAGTTCACAGTGACAGATATCCTCTTACATTAGCCAAATATAAAATGCCTGGTAAATAAAATCAAGTTCAGTAAGAAGTTGATGATTGTTATGGAACACACCATTTTTAATGGCCTCTTCCTGTGCCCCAACCACAGCAGAGAAATAAGAATTTTTTTTTAAAGCTCAAATTAGCTTTACTTAAATGAAAATCATTTTGCATAGGATTGGGGTGCATATGCAGTGTTTAAGGTTAGACTTTTATCTTTTTTAAACATGGGACAGAGTTTGACAGCTGCCAGACATTTATATTCTTATAATCTGCAACTGTTATTACTGGATTTATGGTGTTTTGTTCTTCTGAAACCTTGTGTGTCTACAGGGGGTAATACCACTAGTATTTTATAGACTGGGACTTGAGCACCACAGATAATTTTTTACCCAAAGCAATGCAGCATGCCCATTCTAGAAGTGGGGTCTGAAGCCAGATCCTGAACCTGACTTCTACTGCAAAATAAGGGCTTTGAAGTGATCTAATGCTGTTATCTAACATAAACCTGTTTAAGTGACTTCTTTGCTCTACATGCCCCCCCCCCCCCAAAACAGGAACAGAATATGATACTAACTTGTGGTCACATGGGTTTAGAAAACTGGTGATCTTTTAAAATTACCTGATTTACCTGAACTAGCTTAAAATATAGGTAATAAACTGCCTTGTTTACATCCTCATATTAACCTGAAAAGTGCATTAAAGATTCCATCACCAAATCTTGCAAGGCAACTATAATGTCAAACCACTTATAATTTAGAATGGAATTCCACATTGCCCACTAAGACTGTGCAGTAGAAAATGGGATTTAAGGATCAAGTGTAGAGGTCTAGACTTTGAAAGTGGGATAGCTTCACTTTCTTCTTTCTGTTGGTCTTGACTTCTCTGCAGAGACTTACTAATACCTGGCCACTAGTTTCTTGCCCAGGGTTTATAAACAGCCACAGAAGGAAGGGGCTGAACCAAAGCCCTACTGATTAAATTGAATCTTTATGTTTATTTATTTAAAACATTCACCTACTGCCCTTTGTCCTATTTAGGATTCCAGGGCAGTGTACAGCCAATTATACAGTAATTAAAAAATACAGTAATTAAAAAATAATAATTAAAATTAACTATAGATTGAAATGCCTGGGTGAATAAGAATATTTTCACCTGGTGCCAAAAGAACTGCAATGTAGGCGCTAGGAGTGCATCTTTAAGGCAGGCACTCCATAGCTATTGCCAAGAAAGCCCTTTCTTTTGCTGTTGATTAACTTGATTCTGATAGAGCAGGCACGGCCAAACTTGGCCCTCCAGCTGTTTTTGGACTACAATTCCCATCACCCCTGACCACTGGTCCTGTTAGCTAGGGATGATGGGAGTTGTAATCCCAAAACAGCTGGAGGGCCAAGTTTGGCCATGCCTGTGATAGAGGGTCTCTGCAAGATCTTACCGTGTGGACAGATGGTTATGGGAAAGGCACTCCTTTTGGTATTTGGGCTCCAAGCCATTTAGGGTTTTAAAGGTAAATATCAGCGACTTAAATTAGGCATGGAAGCAAATAGGAAGCCATTGAAGTCCTTATAAAATTGGCACGATGTGCCTACAACACGACATAATCAAGAATTCTGAGGATGCCTTCTACATCAATTCAAACTTCTAAGTCACCTTCAAGAGCAGCAGCATATATAATACATTGCAATAATCTAATGAGGTAATATTAATAATAATAATAAATTATTTATACCCCGCCCATCTGGCTGAGTTTCCCCAGCCACTCCGGGCGGCTCCCAATCAAGTGTTACCAGAGCTTAGATTACCATGGCCAGACTATCCCTTCGTTCATTGGTGAATGAAGCAAAGCTGATAAAAGGCATTTCATTCCATTGAGGCCACCTGGTCTCTAGAGACAATATAAGCATCTAGCAACTGCACATGTGCTCTTTTAGAAAGAACACAACCCTGCCTAAAACATGCACTTCCTACATCCAAGAACCATCCATCCCCTGTGCCACAATCTTGTTATGATTCAATTTCAGTTTATTGGTCCTTATCCAGCACTCAAAAATTTTGCTTATTACAACAATGTAAAATGATGGCTTTTTGCCCACGCCACATCTTCTCTATCAGAAATATTTCTCTTTGTAATCAGCACATGCACGACAATTGTTGTCTTGGCTTCTCCCTACTTTTGATGTTCAACAATCTGGACGCCCTACGCTTGAAATTTCAGATAAAGCCTTCCTTTGATATTTTCAGATAAAATCACTGGTAGGGCTGCTATTGAAAACTGCTTTCCCGTTAACAACAAGCTGTCCCTAGTGAACTGCTTACAGATATTTGACATACATTCACTATATATAAGAGCATGATCTTACGATTTTAAGGAAACATTAAAAGGGTTGGGTGCTACCAACCAACAAAGATCTGATTCTGCATAAATGCTATTGAAATGACTTGGTCTTGCTCAAGAGCAGTGCCTGGAGGACTGTGGGGGGTATTCTGAACTTCAATTCCAAACAGACCTATTCCAAGGGCTAGGATATTTACTGATTCTTGTCTAAATTCCCTTCCTGTTCCTCTGGTCCTTTGATTACTTACTTAAAGGGCTTCTCCCCTGTATGTGTCCGGATATGATTGTTGAGTGTAGTAGCACCAGCAAAGGCACGACCGCAATAGCCACACTTGAAAGGTCTGTCACTGGAATGGGTGACTACGTGGTTCCGTAGCTCTGAAGGTTGGGAGAAGGATTGGGAGCAGTGTCCACACTGATAGGGCCTGCAGAAAATAGAAACACCCAATGTGATCACTACTTATTTTTACTGAAGCAAATGGAAAATAATTTGGGTGGTGCAGCTGAGCTTTGGAATGCTAATTTTTGCAAGGGAATATAGTAGTGGGCTTTCTTAAGTCGTTTTGTTTCTCTAGTCTTTTGAAAAAATAATAATAGTAAAAATGAACATATAAAAACGCCGTACTATATTCTGTAAAGTCCCATCCTTGAAAATAAATATATCATAAAGGGCTCTTTTGGAGAACACTCCCCACTCCCTCATACACTAGCAGCTTATTAAGTTAAAAGATAACAGACTCAAATTATAACCATCTCCAAATCTCCAGCATATCCTGTTTTACATATTACAGATCAGAAAGACCAGTTGGGGAGGTCTTTGCTAAAATGAGCGACATGAGCATCGCTGTCTTTAATTCTTCTCAGGGTGTGCAGAACAACTGCTGCATGTACCCAAAAGAATCCAAGATGGCGCACCCAGTGTTTCCTCTTTTGTTCTGAGTACCCAAGGCAGCTCATTCCAGATAAATCGGGGTTTGGGAGATGGCCTCATTTGTGCTTTTCTGCTGAGTTTTGTCAACGCCTAAAATACAATATCCTTTCTATACTGAAAAGGGGAACTTCAGATGGAATGCAGATTTAGATTAACAGTTCTGAATTCTATTATTCACTAATTTAAGAGCACTCTTGGGGCATGTATTTAACATGTTATGAGCTGTGATGGTTTTTTTATTGTTATGTGATGTGCATGTGAGTGCCTACTTGAGCTCCCCTTTCAGTGATGCGTTGCCTTCCAGCATGGTAAGGACTCAGGGTCTTAGTAAGCATAGTAACATGATTTTAAGAATTAACTACCAGAGGGGGGGGGGGGGATAATTGCCCCCATGATTCCCAGCTACAATATATCCCCCCCTTAGCAATAGGAGCTTGTTTTCTAATGCTAATTGCTGTATGTGTGTGATTTCAGAGAGGTTGTGGCTGGGGTATGAAGGCTTAACCCTCCCCTTCCTATGCACTGTGATCTTCTAACAATCCTACACTCTTGCACGTTATTTAATTTTTAAAAACACACATTAATTTAATGTAATTAGGCCCTCAGACACACATTTTGGAAATACCTATGCATGGCTGATACTAAACCACACACACAAACCAACACACAAAACAAAACACTGTTTTGTATGTAGTAAGTGCATGTTAAAGACTGCTACTAGATAATGCTTTTATTTTTCCAGCCACATCAAATAAATGATTTCTATAACTATCAGCAAAGAAAGAGCTTGATATAACAAGATTAAGTCTAGTGAGCTTTGGCCTTCTAGCGAGCTTTTGTCTTTCGTGTGATTATTGGATAATCATTTGTATGCTATGTGTCCACCAGTTCAACGGTGTCTTGCATAAACTGAGGCTAGTCAAGGTCTTCAGTGGTCCATTTCAGACTACAGTCTCCCTAATAATATGTCCTATGATTGGCAGGACAGGAAGGTTATTTACTTATGAGGCACCCAATGTGTGGGTGTTAATATTTAAAATAAAGGGTACACATGCAAAATCCAATACCACAAGACTAATATCTCAAACCAAATTTGGTCCAAACCAGGTCATAATTAAATATAAGAAGACAACACAGCTATTTGCAGAAGGCCTAATCATATCTACTTCTGAAATGTTCATCCTCTCAGTTCTCACGGAGATGTATTCTCAGTGGGACTAGTTTTTATATCAACGGAAACCAAATTCTACCTGTAACTTTCCCAAGTACTCTGTTAGTTTGCATAAAAAGACACTGGTGACATAGCAAAGCCAGGACAAAAATGACAAACTCTTTGAAATATATATATATATATATTTTTTGCAAAGAAGATCATTTTAAACATAAGATACTTAACTAAGCTTGCTTGCTTTCCTTTAGTGACACTATCCCTAAAGTGGTCTAATTCTAAGATCCTACACCACCACCCGCCCCATTTTGCAGGCGCTGTGGGTTAAACCACAGAGCCTAGGACTTGTCGATCAGAAGGTTGGCAGTTCGAATCCCTGCGACAGGGTGAGCTCCCATTGCTCGGTCCCTGCTCCTGCCAACCTAGCAGTTCGAAAGCAAGTCAAAATGCAAGTAGTTAAATAAGTACCGCTCCAGCAGGAAGGTAAACGGCATTTCCGTGCCTGCTCTGGTTCGCCAGAAGCGGTTTAGTCATGCTGGCCACATGACTTGGAAGCTGTACGCTGGCTCCCTTGGCCAATAAAGCAAGATGAGCGCCGCAAACCCCAGAGTCGGTCATGACTGGACCTAATGGTCAGGGGTCCCTTTACCTTTACCTTTTACCATTTGTTAGAAACAGCTCATAATGTTGCAAGCCCCAACAACAAATGTAATGTGTGAGCATTAAAATGAAGGGGAGGAAAATACAAAATACACTAGGCTAATTAAATTTTGAAAAAGCGATAGAATGGAAAAGCATAAAAATGTATTCAAGAAAAGAAATCTTCTACTTATTTTATCTATTTGTTAAGTATGGGAAGCTAATGCAAAGAGCAGCACTGTTCCCACTACCAGGCCCCCACTGTAAGCACAGCGATTACAGTTGCAGGACAGCGACTCTGTTTGGGACACCCAAACATATTGGGCTAAACTACTATGGAAAGAATCAGAACATTTACTGCTGCTGCCTAAAGCTCTTGTCAGATATTATGCAAAAAAAGAGAAAGAAATAGACGTTACCTCCTAGCCCTGACCCCAACATATGCTTGTCGATCACAGACTTATGCTTAGAGGTTTATGATGATAGATGTCCACCCTTCTATGTTTCAGATTTTCCGCATACAGTGTTAAGCTTTGCAGACGACTGCAATTTTATACCCACTTTCCTGGAAGCAACTCCTATTGAACTCAATGGGACTTACTTATGAGTAGACATGAGCAGGATTGCACTACAAATATTCTAAGGCGCTTGAGCCTCTTCACCCATCTGGCTATTTTTAATGTAGGGAGATGCGTTTTTAGTTTCCTATTAGTGTTTTAAGAAAATTAAGATTGTATCTTTAGGCATATTAATGATTTTAATAGCGAGGAGCAGCCCAAGGCACAGCTCACGTTGTCTGCATTTTTAGAGCCGATACGACAGTCTTAATTGCTTTCTCCCTTTTACAAATGTGCGCCTCTAAATAGCTAGAATCCAAAGCTCTAAAGGAAAGGAGACAATGGTGACCAAGCATGTACAGCAATTCAATTAAGCATAAAATAAAGTGTACTCCCTCATTCGTCAACTGAACTGCTTAATTGTGACTACTTGCATCGCTGATCACCAATACTATTATTTCACAGTGCTTCAGAGCAATGATCGTAGAATTTTTTAGCTTGACTAATGGCCTAGCGTTGGTCAATAGTTCAATATTATATTATTTTAATTACTCACATTATAAAATATTTGATGAGTGTTTCCCAACAAGTTTCAAAGAAAAAGTTCTAAAGCTGCAATATGCCACTGCAACGGAGCCCTTTATGGAGCCTTGATTAAGCCCCAGGCATTCGCCATGGACCTCGAATTTTCATAAGCACGTAAGAGCTTGCTGGAACAGGCCCAGAGCCCATCTGGGCCAACATCCTATTACCACAAGATGTCTGCAGGAAGCACACAAGAAAGGAACTAAGTGCAACCACTCTCTCCCCTCCTGCAGTTTTCAATAACTAGTATTCAGAAGCATGCTGCAACCTACGGTGTAGGCAGAACATAGACAACATGGTTAGTAACCATTTATAGCCTTATTCTACCTGAATTTGTCTAACCCACCCCACCCCCGCTCAAATTCCTAGTGAGCTCCAACCACCACCATCTGCATGTAAAATGAGAGTCACTGTGACATCCCTGAAAGGACTATGGTGAAGGTGATTGGTAAGATTATTAAGGCTGGTAAAATGGACAATTAAGCCACTGACAATTTTTGAGTTTGTTCAGTAGTGTGATATTAAGGTTTTATTGCATTGTTTTAGTATTGATGACTTAGCTGCCTTAAGTATCTGAAGATGTAGATTATACAGTTCAAAACGAATGAGTGAAAGTTCTCATCTTCCTGTAACGTAGGTTTCCCCCTCTAGTTCTCCTGTGCTGACTTGCCTTCCCCCTGCCCATGTAAATTACTGCTTGCACTGGTATATTTACACTGGTATAAGAGTTCGTAAGACCTTGGATCTGTATTGATAACTGTGGAGTATCTATAGAGATCTGAAGATCCCGAGAGCTTTGTCGTTCTCCTCCTGAGCATATGCTAAACTTATATAAGTCTCTGCAATGTACATCCATAGCATGTTTTTTTTTAAAAAAAGAATGGATTGCTTGCACAATATAAGTAGTGTGTGTGTGTGTGTGTGTGTGTGTGTGTGTGTGTGTATATATATATATATATATATATATATATATATATATATATGCAGGTTTTGGTGTCTTCGGGTGTCTTCCCGTGTAAGAGTTGGGGTGTCTAGGCGACGTTTCGACGAGGTCTCACTCGTCATCTTCAGGCTGGTGCTTTCGGCTTCTTGTTACTGGAACAGAGAAAGCACCAGCCTGAAGATGACGAGTGAGACCTCGTCGAAACGTCGCCTAGACACCCCAACTCTTACACGGGAAGACACCCGAAGACACCAAAACCTGCATTCCTGTACCCGTGAAAATCTACGAAAGCATATATATATATATATATATATATATATATATATATATATATATATGCGCGCGCACACACACACACACACACACACACACACTAATAAATAAAAACACCGTGTTCTCCAATTGATCTTTCACTCTATTCAAAGCAGCTGCATGTTAGGAACCTGTCATATACAGCTGCAGACGAAGCATTTCCCTGTGAACCAAAAATATTCTACCAGACTCACAATGGGGATTCTTCATTGCACATGTAGAGCATGTTTCAAAGCCTTGAATGAATTGGGGGAACCCCAGTTTACCCAGAGCTCAAAGCATGCAGAGTTTGGGACCACATATTTCCTATACAATGTGAGCGCATGTGAAATCCTATACCTCAAAGGCACACACTAATAATTACTCTATAACTACTGTCATTACTGTGGGACAAGAGGGATATGCTTTTCAGCTTTATTCTTCGTTCAAAGGAATTGTTCACTTAAGCAGAAATCATTCATCAAACTGACATGAAAATTCTGGCAATGATAAAACAAAGATGAGTAAGGATAGTTTCTTCTCAAAATATTCTTAAGAATTAAATTATTTTAGTCAAAAACAATACACTGAGATGTGCTGTAATCATGACCCATTGATTTTCTAAGAGTGAGTGGGATCATTAACATTTATTAGCCCCTGGTTATCTATTTTAACAGCTCCCACAACAAACAAATAAGACACTAAATAAAACCAATTAATCTCTTTTTTTAAAAAAAGGCAGGTCAACATGATTAATTTTTTATTCGGCAAAATCATGCTGTTCTTTGTTTGCAAATAGTTACCAAACTGAAATACATGGAACAAAATACGAACAAATAATTAAAAACTACAATGAAAATGGCAAATACAACCCTTTCCAATGCATCATTTTTAAAGTAGAAGAAATGCACAGTTGCCTTTTCCTGCAGTAGTACTTAAGTTGTGGTAATAATTGTGATGATAATAATAAAAGTAGTATTTTCTTATCATTCAAACTATAATTCGTTTTGGTAAAAATATGCATGTCATTTATAGTTTGCAATGGTCTGTGGAATGCTGTTGCATGAATGTCATGGGCATCTACTTCCTAGAGCTTGCTACATTAGGGGTGATGAGCATGCAGTCCCAACATCTTCAAATTGGACAAAATAAAATAGTACAAGCGGCAACCGTTTTCCTTGTGTCGAATTGATGTGCGAGTCCTTTTGGACCCGAAAGAGGGCCTGACGAAGCAGGAGCGTAACAAGGTGGGCTTATGCATGCTCCGCCAACACGCAGGGGGGCCAGGAACGGAACCCCCGTGCAAAATGTTTACCGCCTGTAGTTATAAAGAGTAATTTCAGCTCTTTCCATTGTTAGGAACAGCCTGATTCTAGGATTTCATCTCAAAATAATTTTCAAACTTGTAGAAGCCTCCAGGACAGAGGGCAGGGGGAATGACTAACCAAGGTCCTGGATTTGTGTCCCCACAAATTTTTGGAGCGTGCATTTTTGGAGCATGCTTTTGGAGCATGCATCATCACAACTATAGCACTTTGCAGGCTGTGCATAGGGAAGGGAGCCAACAGGAGGCTTTTGTTGGTTCTCTAGGTAGGACCTAGGGGTGGACCAGACACATTAGAGGCTTCAGTCTGCTCCATTCCCAGGGCTTAAACATGGGCTACCCCTTGATCACCCCATCAGTTCAGTGGTTACCCTTTTCAGGCAGCTGAAGGGAAGGTCCTGCCCTAACCAAACTTAAGCTCTGCAACCAAATAAAATTGTGGCCTTTGTGTAAACCTGTATCAGACTGAGCCATTATTGCTCGTGGACCTAATGGCATCACTGTGAGTGAGCCCACAGACGCGGACATGAAGCAAACGTACTTAATGATGCAGAAATATTGCAGAATGATCTGACGTTTGAGGACTACATAGGAAAGAGCTTTGACCACAGTAGTTCAGGCACTGGTGATCCCGAGATTGGGTTACTGCAATATATTCTAGGTGGGGCTTCCTTGCACTTGTCCCGGAAGCTGCTGTTGGGCAGAATGATGTAGCATGGTTGCTAACAGGAGTAACACCTCTGCTCAGAGGTCTGAACTGGTTTACTACCGGGCCAAGTTCAAGGTGTTATTATTAGTATATAAATTATACTAATAATATAGTATAATCAAACAGCTTTGAACCAGTTTAGTAGTAAGACTGCATTACCCCATATGTGCCCACACAACCGCTTCAATCTGTGGAACATGTGCCACATAATACTCATTTTGCATTTGCAAGAGATCAGTGTGGCAGTACCTACACTATGGGACTCTGCTATCGACGTTAGGAAGGCATCTTCAAGGCACTCTTTTCAGCACCTGCATAAAGCATTTCTGTTCAGGGAAGCCTATTCAGACGTAAAAGTTCCACGTGTTTTGTTTCTTTCTAGCGACACTTGATTTTAATTGTCCTTTGAATATTTTAAAGTGTTTTATCAATAATTGTAATGTTTTGTCTTTAATTTTTGTAAACCATTTAGAGGTTTTTTGTTTGTTTTTTTGTTTTTTACAAAAAAAGAAGTTTATACATTTTGCTCAATAAAAAAAATGAATAAATAAGTTTGCTTTTCTACACAGGGCTAGCAGATACAATGGAGCTTAATCTCAGTTACATGGGCATAAAACACGGCAACTTTGAAGTCTTTTCTTGGTGCCCATAAAGCACCTGAGCACTCGCCCTCCTTGGTCCTGACATGGTGAGGGTAATTACCTTTTTCTCTCTAGAAATATACATAGAGCTGAAGAAGGAAATACAAAGTGTGACACTTTTCCCCATTTCGTCTCCCACCTCTATGTGCTTTTCTAAGGCTCAGATCAGTTCCACGGGATGACATTTATCCAGATCTCTTGGAAAAATGAAGTTTGTGCATGTGCACTTTTTCTCTACTCCTGTTCTGTGTGTGCATAAATTGAAAGAGCTGGTGGTGCCTGCAGCATTTATTCAAAAATTCAAATTATGCTTATGGGCCTAAAGTAACTGGCAACCCCTCCACTGATGTGTAATGATGATGTAAATTGCCTTTGTGGCATCAGAAAAAGGAATGCCTGTTGCAGGTCTTTTGTGAGTTGGTACCTCATAGGGTTTATGCATGGCAGTGGTTCCCAATTAGCATTTTTAAAGTTTTTATTAGAGTTTTTTCTGTTACAATAAAAACAGATAAACGGGGAAAGGTACATATATCTGTTGTCTCCACTTCCAGTTCATATTCTTTTTTGGTTCGACTGCATTTAGTGAGAGACATTTTTGTCATAGACATCTTGCATTTGGGGGAAAGGGAGGGGGAGAGATGGGGTGTGGTTCTCTTGTTCTACTGCCTGTTATTAGTGATGGGGTTTGTGTCAGCATCCTGTGGGTAGGTTGTGTATGCATTTATTTCTTTATATTGATGAAGCGAGAGGTTAGGGGCCCCCGAGCTGGGTTGGTTGCATTCTGTTGATTGCAGTGTGGCTTGTTTGTTTGGGGGGGGGGGTAGATTGTTGGGTCAGGTATGGGGGGATAGGTCATTGTCTTGTTGTGCTGTGTATGTGATAAAGGGGAACCATACTGGGGTGAAGGTGTTCTCGTGCTAGTTTGAGTTTGTTGGTTAACTTCTCTAGTAGTGTGGTTTCCCATACATTTTGGTATCAGTGGTCTATGTTCATTCCTGATAGGTCCTTCCACTGTAGTTATGATATTTCTAGCTGCTGCAAGTTAAGTGACTCATGAGTTCTTTGTCTCGTGTGTGTGTGTGTGTGTGTGTGTGTTATCCTGGACGATATTTAATAGGGCTAGTTTGAAACCTAATTACTACAGGGAAGCTGGAGTCAAAACCAGGCTGCTAGCACACAGTCAGTAGAGGTTGAAGAAGAAGAGACAGAACATAGCAAATGTTTCAAGAAGTGCCACTAAGCAGATGCATGAGCAAGCAAGAGGCTTGTAAACGTTTCTTGTAATAGCTTGAGACAATCTGAGGAAGTATATAGAGCTCAAAAATCCTGAAGTACAAGACATAGTGTTGATTCCAAGGCCTAACATGACTCACATAAAAACTGTCCCTTGTAGAAATTGTGTCAACTGCTAAATATGTGGCAGATGTTTTCTTTCTGCTTCTGTCTGTCTTGTCTCTCACACACCATATACCAACCATCATACAATATGCCGGGGTGGGCAGAAAATAGACTGGGATTCAGTGGTAGATCTCTGGGTGATTTGAAGTAGACTGGCAGGGATTTCTGGCTCTCAGCTTTTAAACAATGCCATCAATTATGCTACTTCATCTAAATTATACTGTTGAAATGAAGTGAGGGAGGGGGGGGGGAGAGGACTCCCCAGAAGTAGATTTTTGTGTGGAAGGAACTTAATTTCGTTCTGGTACTCAGAACAAACTTCTGGGCTCAAAATTGTTTAATTCCAAGTGCATGACATCTTTTGTAACCTGGATCCAATTGGTGGATCTCAGGGTTCTAGTAAGAACAAAGTAGATCCGCAAACTTGAAATCTGCCAGTTTTCACAATCTGTTGGCATAATTGCGTTGTGACAGCAAATTATTATTGGAGGCCCCATGCAACACTCTGAAGAAGAACAGAGGTCGAAACACATGGGAATCAGTAACAAAAATATATTGTGCACCTCAGGATACCCTACTTCCTTTTCCCTGCAATTAGTGCCTTCCTACTTTTTCTTTCCTGTACAATCAGTACAAATCAGAAAAATATAAGCGTGCCTAATGCTTTTCAATTCCTACTTGGTTAAGCGCTTAAATCCCATGAAGCTTGTTCTTCTTTCTCTGGTTTGTGCCCAGGTGGGTTAATTTAAGGTCAACAGATGAAGGAATGGCCATGAAACAGATTTCTGTGGCGGCACATGGCAGAATTTAAGGTGTTGGACATTTAACATTAATTCATTCAGAATTGGAGCTGGTTGTCTGAAACGAGGATTGTACCGGGATGTTGGTTGAACATGTATAATAAGTACTTATATAGCACTTTTTGAATGTTCTAAATATTGGAACATTCAAAGTACATCATATATACTGGCATAGTAAGGTAACTTCATTTTATTAACCCTCTACTGCAGATGGGACCACCTAGTGAGTCCATGGCAGAGATAAGATTTAAGGCAGGGACCTTATTCACTCACAGCTACATTAGCTCTAATCTATCCTACGCTCCAATGAACCCAATGCAATTAATGCAGGCTGCACATCATTTAGATATAGAACACAGATGTTGTATTTACTTAAGTGATTTCATAGGTTTCTTAAGCTTAGTCATTCATGCTAGTATCACAACAGAAATGTAAGCATCTGTAAATACTGCTAAAAGATACAAACACTGCAAAATCGCATGAGTCCTGAAGACACTGTTTTAAAACTACTTGATTTATGATGAGTAGCAAATTGAACTACAAAACAATTAATCTGCAAACTATTGAAAAATTTTATGCAATAATAATTTGTTGCATACAGCTTGCTGTTTTGATTTGGTTTCAATATTCCAGAGTTATTGTATAAACAGAGAGAAAACAAATCTCGATACAATACTTCCTTAAAAGCTATTTTTTGGTATGTTGTGTGATGTGAATATTTATGATTAAATGTTTGCAGGTTATAAATTAGATTGAGGAAGATTGAAGTGTTTTAAGAAAAGCAGAGATTTAAGTAAGCCAATATACCTATAAAAAGTCCCAAACTACTAAATAACTGCTTAAACTGCACATCAAATCACGATTTCTACATCTATATATAGCATGAAAATAGAAAGATTAAGCACTGATTAACATATCTTCTGGGTATGCTCTCATGTGCCATGTCTACCACCTTACAACATCTTATGCACATGACTATTTACAGCTAAGCTAAAAATGAGAAAAAAAAAACTGCATATGAAACTGTCAGGGGAAATATTCATGAAACCCAAAACATATACTATTTATTAAACATTGCATACTGCACATGACAATTAAGGAAAGAAAGAAAAATAAATGTAAACAAATTGTCCTTTATGAGAATTGGCTTTGAGTTAAAAAATAATGAAATAGTTTTTTAAATGATTCACTGTGATTGAAGGCTTCCGCTTACCCCTTTCTGGAGCCCCCCAAATGGGATTGTTGGGAATTTCTGCAGCAGAAAAACAGAAGAGAAAAGGGATTTCTGACTCCTGGATCAAGGAATAGTGGGTCAATTTGTAAATGGCTGGGCAAAAAACAAGCAAACAAAAAAAATCTTGGAACATCCTTTGGCCAATTAATTTTGGATGAGTTATATTCATCCTTTGATTGTTTCCAGGAGGAACATGAAATGATTTAACAAACAAAAAAATCACACTGAAGGGTAAGAGGAAACGTAACCTAAATGGTCAAAAGTAGTTTTTTAAAAACCCTAATTAATTTCAAATTCAAACAAAATGTGCATACAAACCTGGATGTACTCAATTCCTAATCCAGGTGGATTAATATCTAATATTAATGTCGCTGGCTGACTCTTTTATATTGTATTAAATACTACTGCCATAGCTTTAATTAAAATACTAAACATTCTTACCCCGGAAAAACTTAATGCTATGCAACTCTTGGATACACTGCTGTACATATTTCAAATTATGAAATAATGAACAAGCACTGTTGACCATGCTCTGCTGTTATATAATCACCATTTCATGCAATCAAATTTATGCAGGGACTTCACAGTTTATTGCACACAACAGATTATATGTGTTGCTTCAGCATAGTGGATTGCACTCTAGGATTGTGTACAATTCTCTCCTTGGTCTTCAAAAGGCAAAGTAATCTTAGTTAATTTCTTAAAAGACATTTCAAAGAAGGGGAAACCACCAGGGTAATATCAGTTAGCTATAACCACTGAAATAAAGGAACTTTATGACCAATATTGCATATCATCCTTGGGTGATAGATTAATAAGATTTATAAACAAAATAGATGCATTTTAGGTTAAATGGGAGCAAAAAATCCAAAATAGTTGTATAAAGTATAAGTTTTAAAAGGTGAACGGTTCTTTTTGTACATTACATCTATCAGTGCACTTTTGAATACAGAAAATAGGCAACAGTCAGTGGAGGATTTCTATGATTATACAGTGGTGCCCCGCAAGACGAATGCCTCGCAAGACGGAAAACCCGCTAGACGAAAGGGTTTTCTGTTTTGGAGGTGCTTCGCAAAACAAATTTCCTATGGGCTGGCTTTGCAAGACGACAATGCCTTGCGAGTTCCTGCTGGTTTTTTTTCCTTTTCCCCACCTTTTTCTAAGCCGCTAAGCTGCTTATCAGCTGATCCGATCAGCAGATAAGTGCTAAAAGCCGCTAATAGCGCTAATCCGCTAATCCTTCAATGGGCTTGCTTCGCACGATGAAAAAACCGCTAGATGAAGAGAATCACAGAACGGATTCTTTTCGTCTTGCGAGGCACCACTGTATATCCTTGCTTCTTGCGTGAGTGCCAAACATCTGCAAACCCAATTCCCAAAATTTTGCACTGGGTGAACTGTCTACGTACAGGGTGAGTCTTTTAAAAGAGGCCCCATGTAACATGTGTACTCTGTATCCACGGAGCCTCTTTTCAAGGACTCACCCTGTACAAAGGCATCTGTAACTTACCTGTATAATGTTAATACAAGCCCTGGATGCTTTCATAAAGGCACAAGTAGGAATGGGCAAATCTGTCAATTTTGGTTTCAATCAGTTTGTAATTTTTCAAATCTTTGGTTCAGTTTTCCACATTTCTGCATCAGTGTCCTTTATTTTAAAGTCTTAATGAAAATGAATCAGTATTTTACTGATATACACATTACTTAATACACATATTTATACAAATAATTCTCCCTAATATAATGCATATTTGTATGTTATTTTCACTAATATATGCCTTTATGCCTACTTACCCTTAATGTATGCATTTTTGTATACATTATTTAGTTGAAGAATGCATCAAAAGTTTGGAGAAGAGTGAATTTTGAAGGGTGGCTGTGTTCCTATTTGCACAGTGTTTGGGGAAATGTGAATTAGGTAGGGATGCCTTTAAAAGCTGACTAAATCAATTTTTTCTTCCATCTCCCCAAGTCACTCAAATTGATTCTTTATTCAACTCTAGATGCAGTAGTCACAATATTCTTAAGTCAGTGCAACTAAGTGAACTGCATAGACAAAAGCAACCAAGGCTTGTACTAATAGGGATCAGATGCCTTTGCCCATGCAGCCTCACCACTGCTACCACAGTAGAAAAGGAAAAGACACAACCTGTTCTTTCTCTGTAATAAGTCATGGCAGTAGTGATGCTGGTGAATAGGAATCACTGGGCACTGGGTTGAGGTCAAGACTTTATACTGATTATAAATCTATGCTAGTGTTTGAGACTGTGCCTAAGGCTATTGATAATCGGATGACATTTTTGTTGTCAGAGAAGTCACCAAGAGCCACATTTAACTCCCGAGTAGTAGAGATAGCAGCCATGTTTCTCTGGGCTTTGGCAATGGCCTCATGGTGCCACTGAGAGTTGATCACATCGTCAGTATACACCATGTCTATATGAATATGGATCGTTCTACAGGTGTTGACTCAGGCCTTGTGACCTACCATAGAGGAGAAACTGTTAAACCGCCCCAAAATCTAGTTTCAATTCCATGGCTCCAGAAGCCCCAATTTTAGAACAGAAGCAGCAGCCCTATTAAAAATCTACTACATGTCCTTCACCGTAAGAGACTTCACATAAAAAACAAAGATCTCCTGGGAATCCAGGAAAGATGCTTTATTTATGTGCTCAAGCCTAACTCAATCGAAAAATACATACAGTACAGTGTATAGTCATCAAATTATGAACATGACATATCACAAAAGGGAGGTGGCTAAGATCCTGGTTTTTCCCCAAGCAGCATGAGAGAAAAATACTACCTATATTCCTTCTTTCTATGTAGAAGAAGGATGGGACCTAAGACTCAGCTACATCCTACTTGTTCCCTTTCCCCAAGAGACCAGCATTGTGATAATTACACAGGCAATGGTAATGAGGCACTCAGAAAGAGAGGAGCTCAAGGTTCTGTTTCCAGATACAACACAGTATGCTGTTTTACCAAGTCAGACTACTGGATTATCTAGATCAATACTGTCTACACTCAGCTGTTCTCTTAATGACATCAGGTGGGCACAGCAAGAAACACGCGTGCATGAGGAACACTGATCCGGAAGCACCCCAAAAAAGCATTCCTAGCACCAATATGTTGGGTGGAGGAGGCATCTAACTGAAAGAAGGCACAACCTCTCCGCAACAGGTAGCGTAGCCCTCTTTTAGGCTAAGGGAAATTTTGCAGGGCACATCCTTCCACTTGATCACAGATGATACACACTATCATGACCCTGAAAAATGCAGAGTTGTGAGTGTGACATAACTACCAGCTGCTAAGAATTCTGCTAATCTTCACACAATTCAGATTTTTCAGGTGCTCCATTTCCCTACCTACTATATGTTCCATTTTATTTTTGGCAAATGGAAGGACTTTGAACTTTCATTTGAAACCTCGCCCACATACCTAGAGCACCAGCCAGTGCTTCAAAATGGCATCTACATTGGAGGGGTCAGAAATAGAATATAAATAGCTGTGCCAGATTGCAGCTAATGCCAGTGAACTATGAGAATCAGAGTTTCCTCATTCCTTCCTATGAATGAGAGCAGGAGGGTAAGATGTTCAGTATGTGTGGAGTCCCTATGTACACAAACAAAATTGTTTCTCTACAGAAGAGGAACCTTTGTACACGTGTCACTTTAGATTATGCCCAACATAATGATTAATCTGTGCTATGTCAAGGCTAGATAATTTGGTTCGAAATTTTTTTTTTTTAATTAAGTAGATCTTTCTAATTCAGATTCAGTCAGAAAACCAAGCCTTGTTTTTCGCCCTCAGGCTTTTGTTTATTGTTGCCTGAATGTCCAGGTTCATGAGTCACAGCACTAATGGGGCTCTTGTGATTAAGATCCTATAAATGTTTGGAGAACTTTGAGAGCTTGCATTTTATTGGCACATTTATTAGTGAGATTGCCATGAAAATACAGGAAGCGCAATTGAACATTCTAACTTCTAGTATGAGAGCAGTAAACAACAATGGAACCTGCTAGCTACCAACATTAACCCCAAAGGATGAGAAATACATATATCATTTCCTATCTTAAAACCTTACTATCTTTCATCTTTGGAAATTTTGTGGATTCCTTTAGATGTGTTCTAGCATTTTTAATCTTTCAGTGCAGTGAGATTGCATCAAACTTGTAGTGTGCTGTCAAATTTAATAACGCTTAGAGTCACCGAAATCAGTTGACTTTTCAATGGGTCTACTCTGCAGCCCCATTCATTTCAACTAATCTTATACAGCAGGGATGAACAAAAAGTAGTTTGGGGTCTACTCGTGGATCTCTGGGTGATCAGCAAGGGTTTCTAACTCCCATCTACAAAGCTGCTCCTCTGCCCCATGCGAAAACAATAAGAGACTGTGTGTTGTGCTTTATGATGGGCGTAAAGCCGAATAAACATTTTGATGAATAAGAGACTGGGGGTGGGGAGGGATGCTTGGCAGAAAACCAGGACTAGATTTTTGCATGAAAATGTTTAAGAGCTTAGTTCTGATGCTGATTACTGATATGAATTACCAGTTCTGGTAGTGGTTACCAAATCTAGAGCTGAGCATGTGTTCCGAAGCACCCCGGTCCTTAATTTTTAGTGTAAGTCTGCATGGCTCAACCACTATTTTCCACCTGGCCTTGGCTGAAGGAGCTTGGGGTTTTAGTAAAAAATGAAATAGACCTGAAAACCTAAAATCTGCCCAACCACTGTGATACAAGACCAACATGAAATTTGCATTGAAATGTACTGAGGATGCAGAGTGATGAAAGTGGGTTACATGTTTTCCACAGTTCCCGAAATGTTGTAGTAGAGCTCTGAGTTTATCCGTGAACATGGATGAAGAGTTTTGGCACAACTCTTATGTCTTCCAGAGCTCCATTCTAGTCCATTAATGTCCGCTTTCATCACTGAGATCCTGCAGCAGCAATACTTCGTGGATTGCAGCCTGAATGATTATTCCGGGAGTGTTAGTTGTTTTATTAAAGCATCTCTTTGCTGCTAAAGGAAAAGACAAAAACAGAAGCAGTCTTTTTATTGAATTAATCTGATTTTCGTCTTTTGTGCTGCCAGCTATCAAGATTGTCAAATAAACCAGATTTGATTTATAAATAATAGTTCCATTATCTCTACTGGGGCACTGGTCAGAGTACCTGAAATTTTAATTCACTTGTTCAGCTAAATTTCATCCTCAGTTCATGGCCATAAAATTCTGTATTGACAAACTTTCAAACCAACTTTGACTCTGAGGTATCTAGTCAACATTTTTCTTCTGTGTGGATATTAGTTTATTGAATAAGTGGCATCTGTTTTCCTCCACATCACTGGTGGGGTAGGTATTTCCTTTTGACAGCTTTGCACGATTTATGGCTTTGCATGCTCCGAAGAAAAATAGTACTAAGCAAAAAATTCCAATTCATTACCTCTTAGTACTTAATTAAGTTCATACACATTGCACACTATAGGTGAACCCTGAGATGACTATGACAGCTGCTGAGCAGCAAGTTATATTATCTTTCAGAGACAGAATGACTTTTAATTATCTTGACCTCTTTTTTCCATCTGTGATATCCATACATTTCCCTTCTACTTTGTTCCCCCTTTCTAACAGATGTACCAAGCCAAGATTATATTCTTAGTCATTTTCTCTTATCTCTGTGTTTAGGTACCCCGTGTTTTTTTTCCAAATAAAAAAGCCAAGCTATGTCTACCATTATCTATGTGTTTTGTACAGCAGCAGATGAATTGCATTGTGCAGGTTCCTCCTAATAATGCTCTGGTGGTGGAAAGGGTAACAGCCTGATAAAGCAAAAAGAAATGGATCTTACTATCAGAAGATATAGAAATAAAGAGTGCCCATGTTTTACCTGTCAGGGTTCTGTGTGCACACATGCATCTGTAAGAGGATCCGTTGGGTGAAAGTCTTAAAGCATTGCCCACATTTCCAAAGATGCCAGTCACTGAACTCTGAATTTAGTTGGCTTGTTGATGTAGGGCTCGCAAGGACTCGCTGGTTTTTTACACTGATCTGGTTAAATCCTGATTCGATAGAGCCTGATTTATCCAGAAGAGAGAAATTCCTGTTACACGGAGTCTGTGGAAATACAATGGACCGCTGTGGAGTGGCAGAGGGTAGTTTGCTACTTTTGTTAAATGGCTGCACGGTATCTTGTCTTGACATGGCTTCCATTACAGTTGAAGGGACATTCACTAAGAGAAGAGGGTGGGGGAAGAGAAAGTTTTTCTTATAACGAAGTATTCAGAGATAGGGAAAAAACCAAAACAATTTGAGTTAACATTAAAGAAATATCTGCCTTCTGCCTATTGACTAGAGCAAGCATTTATTACTAAAGATGCACATTAAATGGGCCAACCTAGTACAGTGGTACCTTGGTTCTCAAACTTAATCCGTTTCCGGAAGTCCGTTCCAAAACCAAGGCGCGCTTTCCATAGAAAGTAATGCAAAGTGGATTAATCCATTCCAGACTTTTAAAAACAACCCCTAAAACAGCAATTTACCATGAATTTTACTATCTAACGAGACCATTGATCCATAAAATGAAAGCAATAAACAATGTACTGCAGTCACACAATCAATCAAACAGTAGCTGAACTGAGTTCCACACAGTCACAAAAAAGCCACAAAAATGCAAAATAAATAGCAAAAACAGACAGACCTCAGCGTAACACTCAAAATGGAGCATGTTCGGCTTCCGAAAAAGGTTCCCAAACCAGAACACTTATTTCCAGGTTTGCAGTGTTTGAGTTCCAAGTTGTTGAGTACCAAGGCGTTTGAGATCCAAGTACCACTGTAATGATCTCAGGCCTGGTCTACTCATGCAGCTGAATGAGGTGGCATAATTCTAAGGTGTAGAATGCACTGTACTTCCTGACAGCGGATGGGAGATTCAATTTTGCATTACTAGAACAGGAAGCAAGTAGCAGTTACATGAGGGTGTTGTTTCAGACTGGGACCACCTCAGGGGCAAAGGGTTAAAGGTCCCTCCATTTAGAAGCTGTCCCAGTCCAGATCAGGTTATTTCATGACTGCTGTTACTTAAAGAAATATTCACTCAGGTAACAATTGTGTAAATAATGTGATGTCCAGTTTGGCCCTAAGATCATTAAAATTTAGCTTAAAGGAAAAGTTACTTTGAAGGGGGAAACCCCTTACATCCTTCATTATTTCTTCTTTTGCAAATTTATATTCACTATAATTTATTCCATACAAAATGTTATTGCACTTAGTTTCACATTTTGAACAATGTATAAGGTATAGAGAACAGTGAATAGCATCAATGATTTCTCAGGAGTCAGAGATAGTCTCCAGTTTTACGGCTGTTTGCTGCTGTTCTTAGAGTTGTCATTTTTTAATTGCCATATATTAGGGGTGCACGGCCACTTTTTGCTATGGCCAAATAACAATTTGGGGTAATTTTACTATTCCCTGAACCACAGTGTCAATAAATCCTGTCAAGTTGGATTATAGACACCACAAAGCCTTGTGTTGCTCCGTCACTGTTTTTTCTGTGTGTCTCTATGTTTCTCTACTCCAGGCTTTGCAAGAAGTGAGGCTACTTGCAGCTCACTGAAGAGCTCTGGTTAAATGATAATAATAATAATAATAATAATAATAATAATAATAATAATAATAATAATAATAATTTGTTAAAGCAGAGCAGGGAAGGGTTTCTTTTCCAAAAATTAAAACACTTATTTGTTTAAAAAATTGTCCACTGCTCTGCCTGAAAGTGGGGGGGGGGGGGCGGGAATCTTCAAGACTTCTCAGGCAGCATTAAGGACAGCCTCATTTTGTAATGCCTGTCTGGATGACATCCCCTGCCAGCATAACAAGGCCAGTGTGAAGCTGCAAATATGTAAAGAAAATGTACAAGCAAGAACACACATTGACCATGTCTTAATTATTTTAATTATTTAGGAAAGGAAGAACAAGAGACAAACCCCTGCTTCTCCCCTGCTTCAAAATATGAAATTAACATGGATTTTGGAGTTTTGGTTGGCCTGATGAAGGTAAGAATGGATTCTGGAGGTAAATTAATTTCTTTTAGTTCCCCCACAAAACCCTGTTTGTCAACAATTTGGCAGGCTTAATCTGCTCGGTGCCTTCAAATGTAATCTGTCAAAAGGGGGGAAGTGATTAAAAAATCAGTTCCTGTAAAATAATATCAATGTTCTTTTCACACTTCCTTAGCCAGAACATAGGAGGCAATCTGTCCTATATGTACATAGAGCCGTCTATACCTGAAGGAGCGTCTCCACCCCCATGGTTCAGCCCGGACACTGAGGTCCAGCTCCAAGGGCCTTCTGGCAGTTCCCTCCTTCTGAGAAGTGAAGTTACAGGGAACCATGTAGAGGGCCTTCTTGGAAGTTGCACCTCCCTTCAGATGTCAAAGAGTGAAACAATTATATGACCTTTCGTAGACAGCTGAAGGCAGGATGGTTTCAGGAAGCTTTTATTGTTTGATGTTCTGTTTTGTCCCTTTATATTTTGTTGGAAGCTGCAGAGTGGCTGGGGCAACCCAGTCATATGGGCAAGGAACAAGAAATACCGTATTTTTCGTCCCATAGGACGCTCCATCCCATAGGACGCACCTGGTTTTTTGGGGGGGAAATAAAGGGAAAAAATTCTCCTTTATTTCCCCCCCGAAAAGCAGGTCGGGGAAACAGAACCAGGTCGAGGAACAGCGGGATGGCGGCGGTGCGCCTCCCTGCTGTCCCCCGAGCTTGTGGGGCTGGCCGATGTCTGCCCGGCGCGAGGGGCGCTCTGCATCAGGGTGCCCCGCCCGCCGGGCGGCAGGCTGCTATCCGCAGAGTGGGGAGCCCTGCGGGGAACTCCTGCAAAGCTCCCCACACTGCGGATGTCTGCCTGACGCGGGGGGCGCTCTGCTTCAGGTTGCCCCTCGCGCTGGGCGGGAGGCTGCTATCCGCAGCGTGGGGAGCCCTGCGGGGAACTCCTGCAAGGCTCCCCACGCTGCGGATGTCTGCCTGGCGCGGGGGGCGCTCTGCTTCAGGGCGCCCCTCGCGCTGGGCAGCAGGCTGCTTTCCGCAGCGTGGGGAGCCTTGCAGGGAACTCCTGCAGGGCTCCCCATGCTGCGGATGTCTGCCCGGCGCGAGGGGCACTCTGCTTCAGGGAGCCTCTCGCGCCAGGCGGCAGGCTGCTATCCGCAGCGTGGGGAGCCCTGCGGGGAACTCCTGCAGGGCTCCAACACGCTGTAGATGTCTGCCCGGCGCGGGGGGCGCTCTGCTTCAGGGCACCCCTCGCGCTGGGCAGCAGGCTGCTATCCGCAGCCTAGACATCCCTGCGGGACCTTCCGCAGGGCTGCCTAGGCTGCGGATGTCTTCCTGAAGCCTGGAGAGCGAGAGGGGTCGGTGCGCACCGACCCCTCTCGCTCTCCAAGCTTCAGCAAAAACCTGCATTCGCCCCATAGGACGCACCCATATTTCCCCTTCATTTTTGGAGGGGGAAAATTGCGTCCTATAGGGCGAAAAATACGGTAAGTTGTTGTTCTTGTTTTGTTATAGCTTGCCCTACATCACTGCACTGCATGTTTCAGTTGCTTATGCTCAGGCTTAGGTTAAGGGCTGAGTTACAGCAGGGCATGGCTACTAATAATCTAAGAGTTCTGCATGGAAGCCTGATCCAACAGCAGGGGGCTAGCCCTGACACAGGGAGCTTAGAGTTTCAGCTTCTGGACACAAATATATTTGGATCAGGTCTTACACTTTGAATCAATTTACAGGTCATATCCAAGACATCCATGAGCTGAATAAGAAGGCAATTTTTGGTGATTCCCCTTGCCATCTGTAGTCCTCCATTTCCCCCTTAATTCTGCTCCAGAGTGTCACCCAATCCTTCAGAGCAATTTGGGGCAGGGGAGCTATAGGAGGCAGAAGGAATAATTGAAAATTGGTCTTGTCCCTGGTCTAGTTATGGATGCATACTGTCAGCAGACAGACACCACCCAATATGCCACACAATGGCCACTTACCTAGTCAGAAGGTGGGCAGCGATGCCAGCCCTCCCCCCAGAGGGCAAAATGACTTCACCATGGTGGCCAGCCACAATCCCAAAGTTCAGATTTGTCCTATCAGGGGCAAGCTGAGGGGTGGAGCCTGGGAGAATCCACAGGGCATCCTTATCACATAGGTGCAGCCACATCAGCCTTTGAATGGAGTCTCAGGCCAGAACTTACAAAGGCATTAGGCAGGTGGCACTCAGAATCATACAAAGGGTACACTTGCCCTGGATAACCCTCACTTAATCTTTCCATGTAACTCCTCTCTTTCAGGTGCCCCTTCCAAGAACGCCTGGATTTGTGGGCAAGGAGCAAAAGTCTACGCAAGGGCAATGACTTGGGGTACACAGCTGGGTCTCCGGGCCAGGGCCAAGATGACATGGATGGGCCAACATGGCATGTGCTGGGATGCTCTCTTCCCTAAGTTGGAGCATGAAATAGCAAGATGCAGCTCCCCTGATGTGTTGATCCTGCAGTTGGGTAAAATGATCCGACCACCTGGAAGAGCGTCAACATTATCCTAGTCTCTGACGTAAAAAGAAAAGAGACTACACAAAAAGTCTCCAACAATCACCATCATTGTAGGTCAGAGCTCCTAAAACGTGAGCAGCGGCTGTGCGTGTGGAAGGACCAGCCTGTGTTAATCATGTCCTCTGGAAGATAAGTGTTGTGGAGCAATGGAACACCTTGGTGACCATGTTATCCCACACCCAGCAATGAAGTTTTTGACAGTATGGACTTTTACATGCCTGATGGTGTACATTTGACGCCTGCTGGAAAGGAATGCTGGTTGAGCGATGTGGAAGAGGATTGGTTGCAACTGTGGTGTGTTTGGTGGCAAGATGGCAAAAAATAGTCGGCGGATTAAGGCATTGGTTGAAATCCTCAGTCCAATTCTGGATGGGGTGAAGTGGTCTATCACCCCAGCTTCAAGCAGATGTGTTCACAGAAGGGCTGGGCAGTACTCTGATTTATTGTCTAAAACCGGTATGGCATTCACATTGCAATACTGGTTTCATACTTTTTGAGGTAGCAGTACATCATGGCTCCTCAGCTGCCGCGATGTATCAGCAGCTCAAATTGCCTTTGCCTGAGCGGGTGGGCTGCAACTTTCCTCTTGGGGCAGTTGGTTGCTCCAGGAGGAAACACACAGCCTGCCCACTTGGGCAAAGGCAGGCAGGCACCTTTGAGGTACAGCTGGGCAATGTTGGGTTTTCAACACTGTGGTTTGGTGATAAACCATGATGTTGAAAGAACTGCATTGGCCCCAACCGGCAAGGCACAGTGAAACTGCCTCAACTCTCATGACAGGAGCTGAGGCACATTCACCCCAGCGCATCATGGGCTGCGGCCAATGCAGCTGCCCCCAGGCTGCTGCTCAGCTGGGGGACACAAAGGCTCCTGCCCCAGCTAAGCGAGTCCTAAGGTCCCTGCCGCTCACGAATTCAGGAGCCTGTGACAAGGCTATGCTGGGAGCAGGAGGGCTCTGCTCCCCCCTGCCAGCGGCGCCTGCCCTGGTGTCCCTGCCGCCGGCATGGGAGGCTGGTGAGCTACCTTACCTGCTTGCTCCCCACTCCCCAAATATGGACCAGGCAGCAGTAGCCAAGTACACAGAGCCTCTTGGGCTCCTGCATTTGACTGCCTTAACCTGTGTGGGCACATTGCAAAGCCACCCTATCTGTGCCTTGCAGAGAGGGGCTGCTGACGAGCGTTGGGTCCCAGCTGCCTTCCACCGGGAGAGTCGGCTCCTAAACCAGCCCACCCTCCCAGACAAAGGCAGCCAGGCGGTAGCCAAGCAAGGCTGCCTTCACCGGAGCCCACGCCTCGCAGCTGGCTCGTGGGAGCTCCTTTGAACTTCTCCATTGAGAGGCGTGCATCTGTGCCCCCTCAATGGAGAAGTGTAACAGAACCCGCACCTCCCAGCTGAGCAGTCGCGTTCCCACTCCTACTACTACTTCTGTGTAAGCAGGAGTGGGATCAGGGCTCTCTCAGCTGGGGAGGGGGAGCACTTTAATGGAACCCCCACCCTCACCACTGGCAGGTCGGGGGCTCCATAAACTGCTTGGCTGAGGCAAGGGCAGCAGCACGCACCTCGGCCAAGCAGTTTAAAGAAGTGGAGGGAGGAACAAGCTGTATTGGCACCTCACCATTGGAGAGCCAGTGTGGTGTAGTGGTTAAGAGTGTTAGTCTTGTAATCTGGGGAACCGGGTTCGCGTCTCCGCTGCTCCACATGCAGCTGCTGGGTGACCTTGGGCCAGTCCCACTTCTTTGAAGTCTCTCAGCCCCACTCACCTCACAGAGTGTTTGTTGTGGGGGAGGAAGGGAAAACAGAATATTAGCCGCTTTGAGACTCCTTAAAGGGAGTGAAATATCAAATCCAAACTCTTCTTCTTCTCACTGATGCAGCTTGTTTCTCCCTTGGCCAGTATGAGGGCAGAGTGCGATGGCAGTCTCATCAGTGGTATATCACAGGTGAAACTGCCACCACTCCCAAGCTTGTTTCGCCCTCAACCTGCCGGGCACTGGAGGTAGAAGGACTCAAGAGTGGTGGGAGTTTCACCACCGATGTACCGCTGAGTGAAGCTGTCATCATGGTCTGCCCCTCATACCGCTCCTGGGTGATACATTGATCTATCACCCAGGCCTACTTTGAGGGCACCCCAATGCCTCATCAGAGCCTCCTTGAACCGCTCAGCTGGGGTGGAGTCCCTTCTTCCCAGCTGAGCACAAGCCATTGGGACTCGTACACTGTGTAGGGCTGGCCAATGTATCTTGGCTGCTTCTTCCTCCAAGATACATTTCAGACATCATAATATATCAGCATATTGTGGTCTTTAGATGCTGATATATCGCCCAGCCCTAGTTCAGAGGTTACCCCATTAGAGGGGTTTAAGTGGATGTCTCTGTCCAGAAGCCAAGCATGGGGCAGATGGGCAGCCTAGTGAGGACCACCTTAGTAGACCTGCATGAATGATGCTCCATCTCAGGCATGACCATCAGCCCATCTGGAGGCTGAAAATGGATATATACCCAATGCGTGAGTCAAAGCCAACCTATATCTGAAAGCAATAAAAGTTGTAGCCAATTTTAATCCCACATCATTGTGCTGTCTGTTTTGTTTTGCACCTGTTGCTGCCTGGGTTTCACCCCTCTGAGGGGCAGGGGCACACTACAGGTGGGTCCATAAGCAGTTTCAAAATTTAAAAAAATTCGTTGTGAATTATCTAATCATATGGTGGAGATTTAAAGATGCTGACAGTGATAACTCTACATGAAATACAGGGGGAAAGTAATATATTTTAATGTTATATGGAGGGTGAAGTATGTGTCATACTGCAATTAGTATACTTTGGACCAAGACATAAATTCTGCACCCTCTGCTGATCACTGCTCTCAACAAAGGCATGGAAAACTAGTGATGGTTAACAACCTTCATTGTGCTCTGGACTCAAGGACTCTGCTTGATGTGAATAATCCCTCATAACATGGTTCCAAAAGATTTTCATAAAACATTTTTCTGTAGCCACTTTAATTGTTTTGTCTATTATTTCAATCTACAGACTACTTTTCCATCTTTCAGTTTTCAGAGCAGTGCCATTTTGAGTAACAGCCCAAGCTTCATTCCTGGATTCTATGTTTAGTTCAATTCTGTCCCTACCAAGTCAAGAGTTTTTTCTTAGTGTCTTAAAATGGATCTCTAAATTGGAAAAATTCACAATAATTTAATGCAAACTGAGTGTTCACATATTTGAATCTGCACATATTTTAAGGAGAACAAAGAACTAATTGTAGTAACAAAATGTGAAACCAACGTATACGGAGATGAAATAAGATACTTACAGTTCTCATCTTGTGCAATGCACTGTAACGGGATTCCAAAGAAAGATGTGTAGCTGTCATTATACCAGACCAACAACTCTGTGCCCCTGGGAATATCCATGCAAGCTCTGTAGAATATATTTGACCTGGTCATAACAAGCAAAGGGAGAAAGAATGAATGGTTGGGCAATAATTCTTCAGGAGCATCCACTAATCAGTGGAAGAGAGAGAAAAGCCTAGTGAAAGCTGCCCTCCATACAGATCCTAGTGGTTCTAGCAGAGCTGGCCCCTTCTATACCACACTTACTATCTCAAGATTGCTTAAGGAAGAACTAACTTGTCCTGAGAGGAAGAAGAGAAAAGGCACAAACCGTTCTAACTGTAGCTAGGTGTATGAAAAGAGCTGGTATAAGCAGCTAGCCTGTGACAAGCGAGGAAGGTAGCTACTACAAATCATTTTTTTAAAACCCTAATATGTATTAATGGTATTTGTATTTATTTTTACATAGGCAGAGGTTGCTCTGGTTTGTTTTTGTTAGAAGACAATGCACAAATACAATGAATAAATGGACAGATGGATAAAAGAATTCTAAGTGGCGCCCATGTAAAGCATAAAAACAAAGTGCATTGTATTTCAAAGCAAAAGCCATCTGAACTCTGAATATGTAGATGAATACAAATATATAATTTTGGCATAGCATCCTTAAAATATGCTTGCAGAGAAAATGATTTCTATGACGTTAGAATATTTCACATTTCCATGAAATGTTTAAATGCCTGGGGGACCTTGGGGTTCTGATAATAAAACCAACACCAACACCCCTAAACAAGAACCCCAAATCTAAAGTAGATCCCACAAGCCTGAAGTCTACTTCTGGCATAGACAAGCTAGTTTTCTTTGTTCCTAACACAGTAAACAAATGATTTAGATCTAAAATAAAAATGTTACTAATAACCTTGACATTTCTTTACACTGCTTTTATCCTAGAACAGAAATACATTTCTCAAAGCTTTAGCTAACCTCTGCTGAATATGAACGTACATTTCTATAGAAAATGGAAGTCCACTCTAGGAATGTTTCCTCAAAGTAAGCTCCAAAGTGGGGCTTACTTCAATAACTTTCTTTTCTGTAAGTATGCATAGGATTGCATCCTTTTGTGATATTTGTGGTTACTGTGAATTTTTATGAACCTTTTAAGTTTGAAAGGTGGTATATAACTTTAATAAATTAATATGCAGATACCCTGTGTCAGGCCTTCTCCTTGGTGACGCCCCGGCTTTGGAGTTCCTTCTGTCCCAAAATTCAACAGGCATCTATGTTGACGTTCTTTTTAGATAGGTGTTTGGAAACTGTGACTGATTTTATTACGGCTGACTGTTTTACTGCTGGTTTATGTACCCTGTTTTTTATTGGCATTTATTGTTCTTTATTGAAGATTTACTGTCCCATGCCCTAAGATCTTTTGATGAAAGGTGGTATAGAAATATTGTAAATAAAAGAATGAAGGAACATATCTCTCCCCACCCAACCCCCAGAGTATGAATAGGGGAAGCATTGCTATTTCATAAGAATCACAAATATTGGATGAACATAAATGACAACCAACTAAGTCCAAAGAAGGAAAAAAATCTAGGAATCTTATTTTGCTTTTGATACACCTTCGTAAAAAATAATAGACACAATGAAAGTACATGCAGTACAATCCTATCTATATTTACTAAGAAGAAATTCCCACTGATTTCAGTGGAGCTTACTCCTGGGTATATTTCCCTAGCATTACCACCTAATGTCTGTACTTGGCTTAGGCATGGCTCACCACTAAACCCATGGTTGTAGTAACAGTTACCCATTTACCTATTCACCAGTAAATCCATATTTCTGTTTAGCTAACATCTTATAATGGAGCTGAGATTCAAAATTTGTTAAAGCAGATACATAAAAATCAGTTAACAATTATATGAAACCCCACATGCTGGTAAAACCAATGTGAGACCAGGCTTTTAGGAGATAAAATAATAAAAATGAAAATAACTGTGGAGTGGCTGTCGTTGAAGCCAGTTATAGTAAAGTAAAACATACTTATATGAGATGGATAGTAATTCAATAAATACAAGACAAGCTTTCCATTCTGGCTGAAATATTGCCTACCAGAATTATACAGTCATTGTAGTAAGAAATGACAATTTTTTACATTATCTTGTGTAAAGTGTGGAGACATAAATGGACTTTTTAAAAAGTTGAATCTCCACTGGTTTCTGCAATGAAGAATTGCTACAAATATTAGCCTGAAGTTTGAGATAAAAGTGTGCAGGGTTGGTAGGCCTTAAATTTAGCCTCTCTATAAAGAATTGGCTGTAGCGGTGCAATTTGTTTCTTGTATAACACTGCCGACATAAGGAGAATCCTTAACCACATTTTTCATGGCAGTGAGATATGCACTTGTCAACATATTTTGTCACCGCAAAGTGGCTCTTGGCAACAGGATCATAAAGATCAATAAAAAAGTGCAGATTCTCAATATTTTACAAGCAGCTGCAAAAATTTCATTTATCTTGTTATTTTCCTCGCTTACTGCCACCCTGTCTCAGGAGGGCACTGCTGGCTAAGCATAATGCTTTTTCCCAACATTCTATGAATATCTGACAAAAACTCCTGCCTCCGTCTCTTTCCTGCCCTCTCTCCCTACCCCTCCATCTATTTCCACCCAAGCTGTACATTTTATTAATTCTTTCCACCATTACATAAAAATCAAAATCAGGGCAGTGCTATAAATCACCCGCATCTCCTGACTTTAAAAAAAAATAAAAATGAGTCTACTTTGTACTTCACCCTTGTAACTTTTCATCTCTCTGTTTGGCTTCACCTAACATAAACATAGCAGCCCAGCAAATGAATGTGCTAAAACCCAATGACACACTTTGCTGCTGAAAGAGCTGAACTGTTTTCAAGCAATGGGTGGTCTCTAAGGCTTGGAGTAGGCCAAAAAAGGGGGGGGGGAGTGTAAGCATACACGATTCCTTACAAGCATATAGAGCTTCCAAAACTTGCAGAAATCTCTGCATGCTGAAGTACATCAAAGGGATTTTTCCTCTTTCGGATAATATTTCCTTTGCTGACATGTATTTAGTATTGTGGTTGGATGACTCATAAAGATAGCTTTGTGGCGTCCCAACGCAGTTGAAGCAGAACACATGCCAACAAACATTATTGTCAGCTTCAAAATAAAAACAAAACGTTCAGCTAAGGGTCAATCAATCAAGAGCGCTTTGAAGAAAATTCCATTTAGATATTACAAATCATAACAGAATGAATTTGAAACAGCTGACTTTCAGTGAGGAAGACGTCCATGCACAATAAAAAATTAAGACGGTTTTTCAGTGTCCAACTTTTCTATTTTCTTACACTTGGACGTGGTCCCTGGTGATAGATGCCAATTGTTGTTTTTTTAATTGTGTTTTTGTAGTTCATTTTTAAAAGATCTAAAGTAATCGAAAACAGATCAACAGAGGGAACTCTAAGGAACAGCTCCATCATGAAAGGAGAATTGTAAAATCCACTTAATATTGACAGATGTGTAATGACTTTCTCATGGTCTCGTTTTGCTTGAGATTTTAATCTGCATGTACGCAAATATGCACACACATAGTGATCCAGTGATTTGCTGCAGACATAGTGGTGTAAATGGATGTAAATACCTCCCTTGTCCGCAAGGGCTGTCTGTGGGTCCTTCAATGGAAAGGACAACTTTACACATGCATCCTTTTTGGTAGCCAGAAGTGTCACATGGATGAGCATATACAGGCATCGTGGATAAACATAAAAAGGTAAAGGTACCCCTGCCCGTACGGGCCAGTCTTGCCAGACTCTAGGGTTGTGCGCTCATCTCACTCTATAGGCCGGGAGCCAGCGCTGTCCGCAGACACTTCCGGGTCACGTGGCCAGCGTGACAAGCTGCATCTGGTGAGCCAGCGCAGCACACGGAACGCCGTTTACCTTCCCGCTGGTAAGCGGTCCCTATTTATCTACTTGCACCCGGGGGTGCTTTCGAACTGCTAGGTTGGCAGGCGCTGGGACCGAACGACGGGAGCGCACCCCGCCGCAGGGATTAGAACCGCCGACCATACGATAGGCGAGTCCTAGGCGCTGAGGTTTTACCCACAGTGCCACCCACGTCCCTGGATAAACATATACAGGCCTTCAAACCTGCATCAGGGCAAAATCTAAGTATGAATACTTTACATAAATGCTCATGACATAAAAAAAACAATGACTACTAGTCAAAGTGTTCTTTATGATCTCAGAAACAATTCTTTGATTTACCAATTTAATACTGTTTTGCTGACATTCAGAACAATTGTTGTTGACGTCTTTTAAAAATATAAGTCTCTGTTGCTGCACTTGGATTAGTGACACAAACTGACAAGTGTTCCCCCCCCCCTTTGAACTGCTTTTGTCTACTTTGATGGTTAACCCAAAGAAATATAATTTGATGATTATCTAGTTATGAAACTGGGTGTATAATACAAAAACTACAATGTCCCCCCCTTTTTTTCATATGTGATTTTTTAAATAAAAAAAATTACACAAAAAAGATTAAAGCTTGAGGTTATTTTTTTTAAAGAATAAGCTAATGTAGCAGTTTCCAAGTTGGCCATTCCTTCATACTGTTAAAAAGTCCAGTAGGGCCAAACACTTATTTATCATTGAGAGCACCTATATTTACGCAGCACATTTAATAAGCAGCTTTGACTGTAAATGCGAGCTCATAGTCACCTTATATATCCCAAATCAACTTCTCATGTTGGTTCCTTAGCTGACTACAGACTCTGGTCTTCTTTGCAGGCAGGTGCTATCCCACAAAATATCTGATTATCTGTGGATAAAGTTGACTGCTCCAATATTTTCAGACGAAAGTGGTAGTAACATTTGAAAGATGAATAAGCAGCATGCACTGTTTTTGGAAAACTGTGCTTTTGGCTCCCAGGTGAGTGGTACTATGCCTTTAAAAGCTGTACAGAAAGGATATATATTGCAGGTATCAGTCCTCCAACATCCACAGCACTCAGGAGGGTGTGGTGTCAGTTTGCAATAAGAGAGCTCAGCAACACATGTGTCTCAGAAGTCACACGTGTTGTTTTCTTTCCATTTCACTATATTCATTTTGAGAAAGCAAGTAGGAAAAGCATATTATGTGAAGCCAGTTAGCTGATGGCAAGGAGTTACTCTTACAAAGGACTATAAAAGGGAATGAGACACATTTTGGGGGTACAAATCCTTTAGTAAGGATTATTATTATTATTATTATTATTAGCCATGATAACTAAATGCTAGCTCCAGTTTCTGAGAGAGTTAGTGAGGAGTAAATCAGTTGCCTTCAGGTTTATGGGCTTCCTAGAAATATATGGTGGGCCGCAGTGGGAAACAGGAAGTTAGATTAAATGAACTTTAGGTCATTTTATGTTGTTATACTCATGGCTTAAATGTGAATTCCTCTGTCTAAATAAGACCAGGCCAGACCTTTTTATGTAAAGTGGACAATGGACATATGCCAGAGATATACCAAAAGAAGAAATTTATTGCAGGGGTACTGTTCTGCAAAATGGAACCAGCAGAAGATTTTGCACAACTTAGCAGAAGTACCCATTTTGAAATGTTGTACAAACCCTTGTGGTTGTAGATATTGTAATGTGTTCTACAAACAGAAGCACATTACTGGGATTCAGTTGCCCATTCTCACAAAACCATCTTGTGCTACATCAGATAAAGCTCTCCCATTTTCAAAGGGCACGTTTAGATCCAGCCCAGTAAGTTCAGCTCCTTACAGTTTTCTAAAACACATTTCTTTGGCAATGCTTTTATCACAGCAAAATAAAAAGATATTCGGAGAATAAACTGAAACACACTTTACCTGTACTGGACTACGGTTAAGTTCTGCTCCCCACAGTGCCTTGCACATCGAATATACCTCATCCAGCTTGACTTACTGGGTTCCCCACCATCAATAAAGTGCTGTAGTGTCCCATCTTGGTCATATATCTGTAAAAGAGGTCAGAAGGTCAAATAGTTAGAATGAATCATCAGCAATCATTTTCACTGCTTTGCCAGTGTTTCTGTGCGTCTGTTCCAGAAATTTATAGCAATGAGATTTCACAGCTTATTGATGCTTTTAGAAACCCAAACGGAACAAAGAACAAAATATTTTTAGTGATGGAAGTTTATCATGTCTCTCTTATCAGGCCAATCTTTCCTATATTTAACAGACTGTTGGTATATCAAAGAGGTAACCATGTTTCCCAAAGAATATTTAACCTACTTTGACAGACCAGCCTTAAATAATGAACTGTGAGATAAACAAACATCAAGAAATCTGGATGCAAGAACTGCAGTGGAACGGCTGGACAAGGATCAACATTCTCTAAGCAAGTATTCTTCTGTTGTTGTTGTTGCACCAAAACCTCTCACTGACCAAATATTTCCCAAAAAAGTTATTTGCATAATGCTAAATGGGAAAGGAATGTAAGGAACAACCATGCTGGGAGAAATGTTTGCCATTTTGTACAAAACTGCAAACCTAATTGAACATGTAAATAAAACAGACAACTTAAAAATCGAATGTCAATCTGTGCAGGAAATGCTGAATACTATACTATACTGGGTTTTCAGCCCAACTATCTGGTGGCAAAGATACTCATCCAAGAATGATTCTGTAGAAATCAACTTGACAAAAGGAGTGCTCACTGGAAGGACAGATCGTGATGCTGAGGCTCCAATACTTTGGCCACCTCATGAGAAGAGAAGACTCCCTGGAAAAGACCCTGATGTTGGGAAAGATGAAGGGCACAAGGAGAAGGGGACAACAGAGGACGAGATGGTTGGATAGTGTTCTCGAAGCTACCAGCATGAGTTTGACCAAACTGCGGGAGGCAGTGGAAGACAGAGGTGCCTGGCGTGCTCTGGTCCATGGGGTCACAAAGAGTCGGACACGACTAAACGACTAAACAACAACATACCTCTGTGATGGACTAAGCATTACTAACATAGGAAGTTGTCTTATACCAAACCAGTCCATTAGTCTATTTACACATCAACCGGCATCAGCTTTCCAGAGTTTCAGGCAAAAGTCTTTTTTACTTCTATCTAGAGAACCCAGAGATTAAAGCTGGGATTTTCTGCATGCAAAACATGTGATATTACACTGAAACCATGTTCCCAAGATTGTGGTGTGTGGGGAGCAAATCCATACTTCTAAGTTAATTATAATGAATGAAAAACAACTATTTTTAGATCCTTCATCTGTACAGGGGTTTCTTTATTTTTCTTCAAATGAAGAATGAACAGTCTATTTAACAGTAAGTGTACTTTTTAAAATAAGACATTCTTTATGGGGATAAGAGAACCACAGTTTAAAGGTTACTATATTTTTAACTAACACCTTTTCTTTTGAGCCTTGCTCTTTTACCAAGGTCAAAGAATCAAATCTTTATGAGGCTTGTGAATGTTTAATACTTTCTTTTTGTGACTCTCATGATTATTTCATGTGCTTTTGGTTCTCGAGGGAATTAGAAACAGAAGAGCTAAACAAAAAAACAAAACCAAAGTATTCTTTAGGGCTCATTGTTCCAGTTTGGAAAAAGCTGAAAATGCACTTATCCCTTAAATCAGAGAAAGTAAAGCTCCCAAACCTGTTCAGAACTGACCACACCATGCCTGTTCATTGAAAAGCTATGTGTGGTGCCTTTGGGTCAACAGTTAACTCAAAAAGCAATGGTGAAGCCCCCTGATATTCAGTTGAAAAATATCTAGAGCATTCAACAAAATGAAACTACACAGCTCTGTGTAGCTTAATATTATCGTGTCATCAGTAAGAAAGCTTAACTTCATACTCATATGAATCAGGGATGAGGAGCCTGTGACCTCCACGTTTTTGGACTAACATCAGCCCCAGCTGGCCAGCTTAGCCAATGGGCAGGATGGCAGGAGTTTTAGTCCAGCAATATGAGACAAAGAGATGTGAAGACCCAGGGGCGGGGGCAAATTGGGAGAGGACCCAATATTTCCCCCTATCCCATTTTTCCAATGGAAAAACTCAAAATTTTGGGAAATGCTGAAAAAAACCCCTCTTATGAATTATTTTGGTCTTTTGGAATAAAATACTTTTTACTCTCTCATAATGTGTGCTATGCTTGTTATGTAAGGGGAAAAAAAGAAATATATGCAATATGTAATTTCTTATCAAACCTTAAGTTATCTTACTTTAACAACATAAAATGTATGAGATATCTCATAGTTGTTTCAGTGTTCCTAACTGTCTGGGGTTTTTTTTCCCCCAATCTCACGGTAAGGTCTTATTTCTCAGGAAACAGGGTGCTCTTTAAATATGTCAATTAAACATGCCAAATAGTATAAGTTTGGGATGTATTTCAATTTCTCTCCCAAAATTCCATTGACCTCCGAAACCCCGGGATAGGGAAAAGGCAGAATTTCCTTCCCCACCCCCGCCCATGGCTTCAAAATTTCCAGAAATTATAAATCTTTAGCCAAACCACACATGACATGGTAGATCCATCAACAGATCTATCAACTTTTGATCAAAGCACTGGTAAATCAGGAAACTTGTATAGGGAGGGAAAAATTGAATATCACTTTAATCAGTGCCATTGCTTTGACCGCATCGAAGCGCCCATTGCCTTCTTTTGGAGTATTTTTAAAAAAGAGATCCAGTTATGGAACTTCTACATCACATGTGAATTGGACCACAGCTTATCCACAGAAAATGCTCCTTTCATTTCTGTAGAGAATCTAGTGCTAGTATAATTGTTTTAATCAGATCATGCATAAATATTGAAGGACTAACAATAAAAGCAAACACCAAACTGTAATTGGTTGACAGATGTAATTTAAATGCTTAGGCTTAAATTCTGTCTCCAATTACATGTGCTTATAACCCTTTTAAATTAACTGTGTGCAACTGAATACAGGCCTGGTGCTTTCATGAGCACTGGACTACTTAATTTCAACACTTTTAAGGTTTAATGCTTTTTGAATAAATATTGTGGGTTCCAACTATATTAAAAGTTTTGCTACGCTGCTAAGTAAAACCTGTTCTTAATAGTGTACTCCAAATATTTCCAAACATTAAAAAAAATGTTTAAAATATTTTTAATTACTATTTTATGTAAACACGACAGGCCACAATGACTTAAATGATGAGGATTGTGGGAATGAAGAAATCTTTTATACTGAATAATCCTTTAACGTTTCTTAGAGCACATCAGATGCTATTCCACTTGAAAATTTAGAGAACTCAGTTTTATAATAGGAAATCACTTGTAACTGGTTAGGGGAAACTATTCCAAAAAATGTGTATATATTAGAAAAAAAATCATACTAAAATGATAATTTTATAAGGGCTTTTTGTTTTTGGAAAATGCAATGGGTCTTTGAAACTGAGGGGGGTTACTGTTGGGGGTTTTTTGTTATGTGTTTTTGCGTGTTTATATTGTAAACGACCCTGTGATCATCAGATGTAGGGCAATATAGAATATTAATAAATAGAAAACAAACTATGTTATTATAATCCTGCATGCAATTGCACTCTTAATGTCTTACCTTTTGTGCTAGAAAATAAAATGTAATGGATTTTGTTATCATCTCGAAGTCATAAATGAATTTGATTGTGTAAGCGGACCAATCCATTACAGCTCAAAGAGCTGCAGGTTGTCAGCTGAACTGGAACAAATGGGGCAACAGTTTCAGAGTATATATCAGAACCTCCCCAACCAAAACAAATTGCTAACCACTACAAATATTTGTTTTTCAGAAATGCTTTGTTTTTAATTCACAGTGAGTTCACACAACCATTCTTTCCAGTATGGAGATCAAAACAGATCAAATTAGATCTCTCCACATCTTTTTCTTTACTTTGAACAGCTTTATGGAGCTTCTAGTTTGCTCAGTAAAGCAACTGTGGAGAAGGTTTTTAATTCTCCCACCCCTGTGTCATCTCCTATCTGATATAAACCAAGCAGGTACCTGAATTTCCCCTCCTAATGGGGCTGATAACAGAACTGGGGGTGGGGGGTGGGGGGTCGAAGTTGACAGGGAAACGGCACACAAGGAAAGGATCAGTCTCCTGAATCATCCCTGTTTGGGCATTAAGTTGACTTTTTCAGTTGAAGACTACCTGTGAAATCCTCTATTGGGGTGGGTGTGTATGCATGATCTGCCAATTCCACAGCCCTGCTGGGTTACACCAAGTTTTAGGGGTGTGTCTTTCCTTCATCTTGGAAGTTTTTGTTTCCCCTCTCATCTGCTTTAATGTGGAGACAATTAACTATATCAGCTCCAGGCTGCTATACCTAACAGAGCTGATTCTAGGATCTATCAGAGAAATGGAGGCGCTTGGGCCTCGCAGATACTAGGCCTCCTCTGATCCACCCCACTATCACTCAAAACAACTTCTCTGGGAGTTACTACCAAGAAAAACACCTGGCAGTGGGGGATTTACAGAATTTTCTAACCTGCTCAAGCCATAGGCTCTGTTGGTGGGAATTGCTTTTGTCTTTAGTTAACGGCTAACAAATGCAAGGTTGTTGCATCTGAATGTTTTCCTTTTTCCATAGGTTTAACAGGCTTTGTGGTTCACTGACTCAGTAATTCCAATCTCTGAGCAGTGAAAGATGCTCCTAGTTTAGTTTATTTATTTGAAGATGGTAATGTACCCTACATACCAGTCACAAGAGCACTTGGATGGAGTATGATGAGGCAGTTACATCCTTGTGGAAGCTGTTTCCCACTTTCATTTATCTAAACCACTGCACACTGCAAGTATTAAGCTACACTAAATGAGAATATAAATACAGCTATTCTGGGTCAAACTAATGACCATCTAGCCCAGTATTCTGTCTCCACTAATGGCCAGATGCAGATGCTTCAGAAAGTTTTAACCACATCGGCTGTTAATAGAGTCCCTGTAGTATGTTACAAGTCACTTTGTTTAAAGTATTATAGTATTAGGAGCACCTAAGTATTACGATGGATGCCCTTAGCTTCTTGTGCAATAGCTGTTGATATTCTTTCAGTCGCCTAAGAAATTTTCTAGTGCTTTTTTGAACTTCATTAAGCAATTGGCAATTGATACTGCTGTTGAACAGAGTTCTAGAGGTTAACTGTGCACGACATAGAAAAAAATGTAAATTAAGTTCACCGTCTCTAGGGGAATTGAATATACTAAAATAGGATGATACAAAGTAGATGAACTATCCAGTAACACTACCAAGAAAAGCCTGGTAGAAGTGCCAGGTTCCAGAATATATCAAGAATGTTGCACACCAAATCCTACCAGAAAATGTATTTCAAAAGTTCTTATTCTAATATGTAGCCAAGCTTCTGGGGGCCACTTTCCAGTGGTGGACAGGCCTAGAGGCAAAAATAAACAGAGCCAACTAATGTGAATTTTAGCTTTAGAATCATAGAATTGTAGAGTTGGAAAGGACCCTGAGGGTCATCTATCCCAACCCCCTGCACTGCCGGAATATGCAGATGCCCCACACAGGGATCGAACCTGAAACCATGGCATTATCAGCATCCTGCTCTAACCAACTGAGCTGTTTTTACTCCCCTTTGTAAGCTAGTTTCTACAAACACCCACATACCCGTATAAATACTCTCATCTAGGCAAGCAAGAGCCATTATCAGAGTTCAAACACACATTCCAGCCAGGCAAAAACACACCAGCAGGGTGCAAAGCAGGGGTAGTGGAGGGTATGGCCTGGGGAAAGAGGTGTGGCTGGAGCCAGACAGAGAGGCCTGGAGGGCCACATTTGCTCTAGGGCTCTAAGGCTTCCCCACCCTGGCCTACATCACGCAGAATGGAGACTGTGAGATCATGGCAGCAGAATAGCGCATGTTTGTACAACACTTGCATGCAATATATAGGGTTTGCTCTGAGTTAGCAGGAACCTGAAAAAGCAGGGTTCCTAACTGCTTGCAGATAGCCTGTTCACATCATCCACTAAATAAAAGATTAGGAAGAGCAAGAGCATGCACTAACCCATTCCCTTCCCTCCACATATTTAGCAAATGTGTGAAGAGGGCTAACAACTGGAAGGTTCAGAGATTCTAAAATAAGTAGAATCACAACAGGAAGACAAATAGGCCAAAGTCAGCTCCCTAACTTTTAAAAACAACAACACATGCATATTTTTATAAGCACGGCCCTTGCATCAGGAAATGATTTAATACCAGTTTCTGTCTTTACTGAAAAATTTCCATCTTTCTCTATTTCAGCATAGTCATGCATCTGATAATTAGCTACTCTCTACTGACACAAATAAATTATACTATACCAATTCATTACACATTCATTCATTCATTAGAAACACAACTGATTTCAGACTTGACTTCAACCAAGTCTTTTTAAAAAAGGGAAACTACGGCAGTCTTTTGCTGCGCATATCTTTAAGAGCAGGACAGAGGATATTGAACAGCTTCTTACTGAGTAATCCTTCTCTGATAGTCTTACAAATATTCTCACTAGTGATTGATGCCAATGCCAATGGCAATGGCAATAGCAATAGCAATAGCAATAGCAATAGCAATAGCAATAGCAATAGCAAGGAGGTTCAGAAATCCCATAACTACTTACATCTGATTTTTTCAAATAATATATCTCAAGTAATTCCCAATGACAAGGACTTCCAGCAGAGAGACATAATAATATGATTTTTTTTCTCTCCAGTCTGTACATATTTGGGTTTAATTAGGGCACATTTATATGTCTGGGCCCCTTCTCTACCCGTCCTTCAACTGCTATACTACATGTGAAGATGCTACCTACAAACACCATTTAAAATCTATTGATGTCAGGAAGAAACAGCATGTTCAGATGTGGACATGCAGGATTACAAACCAGAGATCAGAAAGAGTAAGACTGATCCACTGTCAAAATGCCCATCCCTACCCCCCCCCCAAAAAAAATATTCGCAAACCCACTAAAGTCTGAGATGTACAGAAAACATCTTGGCCTCAGAGCCTGCCTATTTAAGAATTTCCATTTTCCTGTCAGATGCCCTGTTTGCTCCTGTCTTCCTTCTTGCCTTAAGCATGTACACAATACAGGCACACTTTCTTCCCCATACAGAGACAGAAACCTCCCTCCCAATTGATCTGTAAACCAGAAAGAAAACAAAGCAACATTTAATTCCCACCTTCCTTGATACTTGGAAGGTGCCAACTGATAATTTTCCATAAAGGGTAGATAAGCGCAGAACAGGTTCAACCACAGGTGTTAAAGCTGTGCCCCCAAAGGTAGTGCCACCAGCCAGACTATAGAAAGATTCCCTTCTCCTGGACAGTAAGCTCTTTCGTGCTTCTTCCTTCCAAATTTGTAGCTCATAACTCTGCCCCTTCCAAATTCAAGATTTCAAGACTCTGAAAAACAATTGTTTTTTTGAAGTGGTCCATGCATTCTCTGCCTGTATGAAATATATAGCTGACTGAAGACACACCATACATTTAAAGCTGATGGATTCCCAAAAGAATCCTGGGAACTCAAAAGTGAGACACTGCTGTGTGTCTTCAGGTGGAGGTGAGGAGAGGGAGAGGACCTTAAAGACTACATGAGCACTGCTTTTATTTTACTTTTACACAGCAGGGGAGTGCTTGACAGTCCAAGGGTTGTTGGCTCCACATGAGGAATACTTAAACAAAGGCCAAGGAAGAGGAGCCAGGACAAGGTTCACCTATGGTGAAGAAGGAATTCCAGCCCTCAGTTGCTTCCACCTTGGCCCAAAGATAACTTCTATTTCCTGAGGCACCGCCTGTCTAAGACCTTTTAATACAAAGAGGGTAGCAGTTGTAAACCTCCTGAGGAAAATTTACAACTTCTGACACAGTTGTGAGCTAGCTGTGGTCAACACTGATTCTGATCCATTGCACATGTGACATGTTTGTGCCTCCATCTTGCCCTTCCGCTGCTGGGGAATATGCTTCCCCTATGACTACTACAAACCTCATCTGACTGGAGGAGGACAGAGTTCATCAGAGCATGCTCACCCATGCTTGGTCCCTTTATCAGTTCACCAGTTTTGTTCAGCCTCAAAGGAAGTACTTCCTTGAAGCCCAACTCATCCCCTAGTGCCATTTTAGGAGTACATGGAGACTGAGTGGCTCAGGTTCCCTTTGCCACCAACCTATCACTGGGAAAGGTGGGCCTTTAACTTGATCAGAAGTTTGCATTATTGCTACTATAATATTAATACTCAACATTTACATAGTGCTCAAAATTTATTAAAACAGTTAAACAATAAAATAATAACACAGTTAACAATAAAGTTAAGCCAACATTATTTATCACTGTGGTGCAGTAGGTGGACTAAGATGAAAGAAGCTTGCCTGTGACATCCCTGAAATTTGAGACTTGAGAACTTTCCATCCAATAGCTCATGTTTATAAGCCCTACAATGCAATACATTGGTGTGTACTGACCCTTTCATTCGGAGCCTGTATTGTTGTAGAACTTATTCAAGCTGGGATCATCATGCAAATTTCAGCAGCTCATACACAGTCTGCATACAGAGGTACCAGATCACACAAATGGATCTCTATTTGAGCACAGCTTAGGGTCCACACACAAGTCCTAAGCACTCAAATGGGGACTACTGTCAACTATGAGCAGCCTGCAGATTTTCTGACCAGACTGTCTGAACTCTTCCAGAAGACACTACATCGTGAAATAATTTAATCTGAAATCTTAAATATTATTTGGCTTGTAAATTTTACTACGGAGTAAATCATATGAAGTATTCAGCCTAGTGAAGCCTAGATTTCTTTTGATTTACTCTAATAATTCATGGGTGACATCCAATGGACTAAGTCCACTGTTTTCAATGGGTCTACTCTAACTAACTGACAGACAGGCCATGTATCCATAGCTGTGACCAGAGGAGAAATGACTGCTGGGAGAAGCTCAGAGAGAAGAAACATCATGGTGCATCTGATGCAGCAAAATCGGACACCTTCATTTGACCCAGCTGCAAATAAACATGTCTCTTCTGCACTGGGCAGCACAGCCACAGCAGGCACTGTAACTCTCCAACAGATTGACTTTATCCCCCAATGGTGCACTCTTCCATTTTCTCTCAAGACAGATAGATGCCCACAACTCTAACAAACACTGGATATCACTCAATATTTTAAGCCTCTTTTAGGCAATAATTTTGAAGGGAGTATTCATATTTCTAGTCATCCAAGCAGTGTTCCATCAAGACAGAACTTTGGGAGAGAAGTCCAGAATGAGTTGGAGGGCCTCCAAACACAGAACAGTTGGCTCACCACACTTTGAATTTAGAAGTTCAAGAAGCTAAAATTACCTAATTGTATCACTGCATCAACAGCTAAGTCATCAGCGAATTGAATTATATTTCTTTCTTTATGCAAGTGTTCCAAAATGAAACACATAAAAAAAACCATTTTGAGTATTTTGAAATGGGTGAAATGCCAAGTTCCTCAGTTGATGATTAAAAGTTCAAGTAATAAAGTGTATGACAAACTATGCTTGAGATTCTCCATAAAACAAATGAGTAATGATTGTAAAAGCTAGAGCCATGTTTTCATACTGATAAATGGCCATAGTGTTTCAACAGTTCACATTCATTAGATTTTAGGACTAGAAAATCAGCATGCTAATGTTTCCATATACAGCTAACCCTTAAATATGCTTCCTAGGGGTTTTTTTAGAACCAAAGTTGTCATTAAAAAAGAAGTCCATATTCCCTTAATGATGTTTACCTATGAAAGGATTTCCCGCCCTCCATCCCTTATCAATATATATTTAGGTTACATATTGCTAAGCATCATGCAACGTTTATAAAGACTGGTGATTTTGTTTTTTTCTGAAGAATGTTAGATTAGTCCATGCTCAAACTGCAGGAGTCCTCAAACTGCAGGAGTTTTTCAACAATTGGCCTATCTAATCTCTAAAAGTGGCAGAGGGCATCAATACAATGTAAACCATCAATCAATCCAGAGTCTTCTTCAGACATCAGAGTGAGACTTTGGGAGATTCACTTTCCATTTTTAGAATTTGGTCTGTGATTAGAATAAGTCACTGAACATTTTACTTTTTACTTGGCCAAAGTGTATACACCAGGAAAAAAGGTCTGACAGTTCATTCATTTTGCTCCATCCTGGAACCAGATGATGTTTGACTGGTGAGACCCACCCTCTTTGATCTTGTAGTCTTTTGAGAGTGCCCTACTGTGAAAAAAATGTTATCCGTCCAAATTAAAGAGAAATATTTCTGCATCCAGCTGTTAAAATGTGACATGTTTGCCATTTTTCAGTATCCTGGCTAAGTGCCACCTTTCAGGCTGTGTTTCAAATCTATCTTTTTCCCTTCTTCTCAGCAATGATGCCCACAATGTGTCCAACATCACTATATAACATCAACACGAAAAGGAAAATACAAGTAATACTTTTTATATCCATGGACTGTACTACAAATATTTACACATGTTCCTCTTGTGTGAATGTGTGTGTTAGGCTGTTAGAAAATATCTAAACCAGAAACTGTTTTGAACATTTCATGTTACATGAAATGAAATATAAGGAGTTTTTTAAAAAAAATTCTACCTAAGAAAAATGAACTACACTTTAGTTCTGATTACAGTACCCTAACCACAAAGTGAAGCCTGTGCAGACTTCGTTTACAAATGAAACGCGTTTGGATGTTATTAAGACTGTTTCATGTGCACTTGAGTCCACATCAAAAAAATGGCTCTAGTTCAGCAGGACCCAGTTCTGTTTAAATTAAGATGAACTTCTCATGAAAGCTTGAGTAAACATTTAGGTTTAAGTAATCAAGAAAACCTGTATCTTCTCATATTTATTAAGTGCAATTTTTAGAGTTATAAAAACTCCTGTCACAAGTTGTGTATACTGTAAATTAAGGATAGGCCACATCATTACAGCGTTTTCCCATCTATTGAGGTGAAGAAGACACAACAGGTTCCAATTTCTTTTTCAGCTTTATTTGTCTCTCTTCCCTCTTGCTTTGAGGTTTACTCATATTGATCACTGCTACATAGGCCATGAGATATTCGCTTTATTTCTGTCCTGTAATTTATCTTAAGAGTAATGAGAACTATTCAGAATAAATTCTCTCGTACTCATTCTTCTAATACAATGCAAAAAACCAAAATGGAATCAGGGGTGGCCTGGATATCTGACAACTGGTATTTGGAGCTATACCATCTCTGATGCTGGAGTTAGTATAACCATCATGATTGGTAGTCACTGGTCGCTTTATCCTCCATGAATTTTATACAACTGTAGAGTTGGAAGGTACCCCAAGGGTCATCGAGTTCAACCCCCTGCAATGCAGGAATAATTTGTCTGGTTTCCTTTAAAACTAAGCTAGTGGTGGCCATCTTCAGGAACAAATTTCAGTCACCCTGTGTGGATAAGTGCTTCTTTTTATCTGTTAAAAGACTCCCACAATTCAGAGCCCCACCTCTGCCTTATACTTAAGTTTGTGGTCTTGGATAAATGACTGGTTCCAATTTAATCTAGAACTCTGTTTCCAGCTGTGATCAACCAAGTATCTCCGGAAAGCGTAAAGAAGGGCAGGAGGAAAGCACTGTTCTTCGGTTTGTCAGAAGCATATGCGACTGGGATGTAAACATTGGCATTTAAATCATGACTGATATGAGATGATTCCATGGGCAGAGCTGGGGTGAAGAAAATCCAGCAACTTTAGACAGAACTAAGGAAAGGTGTGACAGCAAGAGTAGGACTTGCTACACATACTTTTAGAAGCATCAGACATCACTAAGGAATGGTTTGAGCAGTTGAAAAAACAGCATTGACCTGTTTCTATAGTTGTATTATTATTTCTACTCTTCTTTCATGTTTAACACAAATAAAGGTTTAAACAAACAGTTTAATTCAGAAATTCAATTCAGTTTGCATTTACTTTCCAAAACAATGAGAACCAAAACACAGCCAACCTTCGAAATGCTCACTTATTTAAACCTTGTTATGAGGTTTTCCAAAATGCATATATTACAGGAAAACATGCATTTTAGTGAAAGTAACATACAACAATGTATGTTATTAGGAGAAATTGCTTCAAAAGTGTACATTAGTCAAAAGTACATACAAAATGTGTTTATTGGGAGAAATTTGCAGGAAAATGTTGAAGAATTTTCATGAGGTGTTTTTTTTAAAGTCACAAATTGCTGAAGAAATGTAGAGAACTGAACTTAAATCTGTAAAAATGAGAAGCTGAGAGAAAAATTGACAGATCTTTTAATCCCTAGCTATGGATATTTTTAATCTGTTTTTATGTGTGCTAGACACAACATAGTAGGGGGCTCACGTGCAACAACTAGATCTACAAACTGTATTTACATTCCTTTTGAATTTTAGTTTCAGAAGTAGGAAATAACTTCTCATTCATGCTGAATGTGAGTCTGTACCAGATTTGTGTGCCAAATCTGTTTAAATATACATATATTAAAAAAAATTAGAAATGTAAAAAATTCATTAAATGCATGTTGACAAATCAGCATTTGACTTGTTTTCTCATCTGTTTCAACCATGCAATACAGGCTAGATGACTGGCTTTAATCATTTCCATGAATTTATGTTCCAAAATTATTCTCAACAATAATAATATAAAGACATCGCTCAGTCCTTTTTTCAAGACCACTGGATAGATATGAGACCCATCCTTTCAAATCAGATTCATAAACAAATATGGAAGAAGGTCCCCTTTTACAAGTCTACTGCCCTTGCTCTCTCCCTCCATCTCTTTTTTTCAAAGACCAACAAAACAGAAATCATTCTGGTCATAAATAATGTGCCACCTCTAGTTCTTAAGTAACATTTTTATAGCTTCAAAAAGGGGGGGAGGAAGCCTAGAGAAATGTCCTGGAACTTTTTTCAAGAAGTTGTTTTAAAAAATGGGGGGAAACCCACACTACCACACATTAAACATTTGCCCTAATGAAGTAATGGTTTTCAAGGATCTTACTTCTTTTCTGTACTGCCTACAGTTTTATTTCGTTGTTGAAATGTGTCACTTTTAAAATTATGATGTTTTCCTAAGTCTACTACATTCTCTTTCTAACCCCCTACAAAGCACATTTGGTTGTATCTGGGGCAAACTGACCTCCATTAGGTTATGAATAGCATAAATTTAACATTTGAAAGTTATTCTAGAAACACTTGTAAACTTTATTTTTGGTAGCCTTTTCAGCTTACTCCATCCAGCAAGAATAAACTAAACCTAAAGACAGCTGTCAGGATCTCAAGAGAAGGCGAGAGGATACTATGAAGAAGTCCCAGTCCCAGGGAGTCCCTGATTATTACAAGAGTCACAGCCAGCTTAGATAAGATACTGTTGGGACAGCAGCCCACTGCACAGCTGCCGCTGCTGCCCCCCAGTCTATCGTTTTGGACAGCTAAAATTTGTTTAACCACAGTCTAAGAGACTTGGGTGCTAATGAACAAATAGTAGATCAACATGCCATGGTTTGCCCTATTTGGAGTAGAGATGACTTAATTTCACAATAGAAATCACTTTGTTCCTTTACTAGAAAAAAATATCATTGCATGAATAATAATGCATCAAATTAATGTATCACGATATCTGTAGTATTCTGTATAGCTGAATACAGTCTTACCTTCGATCCTGAATGCCTTGGTACTCGGACGTTTTGGCCGCAAACCCAGTAGTGAGTGTTCCCGTTTGCGAACATACTTTAGAACCCAAACGTCCGACGGCACTTCTGCGGCTTCTGATTGGCTGCAGGAGCTTCCTGCAGCCAATCAGAAGCCGCACTTTGGTTTCCAAACGTTTTGGAAGTCAAACAGACTTCCAGAACGGAGTCCATTTGACTTCCAAGGTACAACTGTATTATGTAAGCAAGTGATCTTGTAGCAATACATCTTTCCTTATCATTCAATTTTATACAAAGTATTGTAATACATTATACTGTTACCACAAAAATTAACAAACCCTTAATCCTCTTTGCTTGTTTTATGCATTAATCAAATGGCAACAAAATGATGTAAAAGAAGATGCATAGTGGTACACTGTAAATTATTTTGCCAAAACAACTGACCATACAATAACACATAGATGCAAGGAGTTTTAATGTTGCTAAATAAATATCAGGAATATGTTTTGTATCTCCCCCCATACAATTATCCAAAATAAGAGAACAAAAAAGTGATGGCAAAATCAACTTATTAATAGGGTAGCATTTTTTCTGTTTTTTATCCATTTATTCAAATGAATATTTAGGGATATTAACCCATTAGGTACTTGTAAAAATCCTAGCCTGTTTTACTAGCAATTGATCTAGGTTTTAACAGTATATCCACCTTTTTAGCTCAACTTATGAATATGCAGAAATAAAACCAATTATAGCAGGAGGGCTCCTATTGCTTCTTCCTATTTTGTCCCAGAGCTACAACTTGTTTACAAGTGCAATTCACATGAAGCATAGTGCTAGACTCCAAAAATCATGTGAAAAATTCCTCTGCATTTAAAGCCAATGTGGCCTAGAAGACTAAAGCACATCCCAAATTTTTCATGGGGTTAAACAGATCCTGAAGTAGCAATCCTAGTTTTCCTCTCTCTCCCCCCCCCATCAATGTTGATGGGTGAGGGAAGATCACATCACCCAGATTTTTTCCAGCAAGAAAGATAGAAGCAATTTGAACATCAGGAATCCATTATGAGATTTCTATACCAATAGCCAAACTATATCTATTAACAAAATAAAATGGACCTTGTCAAATCTTAACACAAACTGGATCCATTTTAATCAGATTCATTGTTTTATTTGTAAAAGCACAAGCTTTGAGACCCTTAACACAAATTTATGGGTAAGGGAGGGGAAGGATTAGTTTCTAAATTTTACTCTATATTGCTTGAAGTAGCTTATGGATTTATGGAACCCCTTAAAAAGATATGGGCACTAGCTATTGGAACATAAATTCTTCCTAAGGATTAGAATAAAATTTGGGAATCTCAATCCTTAAAAATCTGTTTCCAGTTTTTTTTTTAGAGGAAACTTAAAATTACTACACAGATAGTATCTCACTCCTTTGCAATTGTCAAAAATGCTTTCTTCTATATAACCTAATTGTTGGAAGAGTTGCAATAAAATTTGTACATAATATCATTTAAGATAGGAATGTCAACTGGTGCAATATTTTTGGAATTTAATATTGATAGAAATAAGAAATATTACAAAAGAAAATTAATGTTACTGAATATTTTTGATGATACCAATGTAAATATATCATCAAAAGAACTGGTCTTATATATGATCTTGGTAGCCCCAATAGTAATTGCAACTCAATGGAAAACAGCCCAAAATCTAACACTGTGGGTGCTTATTACTACTCACCCTGGAATCTTGCTAGAACAGAGAAAATGACACAACAAGGACTAGAACGTCCAGACACTTTTTATATCATAATTATTTTGTGACATACGCAGTAGAACCACCATTTTCAAGACAACCCGCATCACAAACTTGGCAATCTTGAACTGTTCATAGTCTTTACTTGGAAATTCTCATTTTAACTCATGTGCAACTACTTATTCTGCATGCCTATTTTATTAGATCCTTTTTTCATCTTTTGCTCTTTGTCATTATAATTGCCCTTCTGTTTCATGTAAATTAATAATAATTAAACCTTTGCAAAATAATCGTATTGATTTGTGGTACAAACAGGAGGAAAGCAAGAACCCCTAAAAGATGATTTCAAGAGTTAACATCTTGCCTAACATCTCAAAAACTTGCCACGATTTTGTAAGATTTTGGATAATTCCAATAAAGTTATTTCTCAGCTGTGAACTGTGAATCTTTTTCTTATGGACTAACATAGCTACATTTGCTTTTAATAATATTTACATTATTGATTACTTTCCCCCACAACCTTATTTTATGTATCTTACATTTCATGACAAAAATACAATGACTCATTTTTCATTTCTGTAGAGGGTGGACACAAATAAGGAACTCTCTTCCCCGTCCCCACAAAAAAGAAACTTCTGAAATTCAGCATACTGTAATCCACATGCTACTGTCAGTCCCCATCAGCTCAGATCCCATCCATGTATCATATATGTGAGGATTTTTTTCACAGTGTATATCACTATATACAGTTACAGATAGGTAGCTGTGTTGGTCTGCCATAGTCAAAATAAAAAAATTCCTTCCAGTAGCACCTTAAAGACCAACTAAGTTAGTTCTAGGTATGAGCTTTCGTGTGCATGCACACTTCTTCAGATACACACTGAATCTGAAGAAGTGTGCATGCACACGAAAGCTCATACCAAGAACTAACTTAGTTGGTCTTTAAGGTGCTACTGGAAGGAATTTTTTTATTATCACTATATAGTTACTTACACTGAACCACATTTGTGAGAACAGTCCATCTATTCCTACTTTTTCAGTTTAAAAAGTCAACTAAATATGTGCTGGTATATCAAATGAAAATCTACAACGATATTGGGTTGGATCCAGAGTTTCGTGCATAATGTGAGGGGTGCAAGCTTCCTTCCTTGCTCTTTATTTCCATGGAAAAATACTCCCCCAATACTCCACTGAATGACAGAGGATTTCATTTTACAATTCATGTGTTAAAGAAAGTGTACATAGTAGGGCTAGTACAAGTTGACTTTCCTACTTCTACCTTCCCATATCAGTCCTCTGCAAAAACTCTACCAAGGGTCAGGGGACCCTGCTGAATGGAGTAGCTGTGGCATGGGCATTGAGGGAGAACACAAAAAATCAGTAGCAGCATCCTCCATAAAGTGAAGCTGGAAGTTGCCTCTACCCAATTTACAGGGGTCTCCCCTTATCTCCCCCCCCCATTGCCATACCACAGCCCACTCCATTCAGCAGAGTTCCTGACCTTTGGGGAAATGTTTGTAGGGGACTGATGTGAAAAATCAACTTGTGCCAACCCCATATGCACACTTAAATCAGGATCTAGCCCATGACTTGTAAAATGGAAATCAAAGTTCAAGCATTCTGTAGCTGCCTTAAGAATTCTAATAATAAAAAAACTGCTACAGGCAAAAAGAGTTTAGTGTGTCTTTCCTATATTATTGGCGAGATCGCTTTTCCAAATAGACAGATATACTCCATCATGTCATTTTGAACTTTTTCTGACCTTATTGCATAAAAAAGGCTAAAATTGGGAACAAATGTTTTGTAAGGAAAATATTTGTGACTTCAGATTTGTAAAACAGAGACTGTTTAAATTATACAAATTTATTCTAGTGGACATGTTGTATGCATCATCAAAGGTAGATATCAGACCTCATTCTACTCTTGCATATGCTGCTGTAAAACCAACTTTAATTGTTGCTTTACATTAATACTCTTTATTTATACCAGTACAAACTAACGGCAGTGTGTGGCTCACATCAACGATAGCACTGCAATCTCAGAAAACATAAAATGCTATTTGTATGTTAGTTTAAATCTGAATAACCATAGGCCATCACTTCAAATTTAGACGGCAGCAAGATTCAGAGACTGTGGTAGCCATTTTGCTATCATATTCACTGATGATTCTGATACAACAGAAATACTCATTTCAAATCCTTGCTTGTCCAGCACGTTCGAAGTAACAAAACACAACTCTGTTAATACAAAGAGCTGTGTAGTTCATGTAAGTATCTGTCCTCCTCCACCCTCACCCCATATTATCTCCAATCTGATTCTAACATCTTATATCTTTGTGTTGGATTTTAACTGGCAGGTGTCAGTATCATCTAGCTGAGACATTGTTTACCCCAGAGCTTTTAGAGCTGTGTGTCGCAACACGTTAGAGTGTCAGTTGCAGTGTGTAGGTGTGTCATGCTAACGCTCTCCACGCTCCTCCTGGGGATGGAAATGGGTTAGTTTAACCTCTGGTTTGCTAGTAAAACTGAATTACTGTGTTGCAAAATGATGCATGTCTAAAACGTGTGTCACCAACATGAAAAGTTTGGAAAGCTCTGGTTTACCCCATTTATTACTGGGGTTGATTTGGCAGATGGGCATAGGAAGATGGGCGTCCCCTCCCTGCTTCCCCACTCCATTTGCATCCCTCATGAAACTGTCTGCTCAATGAAGGAGGATGACACTGGAGACAGAAGGAGGGTACTGTTCTTTGGTCAAACTATATGATAGCTAGAACCTTGAAACAAGCTCATGGAATTTTTACTGGTATAACCTCAGTCCATTTTGGCTGAAAAAGAGGATATAAATATGATTACATACAAAATTTTCATTTTATTGATCTGTTTTTGTGACAGTGTTATATTTATTTGTGAAACACTTTTGTATGCCTTTTCCAAATGAAAGCATATAAATTATTTTAATAAAATACACATATATACTAGACTGAGACATCTCCCAGGAATTCATTGCGCGTACAAACTTAAAAGGATCCTGTGTCACATTTTAAAAAATGTAGCTGAGGTCTGCCACCTTAAGCCACAATTAATGTGTTAGTCAAAGTGCCGAAGCGATGTTTTTGCTTCAATAAGCCAACACAGACTCCAGCAGTGTAATCTCAAATAACACAAACATACACTTCACAAGAGCATATGTGCTGGAAAACGTATTCATTAGCCATGTGCTTTTATTTAAACCACAAATAAAACCTAAAATGTATACTATGTATATTTTAATTTCAGTTATAAGACCCTTCAAGTGTAAGCAGTGAGATACTGAGACTATTTAGAACTTGCTGACATTTGTTCAACCAATACAAAAAATGTTAAATTTACAAAAAGGGATCTGCATTTCTAAGTACTCTTGGAAGTAAGTTCCTCTCAAAGTTGTCAAACTTACTTCCAAGTACTTGTGGTTATAATTGATCCATCACACACCAGTCCTAAATACGTTTAACTGAAAGTTGGTTGCATCCATCTGTCTCAGGAGACAATGGAAGAGGTGCACCTTCAGTTGGAGAGGTACAGTGCCTGCTATGGTTATAGAAAATGATATGGGAGATCTTTTGGCAGGCAACCCTGTCCTGCAGCACAGCCAGCCGAAAAGATTCTCAATAGCCATCTGAGCCTGTGTGCTCTAGCTGCTGGGGATGGCGACCGATCGCAGGGGGCCTCAACTGCCACCCACTCGGGAAAGGGGGAAACAGCCATTATCCCGCAATGGTTTGAACTTAATATTCTAACCTAGTCTTGATGGTCAGGGAAAGCAACAGTGGAAGGGAGAAACAGAGAGAATGAGCATAAGTGCATGGGCATAAGTGCCCTGCCACTACTGCAAAGCACCTTTGCATCCAAACTTTTATGTAAGAAGCTTGATTTTTCCCCCATTTAAGTTACTGTTTAAACAACAGATCAAATTCATGTATTCTCTTCTTTCAGAGCTGTAAAGTTCTGTACAATGCACTGCCCCTGCCAAAAAATACATTCAAAGCCTTGCTCACGGTATCATATTATAATAATTTATTACCAAACCACAAAATACAAAGTCCAAGAAACAGTCAAAGTATGAGAAACTCATGGGAGAAATTGTTAAGTAAGGAGTGAAATCTGGTATGTGAACTCAGTTTACTGACATTATAGCAGAATTGGAACAATATTTTCCATTTAAATAAGGTAATGGAGATCTCCTGTCATGTTTCCCTCCAAAACTCCACTTTGAATTTTCTGGATCTATGAGATTCACAGTATTCACTACAAGTTCATTTATGAAGTGCTGTGATTCTACCATGAGACTGGACCCAGAATAAAGTTTTAGGAACATAATACCCTGACTTGCAACTAAGGATGAATGCATCTGTCAAGTTTGGTTCTTTCTGATTCTCATTTCTTCAGGCTTAAATTGAGTTCTCCACATCTCCACTGCAACAGTTTGTGTGTGTGTGTGTGTGTGTGTTTAAAAGGAATCCATGAAAATTCCACATTTTAGTGTGAAGTTTTCCTAATATACACATTTTTAATACAATTTTGTACTGTAAATACAGTATTTACACATTTTCCTTAATATTGGGCAGCTTTTGTTATTTTCACTAATATACACATTCTTATGCACACTTTACCCTAATATTTCTGTATACAATTATTGGTTAAGAAACTGCATCAAAATATTAGGAAAAGTGCAAATTTTAAAGGATATTGGTGTTCTAGTTTGTGTATTTGTTTGGAGAGTGTAGATTTCATAGTTTCACCTTTAAATGCAAAGAAATTTCTTCCTTATCCCTGCCCACAACACATCTTCTTGCCCAGAGTCCAGAAAACATTTATAAACATTGTTTCTCACTTTGTTTGTATCCCCTGTCCAATTCTTATTCAGGATAATGAGATTAGCTTCTAAAGTAAAACAGCAAAATTAGGTACAGATAACATGAGATTTTCCACACCACCTTCTTTCCCTTTGATAAAAACTTTTGTGGAACTTAGGTTTTTTCTAAAATTAGTTTTCTGTTTGGTTTACACATGAAATCTTTTCTTCTCTTGAGTAAAATCATATTACTAGATTGATTAAATATCAATTTTTCAAAATATGACTAGTGCTTTGTTGCCTTCAAAATGCATTATCTAAGTGTTCTTCATTTAATATAAAAAGCATATACAGTTGGACAAGGTTAACACCCACTATACTAGTCCTGCTGCCTTGTTGTTTTCTTCTAACCATGTGCTATTCCCTAAGAATTTGGTGCCAACATAAACATTTTACTTAAAATGTGCTCTTTGTCCTGTGGCATATATACATCAGTATAAATCCCACAGAACTTCACAGGCAATTAAGACTCTTAACTGATTGTTAACTAGTTGGTGCATTAACGTATAACAGCTTTGCTCCTCTTTTAAAGGAAACTAAAACCAAACACACACACAAATGGATAAGATATATATAAATACATTTTATTTATTATTTATTTTATTTATTAGATTTGTATACCGCCCTTCATCCAAATATCACAGGGCTGTTCAGAACATAAAAATACAAAATGAGAACTCAAAATATAAAATGAAACAAAAATAAACCAATAAACCCCCACTACAAGCACATTTAAAAGGCCATGGCATGTTATCAGCCAAAAGCCTGGTCATTTTCACCTGACGCCTAAAATTATATAATGAAGGTACTGGGCAAGCCTCCTTGGGGAGAGCATTCCACAAACGGGGAGCTACAGCAGAAACGGCCAGTTCTTGTGTTGCCGCCTTCTGGACCTCTTGCGGAGGAGACACATAAAGAAGGACCTCAGATGATGATCGCATGGTCCAGGTTGGTTCATATGCGGAGAGGCAGTCCTTGAGGTATTACAGTCCTTAACCATTTAAGGACTTACAGTGGTACCTCGGGTTACATACGCTTCAGGTTACATACGCTTCAGGTTACATACACTTCAGGTTACAGACTCCGCTAACCCAGAAATAGTACCTGAACTTTGCTTCAGGGTGAGAACAGAAACTGCGCTCCAGCGGTGCGGCAGCAGCAGGAGGCCCCATTAGCTAAAGTGGTGCTTCAGGTTAAGAACAGTTTCAGGTTAAGAACGAACCTCCGGAACGAATTAAGTACTTAACCCGAGGTACCACTGTATAGCTCAAAAAGCTCAAAACCAGCTCTTTGAATTGGGCCTGGAAACCAACTGGCAGTCAGTGCAGTTGGGCCAGGATTCATGGGAAATGCTCAAACCATCTAGCCCCCCAAAGCAGCCTGTACACTGAATTCTGCACCAGCTATAGTTTCCAAACTGTCTTCAGAGGCAGCTCTACGTATAACACAGTAATTTAACCCAGAGTTTACCAGAATACAGACAACAGAAGTTAGGCTACACCCATGTCCCTGTCCAAATAGGGACACAGCTGGGCCACCAGCTGAAACGGATGAAAGACACTGCAGCACTGAGGCCACCAAATCCTCAAGTGACAGCAAAGGATACAGAAGTACTCCTACGTACCCGCTCCTTCTGAGTGAGGGTAAGCCCATCAAGAGCACACAACCACCCATCCAATTTTATAAGCAGATAGACTGACTCTGAATTAGATGCTGCTATTGCAGACTAATCTCAAACTTGTATAGTTGACAAGCCGAGCTGAAAAGGGAAGGTGTAAAGTGCAGAGCATTTATGTTAGCCCGGCTGTATGTTTTTCCATCAGCTTTTGTTAAGGGCAGATAGTTAAACATCCCTAGAAATGTTAGACATTGCAGATGTTATTTACATGTGCCAGACACATGTGCCAGACAAATTCTTTTCTACTGCCCACCGTACAGCCAGCTAAGTAAACACGTGTTATCCCTTTTGGGGGGTAGTTTAACATCATGGCGGGACGTGGTGGCACTGTGGTCTAAACCACAGAGCCTAGGGCTTGTCGATCAGAAGGTCGGCAGTTCGAATCCCCGCAACAGGGTGAGCTTGGTCCTTGCTCCTGCCAACCAAGCAGTTCGAAAGCACGTCAAAGTGCAAGTAGATAAATAGGTACCACCCCGGCAGGAAGGTAAATGGCATTTCTGTGTGCTGATCTGGTTCACCAGAAGCGACTTAGTCATGCTGGCCACATGACCCAGAAGCTGTACGCCAGCTCCCTCGGCCAGTAAAGCGAGATGAGCGCCACAACCCCAGAGTCGTCTGCGACTGGACTTAATGGTCAGGGGTCCCTTTACCTTTAATATCATGGCACAATGAAAATACTGGATTCTACCTGTCTGACATTACCTTGGAGGTAGCTGCAAGGGTGGCTGAGTTTCTGTCAATAGTATCTCTTACAGTGGTGAATGGCACGGTTTAGCAGGAAGACACGCCAATGAAAATTTCTGTTACTATATATCTTATATGGCTGTTTCTTTGTATATGTTTTAAACTTTTTGTATATGGATGTTTTAAGATGGTCTATATCTGTAATGCCTAATAAAGGTTTGGAGAAAGAAAGATAAGGGAAGGTATGCAAGTGACAAGGCAGAATGGAAAGTTCTTTGTGGTCCTGGGGAAACCACCCAAGTAGTAAAATCAATAACCTTCTGTTTAATATTGCTGTTTATTTTCTCTATCTGAAATGCCAATTGCCAAACATATTATAGAAATATTTTGATTGATAACTATCACAGGTTTTTGTGTCAGATCCACAGAGGTGTTTTGTTTTCTAAATAAGTATTCGGTAGGTTGCCATTCAACTGTTTTCTGAGCAGCTATTCTCCACAAATTATTTAAATGCTCTTTATTTTAAAAGCTGCCTTGACAAGTACACCATAACAATTCACCTCACCCTTGACCTGCAGTGTGTACATCATCTTGTCAACATATAAACAAACACATGATGGGTCATATTTTAATAGATTTTGTAAATATCAGGATCCAATTTATCAAGTGGTTCACCAAAGTGACAGCTGTGGCAGCTGCTGAATAATAGCTGCACAGTTCATTCACACTGTTATTTCAATGGGAATATAGTAATAAAAAGAACAATTTACTACTGCTTTAATAAAGGCATTGCAATTTTTTATTCTGATACTGGTACCGAAGGTCAACTATTACTAGCCAAATATATATGTACACACAACATTAACAAGGAACTTAATTCTAGGTAGAAACCTTGGACTCGAACTGATTAATTAATTCCCCCCCCCAAATCCAAATGTGATGTTACATAAAGGAATTTGTAGGTACAGAAATACAAGATCCACCCCTTAAAATTTCTTCAAGCTGATTTGTTACCATTTGGGTTGCACTGGTAGAGTTTTGGAGAATTTGCTTTTTAACATTTTAATTGTGATATTATTGATTTTAATACACATCAATCTTGCCATATTGACTTATGGACCCCAGAATTCCTCTCCCTATTATAAACAGTTATGTATTTAATATGGAACCTATATTATTTCCATGTAACACAACTTAAATATGTTCTAAAGGGTACATATGTATTATCCATAGAGACTGATCCCAAAATCATGGACCTTTATCACTTAACCTAAGGAATAATCCCTTTAGCAGATAGCTGCAGAACTATCTTATCTTTCCTCTAGGCCATTAAGAGAGTTACACACATTTAAATTTACAACTCCACCATTATTTATATACTATTCCCTGTTTTAGAGTTTGGTGAGATTAGAATGTTATTTATATATAACGAGATATGGAGTGGTGGGATGTTATATATTATTCCATCAACTAGTCTTTAAAATAATGTGATAAAACGAAATCAAATTACATGTTCTTTACCATAAGGAGGCAATTAGAGCAGAATAGAATTCTTAAGTGGATAAATAAATAAATAAATTTTAGCTGATTTAAATATTTTATCCAAATTGTTAGATACATGCTGTGAATTCTATTACAGAGCTACAAGTACCTGAAGATTGGATAAGATCTGCCCAGACTTGTTTATAAAATAATTTTTGCTATACTCTAACTGATTCCACATTCTGAAATATTTCACATTTTTCATTTAAATCGTGATCAAAAGTGAGTTTTCAATTATCAAAAGCGATAGTGACATTCCAATGCGTTAATTTTTCTTAAAGCATGATCAACAAAAAACCGTCAACAACAAACTTCAAGAAATGTAATCAAGTCATTTTTTATTATGATTACTACCCTACAGTAAAGCTCTTCATAAAACTGTAAGCTCCTTCTCAGTAAAATACAATTAGGATACTGGGAAACTGACACAGTTAAGTCAAAACAAAACTGAAGCCAAAACAGGCTTCCAAGTCTTGTCTTCCTTTCTCAGTGCTCTGCCAAGTAAACCACAAGTGAGACATTATTCAGATTTGTACATAATACAGTGAGTTGTTCACATATCAAAATATGTTGCCTCTGTTTTGAAGGAACCAAGAATAAAATAGTATTTTTCCTAATTAGCTGCTGTAAATTACTAGTATCAAATGCAACATAAATGTGTGGGTGGGCATGTTATCTTTCGAATAAAGTCTTAGAAAATTACAAAAAACAAAATTAACAGGCATCACTACATTTACGTGTGCCAGGTACACGGAAATGGGGAACACCTGGTCAACCAAGTCCTTCTGTTCCTCTGGTTCGCAAGAGCCGGAGGTGTGGCAGAGATGGCACAGTTGATGAATGTGCTCTTGCATAGTTGATGGGCCACCTAGCTCAGTATGGCTGACTGATGGGCAGATTTTAGGCAGACATCTCTCTCAGCCCGATTTGGACATGCCAGGGATTGAACCTGGAGTCTTCTGCATGCAAAGTAGAGGTTCTACCACTGAGCCATGGCCCTTCCCCACTTAACAGCACAAGCATATACATGCCTACTCAGAAGTAAGACCCAGTGAATTCAATGGTGCTTACTCACAGGGAAGTGGGTACAGAACGCCAGCCTATGCAGACCTTGCATAGTTTTTGGTTTTATTGTTTCCCAATATATGCACTGTTCAATGCAATGCACTTCTGCTTTTCAGTGGTAATATAAAGCTCTGTGAGAATCTGAATTAATATCTAAATCTTAAGAACTGCACAATGCGTGTAAGTTACTATGAAGTGCCTAGCAGAAGTCAATGGAAATAGCTAAAGGCTCAGCACAAGGAAAGGGGCACTGGTTCTATATAAGATCAGGCCATATCCATATACTATTTATATCTTTCATGTGCAGCGGAGAAAGATAATCCTATTGATCAGAAGCTGGTACTGCCATTGATTGTTTTAAACAGTGTGGTTACTAGGACTTTGGGAATCAATTTCTTGACACAGTATCCAATTTCCAACATTCATTAATCATATGGATTTATCAAATTTAAATGGCAACTTGACCATATGTGGGTGAGTTCAGGCATATGTGCACACGGGTCACTGCCATCTATTGGACAAAATACAAAACTGTGTTGCGTATTGGATAACCATGAATTCTCTTATGGTTATTGAACAAGTCAATCATCTGCTGTATACTAAAACTCCCACTGACTTTGGTGGATCTGCCATGCAGCAAATGTAATTCCACCTGGCCTGGTGCCATAATTAGTCTTATAGCCGTACCTGCATGGCTGAAGAAGCAGACACTTTTATGACTGCATGTGCAAATGTTAAAGACTTCAACTATTCCTAGTACCACTCAAACTACCGTACTAAAAATTGCAACCCAATTTACAGCTACAACAGTAGAATTAACATAATAATGGGGGCATCATTGCTTGCTTTAAAAGCAATGGTAGGAAAATAAAGAGATACAAAATGGAAAACAAAAATTAAAAGAGGATCGTTAAAATTCCAACAGAGGTGTACCCCCAGGTCTGTACTACGTTATTTGAAGCAAATCTCATTGGTTTCAACTGAACTGTTCCCAAGTTTCAGGAAATGGAAATAGAAAGACTGAAGAACAGGGGAGGGGGGAACTCTATATTGGTGAGCAATGTGTTTGGGAGGTGCATTATGTATGCCAATAAATCCCAGTTAAAAAAAAGTTCTACCCCCCAAACTTTGTGTTAAAAGAAGATCAATTTTAATGGCAGGAACAACCTATGCTCAAATATACTCAACAAACTGCAACATGAAATCTCTATCCCAAATGTAATTATCTCCACGTTCTGCAAATGATTCATATGAAGAGGAGTAGGACAAACTTTAGGATAGCTCCTTTGGTCACAACAGCTTCTCCATTCACTCTAATGGAGGAAGAATGTGCACATGGAATTGCTCTTAGACTGAACAAGGGACATGAAAGCCACAGAAGCATATATACTACAGGACCATATATTCAGAAAAACACACAATATCTCTGGATCAGGTTTGGACAATACATTTAAGACTGGAAAGCACGAAAGCAATAGTGTCAACCCTTATCTGATAACAGAACTTAAGTTACTCAATTTCTATCTGATATGACAGTATATATCTTTCTGTGACACTCATGTGGGTAGCACTTACAGAAAGAGAGTCATGGGTAAAAAAGCACACAGAGTGTTATGATGCTTCCAGAAGCTGAAGCTTCACAGCCTGATTCTAAACACCAGAGTCAGAGACTTCTGTGCATGACCTCCCTAAATAATGTAAACCTGGATCGGTTTCTCCATTAACATCTGATGGGGATATTCCATGTGAACACAGAAGCTTCACCTGTATGAAATATTCAGGACTGAGACAACCAAGTGGAACTTCTTTGATCAGAAGTTATGTACTCAGATCAGAATTGCCTCTTTCGTATGTTATTTCTGTTTTCAAAAAAAAGAAGCTGAAATACAAATTAATCTTCTTTATTGTGCCGTAATTTTTAATTGCCATTTACACATAGCTGGAGCATTTTATATGCATTTCCATCTTTTAAAAAAAAAACACTTTAGAGGGCCCAATATCTTAGTAAACATTCTAAGTGGCTAATTAAATATCATCTGCTATTCTGAACCTGGTTTGTTGGAGATGAACACAAGATGTGGCCAAGATATAAAACAACCTTCCTGTTATGAAAACTTTTCAACATTATCAAAACCATGTTTAGAGAATTAGCTCTCATCCATCATTCTTTAAAATACAAATTTGATAATACCTGCATGAGTCATTCTTCTGAAGGTGACATAATTCAAATTGAATTAACTGCTAAAATGATGAACTTTTTAAAAAATTGAGGCCTTATGTTATGTGCTGTCATGACACCGGTTAAAGATTTCATCAGCATCAGGGAGAGAAGGGGGATGTTTAAAAGTAAAATTTGGACAAAATAACGTGTTTCCTTTGAAACACACTATTTGCATCCACAAACTTTAGTGAAACGTTTTTTGCAATATAATTAAGCCGCCTTAGATACAGTGTTTTCAAGAGCAATGCATTAAGCAATGTGAAACTTGTAAAAAGATAGAGTACTAAAGCTCAATGCTCTACCAATTTCACCAGCAAGTCACAGATTTTGAAAATTAAGCACATGAGAAGTGTCAAGAGAAAAAGCTAAGGTGGCTCAAGCAGTGCAGAAAAATTCATCTCCATATCCTGAAAGGATCTCTCTCTAGATCAAGAGTGGGGAACCTGTGACCCTTCCGATGTTGATTGACTACAACTCCATCAGCCACAGCTAAGCAGAGCACAATGGGAGTCAGGAGTTCAGGAACATCTCAAGGGATTAAGGGACCTCCTCAAGACACGGATCTGCCTCGGTGGCCCCCTGAAGCCACTGCCAAAAATTCTATGGCCTGTCAGCTCTCACACTTAGCTTCTGGACAGAGTCTTCCCAATAGATCCCTCTAACAGGATACCTGTTTGAGTTAGGGATGATGAACCATTTCATCCTGACCTGTTATTAGTTTGGGTGCAGCTGTCCTTTATAGCCAGGCCCTCTAGCCCCTTATTAGCCAATTTGCAATCAAGCAGATAGTGGGCTATACCACCCTCCCTTGTGGCCAGCTGGGGGGATTCCCCAAATGCTGGTCACGTGATGGGAAGGTCTTTTGCTCTGTGGAGCCAAGGGACTGCCACAATGGGCCACAACTGCAGCTCACCTGGAGACTGGGTAAGCGCCCATTCCAGATCGCAGCATCATCCTGTACAAGAATTTTGCCTAAACCACAGCTGCAAGAGTGGTCCAAATCATGACTATAAGGTGATTGGAGTCTGGCTCATATTCATTTACTGCCTGCCACATGTGTCTGAAAATATTTTTTTTTTTCAGAAAAAGCCTGACTTTATGTTTGATATTTAAAAACTGTTTCCACCCAAAAATATTATTGTGCACACATCTGATTTTTCATATTTAAAGGAAAATTGTGGTTTTGTGGTTAATGCCTATGCAGTTAGATGATTTATTTTACTGGTTCTGAAATAGGGAACTTAACTCAAGAACATATTCACTTTGTGACATAACATCCTTATTATGTCTTCTCGGGAAAAATTGACTGAGATCAAGTTACCATACAGTATATCTATTGGTTAATTAGAACTTTAGGAAGAAACAAATAAAACACTTTATTGACTTTTATATCTTTAATCAAATAAATATTTACTACTGCAATTTACAAAAATTATTTACCTCTCAATAACAGGCTGCAAAGAGAATATTCAGTACAGATGGTATCGAATGTCTAAGACTGTAAGCAAGCAAATTAAGGGTGAAAGAAAAAAAGCTTTCTAGCTATCTTGACTAGTCTATAAATAGCATGTGAGCCTTCTTTAAAGATGTGTGATCTCTTACATTAAGAGACTTATTTCAGTGCATGATTGACCTTGAGATGGAGAGAAGTGCAATAGTAGAGAGGCATCCTATTTTAGTGAACAATGAATATAGATATTCAAGTACATGCCTCTTGTCAATGATCATTGTTGGAATCTGCCTATGCCACACTGGGACAATCAATTTTGTAAATGGTTGCAATAATCAAGGAAATTGCCTAATTTATAAATCCTTGCATACAGCATTTTAATGGATTCTTACATTTTAATGCTGATGCCATCAAAGCTAAATGAATTGTTGTCCAAGCTGTCATTGCACAAAATGATAAAAACATTCAGTCTTGTTAGTTACTACATCTCATGGATATTCAAACCCTCAGAATGTAATCACTCATTAGTGACTTTCATGATAGTCTTCCATTACAGAATAGCAGGATGAAGAGTCACAGTTTCCTTCCAAATGAAGCTTAGACCAAATCAGTGAATCAAATTACAGGCTTTGAGTGTATCACTTAATAGATGAAAATTATTAAGCTTTACTGATGCAAGATAAAAACCATCATATATTTTCTCTGGCAGTGCTGTATCTGTTTTCCTTCACCCTTCTTCAGCCATGTACTAAATTAGGAGGAGAAGAAAAAGTGGAAGGAGTACAGGGAGGAAATATAACAGCCAAGCTATGAACTGTTTCCCCATCACAAACAGGTGATGGTGCTATTATAAAAGCTCAGTAAACAGGGTTTCTAGATAAAAATACAAAAATCTAAGAGGCACCGTGGAGCTACACTATGGCATTTGTCCTACAGATCTGATATATTCTGGCACCCACATTTTATGTTCTGCAAAGCTGCAATACCATGGAATGAGAAGATTTCCCTTGAAATAAGACAAAAACTGTAAAGTAGGTTACAGCTGATGGTACCCTTTGTATTGCCAATATGTAAATCTGCTATGGAACTCTCACTACATATTTAGACATGGTTATACGTAGATTGCTATTCTCAGTTAAATCTTAAGCAATTGATTTCAGCCAATGGTGGGCTGTCAGTACTTTACTTACTGCTCAATCTCACTAACCTGACATTTATGGTGTACTGATTGGCCTCTGTCAGTGGTGGTGGTTGTAAATTCACTTTGAAAAGCTTTGTGTTAACAGCCTTCAACCAGGCTCTGAGAAGGGTATGAGCAGGCAGGCTGACAATTGCTCGACCTTCTGCCCCTATTACAGTGAGTAAATCAGGCTTTGAGCTATTAAGCTGGAGCCTGAGGCCTACACAAAAAGGATTGACATGACTAAAGGTCAACCTCTGTCACACATGTGTAACAATTTGGATAATGGAATTCTGTAACTTATCGGGGGGATGGGAGGTGGCATTGGCTTAGAAGCAAAGCAAATATTGGACTATATTTCTATGTGTGCACACGTGTGTGTGTGTGTGTGTGTGTGTGTGTGTGTAAGTTGTTCTGCAAGAGCATATGCATTCAAATTCACCACGCAAGAAATATCTGCAGGCCATAAAATTCCACGATGTAAAAGTGGATAACAAATGAGCAAGAAAACTCTCTGAAATGTTTCCAGCATGGCAGGTTTTATATGGCATTTCAGGACAATAATCAGGTTTTTATCACCATATTGCATCAATATCATACTGACATCAGATGTGCACTCTATTTTAGGCATTAATACATCTTATTAAAGTGCCGCCTTTAGTCTTTCAGATGAAATCAAAAAAATTCAATGAGGTATTTGGGGGTGGGGGATAAGTCTATGCTTTTGAAGCCAGGTTTTATTCAGTATAAAGACTCATATTTATAAGCAATAATATTTTGCAGAACAACATTGTTTCAAGACTTTAAAAGAGATATGCCAAAAAGAGAATCGTATATAAATGAGAGGAGTCATGGGCTGCTGAAATACTGATTATAATTTTGGGATGACAGTTCACCTATACAGTGGTACCTTGGGTTACAGACGCTTCAGGTTACAGACTCCGCTAACCCAGAAATAGTACCTCGGGTTAAGAACTTTGCTTCAGGGTAAGAACAGAAATCGCACAATGGCAGCACAGTGGCAGCGGGAGGCCCCATTAGCTAAAGTGGTACCTCAGGTTAAGAACAGTTTCAGGTTAAGAACGGACCTCCAGAACGAATTAAGTTCTTAACCCGAGGTACCACTGTATGACATACAGAATTGTATATTAGCATTGCAGTACCCATATAAGTAAAACATGCTTGTTCGAAAAATGGGATTTCAATGAAGAAATAAATTATTTATTTTGGAAATAGATTTTAGGGGGACTCAATCTTGCTTCTGTTTACATGACTGATGCAAGATCACCCACTGGTTAGAATGAAAAATGAAAGAGATCCACAGTTGTATTATATATTTCAACTGTTAAAAGAATGCAATTAGATGTTTGATAGAGATGAAACTGAAGTAAAAATAAAGTGAATATAAATTAGTACTGTCTCTTTCAGATACAGAGGCAGTGCATTATCTCTGAAAATAACTTTACTTATTTCAAATAAAATACCTTATATTTTAAATCACATTAATATCCAATTAAAACACAAATATAAATTTATGTATCAATGCTTTCTTTTTCATTTAAATTCAACATTAAGCTTAATTAAATAGAATTCTCTTATACACACATTTTATCCAAACAAAGGTGGTCCATATGTTGCAGCAAACTGGACTGGACCCTGCACATGGAGTACTGAGCATATGGCTGATATAGTAAACTTTCTCAAAGCTGATCTCTGGTAACAGGAGTGGGGCCGGTCCATTCCTCTGCAATGAGTGACCATTGTTGGTACAGTTGACAGTGTCAAGCATCTTTTAAGTAACTGGGTGTGTGCAGATGTATGCACAAAGTGATGCGCTGTTCATGGATACATGTATATTTCTGGACTAGAACCAGAAATATGGTTAACTCAAACTGCATGCTAACAACAAACAAACATACACAAACAAGTGAAACAGGCAATCCTTTACAGGCTTACTTGGGAACTGCAAGTCCCATTCAACACATTGGGCTTGCAGTCTAGCTTTCCCTACACATATTGAACTGTTTACAAAGATTGAGCAGGACCTTCCCTCTCCCCTCTGCAGTCCCTTGTGCCCCTAAAAATCTGCTCCTTGGTGATACAGATCAATGAAAAATGATGTGGAATGTGGGAGACAGGACTGACAATGGAGGGTTGTTGGTAAAAATCACATCCTCCTTTACATGAACCAAGCAGCAACTTAGGATCCAAGCCAGTAAGAGTTACTTCTGAGTAAACATGCATAAAATTGCACTATTAATAAGATAGGGGTCATTTAGTAGCAGATAAGCAAGAGAACTACAATACTCATCGTAGCTAGTCAACAGAATTCCAACAATCCCTAAAATGGTTGTGGAGCAAACCGCGTTACAGAAATTTACTTCTACACTTACTTTCCTGCAGAGACGTTGAACGGGAAATGGTACTTTGGCTGAAATCCTATATGCATTTTCTTGGGAATAAACCCCACTGAATTCTGTGAGACTTACTTCTGAGTAAACAGTGTTAAGACTATAAAAGGTAAAGGTACCCCTGCCCGAACGGGCCAGTCTTGACAGACTCTGGGGTTTGTGCGCCCATCTCACTCAAGAGGCCGGGGGCCAGCGCTGTCCGGAGACACTTCCGGGTCACGTGGCCAGCGTGACAAAGCTGCATCTGGCGAGCCAGCGCAGCATACGGAACGCTGTTTACCTTCCCGCTGGTAAGCAGTACCTATTTATCTACTTGCACCCAGGGGTGCTTTCGAACTGCTAGGTTGGCAGGCGCTGGGACCGAGCAGCGGGAGCGCACCCCGCCGCGGGGATTCGAACCGCCGGCCTTTCGATCGGCAAGCCCTAGGCGCTGAGGCTTTTACCCACAGTGCCACCCAGATTAGACCAAATTTGCATCCCAACTGTAACTAATTTCCCAACAAGTTAGAGAACAGAAATGTTTCTAGCAGAATCAGTTTTACAATCTACATAAAAGTCCAAAATACTCAGACTTTTTTTTAAAAATGTAATAAAAGAGGAGTCTCGTGTAAGACTATATTTTCCCACTATATTAGGCATAAAGTATAGCTCTTTTACTCTCCATATTGAGAACTGTAATGATAACATTACTAAGGTTTATTTTCAGGGCAAAATTATTTGAATTTCATGAACATGACATATTTGAAACAGAGCTGACAAGCAGTCTAGAATTTTAGATGATGGATTGCTGAGAAACATAATTTTCATCTTAATAAAGCTATGGTTTGCACATAATTTTATCCCCTTGTGCTTTTCCTGCATCAAAAACCTAGACTTAAATGTAGCTTAGGGAATCCTGAGGCAAATCTATCAGTACAACTGGAACTTGCTCCTTACTAGGGAAAAAAGGTAAAGATTGTAGCTCTTTTTTGTATCCATGAGAAATGTGCCCTCAAATTTCCCATAAGCAGAGTCAAAATGTCTCGTGTAAATGGACCCTTGGCCATTTTAATTACAGTACAGTCAAATGTGTAGGCTCCCCAGGATTTAAATGTCTTTTTATGACCCCTGCCTCAGCTGATCTTATTTCTATTGTATTCAACTGCTTTCACTCATTAAGTGAGCGATGCACCCTAATCAAAATAAGGCACCTTCTCTTAATGTATAGAATGTGGATGAAGAAGCTGCTCAGCCAAGAAGCTCACTGGGTGACCCTGGGCCCGTCATAAGTCTTTCAGCCTGACCTACCACGCAGGGTTGTTGTGAGGATAAAATGGGGAGAAAGAGAAAGGTAGGATATTAATGTAATACATAAAAAATAAAATATGTATATATTTTAAGTGTAGTGGAGATAATGAGAACACAAATTTGTGTTCATGCTACTACTGATACAGTGGTGCCCCGCAAAACGAATGCCTCGCAAGACGAAAAACCCGCTAGACGAAAGGGTTTCCGTCTTTCGATGCGCTTCGCAAGATGAATTTCCCTATGGGCTTGCTTCGCAAGACGAAAACGTCTTGCGAGTCTTGCGATTTTTTTCGCTTCCCCCCCTTTTTCTAAGCCGCTAAGCCGCTAATAGCCTTTTAGCCGCTAAGCCTCTAAGCCTTTAATAGCCGCTAAACCGCTAATAGCGCTAATCCGCTAATAGGGTTGCTTCGCAAGACGAAAAAACCGCTAGACGAAGAGACTCGCGGAACGGATTATGTTCGCCTTGCGAGGCACCACTGTATGCTTAAAATGTTCTCTGTGTCTCTTCCCCCCCCCCCAATAGTTGTTGGATAGGACTACAAGGGTCCGCCTTTAATAGTATTTAAGTTCCTTTGAAATTGAAAAGGTTTGTTAGTTGTGAAAACTAGCTTCACGGATTTCATCAGGGATTAAGCACAACTAATTGTCTCAGGAATAATGAGAGCTCCCTCTGAATCTTAGATTCCAAGTGCCAGGTTAAGATCTTAAACACAATTCCATTGATTTAATTTCCATTTGGTTGGACCCAGAGGCAGACAAGCGGAACTCTACTCACACAGCAGAGCTTTCCTGGCTGCCCCACCCACCTCCTGAGTTAAGGGACCCTTTGGGATTACATTTAAAGAGACGCATGGGAATGAAGTGCAACTAGGAAACTGGAATAATTCAGTGAAGCTGCCTTACACAAACGGAGGTGTACTTTCACGTAAGTCAACCCATCTGTGGAACCAAGCTATAAAATCTGAGACAGCCATGTAAAGGCATCTTTACTTTTTTTAGGTGACAAAACATACTATATAATCTTTTTAAAGAACATATCGGAAAATAAACTCTTCCAGCATTCCAAATTATTGCTGCTGTTGTTATAATTACTAAAACTACTACAACAAGTTTCCTGGGAGCTGTACAAAGACTAAATATAACGTAGATCTTGACTGCAAACTTGCAATCTAATAAAGTGCCACACACTACAAAAGATTCTTAAATATCTCACAGAAAGGGAAAGCGTTAACGCATTTCTGGTGCACAAAGACTTAGGTGAACAATTTATGACCATAAAAATTAAGAGTCAATAGAATCTTATGCTTCCATAGATCTGTCAATGGAACTTCAGCAAACGTTTTCATCTCTGTGCTCTAAACAGTTACAATTCCCTACCTCAATGTTGGGGGGGGGGGGCAAATTGCCATCCACAGCTTTCCAGACCTTTATTTTACTAAAACCTTAAAGTCTGAAAAACTTCAATAACAAGAACATTCAAGCCTTTAAAATGTCTGCATTATATTCCAATGGAATTTAAAGTGTGGCCTCTATGCATTCCTTAAGTCTAGTCTTATTACAATTTGATGTTAAACAGAAAGTGGAAACCTTACGCAACTAGATTAATTTTTCTCCTGGGAATAAAGACACATTAATAACTGAGATAATCTTTTCATATATGTTGGAAGTGAGTGCAGTTTCACTTCTTTATTAGAAAACACATTAAGAGAAAATTATCTCATTCTCATCAATAAGCCCCAATTTCTTTTTTAAAAGGGTTGCTTTCTTTGCAACAAGGTTAGGAAAGAATTGTTTTCATTAACTCGGAATGAACAAACTCTAGAAATATTATTGAATTCGGATGGAATCAATTTATGTCTTAGAAAGAACAGTGTTTACTTGCTAAACCCAGCAATATTTTTTAGCTTTAAATAAATCAGTGTTTATTGTATTTTCATAACACACAAGCAAATTCTGCATTGGTTAAAAAAATGGCCAAAAGGAAAAATTAAAGGAGTCACAAGTAAAATGATTCATATTTTTGGCTTTCAAAAGAGATGATCTTTTCTGTAAGCTATAAAAAGGACTTGGCTGATTGATAAAGAACTGTATAATTTCCCAATGAACACCCATAGGTGTCAGGCCATGTCGTGAGGTAATGGAATGGTGTTTAATTTACTTCAAACTGCTGTACATTGAACTGTATGGATTACATACAAAGCAAACACTGAATGTGTGGCAGGAGCTCTAACACAGGCATGCCAAAAAATATGTCCAAAGTGTCCAACTATACATCAAATGCAATAATCCAGATGTTTGCCAAAGCAAAGCAAATAAAAGAGCACCACATCTGGACTGGTGTTTAATTGTCTTTGAAATGGTCCTTCAATGTTTTTTATTCATGCTGGAAACTACTATGGGACCATTCAGAATCAGGATTTTCAGAGTGCATGAACAGCACTATGATTAGGAAGCTGGATGCACATTTAGTGCGCCAATTATGTTGAACATCCTCATTCTGAGAATCTTAACGGATTTCGCTACAGAGCGGTTTGTATAGCATAAATACAGCGGGGCTGCCGTTTTCTCCCCTCTGGTCTCTTCTACATGTACTGTATTGCAACAATGACCCTCATTTTTAAAATATAGCCTTTGATCTATTCTGTCCCTTCATATGCTCTAGTATTTCACTCCTACCATTTGCCTCCAAACCACTGCCACAAACTCTGACTGCTTCCCCTGTATTTTCTCAAAAACCTCTTTAGACCCACTACAAGCTGGCTTCCATCATCTGCACTGCACTGAAACTATATTCATCCTGCTTGACTACCTTCCACCACTTTTGAATTCTTCTATCCTGGTTAACTTACTTATCAAACCTTTATTAGGCATTGTGCAAATAAAACCATAAAAGAGGAAATAACATATAAAAGCCTTGAAATATATATAAAAGGCAGCAGTTGGCTACATACATATATATATATATACACATATAAAATCAGTGGTTTTCGTTGTTAACCTGCTCCTTGGAGGACTGCTACCAAAAACTCGGCTACCCCCGCCGTTACCCTTTGGTCGACGTCGGATAGGCAGAATCCCACACATTCACCTTGCTGGGGTTCCAGACCACCCAAAAGAGGGGACAGCACGCGTTGACGCCAGGAGGAGGAGCCGAACCTATGGAGGTGGGAGGTGCAAGGGCTCAGTCAGCAACCAGAGCCCTAGCACCAGCAGCAGTGAAAGCGAAGCCTCCTAGAGGGAACAGGAAGTGTTACGTCTGTGAGGAGCCAGGGCATATGGCGAAAGAGTGTCCCCACGTCAGACTATCCTGGTTAACTCCCTTTATACCTTGGTGTCCACGATTCTGTTCTCATCGACTGCTTTTCCAACATCACTCATTCAGTATTTCAACCCAGGGCACCTTTTTCCTCTGCTCTCCTCTTCTCTGTTGTGGGGCTTAAGGGGCCTATTCTTGGCTCTTTGCTATTCTCTCTACACACAAAAATCTTTTGCTTTATGCTGATGGTATCTAGTTCCATTTCTCTGACTGAGAACATTCTCTTTCCATCCAATACATCAACTGCCTGCCTAATATTTCTTGCATTGGCATCTCAAACTTATTACATTTAAGAACAAACTTTTCATTTTTCTTCCCAATTCTTCCTCTCCTCCCTTCATTGGCCGTCTTCAAAATCCATCTTGTAAATCAGGTACAAAGCTTTGACTTTATCTTCGATTGTCTCCTCTTTTTTGCTACGTACTGTCCATTTTGAAGTAATGTGATTCTTTCTATACCACATTGTGAAAATACAGCTGTTCCTCTTATACCGCCCCCTTGGTAAACTGCCTAGCCTTTAGTACTGCAATTGTCTCTCTAATTTTGTTGTCACACCTCAGCCTTCTCTGTTTTACAAATTCAGCTCTTTTAATTCAGATCACGAGGCTCTCCTCATTTAATCGCTACAATGGCTTCCTATTTGCTTCCCTATTTGCTTCTGTACTTAGCACTTCATAGGATGTGACATGTGTGAAGACAACTATAATCAGGAGTGTTCCCTGTGCATGGGTCTTTTCCCCTACACCAGTGGTTCCCAACCTTTTTTTGGCCATGCTCCACCTAAGCATCTCTAAAATCCTGATCCACCCCTCCCCCCGTGATATATAATTCTTATTATTCAAAAAGTGAACTTCTATTCATGTGGAGGAAGCCTAAAAGGCTTAACTGTTAATAACTCATTCCTGAATTGCCCCCTTAAAAATTAAATTGCCCCCCTGTGTGGGGGGGTGCCTCACGTTGGGAACCATGGCCCTACACTTTCTGTCACTCAATGAGCAGCTGAGATAACTGAGTAGCTTTCAGATCAGCTACAGCAGAAGTAGGGAACTCGGTTTAGATGGATCACCAGATCCTTCCCCACTCCTTGTGGGTCAACTTAACAGGTGGGCAGATCACTGACCTGTCAATCAACAGATGGGATAATAACATCAAGTGTTTGACACCAGTGAAAGTTCATAGGCAGTGGCTGTAACAGCCGATCAGCTGATCAATGATTACAGCAACTTTCTTTGAAGACATGCTTTCTGCACCAGTCAACTGATTAGGGTGCTAGGTGTGTGCTTTCCAAGAGGCTCTTTAAACCACGGTTCTCCATTTCAAAAGTAATGGGGGATCTGTGGTTTTATGTTGGTTTACTAATCAGGAAAAAAACATGGTTTAAGATCCTGTGCTGCTTAATAAACCAACATTAATACACAGTTATCTGTTTGGAATGAAGCAGGAAACTGTGGTTTTTAAAGCCCAGGAATCCACACCATAATCAGCATATTAGAGAGGTGGGGAAGAAAGAGTTGGCCTGATTCGCAGCTTTATAGTTTACAAAGCTAGAAATGTTACATTTTAAAAAGGCCCTGTAAAACCCTTTGTTATTTAAAACAGGCTTATAAACTAAGCTGACTTTTCTTTCATGGAACAATAGAGGATTAGTACCTGCTTTGGCAGCTAATACAGAAGCTAATAGAAAAATTGCTCTCTTTTTTCACTTTTTGAATTAGCTGCAGATGGTTCACACTATGTCAGAAGAGAAAGTAAAAAGCAGCCCAATAACAAAATAATTTGCAAAACTCTACAAAAATTATGACTTTTAGGATTTAAGGGATTGTTATCCCTATAATCATGTTTGGAGTCCTACTAATTTCAGCTAAACTTCCAGTTGTTTTGAAGAACTAAAAACAATATTGTACATCTTTCTTAACTTCTGTAAGAATCTGTTTTGTTAAAAATATATATACTGGAAGTTGCAGCTTCTTGCAACTAATGACATATCCAAACAGAAAAGATGTGAGGAACATTTATATGCCTGCATTGCTATATATACAGTATACATTTTCAAATCTATAGCAGGAGCTTTTGATAGTGAAAAAAAGCTCTTTTGAAAATCTCACGAAACAACTATTGAATGCATTATCAGACATTAAAAACCAAAATGCTTTGAACTGTGACTTACTTCCCAGAGGTGTTGGGTGTTCCTTGTGGCTCCGGCTTGCACCTTTTCTGGCAGAAGGAGAACTCCCTGGAAAGGCCCGATCCAGGTGCCCTGCTGAATCCTTTGAGCAGCACAGATGCCATAGGCCAAACCAGGCACAGTGCTGGTGCACAGACACACTTCCCGGGGCAGATCCCGAAGCCACTCAGGAATCTCAGGTGGAGGGGCGGCGGCAGCAGCACTACTAGTGCCCACCAGACGGCGTAAAGAGTGCAAAGGGCCATGCATGGGGCACTCTCCATTACGATTATCTGCACACATGTCACATCCTACAGAGCAAAGACAAAAACAAAAAGGAATTAGCTTGTCACAGCTAGGCTACTGTCATCAGATCTCATGGATTAATCATGTGGATTATAATTTTGGGATGACAGTTCACCTATACAGTGGTACCTCGGGTTACAGACACTTCAGGTTACAGATGCTTCAGGTTACAGACTCTGCTTCAGGATGAGAACAGAAATCGTGCTCCGGCGGCACAGCGGCATCAGGAGGCCCCATTAGCTAAAGTGGTGCTTCAGGTTAAGAACAGTTTCAACTTAAGAACAGACCTCCAGAATGAATTAAGTACTTAACCCAAGGTACCACTGTATTTTACTATCTGCTTCTGTTTTCATTATTTGTTTGCTTCTTATGTATTTTAAGTAAGATCCCATATTTTTCCATCTATAAGACGCTTCCATGTATAAGATGCCCCCTATTTGGGGGGGACTCCAATTTAAGAAAATGGGGGGAGGGAGATCTATCTGCGTATAAGACGCCCCCAAATTTTGGACATTATTTTTTAGGGGGGGAAACCTAGTCTTATACATGGGAAAATACGGTACTTTGGGCACAGTCTTCTGTAGTAAAAGTAGTGCACAAAGTAAACCGATGATGACTAATTGAAATTATCATGAAAATAGGATGTGTAGTGACTGTGGTAGGGTACAGAAATACAAATCTCCAAGTTTTAGCTAGCCATGATTTCACTTAAGGCTTTTAGTCAAATATTTTGTACACGATTATTTCTGAAGAAATGTTTACTCGTTTCCACAGTAAAATGTAAATGCATGTTATGTTTATGCCAACTTTATGAATGGCAAGCTATTCATGAAACTACACCTTTGCCCGTTCTTATTTCAGGGTGGGAGTCTACTAAGCTGTGTGCATGGAATGAGACCTGCTCGTGCAATGGGAGTTTCTTCCTTCACTCCCTAAACCTGCCCTGGAGGACTCAGGGAACCCCTATAACAGGTTTCGGGGGCACACATGGGGAGGAGAGTGAGGAACAAGTCTTGTAGTACAAGCAGATCTCATTCCCCATGTGCATGCCCCATTTATAGTGCCATTGTCAGCCCCTTCAATTTCAGTTCAGTATTATAAGAATTTCTAATCTTTACTGACACCAGAAAATGTTATGTACATACAGTAACTAATGCATAGCATCCTTACAATACATTAAAATTTTACTATTTTTTCCCCTTATATGAATAAAAAGGACTTCAGAAGTTTTCATTTTATTCTGTTTCATGTTAATGGTTTCCATATTCTTTACATGAAGGTTCTGGACTTTCAAGAGAACAGTTCATGCTCAGAAATATGTTTTGCAACTAAAATAAAAATGAATCCCTTTGAATCAATTACAGTTCCTGGCACATTTTATACATTGTAACACAATTAAAGGTTTCAGACAACTCTTTTCCAGAAATATTTTCAAAAAGTAGTACTTGTTCTACATTATTTACACAGCAATTACCGTATTTTTCGCTCTATAACACGCACTCGACCATAACACGCATGTAGTTTTTAGAGGAGGAAAATCTGTAGGCATTCCACCCGTAGGCATTCCCTCCATAACACGCACAGACATTTCCCCTTACTTTTTAGGAGGAAAAAAGTGAGTGTTATGGTGCAAAAAATACGGTACTTTCCCCCTGATAATTCTGCATCATACACATCCAGCAGCTAAAAATAAAACAAAAATATTCACCAGTTGGTTAGGGATTTGGTGGTCTAAACCACAAATCTGGAATAAGTAAGCAGCCTAAAACCACAGTTATAAACCCAGCAGGACTGTCACGGCCTTCTTGCCTCCTATGTTAGATAAACTTCAGTACAGTATACTGTGTAAGAATCTTTCAGAGAAGTACAAAAAGTTTCTACCTATTCAATGTGATTATGAGTCACATAACTAAAATGCAGCCTCTTATTTCTGCAGTTGATAACTTACACACGTATATTATGGCACCTAGGTGCAATTTATCACAGCTCAAGTTAATTTATCACTGTTCAAAGGCTCATAATTAATTACCGTATATACTCGAGTATAAGCTGACCTTTTCAGCACATTTTTTATGCTGAAAAAGCCCCCTTGGCTGATACTTGAGTGAGGGTCCCACTTACTGTTTGCTGCCACAGCTCATGCCACCGCTGCTCTGCAAGCGCGGCTCCTGTGCCTGCCCTTGCGAGCGGCAGAGGCTGTTGTTGGCGGAGGAGGAGGAGGAACGAGCAGCCCGAAAGCAGCCTTTCAGGCTGCTCCTTTCTCCGCCGCCACCTTGTCACTGTCAGCATTTCCCACCCTAGGCTTATTCTCGAGTCAATAGGTTTTCCCAGTTTTTTGTGGTAAAATTAGGTGCCTCAGCTTATATTCGGGTTGGCTCATTCTCGAGTATATACGGTACATGGTTTTTTTACAACCATCTAGATGAACAGTAAATCAGAATATATATATTAAAATATAATTAATTTGAAGATTCCTTTAAATATGCAAGGCTGTAAGGAATACAGCATTAAGCAGCAAAGTAAAACAGTTATCCTCCAGCTGTTAAGCACCTTTGCCAAAAAACTGATTGAAGTGCACTGCAGCATATAAAATGGGATATTTGACTTTTTCTTTCAACAGCCGATCTCTATACATATTACTTTTTTAAGGTCGTAGGTTTCAACAGCAGTTTGCCATAAAACACTGGATGGTAGTGTTTGAGAAACGTGAACCCAAAGCTGGGACAGCTCAGCTAGTACAGCATAAGACTCTTAATCTCAGGGTTGTGGGTTTGAGCCCCACGTTGGGCAAAGCATTCCTGCATTGCAAGGGATACACTAGATCACCCTTGTGTTCCCTTCCAACTCTACAATTCTATGATTCTTGGGCACAAACAACTAGTTACCTTCCAATTCTAAGATTCTATGACATGGTTATTTAGATTCAAGAAAATCACTTGGTACTCTATTAGGTCTACTTGGAGTGGTACATACTTTCAAGTGAGTATGTTAGGGATTCCAGCTAAAAGCCAGGTTCAGGTGTAATATTGCTGATGCAACAAACTATGGTCAGTTGAAGATGGAATACTCATTCCTCAGGAATGAGCTCAAGTGTTCCCTCCTTTCCTCCTTCCTTTTCACGTCCAGCTGAGGAGACTTTCTGGTTTGCGAAACTATCATTTCCCCAAGGCATCCAAACTGACAAACTCTAGTTTAAGCACTGCCTGCAACTAAAACTGTTCTGCAATCTTGGACTGCAGGCAGCACTTAAACACAATTCCTGGTCAAGACACCCTGAGCGAACTGTGATTTAACAAATCATGAAGTCACTTCTGCAGCCAGGTGTATGAAAGTGGAAGATAAAAAGAGCGTTCAGACTCATTGCTTTCCGCCCACTCTAACAAACTATAATCTGTTGGACTAGAAACATTATGTATGAACCAACCCACAAAGATACAGGACATTTGGCTGTGGTCAAAAGGATTATAAATCCTATATACAATCCTATCCCATCCTCAGATGAAATACTTGAAATCACTTTAATTCTGTTGGCTTCAATGCAATTTAAGCTTACTTAAATCCTTTTATTTGTACCCAGAAATTATTTTGGATCAGGATGATAATTCCTGTTAATACAGGCAGATATATTCCCTAGTGCTGTAGAAAACTACAGAAGCTAATGCTGATAAAAGTGGCATTAAGGCTCCATGCATTTCTTTAATGTTTTGTGAAGAAGAGATAGGCTGTTGTCTACACTTTCTTCCTATTTCCCTCATAACCTTTTCCTTTCATTTCATAGAGTAGATATGGTTTTACAGGTGTAAAACTAATATTTCTCACTACTGAATATCCGCGTACACATTCAAACTATGGACCATTACTTTTATTTTGGAAGCATATTATATAGGATGTGGTTTGGAAAATATCATATAAACACTACATATATGCATTGCTTTTGTTAAACCCTGTTTAAGGTATGACACAAATATACTGTATTTGAAAAAGCACGCAGACATGGAAATGTTCCAAGCAGTGCCAGTCCCAGGCTATTTTGCACCCTAGGCAAGGCTTACACCACCAAAAAAATATTGCTAACTTCAATTTTCAAAAACTGATGCCATGTAGAAATGAGAACATTATTCAAAATATAAATTTCTGATATTTTATTTTTATATTTTGAATAATTTTATCATTTTTACAAGCCATGTGTTTCTGAAAATTGAAGTTAGCCTTTTTTATTATATAACAAAACATAATCTGTATAAAACTGTGCCCGCAAGGTTATACTGTGCTCCTCTGAGGTCTGTACTCTACGCAGCTGCCTAGTTGGCCTAATGATAGCACCCGCCCTAGTTCCAAGGACAATTGTTTGCTAGTGGTATCATTACTACATGCCTGACCACAATCCTGAAATCAATTAAACCAGGATCCTTGAACCCTGGTTTAGTTCCATTACCTTCTATAAACTATACCACTTGGTTACGTCAATCCTTACACCTCTGAAAGCAATACAATTTGCTTTTGAGTAAGTATGTGTAAGACAGAGGAGCACATGCAAAAAATTAAGTGTTTTGTGGACTGCACTGTAATTGAACTGTGAGATGAGAAAGATGCAGCCTAGAGTGGACACCATCCTAGATAGGAAAATAGCTCAACAACATGTTTCTCACTACAAAGGGGTGGCAATTCAAGGAAGCCTACTCCATGGGGGGGGGGGGAATGCAATTTTACAGTATTTGTTTGAAAGCATTTATGAACCACTGAATATTTTTAAAAATCTCTAATCACTGTACAACATAAGAGCAATAAACAATATCATTAAAACAAAAATATAACATAAAACCAGTAAAAGAACATAAAAGAACCAGTAAAAGCACATAAACAGAGTTTCAGGGAATTCAAACAAATAACAACAGAGCCTGGTTTCATGGGTCAGGGAAAGCTTGGCACTATCATTTGATTTATACTAATCTTCTTTAAGCAAAATCAATAATAAACCCAATTGATTGTTCCTTATAAAGAATGAACTCATGCTGGCTAGCCCCAAAACTAAACTTGCAACCATTCTCTCTCCCCCCCCCCACCCCTTTAACCTTTCATTATAGCCTCTTTAAGATTTCTTTTACTGTATGAATCTGGGTTGGGGTGGGGGGAATCTTGTTGGAAAGTCTTAAGATTTAGGAAACGACTGATCAAGATTTCAGTTACTTTTCAGACCAGACCCTTGATTCTGGAATAATTTGTTCCCTGCTGACAATCTTTTAGATGTGTAACCTCCTCCCAGCTTCCTGATTATTAATGGCTCTCTTGGAGACACCATGTCTACTGAACAGCTTCAATTAAATGAAGCCAAAGCATCTTTTTTACTCCAGCAGGCAGCTTTAAGCTCAAACTTCTGCACTCTGCCACTAGATATGTAACATCATTCACTTTTACACATACATGAGGGTTTTAGAACCTCTGATAAAACATAAAAATATGAGATAGGCATACATGCTGGAATCAATAGCTTTTTTGGGGGGGGGACTCTTTGCTCCTTTTCTGTACAAGAAATAAAACTGAGTACTGTACTACAAAAAAAAATTGGGGGGAGGTGGAGACTACATAAATGTCAATTGTTTCCCAGCTCTAAGAGTAGATTCCACCTGTGGAAACTATGCTAATAGACAAATAAACAAGTGATCTGCTTGACTTATGTAAAGAATGTGCTTGCTTTATGCATTTTCCTTATTTATACTGAAACTTCATATCCAGAAAGACTGACAACAGTTTCTGTAGCCAGAATTGCTAACATATATAGTCATAAAATTATTATAAATGTCTTGGCTATTTACTCTGAACACTATCTAAGCTACAAGCATTATTCATGATGTAATATAAACCCAACTTTACAATTTGCTGAATTCTACTATATTCCAAAAGGCATTCCAAGATTATCTGAGTACGTAATTATCTTCTGAATATATGTTTGCCTTGATTTCAGAGTAGGTCTGTAAAACTGAATTTTACAGTATTTTTATTGTGTCCCCAGTATTTATAATACTGTTTAAACGCTGACCACAATGTTCCATTTTTTAAAAAAGCTTACCATTCAAATCCTAAACTCATTATTTGGAAGTAACTGAAATAGTTCTGCTCAAGTATTTAGGAGTCAAGCATACCTCTAAATGAGTTTATACATAAATTTCATTCAGATTAATTGAAAACTAAATGTAAGGTGGCCCAGTCCCACTCAGTGTAAAGTAGCAGCTCTTATTGCCTTCAGTAGAATTTGCATCCTACAATTCATAACATGGATACAAATTGTATTAATTTTAGTTAACACTACTTCTAAGCAGTGTGCACTTTGAAACTACACAGATGTAGATCTAAATCTAATGCACACAGTGTATAAGTCTGTTCCACTGAAATCAGTCTGGTTACCTGATGTACTGTATAAAGGCTGCTTTTCGCAATGTGAATATTTGTTTCAAAATAATAATAAAAACATTTGGTAAAGTGGAAATGGTGCAATTAGCCTTTTGGCTACAGCTATACAGATCAGAAAGATGTGCAATTTATCTGCTCCCTGGTCCATTTACAAGAAACTGGAATTTACACATGTTATACACTGCTCAGGACAGATATTAGTATTTCCCTCTTTAAAAAAAAAAGCGAGAAATAGAAATGGGGGAACCTACATTTCAAAGCAAACAAAGTGATACAAAGGAAGTGATCAGCAATCTATCTATGTTTGTATGAATAATCATTTATAAAGAGAAAACTGCAACATAGGCCACATTTCTGATTTACTGCATTTATCAAGAGAATATTCTAATACTGTAGTCCGAACTTGCTGTTAGATGTAGAGAAATCCAAGAATCTTGAAACCAGAAGATTTTAGTTGAGGTTCCTTATGGTGCATGTGAAACTACTACTGTGACTTTGACATAAGTAACAGAACAAGTCTGATATTTTCAGAAGATCTGTCATGAAGGGCAACAAGGAGACATGAGGAACTGCTTCTTCCCTACATCTTTGACCACAGAATTAACTCTTGAAACTAGAAGGAGCTGTTCTGTTTACTTCAGTAGGCTTTTTGAACAGGCTCCTAATCAGCAAGAGGAAACCGTAGAAGATTGTCACAATATATTGGATAGACAATAAAATAGTGGCAACTTTTATTTCAGGGAAAATTTATTCTGTAAATTAAGAAATAAATTGCAGTAAAAGCATTTGAATGGGGTTCATGGTGCATTTTAAGGCTGTGCTCCTACACACACACTTTCCTAGGGATAAGTTCCCATTAAACTGAATGAGACTCACTTTTGAGTAGACATGTACAGAATTGGACTGCAAAAGTCTCATGCAAGAATTTACACTTACAGCACAGTTCTATTCATATCTACTCAAAAGTAAGTCCCACTGAGGTCAATGGAGCTTACTCCCAAGTAAGTGTGTATAGAATGGCAGGCTTGATTAAAGCCATGAGCCACTATACATTTAATTCAAGAGTAATTTTGTTGGTGTGAATTGGCATTACTGACATAAACAAATGGGGATTTTGACTGAAGATCACTTGGTGGTGGTGCGGAGTATCCAAAAATGTTTAAAAGGAATTCACATTATTCTTCCTTAAATCCCCACATTGTGTCAATAGAATGAAAAAGAGAGAAAAAATTATCATTTCCTGGGGGAACTGTTAACAAAGGTTTCTTACATGATCCTCTTAGGAAGAATCAGTTGTAAACAAAAAAACCCCAAATACATTAGGGTTGTCAGTGAATTAGAGGTTTGTAGTCGATTAACTGTCGTGTTTTTTTACCAATTAATCAATTAATTAACTGGATGCAGTAAACCTTACACTTCCTCAACAGAGATCATAGCAGTTGATGACAATAACATTTTTTCTTGATACGCACAATGATTCCGAGCATGATTACTCAGAAGTAAATCCCATGGAGTTCAGCAGGCTTTACTTCTAAGAAAGTGTGCTTAGGACTGCTGCAATTCACCAAACCCAAGTCTCACTGAACTCAGTGGAAGTTACTTCTGAGTAAACATACAAACTTTTGTGCTACATATAACATACTTTACTGCTTGGAAAAGCAGCTTAACAACTATGCCAGAATAAAAAGCAATAGGTGGATTGGACCCCACATGATATGAGTCAGACCCATTGGTCCATCTAGCTCAGTGCTGTTTGCAACAACTGCCAGTAGATCTCCAGGGTTTCAGGCAGGGTTCTCTTCCAGCCTTACCTAGAGATACTGGGAATTGAATTTGAGACCCTCTGCACGCAAGGCAGATGCTCTCCACTGAGCTTCCCATCTGCAAGTTTTTACAATAAGAATATATATATATATAACGCCATCAACGCTGTAGAAGTCATTATTGCTGGCCATTCCTTTTCTAAAATAAAGAAGCAACAACACTAGAAAGAAGTCACTGAATTGGCTACTAATAAAATATGTTAACTTCTCTTATCCATTAATAGTTTAATCCCTTCCGTCTTAAAATGTGCACAGTTATCTCTACTGTCCCAATTTTACAAACAAGGAATGCCTTGTGTTAACTGTTATTTAACTGTTCGAACATACCTGCACAAATAAATAGCAGTATAATAGTCTCAAATCCAACAGTTAATTTTCAACAGTGCATAAACACCACCATCATACAATAAAAATAAAAACACCTCATGAAAATACAGGGGCAGACTTTGGTCTTAATTTTCAGCAGCTCCCTGTGCAAGGCCAAAATTAGGCGCCCTCCCCTCCGACCTCTCGCCTTCTGTTCTGCATGTGCACTACATCATAGTTGTGATGTCCTGCAGTCACCCCTCAGTTCAGTGTGGGGAAACCAGCGCCCAATCTGCCTTTGGAAAATACTTGTGATACTGCTATGCAATGAGCCGACCACTAACTAAATCTTAAAGAGTTTGGCACCTAAGGTTGCATCATACTAGTCAGCTAATCTATGGCAACATACACAATCAAGCATTTTCACATACTACACAAAAATTTCAAAAAAAGGCATTTAGTTTCTTTCATACTATGTGTGCCATGTTTGAATGTCGCCAGTGTAAGAAAGCAAGCAAAATCAAACACACATTTTTACTCAGTGTGTATTTTATATTTACCGTACTTTTCTGTGTATAAGACATGGGTTTTTTTTTACTTTAAAATAAGGTTTAAAATCTGGAGGCGTCTTATACACAGATAGAGCATATGCCCATTTTTTTTAATTTGGGGTCATAAAAAGTAAGGGGCGTCTTATACATGGGAGTGTCTTATACACGGGAAAATACGGTATATTACATATTGATTTAAACAAATACAATTTAGTCCCTTCTACGAAGTTTAAGTGAATTTTATGGGGAAATATCTACCTTTTTAATAGACACTGGCACACTTAATATAACTGCTCAACACCAAAGGGTTGGTTGAAATCTATATATTTACTTCATTTCTAACTCACACAAACCTTGAGCAAAAGATGGTCAAACTTTTTCATCATAAAAAAGCCAGGAGTTCTTAAAACTACATAAAAAATGAAGCTAAAACTAAGTGAGATATACAAATAATACAATTATCACATCTTGGGGCACGAACATTCCTATTTTTAATAAAACTGGGTACACAATGTTTTGGAAACATTCAGGGTCAGACGTCTGAGGCAAGAGGGCTTCTGAAACAAAATGAAACCTTCAATCATGCCTCCCCAAACAACCTTGCTATTTTTATATAAGGCATCAATAGGATCAGATAATCAGCCATTCCTCCTTTAGTTTTCACAAGTATGCATTTTTGTAAGACAAAACTGCATGGGAACTGTGTTACACAAGAAGTGTCTGTTCCTGACATAGCCATAGAGCAGGAATAGGCAAACTCGGCCCTCCAGATGTTTTGGGATGACAATTCCTATCATCCCTAACCACTGGTCCTGTTAGCTAGGGATGGTGGGAGTTGTAGTCCCAAAACATCTGGAGGGCCAAGTTTGCCTATGTCTGCTATAGAGTAAGGATGGAGAACCTCCCCCCAGATAGTACTGGATTTCTACTCCAATCATCCCTCACCATTGGCCATCCTGGCTGGGCTGCTGCAAGTTGGAGATCAACAGTATCTGGAGGGCCCATAGTTTCTCCATGCCAGATTTAGACCTTCTCACTTGAGCTGTTTCTTTCTTGGTGACCTGTCTTCCTACAGTTTTTCAGCTGATCTGCCCCTGTGTCTGTTCTTTCTTTTTTTAAACAAGCTAACAAAAAAACCAAGATATGAAATGCAACCACACGTTTCAAGTATCCTCTAGCTCTGCCCAAACTGGGCAATCTGATTTTCACTAGCTGAACTTTAACACGATACTAAACATAAATACAATACTAAAAGGTGAAAGCAAAGAAGTGAAAGCCATAAAAAAATGAAAACAACTAAAGTGTTCCAGTTTCCTCTTGATATTGTGTCATGTTATGTTGCTCAAAAGAAAGTTGAATATGTCTTTTAAAAGTAAGAAATGCATAGGCAGCCTTAGGTCTAGGATACTGTAAATCTCTGACCTACGGCCACTAATGTATTCTTTTGTGCATTTTCCCCTTGCTGATAGCATGCATATTCCTTTAGCCTGGATAATTTTGTTAAATTGTGTTGATGAAGAAGTTGCCATTCACTAGTCACAGAAAGCAAATACCTAGCACTTCACATTCATGAAACGTACAACTTGTTAATTGAGAATATGTTCTGACTTGTTTGCAGGGCAGTTTACTGATGTTGCAATCAAAAAGTGTTACTCCAGTGCATTTTCTTGTCATAGAATTGTAGAGTTGGAAGGGATCCTGAGCATCATCTAGTCTGACCCCCTGCAATGCAGGAATATGCAGCTGTCCCATACGGGGATCGAACCTGTAACCTTGGCGTCAATTTCTTTATTCTTAAAGTCTGATTTTTTGGGGAAGCAGGTTTGTTGCCAAGACTATAACCATCAACTATAACTTCACAACCTGAATGTGGCTGAACCCCACCCAAAAATAGCAGCCAAAGAGTGTCATGAGTTCATTTATTTTTTATGAATTGTACTCAGCGCTCCCCAACTTCAAACACATACTCCTGATTGTAGGTACAACGCCTCTGAACAGCCAAGTTGACAATAATTTGCCACAAACTGTCCAATTCTTAAACCAAACAACTTCCCCCTCTCCCAAAGTCCTGCCCTATATAAGAGGTATACTTTGAGGCTAGCCTGCCTTTTGATTTATTAATAAATAACATAGTTTTCTGTACTAGCTGTGTTAACTCAAAATTATCTCCAGAAAAGTGTCTTGTAGTCAAAAACGGCAAGATAATTGTAGGGATTTAATTTGCAATTCATACCTCTAGGGTATTTTTCACTTGCTAATATTTGGCTGAAAAACCATGACTCCAAAAATCACAATGAATCACTTGTAAATGAAAAAATAATAATAACAAGCCTTCAAGGAAGCTTCTTTTTTAAATTATTATTTCTCAAACAGGAGTCCCCACCCCGAATATCATTATCACCAACCAACTTCTGAAACTGAGGAAGTTTCAAAAGTATTTCATGATCCAGCATGGGTTTGTTCCCCGTTTTTCCTATACATGACTTGACTAATAACTACATACAGCAACAACAAATTTTGTTTTTAGCAGTTACAAACCACCCAAAGTTTTCGGATACCGTCAGACGGCAATGCAATAATGCATTACAAGCTAATAACTACAGGAACCCAACATGTTCTTGTTCTTTGATATTTTGCACTTGGGGTGGGGTTTGATATTTATTTATAATTCGATATTCAAGTTACACCCCGCTCTGAAGGGGCCCAAGTTTGGCCAACATCCCCTGAACGTCTAAAAAAAGCAATTGTCCTACACAAACCATAGAACAGGTCTAATCCAAAGAAAATGTACCTGTGGTTTAAAAAGTCGTCTCCATTTTGCGCCTGGTGCTGTTGTACTGATGTGAAAAAAGAGGGCGAGGGGAAATAAAAATAAATAAAAAGATTGGGGGGGAGCAAAGAGGCACCCCAGTGTGTTGCCCCACATAGCCAGGACAGGGAGGCCCGTCTGGGGAACCCGAGGAGGAGCCCCATTACCTGACACAGAGGCAGGAAAACCGAGTGACTAGGCCTCTTCCGAGGCCCAAAGGCAAGCAAGGCCCGCGTTTTCGAGGGAAACAGGCCTTCCTTCGGGCTCCTCTTGGGGACGCCCTTGTGGCCTCCGCCCGAAGAAACGCCCTCAGAGGGGAAACTCTACCGCCCGGCTCAGCGGCCTGTGGGCGAATAAGCGACCCTGGGTGGCGGCTCGGCGTCTCCCTCAGACCCCGCGCGAGGCGGCGGCAGCAGGTGATCCTATTGGTCAAGATGCTCTCGGCCACCACCTGAGTCCCAGGTGCTTCCGCGGAAGCAGCGCGCAGGCAAGGGAGGGGAGAGCGCAGGAGGCGGAGATCTAATCCTAAAGCGATCCCTAAATCCCAAGGGCGATGCAAAACTCAAATGATCCCAGGAAAGGAGGAAGAGATCCATAGGAGGCCCCTCATGAAATATGTGAGCCTCCCCCCCCAGAAAAATATGTTGATTCAAATAGTGTGCACGCGCCGCCTCTTGTGATCGATTACGCGGAGCGATTATCACCTCCCCCCATATTTGATGATGTGATTATTACCAGCCCCACCCCACCCCAAATATTTTATTCAAGTTAGCACCCCTGAGCTGAAGAGATCGGTTCTATATCGGGAAGTTATCTGCCCTCCGAGGACCTGTTTTATTATGTGCCTCCTCCGCCGGACAGATTTGCGCGCTGCTTGGAGAGACCGCACAGGATCGGGCTGCCCGTCTCGAGTTCTCGCAGCCAGGATCCGGACGTGCACACCGGTTAATCCGGGGCATCTGGATCTGAGCAGATGCGGGATTTAGACGAGTTCTCTCCAAATCCGTGCAGCTCACTCAAGAGAGGTTTTGGTGGGCACTGTTATGCATATCAAAATAAATGTTGATGATTTGCAATGTAGAGGAGCCATTTTAACATAGGCAAGCCTTCCTATTTCAGGAAATTAAATCATTATGCTTAACGGAGGTGTGGGGGTGGATCCATTGCACGCTTGCCACGCCACTGCCTCCGTTTAAGTGTGTGCATATATACGGAACCATCTGGTGACTTTCTTACCTTAGTTGTTTTATGGGGGGGAGGGCAGGGAAATGAATGAGAAGAGACCACGATTCAAGCGGCTTTTGTGCGGAGCCATGTGATATGCTGGGGAAATGCGTGTGGATAGAGCGCGTGTGTATTTTGTGTGAGAGAGAGTGCATCTCGCCTCCTTCGATCGCGCGTATGAATGAATTAAATTTCGGTGTCAGGTATCAGAAGGTTAGGAGAATATTGTGTGTAGATAAACCTTGCCACCCCCTTGGCCCTGGGGGAGCCCCATATACAATGTGCGGATGATGAATGGGCTTTGGGAGAGGAGATCGAAGCGAGGGCCGCATTGCCTCCACTCTCTCCTACAAAACTATAGGGCAATTAATTGTGCCTTGTCCCCTCATCCTTCATCTCCTTGTGGCACATATCGATGGAGATTACTGCTGATGGACCATTTTATCACCTTAAATAAACAGTCACCACCTTTTCTAACCTCAATCTAATATATGGGCCGCGAGCTGCTCTCTTTAAGGGTGCTGCTGCTGCCGCCGGCGAAACGGATGATGGAAAGTAGCTAAATCAGAGGCGTTAGTAGCAATTGGGGGAAATGCGGATTTAAAACGTAAAAGGCAGGGGACGGTCCACATTTCGCAGAGCGTTGCTGCGGGCAAACGCTCCTGTCGTTCGATCCAGTAGGACGGACAATGCAACTGCTCTCTTGCATTAGTTTGACACGATTCAGAGCAGCTGGGGTCAGAAAGATCCCTTTCTTTGTTGTCGGCGTTTCAGTGCAAGGGAGGAAGAAGAGCCGCGCCACCTCCAGTTCCGAAAGCTGCAGCGCAAGGACATAAAATACATGGATCTCTGTTGCGATCCTAAAGACCATGTCGCCTCAAACCCAAAACCACTGTATTCCATTCCGGATTAATTAATGCGGAGTAGGTTTCATCCTTTCTTCTGCACGTCACGATAATTAAAAATGAATTAAAAGCCCCGTTTCTTCCATAGGTAAGAATGGAAACATCTAAACATTTACCCCCTAAAGTGAATAGGAGCGAGGACATTTCAAAGACTTTGACGTCAAATCCCAACTGGAGTTATTTTATTTGAATGTCAGCCTTCAGTAAAAAAAAAAATCTGGCATATCACACATGGCCAGAAAAAAGCTTTTTAGCCTCTTTTTGCGCCTCGTGTGAAGTTTGTTCATACAAGATAGAAGCTTAAAAAGAGTTTTCAAGTGGAAGGCGCATTCTGGCCAAGACAGATTTATTTGGCAGTCGCCTTTAAGACCAATACAAGCTTCAGGCGTGAAAACGCCCTAACTTGCTCAGGATCATGGGCGTGAATCTAGCCATTAAAATGCACAACTGCCGCTTTATTTAAGCAAAATCCCATTTGATTTCCAATCCTAATGAGTCAGACTGTGACAATTTATTAGCTAGAAATGTCTCCACTTGAAACAATAACATAAATCACTTTTCCTTTTTTTCCCCTTAAAAAAATACCCTCAAACAGATCCTCTTTGAAAATTGACTCCTGGCTAGTACCTATTGAATAGTCTCTCAAATAATCTATATCTGTGATTGAGGAGCCCTAAATTAGTTAAAACCTACTCCCATTTACCTGGGAGTAAGTTCTACCGAACTCCGTGGAACTTACTTCTGAGTATGCATGATGGCGCTCTAACGAGGCAATACTTTGCACGTCTACTCAAAAGTAAGCCCCATTCAGTTCAGTGTTGTTTGGTCCCTCCCAGGATTGTTAAACCTCATCTACCCAAACAGAGCACACAGTGAAAAAGTAGAATATTTTGCTTTACATTTAGGCACGATATGAATTGAGAAAAATTAGCCATTCGTGGTACATATCGGAATGTCCACAGATATTCTCACACTGGGATCCTCATCATCTCTAGTTTATGACTTTTAAAACAGTACTATATAATAAAAGATATTCAGGTGAAACTAAGAGTCTTCTGCATTATTCCATTTGCAATTAGCATATGTCGATATTAATCATAATCATAGTCAAAGGTTGACGGAATCTGGTTATGTGAGATACAATGCACAAGCTTTATGTCCCCGACACAAACCTCATTATCCTTTAAAATTATGGTACATATTCGGACCACAGGGCATCAGGACTGAACAAGGTTTACCAGTATCGAGTTAGGTGCCCCAGTTAAGCCAAACGACTTGGACCCAGTGAGGCTGAGTCTGCTATCCTTACTTGAAACCTTCAGTGGACAAGAGACCCATCGAAATGTGTAAATGTGCTTCAGATAAGAGTGCAAAATCCAATAACCTGCCGTAGTTCGATTACAAGGGCAAACTCTGCATTTTTAATTTACTGGACTCTCCACTTTTTAAAGAATGTAAGAGAGTTTCTGGTCAATCAACATGAAATTAATGGGAGGCGAGGTCGGATAAATGGAGCTAAAATCAACTCCAACAGGTTATCGTGTTCCGTACTCCCCACCGCCTACCCTTGCAGATCTGCTAAATATTTCTGGCGCAAAACTTCAGAATTTAGGGAACCCGCTCCAAAAACCAGCGCGCTTTCACAAGATGAGGGCTGAGAGCTCGATTTAGTGTGGAATGCGTCACTTGTGCATGCTGTTACGGCGGGCACGTCGCGTGTACAGCTAGCCAATGGGCACATTCAAAACGGGAGGCGCGCGAAATTGCAAAGCAAAACCAACTCTCCACAACCAGCAGCCTGTGAAAAAACTCCAAAGACGCATTAATGTGGGCTGGACTACCGTTCTGTGAGTCTCGATAGCCTCTGCTGCAGTCATCCCTGGCCCAACAACTGCTTCCATAGCCCAGCGATCTCCGCTGCAAATCAAAACTAGTCCCAAACCAAAGACACTCCACCACTCTCTGGCCAAGGATCTTCACCTTCCCGTGCCGAAAACCCCTTTATCTTTTGACCGTCCCCATATCTTCTGAAAAGGATCCTCCTCTCCTTATTTGTGAACTCTGGAAAGGCACCACTTCTGATCTCCGACAGAAACGAGAAATGCCAGACCACGAGACGCGTGGGAAGGGGGTTTTGTGGCACATTCGGGGAATGGGGGGGAGAGGAGAAACAGACGGGCTCACTAACAACGGGCTCGATCCACCACCCCTCGACACAGCCCCGAGCCCTTGGTTGTGCGTTTGAAACTAGGAAGGATCTCAGTTCGGAGCTGCTTCCAAAGAAATCGGAACGGGCTCATAATTAAGGATGAGTAAGGAGGGATCAGCGCATTGGGATCTGGATTAGGGAGCGGATTGTGGAGCAGATTGGGAGCCCAGCCTAGGACTAGGCGCGCTCCAGTTCCCTGGCACGCCCAGGGCTTGAACCCGCGCGGAGCTGCGTTCGCCAGCAAATCCGACGGTTCCTCGCCGCGTCGCGATCCCGCGTGGACCACGTGGAGTATTTCACATCAAGCATCACTGGCCTTTCCAAAGCTCTTTCTCTAAGTGCTGGCGAGGGAAGCACGAATTGGCTCAGCAGCCCTGCACTTTCTGAGGTCACCCTTTGTTTTACCTTTCCTGCTCTCTTGCAAGCCCTTTATCTTCTAGATTTACCGAGCTCTGTCTCTGAAAAGTAAGCCGCGTACTGTAGGCCATTAAAAGCGCGTTTCAGAGCCCATTAATTTATGAGTCTGTAATTTATGGGAGCAGATTTTCTCTCTCTCTCTCCGCCCGAGAAAACACGGGCTACGTCGCCTCTGGAGGCAAACGATGCGCTGAAATGCTCAGGTTTCCCACAGCCCATGGTCGGGATCGCGAAACCTTTGCGCTTTGCGACACCGGCGCGAACCGAAAACCCACTTTGCTGTTAAAACGTCACATTTAATGCACATTTAATGTGCAAGGTTCCGGCTGCAATCCTAAACACGCTTGCAACTGGAGAGTAAGGCCCATTGAACCCCATGGGACTCACATCTGGGGAAACATGCATATAGGATTGCGCTGTAAGGCTGCAATCCTGTACCCGCTAGATCTTGGTAGCACCGTTTATGGTTCCTGGGACCGAGTAAACAGGAGGATATTGATGCAGGGCTCTGGTCCTATGAATACTTACCTGGGCTTAATCCGCACTGAAACCAGTGGGGCTTACTTCCGAGTAAAAGTGCATCGTAAATTCAGTGCGCCTTTTTGCTAAGGAACTGTGTGTTTCGTGACATTGTTTCAATTAAAAAGAACCACCCGCGTTACCGTTAGCACTGGGAAGTTTCCTCAACTCGTTGGAAAAAATATATACAAACTTTCTAAGTTACCGGTACATTGAAATTGCGTTTTTCCTGCTCCATGCACTGACCAGTTAAACTGGACTATTTATTTTTAAACCGATTTCCATCCCATTTACGTCCAGGTTCAGCAAGGTTTAGAATGCAAGCACTTTCTGTTTAAACAAGTTGCGGGCTTCTTTTCGCCAGTCCTTGCAAAGTCTCTGAGCTTGCATCTTTCAGCCCAGAGCACATTTACTCCAAATCTCCTCGTTTTGATAGCATTTGTTTTCATACAAATATTGTGAGGATCGGTTGTAAAGTCATCCAAGTGCAAATATTGTTTAACCGTAGTTCGTGAAACTACAAAAATACTTAAAAAAACAAACCCGTATTTCAACAGGAGAAATAGTGTTTAAAAGCTACGCATGTGCCATTGATAAGGTTGATTGCTCCTAACTATGCCAATAATAATACATAATGTTATGTATTATGAAAAGATTTTAAGCAATTCCAAAGGCGTACAAGTAAAGGAACATGCTGTAATTGAGAAAAGGGTATTTGGTCAAATCCACACTTCAAAAAAGAAACGTAACAGGGCAGTCCTTGGTGTGTCTACTCAAAAGTAAGCCCTACTCCGTTTAAACTTACACCAGGGTAAGTGTGCATGGGGTTGCAGTTTAAATCTCACGAAGGGGGGCTTTTCGACTCCCCGGTTTTGTTTTGTTTTAAGGTCAATGTGGCGGTCTCAGTAATTCTGAAATCCCCCATAGCATATTGGTTTTGACACCCAATTAGGCTTTTGACATTTATACTTTTGAAAACAAACTTCCTATGGAACGAACGTGCCTCGCCTTTGACGCTAAGAAGGCAAACCCAGCTGCGTTGTGCTACTGGCAGGAACAAGGGCCGAAGGGAAAAGGATACAGTATTTTTAAAGGAGAAAAAAATAGCAGTTCCCTTATAAATAGCAAAACTTTTGTTTGTTTGTTCTCAATGTAGAAAAAACATCTTCCACACATTTTAGCTTTCCATACAATATTTAAATAAAACATATTCATTTTTTAAAACAACAACAACCACCCTATTTTCAGCAAAGTTCTAGAAAGCATTTGGTATGCAGCCGGTCACTCTCCAGTCCTGCTATAGCGCTTCAGACGACCAGAAAGTCCTGCCTTGGCAATGCCCCGTTGTTGGGAGTGGGACTTATTTCGGAGTATGTGCTCTTGAGACTTTGGGGGAAGTTACAAAGTTTCCCAGCGATCATTTAGGGGCATTCTGCAAGGAGGAGGCGTCTAAAGGCCGCAGCTTGAAGTGTTTTATTTAGTTCCAAGTAGTAAGTCTAGGAGCGTCTGCGTGTGCTGGATGACCAATTCTGCTTGGGGTGCCCTTAATTTAGGCTGCAATCTCATGCACGCAAAATCTCTGGGACTAAGCCCCACTACAGGGCTTAGTTTTGAGTCAAGGGCTTATTTATTTATTTTTTATTATTATTATTATTCGTACCACGCCCATCTGACTGGGTTGCCCCAGCCACTCTGGGCGGCTTCCAGCACACATAAAAACATAATAAAACATTGCACATTAAAAACTTCCCTATAGGGCTGCCTTCTAAAGGTTATATGGTTACTCATCATATTGACGTAAGCTCCTTCTTCCATAAGCTCTCTTGACTTCAGTAACTCTCTCACTTTTGAGAGCGGGTCCTTTCTCTCCCCGCCCCGCCCCCCATTTGCACCCCAAACTTTCGCCAAAGTGGCTGTGCCTTGCCGCGCGTCGGGAAGGTTGGGTGGGGAGTACATACGGTTGTTGGGGTCCCCGGTGTGCTGGTTGAGCGGGATGATCTCCATGCGCTGCTGCCCATACAGGTAATAGTCCAACTCCTCGGCGGTGCAGCGAAACCGGGCCGGCGCCCTCTCGCCGCCCTTGGCCACCCCGCTGCCTCCTCCGCCCAGGTCCTTGGTCTGCAGGAGGGCGACCGGGGCTCCCGTCGGGGACTCGGAGCTCTGAATCGGTCCAAAGACGGGGATCTGCGCCACCGGCAGCGCAGTCAAGCTGGCCAGGGAAGCGACGGCGCACGAAGACGGCGCGGACGACGGTGTGGAGGAGGAGGAGGAAGACGACGAAGAGGAGGACAAGGAAGAGGACGAGGACGCCGCCGACGAGAGAGAGGCCGGCAGCGGGCGGAGGCTGTCAGCCTGGGGCTCGACGGCTCTCTCGGGCGCCTGGAGGTGACCTAGCAGCCCGGCGCCGCCTTTGAGCTGCTGGCTGCTGTGCGGGAACAGCTGCTGCCAGTGCTGGAGGTACGCGGGATCCACCTTGAGGAAAGCCGATCCGCCGGGATCGCCGGGCTTCAGCATCTCTGCGAGCCTGGAGGAGAGGAAGGAGGAGAGGGAGAGGGGAGAGAAAGAGCCGTGAGAGGCGCCGTCGGGACTTTGCGCTCCGCAAGGCGTCCGGCGGCGAGGGGCTCAGAGTCTGAAGGATGCTACTCCCGACGGACTTCGACCCTCTCGGCAGCCGCTCCGATAGGGAGAGGAGGCGCATTTGGTGCCCGCCAACGGCTCAACGTCTGCCGCGATCCTGAGTTTCAGGGGGGGTGGGAGGGGAGGAAAGCGACCCCGGGGCACCCACTCTTGCCAGGGATCTGGCCTCCCCATCCCCAAATTGCTCCCAGGCGAGTAACATTCTGGATCGCGTTTGAGCTACCCACCTCCTTCCGCCGCCCCACCCCGGACCGTCCCATCCTGCCAAGTTCTGGGGCAAGGGAAGTCCAGGGACCGAAGATCGCAAAGCGAAAGGGGGAGCGCGCCGCCAGCAAAACGCGCCAGGCCACTTTTCTCCCTAGCGTCCCGGAGAGAAGTTGGCGCGCGGCGAGGCAACTTGAGCAGGAGGCGAAGGAGCCCGCCAGATCTCTTACCCTGATCCCCCAGCCATCTATAATCCCGCCCGCCTCTCTTTTACCTGGATCTCTTTGTGGGCTACCCGGATCTGAAGGCGCGCAGGGCTCTTCTCTCCCGGAGGAGATCCAGGGTCGTTGAGGGGAAGGAAAGTGGGGGCGGTGGGGAAGGGGGGCTGGAGAGATGATGTTCCCGAAAAGCTCCGCTCAAGCAGCGGGAGAGGCGCCCGAGCGGGGTTCGGACGGCGGGGACGTGGGGAGGCTGTCCCGCGTGGAGATCTCCGGCGTCTTCCTCGCTGGCTCTCGCCGCGGCGCTCTACGGCAGGAGCGGCGGGGCTCCGCTGCGCTCGGCGCTCTGGCAGCCTCCGGGCGAGACACGTGGGTTTTACGACAGCACTAAACACAAGCGTGTGAGGGAGCAAGGAGGGAGAGGGAGGAGAGGGAGGGGGAAAGAGCGGCGGATCGGAGCGCTGCTTAAACTCGCAACACAACCCCCACCCTCCCCGCCGCGCGCAACCTCGCGTAGGTTAAGTTCAGAGCAGCCTGGTTCTTGAACAGGGCGAGAAGGCTGCGGCTGCTGCTGCTTCCGTCGTTTGCCAGACGGCTGGAGGGAAGGGGGGGAATCTGCGTTAGGGGCAGGGTTGGGGTCATTGGTAGACTTCTGGGTTCCGGAAGAGGGTGAAACGTCCCCAGGAGCCAACTGCTAGGGGTCGAGGTCCCTCCGCCCCCTATTTGAGGGGGTGGTCCGTCCCCCCCAGTGGATGGCCAGTGTCCATTCAAATGGTGTGCCGTGTCTTGTGATCGATTATGTGGGGCGCGACTTCTTTGCCCCTCCCTCCGTATTTGATTCAAGTTGGCACTCCTGAAAGTCTGCCCCTTCCCAGAGCCCAGGCTCCACCGAGCAAAACGCTTCGGAGTCCCCCCCAGCCCCACCCCACCGATCGGCCTTGCTGGGTTCAGGACGTCACGTCGGCTCAGAGATATTCCAGTACTTAACCTGAGGCAGTGGTGTAGCGTGGGGGGTGCAGGGGGAGCCGAATAAAACCATTGGCTCATAACTTTCCCCTTGTTGGAAACAGGGTCCTCTTTCAAAGCCAAACCGCTTTGTAGCCTTTTTTTTGCGATTCACAAGCCACTTGGGTCGGTGCCAGGAGAACGTGCACCGAGCCGCTTCAAGACCTAAGGAAGCGCCTTGTGGATTCCATCATTATGTCGACGTTGCAGGTGGTTGGACTAGATGATCCTCAAAGTCCCTTCCAACTCTGAAATTCTGTTATTCTATCCCTTGGCCAAGAGCAGCTCCAAAGGGAAGGTGCTAATCTATTCATCCATTCATCCATTCCTCCTGTCCCCGGGATGAAACAGTTTTTACAGAATAACTCGTGCAGCAACGTGTTAAGCGTTTGAGGCGCTGTCTCCGGGCCTTTGCTCAAAACGACACATAAACGCCTAGCAGTTAGGAACTGGCGGTCGTGTGCACGGACGAACGCGCTTCTGCCCCCTTAAAGTCTCATTGCCTAAGTTAAACACGATGGGATTTCAAGCGAGGTCAACGTTTGAGCCATTTTGCTGTACCCCAACTTGCCCGCGCTTTCCTTGGGTTGTTCATAATTCGGAGCATGAGCACACTGCGTGTAGCGTGTAAACCTAACCGAGGGAAAAAAAGAATGCATATGACAAACTTCCCCCAACCAACTTCTGCTGTGCTTCCTTTGCAAGGCGGATGGATTGCGCGGGGCATTGATCTGCTTTAGCGTGCACAGCCTGTCAAAAAGCGCTTTCTGCTCAGACAGAAAGGAATGGTTCCGCTTCTAGACCCTCTTCCCTGCGCCACGCGTGTCCGAGGACGCATGTTCCACGCTCCTCGTTTAGCAATGAATAATAGCCCACGCAGGCAAGTGTTTGCGGAGCCCGTGTCTCCTCCTGCCTCCCACCCCTTCCCCGCACTTCTCCACACTCCTTGCTTTTTTTAGAGAGCCTGGGAAACGCCGGTGCTGTTTAGTTTTCGTCTGCGTCCAAGGCAAGACACTTTCACACAAATCTGAACAGAACTGCTAGGACAAAAGGCGGCGGCGGGGCAGAGCGAGAGAATGTTTTGACTGGCGTCACTGTGACAAGGCCATTCGTCATTTTTCGGAACAGATTGATAACACCTAAGTTAAAGGCAAACACGCAACTAAAGGGGGGCGGCGGACGGAGGGAGGGACGGAGAAGGAACCAGCGCCTCTGATTTTCTGAAATTTAAAGCTGGCCGATTGTCAAAGTCCTTTCGCTACCCTTGATCAATTCGATCGCCTCGAATATTACGAATTTCCATTCCTACCACCCTTCTAAGTCGCCATTTTCTAAAAAGAAAAAGTTCTGTTGCTCTTTTAAGCACGCGGGTGGAGGAAAGGGAGAGGGGATCCGCGAAAACAAGTTTTCTAAAACTCTTGAGTGTAAGACGGTCGATGATGCGAATAATTCGAAGAGATCCCGCAAAATTACTGCGTTGATCTAAACTCTGTCGCCGCTTTTAGGCTACGATCCTAGGCATAGTGACTGAAGAAGCAGGATGGGACTTCCTGCGCAAGTTTGAACTCTCAGCAACTTTTCTTTTGCCTGAATTTCCTTTGTAACTGTATCGCTTTCAATCACTTATAATTTAACGCGTTAAGAATGACGGCAGGCCCTTAGGTGGTCTCTAGGTCTGATTCCAACTATTGGCCTTCTCCCTCTATAAATACACTTGGTGGGCTTTTTGCGGTTTTTTTTTTTTTTGCTAATAACCCTTCAGATGCGAGGGGGAAAAAGCGGGAGGAGGGAGGGAGAAACAAACCACCAACTCGTAGGATTGTTCATCGCCCTTCCTTGCGCTTAAATGCATTGTCAATAGCGGCATTTGTCTTACAGGCTGTTTGCAGGAGGGAGAGAGGCAATTTGCGAGAACGAATCAAACGGATCCTTTTCGGGATGCAATCCGCTCTCCTAGCCGGAGATCAGGGTTCCCTCGGAGATCCTGCACCATTAAATCTTTAAACAGGGGTTTATGCCGGATTAGTGCAAACCTATCCTTCGCTCCTCCTCCCAATTTCCTTAAGAATTAAGGCCTCGGACGTTGCGGAACCGACGGCGCTTACTATTATTCGTGTAGGTCTTTCCGCTCTCTCTCTCTCATGAAAGTTTGCGGCGGCTTTGGATCTGTCCTGCACCGGCCACGTGTGTCCCTTCCAGCTCCCCGATGACGTCTCCCGGTTCCCGAGCCAACCTTCCCTACTTCCCCGCTGTCATTCATGCAGCGAGGGACAAGGAGATCGATTCCGCTTTGCCCAGGGGATTGCTTTGCCTCTTTCTTTGCACAGAGAGGTACATAATTCAATCGGTGTGGTGATGCACGGTTCTTAAAAGTGGGCAAGGGATAGCCATGAAATATAATGGCCCCAATAAGATCCCCAAGAATTCCCACCCCTAGAATTGGGGGGACAACGTGAAAAACACACACACACTGCTGTTTAGGATTGTTAGGGTCAGCGCTGAAGCGAGAGTGCCTGGCGGTGCACGCGCATTTTAACAGGAGGCCGGTTCTGCGTCCGGATGCTCAGCGACAGGCGCGCGAGCAAAGAGCTTGACCCTTTCGCTTTGCGTCTGCCTTGCCAGACTGTTTGGTGCGCGCCAGCGCGCGTTGTGCCTCGCTTTCCTCTTCTTGATTTCCTTTAAATGTGCCTCTTCTCAGCGCGTGCTAGTACTTTCTCGCTACTTCCTGCGTTTAAAGAGGCAGCAAAAGCTTATATCCTATGAACACCCGCCCACAACACGCACACGAACGCACACACCTGGCCTCCTCGCGCTGTCTTCCTCATCTCATTTCCCCCCCCCCCCCAAAAGAAAGAAAAAGATTATTATTTATAGGACGAACGCTGGAAACAAATCAAATCGATCGGTTTCGCGAGCGGTCAAACTTTGATAAAAATCCATCGCCCCCTCCACCGGATCGATCGGCGAATATTTGTTAGGAATCCATTCCCAGAGAAATAAATAAGGAAGGGGAAAGTGTTTGTATTACATGCAAAAAGGTGAGACGCGGTGGTGTGTTTTTCTTCATTGATTAATGACCTCTAAAATAAAACAAGCGGGAAGAGGAGCCAGGATCGATAAATTATCTACCCCCAAATCCATCATTTTTCCCCTCCTTGGGAATATTACATACATACCGCCCCCGCCGCCCCCAACATCACCCCTTTGCTTCTTACACTTTCTCCTTGTGAAAGAAAGGGGGGGGGGAAATAAGCTGGAAGAAGCGAAGACCCTAAAGAATATATATTGAATCTGGGAGGGGCGGAGACCCTATCTGATTTCGTTTGACACACAATTAAAAAAGTTTCCTTTCATATTAATTAATTCTCGCGATCTGAGGGGGAAGACAAATGGTCGGGCGCCTCTGACAGGAGACCGATAAAGGCTCCAGCAGCTTTCCTTTCTTGCCCTGGGCGCCTCTTCATCCCACTTTTAAGGTCAGGAGAGCCGAGCTAATAATTCATTAATAGAGACATTTATTCAGAAGCGATTCACGTCCCACTCCGCGCGCCCCTGCGCAGCGTTGCCGAGAGGTAGTTTTCTTCGACGGAAGGGACGAGGAGGCGGCTGTTAGGGGAGAGAAACTCTTCTTGCACTCCCAGGATATGGAGCGCAACCGATGCCAGGTCATTCTCCGCACCCCATACAGACGTGACCGTCGATCCAGGTTCAAAGCCAGCCCCGCTCCCTCTCCCGCCGCACGTCTAGGATCCCCTGCCTCATTCCCTCGCAGGCACCGTACTTTAAATGGCCACGGAGAGATCGATCTTCCCTTGTCTTCAGCTGCTGGTTTAGGAGGACCCACTAATGTGGCACGTCCTGATCACAGAATGGAAGGGATCTTGATGATCTAGTCCAACCCCCTGCAATGCAGGAATATGTAGCTGTCCCATACTGGGGATCCCATACAGGATCGAACCTGCAACCTTGGCATTATCAGCCTCACGCTGTAGTCAGCCAAGCTATCCAGGCATATAAGTCATCTGGTAACAGTGGGGCCACCACCATCAATGAAATAGTGCACAATTCTGCAACAGGAAAAGATTACACAGAGAAAAGGAGGGTAACCCAAAAATGGAGTTAAGGAAAAGAGGGAAATTCTGCTGCTACATGTTCATCCAACTGCACACTCCAAAAATCTCCTATTTGACACAACTATTCAGATACAGGAACACTTTTTCCCTTTCTGTTCCGTTCTCACTCTTTTAAAAAGGAATGGAAACCTTATAAGGGTGTATCTTGTATTGTAAATTAGGATTATGGGAGTGTCCTCCTTGGTCCAAACCAGAGTGCCAATCTGCTCCATTCCTTGGTGGAATCTAATTCAAAGGTCAACCTGTAGACTGGTTCCAGTGTTCAAAACTCCCACTATTCTAGGCGCATTTTGCAACAGGGAATTTCAGCAGCGTGATAAGTTTCTGAGCTCTGGGCACAGTACTGCGCCTAAGATTTCAGATTAAAACTGCAGAGTGGAAGGAAAGGAGGACCTTTTTCTGCCTCCCCACTTCCAGCTACTCTCTCAAGACTGGAGAAGAGACCCTCTTAAGAATACTAGGGGGGTGGGCAGGGGAAGGACTTGACCATGTGAAAAAATGAACATAACATTTTAGCTGCAGTTCATTCATTTTCAGCTTGGTATTCTTGTTATAAAAAAACGCACCTAGACATTCTGTTGTTGCACCCATAACCTCGGTTTAAGGTGCCATTTAGCTCCTAGCTTTCATATCTCAGTTTCTAACACTGACTGGTTCACACATGCATATAAATATGCATTGCTTGATTATTGGACACGTGATGATTGACAGCTGAACGTGGCAGCCTACTCTGTTAAACAGCACTGCATTTGAGGTGTTGATGTCACCTCATATGAAACTTCCATCAATGGTGCTATATCTGTGACAGTCCAGTTATCACTTGATGTTGTCATCAAGGGATGAGCAAGCAGCGTGAGCCTGGCCCTCACCATCTTGATTATCTATGAGCCACAACACAGTGGAGGCTAGTCCTTTAAGGCTACAGGGGCGCTGTCCCACCAACTTGTCTGCTTTCAAATACATGGCTGCTTATGCAGTGAGGCTTGGACAAATTCAGTTTGTTATTCTCAGGGTTAACAACAATCATAGCAACAGCCGGGGTGTCTATGCAGACTTAAGGGAAAAGGGTAACTGAAAAAAAAACCCTATGTGGCAGCAGCAGGCTGGTAATACCAACAACAGAGGCTGTTTTAGGGTAGTGTGACCAGTGGGGTCACACTGGGCACTGTGCTGCAGGGGGCGCAAAACACACACATGAGTGGAGCATGAGAATCTGGGGGGGGGGGGGGCACGCGAATTTTAGATAGATGGCATCTCTGATTCCAAAGTGTTTGTCATGACCAGAAGTTAAGGACAACTTATCACTGCTTTACTACTGCTTTCATTACTGCATTACAACTGCTGGTTTTTCTTTTTCTTTTGCTGCTACAACAACTACATATCAGGCATCAATTTAGATGCTTTACAGAACACAGAAATTGTTCTACATAAGACTTCTTACCCAGAGAGTATTTTGCATGGACTGCTCCTATTGCAGTTGACAGTATCATCAGCTAAGCATCAACAATCACGACAACATTGGCTTGGAACAAATGAGAAAATACAGTTTGAATGCCTTGTTCTGAATAAGTTGTATATTATACTTAATAATGAGGTTTGATTTGGTTACCTTGGATATTTAACACTTTTCAAATACACATATGGCTCAAAGAGCAGGAAAAAACCCTTTAAAAGCAACATTACAATTATTTTTTCCAGACATTATGCTAAGTTCTTATAAGATTTTCTCATGACATGATCTGTATTATTATGTGGAATGAAGACTTTTAAAACCTATCTATGAATTCTGCCAAATCTATATTATTTATTTATTTGGATAATTTACATACCAATTACTTACAATAATCTCTAAATGGTGTTTGACTGTCTCTAAGCAGAGTGCTTTACATTTGTGTTAAAAAACTCATTTGATGCCATGCGAAAAAGCAACTTTTAACAAGTCCTTTCTTCATAAGGTTAACAAGGTCTGCCAACCTAGCAGTTTGAAAGCATACCAGTGCAAGTAGATAAATAGGTACTGCTGTGACGGGTAGATAAACAGCATTTCCGTGCGCTCTGGTACTTGTCACAGTGTCCTGTTGTGCCAGAAGCAGTTTAGCCATGATAAAGCTGTCTGCGGACAAACGCCAGCTCCCTCGGGCTGAAAAGTGAGATGAGCGCCAAACCCCATAGTCTCATTTGACTGGAATTAACCATCAAGGGTCCTTTACCTTTACCTTTTTACCTAACGAAGTCTACAAATAAATGAACAAAGGATTCTGTACACACCTGAAAGTAAATCCCACTGAACTCAGTGGGACTTGTTTCTGAGTAGACATGTAGAGGACTGCACTGCTAGTCTGTGATGCTGTACATTTTTACTGGGAAGCAAGTTCTTTGAAAACATTGGTACTTATTTCTGAGTAAACATGCTTAGGATTGTGCTAGAATACAACAGTTCAGGGGATATATGCACGGTCACAGTACATACTGGTAATTCTTGGTGCTGTCCTGATGATCGCTAGCACAGATTAGGTTGCAGGTTTGATCCCCATATTCCTGCAATGCAGAGGCTTGGACTAGATGATCCTCAGGGTCCCTTCCAACTGTATGATTCTATCAGCTCCATTAGCTTGGAGAAGGGTGGGGAACTGGATCTGGCTGGTAGGCTAGCTTCTTATCTCGCCTATACCCCAGGGCCCAGAGGTGGATTTAGGGGAGCATGACCGGTTTGCCCATACTAGGTGCCAAGCCAAGACAGTACTGCAGGGGTGCCGCAATGATTTAAAATGTAAGGCGAGAGGGCACCAATTTTTGGCATTGTACAGGGCACCACTGAAATTTGAAAGCCCAAAGTTCACCACTGCTGGGTCAGATTTGACAGGTGGGCAGAGCCACCCACCTGTTGATCACCTGATGTCACAATTACACCAGGTGATGCAATCACGTGATTGTCGAGACGTCAAAGTACCATGCAAGGCACTTTGCAAGGAGAGGTAAACTTGCCTCTTTTAAAGCACACTTTAATCATTCTGCTCTAATGAAAATCTGGTTACAGTTTGCTAGCTGAGAAGTGTGTTAAATGATCTGGAAAATGCATTTCCAGACACATTTATGGATCCAGCATTCCGTCTCTAGGTCAGGTACATAGCAACAACTGAATTGGGAGGAGAAAGCATGCAGTAGGATTTATTTTCATATATTTGAATACGGTTCCTTACAATAATGGCACAAGCTAGCCTCATGGAGCTTGTCTTTTTAATATCATGTATTTGGTTCCAGTTTTGGAAGCAGTCTTTCATTTTTCTTCCATATCCTTTCTAATGATGCGTGACCAGATAATGGACTCCGCCTAGATTGTCTGCTAATAGAGGTACAGCTGCCCAACTCTTTACATGACTGATGCATAGTCCTTGGAATTAAACATTAGAGAGCACACAACATTTCTTAAGAAATCTGCACAGATATCAGATTTTGCAGAATTCACATTTGGAAGCCAAATAAGATCTTTTGGGTGTGCAACTAACTCCAGGGTTCCTCATCCCAACTCAAACCAAAAGGAAAGATCACAAGACCACAGGATTTATCTTTCTCATGTTTTAGTGTAATTCTCACTAAGTGGTATAGTCAAGTAACAGGCTTATCAAGTACAATACTGTTTGTGAGAACCAGGCAACAGTAGTTTAGCTGCTTTATACTAATGAAGAGGCAATCCAATCTCATACAAACAATCACGAAATGATTGTGTTGTGTATCTTCTCAGCATAATTGTGTTACTCCTTGTAACAAGGGGTTAGCAAAGCAAGGACTCTGAAGTTTTGCAAAGAGTTGCAGGATGCCTTGTACAGCCTCTGTGTGAAGAGCACCTGTTCACTTGGTACTGGTCTGAATCTGTCAACTGATTCCACAAAGGCCACCAAACAGATGCCAGTCAAGTAATGACTTTCTGCCACTGTTGACCTAATACGGATGTGATCCAGTGACCCAAGGGGTGAAAGGTCATGTATCTTATTACCAAGTCCCTTGGCCACCACTTACCAGATTCAAATATCAGTGTTTATCGTTACGATAAATTTAATAATCTGACTCATGGATCCCAACAAGGAAAACTATCATCTTAAATCTAAGTGATGAATACAATTAATATACAGTAAATGTTAAGCCATCTAATCTGATAACCCCTGCAGTGCTTAAAACAATATATTTCAGGGTTTTTGTTTTTTTAAAGACACAGGAACTTTATCCAATGAGTTTTTGGCAATCAAAATTATTTCAGATTTGAAGCACTGACTTTCAATATTTAATTCCAGCTTTCTCCAGTATTCTTTCCCCCAAAGTAAAGTTACTCACTTCAAACTATCATTTAAAGAAGATTTATTGGCATAAACAGGGATGCACTGAAAGTCATCTCTGAGAGTGAGAGCAAAAGCAAGCTTTAAGTGCTGTGCAAATCAAACATAATGGCAAACCTTGTATCTTTTGGTAAAAATCACCATGTTCTATTAGTTACATAATAAATAACATGTAGTTATCATCTACTGGGGTGGCTGATATGCCCTGCATATCACACAGTATGACCTGTGTAGACAGAAGAGGCATGTTTCTTCTGATTGCCATTTGCTTAGCTGCTTCCGTTTCATAGCTGGGTGTGGGCAATTGAGTGTCAGGAAGCTGAACACTTATAGAAACCTGAGAGATCTTAGGAGACAGGGGGTAATATTGTCTCCCAAATAGTGTGTGGTGCCTCCAACCAATCAGCCTCCATGTTTCCTGAAAGGAAGGTCAGTATTGATAAAGTGGGAAAACAACGAGGAATTTATTTAACTAGGAAAGGGGAAGGAAAGGAAAAAGTAAGAGGAGCATTTCAGATAAATGTGGCATTTAAGAAAAGTTTTTAAATGCAACAAAATTAGAAGTGGAAAGAATCAAATAGGTTTTTTTGTGGGGGTGGGTGGGTGGGTTGCAAGTGACCAATTAGCTGTCTGCTGTGACACAGTGTGGGACAGGAATGCACATTTGGGCTTCTGTCACTCTCTGACTGTGGAGCTGTTGCAGGATGAATGCTCTGCGAGGGCAGAAGGCTACTGCTGTTGCAATCTCTTTCAGTGGCTCTTCTTCTTTCCCTAATAATCAGTTCTCTTTGTCTGAATTTTCTCACGGAGTCTGTCTTCCAGAATCTCCTCACAAATCTTCATGTGAAAACAACCCCAACAGTAGCAAAGAAGGGAGAAAGAGTCTGTTCCAGGCTTCCCTCAGGGGATTGCATTTCAAAATATTGCACTTAAATTAGACAGGGCAAGTAACACGAATGCAACATTTCTCTCTGGAGAGATTCTGGGCTACAAAATATCCAGGAATACCATGGACGGTTCTGGCACAGTATAATGTCCGGCAAACATTTTAACCCTGTCCCGGATATTCTGTGTGTGCATGTCAAAAGGATTGCTAGCATCTCTTTAAGCACCAGAGAGGGAGAGCATCTGTACATGCTCAGAGAGCAACACCTTTAAAATGAAGGCCAGAGAATATTCAAAAAGCCATGCAAAAGGAATTTTACTGACAGCAGCAGGAGGTATCTGGTGTCCCTCTGTTAAGTACATCTTGAAGAATTTGGAAAAGGTTACTTTAAAAAAATAAGGTTGACTGAGTCCAAACGAGAAGAGCAATTTTGGGGGTGTTTATCTATTAATATTCTTTGTGGAGACTGGATTCTGTCATGTTATAGTTCTTGATTCTGTGACAGTGCATCAAATATTGTTTTAATTCTGAAATGGCTGGTTTTATGTGATAAGGGAGCAGCCAGTAACAGGAAATTGATGACTGCTGTAACTAGGGCATCTCCTTCAATGATAAAATAATGGAACTAATCTTTTATATATTGTTCCACATTCATAATTGTATTTTCCCCCTTCTGAAACCACTTGCTGGTCTGGAAAGGAGAGGTATCAGAGGAAGCTGATGTCAGGAAGGAAAAGTAACAGAACTTTGTGGGAGGAATATTCAGTGCTTTATCTGGAAAAAATAGATTCATTCCTTCCCTCTGTCCAGACCTATCTGGATTACTAGAAAATCTATCTAACTGACAAGAAGGGGTAATTTGTGCCCTAGTGGCTTGGAAGGGGCCCTCACCTGCTTGACCTGGCTGTACTGCAATTCACAGCCCTCCTGGTCAGGAACATCCCAGATCCTGATGTTTCAAGGTGCAAACCTAAGACCTAGGAGCAGGCCCCGGCAATGTCATGGGTGGGCTCTGGTGATGTCATTAAACATGACACATTAGGCATTAACCGCAGTACAACACCTGAAAAGGAAGAACAGAGAACCTTGCACTTTTTCTTAAACACACTTCTGCCCGTCTATCATTTCAATTTTTCCCCATACCCAAAATTATTCCTTATGCCCATACCTAGGGTTTACAACTGGATTATTTTAGGGCGGAACAGGTCGGTACCTGGAAGCAAATGGGAAAAAATGCTAGTATGGGATTGGGAACCGGCAACCTTCGCCTTTGCCAACCTAGAGCCAGTGTGGTGTAGTGGTTAAGAGCGGTAGTCACGTAATCTGGGAAACCGGGTTCGTGTCTCCGCTCCTCCACATGCAGCTGCTGGGCGACCTTGGGCCAGTCACACTTCTGTGAAGTCTCTCAGCCCCACTCACCTCACAGAGTGTTTGTTGTGGGGGAGGAAGGGAAAGGAGAATGTTAGCCGCTTTGAGACTCCTGAAGGGGAGTGAAAGGCGGGATATCAAATCCAAACTCTTCTTCTCTTCTTCTAATGCCCTCCAGATTTTTTTGACCATAACGCTCATCAGTCTTAGAATGGTTGTCCAGAGCATCTAGGCTGGCAAAGACTGATCTAATATCTTTCTTCAGTTAGCACTGCACGCCCCCACTGTCACTCCAAGAGCCAATTGCAGTGTAATTGTCTCTCCTTTTTCCTGCACGATGCACTTTATTATAGTTCTCTCTTGACTAACAGCACATATATTGATGCCTGGTTTTGATCTTGTCCAACGACTGCCAAAGCAACATATTGCTGATCCTGCCCAGTATTCATGAAGACAATAAAAAAATAAATAAAAACCCTGCCTTCTTAATAGGCTAATGAAGCATATATTTTCCTCTCTTTTTGTCGTTAACTGGGAATCACAAGAGAACTGTAGACTTGAAAAGCACGTATCAGACAGTTAAACACAAGCACCGTGAAATCATTTTAATAGAGACTTAAGTCATGCCGGGGGACTAGTGTAATTCCCCAAAATAGCAATTTAATAGGAGGGAAATGGCTCCTTAGCTGAAACAAAATGGCCTAGAGAAATGACAGAATCATCATTACTTTTTTTCTACAGCTTTTCCCCATAGTATAATTGCCCACAAAAGAGGAATAGCAACCACGCTCTGATAACACATTTTGTTTTATTTTGATTCACAGAAGGGGAAAAAAGTATTTCACCATTCTCTAGCTTTACTGGCCTGATGAAAATGTGCTGAATTTGGTCGTCTGGCTAACAGTTTCTGTGGAAACCATGAGGGACAGTAGTTGAATTTATAAATAATGGCCAGCATGATGTTCCTAAACATGTAGTTCAAAGAATCAGGACTCTTATAAGGGCTTATTCACATAATGCATGTTCATCACTTGGTAGCTCACTACTCAGTGAGACAAACCTGAATGTATGAACTGCTTCCACTGCAAAGTATTGAGTTGAAGTCTCGTAGGCAATACAAAACCCCTCCTTTTGGTTTGAATCATCTATGATGGCTGTTTCACATGTTTGTAGTCACCAAGAGACAAAAATGGATGTGTGAACCAGGGCTCTAAATTCAGTGAAAACTATATTTGAATAATTATTCATATGATTCCAACATTTATACACCATCATTCTGAGACATAATCAAAATCTAGGATATAAAAAAGCCCAACAATACAACGCATGAAACAAATAGCAGTAAAAAGCACATTGTATAAAAGATGACAACAGATAAAGCAGTCTTAAAAGTGAGCAAAGAGGGGATCAGATATGCCCATCTTAAGGGCATAATCCTTGCAAAGATGCCACAACTGAAAAGGCCTCTCTCTTGTTCTCTTAGTTGCACTTCAGTTGGCAAAGAGACAATGAGAATGAGCAGGGGCTCAGGAAATGAGCAAGTTAATTGCAGGCTCTGGAGTTAAAGGGAACTTGGCCAGAACTAATTGCACTGAGAATCTAATCTACTGCTTAGTTCTCTTGGTATACATTGAGTTTGCTTGCTTAATTTCAGTAACATCTTATGTAAGGCGATTGAGGCTGGTGAGAGATGGTGTGAGATAGAGGGATGAGTTGGCCACTGTGAGAACAGGATGCTGAACTCGATGGGCCGTTAGCCTGATCTAGCAGCCTCTTCTGATGTTCAGTGTTGCTTGTAGCATATACATGCACCCATTTCTCTTTCTGTCCCATAACCATCCCTGATCAAACAGGTTTTCCACATTCTTGCAGCACTTGAAAGAAAAGCCAACTGTTCAACCAGAGCTTATGGCATGACAAAAGAAATCAGAGTGTGTGCACTGTGAGCAGTGTAGGCTCTATTGGACCACCTTAATTCTTTGGGAAATGGTGTGTCTCCAAATTCAGAGACACACATCTCGTTATGCAGCTCTCCAGTGGCAATCCATTTTTTAAAAAGGTTACGACGATATATCAGGTGTGAAGTGTTTCACTGACATAACTGACTTGCATGGGGGGAGAAGGCCAAAAGACTTGCACAGAACAATTCTATGCATGTTTACTTCGGTGTTAAGCCCCTGGGACTTTGGCTGTGCACACATTCTCATTTAATTTGCATTCAGTGCACTCCCACCACTGGTTTGGGAAGAGGTGTACACACAATGTTAGCTATAATCCCTATCTATCCTGTATCTAACCTGCGGGTTCTCATGAAATGCAGTGGCTGTGTACACATTAATGGCTTAAAACCCAGCTAGGGTATTCTTTTTCTCAATTTGGATTGATGCAGGATTGGGGAAAACCATATCAAAACACAATATTTCCCAAGCAAAAACAGGATAGATGGATAGAGTGTATATTGCTTCCAAAACCAGCAATGGGAATGTACTAGATGTAGAGTAAGCAGGCGTGTCTACATAGTTTTGATGTGTTTTCCCCAAACCAGTTTCAATCCAAGTTGAGAAAAAGAATGATCAGTTTTAAGCCACTAATGTGTACACAGCCTTTGTCACACGTTCACATGTTCACTGGGGGTTAATCCCACTATTGGACATGGTGGGACTTAGTTCTGAGTATAGGTTTCCAGGGATGCAGGTGGCACTGTGGTCTAAACCACTGAGCCTCTTGGGCTTGCCAATCGGAAGGTTGCCGGTTCGAATCCATGAGATGGGGTGAGCTTCTGTTGCTCTGCCCCAGCTTTTGACAACCTAATAGTTTGAAAGCACACCAGTGCAAGTAGATACCTAGGTACCATTGTGGCGGAAGGTATTTGGCATTTCTGTGCACCCTGATGTCCATCACGGTGTCCTGTTGCACCAGAAACGGTTTAGTAATGCTGGGAACATGACCTGGAAAGCTGTCTGTGGACAAATGCCAGCTTCCTCAGCCTGAAAAGTAAGATGAGCACTGCACCCCATAGTCACCTTTGACTGGAGTTAGCTGTCCAGGGGTCCTTTACCTTTTACCTTATAGGCTTGTCACCTCTTCCCATTTCTGTACTCTCATGGCAATCCAGATACTTCAATACTATACTGAAATAAGGGCTGTCAGCTATGCACCGTTGCCAAATACAGGTTTATCTTTGCTTGGTAAAGCCACAGATTGTGATGTTCTGCTGTCAAAGCAGTTGCTGCCCCCAATCCTGCACACATTTGCTTGTGTGAAGCAGTGGACACAGTAAAAAGAAAAAGAAAAAAGGAGAATCAAATACTGAAACACAAGTGCTTCGAAGAACAAGAACATCAATTCAGCAAACTCTAAAACAATAAAACCATCCATGCAGACTCTAAAAACAGCAAAACCATTTCATCAGATATAAAATTGATCTTCCATAAATGACTGAGTTGCACCTCAAGGAAAGCCTTCCTACACAAAAATGTCTTCAGTAGGCACCTGAACATCATTGCGCTAGGCACCTGTCCGATTTCAGCTGGTGATTTATTGCAGATAACTGGAGCTGCAACACTAAAAGTCTGGTTTCTAGTGCAGGCTAAGTGCACCTCTGGGGCATATGGTACTCTCATCCGTGCTCAATCCGAGAAGAGCAGTTGCTGGGAAGGGATATAGTGTACGAGGTGGTCCCTTAGATATCCTGGTTCCAAGTCACTTAAGGCTTCAAATGCTAAAAGCAGGGCCTTGAACTGTGCCATTGGTAGCCAGTTCAGTTCCTTCAGCACGGGGGTTATATGGTGTGATGGGATACCTCAGTCAACAATCTCACTACTGCATTCTGCACCAGTTGCACCTTCCAGGTTAACCCCAAAGGAAGCCATAAACAGAGCACTTTGTAGTAATCCAATCTTGAGGTTATCCACATCAAAAATATAGTGGCTGAGCTCTTTTGGTCCAGGAATGGCTGCAGTTGTCTTACCAACTGAAGCTGGTAAAAGGGACTACTAGCCACTGAGACTACCTGTGCCTCAAGCAGGGCTGCCAACTCCTGGGGGCTGAGCCCTTTTGGTGTCCCCAATATTTTTTGAGGGGCTGGGCCTCCCATGTCCCAAAAGACCAGGGGGAGGAGGAAGAGGCCAAATGTGGAGCCGAGTGCAGGACAGCTTCAGTGGCCAGCTCCTCCTCCTCCTGCTGCAGAGGGGGTCAAAGCAGTCTCCCACTTTTGGAGGCACCACCAGGAAAGCTCTGTGAGCCTCAGCCCCTTCATGCACCTGTCTGGCAAAACATGAATTATTAGTTTAATATCCCACAAATATCCTGCTGTTTGTGAGAGTAACCATGCTGGAGTGGACCACTTTAACGAAATGATTGCTGAAAGATCGCATGTTAGTGCAGCCTTCACCAATGATGCCCTCCAGCTACTTTCAACTATACACCCTATCAGCTGATGGCAGCTGTAATCCAAAACATACAGAGGGCACCAGATTGGTGAAGGCTGTGCCAGTATGTTACAATATAGAAGCAGCCTGTGAAGCATTTCTCTATTCAGATTCCCAGTATCCAGTCAGAGGCTATCATGGTTTTTTTCTACTAGTTATAGCCACTTTTGTAGAAAGAGAGCATTCGCCTGGAGTTCAGGTATGTCTGGGCCTTGCCAGGGCTCACTTGTGAGAACTAAATAGTCAGGAAGTGGCCCGTGCATCAGGGACATGTGTAGATCATGCCCTTACTAAACTAACCCTGATAATCTGGGAAGCCCCATAGACAGCCTTTCCAGATAGTCATTGGTCAGAGAAATGCAGCCAGAACCACTATAGAAATTCTATGAGCAGCAGGATTTTAAATTAACTCACCTATCAGTTTGCTTGTGGGAGGGGGTCTATTAAAATCCATTGTTTTGTACTTTTCCTCCACAATTTTGTGCCTGTTTAACATTATCTATCACTAAAATGTGGTTAATGTATAGGAAAATCGCTCTGCTAAAAGGTCCGTTTCCAGCAACTCCGTTTTCCCATCTCAGATTTCTGTTTTCTTGTTTTTTTATTATATGTTCCGAGATATTTTGGTGCTTACAAGTAAGAAAACATTCAAAAACCAATGTTTTAGATTAGGATTAATAATACACATCTGCTTTGCTTCTTCTTCTTCTTTTTTTCTAAAACCACAGAATCATGTCAATTAGCTCAATAACGTTTTAAAGGGCAGTCGCATTAAATTCAGACTGGAAAATATGGCACTGCAGTTAAATTTATCTGCCTTGATGCAGATAATGCCAGCATAATGTCATCTTTGGGAAGTTGTGCATCTATCATAAACTTATTAATAATATACCTAAGTACTTCTGAAGTGGTGTCACAAGGACTGGGTTATTAGTGGACTGGTACTGCTCCAGAATAAATGATTTTGTAGCCTAAAAGGAGAAAATATTTGGACAATATGTACTGTACTTATAAAGAGGCACAACTTGAACACCACAAACATTATTGGGTGTCTGAGGCACTGCAGATTTCCCTTCTTATATCTCATGAACTCATTGGCAGACACCTGTTTCTCTGTGAAGAGCTGATTCTCTGGATTGCAACCATTTAATCTCCTTAAAACTAATGTAATTCTGAATTGAAGAGAATATGGTATGAATTAAAGCAGCTGTTTATAGTTAAACTAATGGAGTCATGTAAATATAACCCATTCTTGCATCAGTTGGCAGCTTCAGGTGTGTGTGTGTGTGTGTGTGTGTGCGCGCGCGCACACACACACACACACATACACACACACACACACACATAGTGAATGTCCAAATTTGATTATTCACATGCAAATGTTCGCAGTTCCATGTAAATGTTGTGTGAATATCTGTACATATACTAGAGAGTTCTGAATATGTGTGTGTGCATACACAGATAGACAACACACACACACAAACTGCAGCGAATGTCCAATTTTTGGTATATAACATTCACATGCTGACAATCCCAAACAAATGTAACTCTCTGAAAAGTCAGAGATTTGCCAGTGATCAGGATCAGTCGCCTAAAAGTCATTGTCAACATTCACTTGATTATATCACAAAATGACGATATATATTCTACTTGAGAGTGTCTGTCTACAAAGTGGTCTCCCTAGCAAATCATTTCAAACTTCAATTAGCCCAAGGGAATCATAGAATCATAGAGTTGGAAGAGACCACAAGGGCCATCGAGTCCAACCCCCTGCCAAGCAGGGAAGATCTGCAAACATTTTCATGTACACGAGGAAGAACAAACAGGATGTATCCTCCAAGTATGAGCACAAAGAACGCATTTTGAAACTAAGTTGATGTTACTAAACATTTATTACATTTTATAGAGGGTGGATACAATACAGGTAAAGGTAAGTTTGAATGAGGAAATTAAGTGGCTTTGATCTTAACTTTTCCCATGACTATTACTGGGTTCATTTTTTCAGGATACAGCTTTCTGCACCACACTCACCAGCTCCCTCTTCCCTCCAAATGCTTGGGTTATGTTGCGGGGCAGGAGATGCAGATGGAGTGGGTGTTTGTGGAATAGGTGCTCTCCTTACATGAAAGGGAGCAATTTAGGATTGAAGCCATTGGCTTCATGGGCATTTAAAATGCAGCTAAATTCAAGACCACCAGCTCCATGTTTTATTACCTCTTTGAAAGTACAAGGAAAAATGCTACCCTACCAGTTATCACACTGGACTTTGCACACAATTTTTCCCATGCAGTGCAGTGACACTGGTGCAGTCCTGCTGCTAATTCTTTGGTCTGCCTTTGGCACAAGCAATGGTGCAGAAAGAAATCTGCATGGATGACTTGCATGTATCAGGTTTGCTAAGTCAGTATACCTACCTAAGCAGTTTCCCACTTAGAAGCACCCTTAATCTGATTTAGCTTTCTTTGGATTTTGCTCAGTGCCTAATGAAGGCAGAGTTTAGCTTTCAAATTTCAAGTTTGGGATTAGCTGCGGTGAAAAGGGGGTGCAATGAAATTGCCTGTGTAATTTCAGATCTGGCAAATTTGACCTAGAAACACCAACTTATTTTTTTTAAAAAAAGAACGACATCACATGTCATTTTCCCAGAATTATTTAGAACCACTTTCCCCCCATTTAATTGCCAGTTCTAAAAATCTCTCATGATGTCACTGAAATAATGCTTGATGTCAGTTCCTACACACAACATAAGCAGCTTTTCATCTGGCCACACTTGATTAACTTTGTGTATCCTTTGTGGTATGTATGGGAAAGAATGAAACAACCTGGCTGGAACTGTGATTTGATTAAAAAAAGGAAAAGAAAGGCAAAACCTAAAACCCCGAAAAACACTGAAATGGCTTTGCTTTGGTGACTTCATTTTCAGCTTGATGAAACTCAGATCACTTATGGGAATGTCCCGGACAATTTCAAAATATTGTGGCAAATTGAGGAAGACATAAAGAGGGCTTGACTCTATAAGACATTTAAAATAATCTAATCTACAAAGTGGAATGAATCAGCATTTTGGCAGCTCTTTAAAAAACACACACAGTACAAACTAATTCCAAAAGTTTAGGGTTGGGGGAAGAGAAAATCTAAATCTCTTACCTTTTCAATGTCTGTAGCACAATGATCCCCCCCCCCCCAAATGCACTCTCTTTTCAGGGTCAATCCAAAATCATCTAGGAAGAATGCAAATAAGGAAATTAGCTTTTGATGGCTGCAATCCTAAACACACTTGCTGGAGAATGTCCCACTGAACTTACTTCTCCATTTATGTATAGGATTGCAATGTATGAGACAGACCTGGATTTTTGCACATTTCCTACCGGTGCAAGAACTCTGGTGTATGCATAACTTCCCCCAGGCCATAAAATGGTTCTTCACATTTATTTCAACTTAGGCATCTGATCCATCTGCAGACAGATTTGCTGCCTCTGTAGAAAGGAATGGAAACTCATGTACAATGAGACACACAGTAACATGCAGTTGTGAGAAGATAATAAAGACCTAACCCTAACCCTAATGCAAAATAGATGCCCAAGACACAGGTAAAGGAACAAGTTGTAGTGAAGGTGAATGGAATACACCAAGAGAAAGAATTCATGGGAAGAGAGATGGACTCCTTCAGAACTTCAGCATGAGATGACCTGGTAGTAAAGAACTTGAAAACAAGGTTGAAAAACTTCTAAACACATTTACTACAGAGTAAGCCCCAATGAATACTGTGAAACTCACTCCTGAGTAAAGATGTGCAGGACTGCACTGTTGGCTGCTTAACAAGGAGAATCCAAAATATCTCTTTTCTTATTGCACATATAGTTTTATTCAGTGGAGTTTCCCTAAGTGGAAGGGAGAATTTGGGGGCAATATTTGGGCATATATTGAATGGGTGTGCCAGACTGGGTCAATTAGTTTTGCACATCTGTGAAATCTAAAAGCAGAACGCAGGTATGTTAAAGCTCAATATGATATCAGCACAACTGAAATTGAAGACCTCCAAATATGACCATTTTTATGTATCTCAAAATGTCACTTTTCAGTGGGATGAATCCCTGGATTTGGGAGTCAGACAAAATCATTGGGGAAGAAACTGAATTACTTTTAGTTCAACATGGCTGTGAGAATCAGTATGAAGTATAGTCTTGACTCCACTGAAATTAATAGTTCATTTTTACAGGCTTCAGAAAGGCGACAATGTGATTTTGCTTCTTGTTTCAATATATGCACCTATTTGTACTTTGTTTAGCTGCCTGGATATCTACTATAAAATATATGAATTTAAAAATCCACAGCTTGGTGGTTGCCAACAACTCTACACCCTTCTCTTTATCTTTTGCATGCCATTTTGTCTTATTCATTTTGCTTTATGTAGTTCTTGCTGGTTTATTTTTTCTCATTTCTCTTCAATTATATATTGAATTAACCACTTCTTACAATATTCCTTATATGACTTGATAATTCTTCTTCCCACTTTGCCTTGGCCCTTATCCCTTTCAAATCCTATGCAATTATTTTATTGTTACCTTTCTTGCCAACCCATTTTGCACATTATTGTTCAACACCATATTTCAACGTATTTTTTGTCCATGCTTTTCATCCGTACACAGTTTTAGACATATTTGTTATATGATCTGTATTGTTTTATTGGTACTGTTGCTGAAGGTCTGTCATGGCCTTTCGCTAGAACAATAAACTTATATTGATTGATTCGTCCTCTCAACAGGTGTTCCTTCCTATATTTTTCTGAAATATATATATATATATATATATATATATATATATATATATATATATTTCTGAACCTTATATATTTTTCTGAACCTATGCTTTTAATTTCTGCTCCTGGGGCTATAAACTTTAAATGGGTCTGAATATTGATGGATAAAATAAGTGGGAGATATTAATGATGGCAATCACTTGGTCTATTAATAGCATGGTAAATGAACCAATGGGATTTGGAAAGCTAAACAGGATTATCAATCTTAAAACATTTGGGTTCTAAAAGCAATCCTGTAACATCTGATTTATTGTATCTTTACATTTTGTTCACTTCGCTCTCCAAATATTTCACATACCTGTGGGTGTAAATGCAACATTTCATGCCTAACTTCAAGTATACTCACAAACAATTTATTTACTTAAAAGCATTTTTTCCACCTCTGACAAAGAGTCCTGGAGTGGCTTTCAAAGTAGACAGTCCCTACCCGCAGGCTAACAATCTAAAAGACATGACACAGAAGGAGAAAGGGATTAGGAGAGAAAAAGAAAACAAGCAAATTTAGACACCAGTAGAGCTTTAAGCTCATTTTGTCCTATTGAAGAAAACTAGCGTATTATTATTATTATTATTTGAACCAATTACTTATCTGGGCTGAGCAATCATAGAATCATACAATCGTAAAATTGGAAGTGACTCCCAAGGGTCATTTAGTCCAACCCTCTGTAATGGAGGAATCTCACCTAAAGCATCCATGACAGTAGCATATTTTCCTTCTTTTTTTTGCAGGGAGTGTAAGAAGAATAGGAAGGCTGTGAAATGGGCCTGTGAAATGATACAGGCTGCAACATATAAACTCCAGTGAGTCATAAAAAGGTCTTCAGAAAAGGCTTGTGCAACGTGTTACGCAGGGCATTGTGCAAATGGAACAATTTATTTGGATTCAGGGTCACTTTTCCACCCAGCGCTCTTCTGCATGGTCAGAAGAAACCCTTTCATGGACAGAAGAGCATCTTTGGTTTTTCAAGGGTGTCTCATGATGTGCCCACATTTTTAAAATTGCAGATGTTTATATAATCATTGTGTACCAGATTATTTTTTTAATGCACCACTAATCTTAATTTTGTCCTAAAAGTGGATGGGAGCAGCTCACACATTTCTGCTGAAAGAGGAAGAGCCAGGTCTGACAGTTTCCCTACATTAAAAAGTTGCAGGAGAGCAGGGCAGTCTGCCCGTTCTGCAATTAAGTTGGAAAAGTAAGCAGATCTGGCTTGTTTCAAACGTGCCTGCACACATTTATATGTCTCAAACCTCTAAATGTACACGAAGTCAAGAAGCCCTCAAAGCGCATTTAACTTATGGTGTATAGCCTTATTTAATGTTCTCCATATATCAAGATTAGAATACAGGAGTAACTGCCAATAAGTGGAGTAATGGGTGAACTTTGATTAGTAGTGAAAAGTCCAACCTATGTTTGCATAATGGGGACTGATCACTATCCTTTCACCAGCTGAGGTCATGTTCAAAAGAAGCTTTGCATTCAGCTAACAGGTTGCTTCATAACAGGCCCAATCCAGGACCGCAGCAGAATTCCAGAGTACCCAGAATAATTGCAGGCTAGTGTGAGTTGGAAGGAAAGCAAAGAATGGTAGGTGTATGTTTGAATGGAGACGAGATTATCAACTCCACAACCTTTCTCTCTCAGAACCATACACTATCCAACCCGTTCAGTCTCATATAACCTCCCTATGTGCGAAACAGTAAAATAGTGATATACAGTATGGCATTCAGAGATGAGAAACAGGAGTTAAAACTCCTTAGTGAACAGGCACATATTTGGGCTATTCAGATTTTTCTCCATTTTATACTGTAGAAAGTTAATCTAGTCCAGAAATGAATCAATTTCCTTTGACTATGCCCTAAATCTGAGAGCAACTGATTCTAGATGTTCATTTTCACTGTGATTATATGGTTGAACCCTCAACTCAGAAGAAATATTTTACGTGACTCTTTCTTTGCTGCCAATGCTGCACAGCAAATGTTTACTTTGCCCCCTATGAAATGTAGTCATTTTGGTTGTTGGTTTTTTAAAATCTGTCCTCCATCTCCCATCATGCCCCCAGATTCACTAATACCAATGAGAAATGTTTCCCTTGGTGCCAGAAGACATCAGCTGAGGGGCTCTTGGTATCTATCTGCACTTCATGCCATTGACTTTGGCTCCCCTTCTCTTTGTTTCAGCAGATGAATTTCCCATTTTAATCTCTTGGGTTTCTATATTTCATTTTAGAAGCCAAATACACAGTATCTCCAAGTTTTCTGTTCTATTGCCAAGATTTTGCATGAGAACTAGAACAGCTTCCACAACCTCTGAGATTTACATCCCAATATGTTTCATGTCCATGTCAAAGGGATTTCTGACAGTTGGGAAAACTAGTTAAGACTCATTGTTTAATATGTCTTCTTTTCCGTGAGCCCTACCTGTTCCTTCTTCTGAATCACCTCAAAGCTAACAGAAGATACTTATGGCTGAAACTTACTAGTTTATGGAGCTCATAGGCTTTGCAGAAGCCAGGTGTACAAGGCCAAGTGAACAAAAAACATCTGCATAAATATCTCCTTTGACATCCTGGAGTAAGTATAGCAGAACATCAAATGTCTAGAGAGTTTACACCAGACTGTAATACCCTACTGTCATCCAATATGAAAATCATATCTTCCAGGTTTAGGACTGGCTTGTAAAAGAACAAAACATTTTTGTTGGCATCCGTCTGTCTTGGGAGACAACGGAGGAGTTTGGGTTGGATTTGGATTTGGGGTTGAAGTCAAACTGTTGGAAAGTTACAGCACCTGCTGTGGCTGTAGGGACCAATACAGGAGAGAACAATACATGTAACTAGTTAAACATGTTTACCAATATCTATCGATATCACAAAATAGCAAAGGAGATTGACTGAAATTGAGCTCATTTTACAGACATTACTCATAACAACCCCATTGGCTTCAAGGGGGATTACTCATGTAAGTGGCTTGGTCCTATAATACTTTATTTTCCCATTCATTTGTTTCTCAATGAGGCTTTAGTTTGATGATATAATATATTCAATTAATATAAATATTCAATTAGATTTCTTTCAAGTGGTTGCTATCAAACATACAGTGTCAGGTTACAACTTTCTATTTCCAGCTAATAATTTTTCAAACCAGAAGCCTGGGGATTTATTTATTTAAATATGCATTTCTTCTTTGAGTTGTTGCTGTTGCTGTTATTATTATTAAACAAAGAGGTTACATTTTCTTTCCTGTGGAAAGATTTATACAATGATTACAACTTCTGGATCCCTTAGAATAAGTTTACAAGATTGTTTATTTTGAAAGAACTCTTCTTTCAGTTCTAAGGTCCATCTGACCAAATCTAGACACTGGCAGAGGAACAGGGGTGTGGGGGGAGTGCACCGCCCCCGGCGGCACAATCCTGGTGGGTGCCATCGTGGCTGCCCCCTCTAGCGCTGTGCACCACGCCCCTGCAGGCATTGCGCCACGCCCCCAGGATACGCGCCACGGCCCTGTGGGCAGCATGCCACACCCACAGGACATGCGCCAGTCACGCCCTCACCTGCTCTCCACACACCCCCGCCAGAGCTTGAAGCTCCGCCACTGAATCTAGGACATAAGTAGATGAAAAGAGTTCCTGGATACAGTAATCAGGGGCTCTTTCCTCACTTCTGTTGTCACATCAGAGAAACTGACTGTGCATACAGTACCATGGTCAGTTCCCTGGTTAGTTCCCTGGTTAGAAACATATGTGCCCTAAAGGATATTACTTCTTTATTGAGGTACTAATTATTCTTTCATGAAGCAATATTTTAAAGTGATACAAAAGTTAGTGTTTCAACTAGATGATTAAAACTGAAATACTGGAGCCTAACAGAGATAGCTCAATTTCATTTACATTTCCACAATTGCAAACAACGAAACTGCCTTTTACTGAGGGTACTATAGCCATATTGCCTACTCTAGCTGGCAGTGCTCCAAGGTCCCAGGTCAAGGGTTTCCCCCAGTCTGTTCTCCAAAATCGTTTTAAGATACTAGAGGTGAAATCTGCCAACCATTGGCATGCAAAGTGTATGTTCCATAACTGGCTATGAAACATGTGCTCTATTTCCTCAGGCAATGTAGGTCCATAGGTCTCAAGTATCCCTCACTATGAGGAATATGTTGAATGTAGCTCAGCTTATGAAACTGTCCCATCTTACTTACTTCACTGGTTTTGCAAAGTCCTCACTTCTTACTAGTCATTAAGACCTACATTTAAGCAGTTTTCCTTACTGAATTCTTCTTCAAGTTGAAGGTCACAGTTCACATTCTTTTAGCTTGGACTAAAAGGCATTGTTGTTGTGCAAAGCATGTAAGAGAAAATGAGTTGATTTTCTCCTTCCATTTGCAGAAGGAACTGAGATCCAGCAGAGGCTAGAGGAAGAGCAGAAGCTGACATTGCTGCAGATCCTACACTGTTTTGGAAGGCCTCCCCACCCATCTTTTCATGGAATACAGGGGGAAGGAGAAATGGGCAAACTGGTCATTATTCCAGGGGAATGTAAAGTTCAATCTCATGTTATCCAGAGCGAGAGCACAGGCAGCCATTTTCTTTATGCATCATCCTCTCTTTGGGTGGAGCGGCAGGGAAAACTGGGCCCACTGAGGGGAAGAAACACAGGATTCTGCCTTAGACCAATTCAGGTCATTGCTCCATCTGGCTTACTATTGTCTATGCCTTGAGTCAACAGAAGTGTAGTGTCCAGATCAAGGGAAATAACAGTACTACTCTATTCTGCCTTGGTCAGACCACAGCTTGAGTACTGTGTCCATATCTGGCCAACAGAATTTCAGAAGGATATTGACAAGCTGCAACATGTGCAGAGGAGGGTGACCAAGATGATCAAGGGTCTGGGAACCAAACCTTCTGAGGAATGGTTGAAAGAGCTGGGTATGGTTAGCCTGGAAAAGAGGAGAGAGGAGATATGATATCTATCTTCAAATATCTCACATGGAAGAGGGAACAAACTTGTTTTTGTCTCCTCTGGAGGGTGGGACTTGAACCAATGTCTTCAAATTACAAGAAAGGAGCTTCTGACTAAGCATCAGGAAAAAACTTTCTGGTCTCCCTTGGGAGGTTGTTGACTCTCCTTCCTTAGAAGCTTATAAGCAGAAGTTGGATGGCCATCTGTCATGGATGCTGTAGCTGAGATCCCTGCATTGCAGGGCGTTGGACGAGATGACCCTTGGGATCCCTTGCAACTCTACAGTTCTATTATTCTATGAGTCTCCAGTGTGACCCCGGTGGGCATCATGATGCCATCAGACACCACCGTTGTGTCATCCATTACTTCTAAGTTTGCAAGCCATGTGATTCACACTACTTCACAGGTCACAATCTGAGCCTTCTGTTGAAGGATCTTCATGCCCATCAGGAAAATGCTGGACATCCTTTTTTGTAACACGATTACATCATCTTCTAGCTTCAAAAAGATGTGAACTGTGAACTCCTGCCTACATGCAACCCAATCCATTGGCTGTGCCAAGCAACCTGCTAATTGAAGCTAACTTACCAACAAAGATACAAAATCAATTTGTTTGTTTTCTTCTTTTCATGTATGAATTGCTCCTTATGAAACATCTCAAGGTGATTTAACAGTAAGTATATGATGCTTAGGTTTTAGGGTAAATGGGATGTCCTGGGGGGAGGAGCGTTAAGCAGGTTTCATTTATGCAAGGTACCTTGTACAAAAAACTGGAAACCAGGTTTGCTTCTTCTTACTGAACAATTGTGTAGAATAGTGCTGGTAAAACTCTCCTTTCAAGTACAGTGGTACCTCGGGTTACATACGCTTCAGGTTACAGACTCCGCTAACCCAGAAATATTACCTCGGGTTAAGAACTTTGCTTCAGTATTCTGTACCCATTAGCTAAAGTGGTGCTTCAGGTTAAGGACAGTTTCAGGTTAAGAACAGACCTCCAGAATGAATTTAGTTATTAACCCGAGGTACCACTGTACAAGGTCCAGAAACCTAATTGTTGTTTTTAAATGGCTGAAATAAATAAAAGTACATCAAGGTATAGCCTAGCCCCCTATATCCCCACCCCATGGCCACAGCAGGTTTGAAAACACAAAATGCTATAATGGTGTGCAATCCACAATGGGCCACATCCATCAGCAGCACTACTGCAAATATTTTTCAATGAAATGGTCTTATAAGGAGCTGGCAAAGGTGAAGCATTCCCCCCCCCCCCCGGTTCGGTTCTCACCATTGTTTTGAGTCTCATTTCCTAATTAATGACAGTATAATTTATTCCTCATGTTATTAAAAGACAACACTTTTGAAGAAAATGACAATGTTTACCTTCCCTGGGAACACTGGTTGCTTAAGACATAAACACATTGCCAGGATGTTTATAAAATAACTGCCAATTAGAACTTTGAATTAAAAAAGGTTTACCAGCCTGAATCTACAGATTCAGATCGGATGAAAAGTATGAAATGAAGTAGTTTGCACTTCATCTCTTGCTTCAGTCTTATTTTATGGCTCTCTCTTCTCACAACAGTTGTGAATATAGATGGGATTTACAATAGTACTAAGCTCTCCTACCAAGAGACACATATAAAACTGTCATTGGGCAGCTCATGCTGTCTGAAGTTAGTGGATGTTGACAAAGAACATTGCTAAGACTTAGAAGGCACTGAATTTTCTTCCAACTCAGAGTGAGACAAGACTTGGGCCTGGGGGAAGGGAGTTATTGGCGAGTTTATTTAACTGTTCACTATAACCTCCTTGTCTCGACAAGCATCCAGGACTGGCAATCTTAAGAATGACTTTTTTCTCACTTGTCAACTTGATGGAAGGAAAGACCTTAAAAGAAGAGCTCTCTAAAAAGCTAATTTGCTAGAAGCCTGTGCATGTAATGGGTCCGATGTAATGATTAGAATGCTAATGTTTAAAAAAGCTTGAACATTTTGGAACACAGTGGAATATGGACTTTATCAAGCTGATGTTTTAATGAGGAGAAAAATGCCACCAGTTGTCTTGCCAAGCCAAAATCTTTCTGCTTCTAAGAATACCATTGACATGTCCCTAGATACAATCAAAGAAACATCTGCACTGCTTCCAGGCTGCTATTGTTGCTGCTAGAAACCAGGGACGTATTCAGACATATGCAAAAATGGACTTTGGAGTAAATCATCATCAGATAGACGTTTTAAAACCTGTGTTTGAATCCCCAAAGCTATAAGTTTTGAAGGGGAAAGAAGACATCTAAGACATAACAGAACATTGACATTAATTCATCTAAGCAGATTTGATAATGTAGGTATGATTTCCTAACATTAAAACATGTCTGCAAAACCTTTAATTTGTTATAATTCATTGCTATATTCTGATATAATTCCTTGACTGAGAGGAAGAGACTTGAGAATTACAACCACATGAAGTCTAGCATGCTTTTAAAGATATTTTGTCTTCCATTCTCTGGAACTATTTTTCATCAAGGTATCTAGTAAAGCATGCTAGAACTCAAGTAGTTGCAGCCTACAAATCCCTTCCTCTCTAGCAATCGTAATGAAGCTAATGCACATAATTACAAACTACGTTGTTTATGGACTGAAACTGAAGCTTCATTTGCTTCAAGCTGTATTAAATGTAGCTTTATATCTATGTGAAAGAGTAAAGCAAAAGGGAAGCTATATCATCTACTGTACCTTCCGAGTTCTTCATTGCACAGATGTAAGCCAGTTGTAAATATCGTGTTTCTTACTGTATTTTAGTGCTTCATTTTAAAGCAACACAGGAACAAGTAACAGTAGTATAAAACATGGCTTGTAACAGTGCATAAAGAGTAAACATTTACAATGTTGGAAGGAATGCCGTACAGTAAATATAGACAAACCACAGTGTTTGGACATTAAAGGTTATTTGAATGGTATGTCAAACATATGTAATCTTTAGAGCAGAGAGCCAGGTTTTCGTGCTCAGATTCAGGGCAATGGGAAGCACAGGTATTTGTGGCACATTTATTTTGTGGTTATTCTACTAACCAGTGATTTTGAGAAATTTACTACCTGATATATTTTTTGAGTTCTATCCAATGAAGTTGACCAGTTAGTGCAAAGACTTCTGTGTGCAACATATTGCAGATATTAATACTGTGCAGTTTGAAACAACCGGGTGTATAAAAACTGACTCCTTTTGGAAACGAAGCAGCCCAATGAAGAGTGAGCCTGATCAGTGGTCACAATATAGAGTACTGGTGTGGCTACATAGTGGTAGAAGGGGAATGAAATGGAGCATTCTGAAATAGGGAATATCTAGCTGAAATGCTAAACTGGAACAATAACATTTTGTTGTACATCCCACTTTTGAATCCATCATTTGAACCTTTTAAAAAGAATGACTAAGTGAAACTTGGTCAATTTGTCCATTACAACATATTTAAAGCTTGCTTTTGCCTTTGCCTTCAAAGAACTTACTTACCATAAACTCCTTTACCCCCATGCACCAATTTGATTGTGATGATCTAAAATTTCTGGCAACATTGCCTCTTCATAACATAAACGTAATCTTGCAATAAATCCCCTCCATGTGTGGAGTTAGTGACATCAAATGGGTTTTGCCATCTTTACAGCCCCCCCCTTTATATGACTTATAAATTAATCTTATTCCAAAGATACTTTAACTATCAGTGCTTACACACTGCCAAAGTAAATTTAAAACAGATTCTACCATATTCTATTTTAAAATAAAAAGGTGACTAAGGGGTTGCGCCACTCATCTCACTTTTCAGGCTGGCGTTTGTCCACAGACAGCTTTCCAGGTCATGTGGCCAGCATGACTGAACCACTTCTGGCGCAAGGGGACACCGTCACGGAAGCCAGAGCGCACGGAAATGCCATTTACTTTCCCGCCGCAGTGGTACCTATTTAACTACTTGCACTGGTGTGCTTTCAAACTGCTAGGTTGGCAGAAGCCAGGACAGAGCAACGGGAGCTCACCCCGTCACGGGGATTCGAACTGCCGACCTTCCGATCGGCAAGCCCCCGAGGCTCAGTGGTTTGGATGCGGCTAGCTGTTGTTTGGGGACTAAAACTCCCAAACCTCCCCGACCCCTGATCCTGCTAGCTAGGGATGATGGGAGTTGTAGTCCAAAAAACCCAACAACTGGGGACCCTAATCCTGCTTTTAGAGGCGGAATAGTTTAGAGGGACCAGACTTTTTCCAACCACCCCACAGGACATGGGCGCAGCCAGGATTTGTGTTAGAGGCTGCATGCCTTTTGTTAGGGGATGGGGCAGAGCAGAAGCTGTTTGCTATGCCTTTTTATTGATTTTTATTTATGGGTGTGTGTGTGGCAGCATGCCCCAGGAGCAGGGCTGGATTTAGGTTTGATGAGGCCCAAAGCTACTGAAGGTAAAGGGGCCCTTTATATGTCCAGCTGTCCTTTGTCAACAACAAACTGTTGCTGTTTTGTGTTTAATATGTGCTATACAGTGGTGCCTTGCAAGATGAAAATAATCCGTTCTGTGATTCTCTTCGTCTAGCGGTTTTTTCGTCTTGCGAAGCAAGCCCATTGAAGGATTAGCGGATTAGCGCTATTAGAGGCTTTTAGCGGCTTATCTGCTGATTGGATCAGCTGATAAGCGGCTTAGCGGCTTAGAAAAAGGGGGGGGGGAGGGAAAAAAAACCAGCAGGAACTCGCAAGACATTGTCGTCTTGCGAAGCAAGCCCATAGGAGATTCGTTTTGCGAAGCACCTCCAAAACGGAAAACCCTTTCGTCTAGCGGGTTTTCCGTCTTGCGGGGCACCACTGTATGGTAATTTATGGACCTCATAGGTATGCAAAGCCATTTGCACATGTTGCCATGCAACCAGTCCATGCAGAATGTAGGCACCCTATATAGAGAAATGAGCAAACCAGGGATATTTTAGGAAGCAGGCTAGCAGGCACGGCCCATTACATCACAGGAGCCTACACAACACAAAACAGTTGCTGCATATAGGTTTTATTTTATTTGTTTTTTTTAATCTTATATTTTGGAAATGTGCATCGTTAGTTTTTTTTCCCCTTTAAAATTTTTGCCCCCCCCCCCCAAAGAGTGGGGCCCTAAGCTATAGCTTGTTTGGCTTATAGGTAAATCCCCCACTGCCCAGGAGCAGCGATTTGACGAACCAAGCGGCAGTGTGACCAAAGCCTTTTTTTTGTTTTTGTAGCGCTCTGGGGAATTATTTTTTTTTACCATTCGTGATTCAATTCATCTGGGGCCTAAAGAGGCGCACAAGGAGGCCTAAAGTTACCTCAGACGACACACCCAAACTACCAACCAACGGGCCTTCAGGGCTTCTGAGGCAGAAAGCAGCGCGGAGCGGAAGCCGCCTGCCCCTGTTGAGGCAGCTTCCCTCCCTGACAGAAAGCCCGGCGAGCTCGGGCCGTTTCCGAGTCCGAGGCCCCGCTGCTCCGCTCCGCTTCCTCAGCCCTGAAACGACGCGTCTCCGGCTCGCTCCGCCTCCTGCCACGGTGTCCGTTATTGGGGGGGCTGTGGGGCCTACAGAGCCGAGACGCGCAGGCGCCGGGAGCCCGGGGGCGCGCGCCTGGCTCTTCAGTCGCGGCCGCTGAGGGGAAGAGGAGATGGGCCGCCTCGCCGCCCTTTCGCCCGGGCTGGCCGCGTGCCTCCTCCTGCTGGCGTTCATCTGGGGGGCCGAGGGCTTCAAGAAGAGAGGACCCGCCGTGACCGCCAAGGTGACTATGGCTGGGTGTCGTTCCCTCGCCCCTCTCCCTTTCCCCCCCACCCACACTTTCCTTGGCTTGTGGACCAACGTCTTTCCACGCTGGCCTCAGGGTTTCCCAAACTTGGCTCTCCAGCAGGTTTTTTTTTTTTACTACAACTCCCGTCATTCCTGACCCCTGGTCTTTTTAGCTAGGAATGATGGGAGTTGTAGTCCGAAAAAAACACACACACAGCTGGAGAGCCAAAGGGTGGCTGTGGCACAAGGAGCCCTGCCAGAAAAATGCTGGCCACCACCCAGGCATGCAAGTGTGCTTGTAATAATGCCAGGATATTGCTTTTCCTCTCTATTTTCCGGGTGCGTGCTTGATGAATAACCAAGCTTTTGGGGGGCAGAGCAGGCCTGGAGGCGAGTGAGGACACCATCATCATCATCAACATCGTTGTTGTTATTGTTATTATTAATTGAATTTATATACCCGCAGGTCTCAGGGCAGTTCACAGGATAAAATCAGATGCTCCCATGTTGGGTGAAATTTATATTTTACATGTGTAATAGTTCCTGCATATCGTATGAGAGCCACAGGCTGGACACGAGCCTATGACAGTAAACTTGCATCTTATGCGCGTTTAACTTGTGCATATTCAGCATTCAGGCCCATGTAATTTAGGTAATCACCCACCCACAGTAGACCGCTTTCCAAGGTGAATGTATTGTTTGCACATATCTTGTTCCTTACACTTTATGTTGTTTAATCCACGGTGTGGCCAATATATTCTTATGCAGTAGACTTTTGCTTGTACAACTAGAGCTAGGCATCAAAAAGAAATGGGGAGCGGCATTCTAATACTGAGATTCAATGGGGACTTTGTGGCCCTCCAGATGTTGCTGGATGACAGCTCTGATCCACCCTGGCTATTGCTGGCTAGCGCTGAAGGAAGTTGGAGACCAACCACATCTGAATGGCTGCAGGTTCCTCATCCCTCTTCTATTGGATGCAACTGCTCTGTGATTTCCCCATTGCTACTTCTGATACCCAGTGAGGTGAGGTGGTGAAATGCACAGAGCAGCTGTGTATTGTTGGTGTAAAGACTTCAACTTGCGCAGTGGGGGTTCTTCCAATCCCCTTCATACACTTTGCATCTCCAAAATTATCTTGGGGTGGTGATATCGGGAGCGTCCCCAGAACAGCTTGTAGAGGGCGGAAATGGTGGGGGGTCATGGTGAGGTTTTTTGTTTTTTAAAAAAGAAAATTCTGTAGATGTACAGTGGTACCTAGGGTTACATACGCTTCAGGTTACAGACTCCGCTAACCCAGAAATAGTACCTCGAGTTAAGAACTTTGCTTCAGGATGAGAACAGAAATAGTGCTCCGGCGGTGCGGCGGCAGCAGGAGGCCCCATTATCTAAAGTGGTGCTTCAGGTTAAGAACAGTTTCAGGTAAGGATGGACCTCTGGAACGAATTTAGTACTTAACCCGAGGTACCACTGTACATCTCTTGTAAGGTAGGGATGTGTACTTTAGGCAACTGGAATATACATTGGATTTTGTAGAAAAATCCTGGTCTGCAGCTGCTCCTCAGTTAGGGAGCAAAAGTGAGCAAAAGCCAAGTGCATTCTAGCATTTGAGAATCTACAGACCTTGGTGAGGGCTTTAATTCCTTCATAGTAGTAGTCATTACAAGATATGGCGAGTTTCAGCAGATATCCCGATCAGCACCAATTGATGAGAAACCCAGATTTTTGCTTTTAAATGGTCATTTAAGAGGAAAGCAAGAAAAGATTAATGGGTATTTTTTATGCTTCCTTCTAATATAACTTAATGTGTATGCCTCTTTGGCAGCATATGCAATCAATTTGGCAGTATTTAACCATCTGTGGTAGTGAGCTCAGGGGCCCCTACCTCTGACCCCCATTTTTGAAAGATGTTTTTCTCCTGAAAGCTGGATCATCTCACTGCTTTGCCACCTCTCCCTTGTGTTCTGTTTTCCTGACATGTTCTCTTCTTGAAGAAGTGCATTAGAGAACAGGTACTATGACATCAGCCTAGTATAAATTGTGCCGTAAAAGCTGTAAAAGATTGACATTCTGGTATCAATTAACACAGATAATTCATCTCAATTTAATATTCCTCTGTGTTTTGCTTCCAAGGCAATAGATAGTCATTGAAGCTTGAATCCAGATCTGTGCATCATTTTATAAGTAATAATAAAACATTCTTAGAAATGGATAAAATGGATTTGGTCAGTGGGTAGAGAACTTGTAGCTCTCCAGATGTTGGCATACAACTCCCATTACTTCTTTCTGACCATTGACTGTACTGACAATGAGCTGATGGGAATTGGAGTCCAGCAGTATCTGGAGAATCACAAGTTTCCATCCCTGGATGAGGCAAAAGGAAGAATTTGAGAACGAGTTCAACAGATCTCATGGGACACTCACAATACTCTTGAAACTGGTTGCTTCCCCTCCCCTTTCATAATGAATGGCTGTCTCATTAAAATTTCTTTAATAATAGGATCAATAACACAGTGGGGGTCAGATAAACAGGAAAGAGAAGGCAATATGAAGACAACTGAACACAATAAAATGAATACAGTAAAACAATCCCTTTTGAACAGGCACTTAGATCTTCTTTTTACCTGTGTTGGGTCCGTTGAAAGGGCTTTAGGGCTAAACTAGATATGATGCTAAATGCATCACTTGCTATTGTGTCTTTAATTTTTCCACCGTTGCTAAAAGCAGTACAAAATTCAGTAACTCGGAGAGCTTCTGCAGCCTATTGATAACACAAAAGAATACCCAGATTTATTTATTTATTTAATCTCATTGGTATTGTGTGTTTTCTTAAGCTTTTATCCCTTTCTGAAATATGACACTTTATGCATTCTGTACGTCGTGAAAAATCACGTCTACCTGACCTAATATTATCACAATCACTCCCTCTAATCGCAAACTGAGATGGTTGAGTGTTGAATCAACACTGGAACACTGGGAAGAGCTCAAAAAGGATTGCCCATGCTCCAAAGCCACAAAATGTTGAATACTGGATAATAAAATGATAAAACCATGGAGGGAGGAATAGCCTAATTGAGCTCCTTATAGCTTATCACGAAGCTGGAAACCTGAATAGGGATATACTGCAACCCTTTGTATAAGGTCCTACTTGTACACTTGTATTTCAGAATTCTCAATTCCATCTGACATTTCCTTTCACTTACCTCCTATGAGAGATTTGAATAGCTCCATAACCAGATGAATAAAATAAGTTTTCTGGATATAGCTTGACATTTCATATCTTAGCTGATGTTTCTTCTGTATTGAGAAGGTTGAAAGAATTATATGGAAGTAAGCATCTGGCTTGCATGTATAAATTGGACCTTCACTTCCTATTTGTCCGAATTAGTGCCACCAGTGTAACAGGTTGCATTCTATTTGTTGAACTTTTAGAGGGAGGTAAAACTCCCAGGAATTGCCTGTCTGATAATATTGTAGCTTTTTAAATGCAATAGTGAAAATAGTGAAAGTGAAGAATTAATATGCAGAAATCCTTTTTATAAAAATGCTGTGTACATTGTTTGATTGATTATTATATAATTTGAAAGAAAAAAAATGTAATACCAAGTCCTTCGATCCAGCAGCGCTCACGTAATCAGAACGGGGAAGGTGATACTTTGCTGATGCTTCCCCCACCCCAAATTTGCTTCAGAGAGTTAGGGGATCAGCATGGGAAGGGACCCAGAGGGCTATGGGGGCAAGGTGGAATTGGCCAAAAGTCCCCTCCCCACTTCCATGCCTGAGAGCCTCCACTTGTGTGCACAGGCAGAACTCCTCCCATGAATGGAAGGGCACCTTTGGATCCTACCAGATTTATTTCTTGCATTAATGATATTCTGTGGTTTTCAATGATTGCTTTTATTTTTTGGAAATTTGTAGGTATTCTTTGATATACAGATAGGCGGCAAAGATGCTGGCAGAATTGTAATTGGATTGTTTGGAAAAGTAGTACCAAAGACGGTGGAAAACTTCGTTAAACTAGCAACTGGAGAAGTAAGAACTTTTAAAAAATGTTTTGTACATACATTTCAGTGAAAAGACAAATGCACAGAGTTTTCTTTGTGTGTGTGTCTGTGCACATATTTATGTGGTGCAGCATGGATAATACTCCATCACTCGGCCCTCCTCATCAGTTTATAGCTGGGGCAGGAATTGTCCTCCGAGTTCTGCTGCAACCAGAAGCACAGTTAAACTGCGAATGTCTGCACTGCCTATGCCTGGCTGCTTTGGCTCTGAGACATGGGAGGCGTTTGGAGTACCTTTTTGCTCAACACTAAAACAGCTTCAACTTTATGGAGATAAAGTCAGAAGTTGCTTTGCACTGCATGTCGGAAGTGCTCATAGGAACATAAGAAGAGCTCTGCTGAATCAGACCAGAGGTCAGCATTCTTGGGTCTCACAGTGGCCAACCAGGTCCTTATGGGAAGCTGTAAGCAGAACCTGTGTGCAGGAAGGCTCTTGATTTCCAACAGCTGCTCTACAGAGGCATACTGCCTCCAACAACAGGGCATGGCACCATGGTTATTAGCCCTTGATAGCCCTGTCTTCCAGGAATTTGTCCAATCCTCTTTTAAAGTGGGTGGCCGTCACTATATCTTGTGGAAGCAAATCCCAGCATTTGTGCTGAGCTCAGATGTCCAAAACAGCTGTGGGGATAATTACTAGCCCACTTCACTAGCTCTATGGGGGGAGAGTTAATGCCTATCTGTAACCTTATACAAAGTTGGATTAAGGGAAGGGTAGAGTCCTGAAGAAAGGAAGTGTTGGCTTGGTGACAATGACCAGCCAAAATCCGTTGAACCCTGTTCTAGTGGTTTCTCTACTTTTTGTTGGGTAAAGGTAATGTAAAGTTAAAGGACCAATGGACGGTTAAGTCCAGTCAAAGGCGACTATGGGGTTGTGGCACTCGTCTCACTTTCAGGCTGAGGAAGCCAGCATTTGTCCACAGATAGCTTTCCGGGTCATGTGGCCAGCATGACTAAACTGCTTCTGGTGCAATGGGACACCATCACAGAAGCCAGAGCACACAGAAACGCCATTTACCTTCCCGCCACAGCAGTACCTATTTATCTAATTGCACTGGCGTTCTTTCAAACTGCTAGGTTGGCAGAAGCTGGGACAGAGCAATGGGAGCTCACCCTGTCGCAGAGATTCGAACCGCCAACCTTCTGATCAGCGAGCCCAAGAGGCTCAGTGGTTTAGACCACAGCGCCACCCATGTCCTTTACCTTTACCTTTTTGTTGTGTGACACATCCTCAATATAATAAATAATAAATTTAATAAATTATTTATTATTTATACTGTAGGGCAGTGGGTTATTGTTTTGGTTTGTTACTATGGTGTGTGTTTTTGTGATTTTATATTGTAAACCACCCTGTGATCCTTGGATGAAGGGTGGTGTAGAAATTTAATAAGTAATAAAATAATAATAATTAATTGACACAACCCCATCCGCCATCTCTTTTATCTCAAAAGTTCAGGGTGGCAGGCATCTTGTTGTTAATCTTTATTTAATCAATTGTTTATTTCATTATAGTGTATAGTATTTTGCCGAACTGAAATCATGCCATTCTGAATTTTGTCTTGTAGAAAGGTTTTGGCTATAAAGGAAGCAAATTTCATCGTGTAATCAAAGATTTCATGATTCAAGGAGGTGACTTCACAGCTGGAGACGGCACTGGGGGTAAAGTTGATTTCTTTTTAAAGGAATTTAATACATAAATATAAAAGATATAGAACTATGCAGTCCAACTGATGCCAGTGACAAAGTCCAGGAATGATGTACAACAATCAAACAAATCTAGAATATAAAATAATTATAATTTTCTCAAATTTAGAAAAACCAAAATTGGTACATCTTTGGCCAAACTAACTGCTATTTACTTAGTGGGCTCTATGTCACTGACTGATCAATAAACAACCTTCCTTTGGCATATGTAAATAGATAATTTTATTGTGATATAAGCATGGTTAAGGTTAATTTACAGAAGAAAACACAATCTTGGATTTAATATGAGAAAAATATTTCTATCTTGATGCAGCTTCAAAGAAGCAGTTCTCTTTTTCCTTGCCAAAACCATTTCCCCTGTATATAGATAAGTTCAGCATCGGTAGTTGGAATTAGGTCCCACTGTGTTCTATTCTCACCACACTTGAGTGGGAATAAATCCAGTTGACTAGGTCTTGCTGCTACTTACTGCAGATCCACAATCATTGCCTTAATGGTGTTGAATTTGAATGTAAAAATACAAAGTGAGGCAGAGAATTGTCATATTCTGATTCAGCAAATAAAGCTTTCAGAACACATTTAAAGTCTAATTTAGTACAAGAAGCAAGAATTAATTTCATCTGTCCTATTCTTGCAGAGGTGACTTAAATGTAGAAACAGACATCTGCATAGACATCTCCTGTTCAGATCTTGAAATGAGTGTCAAGTTGGGCAAGGGATCTTTTTGTGTGCTGTTGGGTAGAATGAGAAATTAGGCACATTACACGTATATGTTTATTAAGCACTTGCATGACTAGCAATGTCAGGACAGCTTGTACAGAAAATATAAACTACTTTACACTGTCCAAACCTAAAGCCACACTTTTTGGGGGGGCTAGAATCTTCTCTTCTTCACTACTATTTAAGGTATAGCCTTAAACAGTAAATACCCTTAAAGTACTCAGTTTTTTTGTCCCTGCTAATTATTTAACTAATACAGATCCATAAATGAATCATCGCTGCATAGTAGATATTAGACAACTAACTACTGTGGAGAAACTGCCACTGATATGGGATGTGAGTATAAGCAAGGGGCAAAGCATGCTTTATTTGGCTCCCTCCCCCCTTTTCTAGTCTGAAGTGTCTGGGGAATTTTAGGAGTTCAGATATCTGCTGTAAAAGCCTGCAGTTGCCTGTTGCACTGGTTTCCAGCACTTTTCTGAACCCAGTACTCAAGTGGATGTATGTAGTGCAGGAGAAGTTCTGGTAATGCTGGCCCAAGTCATTTTGCCACTCAAGGTAAAGGAAAAATGGTGCCTTTACATGTACAAAAGCAAAGCAAACTGCTAGTTGACCCTTGCGGTACTTCAATATTTGTGAGTCCTATGATGCATCTATGGGCAGCAGCCTAGCTTAGGGGGTGCAAGCTAGACAATGTTTACTTCCCACCCCCAGCTGCTACTTCCTAGAGCAGCTGCCTTCCTCTACCTAATGTTAGGGCCAGGCCTTGCTTCTGTCGGCTTTACCACTGCCAGTTACCTGTTTGGCAAGTATGGTGAATTCATTCCCGCTCTTTCCCATCTTATACATGCATCAGCTTGCAGATGCATACTCTTGATCTTGGCCAGGGTGGTATTATATCACCTTAGGGAACAGCACCCCGCCCTCTGAAAACAATTTTTATGGAAATGTCTAGAAAGAGATGCAAGCTGATTTCTCCTATTGCTATAGTACGCAAGTTGCAGATTCAGTGAACCTTCATAATTTGTTAGTGCTGAGGAAGCAGGGGTGCATTAACACAGCCAGTGCTTAATTACATTGCATGCTGGGATTGCTCTTACTGTTGCAGTTAGCATGATTCCTGGTAGCTGATTCAGCAGACTATCTAGGAAGTTCCATTTAGGTACACTGGTGAGGTTGAGGCAGTTGAATGTGTTCTGGAGATTCAGGTGTTGGCCTATATCTTAAACCCTTTTAGAAAAAAAAGTCTTAAACAAAATATTGTTTCTTCTGAACCTGATGTTTTGTTTCCCAGGAAAGAGCATCTACGGAGAGACGTTTCCTGATGAAAACTTTAAACTGAAGCATTATGGTATTGGATGGGTCAGTATGGCTAATTCTGGCCCAGATACCAATGGTTCCCAGTTCTTCATTTCTGTGACAAGGCCTGGATGGTTAGATGGAAAGCATGTAGTGTTTGGGAAAGTCATTGATGGAATGGTAGGTGAAAAATAACTATACTAGCTTTGTTCATTAGTTGGAAGCAGTGGGTATAGCAGAGAGTGGCTAACCTGTGGCCTGTGGGACACATCCTCCCCCACAGTAGGTTTTTTTGTGCCCCCATTTATAATTATTATTTTTAAAATAAACAGTTTTTAAAAGTATTGCTCCCATAGGTCCCCCACTGAGATGCCAAAAGGATTATTTTGTGGCCCTGCAAGGACTCGTAAAACCAGTCCATTTGAAATGTTTCCGATTGACCACTCCCATGGGTACCCTGTAGTGACTGTGATGTCACAGCATTTTTGTGAGGTTCCCCAAAAATGTGTCCTTTAATATTTTTTTTAATGGCCAAGCTCACTTTGACATGTGTCCTCCAGAGATTTGAGCATGGGTTTACGTGACCCCTGGCTGGTTAGCCATCTGTGGGGTATGGGTTACTGTTTGTTTTAAAAGCTTATCTAGAATTGTCTACATGAGTTCTGGTGTAGCCTCTGCTTTATAGGCCCTTAGCAATTATCTAACTATTCTTAATTATAATATATGTGTACACATCACTAAAGTGGGGAATGACATTATCATCATCATTGATTTATTCAGTGCTTTTTTTCTAAAAAAAGTTTAAGGGTACTCTCATTTTGACTCAAGAAAATCACCAAATTGGGTAAAAGAAATACAGTAAATGGGGAAAAGTACAAAGATTCACAAAATGTTTATGGGTATGCATACCCCTGTGTCCCCCCCCCCAAAAAAGCACTGGATTTATTAATCACCTTGTACACAACTGTTTCCAGGTGGTGCATAGCAAGAACAATTAAAAACAGATTAAAAACAGCAAATACATTTAAAACAAAATTAAAATATTAACGCACATCAGGCAGCTGGCTACTGGTATTCATTCATGTTTTGGTGATCTTCAGGACAGACTGCTGTAATTTGCTCTACGTGGAGCTGCCTTGTGAAGGACTGAGACTGGTTCAAAACAGAGTTGCCGGGTTATTGGCCGCAGTCAGTTGCTGTAAACATCTTGCTGGTGTTTCACTGGCTGTGATCTGGCGCAATTTAAAGTGCTGGTGCTTCCCTTTAAAGCCCTAGGCAGCACAGGGCTTGCATAGCAAAATGAACACTTGCCCCCTTTTCAGTTTGCCTGTGTGTTGATGGAATTTTTGATGCCCCCTCTGTGGTATAGAGTGGTGGCCTAGGTAGTGGAACTCCCTTTCCAGAGAGACTTGCTTGGAAGCCTACATTATCGTTTTAGCACCAGGTTAAAATGTTTCTGTTTCCAGCTTTTAAACTTTTAAGTATTGCTTTTAGATGCTGCTACGGTTTATTATTTTATTTTTTTAAACTGTAAAACTGAAAGCGTTGACATGTGGGACATAATGCTTAAAACAGTTTCTAGGGGATGGGGCACAAATGCAGTGCCTTGCAGGCTCATGGTCCCACAGAGGTCTCCCCCAGTGCCAACAAGGGTTCTGTTTCCTGCCTTGGCTGAAATAAAGCCTGAAAGATGGCTCTCTACTGTAGCCAATAGAAGGCTTTTTCCAAGCCTAACTGTGGTGTGTGGGGCACTTTGTGGGGTGGTGTCTATAACTATCTCCAGCTGTGACTTCCCATTTCAAAAACATCCCCATGCCACAATTAGGTTTCAAAGCAGCCTACTATTTTCTATCACAAGCACAGAAGCAGACTGATTGTGACCTTAGTGGGGAGCTACAGAGCAAAAAAATATATAAGCAGGAGTTAAGGGAAATCCCACAAAATGTAAACTCAGCAGTACATGTCACATCTATGTTGTGTTTGACACCAGAGATCAGTTTTTCTTCTTATTTCAGTTAGTGGTGCACGCCATAGAACTTCAGCCGGTAGATGACGACGACCGCCCTCTTCAAGACTGTGTGATTGTTAATAGTGGAAAAATAGATGTAAAAGAACCATTTGTGGTTGAAGTAGATGACTGGAGAAGTTGACGGCAACGTGAGCAAAGGAACTGCAATGGCTTGTCCTCTGGCTAAAAGCAGGCAAGGGTATCTGAAGATTCTTTTGCAAGAACGTGGTAACCTCACAGGTAGCATTGAAATATCTAGGTGCTAAATCCAGAGGACTACTTGATTGCCTTTCCAGGAAGTAGTTTTATGGGGGAAAAACATTAGGAATGTATTGACTTAAGTGGTTGAAGGCAATAATTTTCCTGCTCTTTGATTATTCATATGCTACTTTTATTAACAGCTCGCCCTCATTCTTTGGTCATGCGAGTCTTCCACCTTATGGATAGGGTTTTATAAAATATCTCATCCTGGAAACACTTCAGCATTTAGTAGTTTGTGGCAATGGAAAACACACTCCTTCAGTCTGCTCCTCTAAAACATGTTCTCCTTCAAGCACCTGACACAGTTCTCTTTTCATGTAAAGAATATTTGAGACTCTTCTTTCCATTCCTTTTTATAACAGGGGTTTCCTGCATCAATGATGGACACATGTGCAGGTCCTATGGCATGTATGATGAATTTAAATTTGTTCAAATTCAATATATGCAGAATGTGAGCGTATTACTGTTGCAAATAAGTCTAAACCCACTGTTGTGTATTGATATTTTATACATACATTAAACTTCTGCTAAAAAGCTATTCTTGTTTTCTGAACATATTGCCCTGTTTGCCATGCAACAGTATAAAGATGTAAAAGCATTTTCATTGCCTGCATATGCATGTACAGTGGTGCCTCGCAAGACGAAAAGAATCCGTGCTGTGATTCTCTTCGTCTAGCGGATTTTTCGTCTTGCAAAGCAAGCCCATTGACAGATTAGCACTATTAGCGGCTTTTAGCGGCTTATCTGCTGATCGGATCAGCTGATAAGCGGCTTAGCAGCTTAGAAAAAGGGGGGGGGGAAGGAAAAAAAACCAGCAGGAACTCGCAAGACATTGTCGTCTTGCGAAGCAAGCCCATAGGAAATTCGTTTTGCGAAGCACCTCCAAAACAGAAAACTCTTTCGTCTAGCGAGTTTTCCGTCTTGCGGGGCACCACTGTAATGCTAAACCTTGATTAGCTACTTTGGGGATGAAGCAGACGGGGTCTTGAGACAAATGCTGGGCGTGTGTGGTGCTCCCCTTGCTCTGCAGAGCATTGGGACTCCTGATGCAGGGTTACTTTCACTTTCAAAGACATGTGGCTTAGTATTAGTTATGAATCAGATATAATAGTTTAAATCCTGGTTTGGTATACAGTCTGGGGCATAATCCATGGCTTGAAGCTGTCCTGTTTAGAAACTGACCACAAGCTGCGATTCCTTCATAACTCTTAACACAACCACCGGACTAATAGAGCAGCAAGCATTGACAAAAGAATTCAACCGAGTAGGTTGCTATTAAGAAACACTAGAATTAGACCAGAAATAGATGCACGTCAAACGCTAACGTATGCAATGTAATGTCAACGTTTTATTTTGGGTTCTGACATCTTGTGAAACATAAGCATATGGTTCACATAGACAATTGACCTCTGAATATTTATTAGCTGATTATTTTTACCCATCATGTTCTGTCTGCTTCCTGCTACATAATGGTACAAGTTAAATAACATGGGAAAGTTATGCTCACCAAACAGAGTGTATTGGCTGAAAGCACAAGGTTTGTTGCCAGGGTCCTGAAGTAAATTTAAGTCATACTTAAGATAATATAGATATGATATAATCACATCAGAAATACTAATAATAAGCTTAGATTACATTTCAAGTTTGGGCAGTAATTCTCTTAACATTTCCCCCCCGGTCTTGCCTGTGTAATAAGTTGCCCTGTGTACCCACTGCCAGCAGTGGATACTACACTGAGACAAAAAGCTTAGTGTAGTAATTTATTATTTTAAAAAATCAATACATGATGAAAGTTGTTAGTGTAATTCAGCTTATGAATGTCAGCTTTTTAAACATTTGGAGTTGGGTAGACAGATTCAACAGTAGCGTTTTCTCCATTCATAATTTTAAAAGCAGCAATATTAGTGATACACTAAATTAATTTTAAAAGGGGAAATGTTCCATCATTAAATATCATCTCCACTGTGACCACATTCTGTTGTCTTAGGAGTTTTACTAAAAATGTGCAGTTCCAGGAAGAGGATGAGTTTATTTCAGTTACTATCCATCCAAACCCATTTTCTACCTGGGTTGTAGATGAGGATAAAACAATCCGCGGAGAACACCTTCAATAACTACGTTTGGAAAGTCATCTGGAAAAAAAAGGAAAGAAGAAAAACTGCTTTCTTACATATGTCAATACAATATAAATGTTTTTGTAGAACTTAACAAGGCAAGGCCCAGTGTAATTTAGGATATTGCATCACCACCATGTTTATCCATGCTCAGGATTGTGCTATTAGTAATGCTGTTTCAGCACTAAACCCACTTTAGTGTAGCACTGGGCATTGCCTGAATGCACTGCCAGATTTGTAGCTTATTGATTTAAAGGGATGTTCTAATACTTAATGCTGCTAGGCTCCAGCTCTTTATCTGAATCTTTTCTCACAAGGAAGATGGATTACACTGGCAATTCAATTTCTAACAAAATCTCAATACACTTGAAGGAATTCCAAGATTTCTACTGGGAATACTTCACAGCAGTTTTTCCATTGTAGTTTACAGCACTGTTTAGTCCAAGTTGACTGGAAGAGCCTGATGCCATCACATAAGCATCCTTAAAGCATCTAGTCAACGTAAAGGGACAGATTCTTGCAATAAGTTCCAAAGGAATAGTATTCCTAAAAACAAAGGATGCTAATCATCATCATAAGATAAGCTAACGTGAGGAGACTTGCAGAGAAGAGAAGATATGCATAAATGTGATTAAAGCACATTTATTCTACAAGTCCATAGCATTTTCTCCAGTTTCGCGTTAACTCTAAACAGACATAGACAAAGCATTGTGAAGAAACTAAATATAGTAAGACTTCAGTAATAATGGATCAGCGTTTGTTAAATAAATTACTTTTCAGGAATTTTGACTGCTGTAAATGTTCAACATAAGCCAAACTTTTGTGTTGTTGTTGTACTACCCTTCATCTATAGATCTCAGGGCAGTTCACAACATAAAATTACAATACTATTCAGCAGTTTTTAAAATCAGCTCTTAGAATTTCACAAACACTTGTCTGACCTGAAAAATTAGGGGCTGCCCCCCGCTTGCTCCCTACATCAACTCCTTAGAATTTATTCCCACACCATGAAACTGCTAATATCACTTTTGAAACTGTTTCTGAAGCCTTTTCTTCTATTTGACAGGCCTGCTTTGGATTCGTTTTCACCTTCACTGCCATGTCCATACTTCCTCCTCTTGTGCAAACCTCCCGCTGCACATAAACCATTTTCTGGGTAACTTCCTGCATTTTCCTTCTCCCACACACTGCAGCTACTAAGCACCCCTTTTCACCCTGTGCCCAGTCAGCATCCTCTCCTACTCCTTTCATGTCCTTGCTTCCATCTTCACTCTCATTTCCATGCCTCCTATGCCTTCCCTTTTGGGACCCCCCCTTTACACTTTCACACATTTTTCTATACCCCTCCTTACTTTTCTCAACCCTTGCACACAGATCACCCCCATTTCCATTCCTTCCCCCCCTCTTGCCTAATTCTGCAGCCCCCCTTTGGGCATCCATCCCATGATGATATATGTTACTGTATCTTTAAGATGACTACAGTCTTAAAAGCAAGTCTGTTAGCTTGTTCAGTTAGAGAAGGTAAAGTTCAGTGGTCAGATGTATATAGATTGGGTGTTTGCTTGTTAAAAAAATATCTGTTCTAAATTACTACATTGAATCCGGAACTTCAGACAACACATGGTTCCAGGAGTGAAATACATTGTGTGAAGGTACTCTGGAATATTTGAGGGCTCCAAATCCTTTATCTCTCTCACATGAAGCAGCTGAGGAATGGGAAAGAGAGAAGTTTGAGTACAGCAAGAAGGGAGGAATGCTGAAAGGGAAAAAGTGGCTGTTTTAAATGACAGAAGTTTTGAGTAAAGCAGGGGTGGAGAGACACTGAGAGGAAAGTGGTGGTTCTAAGCAAGAGCAGAAATCTGAGTAAAGGTGGTATGGTGGAACACTTTAAAAAAAGCACACCAGTTTTAGGAAGGAGAAACAGCAGAGATGGGTACAAAACAGAAACTAACATCAAAAAGCTAACACAACTGCCCTCCAAACTCCATTCCCGCTGCACTCACAGCTTGTTTTAAACGCTGACTTCCTCCCACCTCTCTCAAACCTCTGCCATAGCCTAAAAATGTCACGTTCTCAGTTTCCTCCATCTCTGCTTTACTCAAACATTGGCGTTTTTTAAACCACCACTTTTCCACTCTCAGTGTCTTTCCCTTCTCAGTCCCATGTCAGGGGCACTGCTTTTGTGCCTTCACTTTTATTCCTCTACTCTACCCTCACTTTTTACAAATCCAGGATTGTGATACGGTACTGCAAATCATCTAGTGGGGGCTATGTGACAACATTCTTACTTTTTTATCAAACAGAAAGAAAACTCTGTAAGCTTACGAGTACCAAGGCTGCACCCAGCAGCCGCGCTCTGCACACCTACATTGCTACTTTGAAGAGCTGTGGAGTAAGAATATAGGGACACCCCAGCTTTCATTGACTATGGGGATTGGGGTGTGTGGGTGAGGATTCAGACTCCCAGCTAACCAAGCTGGTAGGTAATTTGCATGACCGTGTTAGCAGCACTGACCATTGGCCCACCCTTGGCTTAGCAACAAAAACACAAGAGTTGTCCATCGCAGTTGAAGTGTAACATAGATTGAACAATTTTAAGAGTTAGCAAAACATTTGGGCTGGGTATAAATAGAGAAGCAAAACTGGAAGCAATTAGTTACAAAAGGCTGCTTCTGTGAAGAATTAGACATACGGTGACACTGACCTTTTCCAACACAGGATAGATGTACTTGATTTCTCCCAAGGAAAATTATGTTCTACTTCATACAATCTCACAAATTAGCTTCATCACAATGCGATACTGACGAGAAGTTGCTAAGAATGTCAGAGGATATAATCCAACCAACATCCTGCCTCACTAATATTTTCCCCGCCAAACAAAGCCAGTGAAGAACTATTGCAATTATATATTTTTTGCCTCATATATTCATTGCTCTTGGGTTGTTTGTGCTGATTCTATGCAGTCAGGATATAATGGTATCAGATGCAGGAGTTCAAACTGGAACTGTTGATATCTTTTTATTTTACAAAAAGCAAGAGAGACTGACTTGGACTTCCCCTCTCTCCCTTGGTAGACCTTTATTCCCATGCTGCAGCCCTGAACCAAGCTGTCTGCAATTCCCTGTTCTCCAAAGCTGCTATTAGCCACAGAGAAGGAACTGCAAGGGGCTTAAGCCTCCACAAATAATAGCTTTTGGAAGTGAAGTGACTAGGGATCAGTGTGAGCCTAAAAGCAGAGGGGGAGAACCTATGGTCCTCCAGATGTTGTTTGACGCCAACACCCTTCAACCCCAACAAGTTCAATGGCCAGGAATGATGGGAGCTGTAGTCCAATAATATCCGGGTGGCAATAGAATTCACATCCTTATAGAATAAACATCCCCTTCTTCCAGATCATACTGTGATCCAGATCAGGCTCCGCTGCATGTGATTTTTAATTTTTTTAAATTCAAAGACTTCAGAATTTCCAGGCACAGAACTCTTGCATCAATTCCGAGCACAATTCAAAGTGTTGGCGCTGACCTATAAAGCCCTAAACGGCTTTGGCCCTGCATATCTGAAGGAGTGTCTCCACCCCCATCGTTCTGCCCGGACACTGAGGTCCAGCTCCGAGGGCCTTCTGGCGGTTCCTTCCCTGTGAGAAGTGAGGTTACAGGGAACGAAGCAGAGGGCCTTCTCGGTAGTGGCACCCGCCCTGTGGAACGGCCTCTTATCAGATGTCAAGGAAATAAACAACAACTTGACTTTTAGAAGACATCTGAAAGCAGCCCTGCATAGGGATGTTTTTAACGTTTGATGTCTTACTGTGTTTTAATTTGTTGGAAGCCACCCAGAGTGGTTGGGGCAACCCAGTCAGACTGGTGGCATATTCTTCTTCTTCTTCTATCATGCATAGTTTGACTCTACACTTAATTAAGTCAGTCCAGCTACACTTTGCATCCTTTGAACTAAGTAAGGCTTCCCTTTTGATGTTTTGGACTACAAAGGTCTTGTACTCTGAAACATTTAGAAGGTATCAGGTTGGGGAACGATAATTCTTGGCATGATACCTACTGAAATATCATCTATTAAACATCTCCTAACACATCAGAACACAGGAGTGCCTGGCATGCTCTGGTCCATGGGGTCATGAAGAGTTGGACATGACTAAACGACTAAACAGCAACACCACCACATTATACTTCAGAACTGATGCAGGATAGATATAACCTAGGATTAAGATGTTAGCATTTTAAAAATCAAATCCTCTCCTTTTCAGTTGCTAAGGGTGTTGTGTCTCTTTTCACAAAAGCCTTGGTTCCCAGCTATGATTTTAAATAGCTTTAAAACTCCTGATATATTGCAAATTTATTAGAACTGGGGCTCAGCATGTATTAGTAACAACGTGGTTTGTGTGGTGTAGGGTCAGATCAGTAAAGAGCTGTTAACAGATGACAGCTTTGATTACCATTGGCTGCAGGCAAGACATATGGATCCCTTAGGAACAGCAGCACAGGCTGGTGGGACAGTTTGCTAGAAAGGTCAAGAACAGGAATGTCAGCATCAAGGGACAGTAAACTGAATGCACTACAAACTAGCTTTGATAAAGTGAGCTGATGTAGCTGGTTAGGTAGAATGTTTGCTTACATAAACCAATTTTATTGTAAAAGAAACAAAAAACCATCTTCAAGGAATAAAGCTCATTATAGATTAGGTCACATTTTACTCAATACTAAGCATATTTATTCAGAAGCAAATCAAGCAGAGTTCAATGGGACTTACTCCCCAGCAATCAAACCTAGTAATCCTGTCCTAAAAAACACACATGCTGGAATGATCCAATTCTAAAGTGAGGAGTTGAATACTGCAGATGTCAACAACTCACAATGACTTTTTATTTTTAACACTTCAGCATTAATTTGTTTTACCTGCTAGACTGCCTTTTGAGTATTCGGTCAGTTTAAGATTGCATAATTTTACTTTTAACCACATTGGACCAGTTAAAAGTTTTATTAATGCAAGAAACAGCAGATAACATGTACCCACAGAAAGCTTTTTAATGGGTGTTAAAATACGGTTTTTAAAACATGCTCAATTATTCTATTGATCTCACATTTTAAAATATGAACAATATATTTCTCAATTGGAAACTGAAGTAGCCACAGCTTACCTCGATTCTTCAGATTCTATTTCTTCAAAAGAGCTGAAATATTATAATACATATAAAATAGGTTACACTGGGCATACCTGAAACCCCCAAGCATTACATTCTTAAGAAAAGATCCTCATTAAACAAAAGCAACAGTAATGACAAGGTAATTTCTTTCCCCTAGTCAGTGGGTTGCATGCAACTAAGTTATACCCAGAGTAGAACCATTTAAATTAATGGATCTAAGTTGCTCAAACCCATTCATTTCAATGAATCTTCTTTGAGGATACAAAGCAGGGCCATTATAATGTTAATGGTCTTTTATGCTATCTTAACAATAAAGCTCCCGGCAGCCCTTTGTTCAAAATTCTTTCTTTATTTCGTTGCATTCTGCTGCAGAGATCATGCACTCTGACTTGTGCAATGGTCCCATTTTAAACAGCACATTACTTCTTCCCTTAAAACCTATTTTAATCAGGAGAGCTACATACTTAGGAAAAACTCCTGTGCCTAGGACAAAACACAATTTCGGGTAATTGATGTTAAGAGCTTCTTATTTTCTTCTATTAAGTCAAATGCAAGACAATAAACAAATACAAGTTTCACTTGTTTCCATGCTTCATCTATGAAACAGCCACTGGAGTGCTGAATTGTTTTTTATAAATCAAGTGCAAGTGCAACCATAATATGAAACTCATTTTGTAAATTAGCAGTGACTATTTTCAGACAGTGGAGTTGTACCAGAGTGTAGAACTAGTTCTACAGTGGGGACGTGTATGCTGTATTTTGAGATTTCTAAGAAAAAGCCTTACCCACAGCTTTCTGCTTTTGGGAGAGAAGGAAAATGACGGATGCTGAGGAAGTCGAGAAAAATTTTGGGAAGCTCTTCATTTTCTAAAATAATATTCTGTAACAAAGAAAATTTCGATCAAGAAAGTGCATACGTTAAATAGAATCTTTCTATTACTTTCATAGAAATAAATATTGTTTTCTTCCTCCTTTGACGCCTCCAAGAGCTGCAGCCACTCAATTTCTAGCATCTCATCCATCATGGTAGCAGAGGAGAGGAAGTCTTCTGAGTGTCTGGAGGTCTAGCTGATTTCATTAATGAAAGATTTAGAGCATGTTAACAAGCTAAGGCAAGTGTTTGGCTTGACAGATCAGCTTACAATGCACTGGTTCATCGGTACATGATCGTGATCTGGCAAAAGTTTTGTAACGGAGGGACACTGAGTGTGTGACACTCAAAAGTACTGGAGGAGAAATGCTTATCTTTTACCACAAACAACCATTCAAGGGGGGAATCTATCATTTATTAGAAAACTAAATTTTCAATAGATTTAATACAAAATAGGAAGCTTTTATCGGAGTCCTACAATGAAAACAATACATAATTCAGAGTCAGGAATCCTAATGATGTAATCAGAAGTTACTCTCTCCTTCCAACAAGCCATGGGGTGCCAATTTAAATAAGATATGGGGGGGGGGCAGGTAAGCCCCGTCTAATCGATCACATGATGTGGTCCACACACACCATTTGAATAGCAATGCCAATAAATTTAGGAGAAAGGGGCTGGCCCTCTCAAATATTTTATTTTATTTATCTTAGAAGCTGGCTCCTATGACAAGCCAAGAGAAGGTAGAAATAAATTGTAGTGGAATGAGGGCTAGATTTTGATCAGACAGACCTGAGTTCAAATCCTGCTTGGTGAAGAAGCACACACGGTGATCCCTTTTAGGGCTATGGAGATAAAATGGAAAACCTCCAATAGTTTGTTGGAAGAAAGATAGTATAATACTCCTACCAGCACCACCACCACCACCATAAATGCTTTAAAACATCTATCACCCTAGAGGATGAGTTTCTTGTGTATTCTAGATAAGATTACACACAAACGCCTACATAATGAAAAGCATATTTCCACAGGAGAAATGAGCTGATCCTTGAAACCTTAAATAAAAACCCCCAGTTAATCCCATTTATCCAAGGTAATGAAAAGGAAATCAGATTTTTAAAAAAAGTTTTCATATTAAAAAATGCCTCATATTGATCTTGGCTGACAAAGGCAGAAGCCAGTATTGTCTAATATACTTAATGCAACTGCTCACAGAATAGTGCATAATAAGAACACAGAAGGGCCATAAGATCATTTGTTCCAACCCCACAGCAAATGAGCCTCTAACATTTGCTAATTTCTCCTGGCATTATTAAGTTCACAGTGTGCCATAAAGGAAGAGGAGAAAGGTATATCCAAGCTAAAAATCCACACTACTGTTGTTTGATTTATGACCTCAGCCATCTCCTTTAAGCCCAGGATATTTCTACCATTCCAGGAGGAACAGATACTATTGGGTATGTGAGCATTTATTACATCAAGATGGCGGGAAGCGAAGGTGATGGAAGCTATAGATGAGCATTCTTCGGGAACTCTACAATGGTTCACCACTTGACTGCCAACTGGTCACTAAAGACACATGTCATAAAATCGAACTGCCACTATGGGGACAATCTGGGGCTTTTAGCCACATGGAAGTCTGTCAGCAACCAACCACTGTGAAGGAGGCAGACAACATTGAAGTAGATCTCCATGGTTACATCAGGTTTTTTGTTTTTTTTTACAGATAAGACATAAACCTTGGAATTCTGGCAGGTGAAAAGCCTTCCAGTTCATCTTTAAATGAGAATTCTGCATTAAATGTGTCTTTCATTTGCATTTTGTAAAATCAGCACTCTGCTGCTACAAAATTCATCTTGCTCAGCATGGGAGGAGAGGTGAAGGGAGATGCAAGTCAAAGGGTATGTGAACTGCATAACAATACACGTTATCACAAAGAAAACAAACTGCTAATAGTCACTGATCTAGATACCAAGAGAAAGTATCGAGAAAGCTTTGCAGGCAACAAAATCCAATTTTTAATGCAGGCAAATAAAGCTTAGTCTAGTTTAGACTCAGCCTACAGTATACTTTAACGGCCTACAGCAGCATTTCAAGACAGTTGTGCTGCAGATGTTTTAGACTGTCAGTGTGGCCAGGGATGATGGGAGTTGTAGCTCAAAACATTTGCAAGGCACCAGGTTGGGAAAATTGTTGTATGCCTATGTATGCTACAACAGCAGCAAGAATACTCATCGCTAAGTATTGGAAGACACAAGATCTACCCACTCTGGAAGAATGGCAGATGAAGATGATCGACTACATGGAATTGGCTGAAATGACCGGCAGAATCCGAGACCAGGGAGAAGAGTCGGTGAAAGAAGACTGGAAGAAATTTAAAGACTATTTAAAGAAATATTGTAAAATTAATGAATGTTAGAAAGATGTTGGATAGAAACTAAGTGGTTTCCAGCTGTAAAGCTCTAGGAGACATGAAAAAAGGATTATAAATGGGTAAAAGTTTAATGGTAAGGATTTGCTGAACTAACAAATTGAACTGGAATACAAAGAAGGGAGGTATGAGGAGGTCGGAGGAAATAAGTATATGGAAGTTATGTTATTGAAAATGAATGTGTGTTTTTAATTGTCTATTATTTTGTATGTTTATTTTGTATGTTTTCTTATATCCTAAAAAAATTTCAATAAATATCTTTTTTTAAAAAAAAGGAAAATTGTTGTATGCTGTTTAAGTCTGCTGGAACCTATGTGAGATACAAAGTTGATCCCTTTGCTTTCTATAGACTTTGGACAAAAGTTCATCTTAACTATGGTTTAGGAGGGGGAGCCAGTCTGAAGCCAGAGGTTAATTAGCTGAAATCAGAGATTACAGTGGTATTACGGGTATGCTACATGGGCTTCCCTACTCTGATAAGCTTAGTGTGGCAGATTTATCCAACATGACGGCTTATTTTTGGCACACTAGTGTGGAAACTACTGCAACGAGCCCTGCCCACCTGATGTTCTGAACTGCTTTTCCTGCCGTATGCAGTGTCTGAAATTATATCCCCAAATAACATCTAAATTCCACTTTCTGTAGCCAGAGTAAAGGGGTAAAATAATCCAGATAAAGTTTCGTGACATAGAAACATTTCTTACATTACTTGGGGTACAGGTATAAAGTGATCCTAGGAGATCAAATTGTAGTTGAGCTGAAAATTTAATCATGCATTTTAAAAGAGTGTATTAATCATTGCCACATTTCACTAACCATTTTGAAGGCTATTTAAGAAGTTCTTTTCTAGAAATGTTTACCAGAAGTGGGGTTTTTTTTTTTTTGGTGTATTATGTAACAAAACCCCTAAAACCCCTGTTCTTCTACCTTCTCAGCCTCATAAAAAAAGCATTATCCCAGAGGATGTTATTGGCTAGTTGCTCATGTTCTCTCAGTGACATCCCCAATTCTTAATTGTCAGTTATCTTTTCTCCTCTGGTAAGTAAAATATAGTCACAAAATTGCACAGGGACTTGTTCTGCCTTAACCTTAGGTAGATGCCATCACGCAGTAGAAAACAGTGCTAAAATATCACAGGATAATGCTTTCCAGGATGGGAGACATATAAACAGCATAATGATTTCCCATGAGTTTCCTTTTTAAAAAATTGTCACTAAAGCCAGCATAAATGGTGACACATCTTCACAGAGGACACTTTGAAATCGAACCCTGGCATTCTAGTTAGGTCCAGACCTACTCATCAGCCAATTATAACAGTAACTGAACAGCTTGCTAGAAACTTGGACAAGACCATTTCGCTAACCTTCCGAGAGCGCACTGGAGGACTGCATTGTTTTCAAAGATTGATTTCCCCCCCTTTTAACACACAAAACAGCTCTAAAAATTCAGGACACTCCCCGCCCCGCAAGCCACCAATCATCCAACCTAGTTCTTCAAGACCACAACCATCTTCTGGCCAGAAGACTCAGCATGGTATGTGGTAAGAGGCTGTGTTCCTGTAGGTTTAAATCCTTTGTGCGAGATTTCAGTCTGAAATGCCCTATTGTTAGGGTGAAAAAGTTCATGACAGTTTTTCCTCTCTTCACAGGGAGAGATGCTTTGCAATATCTAATTCAGCGGAGCAGCTAAAAATGGGGGAAGCGGAAAAAAATAAAAATCAATAAATCCTAGCTACAGTAAGTAGACTGGAGCGTCTGCCTCCACTGGGACTTAAACCCACGGTCTTTATAGAACACTTTGTAGTATATATTCCTCTGTTTGCCTTGTCTCCAACAGTCGCTTAAAGAGCACTAACAATGATAAAAAGTTGGCAAAAGAACATTATATACTGGTGGGGGACGGGGGGAAACTAAGAAGGTTCCCAAGTAGGTTCCAATGTTTTGGTTGTCTTTTTTTAAAAAAGGAATAGAAAACCTGTCTTCCTAATTTGTATCTTATTGCCCCTCTACAACATTGCCACAGTAATGCAAAGTATGTGTTCAAAAAACAGCATTAAAGGATGCTGTTTGGAGCCCAACAGTAGTCACATTCATACCTGCATAGGTCACAATTTAGGAAGTGAGCCAGAATGCCCATAGGTTAATGAAATGCTCCCCAGCCAAAAAGTGAATATAACTGATATAAAACGACTACATTTAAATGCCAATGGTCAAATTGAACGGCACATGGAAAACCATGCGGAGTGAAGCTGAAAAGTTAAATTAGGATGTGCATGTTTCTCTGTGTCTTCTTCTCTTGAACCCGTTCAGTGGCTTGGATAGGAGAAAGCTTGTAAGAGAAAGGTCATGTGCTGCATTTCTGCTATGACCAGCCAATACACAAATCATATTTCACATCTTACAGAAGTTAGTATGAGTCCAGCTCCTAACACAATGGGTGGCATCCAATGGTTGTGCAAAGAAACTGCAACCAGAATTTATTTATTATTTCCATTTATAGACCACTTTACTATCCAAAAGATCATGAAGCTGTTTACATACACAAGTGCAATAAAACCACATCAAATGATTGTCAGGGACTGGCTGGATGAGGAAGAGTGGTGGAAGCGACCCACCCAAGAGCCCCCCTGGGAAGGCAGAGAAGAAGATGACTTAGATCCTGGAGCCTGGTAGTGGGCCACCAACCACACCTCATAGGAGGGGACAAGCTGAGAGGTACTAGAAGCAGGGAGCTTGAGGGATCACGAAGAGACAGAAGGAGGCAGGTGGCCCAGCATAGGGCAGGGTGATGAGGTTACCAGTTTGGATGCATGCGCTGACAGAGATGACAGAGGGGAGCCAGACCCCGCAGCTCTCCCACAGACTCACTCTGACAGCTTCTCTGCAGACGGCTCTCTGGTCCCACTTACTTCTAAAGGTAAAGGTAAAGGTAAAGGTACCCCTGCCCGTTCGGGCCAGTCTTGCCAGACTCTAAGGTTGTGCGCTCATCTCACTCTATAGGCTGGGAGCCAGCGCTGTCCGCAGACACTTCCGGGTCACGTGGCCAGCGTGACAAGCTGCATCTGGCGAGCCAGCGCAGCACACGGAACACCATTTACCTTCCCGCTGGTAAGCGGTCCCTATTTATCTACTTGCACCCAGGGGTGCTTTCGAACTGCTAGGTTGGCAGGCGCTGGGACCGAACGACGGGAGCGCACCCCGCCGTGGGGATTCGAACCGCCGACCATGTGATCGGCAAGTCCTAGGCGCTGAGGTTTTACCCACAGCGCCACCCGTGTCCCTCACTTACTTCTAGAACATGACAAATGTTACATGATGATGATCACCAAGCCAGGCAGGCACAGAGAGAGGCCCCTGGGGCTCACCTTAGCAGACGATGATCACAGAGGGAGGAGCCCTGACTCAGAATGCTTGAGAGCGAATGAGGGGCTGCACACCAGTTCAAACAATTGCTTCATTAGATGAGTTTGCCTTTATGAGCCTCCTTGTATTTTTTTCTTTCCTTAATAAAGAAACCAACTGCAAGTTAGCCTTGCGTCTCTCTCTTTCCCGGACCTGTGAATAACCTACTCTGCCTGTCAGCTCCATGACACTGATTCACGTAACAAAATACATAAGGAATTATATATATTTACACACACGCTAGAGAAACTCACCTAGGGTATGGAGAAGGAATATTTAATCAACCAATATGCAGCCTATATTAGATGGTTCCTGACTATAAGTCTGCTTTCAAGAGTTCTGCTTTCAATTTACTTATCTTTGGTTTGTTAAGATACTCCTTTTCACTTATGCCAAGGGAGCAAGAACTGTAGCATGCCACATAGGATCTTTTATGAGATTTCAATTGATATATATTGTTTTATAGACTTTTTCCTGTATTCCCACCTTGGGACCAGTTGCACAAGGGGGGTTAGAAATTCCATAAATATTTATTTATGTTAAGTGTCAAAAGGCAAATCTTGTAAAATAACAACAATAACAACAATTTATTTAAACCTTGCCCATCTGGCTGGGTTTCCCCAGCCACTCTGGGCGGCTTCCAACAAAATATTAAAAATACAATAAAACATCAAACATTTAAAACATTCCTAAACAGGGCTGCCTTGAGATGTCTTCTAAAAGTCAGATAGTTGTCAGGTAGCTTTCATGTTCCACCTATGTACAGAACCTCTTGTCTGAAGTCATTTTAAATTTCAGGATGAGTCCCCTCCCTTTTCGGCATGTTGTCTTGCAGTTGGATATGCATAATTCTGCTGACTGAAGAAACCTGGACATCCAACCAAAGCAAACAACTTGTGGATGCCATTGTGCAGGAATACCTGTATCGTGCCATTTCCTTATGCTCTCACCTGATTCAACTTTCCCTGAGAATTCCACATATGCACTAACTTTTAATTTCGTAAGTCACATCTTCATTGCTGAAGGTCAAGAGCATGTCACAGAGAAAATGAAGCTCCTCGACTATTTTAGAAGGGATGTCACAACTGGCTCAGAATTTTTTGAAGTGTGAAATTATCACGGCTTCAGCTAGGAGAATGTGTACCCTTTAACATCTCATGTAGTGGCTACGTGTTATGAAGCTCTTTAGTGATCCTTTGCAAGCACCCCTACTTCTGCCTCCAGAGTCCTCAACAAACTTTCCCAATGTCTTGTATTATGTCAAGAAGTGAAACACACCAAGCATTCTGAACAGTCTGTCAAACATAGAACTTCCATCTGCTTATATTGTACATTTTGCAAGGGTCAAATGAATGTCACATTGATGTACCGTATTTTTCGCTCTATAAGACGCACCAGACCACAAGACGCACCTAGTTTTTGGAGGAGGAAAACAAGAAAAAAAATATTCTGAATCCCAGAAGCCAGAACAGCAAGAGGGATCGCTGCGCAGCGAAAGCAGCGATCCCTCTTGCTGTTCTGGCTTCTGGGATAGCTGCGCAGCCTGCATTCGCTCCATAAGACGCACACACATTTCCCCTTACTTTTTAGGAGGGAAAAAGTGAGTCTTATAGAGCAAAAATACGGTAGTTTTGCCAGCACTCCACAGCTATTTGGAGAGATCTTTTCATTGTTTCTGCAATAACCTCTAGCGATCGCAGGGTTGACTTACAGGAGATGTGTGATTTGCTGTTGGAGAAGCTGATTCATCAAAACTTAGGATATTCCAACCTACTCTCAGTTGAGTTCCCTCTGTCTTAAATGCATGGAATGTCATTTCACTACTGATAAAAGCACTCCTGTAGCAACAATAGTCCTTTACTTTGTCTTCAATGATAAGATAGTTCACAGTTTCAGAAGTGATGTGCAGAATTCCAGTTGAGTACAGTAGAATTCTTTTTATGGTGCCGACCATATGAAATAGTCTGATTCTGATTTGGGATTGGCTCTAAACAGCCTCTGTCCTGTTTACCTGAAGGAGCATCTCCACCCCCATCATTCAGCCCGGACACTGAGGTCCAGCGCTGAGGGCCTTCTGGCGGTTCCCTCACTGCGAGAAGTGAGGTTGCAGGGAACCAGGCAGAGGGCCTTCTCGGTGGTGGCACCTGCCCTGTGGAACACCGTCCCATCAGATGTCAAGGCAATAAGCGACTATCTTACTTTTAAAAGACACCTGAAGGCAGCCCTGTTTAGGGAAGTTTTTAATGTTTAATGCTGTACAGTATTGTGTTTTTAAAATTTGGTTGGGAGCTGCCCAGAGTGGCTGGGGAAATCCAGTCAGATGGGCAATGTATAACTTTATTATTATTATTATTATTATTATTATTATTATTAATTTTAAGATGCAGGAAAGGGATCTCTGTCAGGCAGTAGCAGTTTTAGCATGTACAGTGGTACCTTGGGTTACAGACGCTTCAGGTTACAGACTCTGCTAACCCAGAAACAGTACCTCGGGTTAAGAACTTTGCTTCAGGGTGAGAACAGAAATCGTGTTCTGGTGGCACGGCGGCAGCAGGAGGCCCCATTAGCTAAAGTGGTACCTCAGGTTAAGAACAGTTTCAGGTTAAGAATGGACCTCCAGAACGAATTAAGTTCTTAACCCGTGGTACCACTGTATGTTGAACAGCACTAGCCCTTTCTGGGGGAGTTCGGAGAAGGTAAGTCCCAACAAAGTAAGTCAGATTGGACAGTCTGGAATTCTGAACACTATTCTCAAGAAATACCTTTCCCCTTCTCATTCATGTAGGGTGTAATTACTAGCCCCGGAAATGGTTTTGGGGCATCGCCACCAGAGCCAGCCCTGTCATGAAACAAGAAGCTTCGGCATGGGATTTGACACCCCCTTCTTTTGTATATTTACTCCATTTCCCCCTGCTCCCACCAGTATATTAGGCTACAATGTATTATTTCCTTTTGTAAAATGAGTGCAGTTTTCTTCCCTTTTGCACACATGCAAAGAAGGGGGCAGCGGGGGGGGGGGGGAATCAACACCACACCAAAACCCACCAGCAATGAGCATGCTTAGTTACGTGCTGCTCTGTAACTATAGGAGCAAATCAATAGCAGCTGAATGCCATCTGCTTCGGGCAGCAGAACAGCACCAAAAGTGTGAGCAATGCATCTTCCCTTATTGAAAGGTTATTTTATGCAAGTAAACAATTCATCGTCTTCTTGCACGCTTGATGCTCATTTACCACTTTTGATCAATAAAATATGCAAAACAACAAAAAAATTGAATCCTAAGAGTAGTTCTGATGCCAGTGTGATAGCTAATCAATATTCAGGTCTCCACTCTTAAGAAGGCAAGTGGAGGGAGCCCTTGGCTTTATACAAATCCACAAATTTAAGGAAGTGCCTCTTGCTGTTTCTAAAAACAAGCTTGTTTAGAAAACCAAAGCTTTTACTTATGCTAAACAGAGGGGTTAATAATGAGGACCCACTGTTCTAACTGCACAGTTCCCTGAATACAATAAAGTTTCAGGTAGATACAGTTTTTCTACTAAAAATCAAGCTGTGGTGGGATTTTCCTTTACAATGTGCTCTTCCAGTCAGACCCCAAGCTGCCTTATTGCATTAGGCCTCCTGGCAATTGATTCAAGTAAAATTATTCTTGTCCAACAATGAAAACTCCACTGCTTGATAGAGGTCTTGGAATAAAACTGCTTCTTCAAGTAAAGCTAGGGTTGCTAGAACTTGTTTTCAAAGCAACCTTTTTCCCTGTCATACCCCAACCCAGCTAGCATTACGTTCTCATGCTAAACTAAACTCAGTTAAGCATGAGCACCTGAAACCTAAATAAGCCTACTTGGGCAGAAGTTCCCATTGATTTCAATGGCATTCAATTACTGTAAAGTGAGCTTACATCACGAAACAAATTATATTCATGATTATATTACGAAACAAAAAACATTCAACCATCTACTCGAAGATATATGATAAATTTATAACGCATGCTCCTAGATTTCCAATATTTCTTTGGACTTGCAGCACATATTTCAATATATACAAATGCCCACTGGGAAATGTTACCATTTCAAGTAGGTAGTACAATAAATAAAAACCTCCTCGTGCTTTTACCAGTAATTATGTATCAATCTAAAAATGGCTAATTAACATGAATAAACATAAATAGCTTGTCGGACTAGGGCTTTTGCAGTGCTAACACTGATCAGCATTTGCATTTGTGTTCATCGCGTGTAAAGAGATTGTCCAAGTCTAGTCACAGCAAACTTCACAAAGGAGAATGTGTAACATGAGGCAGAACAATAAAAGGTCCAAGGGACGTTCAGAGACAAAACCTATTGGAGTTAATGGCAGTTGAGTAGGTTCTTTTTTGGAGGAGGGGATTGAATTCTATGATAGTGATACAAACCACACTTAGGAGGGTAAATTAACTTGTATAAAATCAAGGTGAACAGAGTTAACCATACTGTTTTTTCTTTATGGCTCAACGCACATTGCCCTACTTTTTAAACTCCTCAAACAAGCCTTCAACGAGGCTTTTGCACACTTGGTCTTGAAAATCCAATTCAATCCAAAATAATATATAATATTTATACCTATAAATGTGCTGCTTGTGCACTTCGTCTTCCGATGAAATCCACTTACTAGAAAACAGACTTCTTGAAATCTTTACTGTATTTATAGGAAATGTTGGTTAATAATCAGTTGCAATACTTCCACATGAATGTAGTCATTTGGGAACTGCTCATGCCTTACAAATTGCAGCAGCCCGCTTTCATTTGATGGCCTAAAACATGAACCTTAATCTAATGCTTTTTAACTACAGGCCACCTCGTTTTAAATAGACTCAAGCGCAAGCTTCAGTTTAACCATACGATTTTGATCAAATGAATAATATAGAAGATGGTCATGGAGAAGTGCAGCAGTAGCTTTGAGTCAATGATCCAACTAGCAGCAAGAGTATAATTTAAAGGCAGAAATTTCCAGTGCATGCACCGTTAGCCACAGTGAACCTGTTACTACTCTAAAGGGAATTGTTTGCCTCTTATTAGATTTTCTACAGCACAGCCATAAGTGATAAATGTACTGCTGTACTCACTGTCAAGTTAATCAATGCTGCCAAAGTTTTGTTGACCTAACAGTAATCCATAAAGTGAGCGGCATTTTCTCTATCCATATGACATCTCAGTCCACAGTGGGATAGGAATCCTACAGCAGCCTTGTAAAAAGAAAATCAGACTGAAATAAGGAAGGAGGGAGAAAAAAGAAATAAGGAGGACACTTTCAAAATTCTGCTTTTAAAGGAACAGGATTCCTTGCCTGCTCGAGGAAAAGAAACTCAGAAACAAGACTCAGTTGGAGGGTTTAAATGCTAGCAAATTGATAACTTCACAGATTATAGAACCTGGGTCTCTCTTTTTTTGTTGGCTTGCTTGTGAAAGCTCCAGGCACCTCCAGCAGAATAGCTGTGCATGAAGTATTTTTGTCTACAGTTCAGTGTTCCAGCTCAAACACCGAACAGTGAGCAATCATAAGAAAGCTTGACTTCTGTTGTTACAGATTGGAGTAATTCAGTCCATGTGAAAGGAATGAACACTTCAAACACCAGACACAGAAAACTCCCCCACCGCCACCCCCACCCCGGTCATCAAACAGGAAACATCTAACAATGGAGAAGCCTTCGCCATAAAGAATTGCTGCTCTGCCTTCACTAGCAATTATAGGCATATGAAATATGAATTGCAATTGATTTTTCTCCTAGGGGTCACTTGGCTCCATGTTTTATGCGCTCTAGGCATTTATTTGGGTGGCAAACATGACACGTTTTTATAGAAGGAACTGAGCAATGTAATCCTTGCTCAATCAAAGGTACTTCATTTTAGTGCCTGTTCCCTGACACTTGTCCCTCCCTCATTCACGTGTGTGGGATTTCTTAATAAAGGCAGGGAAAATGAAATTGGCAATTTAAAAGGCCAACACAAGGCAGACATTCAACACTTACTAACCCTTTCTGCACTGATGACAAATGGTAGAAGCCTGACAACTGCGTATTACAGAGACTTGCAGCTTTCTTCTGACATCATTCCAGTCTTCATTATATAGCTGCTGTGTGCGCTCAACAAAATAAATGAAAGGAAACTGCGTATTTATATGCTTCATAAAATTGATTGAGGAATTAACGATTAATTGAGTCAACCTCTCACATTAAAACTAGTTTCGCATACTGAATATTTTCTGCCCACAGATAAAAGGCAGTTTAAAATTTGAAAACTAGACAGATTATACAGTTTTTTTGCTTTTGCTCCATGCTAAGCATACATATGATCTGGACACTTTCGCTTCCTATTTCACTGGAGTTAAAATTAGAAGGCCAATACTGGTTTTGTTCAGTAATTATGATTTATTGTTCTTCAATGTAGCATTCATCTGGTTGCTAGCATGAGCAGTATTCAGGGATAATGAGCTCAGTCCAACAGCACCTGAAGGGCATCACTTTCTCTCTCCCTCTGCCAAATCAGAGTTTTGAGTTTTCAAACATGAAACAGCAAACAGTGGTTTAGAACTGCTTGTCTGATTCCTTTTTCCATTATCTTAGCACTCAGCTTCATAAGTTCACTCTGGTGTAGCAGATTCTGGAGGCATAGTAGTGTTGGAATTCTGCCTGGGTCAGAGGAATGTGCCACAGCGTAGGCACCGGCAGATATTCCTGTCGACCTCCCCGCGTCTCCACTCTGCTGATAAGCAGGCGAGGTCTCGGCGATTCATCTCAGATGTGTGAGAGGAACACACCGTTCATCATCTCTCCCCTTTGGTGTCCCCCAAGAGGGGAAAGAAGCAGACAGAAAACTATTTACATCTTTTATTTCTGTCTCTCATATCAGTACAGAGAAACACGTCTGCACTCGACAACAGCAAGAAGAAACTCCACCCATGTACTTCCAGTACAGGTCATATGATACACACACTGAGCTAACATCCGGTGCTCAGTACAGATTGGACTGCCCCTTTGTTTCCATGGCAACAGTCACAAACATCCTGTTTGGCTTTCCAGCCACAAGCAGCTGACTGAGCTGCTGGAGCCTTTGCTTGCTGCAGCATTGGTGCTTTATGGTAACAAGTAGATGGCCTCATCTCATCTTACGCCAAACCACAGTTATCATAAACCATGGATTGCCAGTTCAAACCATGGTTTCTGATTAACCAGCTAATTGAAAACCACGGTTTGTTAATTCAGACATAATGATAAATCATATTTAAGCTTCCTTCACCATGGCTTGCAATGATTTGAGCTGAGCTACTGTATCATGGCATAAATTGAACAGGACATATTCATATCCCAAGAACAGAATACTTGAAAATCAGTTGATAACTATTACCACTATAATAACTATTACAACTATTATTGTTGCAAGCAGAAGCACAACAAATTTTGTTGAAAAGCAGGACAAATAGATACAGTTCAAAGCAAAGACTTAAGTAAGCTGAGCCTTACTGTTTTATAAAGGCAAACGGTGTGTGTGTATGTCAGTTTTTTAAAAAACCCCAGATACTAGTTTTTTGAGTTGTCTGTTTTTAAGCATTTTTATGTCTATGAGTTGAACTTCTTGAACAGAATGCTTCACTAGCTAATTTGTGTGATGCATGCTTCTAAAAACACAAAGAAATGTGCATGTAAAATAGGCAATAATATACTTTTTCTTTGTAGTACTTCACTGTACTATGTCGTCATTTGTTACCAGGAAATCTTGTAAACACGTTGTTTTTTTCCAAATTGCAGCTCAGAGTTCACTTGTTACTTTGGGAATATATAAGTTAAGTATTCTGTTAATTTATTTGCTGCAAATGCCATGCTGTATCATTGGACAGTTCGTCCATAGTACATGGCTATGGGTAATACTCCATCATTCTAACCGGCGTTGATTACCTCAGACGTGGTCCAGCTTCCCACAGGCTGAGTCCAAGTTCATTGCTTCAGAACAGAGATTTGTTGGAAAGTCAGTTGGTGTTTTCACATTGTGCCTTTGAGCTGAAATAGGACGAGGAGTAACGACTACCGTATTTTTCGCTCTATAACACGCACCCGACCATAACACGCACGTAGTTTTTAGAGGAGGAAAATCCGTAGGCATGCCACCCGTAGGCATTCCCTCCATAACACACACAGACATTTCCCCTTACTTTTTAGGAGGAAAAAAGTGAGTGTTATGGTGAAAAAAATACGGTATATTCCAACAGTTTAACCCCAGGCATGATAAAAAGTCGCTTGTAGAACCATTATGTTTCAATATTGAGATTTTAATAAGCTTTTCACTTATTTAGAAAGCTGTGAAGCCACTGCTATTCAACTCACACTAGAAAAGTAATGTGAGATCACTGATTTGTGATTTATGGCTCTGGACTTCATTCTCAGATTAGTTAGATGCTGCATCATGTGCATGGAATTTGATCTCAAAGTCAGGACAGGAGATGAAACAATCTAGTATTTTTTCTGCCTTGCTATATCCAAGTTAGTTCACCTTCATCAATTGCACAAAGGGCTCTTTTAGTCTAGCAATATGATTTTAGCAATAGTCAGTCAGATGTTGCTGGCTGGGCACTCGCAAGCAGAATGTAAAAGAGACAACCTCCCTCAGTTACTTGCTTATGCTATGTAAATATCATGAGCATGGACGCTTTATTTAGCTATTATGGCCAATACTTATTCATGGACCTATGGTCTATAATTTCATCCAATTAAACACACACATAAAAACACACCATTATATATATGGTACCCCAAATAAATATTAGAGCTACATTGAGTGCCCACATATAACAGAAATGGAGAACCTGTAGCCTTCCAGATGTTGAAACAAAATAAAAAAATAAATAAATTCCTTCCAGTAGCACCTTAGACCAACTAAGTTTGTTATTGGTATGAGCTTTTGTGTGCATGCACACTTCTTCAGAGTCTTCCTCCAGATATTGTTGGACTACAACTCCCCATCAGCCCTTGCCAGAATAAGAATGATAGGATTTGTAGTCATAGGAGCCAAATCCTAGCGGCTGAGGGGTCCCTTTGGTCCCCCAATAAAATATTTGAGGTGGCCGCACCCAAAGTTGATGAGCATTGCCATTTAAATGGTGTGTGCACGCTGCATTTTGTGATCGATTATGTAGGGTGGAGCTTAGGTAAAGGGGGACCTCTGACCATTAGGTCCAAACCGTGACCGACTCGGGGTTGCGGCGCTCATCTCACTTTATTGGCCGAGGGAGCCGGCATACAGCTTCCGGGTCATGTGGCCAGCATGACTAAGCCGCTTCTGGTGAACCAGAGCAGCACATGGAAACGCTGTTTACCTTCCCGCTGGAGCGGTACCTATTTATCTACTTGCACTTTGACGTGCTTTCGAACTGCTAGGTTGGCAGGAGCAGGGACCGAGCAACGGGAGCTCACCCCGTTGCGAGGATTCGAACTGCCAATCTTCTGATCGGCAAGTCCTAGGCTCTGTGGTTTAACCCACAGCGCCACCCGCGTCCCTTAGGGTGGAGCTTACCTCCTCCCAATTTTTTTTTATACAAGTTGGTACCACTGTTTGTAGTACAAAGACATCTGGAGTGCAATGAGTTCCCCACCTCTGACATATAATATACTAAAATCAGCGTGGCTCCCTATGCATTTTGAAAAAGAAAGGGGGGGGTGAGAAAACCTTTAGTGATGTCTTGTCCGGGACATTCTTTTCAACTTTCTATCAGCTTATCTAAATAACTCCTGTGATGTGTATGGTATGGAGGGCAACCTCTCCAAACCTGATGCCCTTCAGAGGTTTTGAACTACAATTCCCATCAAGCACAGCCAGCCAATGGTCAATGTTCAGGAATGATAAGAACTGTAGTTCCAAACACCTGGAGGGCACCAGGTGGGGAAGGCTGTCCTATATTATCATATCAAGCAGATAAAGGCTGAAATCCTCAAACTACTTCTGCTGTAATACTGCCACAGAAGACTGTTACTCAATGGGCTGAGGATGGTCAACAAAGAGGTTTGCCCAAAGCTCATGCAAAGCACACAGTGGAGAAGCAGAAAATTGAACCCAGGTCTCTTGAGTGTTTTGCTGACTAGGGTAATGAGATGGCAAGGGCTAAAATGCTTCTAATCCAAGAAATAATTTATTTTATGTCAAATTTGTAGGCATTGACAGCATTGGCTTTGTCTGACTTTTCTACTAAGCCTTGAATTAATTGCTCTCAATTAATCTGTTCCAGTCTTTGATAGCTTATTTATCAGACAGGGAAAGATAGATTTAATGGTGCTTGCTTGAAACAGATTCTTTAATTGGAAACACCAGAGTGTTTAGCTCACTTTGTGTTCTAGCAATTAAGGACAATTTGGAGAAGTGTTCCCCGCCCCCACTACTATTGTCTCCTTGATTAGATTTCCAAAGCAGCAGACAAAACAAATGACAATACTACCTAGCAATATTGGTTCAAATAAAAGCCCAACAGCCAAATTACTTACTATGAGAAATGTGAGCCATCCCCATCAATTCCAGCATTGTCTTACATTTATTTCATTTTATCTTTGCCTCCTGTGCAACGCAAGGGCTACATTCCTTGCAAAATGCATGCCTACCCCGTTCTTTTCCACAATTATGTGTCCCTCCAAATAAGCCAAATCAACAGGAGAAATTATTTTTCTTGATTAAGGGCCCACATTTCTCTTGGGATGAAACAAAAGGAACAATTAATCTTTCCTTATTTGTTCTCGGAAGGACCTGCATTCTTTATGTGTACAATAGCCAGGTACCTGTGGGCAGCCAGTCGGCAGCAATTAGGCTTGAGCTGAAAATGAATGGACTCTAGTCAGAGAGCCTAATCTGTTGAGAGTTTCTACTAGAGGGCAAGGTTATGCTGGGAAAATTCCCCTGCTGTGGAAATACTGTTAAAAATTACCTCTTGACTTCAGCATAATTAACAAGGCCTGGGAATTTATATGAACTAAGTAATTGGAAAGAATTAGCAAGAGATATATACATTAATCTTCAACAGTTACAAGGTGTTTAATGAAATTAAAGCACCGGGTCTACTTCATGCTTGTTTTAGTTTATGCAAACTTTAAGAGTTTCACCTGTAGGATCAAGAACCAGGTGGAAGGCAAAAGAGGCATTGGGGATTGGGGAGGGAAAAAAGGGTAGTGCTTTTTTTCCTGTTGCTGTACTCCTGTCAAGAATAGGACCTGGGTGCATCAAAACCCAGAACTTAGTTTTAACAAGTGTGAAAGGGTTTGCAGGTTAGTCACAGCTTGAGACTGCGGATTCATACAGTGAATTAACAAATCTGTGGTATATCTAGATCATTCTTATAGAGCAAATGAGATTCACAGAAACTTTCAGCAGATACTGATCAGTCAAGAATGAGAAAACCCATGTCACATAAGACTTACCAAGGGAATAATTTTATTTTAAATTAGAACGACATTGCTTCTGCTTTTGAAATCTTAGGGCTTATTTCCCATCAAGTAGCTGTTTTACACTAGTAAAGTGTAAAGCTCATCATTCTCCAGCCCTAAGTGCTAACCGAATAAAACTGATTTTGGTACAGAAACCGCTTGGGTGTCCTGAGTAGACAACTTCTGCTAGGAAAAACACCAAAGGCATTTAACTGATGCTTTTCCTGGATATCTGTGTTAGGATTCTTGCTCCGTGTTTGCGGAGTCATGGGATTGTTTTCTATCACATGACGGTGTATGTTTTCATTCCACAGTGTGGGAAGTGACGGAGATGGGATGTTTTGTGTTACTGTCTACTGTGATGTTGGATTATTGTCCTTTGTTTCTTTCTCTTTACTGTCTGCTGAGAAAGAAGAAGAAGCTAAGTCAGAATGCTCTGAGTGTATTATATGTAAATAAAGTAGATTAGCCAAAATGCTGAGCTACTGAGTCTGTTACACGAACCGTTAATACTCTGCTGTTCGTAAGTGTGCTAATGCCTCTTGGCATCAGTCGCTGTGATTTTCAGGCTGTAGAAAGCTTTTGAAGCTCCTGAACGACTGACCAGGTGGGAAAGAACATGCCAGTCAGGCATGTGTCTCTACCGGGGTCCTACACATGAGTAGGACAATCCTAACAATCTGAGCAGCTTTTGATTTCATCGGTGAAGGTGAATTTGGGGATGGGGGCATCATTCTGTAGTGGTTTCATTTCCACTAGGCTGGTAGGTTAGAGATGGTGATGGGAAAGTGTTGTTTCACATTGTGAAACTTGTTCTACAGCATTGCAGAGCTTCTGTTTGTTTTCAGTGCTACTTAACCTCTACATGAAACTGCTGGCATGTCATGGATTTGCCATCACAATGGTACCAGAACTGTTCCCTTTATGTAAGAACCAGATGTAGCAATGGAAGTGACAAACTGATGTTTCAGTGAGAACCACCACCACCAAACAATCTCACTCTTAAAGAGTAAGTTCATAGCTTGGAGATGTTGTTCAGATCCAGTGCTTTGGCGTAGCACCAGTTTCAGCAAGGGCTATAGCAAGGGCCCCTTCCTGGACAAAGATAACCTTGACACTATCCATGCCTATCTCCATGCTTTGGTAATATCACTCCTTCTAATGCTGGACTCAGTTTGAGCATGCTGGCAGCTCTGTAGCCAAAACAAGACCAGTAAGAAACAAGAGGGATGTAAGTGCATGTTCAGGTGAATCATATGGGGTTGGAGGGAAGTGAACCTAAAACAACCCAAAGAGGGCTGAGCATGCTCAGTAGTCATAGACCTTTGGGGAGAAGTCAAGAAAGCAAACTGGCGGATGGGGTCTAAAACAGTATCCTACGCAGGGGATGACTGCTTGGCTGGAGAGGCTGATTGCAAGAAGTTAAGAAGCCAACTGGCAAAACCAATACTTTTCTCCCTCACTTCCCCACTGTTTGGAATTTTTTCTTCATTTCCTCACTTCTCACTACTGTAAACTTTTTACTCGGACTTTGTTAGGCTTGGTGATGTATGGGAAACTGAAGGGGAGACAGCTGGCAGGCAGAAAGGAGAAGTTGGCTGAGAGAGAAGACAAGGAGGCACGAGGAAGCTGAGCTGTTATCTCTGTGCATCTCTTCCTACATTGTCCTTTTTCAATCCTTCCTTTCCCTTCCTTCACCCAGTAAATGCCACAGAAAGAGAGACATTGAGTAAAAAGCGATGCAAGAAGAGACACACATAAAAAGTACAGAGAAGCCATCTCATTGTCAGATAGGCCATTTCCTGTTTCATACAGAGAATCTATTTTTTAAATGTCTCCAGGGACTGACGTGAGAACTGTCCATAGAAATCAATTGAGATATCCAAAATTTAAATTTAGCTGTAACCCAACTCTCAAAAAAACAACAAAAAAGAGAATGTCTCCTGTCTTATTTACAGTGGTGCCTCGCAAGACGAAAAGAATCCGTTCTGTGATTCTCTTCATCTAGCGGTTTTTTCGTCTTGCGAAGCAAGCCCATTGAAGGATTAGCGGATTAGCGCTATTAGTGCTATTAGCAGCTTATCTGCTGATCAGATCAGCTGATAAGCGGATTAGCGGCTTAGAAAAAGGGGGGGGGAGGAAAAAAACACAGCAGGAACTCGCAAGACATTGTCGTCTTGCGAAGCAAGCCCATAGGAAATTCGTTTTGTGAAGCACCTCCAAAACGGAAAACTCTTTCGTCTAGTGAGTTTTCCGTCTTGCGAGGCATTCGTCTTGCGGGGCACCACTGTATTAATTTTTTTTCTAAATAGCCATGCAGTACTGCAGATTCCAAGGGGCATTTAATTGCCTCCTTAGCGCAGGTATCTATTCTATTTTGTTCCCACAGGAAACACACATTCCCCAAAAAGCTACTCCAGATGTTTTGGAAAGGGGCGGGGTCCTCTGGAAGAGAATGGGAGGTAACATTAGGGCTGCGGAAGGAGAATTGGTGGGAAATCCGCTTTTCCGCTTCTTCTAGCAGGGAGCTTCTATTAGGTTTTGGTCCTTTCCACTAGAGAATGGGCCCTTCCATATCCAGAAGGACAAGTCTGCACTTAGCTGAGAACTTGGATATATCAGAAGGCTTTAGAAATATTGCATTAAAATGTTACAATAGTTTCTAAAAAGTATATAGCAATATGGGCTACAAATTGGACAATGAATGGAAATATCTGCAATCCGATAAACAGTAAACTATGGATATATATTTTTAAAAAAAACTGCAAGCAAAGGCTTGCACCAGACTCTTAAAATGTCTGTGCTGTGAGACAAATAATAATTATTGGTGTTTTCTATAATTAGTACAAGAGATTCTCCCATCTCTAGAAGAGATACAGTTAAATATACCAAATGCACTGGGACAGGGGAATAAACACTGGTAAAAACTTTTATTGATGCATTCTATATCAAATACCAAAGAAATGTGCGCTCTCTCTACAGAATCTAAAAACAGCTGGTAGCAACAATGATGGATTTAAGTTATTAACAGATCAAAAAAAGATGGATGGTGTTCTGCTTTTCTTAATCTACATCATCATCTAGATCTATTTAAAGATATGTGGTGCACTAACAAACTTAGTTAAGGTTTCGATAAAATCAGTAGCATAATCTGCCCCGTTACATTGAGTCTGCATTGATCAATAAAATCACTTGTACTAGGAAAGTACTGTTAAACACTGACAATCCTAGCCATTAATATTATTTAACACACTGTTCACAATCTTTAATGAGGATAAAGAACATTTTGTCTCTTTACACTTATCATACTGCCCTTTCTAGAGATCCTTATAAACACAGCACAACAGTGATTATTCAAAACTAATCGGGGTTTCAAAGGACGAAGGATACTGAATAATTTCTTGTAGGTTTTCTGTTTGATTAATAGATGTTTTCAGTGGTTTGCTTTTAAAATAGATAAAAATGAAGTTAAATAAAATTTGCATTCATGCTTGCCAGGATGAATGTCCGTTCATTTCTACCCCTCAAGAAACCTAGCTGCACAGTTCATGCACATATACCACCTACTAAGGTGATGAAACCATGAATTTAAATGCTTTTTACTACCACATATGGACTGTAAAAACAAGGCAATTCTACCAGAAACAAAATCAGAAATGCAAACAGAAAGAAGTAGCAAGTCTTAACAAAAAATGAATTAATAAATACAAAATTATGATTTTGAACAGATATTCCTAGATCCTGGGTGCAGTGACATACCATGTTTAGCAAGTGCTATTGCTATTTGTTTAAAAAGGTAAAGGTAAAGGACGCCTGGCAGTTAAGTCCAGTCGCGAACGACTCTGGGGTTGCAGTGCTCATCTCACTTTACAGGCTGAGGGAGCTGACGTTTGTCCGCTCCACAGACAGTTTTTCTGAGTCATGTGGCCAGCATGACTAAGCCACTTCTGGTGCAACGGAACACCGAAGCCAGAGCAGTGCATGGAAACACCATTTACCTTCCCACCGGAGCAGTACCTATTTTTCTACTCGCACTGGTATGCTTTTGAACTGTTAGGTTGGCAGGAGCGGGGACTGAGCAATGGGAGCTCACCCTGTTGAGGGGATTCAAACAGCTGACCTTAGGGAAGCTTTTAATGTTTGATGTATTACAGTATTTTAATATTTTTTTGGAAGCCGCCCAGAGTGGCTGGGGAAGCCCAGCCAGATGGGCGGGGTATAAATAATAAATTATTATTATTATTATTATTATTATTATTATTATTATTATTACCTGATTATACATGTTAAAAACAACAAAAATCATGAGGAGTTGATTGATGGCAAATGAAGGAAAGGGCTGCCCCAACAGTTGATTACAACTACTTCTCTTACACTTGCTAGAACTTCTACTAAAGTGGATGAACAATATCTAGACAAATAAGAGGAAATACATGTCGGATCTCCTAAGCTTTGACAGTGACCAATGGGGTAACATTTCCCCCCATCAGTACAGGTATGGAGACTGGAAGGACTGTATTACCTGTCCTTACTTTTTGATAAACAAGTGGCTGTAGTTACTAGGAGTTCTTTTTTATCAATTATTTTTGTTGCATTTTTCTGTGCCATTTTCTGAGAGCGGAGATCTACATATACACTGATATACTATTTTGCAACCTTTACGCTTGTCTACTATAAACACATTCTGTGGGGCTGCCCTTGACACTAACTTGGATGCTTCAGCTAATGCAAAAAGCTGCTGCACGTCTTCTCAAGGATACTGGAAGGCACAATGAAACACAGCCTTGGGCGTTTGGGTCAGGGATGCCTATTTGCTACCTGTTATTCTTGGACTGAATGGGAATGGGGATTGCAAGCTAAGATAAGTTGTTTCACTAGCAGCTTTTTCAATGCTTCCGATTTCATTGGCAATCTCCATAACCAGGTTATCTTTATATGTAAACTAACAGATATCTGACATTTCTTAATAATTATGGTAATCATTCTTCAAGTACATATAAGGACATTTACTCGTATTCTTCTCTTCCTATAATAAACTCCAACAATGCAATGTCTTTTGTTTTGTAGCTGTGTGATTTGTGCTCATCCTGTATTGTGATGGCCATCAGCTACAAACAATAAAATTTATTGAACTTGAATTCCCACTGTTTATTTTAGATTGTTAGAAGCTACTTGAGAACAGGGATTTGCCTATGTAACTCTACAATGAACGGTATTAACACCAATTATTTTTTCTTCTAATATTATTAGACTTGAAAATGAAGATTGTTGGTCACCAGTGTAGGTGAAACATGATTAAAACATGTTTAATCTTAACTGTGACAAGTTTTCAGGTGCTTCTTTGAGAGACTGTGGATCTAAGATCCATACAAGCAGCAAGCAGACCATTAATATATAGAAGTATAAATAATACATAGAATAAATAAAATAAAACATAGAAGTAGGAGAAATTTATAATCTGCATCTCTTTGTTTATTGCTCAAAACTTAAAAATCTGTTTAGATTACAGAGCTTTAAACAGCTTCCACAGCATTAACTGCACCAATGAATTATTTCCCTGGGTGCAGATATATTTTTGACATTTAATTCTTTCTTGCCTAAGTTAAGTAAGGCAATCAAGTCATACAAAGTTGTTGTTGCAATACATACCAACATGCACACTTTATTTTTGTTTTTTTGTTTTAATTCTGTATGAGAAAGATGACTGAGAAGATATTGGAAGCAGTCATATTTTCTTCAAATCCAAAGACAATGTTAATTTTCACCAATAACATTCCTTCTGCATAGACCACAGAAATCCTGAGTGTGTGCTCATTATGCCAATTAGTATTTAGAAGCTTAGCAGAGGCAAACTGTTTACTCCTACAGCAGACACTTTTTATTCTAAGCTAGTACTGTTTTATCGCAGCCTCTGATAGCTACACCTTATCTTAAGCAAGACAGAAACCATTAGCAATGAGATTCTTCTGCTGAAAGAACAGAGATATGATCTATTATGCCAGTACTCAGAATATCAACAGACTACACAACAAGCATTCAGAGAAACAAAACAACAACATGTTCACTTCACTGTAGAACTACTGCATCTCCTAGAACCCAAATTCCTAGAAGGCTGGCAACATGATAAAAGAATTTCATACATTAAAAAAGTTCCAATAGACAAGTCATTTATATATGACACAACTGCTTTGTAATTTATCTTGCATTGCTATCCTATAGCTGCTGCAGAGCTAAATATTCATGTTCAAGACACTGTATACTTAGGGCTGAATATATAAATTCTTGTATCAGCATAGTATTGCTTTAGGTCAGTGGGTTGTTTTTTACTGCTCAGAATATCACAACATGCTTTACACTAGGGCTACAATACAGATGTGAATGTGTGAGCAGCAGAGAGAACTATACTAATTGTTAAAGATTCATAATGAAATAACAAATAAGTTGCTATATAGTCTCACTTCATTACCACAAAAGTTAGTCAAATAATTGGTATTAGACTCGTTTTCTCTCATTATCTGGGTATACTGTTGGATACCAACAAAATGAGACCATAAATGCATTTGCATACTTTATTCTAAGACGGGGTGCCCCAACTTTTTTCCAAAGAAGGCCAGATTTGATGAACTGAACCTGTGTGAGGGCCAACCAAAGTTGTTGAGTTTTTTAAAGGGTTTAACCCCAGATTAAATCGACCGGCGGGCCGGATTAGGCCCCCAAAACGGATTTTGGACATGCTTGTTCTAAGAGATATGTAATTTGATGAATATTTGATATGTATTTTATTTGTTCAGAGTAAAACAGAACCTTGGAGGGAGGTTCTATCTCTGACTTAACGTAATGAACGGTTTATTTTTTGTGTCAAATGCAAGTGACAATCTTCAGAAATACTGTGTTACTGAAGGAGAGATTATTATAGTTCTTGCCTGCACTTCACTAGTAGATCTACGGGGGCTGAGGGGAGCAGTGTTACAACATATAAATATATGATACAATTTAAATAGCAATAATGATCAACAACCCCATCCCTAAATTCAAAACAATAATCCAGGGAGGAACACAGGAGTTAAATTTTATTCTTCTGCTTTAAAAATTTTTCATATACACAGTATCTATCAGCCTGCTGAACAGCTGCAGAGAAGTTTTTTTTATTGTTTGTCTTCGCTGTAAGAGTGATAATTTGCTGATCTTGGTTGCGGTGTTATAAAAATGAACAGGCTACTGATGCAGAAAAGTAAAAGAAAAGTAAAATAACTTCAGATTTTTATTAACTAGTAAAAGAGATGACACAATTGGCTGAGATTAATTCAGTCGAAACCAGTAACCTGACTCACATTTAACACTAAAACCATGGCTAACTGAGAATGTTTGAGTGTGGCGGTACTCAAAGGGAAAATGGTGGCTGATTCGCTGCTCCCCTGGTTGTCCTGCTGCCATGCTGCCTGGAGCTAAACCATGGTTTAGCTTAGCATTACATATGAACTCGTGCTCATGGTATGTCTGGAACCAGACAAACCACAAGCTGTAGCCAAGGTTTGGCTTGCCGTGATTTACCTGGGGGACACAAACCACAAACCCAGGTTGGGGCATAATGCTAAGCAAATCTGTAGCTTAGCTTGGACACCACAACCAGGTTAGTGGTGAAGTTAACTGTGGTTTTTACTAGAGGTACCCGCACATTCATGTGTTCTTGCCTAGCCATGAATTGGCTCAGTATTACATGAGAGCTGAGCCAGTATGTAAATATTTTCCTGAGCAAAATGGTGAGGATGGTATATATTGGTATGTTCTCCTATTCCATATATTCTTACAACACCTATTATTACTGTTTATTGTATTTATACCTCACTTTTCTTCCAAGGAGCTCAAGGCTCTCCCATACATATATTTTATCTTCTCACCAGCAAGCTAGTTTAGGGTGAAAGATCGCGCCAGGAACCAGGTTACCCAGTGAGCTTCACGACCAAGCAGAGATTGAGCCAAAGTCTCCTCAGTCCCAGTCTTGCACTCTACTCAGTACACTATGATGGTTCTCGACTGCCCATCTTTGAATCAACTTAATTTGCATTGCAGAGCTTTACCAAGCTCAAATATAGTACAACAGCATTACAACTATAGCCCAGATAGTACAGAAGCAGTGAGCTACTACATTAAAAGGGTAGTTTATAAATGTCTTAAACAAATAAATATAGAAGAGATAAAATGGTTGTTTGAATACACAAGTTTGAAATAGCAAGTTGTTCACTGTGGCTGGGGAAACCCAGCCTGATGGGCAGAGTATAATAATAATAATAATAATAATAATAATAATAATAATAATAATAGGTGATGTGGTCTAAACTATTGAGCCTCTTGGGTTTGCCGATCAGAAGGTTGGCAGTTCGAATCCCCACGATGGGGTGAGCTCCTATTGCTCTGTCCCAGCTCCCGCCAACCTAGCAGTTCAAAAGCACGCCAGTCCAAGTAGATAAATAGGTACCACTGCAGCAGGAAGGTAAATGGTGTTTCCGTGCACTCTGGTTTTTGTCACGGTGTTCCGTCACACCAGAAGTGAATAAGTCATGCTGGCCACATGACCCGGAAAGCTGTCTGTGGACAAACACTGGCTCCCTCGGCCTGAAAGCAAGATGAACGCTGTAACCCCAGACACCTTTGACTGGACTTAACCTTCCAGGGGTCCTTTACCTTTATACCTTATTAATATGATTCTTCACTGTGTCAATATTTTGAAACAATGGATGAGCATTGATGGATTTCAGTGGGTCTGCTCAAACCATGACTAAGTCTGGATCCAACCCATAGTTCAAGGAAATAGGCATTGCTATAAGCAGCTCACCTGTAAATAAGCTTCCAAGCCTTGCCGACGCTGTTCCAGAACTTTGGGCACCCAGTTCCTTACATGCTTCGAAGGGATTTCTGGTGTTCTTATGCATTTCTTAAGCTACAAATATGAACAGAAATACATTTCTCCCAAATAAAGTCCCTTTAGAAATGAAAAGGAAAGCATTCCAAGAGAGGTAAAAACAGGGAATACAAAACTAGAAAGAAACAGGAAGGAGGGTCGGGGAGACAGAAAGACAGCGAAATGAATTTTGTTATCAAAAACCTTAACAGTCTACAAATAAACTGACTTTATTCCATTACAAATGTTATTGTATACAAGATGGTGAAGTGAATTTGAAATAAATACTATTAACAGGGAACATGCCGTGCAATTTCTTAAAGCAAGAACCAAGCATTCTGTTATGTCAGCTAAATATTACTATGTGAAGTGGCCAATCTACACACCTAATAAAATCTAAAGAATTTAGTTTAACACAGATTTTAGCTGCACTCTTGTGTATTACGTGTATAAACAAACCTTAAAAACAGTATCACTTGCTCAAAATACAGTTGACTTTAGTCCCTTTCCAGGATTACGCATTTAGAAAACAACAAATAAGCTGTGCAATACTGAACCACCCATATTTCACAGATATTTGAAGAAACAGAAAGCAAGGAACCAAGGGAATTCAACTGAAATCACAATGAAAAACACAACAGAAAAATGAAGTTCAGTAAATCTTAACTCGGAGGTATATTGTGCTCTATTGGTGACCTATTCCAGGCACTGGAAAATGGTTCCAATGGAATAAGTGTAACTGTACTTCCCTTGTGGTAGCTATAGGATTGCATACATAGCTGTTTTTTTATTCTGTCTTCCTTCCAGCCCCCAAACCACCTTTTAAATTTGGAGGACTTTAAGAAGTGGTTGGGTAGGTAAAGTTGCTTGACAAGGCCATACAAAACATGGGCTTGCACTATTATTTCAATGTGCATTAACCGTCTTCTACTAACACATTCCATCAGTGCAAGGATTTTTGCTTGCACATCAATAGTTTTCCTCCCTGCTCCCCATGCCCTCTCCAAACCTGCTCCAGGTGGTTGGGAAAACTCCTAGGCCGTATTTAGGGAGCCCACAAAGGTGGGGGAGAATGTTCTGTTGAACGAACAGAAATCCCCGTGCTGATGGAACAATGGTCTTAGCACTACACTGGATTCCACGTAATGGATTGGAAGTCTTCCTTTGTAGGAATGGCACAAGCCACACCTGTATAGGAAGAAAGGAAGAATCAGGACTGCACTCTCCAGCGTGCTCCCAGTTCTTCATCTGAAATTGAATCACCTGAGGTTCTGTGACATCAGGAGATTTACCAAAATGGATTGTCAAGGATGGGAGAGCTCCATATCTCATCTGCTGGTTAGTCACCCTGTTTAATTTGTTGTGCTTATCTTCCATTGTGTTGCTTTTATGATATGCATATGGATTTTCTTTATGTTGCTAGCCACCCTTTGGATTATTTTATGATGGAAGGCCAGGATACATATGTCTTAAACAACTAACTACTGGGAGACATCTGTGCGGCCTTTATCAAGTCACCCTCTCTTATCCTTAGGTCTCTCTTGTGTGTGGTAACAACCACAACTCAGGACTGCTATAAAGATGAGCCAGAGAAACATTTGTAAAGCTGAATGAATGATTAACAAGGTTCCAAGCAGAAGGCCCTCTACGATTCAAAAGAGAAAAAGAGAAAGTGAAAAGCACTTAGAGTGGATTTCCTATATTTGATACAAGGCGACATAGGTATTCTCTCACCTCTAAATGAATGTGATGGATGTGTGTGCGGAACGGCAAAGACAGAAACTCAAAATTGACTTTGACGTGCACACCCACAGGAGTTGAGAAATTTACATTTCATCTTTGAGCCTGAGGAGATGTCACCCTATTGAAAGCTGTGTCAACAAAAGTCTCTGCTGATAAAAAGTTTGAACATCCAAAACCATTGCTCAAGGAAGGCTATACAATACAGTGGCTCATACACCCACACAATTGTTCTAGGAGAGGTATTTAATAAGAAAACCAGTAAGGCAGAAAGGGAAAACCCCCAAATTCCACTGAAATTCCACTGACATCTCATAAGTGATTTTTTGTTTGTTTGTAGTATTTCTAGTTTGGAAGAATTAAGGCACGCACCTTCTTCCTCTTACAACACATCCCCACTTCCTGGTAAAATGCTATGTGAGTTGAGCACTCTTTTTTAAAAAAAGTATGGTTGCATCACAGAAACAGGGGTGAGGAGCCTCCAGACTAAATGTAGCCCTCTAGGTCTCCTCCTTTGGCCTGGCAGACCATTTTTAGCAAGCCACATGGGTGAAAGGAGGATTTCAATTGAGCAATTGGGAGCTTAAAGCTCCCCAGTTGTTCGATGGATCCAGCAAAGCATGCTACTCTCTGCCTATCCTCCATCAGCTGATGGATGGAGCACAGTGCACCTTCAGTCCACTTGAAGGTAGGGCTTTCAAAGGCATACTCCCATTCTTCATCATTCTCTGATGGGCAGATCAGAGCACATCCCCTTTCCCACTTCTCCTTCAAACTGCTGAGGTTTAAAAGAGAAACTGGGAGGAGAGGGGGGTACGTAAACCCTTTGTAAACATCCCAGCCCTGCTCTGTGAATGTACACAAAGGGCTTTAAAACAGCCCATCCTCCTATCTGCTTCGAACAGAGGAGGTAAGATAAAGCAGAGGACATAGGACAAAGCCATCATGACTTGTAGCCATTATCCGCCATTCTTCTAATCCTATTTTTAAGCCATTCAAACTGGTGGCCATTACTACATGTTGTGGGGGTGAATTCTATCTTTTGCTTGTCTCAAATCTTCCAAAATTCAGCTTCTTTGGATAACCCTGGGATTCTAGTATTATGCAAAAGGAAGAAAAACATCTAACTTTCTCCACCACACCATGTGCAATTTTATGCCCCTTTATCTTTACTTGCCTTTCCCCCTAAAGAGCCTTAAATATTGTATCCTTTCCTCACAGGGCTAGAAAGACAAAATAAATGAAACACAAAAGATTCAGAAACCAGAGAAATCACTTTGGAACAAGTGGAGGGAAGGTTCAAGCAGAATTACTTTAACAACTTACGTACAATATTTACCTTTTTATGAAGAGCATGAAATTCACTATACCGCTTTTCAACAAAGTGCTTTCTTCCGTTCATTAGTACCTCTATCTTAAAGACCTGTAAAAACCAATGCAAGAGATTACTTTACCTGTTCAAAACCCTGTTTGCTTTGTGATGGGTTTAAAGGAAAGAATTACTGAAGCTGATTTGTTCCCTCCCCCCAAACACAAGACACTCAGGAGATACTGAGGTGTAGCCACTGATTAATGAGTGTGCTGGTTAAATCCCCTGCTAACCAGTGGGCTCCACAAATACATCCAAGGACAATTAAGATTTGTGAGGCTTAAAAAACTTCCACTATACAATCAACCTAGTAGAAGTGCTTTTTTAGATAGATATATATAAAGCAAAACAACTCAAGAATATCTGGGTCTTTCAGTGATGTGCTATATAGTACATCAACAACCTTACACACATACAATTCAGTGATAGTGGTAGCATGTCTTGTGGAACACATAAAATATAAATGCAAAGACTATACTGCAGGTTAATTTCCACCTAACCTACATATTCATCTCTAGTCTCAGCTGGGCTTGCTCTAGTGTTTACACCATTAAAAAAATGGTTTGGGCTCATTTTCTTTGCATGATGTGTATGACAGCTTTTGCTTCCTCCTGTGGAAGGTTGAAAGGCCAGCTGAAGATGCTCTCTAGTTCCACTAATTAGTAGCCACTAACATGACATTTTCTTGATTTTCAGGTCACTGGGTCAGATCTCAGGGCAGGTGACAAGAAGTATCTCAAAATGCTCATGAAAACATAACCTAGCAAAACCAAGGCCAGCAGAAAAGCATAATAATGAGAGGCCATTGCTACTGTAACCAAATGTGCCTATTGCCAGGATTTGTTCTATTAGGAGATCCTTGGATTAGATAAAGTCAGGGCACCAATATTAGAACCCAATTCTAGACCAGAAACTACTGAATTTTTAAAATTAACTTGAGAAAGGATTTTGGATAGGGAACCTTGGCTTAGCTGCTGTGCTGTGCTAAACTAAAAGGGCAAAGGAGGAGCAAATTGGATGCAATTTGCCGGGTTGCTAGACATCGAACGTTGGGAGAGTGCTGTCACAATCAGATTTCTGGCTGGTCACTGTGAGAACAAGATACTGAACCAAAGAAGGCCTTCAACCTGAACCAGCATGCTTGCGACAAGCCATGGTTTGGCTTAGCATTACATGTAAACGTGGCCAATATGCCTGAAGACCCCTGAACCTGTTCTCTACATTGTCACGAGGATACTTTTATCACCCTAATGTACTGCATTTTTCACTCTATAAGACGCACCAGACCACAAGACACACCTAGTTTTGGGAGGAGGAAAACAAGAAAAAGAATATTCTGAATCTCAGAAGCCAGAACAGCAAGAGGGATCGCTGCGCAGTGAAAGCAGCAATCCCTCTTGCTGTTCTGGCTTCTGAGATAGCTGCGCAACCTGCATTCGCTCCATAACACACACAGACACATTTCCCCTTACTTTTTAGGAGGGAAAAAGTGAGTCTTATAGAGCAAAAAATACGGTAATCTGTTCACATTACATGCAGAAGGGAGATAGTTAGAAGAGTCAGCATTTCAGATCACGTACTGGAATCTGCATGGAATCTGTCTACACAGCACACTTTTGGTCACCTTCACCTTTTCTCTCCCTTTTCTTAACCTGATTCTGGAAGCTTAAGCCATTGGTGCTAATGACTGTGAGTACTAATTCTTCAAATTAAATGCTCTGACACACATGACAACAATGCTCCATCGAGCCAGGGTTGCAGCGATCCAAAGGACTAGCAGCCAATGAGAATTGTAATGTCAGAAAGAGCTTATACTCACACATAGGCACACAGGCTCTTTCAGACATTATGCTGAAAGTGAATGGGGAAGCCAGTAGTAGAAAACTCTGTCTCTACTCCTTCCACATTCAGAAAATATCTGAAGACTGCTATTCTTTTGGTTATGCATTCACATGTCAGTATGAGGAAGGGCATTTTGCATCCCTCAAAATAGTGCATTTATCATCCGTACTATTAATTTAATTTCAATTAGTCCTACTGTGATTATCTGATCACTTTTTAGAATCTCAGCATGAGTACTATGGTCAGCCTAATGTAGAACATAGGTATATTCTGAAGCAATACAGATTTGTGCATAAAAGAAAGCGAAACTTTCCTTTAAACATTTTGAGGTTTTATGAAATATGGACATGCATGTAGAAATTTTCATAATAAGCAGTAAAGGTCATCTATAAAAGATCTTACCAAGCAACAAGTAATGAGTTTCTAGCAATTTAAACCCTAACAATTGTGTTTACATGACATGAACAATCCCCATATAAAATATTCATAATTTACCATACCATATTCTTATCTTAAAGTTGAGAGAATAATGAGACTTCCCATAAGGACTGGGAATCCCCAACAGCCTCCTGCCACCTCAATGTCTAACCATCCAAAAATATTCATATCCCATTCTAGGAAGAGGTTAACCATTGCCTTCCCCCATCCCTGCCCTAGGACAGAAGCAGCTATTGGGAGAAATGGTAGTTTCCCTTTCAAGGAAAATGATAGACTTTGGGGGAGCAAGTAGAGCGACAATTTTCACTAGGACACAGGATTCAGAGTTAAGAACACTTCCTGCAAGCCATGGCCTCAGTTGTGAACAAATCCCATTTTTGATTGGCTGTAACTTCTTAAGTAAACAGAAAACTCGTTAATAGGTTAAATGTGTATTATTCATTTATCTGGTTTGATCCATTTAGCAACCGGCAAACATACAGTGCTATACATTGTCTTTTAACTGCATAATCAGTAAGTGCATTAAATAGAACAGATAAGATCTACAACGATTTGTCAGCCAAATAATCTTAATTTCTCACCATTACCATAATAAAGTCCATGCTCAATCCGTAGCAAAGTATTTTTTTCTGCATGGAGCCAATACCTAATAGGGATAACAATTAGACATTTAAAATGTCTGCCAGAATTTAACTCATATAAACCAAGAATAGGAGGAATAGCTTTTGGTTTGAAGTACGTGTGGAAACTCATATTTTTTCCCTCTGACCATCATGCCAAGTAGATGACATTTTATTTTATAACCATCAAAAGGCTGGAGAGGAAGAAATGGGGCCTATTAAATCAAAGTCCTGTTTTAAGAATTCTTTTTAGGAAGCCATAACAAAGTCTTTCAAGGTTCTTGGATCAATCTGCATAACAGCTGTCTTTATTTAAAATTATTTTCTAACATAGACCAGTAAGTCATCATCTGATTACCAGTTATAATAAAAATATGAAAGACAGTCGTGAGTTGGGGAGACTATCTCCCATCTCAGTATACCAAAAAAGCATATCCATCCCAATTTCCAGAACCAGAACCATATTCCTTCTCTGTCTGCATTCCAATTTTAAGCCTTGCGATTGAGAGACAGTGACATAATGGGAAGGGCTATAGCTCAGTGTAGAATATATACTTTGGATCAGGGTCAAAAACTCATCGATATATAAGCGAATTGCCAAGTGACACCCTAAACCTAGATTACGGTTGCCACAACAGAATGTCTAGGCGCCATTTTATTTAAAAATGAAATTAACATCATCATTATTTCATTTCAATACCACTTTATTTTTTTTAGAAAAATCTCAAAGTGCTTTACAGCACATTAAAACATCAAATAAAACAAATTCAAGCTTCAAGGAAAATGTTTCAGATCCTTCTCTAAGTGACGGTTTCCTTTCCCTATATTTATTTACCTACTTTATTTAAATAGCTGCCCCATAGCAGCAGTACTCTAGGAAGCAAGTGTGGTGTAGTGGTCAGAGTGTTGGACTAGGACCTGGGAGATCCAGGTTCAAATTCCGAATGTTCCCGAAGTTGAATGTTTTGGTTTTCGAATGCAGAAAACCCAGAAGTAAATGCTTCAGTTTTTGAACGCGCCTCAGAAGTCAAACGGCTTCTGCTGAGTTTCCCCCCAATTTTCTCTACTGAATTTGCAGACTGCCCTTTGCGCCTAGGTTTTCGAACGTTTTGGAACTCATACGGTCTTCTGGAATGGATTACGTTCGAAAACCGAGATACCACTGTACTCTCTGGAGAAAAAGGTGGGAGATAAATGCAGTATATAAGCTCTTCTGCTTACCTGCTTCAGACAACTGGAGGGCCCTGCCAGATGGAGATGTCAGACGCCAACCTGGCATCCACAGATCTCCATGTGGTCGCAATTGGACCTGCACCAGTTGCAAAGATTCCTAGCACCTGGGGAACTTCGAACAATGCTTTGGATGCAGAAGGTCACAGGTTCAATCCAGGGCAGCTTCAGGTAGGGTTCAAAAAGATTCCTGTCCCAAACCTTGCAAAGCTATTGGCTGGCAGTGCACATACAACAGTGAGCTGCAGACAGTGGTGAAGCCAGGTGATTTTGTTGCTGTTGTTTAGTCATTTAGTCGTGTCCGACTCTTCGTGACCCCATGGACCAGAGCACGCCAGACACTCCTGTCTTCCACTGCCTCCCGCAGCTTGGTCAAACTCATGCTGGTAGCTTCAAGAACACTGTCCAACCATCTCGTCCTCTGTCGTCCCCTTCTCCTTGTGCCCTCCATCTTTCCCAACATCAGGGTCTTTTCCAGGGAGTCTTCTCTTCTCATGAGGTGGCCAAAGTATTGGAGACTCAGCTTCAGGATCTGTCCTTCCAGTGAGCACTCAGGGCTGATTTCCTTAAGTGATTTTAGACCCTGCATTTAATGGTAACTTTGTCAGTTTCCAACTGAACATTCAATCCACTATAGCTCTGGTTTTCACACTCTGTTCCCAAGACCCCTAGGATTCTCTGGAAGCTTGTGGAGGTTCCTCATGAAGAACAGAAAACACTCTACAGATGGCTGATTCTGTCAGAACAAGGAAGAGGTCCAAAATTTGACCAGTCCATCCTTCAGAAGAAAGGTTTATACAAAGAAAATGAAAGGTTCATGAAAATAAATTCTGATGTCTAAGTTGAGTTTGTCTCGTTCCAAATGCAAACAATTGCGTACAAAGAAAATGAAAGGTTCATGAAAATAAATTCTGATGTCTAAGTTGAGTTTGTCTCGTTCCAAATGCAAACAATTGCGTTTGTTATTTTTCTCCTATGTTGGTTAAAGTTTAAAATCGTGTTTTCTCTTTTAAATACCCTAATCACTTCTCTCTCATCTGTTTATTTTTCAGCAAGCATTTGAATGTGACCCAGGAATGGTCTGCTTCAGCATGTAAAAAGTTTCTTTTTTAAAAAAGAAAATAATTGCTTTCTGTTAATGACTCATATACTCAAGAATTGTAGTAAGAGCTTATGCACAGTACTATAATTCACTTCTAGTTCCTAAAAATGACTTTGGATGAGTCAACAAACCATTCAAAAGAATGCTTTGGTTTTTAGAACTATTCTCTATAAAAATATATAAGACATACGTTTAACGAAATAGCAATGATGTAATGATTTTAAAGTAATTCTAACTAGAAGAAGAACATACTGAAATCTGGATACTGACTCTTTAAGCTCCTCCAGTTCTGCCTACTGGATGCAGGAAGCTTTCCTGGGAATTAAAAAAATAAAAGCTGCTAGGTCAGGATAGGTGCCTGTGCTGGAGGCATGATCTTACAAAGAATTTCGGGAATGCCTAAGTGTCAGGAAGTGAATCTTGAGAGGGAAAATCTATATAGATAATTCAAGGAATGACAACTGTTTTCTGACATGTGTCAATCAGCTCATCCTCACTCCATTTAATATGAACTTTCCTTACCTCTTTTTGAAACCATCTTTTCAATCATTTCTGGAATCACTAGTGACAGCAAATACAGAGTGCATCTTCTGTAGCACTAGCATTTTAATAATAACATGATGCAATAAATGAAATGCATATTTATTATAGGTCCACGAATATACCCCTTAATGCATAATCTGATTACACACAAACACAGCCTAACTAAAAACAACAAAAGGAAATAAAAACATAAGAGGTCACCTGCTTGCGAACTAGCATTAGTCAACTTTACAAATCCTGGTTGAATGCTGATGAACCTAATCTGCATTTTTATTGGCCGCCTGTATCCCTTGAACATCATCACAACTAATTCCACTCAGGTCAAGATTTCTCATAGCCAACCTAGAGAGCATTCAAGAGATAACAACCCATTTCAGAATCAATTTTACAAAACAGATGAAACAGATCTGACTATAGTTCACTGACTAAAAGCAAGCTATCCCTTCTAAGTATGTTGAACATAGCTATACAAGAACAAAAAGAAATGGCTATTCTGACCATAAAGAACCAGATGCGACCGAGAGGGGAAATCTTATTGGTTATTTTGTTATTCTAATATGTGATTACTGGAACTCTTAAAGCATCAGCAAGATCCAGTAATACAAAAACAGAAAGGATGCACACTGCACAGTCAAGCTATACCGTATTTTTCGCTCTATAAGACGCACCAGACCACAAGACACACTAGTTTTCGGAGGAGGAAAACAAGAAAAAAAATATTCTGAATCTCAGAAGCCAGAACAACAAGAGGGATCGCTGCGCAGCGAAACCAGTGATCCCTCTTGCTGTTCTGGCTTCTGTGATAGCTGCGCAGCCTGCATTCGCTCCATAAGACACACACACATTTCCCCTTACTTTTTAGGAGGGAAAAAGTGAGTCTTATAGAGCAAAAAATATGGTATTTTAATGGAAGTCATAAAAAGCAAGAAGCTTTAAGCTTTCTAGAATATTAAAGGATATGCAGAACTCAATGTACCATTGAATCTATTATAATACAAATGAGGAAAGTTCAAAGGGCATGGAGGAATGGGAAAGGAAAACTTGTAACTGAGCATTGTCTTAGCTGACAGATCTCTAAAAGAACATTTTCTGATTCATCAATGATTTGGTACCAAAGGAAGACTAACAAAACAATTTAACAGGTTTCTTATTTATAAAGAAGTTCAAAGAAAGACAGAAGAACTTAGGGAAGTACAACAAAAACATCAAAACCATAGTGGGATATGAATAGGCCAGCTCATACCACCCTTCGAGCTCTGAAAGACATTCACAGAATTTAAAGAGAACTTAATTCTTATCTCGTCCAGCTTTCTGCAGGACATAACTGCAGTATTCCTGACAGTCTCAGTAGACCAAGAATCATGTCTGAACAACAACAAAAACTGGAATACATCTCAAAATCAACCCTTGCAAGAACAATTTCATAGTAACATAACGAAGCAGCAATGTAATAACAAATGTAACACCATACAGAACAACCAACATTTCAGTACTGTAAATATAACAAGCTTACACTAACAACATTATACCTTCTGCCATTTGGAGCGATGGAGAACGAATCTGCTTCATCTTCTGTACCCAGTAATTCCTATACTGCTCCTTCCATTCCCTTTGCCAGAATAACCAGGAAGGAGAAATACTGTGAAAGTGAAACAACTGCAGATGGGAATTTATCAATAGTCCACTTTGAGAAGGAAGGTGGTTGGGCCCTGGGGCAGAATAAAAACTGAACTTCTTAATCAAATATTTCAAATGTTAAAAGTGCTGCTTATGTTTCTTTTAAAATTGTCAGGTTAAAATTATAGTTGAATATACGCACGTTAAAACCATACATATGGACTCTTAAAAGTGAATCAATGGCCCGCACATTGGTTTAGTGCAGGGATGGGAATCTAATTGGACTGGATCTTTATATTCCTTTACCCATCCCTGGGCCTAGTTTGGCAGGTGGGTGGGGTCACCCACCTGTCAACTGCCTGACGTCGCAAGGACACCAGGCCTACATGGTTTGAAATCAGGCTGTAAGGGCAAAGGCACAATACTTTGCAAACACTGGTGATTAGCTGATAAGTGGGGCTTGCAAAGCTCCACACTCATGACTTTGCAAGCACTCACAAATTCCCATTCTCCCCAGCCACATCCTTCCCTGCACCACGCATGATGGCATAGATGAATTCAGGTGTAAGAGAAGTGGGCATGACTTTGTAAAAATGGCCTTGTGGAAGGTCTGGCAGACTGATGGATCCTCATCACTGGATTAGATTTAGGGCAGTGTTTCCCAAACTTGGGCCTCCAGTTGTTTTTGAACTACAACTCCCATCATCCCTAGCTAGCAGAACCAGTGGTCAGGGATGATGGGAACTGTAGTCCAAACATAGCTGGAGACCCACGTTTGGGAAACACTGTATTAGGGAAACCTCAGGTTTGTGTGCTCTCCCCTCCTCTCTCCTCCAGTGCGGATGCAAAGAGAAAACAGAAAGTTTTCACTTCTCTTTTAAGTGGCCAAATTAGTTAATTAATTTTTAGTCCCTCACAGGGCAAGGCTTCTTCATTTGGGCTGCTGCTGCTGTTTCTCACAGCTTCTGGTTCCAGGTGCAAGAGGCCACAGGGAGAGGAAAGGTATTTAGAAATAAATGAATTTGATCTGAGCTAATCTATTCTATTCATCAGACTCAAATAAAACACAAAAAGCTTAAAATGCCAGATCTCCCTGGCAGATCATGTGCCCTTATAAATAAAATAAAATTGTGCCTCTTTCAATAAATACTAAAATGAAATGAGTTTACACAACTATGAATAAAAGCAAGCAAACGATTAAAAGGATAAAACAAACTTTGCAAATTCTGAATCTCCCTGACAAGACACAGGAGTCGCTCTCAAGAATTCTCCCCTCTCATCAGCTACTGCAGATAGAAAACGTGCAGTCTTCACAGTTGTATATTTATCTTGTCTGCCTAGCAGATAAATTACAGACTCGAGGTCAGACCTCTCTTCATTTCTCCCTAAAATTTGTCCCAAGTGTTGTTTTCCCAATGCATTATACAAAAGACAACATATAATAATATGCACAAGGTCCCCACAACACAGTTTAAGTTACAACGACAGATACGTTCAGAATATGGCATGTTTTGGAAACTTGCTTTTAAATCATCTGAGGGCATCAGATTTAACTGGGCTTCACTAAAGACCATCCTATCTCTCAGTCTCTGCAAATTCTCAAAAGAAGAAGGTAATACATGAGGAATGCAAGGGAAATTCTTATGCAGTCGTGCTATTTTAGAAACAGATACAGTTGCTCTGTCCATCTGAAAGGTCACATCAGTCAATCCCTGCTTCAAAAGCTTTTTAACGAACTCCACACCCAAACTCTTTGCATATAGTTAAAGAAAAACCCTAAATTCACTACCAAGGATGAAATGACCCCCTGCAAGAGTGATTGTTCATTTCCTCAAAGGCTGCCATAAGAGGTCAAAAAAGGGTAAATTTCAGCCAAAAGTTTAACATCATTTTGTATACCACTGTTAGTATTGCTATATAGCCAGTTCAGCTCTGCATAAACCAGAAGGTACAGATGGTGGGTAGGGAAGCAACAGTAATGATAATTGAAATTTATTTTGAACTATCTTCAAGGACCTGGCCCCTGTACAGAAGCAGACAAATAAGTTTCCAACTACAGTGGTACCTTTGTTCTTGAACTTAATCTATTCCGGGAGTACATTTTACTTCCAAAACTGTTGGAAAACCAAGGCACAGCTTCCAATTGGCCACAGGAGCTTCTTGCAGTCAAGCGGAAGCCACGTCAGATGTTCGGCTTCCGAAAAATGTTCACAAACCAGGACAGTCACTTCCAAGTTTGCGGTGTTTGGGAGCCGATTTATCTGACAACTAAGCCGTTCGGGAACCAAGGTACCACTGTATACAGCTCCAACACTGGTGTTGCCAGATGTCCAGACCTAGCTCTACAAAAATGTAAAATACCCAATGTAATCTTCTCACTTCATCCTTTGAAAGCTCTACATGTTGTATCCAGTTTTCTGCCTGAAAATGAACCACCCCCCAAATTTGGGGAGGAGGGGAAAGAGAGGTGTTTACAGGTCTCCCACAGTCCTCAGACATAGTTGCCATTTTGGACAAAACATTGAGTGTGTATTCAGGAATTACACAACTCAGCATGATGATGTATACATTAGAAGGCACTGTACGTAAAGGTAAAGGGACCCCAGACTGTTAGGTCCAGTCACGGGCGACTCTGGGGTTGCGGCGCTCATCTCGCTTCACTGGCCGAGGGAGCTGGCGTACAGCTTCTGGGTCACGTGGCCAGCATGACTAAGCCGCTTCTGGCGAACCAGAGCAGCGCATGGAAACGCTGTTTACCTTCCTGCCAGAGCGGTACCTATTTATCTACTTGCACTCTGAGGTGCTTTCAAACTGCTAGGTTGGCAGGAGCAGGGACCGAGCAATGGGAGCTCACCCCGTCGTGGGGATTTGAACCGCCGACCTTCTGATTGGCAAGCCCTGGGCTCTGTGGTTATACCACAGCACAACTCTTGATCCTGCATTAATACCACAAGCCTAGAAATGTTTCCTCAAAAGTAAATCCCATTTAGTTCAGTGGGCTTTCTCCCAGGTAAGCAGGTATTAGGACTGCACCCATGGCCCATTTGGTAACATTTCTGCTGTTTGCATAATACTATTGGTTTACAAAGTACATTTGCTTAGTTAAAAGGTAAAGGTACCCCTGCCCGTACGGGCCAGTCGTGTCCGACTCTAGGGTTGTGCGCCCATCTCACTTAAGAGGCCGGGGGCCAGCACTGTCCGGAGACACTTCTGGGTCACGTGGCCAGCGTGACGAAGCTGCTCTGGCGAGCCGGCACCAGCGCAGCACACGGAAACGCCGTTTACCTTCCCGCTATAAAGCGGTACCTATTTATCTACTTGCACTTAGGGGTGCTTTCGAACTGCTAGGTGGGCAGGAGCTGGGACTGAAAGACGGGAGCTCACCCCGCCGCGGGGATTCGAACCGCCGACCATGCGATCGGCAAGCCCTAGGCGCTGAGGATTTACCCACAGTGCCACCTGCGTCCAAGTAATAGCTAGCACAGCTAGTCAGGTAGAAAAGGAGAGGCCAGTGAGGATAGCTTTTTAAAAACTTCAAATTGTATGTCACCTATGAGCCAAGTATTCAGATAAACTTCTTTGTACTATTGATATTTGCTACATTTTTCAATGAAACATTTTTCCTTTCTAATTTAAAGATGGTTTCACTCCATTAGCAGAACAGCTCAGTTTCCTTGTTTCGTTACACGCCAAAAGAGAAAATTCAGTGCCCCTCCACCCCAAATTCAAAAGACTTGCATTCAAATTGGAATTGCATTATCCTCTCAAGACAGCTATTTACATGAAATCTCTTATAGTTTCTCTGTCGGTATAAAATGTAGATGCCACTGCACATCAGGCCTCTGTTTGGCTCTTTGAACAGACAGTCCAAAACAGTTTTCCTGATCTGTTTCAACTTGAAATGTTGTCAATATATGGATTGTCTTGCTTTCTAATTCAGTGAAAAATCTAGTTTTCCATTAGTCTCTGCCTTTCTAATTTTCAATACAGCTTTACTAAATGTAATTATTAAAGGCAGATTCAAGAAAGCAATTACTGAGCTACTGGTTTGTATCTCTGAAGTCTTAATAAGCAGCGCGAAGTGGAAATGCCAGGAATGGTTAAAAATAATTAATAATAAAAATAATAATGTAAGTGATTGTGGAGATGACATGACACTTCACAGAACGACATCAAGTAAAGGCTTAGGGCTGTGATCTAATTCAGGTCTGTTTCACCTTACCATCACCCAGCGTAGCTGCTTGTTGTGTTGTGCTTAACAGTCTGCTTCTGAAACTCCTTCTTTTTTCAGGAGTGGTCTTGTTGGACAGCAGGGTTTGCTACTTCAGGGGAAAGGGTTGTGTGTGGGAGCCCTGCCCTCCAGTCCTTTGGATTGGGGCTTTAGTCTAGTCCTGTTTGGACATTGCAATGGTTGAGTAGTACATGCAAGTGGGAAGTCAGGTGTGCTGAGTACCTCCTTTCCCTGGCGTCACTCAGAGTTCCAGATAATTTGGAAATCTGTACCCTCCCTTCTGATGTCTGTGCTGTACGTGAGGGGAAATCACCTGAAATTTGACAGAGAACTCTTGAACCGGAAGGAGTATGTGCAATGTGCAAGGGATCCAATCAGACGCCAGGGTGACTTCTATAATACTGGAATATGCGGCTCAAAGCGGAACAGTTGAGGGGTATGAAACTGGAATATACCAATAAAATTAGAGCTATGAAACAAATTAAATATCAGAAACAAAGACGGTCATTACAGCAAATAAACCAATATATCCATCTTCAAAAGCCAGAATTTAAATATAATGTCTTCTCCTGAAAGCCATCTTTGGGTTGGGATGAGAATCTAAACTCTACAAGTTTAATCCAGACAAGACAGATGTACCTGCTGGTGAAAGATTCCAGTGAACCAGAAATAGGTATTCAAACTGTTCTGTGCAGCTTTATACTTGTTTCAAAGCAGCAGATTCATAATTTGGGTGTACTTCTGGATCTTATTTGAAAGCTGCAGTACTGATTTTGAAAATAAATAATAAATTAAAGGAAACTGAATAGCTCGGTTAAACAGCCAGGATAGCTCCTTCCACAATGGAATGGCTGAGAATGAGAATGCAGTACCGGCAATACCAGTGGTATATCAAAGCAGGGAACACATTGAAAGATCAAACATCATTCCATGCTCATCTTTAGCGAGAGAACGGTTACATTCAAGCTTAAGCAAGCAGAGATTTTCACCTCCTCTACCATATGGGAGGTTGATGACATAAACCTGATGTAAAAATACCATTTAAAAGGTTTAAAAACTCCACTCATTCATTTTATAACAAGGTTAATTATTTAATAGAAGAGTTCTGCAGTGCTTTGTAAAAGCATGACAGAATGGCCTAGAGGCACAGTGTATTGATCCATATGGTTAACTGCGCAGAAAATAGTTTTATGTATTCATCCTACTTTTCTAAATATCGGGAAGCAAACAGCATTCCTCAACTGTAGCTACATGGTTTATAAAGTTAAAAATAAGTAAGTGAGGTGCAGTCTTAGAAGAACAATAATTATACAAGTACTTTCAATTAAACAGATGTTCTGTTTTCTATATATGCATGTCCTTGGCTTAGTGGAGATACGACGCTTTCAAATTTCTTAACCATTAAGCAACTGGGAGTAACCTTCAGGAGCACATTGTTAAACATGGCATAGCTTCAAAGCACATGTTCAAACTCTGGTTTAAAGCTTACTATGGGCAGTATTAGATACAAGCTCATATTATGGCTGCCTTGGGATTAATTAAATCCTGCCTTTGCACATAGCTCTATCATTCCTCTCTGAACGGGAATGGGGAAACAAGTCAGAAAGTCAGAGTTAACCACAGTTTCCTGTTACATGCAAAGATGAAACTATGGCTAATGGTTTGACCAGAAGCCAGAATACAAAGTGGAAGTCTAAAGCTGGCTTATGAATCCTGGTTTGTTTGTTTGCAAGCTATTATGCATAACCTGGCTTATTAAGGCAGGATTTGATTGTGCAAACCAGGTCACAGTCAAACCATGGTGAATGCTGAAAACGGAAACGAGGAGAAAATTTGTGGGAGAAAGAGAGAAAGGAACCATGATTAAGCAATACCTGCATGAAGCCTTATTGCTATGGAAATATAGCATATTGCAACTTTTTAAAAAAGGAAACAACAACTGTATGAGCAACGCTCTGAGAGCTTTCCATTTCTTATTTTTTATACTAGGCTAAATGCACCAACTACTGTTACTGCATAATCTTTGATTTAACAGGGAAACTGTAGCATTTTTAAAAAGTTCCATATGTGCAAAGCATTTCAGCTTGCCAGGTAGAATGATCCCCCCTCTCCTTTCCCCAGGAATTTTCTTGACCCCCTGAGCCAATTTTTTTTTGGGTGCAGGTAAAGGGGAAAGTTGCATTGCAGGGCTTGTTAGGTAAATCCTGTGCTATATGTTTAAATCCTGAATAGTTATCTGTGTATTAAAATCAATAGATTGTATGCAACAGTAGTCATATTCAGAGTACACCCAATGAAATTAATGGACATTACAAAACTTAGTTACATAAATTTTACTTTGTCTGTTCTGAGTAGAATTTTGCTGGATACAACCCAATATTTTTAAACTAGATACTTGAAAATATGAACAGTTTTGTTTCTTTGAAGTAGTTACCAAGATTTATCGTATTCAGGGATGTACATTTTCGAAGTTTTTTTTTTAATATGACTGTGTATTCTGCAAAACTGGACCTAAAATTTGGACCTAAAATCCGTCAGTTAATGGTAATTTAGTGGTATGTTCACAGACAATAGAAAAGAAGTTGTGTGTGTAGCGATACCAAATAATTTATACACAGCAGATGTCAGCTGTCATCTTTGTCAATTCCACTAGTCTGCCCTCCCTCCTTCCTTCCCTCCTTAGTCTGGGTGAGCTGTCAAGTTTCTAGTTTCTGATGTGTATTTACATCACTCAATGATACTTGACAGTAGTGAAAGGCCACAGAAAACTGCTTATTGATCAGAGCAAAACTAGTTGATGGAACAGATGAGGTTGTATTACTGAATTGCGGCTACACTCAGGTGATGACATTTTGTTCCCCTGTATACAAGTGCTTAATGGAATACAACTTCATTATATCATGCCACTAGCGCTTAAAACATTGCACAGATTTCATGACTGCTTTTGTGTACGTAGTGATGAAGACAATCTATTTGCACTGGTATGTGCTCATAAACACTTGCAAACTATCAGCCAACTTGCCAAGATGAATATACCAGACAGGCACTGAAGTCGCAATCTTGCAAAATCCTAATTGAGCTGACCTTTTTTTGTTTTTTAACTCAGTGTTACCATTTAGCAGGGAACAATGGCTCGCTCCGGTTTCAACACTTTTAAAACTTTCACACCTCTCAGTGTACATGCTTACATGGCTTTTTAAATGTTTGGAATGGGTGTCTTTGCCAGTGACTAAGATCTAAAAAGTCTCATAGAATCTTGAGTTAGGAGCTCAGATGGGAAGGTAGAGCTGGACACCAGGCAACTGGAAAGAGACATATTAAAGGTAAAGAGAAGAGGTGATTACAGGAAGGATATGGAATATTAGATTGTCATCTTTTCATGCAGTGTCCAAAGCCTTCCGCTATTTGAAATTCAGCTCTTAGAACAGGGGTCAGCAAATTTTTTCAGCAGGGGGCCAGTCCACTGTCCCTCAGACCTTGTTGGGGGGCCAGACTATATTTTGGAAAAAGAAGAACAAATTCCTATGCCCCACAAATAAACCAGAGATGCATTTTAAATAAAAGCACACATTCTACTCATGTAAAAACACACTGATTCCTGGACTGTCCGCGGGCCGGATTTAGAAGGTGATTGGGCCGGATCCGGCCCCCGGGGCCTTCGTTTGCCTACCCATGTCTTAGAAGATGGAAACCATTTCCCCACTGCTGAGTTGAACAGCTGTCCTGCTTTGGGACCAATATGAAAGCCAACTCCACCAGCAATATCCCATCTTTTCCTCCTGACGGCTACTGCACGAAATTAGCACCACTAGGCAATGCATCTGATGTTGGACTGAAACTAGAAAAGGCGCAACTTCATTCACTTATTGAAACATACAAATTAAAGTGTATGTATACAAGCTACCATACACGCAAGTATGTAGCCAAAAGTTTAAACAGCAAAGCTCAGAAAAAATCATTTTTGTTCATTACTACATTATGTATTTTTTGTGTTTTTATATGGGTAAACTGCCCTGTGATCCTTGGATGAAGGACCGTCCAGGAAATAAATAAATAAAAATACTGCTTTAAATCATATTGGTATTTGTTGAAAAGCATACCAGGGAGTGCATATAACAAACATGTTAGATACTAGGAAATAATTAATAGGAATTACAGTCCCATTGTTAGAAACATCCCTATACTTGATGAATCTAACCAATAGTAGGTGAAAATAAAGTTACGGTAAGCACTTCATGTAAGTGTGCTAATTATATTAATATATCATTAGTTGGTGAACTGTGATACAATGTGAAGATTTAAACAGAAGGGACCCTCCCCTGTCTAGTGAATACAGTCAGATTACAGGGTCCCCCCCCCATATTTTTATATAACGGCCCATATCCTGTTCTGAAAGTACAATTTGTTCATAGGATACAGGCACCTAATTACTACTGTTGGGTTCAGCCAGGTGGTTAACAATTCAAAGCAACACTCTACAATATAAAAGCCACCACACAATAAAAAAAGGAAGTAATGGTCTACTTTTTTAAAAAAAGCCACATAATTTTGGGTTTCAATTTGTTGTTTTGAAATATCCTGTACACCACCATGAGATTGTTATAATGAAAGGCAATTTATAATGAAAGGCAGTATAAACATGCTTCTAACAAATTCTGAAATCACTATTTTCCCCCATACTTTTATTAACACTGCTAAATTTGCAACACTGCCTTCCATCACTAGAATCCAGATCCCTTGTTTGAAATGCCTATAGTATTGTCAAATGAACATATTTTTGCCTGACCTTATTTTTAAAAAACAAATCGAGAAATTGTTTTTACTGAAACCTTGACGGATGGGGGGGGGGGAATCAGCCTGAGGCAAAGACCTGGTATGGAAATTCCCAAAAGATGAAAGCTGGCAAAGCTATAAGCAATTAAAAATAACAGGAAATAACAGTTCTTAATAATAGCAGTTGTATCTTGAGATAGAATGGATCTACATATTTGCCAGTGTCAACATTTTAATGGCAGCCATTTTTAAAAAAGTTTTGAGTGTGTGTTTACACAGACTTATTTTACAATACACAGAGCTGGAAGAGATTGCAGAGATGAGAAATGGAAAAACGTGTTTAGCTCTTGCAGCTTTCCCAAGCACAAATGGATGAAAAGCTTAGACTAGGTTACAGCTGGGAAATGGTGGAACTGTCCAATGGAGAAACTAACAATGAGGCAAAAAATGTGTAAAAAAAAATACACATGGTAAAAAAGACATGGTAAAAAATGCACACTTGAAAAGGTAAACTGTCAGGAAAAAAACCTTTGATTTCCAAATGTTCTTTCTAATGTCATATTGGGTAACAGCCAAGGTTAGTTAGATTACACCCACTAAAATCAGTGTACTTAAGTCCATTGAATCGAATGTGTCTCAGAGTATGACTAACATTGAATGCCCAGTTGATTTCTCCGTCCCATGCCCTTTGGAGAACATTTCATAGAAATGCTCCAAAAACTAGGGAAATATTTTACGGTCTTTCCTGTACATAAGCTTCCATTCCCATAACTAACATATGCGAAATTTTAAATGACCAGATGTGACTTCTGCCAGAGCCTCACCTGTGAAGTACTATTATTTATCAAACTATTGATATAAGTTTCTATAGCCACTGGCTCTTTTCCCAACTACTCTAAGCAGCACATTATGTGGGAATGATACCTGGCACTCTCTATATACAGTGTCACCTTGGTTGTCGAATGTAATCTGTTCAAGAAGACAGCTTGACTTCTAAAACGTTCAACAACCAGGGCATAATGGGCGGTTGGCAAATTCCGTTGAGAAAACGGAGAAACGTGCCTCAGAAGCTATTCAACTTCTGAGGTACGTTCGAAAACAGAAGCATTCACTTCCGGGTTTTCAGTGTTCGAAAACCGAAATGTTCGGCTTCCAAGACGCTCAAAAACTGAGCTTCTACTGTAGTCCCAATTACCCCAAATGCTAACTGTGAAATAAAAATGGGAAGTATGTGAGAGAGGCAGAGAGAGATAAACAGACAGAGAACGACCCCCCCCCCCTGCACACCCACCTGGAATTTATGTGACTACAAAAGCACCTCAGTACACATGATGAGGAGTGAAGGGCTTTTTCAACCTCTATTGAAAATCTTCTTCTAGGAAAATATAAATAGATATCTAGAAACATTTCACAACCAAACCTTTCACCAGCTTGTTTGCTTTATAAATGACGTTTGACTTAATGGAAAAATATTAAGCCGCTGTACTCAGTATTTATAGAGAAAACAAGAAATTCTTAGCCGTTCTATATGTTTATAACTTAGCAACTTTGACACTCATAATGAAAACAGATAAGGATGATGAAGGGCAATGGGTTCTCATATGGCCTTGTTAAGTAAAAAAGGGAAAGAAGCCAGAAAATGAATTAGTTGTTCCTCGATAGTAAAACTATGCATCCACAGTGTAAGGCACAACTAGGACCTGCCTCAAACGGAAAAACAATGCCTTTAATTTCCAGGCACTTTCAGACACTTTAAAATTGTGTCTTTACCCAAAGTCTTTCTGCGATAGAAAATAAAGATTTGCTGCTACATGCTTAGGTGCCTTATTCTGTTCTCTTCAATGAATTTGTAATTCTACCGAAATAAACATCCATTGAAAGGTGACCCAAGTGAGTTGCCTGCGTTTAGCACCACCCCTGACTAGTTTTATAGCACTAATAAACAATATTCATTTTGTTGGTGGGGGAAAATGCTACAGCGGTTTGCAAGATGCTCACATCACTGTCTAAGACTTCAAAAGGGCAGAAACTGACTCTTTGTGACAGGGATATGTGAACTGGGTAAATACCTGAGCCACTGCTCTAAGCATGCCTGCAGCAGTATCACTACTTATTTTCAAAAAAAGCAGCATAACTGGAGCAATGACTTTTACTGGTTTTTTTTTAGTTAAACTCAAAGGAATCAAAACAATATTTTCTTAAAGCGAACAACACTTGATACTGTCTGGAAACGAGCACATCCTAAACAGTGTGACATTCTGTTTTTTAAATTGTTTTGTTTCTAAATGGTGCACCCTAAGAACCTAAGAGCTGGCCGGAAGAAGTTCCTGCACAGGATTTCAGTTCCACAAAGAGATGGAGCTCTTCCATTCATACGAATGGCAGCGCCGTATTCAACCCATTGACTAGCTGGTGGTATGATTTACTTACAGGTCTGATTTGCATCTTTGCATTTTTTAGTGGCACCGTGCATTGCTTTATTGCCTCTTCTAGAAGCAAAACAGAGACCAACCCCATTCCCAAAAAATCAGATGTCAACACACACAATATGAAAATAGAGCTAACAGAAAGTTATCTAGCTTTGATGTAAGGCTGGTTTCACTATTTAAAGGGCAGGTGTACACTGTACAGTGGTACCTCGGGTTAAGTACTTAATTCGTTCCGGAGGTCTGTTCTTAACCTGAAACTGTTCTTAACCTGAAGCACCACTTTAGCTAATGGGGCCTCCTGCTGCTGCTGCGCCGCTACTGCTGATTTCTGTTCTCATCCTGAAGCAAAGTTCTTAACCTGAGATAATATTTCTGGGTTAGCGGAGTCTGTAATCTGAAGCGTATGTAACCTGAAGCGTATGTAACCCAAGGTACCACTGTACTGATTTTGCCACTCCCACTATGCTTCAGACAGGCTACTGAACAGTTCCATATGAAGGTTTCATAACCATTCCATAGCCAGAGTTACCCATCACTGAGTCCAAGAAAGTCACTGGGACCCTGTTCAGATAAGGCTTCATGGAAGAAGTTTTCAAGCTTGCATAGCATGTTTCCAATCCCCTAGAAAGCAATGCTTGATCCATGGGTTCCACTCATTTTGGATTTTCCAGGCTCCCCTGCCCCACACACTATTTCTGGAATTAGAATTATCTGTTCCTGAGAAGTGAGGCATGCTAGGTTTATTCAGAGAGATAGATTATTCAAATAAGCACCTGGTGAGAAATAGGATGCAAGACCAGATGGTTTGATCTGGAAGGGCTCTCCTTGTCTCCTTTTGTTGTATCCTCTCTTGATATTTCATGATAAGATTACATCATACAAATGGCCCAAGCCAGCAAAACAAACAAACAAATAAACAAACAACAACAACGGAAAAAAGAGACAGGCAGGAAACATGCTATTTAGTTGTGCTAGTGAGAGGTATTAGTTTACCTATAAACAGACATTAAATATAGTATCTACCCTAATACTTACTGCTGCATGTATTGTGGCATTTACAGAGACTTGCGCTTACAAGCATCATGATAAAAGATATGAACACTTTTTTCATTTTGAAGTAGGCTGTCAAGGAGATTAATGCAACAGTGTCAAGAAAAGGGAAGATTTAAATTTTTCAACAGACAGTAACAAAAGAAGCCAGAAGACCCTGAGGAAAAAAGAAAGTGGAAAAACTATGATTCAGCTAAACTACTGAGAATCCACAATAGATGCAGACACCACACAGAGCACCAAGAGATACTAGTATGACACTTTAAGATACTTGTTAACTAATGTCAAGATCATTTGTAAAATGAGAACATCTGGTTAGACATGTCAGAGTTACAATTGTGTTCCTGTCAAAAAATTACCACTTGCCATTTGAAGGAAAACAAAATTAGGAAGCAAAGCATGAAGAGAGCAATCACCACACTGAAAACAAATATTACCAAGTGCACATCAAAATATTTCCAGAGCTAAAAGACACTGTCAGCATTGCATGAAGCACTGACTGCTTTGTCATATCTTTAGCATTCAGTTGAGGGGGTGGGAAAATACAGCTTCCTGTATTGTAGAATTTTGGCCTTTTTCATTCATTCGATGTATCCTCAGACTGATATCTCTGCATACTTAACGTATTCAATGGAAATCCACATTGTCATTAGAAATTCTCGTTTTAGTAAGTCACTCATTATTCATGGAATCAGACGTAGGGCTCAAATGTTAACAAGGTCACATGAGAAACACGCTTAAAACAACTTTTATTCATTTCAGAACAGCGTGTGCACATCTAATTTTCTTCTTTTCAAAAGAGAGGGTTGTTAGGGGGCAAGTTTATGTGTCTCCTCTCTTAAACTTTGCTTGAGCATGCAAGTCTTTTAAGATAATTTTCAGATGTCATGTCAAATTCAATGTACACAGTGACCCCTACTGTTACTCAAGTTGGATATCCAAGGAAAAGCAATGACAGCCCAACCTGGTAAATGATTCATTGTCGTGCAAAGCTTATGGGTACAGTCATTTCCCAACAATGTTTCTTAAGTCTCTGTTAAAATATAACTAATTGTCTTTCCGTTAGTGTGAACTGATGATACAGTTCATGTATCATCCTTATTTCTAGTCCATAGAACAGATCAGTAATTACTCAGCTCTTCGACTATGTAATGTTTTTTCCAGTGATGAAGATAAACCTTTGGATATATATTATTATACAAAACTGTAACAGTTTGCTCATTTCAGTTCTAAAACTTTATTTAAAGATCTCCACTCTGATATCTGTACAAGATACAAAAGCATGAATACACCACTTTTTAGACTACACTTTGTTAATGCATGGGAAAGGTAGATGCATGGACCCTAGAAAATAAGAGTTCCAGACAAATAACTTCTGAATTTGATATTTTGCTGTTTCAAATTATTTCATTTTCTTATTATTCTTGTGTTTTTGGTTGGGTCTGAACTTATAGAGGCTGCCTCTGGTTAAAGGAGAGGAAAGGCAATTCTTTATGATTCCCCTATACACCTTTCTCCAGAACTGCTCCTGTAAATAACTCTCCATAAGTGTGGCAAGTGACACTGGACTTGCAAAGGGGGTAGGGAGGAAGGAAGCATGAGTCTCCAATGGATCAGAACTACTTTTGTTAGCCATCTTAGGCATGGGTCATGGAAAGGCAGAATTTAAATGTTTATTATAAACAAAACAGAAAGTAACTTGACCACAAACAAATCCAAAACCAAGGATCTCTCTTCTATTTGCAACACACTGGAGTGGCCTGCAATTTCCAGTAGTAGCTAATTTACTCAAGAACATATAGAGAGTGAACTCCCCCCCCCCTCTAGAAACTGAAAGTTTTAGGATGTAGTGATGACAAGCAGAGGAACAAAGATACAGTGGTGCCTCGCAAGACGAAAAGAATTCGTTCCGCGAGTCTTTTCGTCTTGCGATGTTTTTCGTCTTGCGAAGCACGGTCTGTCGCAACTGCGCCTCTTCAAGTGGCTTTTTAAAAAAAGCGCAAGACGTTTTCATCTTGCAAAGCAAGACCATAGGGAAATTCGTCTAGCGAAGCAACGCAAAACCGGAAAACCCTTTCGTCTAGTGAGTTTTTCGTCTTGCGAGGCATTCATCTTGTGGGGCACCACTGTAGCTTTTCAAAGAGGCATGCCCAATGTGTGGAAAAAGCACCCATGGATTGCTCAGCTTATGGGCTTCCTAAAGGCATATTGACTGGCCATATGAGAACAGGATGCTTGGCTAGATGGGGCTTAATTCTTATGGGCATGTTTCCAAAAGAGATGGTTGATACAAGCTGTCAAGAGCTCCACAACACTGTTGGGATTGGGATGGAGTTGGCCGGGTCTGACAGAGAAGGGGAAGAAATGGGGGAAGGAGCAGCTGTGTGGGAACCTGGGTTGGAGATGGAAGGAATCTCCCATTTCCACACCAAATTCTTTCTCTTTGGAAGAGGGAGCAGGGATGCTGGCTCTCCTCTCCAACCTTCCTGTAGAGTGAGACACCTCTGTGAAGGCTATGGAGAGCTTTGAACAGCTGAGGGGAGAGGCTGAACACAAGGCGGTAGTGTCTGAACAGGAGCCTGAAAAGCAGGGTGCAGTCTTCTCAGAAACAGGTGCCAGCTTCACAGATGGGAGTAGACCCACTCACTCGATGGCCATTGCGCTTGCAAACCCAACTTTCCTACAAGGCAAGAGCGGCTTGCGGATGCGCCATACCTCATCTTTGAAAGCTTGTTGGGGAAAATTTGTTAGGAGACATAATCTTCAGTTCTGAACTTCTTGCTTTACTCCCAAACTGTGATTCCTGAGCATGGTGTCTGCTGCCAATATGTCCTATTCTTTGCCTGACTAAAGATTTCTTGCTTTCTTCCAAGTAAGAGCCTGTGTGTGTGTGTGTGTGTGTGTGTGTGTGTGTTGGGAAGGAACCAGGACACATGTTTCATGATAGTTTCCTTAGTGTTCCACAATCCACTCATATAATCTGCCCAAGATTGGAATGGGCAGACATTAAAGTAAGAAGTATATTATCAATGCTAAGGAACAGGTGAACCACCTTGAGGGTGGATTTTTTAAAAACAACAACAATCAAGTGGTATATAAAGTTTATGAAATAAATAATAATAAATACTGAAAATACTGATTAAGCAGCTTATACAAGTTTCTAAATAATTTTTTTTTAAAAGAAGGATATATCCTTAAAAAAAAATTCAGTAAATTGCTTAGAGATTATTCATGTAAGGTAAATTGACATACAAACTGCGGGACAAGGACAACTGTGACTTTAAGGAAGAATGGGAGCTTTTTACAAATTATCTAAAAAGACAACAAAATGAACTGGACTCCTTGGCAGGTTTTGAATAAACATACACAAATTTATTGGTTGATAACATGATAGATAGATAGATAGATAAGGTAAGGATATATATAACTTTATAACTTGCAGAGAATAATATGTGCAGAGAAATCAGAGAGAGGAGCTGCGTGAAGTCCCTGGTGGGAGGGGGGAGGGATGGATGGATGGAAGGGGGAGTGGGAAAAAAGGGGGGGAAATAATGTATGTGATTCTACGGTTTGATATTTTGTTATGTTGAGATTGCTTAATAAAAATATTTATTAAAAAAAGAGATTATTCATGTAAGCAACCATAACAATAAAAACAATGATGAAATAAAGTAACTGTCCATGAACACACACCCAGAAGAAAAGTTCCCGTGTGGGCAAGTATATGCTCACCGCTTTTATCTAATAATTTTCCCCATACCCTTAACAGCTGTTGCTAAATTCTCCCAGAGATCAGATAGGCCAACATGACTTAAGGTGAGCAGGGTGTACGTTCAGCATCTTAATGTGACAGGAAGTTCAGGGTCAGCCAAAGATTTATTATACTCCACTGACTTGACATTCCTGGATAAAGTTTGGTGGAAGGGCAAGAATAAACTAAATAGCTTACGTAGCATAATACCTTTGCGATTTAGTTGTTGGTGCTGCTAAACTAGTGAGAAAGAACTCTTGGGGGGATGAGGCTGTGAGATGTTGCTGGTTATCTGAACCTAACAGCATTTTAAAGCGAGAGAGAGAACAACCACTACTTCTTCAAGCTCTGCTTACTTTGCTGCCAACTGGAAATCTGTGCACACAGGAAAAATCTAACCCAATCAGCTCTACTTAACACTTCCTCCATTCCATCTTAAGATGAGCAAGCATCTGGCTTAGGCTTTTGATTATTTCTTGCAACATTCTTCCACCGCTACCTTCCCCTTTTCTTTTTCTGCTTAACAGCTTAAAGAACAGTTCTGGTGAAAGCTTGCTCACTATGCTTTCACAGGTCCCAATAAAGATATTAAGCTGTTTGGACCCCCCCCCCCCCATGGGCCTAAATGACTAACTGTTTGGGATCATAGTACATGCTTTGAAGAATAAATTAGCCTCCGTTACACCGACAGTAACAGGAAAACATGGCAGCACATCATTTACAGAAACAGGTGACAAAATAATGCACTTGGGACATCCTTAAAAAGTATTTTTTTAAAGGTTTCAAAATATCTATGCTTAGCCTTGTAGAGCAATGCTACAAAAGCCTTATGAAGCACAATAAAGACAAATATCTTCAGATTTTGATATTTCTACATGAATCATAATCCTATATCTATAGAACAACTTACCTTGGAAGGTGAGAGACCCTGGATTTAACTGGCTACAGGTTCATCAATTTAAACATTTCCTGACAGATCAAAGTTGGCCAACACATACTACAGTCGTACCTTGGATCTCAAACACCTTGGTACTCAGATATTTTGGCTCCCAAACGTCGCAAACCCAGAAGTGAGTGTTCCGGTTTGCGAACATTCTTTGGAACCTGAATGTCCGATGGGGCTTCCACAGCTTCCTATTGGCTGCAGGAGCTTCCTGCAGCCAATCAGAAGCCGCGTTTGGTTTCTGAACATTTTGGAAGTAAAATGGACTTCCGGAACGGATTCCATTTGACTTCCAAGGTACGACTTACTGGACTTCTAACCAATTTCTAATGAACTGTCCAAAATCAAGAACATAGAAGAAGAGGCCTTGTATCAGCTGGTTGAACCAGATGACATTCAGGTTCCTTTTCATCTCTACAATTCTATGATTCTACACCATTAATCAGGACAAGGGGAAAGGATTGAAATATTTGTGTAGAGGACATAGATGGGAAAGCACCTTGGAATTCTAATCTGTACAAATTGATATCTGCATACGTGAATGTTCCTTCAAAATTATAAACCGATTGCAGCTGTGGTCCACAGCATCTCCACTGTCTCTTGGGTTTCAGGAGTCTTTCTCCAACCTGACCTGGAGATACTGAGGATTTGAGTTGGGACCTTTGGCTTGTTGCTCTGCCACTAAGCTCCAGCCCCATCTCCTGTCCACAGAGAAACATGTTCAGGAGTGGGTGGGGAGAGAATGAAATAGGATGCTGAACTGCCCTCTCAGCTAAGTTAATCAGTATATTCTCACAGACTCACAGAGATTGTAAATGCTGCAAATAATGGCTGAAAAATTCTTCTCTGCGTAAAAAAGCAAAAAAAAAGCTAAACCAATGTGTGCATGTGTGTGTAGGGAAAAGAAACTGACAAGAGCTCAGGCTAGCTTCAGGGATGCTCCAAGTTACTCTGCTGTCAGACATTCCCTAAGGAAAAGTCAAAAGAAATGGTCTGTGCCTGAACACATCTTGCGTGAATTCCATGGAGAGAAAATAATGAATGTTAATAGATACTTTTTAAAAACACTGAAATCTAAACATTAATGTGTTTGTATTCCACACTTAATACAAAATTACAACTAGCTATTTTTCAAGAACTCAACTCATGCTTCTCTAGACAAGTCCATGCTATTCAACAGAAGCTCAAAACAACAAGCTTGCGAGCTTTTAGCTACAGAGTTTTGAACGTTTCTTGGATGAAATCACCAACATTAACACCTTTACGGTAATCGATGAGTGTCAACAGACATCTAGAGAGCTATGCTGCAGGCTCTGATATCACAGAAGTGATCAATTAAAAGAGTCAGTTAAAAAAATGATGTAAAGATCAGAGTTGTCAATGGTAAAATAATCTCATCCGGTAGTGTCAAAATCAGAATAAAATATGCCATTTGTTTCATAACACTCCTGAATTCTCTCAGACAACTAAACACTCACCTTCCTGAACAATTTCCCAATGCCCTAATTTTCAAACTATTAAATTATTGATTTTATCTTCTCATTAGTTCAGAAAGTTAGAAGCACCTGCTCCATGCAGCACAGATCAGAAGATGAAAAGAATGACAATGATATATGTCTGTTACACTAATAAGAGGAACTCAAATATTAAAACTCAGTTATTAAAGGTTATGTACTTTAGCCCAAAATGTTTTGTATTTTCCCCCTCAGTTAATAATACTATTGGTGCAACCCTATACTTCTCTACTTAGAACTCCATTGTCTTCAGTGGGACCTAAACTCAGGAAAGTGTTATAGGATTTAAAATTATTTATTAAGCATAAATGTACACAACATCAGTATTTTTTTTAATGTATGAAGTATACGGTTAGGTTCATTGCTGGGGAAGTCTAAGAAACCTCACACATTCATACCTGCATTTTAACTGAAGATGACAAAACGATTTGTAAGAAAAGAAACACTGTGCTTTAAAAACGGGGATAATGATTAAGCAAATTTTGAAATTTCCTTTGGAGATTTGTCAATGCAAGCTTTTAGCAAAAACCACACAAGACAGCCTCATTTCCTCTGTAGTCCTTCTGACTGGGTATCACCAGCACGAGGTCGTCTACAGAAAGAACCACAAAATGACACAGGCTGCAGTGCATTCTTTGCTCCCACAAGCAAACCATCAGAATCTATTAAAATTACCTTAAACTGATAGCACCAGAGACATGACAAATCACAGGCCAAGAGTCAGATACCAAGGAATGTGTATCAGGGCTTTGGGGCCAGGCCCATTTGCAAGCAAATGATATTGTGTAGAGCTGGCATGCTCAGTGCATGACAAACTGATGCAATTTCAGCACTGTCGGAGAAGCTGGGTGAGATTTCTCTGATGCTGGCCATGCTTAGCTTAGAGAATTGTGCAGAGTTCCCAGATTTGAATCACTAGGGGCCTGAAAGGGCGTCACTTGACAAGTCACAAATAATTACACTGCACTCTTTCCATTGTACTCTATTATTTTGCCCCTCTTATCTCTAGACTTTGAACACTTGTGAACAAGCAAGGTCGCCTCTTATTTTGACCACAACACAGCAAAACATTGTTCTTTTCTGATATGATAAATAAAACAAGGACCAAGGGACTAACAATTTTATCAAATCTATTTTCTACTTTTATAAGCAAAAACAACTTTCCTGTTGTGCTCGTTAGAAGAGTTGGGTTAGAAATAACAACAGAAGCAGGTTCACGAGCTCCTCTCTTAAGAGGGTTATGTAGTTATCTAGTTAACTGAGAAGAAGAGTGATTTTAAAAACAGGGCATTGAGTTCGTAGACCCTGACAGATAAAGTTATTTGTGGATTTTAGAAGACCCCTTTCTCCTTTCAAATGAGAGAGTTTTGACAATTTAGTCTACAACTAGCAGAAAGAAAGAAAAAAGGTTGAAGCCTCTTCTTCTTGCTAGTTTCTCTCAAGAAATAAGGAATATGTCCACTGGGCATTGTGAAACTTAAATTTCTCATAATTCATAGAGAAAGTGTGTCATGAACATGTAATCCTATTATATACGATTGGCTCATTTCAAAAGGAAAAGAAAGAAAATGAGCAAAGAGCCTGTTAACAGGAAGATGAATCTGTGGTTTTGAATCAATGGCTTTATTGTTTCGTCTCTTGTCTTCCCTCCAGTCTTTACAAGGAAAAATCCAAATAAACAATTGTAGTAAAAAACCCCAGCTCGGTTTGCATACACTACACTGAAATTAGTAACACAGCAGGTGCTAAAATAAAATTTAGATTATTGTTCCAGCTCAGACTGATAGGAAAGGCTTAAACAAGTGTGATGAGAATCTCATTGCTCCTGTATTCTCTCACAACATCAACCTACCTAAACTGCTCTTTTTCTCCATTATCCTACAGTACACACACACACACACACACACACACACACACACAGCAGTGTGGGTGGGTGTATAAAGGTAAAGGGACCCCTGACCATTAGGTCCAGTCGTGGCCAACTCTGAGGTTGCAGCGCTCATCTCGCTTTACTGGCTGACGGAGCCAGCGTACAGCTTCTGGGTCATGTGGCCAGCATGACTAAGCCGCTTCTGGCGAACCAGAGCAGCGCATGGAAACGCCGTTTACCTTCCTACTGGAGTGGTACCTATTTATCTACTTGCACTTTGACATTCTTTCGAACTGCTAAGTGGGCAGGAGCAGGGACTGAGGAATGGGAGAGCACCCCGTCACAGGGATTCGAACTGCCAACCTTCTGATCGGCAAGTCCTAGGCTCTGTGGTTTAGCCCACAGCACCACCCGCGTCCCAGGTGTGTGTATAGGAATACATATATTCCTACATTGTTGGATTTTTGTATCCACCACTGTAGGAATAGTATCCCACTCAAGTAACAGAACTTTCTTTCCCTTCCCTTCCACTCCCCACATGTTCCCAAAATCTGCTTCAAAGGGTCTCCCAACCCTCTGGAGCAGATTTTAAGAGTGCACAAGAGGCTGCAGAGAAGAGGAGGGGGAAATCTTGCTGCATAAGTGCATGTCTTCTGTGGAGCTTGAACGGCAGAGTTGGATACAACCCATTGTATATGAATATGAAATCAGCCTCTCATTTCATGGGAAATCTTATATAAAATATTTCCTCACCCTATCACATTCTGTTTCCTGGTAATTGTTTTTGAAGCATTGCTTATTTTGGATCGACATAATGTATTCTGACTTATCCTTCATGTGACATATTTATTTAAAATTTGTTGGCTCCGCAGGAAGAGGATTATTTTTGTACTCTTTTAAACCAAAATCAATATTTTTAAAGACTGGTGTATATTATTAAATCCAAGTCTTTACTCAAAACAAATAAAGGAAAATGTTATCAACTAATATGTAAGCCTACACACATTGATAAAATACTAATGCACATAACTCTCTTTAAAGATTGGTGCACATATATCATTATGGGATGCTTTACTTTCATTTTCTGTATGAATGGAACTGATTTAAGTATTAGATCAATAAATATCTACAGTGGTATCTCGGGTTATGAACTTAATTCGTTCCGGAGGTCCGTTCTTAACCCAAAACCATTCTTAAACTGAGGCACACTTTCGCTAATGGGGCCTCCTACTGCCACCGGCGTGTGATTTCCGTTCTCATCCTGGAGCAAAGTTCTCAACCCGAGGTACTACTTCCGGGTTATCTGAGTTTGTAACCAAAAGTGTTTGTGACCTGAAGAGTTTGTAACCCAAGGTACCACTGTATTTGAATGAACCTAGAACAGACAATGTATTCTTTCCATTGTGGCATTTTGAACAGAAGTATTTTAGATTACAACATGAATCAGGACTAGTGGTCTGTGCTGAGTTTAAATGGCTTTGCATAGCCATATCTCAAGCAGAAGCTACCATAGCAAACCACTTCCAAAATGGATGAGTCCCTAAGCCATGTGGCATGTCACATGGGAGATCCATGCTTATAAAGAATCAAAGGGGTTGCTGTCTGGACCCTGACCCACATTTGCAAGGCACATGCACACATTTTCATCTGGATAAAATGCAAGTTTGGAACCTGTATTAACTACAGAATTGCAACAGTTGGCCACATATTTCAAACAAAATGTACCATAATTTAAAATTTTGCTGTGTATACACAGAAATGTGATCACACTTTTGCCGATAGGAGGCAGTAATAGGGACTTTCCTTGGCATTGCTTTGCCATTAAACCCTGAGAAGCAGTAATTAGTTAGTTAGTTGTGAGCTGTTGCTTGGAGTGTTGGCTGGTGCTTGGTGGTCATGGACAGCTAGAAGAAGAAGACAGTAAAGGAAGAGGACCAGGAAGCAGGAAGGAAGGAGACTTGAAAAGAAGCCAAAGTAGTTTGGTGGCCAAGTACTTGGTGGGCTAGTCAAACCACTTGGCTTAGGGAAAAACCTGGCTACAGAGTTGAGTAGTAGTAGGGAGAGGCAGTTTGGAATATGGAATATCCCAGTTACCCGAGTTATTGGTAAATTAAGTGTGCTAACTTCTTCAAGTGACATCAAATGTTGACAGTGGTACAGGTTAGGGAAAACCAATGGAGTAGAAGTTGGGTTTTGTTAATAAAATAAGTAATGAAATATCCCCCTGCCCTTTGGGATTTGCTTGCAAGAATACCATGTCATAGCTACTTCCTATATTTATATTAAAGGACAGTGCCCACATTTACAAATAACCTCTAAAGAATAGTACAGCATTTTACAAGGAAGAAGAATTGTTTTTCAATCAGCACTCCGGCCATTCACCTGTAATTAATGCTGTATGAGTAAGTTTAGTTATGAGTCCTCTGGAAGGGGCAACAAAGTATGTTACAATTTCTATCCATACATTTTTTTCGGGGAGGGGAGGAGAAAAAGAACACACACACATATACACACTCTTAAAGCAGTGTTAATTGTCTCACAAAGATATGTGAAATGTGTCTTAAGAGTGGAGATAGAATAATTCTGCAAACCATTCTGTGTGCATTGCACAGAGTGGAACATAAATAAATGAACGACTGTCCTTTGAGGTACAGTATGCTTATATGATACAGAGTGCAGACACACAGATGGTGCCACAGCGAAGAATGCCATATGTAAGATGCTTGAGCACTGTGCAAAGCTGTAGTGTTACACATCTGGTGCTAGACATTGTTAAAAGCAAATTCAATTGATCGTAGCGCATTCTATTATGCGTGCTATTCTAGATCATATGAACTGTCATCTCAGTACTGCAGTTCATAGGATCGGGCCATGAGAGAAGGCAAGTCAGCTGAAATGAATCTGATTACTTTTTATAAAAGCAATTTTCCTAATCAATACATACTCGCTGCTACCCTATCGATTGTTTCACCACACAATCAAGATTCTTAATTTGTGTTTATGTAAGGGATTATGAGGTGATGTTGGATTCCATTATTCTCTTGTATGAAGACACTGCAGTGTATGATTTGCTTCGGTTTAAAAAACTAAACTTATTTCAAACAAAAATGAAATGTCTTTCATTAAATTTTTATGTTAGAATTTTCATGGCACATTAAGGGACGAGCTTACAAGATTCAAGTATCATGCCATTTTGTACTACAACATTTCATCATTCCCACCTACCCCAGTTCAAAGCATGATAGACACGTCTGCTTATATGGCACTAACAATAACAAGTGAAACAGGATTTAACAAGAATATTTAGTGTGGTCTAACTGAAGGAGAGGGACACGGGTGGCACTGTGGGTTAAACCACAGAGCCTAGGAACTGCTGATCAGAAGGTCGGCTGTTCAAATCCCTGCAACGGGGTGAGCTCCCGTTGTTCAGTCCCAGCTCCTGTCCACCTAGAAGTTCAAAAGCACGTCAAAGTGCAAGTAGATAAATAGGTACCGCTCTGGCGGGAAGGTAAACGGTGTTTCCGTGCACTGCTCTGGTTTGCCAGAAGCGGCTTAGTCCGGCTGGCCACATGACCCGGAAGCTGTACGCTGGCTCCCTCGGCCAATAAAGCGAGATGAGTGCAGCAACCCCAGAGTCGGTCATGACTGGACCTAATGGTCACGGGTCCCTTTACCTTAACTGAAGGAGAGGAGGCCAAGACATACATGCAATAGCTGCATATTTCAATATATTATCTATCTCAACTCTACTTTGGGAATGAGTAACTTTTTAAAAACATCCTTACAGCATGGGTATTCACTGTAGAATTCCAGCCTAATACTGGACTTAGTACACAATCACACATCTCCATCCTCAATATGCTTTAATAGAACTGTATTAAAGTTCCATTATCAACATGCTGCAGAAATTCTTTAAAAGTTATAGCTTTCACAGAACTATCGGAACTTGCCCTGTTGATGTGAAACATTCTGATCCCCTATCACTGACAGAAAACAGCATAGACAGCAAAGAGGAGCCAACACTGTTGAGTTGAGAGGGCCAAGTGAGGATTTTTTAAAAGCAAAGGGGTGTCCGTTAAGGCACATGAACAAAATTTCACCACATAGTTGTTTAAAGTGGACCAAGTGGTTGAAAAGGACAGAGGTCCACATTATACCAAGGATCTAGGTCTTGGAACTGATATATTACCAAAGGTTGATGCCCAGCAGGACAAGAATCAAATAAAGTCTGGCTACAAAAGCCAGGAGTAGGATAAAGTATCACTAAAGTATCCATTACTGACGTGCTTAAAAAATGAAGGGATTATTAGCAGTCTTTTTAATGACTGAAACTTTCTAAGACTTCAAGTTTCCATTCAAGAAAGCGAGACGTGACCGATATTCCAATTTGTAAAGAATTACCTTCTCCTTAAGGGACGCGGGTGGCGCTGTGGTCTAAACCACAGAGCCTAGGGTTTGCCGATCAGAAAGTCGGTGGTTCGAATCCCCGCGACAGGGTGAGCTCCCGTTGTTTGGTCCCTGCTCCTGCCCATCTAGCAGTTTGAAAGCACGTCAAAGTGCAAGTAAGATAAATAGGTACCGCTCCGGCAGGAAGGTAAATGGCGTTTCCATGCGCTGCTCTGGTTCGCCAGAAGCAGCTCAGCCACATGATCCGGAATCTGTCTGCGGACAAACGCCAGCTCCCTCAACCTAACGGTCAGGTTTACCTTTACCTTTTACTTTATCCTCATACTCTACTGTTCAGCTTCCCATCCGGCTGTCAGACTATTTTAAACCATAAACCATAGACCTACATACTGCTGAATTGAATTGACAGAGCAGCATTAAAGGACTTGGACTGAGAAGCCTTAGAAATGGAGGAAGGACACAAATCATGTTTTCAGGGCTACACTGCTTTTTACCTTAGGACACTGCTGCACAGGAAAACTAAGCATAGGGGTAAGGTAAAGCCCAGAAGCAAAACTGACGTAGCTCTGTACTTGTCCTGTATTTAAAGTCATTTTCTGGTAAAGCTGGGGAGAACTAGCTAGCTTGACGTCATCTGCTTATCACGGGATCAACAGATTTGGAATATTAGCATCAGGAAGTTACAGTGTTTCCTCCTGACTTGCAATAGGAGACTCCTTTCACTGCTATGGTGCACAATCCACGGCTAGAGCAGATTTAAAAGGAAGTGGGAAACTATATAAACTAATATAAAGAATAAATCTTTAATGATTTTATAGACAAGAGAGAGATTAATAACTTAAAAACGAAAATATCTGACATCATATCCCAGCTCCATAATTCAACTACCTCAAAAAGCAATTAAGGGATAGCATTAAAAAAGTTAATTAAAAACACTGCAAGCATGTCAGTCAAGTGTGCCCTTTGCACCTCGGTCCACTTAAACACATGTCACCTTGACCTGTAACACACCAATGCAACATTTTTGGTCAATATAAATCAAGTACACACTAATTTATTCGGCCAGTGTCCAAGTATCTGAATCAACATTAGAAATCTAACTAGTACTTGCTATTCTGTTATTGACAAAGGAGGCATATTTAAATGATAACAAGTGCTCATGGGTGTCATTTTGAAGTTAAATTGTTCCCCAAGGATATCTTTACAGAACGTCTACATTTAAAGGTCATTCACTGCCAAATTATGAACAACTGTTGCATTTTTAAGTAGAGGTTCAATAGTTTGGAGACCCACTCATCAATTTAAAGTGGCAATAAAAAGTTTAGCCGTTGACTGGTATTAACTGAGGAAAACAAATATCACCAACATCTTGTCAAGCACAGTGTCAATTTGACTTGCTTAAAAGGAAAAACGTACAAGGCGATCTCACTGTCAAATGGTAAGCTTTGGAAGTCATGTTGCTGGCTCCCGACATAGCCAACAAGAGAAGGTCAAAATTGGTGCTGTCTAACTGGGCAGCAAGGAGGAGAGGTCCAGCTTAGGAACATGGGAAGCTGCCATTGGTCCATTTAACTACCGTATTTTTCGCTCTATAACACGCACCCGACCATAACACGCACGTAGTTTTTAGAGGAGGAAAATCCGTAGGCATGCCACCTGTAGGCATTCCCTCCATAACACGCACAGACATTTCCCCTTACTTTTTAGGAGGAAAAAAGTGAGTGTTATGGTGCAAAAAATACGGTAAGTACTACAATGACAGGCTGCAGCTCTTCCAGAATTTCAGCAGCAGTCTTTTCTGGTCCTACATGGAGACACTGGAAATTGGACCTAGCACTATTTGCATACAAGTCTGCCAAAGGAGCTACAACCCTAAATTTTACCTTCTCTCCAACATGCCAGTTTTGCATTTGGAGGGATTTTTCTTTCCTTATGGAGAAACATTCACTCATGTGAGTCCCCACTGAAGAGCAGGTCTAACCCAATGGTTTTTAATATTTAATCCACTACTGCCCACCAAGTATACAACATTAGCATCAAATGTCTGCTGAGCACAAGACCCTTGTGGTCGATATGAAGTTTGGTATTAGTAGACAGCTCTCAATGACCGGCACTATTCAGGCAGCCATTTCTTGCCAAGCAGATGAGTGGATAGCTCAGCTGGTTAGAATGTGGTGCTTATAATGCCAAGGTTTGCAGGTTCAATCCCCATGGGACAGCTGCATATTCCTGCATTGCAGGCAGTTAGACTTGATCAGTGTTTGCCAAATTTGGGTCTCCAGCTGGTTTTGGACTACAACTCCCATCATCCCTAGCTGGCAGCAACAGTGGTCAGGGATGATGGGAACTGTAGTCCAAACACAGCTGGAGACCCAACTTTGGGAAACACTGGACTAGATCATCCTCAAGGTCCCTTCCAACTCTACAGTTCTATGATTCTATGACTGTGCTGAAGGCACATTTGACTAAATATAATGAGAGGAATGGCAGAAGCAGATTCTGCGCATGTACCTTTCACTGAGGTGAGTATTTAGCATTTAAACCCCATTGTCATGTGCTACTTTATGTATATGGGGGATAGAGAGGTGTCTGGGATTTTATCCTCAGGGCAGGGGATGAGTAGTAGATCAAAACTTTTTTCTGCTGAATTTCAGATGGCATTTCAAGAGCAGCGAAGGAGCTGTCAAAAAAACCCCTAATGCTTACCTTTGCCTCCCCCAAAGCTCTGGATTGCCCCCCCCCCAATTTGTAGATAGCAGCTCTACGCCCTCTGGGCAAGAACCACTGGTTTACACCCAGCGGCAACTAGACCCCAGTGTCAGATCACAAATTATATGAAGCAATATGGAATACAGAGGCACAAGAAACTCTTGCTTCCTGCTACAATGTGTGAAATGGGACTTGAGCATGACACTTGTAATAAGGTCAACGGTCATTGGAAACTCAAGGAACTGACTATGAAAAATGCTTATCCTGGCTTTACAAGTGTCAGATGTGGTTTTGGTTTCTCTGCTATATCTTAGGCAGCACTTTTGGGAAATATGCTAGCTCTTCCTTAAGACAGTTTCTTTCTTGCTCACTGCAGTAGCCAATATCATTTTAGAATATTATTCCAGCTAAACCAATAAACAAATTATATCAGGCTTATTTTCTTGAGATAAAATAGCAGGTGGTGAGACAGTCAAAACAGCTTTTTTAAAAAAATAATAGCATGCAATTGCCGCCCCACCGCAGCAGCTTCACTTACAATTGACAAGGATCTCTGTGCAACTTAGTTGATGCCATCCTTCTTTGAAAACTCCGAACATGAAAGCAGTTGGCAGAGCTCTGACACTTTTTACAAGCTGAGAACCTGGTACTCAGAAGCTGTTGTATCGTAGCGAGTTTTTATCTCGCCTTACTTAAAAGAACTTAAACATGAGTTGAAAACCCATCCCAAGTCACAGAGATGTATTCTTCCCAAGCATGGAGCCACTGCCAACAGGGCCAATAAGCATATTTGTTTAGCATACCTGGGCAGAAGCCCTCAACTTCACATAAGCCCTCTGCACATGCTCAAGGGGACATTATCGTTTCTCAGGGGCCAGAGTTTTGGCAAAGAAAAAGTGGCAATGCAACCAAGTCTAGGAAACGACCCCAGGTACTTTGCTTCTGACCTGGCTGATGCCAATTCTACCAGTCTACAAGAAGGCTGATAGCCGAAGAATTGATGCTTTTAAATTATGGTGCTGGAGGAGACTCTTGAGAGTCCCATGGACTGCAAGAAGATCAAACCTATCCATTCTTAAGGAAATCAGCCCTGAGTGCTCGTTGGAAGGACAGATCGTGAAGCTGAGGCTCCAATACTTTGGCCACCTCATAAGAAGAGAAGACTCCTTGGAAAAGACCCTGATGTTGGGAAAGATTGAGGGCACAAGGAGAAGGGGACGACAGAGGACAAGATGGTTGGACAGTGTTCTTGAAGCTACCAGCATGAGTTTAACCAAACTGAGGGAGGCAGTGGAAGACAGGAGTGCCTGGTGTGCTCTGGTCCATGGGGTCACGAAGAGTTGGACACAACTAAACAACTAAACAACAACAGAAATGGCCTGTCCATTGAATGTCCAGTTCCCTGCGAGCAAACTCCATTAAATCAGGTTATCCCAAACTTGGGTCTCCAGTTGTTGTTTTGGACTACAGTTCCCATCATCCCCCAGCCAGCAGGACTAGCGGTCAGGGATGATGGGAATTGTAGTTCCAAAACAGCCAGAGACCCAAGTTTGGGAAACCCTGCATGAAACAGTAGCCAACGCACCTGACTTGTTTTTCTCTCTTACCAACCGGCATAGGGGGAACCTCACACCGAAGAGCTCTCGCCTTACTATTGCGGGTCTTTATACAGCCTTGTAGCGCAGGACGCAAAACTGAGGGAATTTGGCTGGTGCTCAGAGGTGCGTCTCACAGCTTTTCCCGCACCACCCCCTTAGGGCGAATGGAATGCGCCATGAAAGCCTCACGGCGGCCCGAGCTGTACCAACCCGCTCCTTAAAAAGGGGGGGGGACGGAGGGTAAAGAAAGAGGAGGGAGAGTTTAACCTCGCCTTTTCCCGCCCACCACTCACCGTATAGCCCCTCTCCAACTCGCTCTCCTCATAGCGGAACGACGGGATAAAAACCTCCATGGTGCGGTCGCTGGTGCGCAAGAGCGCAGGCTCCGGTTATGGAAGCGCCTCCGGGACGGGAACGGGGGCGGGGGAATGGGAAAAGGGGCGGGGAGAGCGCGCGGCCGCGGGAAAGGGGCGGGGCGGGGGAGCAGGAGACCCTCCACGGCCCCGAGGAGCGCAAAGCCTGGCGGAAGGCGCCGTCGGCCAGCGCCAATCATGTGACTGGCAGGGACAGCCTTTTCCTATTTCTATGGGAACCGCCGATGCTCCCCACGTGATTCCTGGTGCAAGATGGCCCGGGAAAGGGGAGGGGGCCACGGGGAGAAAGAGGCAGCGGCCGCATCAGGAGGGTGATATACAATGATGATTTCTACACACGAGGGGAGTTTCCCTTCAACAAAGTGTAGGATCGTGGGAGCGAAAATAATGAATAGAGTTGGGGCATAACACAACTGATCCCACTGTGAATGGTTCACTTTGAGGTTGTTGCTGTCCTATTATCATGGAGGAGCCGAATGATGTTCACAGATTTATCTGGGCAGCCAATTTTCAGGAGCACAGTCCACAGGCATTACGATTCACAGTGTCGAAGGCCTTAGGTCAATAAACACCATATGCAGAGATTCAACATCAACTTCGTTTAACTGGTCATGTTGTGCCTTCCAAAGCATCTAGAGTGGTACCTCTGAATACGAACGGGATCTGTTCCGGAGCCCCGTTCGCATCTAGAAGCAAATGTAACTAGTGATGGCACGTCTGTGCGCGTCGCTTTTCACCGCTTCTGCGCATGTGCGTGACGTCATTTTGAGCGTATTCGCAAGCAGCGAAACCCGGAAGTAATGCGCTCCGTTACTTCTGGGTTGCTGCGGAGCGCAACTCGAACGCGCTCAACCCGAAGCGCATTCAACCCGAGGTATGACTGTACTCTATTCCAAACTTAAAAATGGAAAGCGTAATGCTGGTGGTCAACAAAAGGTTTAAAGACTCTCAAGGCAAACCTAAAAAAAATGTAGTATTAACACAGACAACTGGGATACACTGGCCTGTGAGCGGTCCAGTTGGAGAACAGCCTTTACCAAAGGTGTCATGGGCTTTGAAGATGCTCAAACTCAGGACGAAATGGAGAAACGTGCTAAGAGGAAGGCACGCTTGGCAAACCCTCACCATGATCAACTCCCGCCCAGAATCCTATGTCCCCACTGTGGAAGGATGTGTGGATCCAGAATTGGCCTCCACAGATGCGGACTCACTGTTAAGGCCATGTTTATGGAAGACAATTTTACTCAGCTACGAGTGATCGCCAAAGAAGATACAATGATATACAATGAATTGCAAAAAAATTGTTTAAAATAACCTTTTCTAAAACAAACAAACCCAGAAGCTTTCCTTTTGGGAATTAATAGGGCCAAAGCTGCCAAACTGCATAGAAATTTATTCATGTATGCAACTACAGCGGCAAGAAGGTTATTTGTCCAAAAATGGAAAGAAGTCGTCCCAGCAAAAGAAGAATGGATACAAAAACTTATGGACTATGCAGAAATGGCAAAACTTAGCGGAAAAATAAGAAATCAAGATAAACTTTTTTTAAAAGAATGGAAATGGTTTATTGAATATTTACAAGTAAACTGTAAACAGATTGGCAGGATTATTGTAATAACCCACAGTTTGATAAGAGTATATATTTAAAGTAGATGAGTAAATAAGTAGATTAAGTTAATTTGGAATATGCAGGAAATATAAAAAATAAATCCAAGGAACCGCAGAATGAGGGGGAAGGATATCAAATTTTGAAATGTTAAAATGATTGTAAAATTATTGAAATGTATAAAACTGAAAATCATAAGAAACCAGAAGCTTTTCTTTTAGGAATTGTAGGTGCCAAAAGTCCAAGTGTATGCAACTACTGCTGCATGGATGCTATTGTAGCCCAGATATGGAAAGAAGGCACAGTCTCTACTAGTGAAGAATGACAGATTAAACTGATGGATTATGCAGAGATGGCAAAACAAACTGATGTTTGTTTGCTTGATGAATGTTTGTAAATTTAATTATTATTATTTTTTTAAGGAGGATGTCCTCCCCTCTAGCGTTCTGGCACTGGTGGTGGCTCCAGGGAGAACACCTTGAGGGAAAATGGTAAATTAGCAGGATTGCAGTTAGTGCCGACTCAGAGCTCAAAAGCACTTAGCCCACAAGACAAACCTAAGAAAAGGTGGAGATGCACAAAGATCAGGGATAGATCAGTCAGCAGAGCATGAGACTCTGTCAGAAATGCTATCTTTATTTTTCTTCCATAATGGTAAGCTTTCTTCAATGATAGTATTTACTTGTGGCCATAAGATAGGTTACTTGCATGCCGCCAACATTTCTCCAATGAAAATAGGGACATCCTATTCTATTATTAATTATTATTATTCCCCATCCATCTGATTGGGTTGCCTCAGCCACACTGGGCAGCTTTCCACACACACACATTAGTTAAACATTAAAAAACTTCCCTACACTTGGCTGCCTTAAAGGTTGTATAGTTACTTATCTCCTTGGCTCAAGGGTCTCATGATTCCATACTCTACGATGAGAAGAGGGATGTCCTACCATACCCTCCAATGTTTCTCTGATGAAAATAGCGACACCCTAAGGAAAAACAGGATATTATGGGATCAAATCAGAAACCAGGACAGCTTCTGTAAATCCAGGACTGCCCCTGGAAAACAGGGACACTTGGAGGGGCTGTACTTGACCAAAAAACCAAACAAAACCTGACAACTAAATTTAAGGGGGTTTTTTTGGTTTTTTTTTAGTTATCCTCTCATTTCTCCATCTTCTTCTATGCCACTTATATAAAGGACATTATTGCACCTTATCAGAACACCCAGGTGTCCATCAATATATTTGTATTTGCAAGCTGCATATTCATGTAGCCATTGACAGACAAGGTAGCCTTTGTATTCCATTCCCCACTTCAGCTTCACCATCACTTGCTTCCCAGTCATCCCATTTAAGAAGGGCTTTGGGTTAAGAGGCAGACTCATAGCAACCCTGGGTTCAAGCCCCATGTTGGGGAAAAGATTGCTGCACTGCAGGGTTCTGGACGAGATGACCTTCGTGTTCCCTTCCAACCCTTGCGATTCTATGAAGCCTGTCTTCAGACCAACCAGAAAGCACTTTTAGTAATTTTAGCGACCTTACCAATAAAGAGTACTGTGCTAGTGGCATTTAGTGGCTAGGGTTCATTCTTGTATAAGCTTGTAGCTACAAGTGGAACGAGCCTTCTTTATTCGTATCGCCTATAGATGTCCCACAAGTAGTGGTTTTGAATTATCCTCAACTCTTCAGGGTGAATTTTAAGCAAAATGAGGAAGGGGGCAGCTAAAGGAGAGAAGCGGGGAGTCAAGGGAAGCTGGGAAGATAGTAAAGCCGAGCAGTTTGCAGGTAAGATACAAGGTAGGTGGTGGAATGCTAGATGTAAACACGTTTTAATTTGCACTCCTCCTTAAGACTTTCAAACTACTTGGCTTTTTGCAATGTGTCCTGCTTTTCTCTCTTTCCCCTCTCCACTTGGGTTAACATCCACCTTGAAGGGCAATTCTAGGTAACATACCTTTTAAACTAAAAATAATTGCCTTTCTGTGGATTCCACCCACCCTCATAGGTCAACATTTCCACCTATAGCTATGATGTATGGGCTCACAACATGTGGATTAATTTCTCCACCATTCATCTTCCTCATTCTACTGTACTTGGATCTGTATGGGGAAAGTCTCATTATGGACAGCTCAGACAGAGATACTGTAATTGACTACCACCTGATAGTACCAGTTGCTCTTGTTCATAATCGCATAACTGTGATGCTGTTAAAAAGGTGAATGTGTGTTCCTGTTACTTTTTCCTTGCTTGGACTCCAAGGAACCATAGTAGACAGTGCTTTGTTCTTGGAAACCAGATGCACGTCTTGCTATATGCCCTCAGTATACTGAAGGACAGGAATGAGCAACTTACTATTTTGTCTCCTGCAGTAGCAAAAGAAAGCCATAAAACCCCCCACAAAGGCCTTCCAAAAAGCAAACATTTACAGTACAGTGGAAAATCAGAAGTGGAGGGCAAAATCACAGGGGAAATTATAGTAGTAAGTACTGAGCAGTACTGGGTGGGTGGAGGTTTGGAAGTTGCTGCTCTTCAAAAAGTTTCAGCTCAAAACTAAATTAGTTCAGGAATCTGTTTCAGATGTTGCACTGCACATTCAGTGTCCAAAATCAAGTTCAGTGGTACCTCAGGTTACATACGCTTCAGGTTACAGAGTCCTCTAACCCAGAAATATTGCTTCAGGTTAAGAACTTTGCTTCAGGATGAGAACAGAAATCGTGCTCTGGTGGTGTGGTGGCAGCCGGAGGCCCCATTAGCTAAAGTGGTGCTTCAGGTTAAGGACCGTTTCAGGTTAAGAACGGACCTCCAGAACGAATTAAGTACTTAACCCGAGGTACCACTGTAGATGGGTATCAAAAACATATACAGTGGTACCTCGGGTTAAGTACTTAATTCGTTCTGGAGGTCTCTTCTTAACCTGAAACTGTTCTTAACCTGAAGCACCACTTTAGCTAATGGGGCCTCCTGCTGCCCTCATGCTGCCAGAGCACGATTTCTGTTCTCATCCTGAAGCAAAGTTCTTAACCCGAGGTACTATTTCTGGGTTAGCAGAGTCTGTAACCTGAAGCGTATGTAACCCGAGGTACCACTGTATGCATATTATAGACATAGCTTCATGAGAGAGGTGTGCAGGGTAGGGAAGATTTGAATTTATCCAAATTTTAAACAAGCAGTTTAAAAGAGCTGCAGAAATTTAGCATTAACCCCCCCCCCCAATATAATGCTATGAATACCTAATAATTGTAAATAGGATTGTTATAATGTCAGTTCCTGGTTTTGTTAATAAACTAAGCCCAATTGAAATGTATTTCCCCCCCTGGTGTTAGGATATAGACAATTATGATCTGTGCAGACAGGAAAGAACATACAAGGGGTTGTATGCAAAGCTGACCATACCCCACAAAAGATCAGTTTAATTAATGGGCACTACTTAAAGTTAGGTGCATGGATTCCAGTGGATCTACTCCAACAAGAACTCAGTTGGATAAAACCCAGCATTTCCCCCCCAAAACAGGAAACACCATTTCCTGCTGAGTAGAGAAATCTTAACATCCTCATATGTTATCAACAATTTGTTAGTGTAACTATGCTCTTGGGTTCTTTTGCAAGCCCACAATTCCTCCAAAACTGAAACTCTGTTACTAGATGTTGGTTTGCAGGTTCTATTTTAGAGTGAAACATTTGTTACATTTAAGTCAAAGTCTGTAGATTTAGTACAGTCATACCTCGGGAAAAATATGCTTCAGGATAAGTATTTTCGGGCTGTGCTCCGCGGCGACCCGGAAGTAATGGAGAATGTTACTTCTGGGTTTCGCCGCTCGCGCATACGGTCAAAATGACGTCACGTGCATGTGCAGAAGCAGCGGGGGAAAAAGACACAGAGGCATACCAAAAAACGAACGTGTTTGCATTGGGGATGTTCTGAAGTAGAGGACCTTACGCATTATATCTTGCACTGTCCTTTATATAATGATGCAAGAAAAAGATTTTTAGTACCTATAATGACAGGGTCCCCTGGCCAGAACCCCTTTGACATGATTTTATATCTCCTCGCAGACACAGATAAGTATGTGACCTGGCACTTTTTGCAACTGCTGCTAGGAAAATTAGAGCAAATTATATAGCCAAGGTAGCCCTTAACTGTAGACGAGATGAATTCATTTGATCCTCTCTATCTATCTATCTACCTCAGCCTATGCTCTATCTTTGTCACCAAATGAGTATAAATTGCACACTGTATTAATTGATATTGTTTTTAACATTAGTGACCATGTGATGATTTTAGCTTATGGATGTTATTGTTTAATGTTTTTATTTGTACATTGGGGTACTTTTATAGCTCTGTTTAGAGTACGTAATGTTTTAATAATATAAATGTTTTAAGTCTTTTTTATCAATTCAGTATATATATATATATTAATTGTCAAATAATTCTGTGTACATTGCGGCAGCCTTTGGCTATGTGCAATAAAACTGACTGAGACTGAGACTATTCAAGTGTAGTTGTTTAAGAAATCCATTTTTTAAAGAAGCTAGACCATGTAAAAAAGTGTTCCTTGTTAGGAAAACTAATCCAAATTCTTCTCAGCCTAAATCTGCATAGCTGCTACAACTACTGAGTGCCAAATACACTTAAACGAGCTAGGAAATGAAGAACAAAGTTAAGGATTAATGTTTCACAAGGTACATCCCTTTTATTACTGAAATCACAAAATCTTGATTATGTACAGGAATGTGTTATGTGAACATTAATAAATGCAATTTGTTTCATAAAGATCAGGTAGACAGAACATAGAGTAAAGAACAAAAATAACTTTCTGGCCTTGCATCGCACATTTTAGTGCAAGTATTAAGACACAATAGTGTTCAATTCAGCAAGTATTGCAGAATGTCATGCCACAGTCCACTTCAAAGAGGGTCAGGACATGCAGCTGTTAATAAAATGCTGTAGTATATAAAAAGCCACATGTTAAATTCAAAATATATAGTGGTTTATTTGGATAATTTTAAAGTGATTTTCACTATGGAATTTAGCTCAGTTGGGACAAACATCCAAAGAGTCTTCATATTTTGGAAGAGTCTTCTTCTTCTTCTTAGGCAATGGCTTTGGCTTCAGGTAGGAATGCCTCCCAGTATTTTATCAGCTTGGGAAAAGAGGAGAAAGGAGTAAACATTTCAATTACTTACAAAATCATCACCAGTTGCTTTACTGCATCTCAAATGGCAAGAAAGTCCTTCAATATTATAGTATCACTTTCAGAAGCTTAGACTCTTTTCTTTTCATGCAACTATTAAGTAAATAAAAGTCTGAACTAGGCTGCTCCCTTCTTCCCCTAAAGAAAAATGAGTTCTTAAGGGTTATGGTACAAACAAATCTGAAACCAAGTTTGCTTGTAAAATGTACACACCAGCTTTCATTTTAAGAGATACCCAATTTATGCATTACTCATATGACCCAAGCCTACTGTTTATCCAACTGTGCTGTGCTCCACTGACATTAGGAAAGATTTTTTTATTTTTTAAAATGTCTTTCTCTCTAAAATAGAAATGCTATGACCAGCTTTATTGTTCAGAGTTGCAGAATACTTACATTACGTAAACTTATTAAAGAAACAAAAGTGCAATGTGATATTTGCCTCTACAAATAAGTTACACAGAACACACTGAATTTCTCTGCCAGCTCCCTGCTGAATTAGTAATGTTTAATCAACCAAGTAAGAAAGACTAGAAGAGACAGACTTAAAGAGAAGCTCCTGAGCAGCAGTGTGTGTGTGTGTGTGAAGTTCTTTTAATTTGTTCATCCAGAGTTAGGAATGAAAACCCCACCAAATGAATTACAAACACTGATATCAAGTTTACCTGTTGTTGTGTTTGCACTAATGATTCCAAATACTTGATTATAACAGTTTTGAAGTCTCTCACGCGTTCTTTCTGTTAGCACACAAAACATAATCACATATAGAAGAAGTTAGCCAACATTTTTGCTCCGTCATGATTTTCTGAACGTTTACATTGTTTATTGATAATGTATACGTGCCTCAAATCTTCCTACTTCTTTGCGTATTGTCTTGGAGATTTGTTCAAAATCCCTTTCTCCTTGTAGAACTTTTGTTTCCCACTGAAAGAGAACAGGCACAAACAAAGCTTAAATACGAAGCATTCAAAAGCTCCCTGCTTGATAACATTGGCCCAGCCTTTTACAGCAGGGGCGGCTAACTTTCTTCTGCCCAAGGGTCACATGCCATAAATGGGTGTGTCTAATATATGCATTATACACATACAGCAGACATGCAGGCACACAGCAGTCTCTCTCTCACCTCTCCTGGATGCATTCGGAAATGCTGCGTTTTCCTTTGTGCTCAAGATCCACTGTGATCTGTGCAAAGCAAGAGGTAGCATTTCTCCCCATCACCCCCTTCAATGTTGGGGTGGGCTGGGCGAAAATGTAGCCTTTTACTCTAAAAAGCAGGCAGAGGGCTGAATTATGGCCCTGTGGTTCTTAGCACTAAGATCAGGAGAAAGGATCAGAGGCTCTCTAAGGAGCAGGTAGAACCAATCAGGATATTAACAACAACAACAACAAAATCTCTTAAGGACTGGCAGGCTACTTCCTGTGCTTTGGGCAGGTCAGATGCAGGCTGTGTGATAGCCACACATCCTTTGCAGGGGTCAGCAAACTTTTTCAGCAGGGGGCTGGACTATATTTTTTGGGGGGAAATGAACGAATTCCTATGCCCCACAAATAACCCAAAGACGCATTTTAAATAAAAGCACACTTTCTACTCATGTAAGAACACCAGGCAGGCCCCACAAATAACCCAGAGATGCATTTAAATTAAAGCACACTTTCTACTCGTGTAAAAACACCAGGCAGGCCCCACAAATGACCCAGAGATGCATTTTAAATAAAAGGACACATTCTACTCATGTAAAAACATGCTGATTCCTGGACCGTCCGCGGGCAGGATTTAGAAGGCGATTGGGCTGGATCCGGCCCCCGGGCCTTAGTTTGCCTACCCATGCTTTACAGGGTTGTTTAAGGATTACTAATAATTACACATGAAGCACTTTTGTTCACCATTAAACATTTAATAAATGCCACAAGAGTCTACTGTGAGGATTGCCAACAGATATGCCCTCTAATGATAAACCCACTACAGTTCAGTTGAGTCTGTAGACTATAACAGGCAATGCATTGCTACTGCTTATTCACCGTGTATTCTAGCTCAAGACTAATAGTACCATTTGGTCCCAATGCTTGAAGTTGAGGCTAAGCTGTAAAAATGACAATACTAATTGAAGGAGACATGTGTATGTACTGAACTGTAGTGTCTATAGGCTGTAGAAAGTTGGCCGCCTTTATAATGCTCCTCTCATAATACTCTTGGCTATTGTTAGAGGCTTTGGGTTTTAAGAACACTTAAAAGTGAACTGTAACAGGTTTTATTTTAAGACACTAACTGAAGCCCAGGAATCAGCTGTCAGATCCAATTGCTTCCCTATGAAAACAAGCCAAGAGTACACAGCAGAAGTTCAGAAATATCTATTACGGTGTGAGGAGCAAAGGAAAACTCTGCCTTTCTCCAAAGGTCCCTAGAAAAGGCACCAATGAGCAGAAATAAGGTTACAGCACAAAATATGCTGAGCAGTAAATTACTAACGAAAAAGTAAAAGGGTTTAACTGTGAAGCAACCAATAGTAACTTGGGCATACACAGTTAACCCCAAAATGTAAGAAGATTTAACTTTCAAAACTCTTTACCCCTGTCAGATCAAAGTTACACCAAGCACAAATGTGTAGAGTCACAGAAATAGAATTAATCTGGTGGCAGACACCCTAGGCCAGGGTTTCCCAAACTTGGGTCTCCAGCCATAGAAACCAGCTCCTGTGGGCCAAGGGATCTCCCCCACAATAAAATATTTGAGGGGATTGCCCCCCCCCAAGTTGATGAGCATGGCCATTCAAATGATGTTCATGCACTGCTCCATGTGATCAATTATGTGACACAGGGCATACCTGCCCCCCCCCCCCGCAATATTTTATTCAAGTTGGCACCCCTGTCTCCAGTTGCTTCTGGACTACAATTCCCATCATCCCTGACCGCTGGGTCCTCCTAGCTAGGGGTGATGGGAGTTGTAGTCCAAAAGACCCAAGTTTGGGAAACCGTGCCCTGGAACCTGCAATCCTCAACCTGGTGCCCACAGCTCGTATACTCTGAGCATTGGCCATACTGGCTGAGTCTGATGTGAATTGCCATTCAGAACTGCGAAAAGGCACCAGGTTGCAGGAAGCTGCCCTAAGACGTAGGTCTCCCACAACCTGGTGCCCTTCAGATTTTTTGAATTGCAGCTCAGACTGAACACAGCTAGCGTAAGGTTTATGATGTATTAGTGGTTCCGTGAAGCTGCCCTTTAATATTAAACATCCATATTAAATACTTCATTTTTCAGTTTACACACAAATATATTTGGCAGTGGGCCACTTTGCATGTAATGATAAGGGCACACCAGCAAGCGTGTGGGCTACTGGAGAAAAGACTGTGGCTGCTTTGCTTCCCCTCCTGACATTTTGCTGCTGCCAGTGTTCAAAACTCCCATTGTTCTAGGCGTATTTCGCAACAGGAAATTTCATTAGCACAAGCAGTTTCTGAGCTCTGGGCGCAGTACTGCACCTAAGATTTCTGATTAAAACTGCAGAGTAGAAGGAAAGGAGGACCTTTTCCTGCCTCCCCACTTCCAGCTCCTCTCTGAAGACTGCAGAAAAGACCTTCTTAATAATATTAAGGGGGTGGGCAGGGGAAGGACTACTAGACCATGTGAAAAGTGAACATAATGTTTTAGCTGCAGTTCATTCATTTTCAGCTCTGTATTCTTGTTACAAAAAAGCATGCCTAGACATTCTGTTGTTGCGCCCATAACCTAGGTTTAAGGTGCCATTTAGCTCCTAGCTTTCATATCTCAGTTTCTCACACTGGCTGCTGCATTGCACTGCACTAATCCATGGTTCTACTTGCATGCTGTCCAAACTTTGGTCCATGGTTTAGTTCTCTAGATAGAAGCAAACTTAAAACTGTAACCATGGTTTTCAGAGCTAAACCATAAGCCTTGGGTTCAGATGGCACACTAAGCCAAACCATAGCTAAGCAAAGCAGAACAACTTGAGGAGCAAAGCAGCCATGAATTCCTCTCTGGGAGCCCACACATTCCCATTAAGCCATGATTCTTAGTTCATGTGCATTAAGACATGGCATTGTTTAGTGTCACGTGCAGAAGAGGTCATCGTCCACCCTACAAAGAGTCATTTCCAACAGAGAGAATTCCACCAGAAGAATAAAGATGGACTGAGCTATGTGGATATTGCAATGAGCATGTCAAACTGGCTATACAAAGCTTCCATCACAAAAGCCACAATGGAAGGCTTTCCAAACACATGCAGGCAACAGCAGTGTGATGGCAACTTTATACAAGGAACTCACAACATGAATGCAACTTTTACCACCAAGGCCTTTAGAAGAGAACTTAACTGCGATCAGACTTAGCATTTTGATTCTGCACACTTAGAAATAATCTTTAGCATTAAAAAGAGGATTAGGCACCAATTCACAAGTCATTAGCACGTCAAGTTCACTTCGGGTTTAAGCTCCTAGTGCTCCAAGCAGCAGTCATGTACAGAATATGTTGTGTAGGATTGCAACGGCATGCAACAAACTGCTAGTGCAAACAGCAGCCAGTATAAGAGGGCTTAACAAGAGTTCAAAGCTGCACCATGCTCATATATGTGGCTAAAGGGTGCTTATATACCAAATCTCCTTTTATGGGAACCGAATCTAAATCTATGTAATGGGATTTTGTGGGCATTCGCCCTACTAAACAATCAGGAGTTTGTGCTCCCTTCCTCATCCCTAGCTTAAATAAGGCTACTGGAAGTGGCAGACTTTGGGCTCTCAAATTTCAGTGGTGCTCTGCCCAACACTAAAATTTGTGGTCCCCCTAACCCTTGCACTGCATTCCAGAGCATTTTTATGGCACCCCCTGCAGCACTGCACCCAGGGCAGCCGAACCAGTCACGCTCCCATAAAACCACCTCCGGGGCCAATAAGTCATGCTTGAATCCATGTAAGGAAGAAGCCCTTTGGGTGTTTCCTAGAACAGGAAACTTTGGCTGTTCTGCACTGAGTTGCACTATCCTGAAAGGTGCAAGGACATAGTCTAGAAATGGTCTTTAACTCCCCTTTGTCATTGGAGGCCCCAGTAACCCCAGTGGCTTGGACTGCCTTGTGCCAGCTTCTGCTTATATATCAGCTACAACCATTCCTTGACCTAGATAGCTTTGCCACTGCAACTTACGCACTGCTAACCTCAAGAATGGGCTGCTGTAATGTTATTTATGTAGGGCTGACCTTAAGGCTGGTCAGAAAGCTGCAGATAGTGCAGAATATAGCAGCTGCTATGATGCTAACTGGGACGCGGGTGGCGCTGTGGGTTAAACCACAGAGCCTAGGGCTTGCCGATCAGAAGGTCAGCGGTTCGAATCCCCGTGGCAGGGTGAGCTCCTGTTGCTCGGTCCCTGCTCCTGCCCACCTAGCAGTTCGAAAGCATGAAGTGCAAGTAGATAAATAGGTACTGCTCCAGCGGGAAGGTAAACGGCGTTTCTGTGCGCTGCTCTGGTTTCGCCAGAAGCAGCTTAGTCATGCTGGCCACATGACCCGGAAACTGTACACCGGCTCCCTTGGCCAATAAAGCAAGATGAGCGCCGCAACCCCAGAGTCATCTGCGACTGGACCTAACAGTCAGGGGTCCCTTTACCTACCTTTATGATGCTAACTGGGGCACACTATTACACAAACATTACACCACTTTTAAAAAGAGCTGTCCTGGTTATCTGACCAGGTTTAAGGTTTTAGTCAAAGCCCTAAATAACCTGAGCCCAGCTATCCATAGGAGCACCAACCACACTACCCTGACCAATAAGTAGGAATGCCTGGTGAGTCCTTCCTGGCAATGCCACAACCTGCAGAGATTTATCTCATGGCGATGATGGAAGGACCTTTTCAGTTGTGGCTCCTTTCTATGGAAATGCCTCCCTTCTAGTCTAAGGCAAGAGTATCAGTGTGTTGTTGTCATTGCTTGTAAGAGTGTTCTGATCTACTAGCTGCTATTTTATCTTGTACTGCATATTTTATTTTTATTTTATATTTATTTTCCTTATTATTTATCACCTTGCTATTTCAAATGAAAGGTACTAGAGAAACACATAAATACTTTTAAATATATATTAGTATTAACATTAAACCCTGTTAAAGCATTGGCCCTCATTAACCATAATTTGCAAACTGTTTCAAACTCTCCCTTCAGTGGGAAAACCTGGCAAGTGTTAACTGCCAAACGTTATACTAAGTTGCAATTAAGATAGCAGAAAGCAGGCATGATCAAAGAGCCCATTCTCAATTATGTAGCCACAGGTAAACAATCAGGAATGCTGTAACTGTCCTTGTCTATACAGAACTACTGCATAGTTGGAAAAGCTACCATTCTGACCCACAGGACTCTCAGCTGAAGAGAATGAACTATTTTGCTGTTTCATAAATGGAGAACTTGCATATTCTTATACTGTGATTAGTTGCATTCCTTATGCAACTTATGAAGCAGCCAGAACAGGAAAAAGAAGCATGGAAATAAGTTATCCTACCTCTTCGATTTCCTTAGTGAAGCATAACAGAAAAAGTGCAGAGATTATGATAACTTCAAAATGTTTTGACAGTTTTACTGAAGTTATACCATACATATATAAAAGGTATATATATATATGGAAGGAAGTGTTCCATCAGTAAGTAAAAACATTGACTATTCACCATGATTTTGCAGGATTATGTGTTTTGGAAGTACGTACTTGACTGCATTAGCAGAGAAGCAACTGACCTTTGTCTCAATATATATATTTATTTCAAATAAATGGAAGTCTCCCACTTCAGAATGAAGGCATGTTTCAGAATCCATAGAAGCCTAACTTAAGCATGAAACTATTGAACCATTTGCTGCTCTGATAATGGAACACACAAGCAATGATTAAAATTAATTAAAAAATAATGCACTCAAAGCCAATGAATGGAGGGGAAAACCGCAGCCTTACATAGGAAAAGCACTGCATTCCAAAATTTACCTCTTTGATTTCATCTTTCGCTTGTTGCAACTTGTCAGGCTTGTTGGCGAGCTGAAGTTTAGCTTCAGCCTCTCGTTTTTTCTGTAACATGACCTGAGCATCCTGCCATTTCTGCCAGCATTTCATTCGATGATCAAACACACCCTGTAAGCAATAGTGTTGACAATTGAAAAGTGATGAGTCTTTACAAAATCTTAGACTTAAACAGGTAAACATCCTGTCAATATTAAACTGTGCTTTGGCCATCATCTACCTCTCATATTAAAGCCATCAAAATAGCAAAAATCTCAAGAATCTCAACAGGTAAAAGTTTGATTCTGACCACATGCCACATTAGTTTTTAAACAGTATGAGACCATTCGATAAAAATCCAGTCTAAAAAACCAGGCAGAGGACCTTCTTGGTAGTGGCACCCGCCCAATGGAATGCCCTCCCAACAGATGTCAAGGAGATAAACAGCTATATGACATTCAGAAGACATCTGATGACAGCCCTGTATAAGAAAGTTTTGAATGTTTGATGTTTGACTTTGCTTTTATATTTTGTTGGAAGCCGCACAGGGGGGCTGGGGCAACCCAGTCAGGTGGGCGGGGTACAAACAATAAAGTTATTATTACCTTTACCTATTATTATAATTTGAACTTTGACCCATTGGTTTTGATGTCTACAAATGTTAAAATTTCGTTCATCTTGCATTCAAAGGACTGTGTAAAAAGCTGTAAGTGCTGTTCCAATATAATGACAAATAGGGGCTTTAGGATTATAGCCTCAGAAGATGTGAATTAATCCCCTATGTCAACAGCTGGGTGTGGTGTGGCATGTACTATCTTCTCTCTATCAGCAGAGCAGAGTGCCACTGGCAGGGTTCTACCAGAAACAGCCATGATGAAACGCCCTGAAACAGGAAGTGTGGAGATAGGATGCTGGAGGCTTCAAATCCACTGCAGCCCAAGTCCCATGGAGCCAATCATGGGGGCAACCTCGGCTACATCCATCTTGAGAAGGAAAAAAGAGAAATCCAACTTCTCGTCTGGCTGCTGGAACTGGCAGGGCTTCGGATGCAGTAGAGGATCTGCAGCTCTAGTTTCGTGATAGGCTTGCTCTCTTAAACCCAGCACTTGGAAGTATTTTGCAATTAATATAACAAGATGGATGTTGAGGGGAAACTGTCCCTGAGGAACCTAGAACACTGTTTCCCAAACCTGGGTCTCCAGCTTGGGTCCCATCATCCCTAAGCTAGCAAGACCAGTGGTCAGAAATGATTGGAACTGTAGTCCAAAAACAGCTAGAGACCCAAGTTTGGGAAACACTGACTGAGAATGAGCACAACCTAGTCAAATCCACAGAACATTTCTAACTACGGATGGGAAACTTTTGACCTTCCAGATGTTGCTGAACCATAGTTCTCATCAGTTTCAGCCAGTGTGCCCAACGATAAGGGATGATAGAGTTGCAGTCCTGCATCATCTAGAGCAGGCTTCCTCAACCTCGTCCCCTCCAGATGTTTAGAGACTACAATTCCCATCATCCCTGACCACTGGTCCTGCTAGCTAGGGATCATGGGAGTTGTAGGCCAAAAACATCTGGAGGGCTGAGGTTAAGGAAGCCTGATCTAGAGGGCCACAGGTTACTCATTCCAGCTACAGACATTACTTTCTGTTACAGAATGCCATCCTGCACACTTTTATACAGTGGTACCTCGGGTTACATATGCTTCAGGTTACATACGCTTCAGGTTACAGACTCCGCTCACCCAGAAATAGTACCTCGGGTTAAGAACTTTGCTTCAGGATGAGAATAGAAATTGTGTGGCAGCGGCGCAGCAGGCCCCATTAGCTAAAGTGGTGCTTCAGGTTAAGAACAGTTTTAAGGTTAGAATAGACCTCTGGAACGAATTAAGTACTTAACCCGAGGTACCACTGTACTGTGCAAACACTATAACCTTCAATGTAAATATTGTCTTGCAAGATCATTAAGTGGTTTTTAAACCGGGCTTACTTTTACTGCACCAATAAGGCGAACATAGTCACTGAGCAACTCAGAGAACACATAGAAGTCAGCAAAAGCTTGTTCTTGATGCAGCTGATCAATTTTTTCTTCAACTTCAGCAAGCTGAGACAAAGCTCTTGATAAAGCAGTGTGGTCTTCTGAGTTCCCTAGCATGGCAGCACTTTTAGCAAAGGCAGCTGTGTTGGCTGAAAGTTCTGAAACAAGAATCCGTCTAAAGTTGATGTCAGCTGTCACAATGTGAGTCACAAAATGCAAGTCCTTTAAATGCTACTTTGCATACAATGGCATTTTCGTGTACAGAGATAGAACAATTGGCTTGAGGGGGAAAGCTCAACAGAGCAAAGAGAAAGCTTGCTTCAAAGTAATTCAGCTTAATAGAAATTAACATTCATAAACTTTGCTGTGTACTAGAAGATAGTTTTGATAAAAGAAAGGATTTCTGTTGCCAACAGTTGTTAAAGAAATCCATTTAAAAAACACCTGCCTCTTTCTGCAATTCTGTGACCTCATATAATTGGCATTGTGTAAAATGTCATAGTCTGTAAGAATAAGCATGCTTAAAACGATATCTGACTAATACAAAAATTTAAAGTTAACATTTTGCCTTAAAAAAACAGGTTAACCTATTTCTCATTGCAAGAAGAAAGTGGGGAGAGATATCTTGCTAGAAATCAAACACTTGAGAGGTGTCCTATTGTGTCATTTATATTGCAGCATGTAAAGACAACTTATACCTGCCAGACACCATGCACATTTATGCACAATCCAACTTGTGCTATGCAATTAAGTCTACTGACTTTAAGTTAGCCCAATGCTTAACTCTGATAGAAATATATTTAGTTGCAAACTGGTATGTTTGTGTTTTATAAACCTATAGGGTTTATATCCAACCAAGTTAAACTCAGATTTGAGCCACTGAAATGTATGGACTTTGATTCAATGCATCTACTCTGATTGTGACTAACGTATCGCCCATAAATGAGCATGCATTGTTCAGGAAATGTGAATTAGGAAATGAAAAAAGCATAAATTGACGACACAAATAAGTTATTTTGTAAGCTTCCCTAAATCCCCTAAATTGTGGTGTGTAAGCTCCCCTAAATTCTAGAGCGACATTTTTTTTGAAAGGTAAACTGAGCATGGTTCCACGTGTGTTAAAGAAGTATTTTGTATAGGTTCCTGCTTCAGTGCACTAAGAAGGGTTAGGTGTTCCTAAAATCTCAGGCAGAACAGCTGTAACCAGATATTGTGCAGGTGTGCCTCATTGACTATGCATCTAGGTATACTAACCTGGTAGCAAATTTCATTGAAAAGTCTTGTGTTACTGTGCAAAACATACATGAGTTGGACGAGATACTTACTATACCTGGGGAGGAAGAAAATAATGTACAGTGGTGCCCCGCAAGATGAATGCCTTGCAAGACGGAAAACTCGCTAGACGAAAGAGTTTTCCGTTTTGGAAGTGCTTTGCAAAACAAATTTCCTATGGGCTTGCTTCGCAAGACGAAAATGTCTTGCGAGTTCCTGCGGGGTTTTTTCCGTCCCCCCCTTTTTCTAAGCCGCTAAGCCGCTTATCAGCTGATCCGATAAGCCGATAAAAGCCGCTAATAGCGCTAATCCGTCAATGGGCTTGCTTCGCAAGATGAAAAAACCGCTAGACGAAGAGAATCACAGAACGGATTCTTTTCGTCTTGCGAGGCACCACTGTATGTGTTATAATGAATTCATACTACAGTACATGCAGATACAAAACAGTACTCTAGTCTGAAGAAAGAAAACTTGGAACATCTGATGTGATGCAAAGGGTACAATTGCCATGTTGTCCACTCCCCAATTTACATCTTTCTGCTTAAATCATTGGCTGTGGGTGTAAGAACCTGCTAAGTTCCCTCCTGTTTTAAAAAAATATATGCGCTGTTAGGATTATTGCTGAAAGACCCTGTTATCTTTTGTACACTTTGTGTGACTCTGTATTTAGCTTCTGGTGCTGAAAATATTTATTATTAATCAGGAAATGTTTGACAAGAAACTGATTCAGCAAGGGCTCACTTTGTGAAAACCTGAATAAAACAGCTACCTTTTCTATGACAGACCAAGGCTTCTACGCTACCGTGAAGTTTCCGGAGCTGCTGATCCAAATTTTCAAATTGTTGCTGTTTTTCTTCAAACCACTGGCAAGAAGTGAAATTCAGCCATTACAAATTACGTTACTATTGCAAAATACAACCCCCCCAAAAAAACCACAACCCCACCCCCCAGCAGGAAACAAATTAACTGGGTCCAAACATGGTAGCCAACTGATTCAGTTGAGAACCCAAGCCAATAAGTAAATTAATATCCCATTTTCTACTCCTACGGTCTTAAAATGCAACTGTTGAGGCTCATTAATTCATCTCATTATTCAAGTCGAAAAATCAGCTCTTACTGCATCCGATTCATTCATCTTGATCGTCATTTTGTTGACAGCGTCGGCAGCCTTGTTCACCATCCTCAATATTCCTGCTCCACTCAGAGCCTGAGTGTTAACTGCTCTCGGCAGCTGGAATTGAATGACAAATAAGGGCAAACAAACCGGTTAAAAGGCTGGAGGTTTAACTGGGCACCAAAGGGACTGAAAAGGATGTAGTGTTTTCTTCCCCCTCGTACATTTCAATATAGTGGAACCTAATTTCTTAAATTTACTACTTTTACATTCTCAGAGGAAAACTTAAAAAAATAGACTTTCAATTTGCTTTTCTCCTGCACCTTTACATTTAGATGGAACACAGAGACCATTTGTCAAAAGTTGTTACAATGCCGCCAAGTGCCTTAACTGGTCACCTGTATACCAACCGCAGCAGCGGCTTTTAAGGCTGCTCTGCTGCTGTTTCCAAGTTACAGGTGCAGCAACAATCTGTCTCAAAATGCTTCATAGAAAAAACTGCGTCTATCTTGCTATACAAATATAAAAGTTCCCCAAAGATAATGAACTGCTATCTATACTTTCCTGAAAACACACGCAAATATTAGCCCTGGCATTCTTTTCACTAGCCGTTGTAGCCCAGAAGTATGGCGAAGCACTTTCAAATCCCACCCCGCAAAGGTCGCTACAGGACTACAAAGATCCTCTGCCTATACCTGCCTTATCGAGTGAGTACCAATTAAAGGACTTATGCCTACTACTGGCAACCTTACAAAAACCTTTGCCACATATTGAGATTTAAGGGTTTAGCTATGCTCTTCTGCCAATTATCTGTTTGTTGCAGATGCGGTGGTCGGTTGGTAAGTTTTGGAAAGCTACAAGTGATTGATGCACCAGGGACACAGGAATTAACATGGTCCTACCTGTAGGAAGTGAAAGCTGCAGCTTTTTAAATAGGTCAAATTTAAACTTGTAAGCCCTAATGCATGGTTTCTCCCCCAGGATACGCTCAAACTGTAGTTTTTAAAAGTATTTGCAAAATTCTATTTTTTTACCAATATAAACAAACTGGTATGCAAAAAAGGTTACTGAAGTATCTGGTACAGTATAACATTCTCATAGAGTTGGGTAGATTTTAAGAGAGATTTCCACTTGCACATGAAAGGTGCCAGACTGACAGCACTGGTGACTGAAGTCCTCTATCCATGAACTAATTACTACATAGCAGACCGCAAAACTTTTATATGGTTGTGGTAGAAGGATCAGGTCTATTTAGCTTCCATGTCCCAAGCTAGTGAGTTTTGAGATCATTCCCCTATTTTACAGAGAGATCAATCAAGTTAAATCTCATAAGCCAGAGCGAATTGATGCTCCCGCTTGCCTTGCACTAGATCAAATGTCTGGCAACTTAATTTTTTTGTAGCTTGAAGTCACTCAATTCCTATTTTGAGGGCACAACTGAAATTTATGTACTGGAGGACCAGATTTCCATATATGATGAGAATGTTCCTTTTGTGCAAAGCATCATTGTAGGTTGAAAGAAAAATAGGATAATTTAAATACCTCAGAACTTTCCAAGAACTGCCTTAAATCAGGATCCTGTAACAAGGTTGGGTGTTTTACTGTTCGTTGTAGATACCTATGGTTTTAAAAATTAGATAACATTTAATGTTCCTGACAATACTAAAAAAATGTTTGCCATGCACAGAAAGCATGCCGGCAGCAGTGCCATTCTTCAGCAGGCAGACAATGTGCTTTAAGTGTGCATTAAGATGGTTACCTCTAAACTTTAGAGGATAGTTCAGTTTAAATGCCCCTTCAATCCTTTGCCTCTCTGCGGAGACTACCAACTAAGGATGAGCATTTGCCTAAAATATCAAGTTTGCCAGCAAGCAATTAATAGATGCAAATAGCCTGCCTGCTTCCCACCCATCTGCCCTCCCAACAAAAGGTCAGAGCACCGAACAGGAAAGAGAAGGATGATTTAAGCAATGTCATGTTCATAGTATTGTGTATCTATATGACTTGAAAACTAACACTGTAAGCCAGGTTTGCGCAACACAGAATGCACAACAGGAGCATGCAAAATAGCTTTCTTTCTCTAATTAACATTATCTTTGAATATCAACTCTTAAGTCATCCAGTGTTCCTGGAAATGACATGAAAGGAGCTGCAACAGGAAGAATTCTGCCTTTTCAGAGTTAAAAGTGATTTAGCTAGGCATCCACAGAAGTCAGTTTCAGAAGCTTCAGAAGACCCTTCGCCATGCCATTCTTCATAAAGCACACCCTAGATGTTAGGGTAGATAATTCTCGGTGCATCTATTTGCCATTCTTCTGGTTCATTTGTAGGAATACGAAGCAGCAATGTAAAATGCTTTTATAAATAAGTAAGAGTGGGTAGTCAGAAAAAAGGCTTTCTTAGGAAAGATCGTCTATATTTTTTGGTGAAAAACATAGATCTCCAGCCTCTGAAATCAGAGGATACCCCAAAGGTGAGGGCATTAGTTCCGACCCCATTTCATTTAACCAACACAAGGCAGCTAATTTCAAAGGCAAACACCAAAAAGGGTTATAGACTTTCAGTGAGTTCTATGAGAGGGTGTTCCGCTCACCAGCACTAACCTGATTTGTACATTGCACTGCTCAGGACTCTCAAGAGCTCGGGGGCAATTTAGGTAGGTTTGGGGGAAGGCTTACTCAACCTTGGCCCTCCAGATGTTTTTGGCCTACAACTCCCATGAGCCCTAGCTAGCAGGACCAGTGGTCAGGGATGATGGGAATTGTAGTCTCAAAACATCTGGAGGGCCGAGGTTGAGGAAGCCTGGTTTGTGGGGAATGAAGGGTCACACATTCTTGCCAACTGAATTAAAACTCTTCTCACTAGCACAAACCAAAGCCACCTTCTCTGCTCGCATGAAAGCCAAGGACAGTCAGTCTAGTCTGTTCTGTCCAGGAAGTCTATACGGTCTCCTGCTATACTTAAGCCCACCTCCTTAAGCAGTCCTCAACAAGGAACAAGACCCAAGAGTTTCTCTCCCCATCTCCCTTAGTGAATCTATGCTTGTCCCATCCACTAAATTGTATTTTCATTTCCAAGAATGCATTAACCAATCTTTGGCTGTAGCTCGTGGCTAGCAAGAAGAGAGCTTAAATGTCAAGCCTGGGTACAGCCACCACGCCACATCAAACCTTGGCTTAGCATGGGACAAAATGACTAGGGAGGATCAAATGAGTTGTGGGGTCCTCTCCAGAAGCCCACACATTGGCTTACTATGTCGTGCAAACCAGGCTATTGCATCCTTTTTATGATAGGGCATATTATTTATACACAAGAGTCCTATGCCATTGGTGCTTTGATATCTAGTAGCCTGTTTGGCTTTAATAGCTTCCACAGCAGCTCTGCATACTTTTCCTACTTAGATGGTCAAGATTCTGAACAGGGCACAGGGGAATTTTGTATCATTAAAACAGGGAAATGCAACATTTGTTCAATCCTGCCCCATGGACAAGTTGTATTTCACCATCCTTCTAAATGACTGTTTAGGACATAAAAGATGCTTCCTGCGGCAGAACAGTCCAGTCAAGTAGATTTCTATGATTACAGAACTGTAGGAGTGGAAGGTGCTGAAAATTATTCAGATTACCATCCCAACTATGAGTTGATTCCTCAATGGCAACTAAATCAGGGGACCATAAAATATAACATATTAAGAAAAAAAATCAATTTCTGCCATCAAAAAAAGGTTCTTATTTTTATATGTAAGCTGCCTTGAGTCCTCTAAGGGGAAAGGGTAGGATATAAATAAATATATAAATAATACATACATACATGACATGACATGGTTAATTTACATACTCTAGCTTAGAAGTGCAGTTTGCTTGTGAGAATGGTGAGAACAGTGATATTAAAAACCCATTTACGGAAAGCAAAAAGGGCAAATTTTGATCAACGGATAAACACTGTAGCTCCTCACATAGCGGAATACATATGCAGGAAGACTCCAGCCATTGTGTTACAGGTATATTAACTGCAAAATGAGTGCTAGGTTTCAAATAGTTTTGGCAAGTGTCCAAAAAGGAGCCCTACAGAGATAGCCTGGTTTTCCAAATAGTTGGAAAATTGCACCTTGGTGGGTGTTTTTTTTTTGGGGGGGGGGAGGACAGGGATGGAGGTACAGTGCCTCTAAACATTAATAGCTTTCGTCTACAACAGGACCAGGTACGTGAGAATTCTTCAGATACAGAAGAGTGCCAAAGCGCTTCTTCCTTCGCAGGAAAACGCCAAACTTTATGATCTTATGGGCTCCAAAATTCTATAAGATGCATCATCACAGCAACATTAAACATAACTTTTAATTGAGAATCCCAACAGGATTGCCTGCTATGGAGGATTAGACTTGAAACGACTGAAAAGCTGAATGGACACGTCTTCCTTAGGAGTAAAACAGTTACATTGGTGAACTCCCCATACATAAAAAGGACAGTCCCAGAATGTCAGATAAGCCTTGGAAGGCAAGAAGCCACCATTAAACAATTGATACACAAGAAAATGTTTACACATTGCAATTTTTCATTCACTGCAGTGAAAAAATGGTCTACTAGCATGAGGGAATGATGTACCAAGCTTTTTAGAAAGTTATTGCATGTACTCATGGCCTACACTTGGAGCACACCTGTGAAAAGTAGTTAGCGTACTTGAAGTCTATCCAATAAAATCTAAATCAAGATTTCTCTGGCTACAGTGTCTATTACCTGAAGAATATTACATTTCTAAATCTTCACAGCAGCATTTGGAAGCTTTGATTTTAGAATGTGTCTCTTAAAATTTACATATACCCACCCATAGATTCCCACTTAATTTTGCCCCTATTTGTTACATAAACAGTACAGTTTCGTAAACTGTTGTATGAAAAATACACTTTTGTAGCTTCTGTTACACCTAATGTATTTTATACAATTGGGTCTATGGAGACTTGAAACACCTAAGCTTAAGGCAACACAGGGCAAGGATCCCACTTTAGTATGTATTTGTTTATTAGCTGAAAGTATAAATTACCTTTCTAGTGCCGCTCTTCTTTTTTCTACGAATTCTGTAGATGACGAATCTTCCTTGCCTACTTTTACCTTAGTCATGCCTTTGAAGAAAGACAAAAGATTTTACACTTTGATGTAGCTCATTAACTGAACTTCAAAACTTATTTCTCAGTCACAAAAGGTAAATGAAACCATTAAAAGTTTCAAAAAAACAAAACAAAAACATTTTAAAAGCTGCTGTGAGTTAGCCATCAAATTGTCCTCTGTATGATATTTTTTTTTTAATGATCTGTGATATTGTGTGTGTTGATGCTGGTCTGTGACCGTATTAATAAATTCATTCATTCATCACATCAGTAAAACCCAGTCCATGGTTTACCATTTATCTATCTCATGTTAAAACCTTCAGTTTTCCCAAGTCCATTCCGCTAACAGACAGCAAGTATTGGATGCCACCCTGCATTAGCAAATATATGCGGTTTTACATTTCCTAAAGAACGTGGCATATAGACTTCACTCAGGCAGTTCTTCTTCAAATCACCTTCCAGATTAATCTTGATTGCATTAAAAAAAATGGAGGGGTGCTTTTCTAAAAGGTGCTTTTCTATTGTAGACAAGAAGGAGGTCCTGAAACAAAATGCTGTGATAGATCTAACACTTTAGCAGGAGCACTCTTGTTAAGAGTTCTAGCCTTTCCTCTCCTCTTGGATACCTTAAGCTGTTAAGAGGCTCAAACAAGCCAATCTACTCTCTTTCTTTTCCAACTGACACCAGTAACTCTTGGTGAAGAATGAACATGCTCAGTCATTGGGCTGTGTTGGGAAGGGTTAATGCTTTCAAATTTCTTATTACTTTATTTATTAAATTTGTATACCACCCCCTTCCCCCCAAGATTACAGAGTGGTTCACAACAGAAACATACAAAAAAAAGAACATAATATACTAAATAAATAAATAAATAAATACACCAGAATTAGATTCCTACATAAAGAAAAGACGACGTTGACAACAAGAGGTGCTTAAGAAGACCTCTTAGGGACTGGAAGGACATCTTCAAGGAATTTAGAAATGTAGCCAAAAGGATGCACACCAATTTATACCGGATACAAACACAATCTTGAGATTCCCCCGAGTACTCCTAGTACCTATCTTTTGCTTCTTAGTGGCCTTGTTCAGAGCTCAGTAGTGCATGAGACTCAATCTCAGGGTCACAGGTTCAAGCCTGATGTTGGGCAAAAGATTCCTGCATTGCAGGGGTTTGGAGTCGATGACCCTTGTGGTCCTTTTCAATTCTACAATTCTGTTTGCAAACCACTGCTGTTGACTCAGAAGCACTAAGTTCACTATTAGATGGAACAATGCCCTTGATTTATTTTATTCATCAAGTTTAAATGGCAGGGGCTGTTTGTAGAACACTTCCTGTACACAAAAAATGGGTAGGTTTTCTGCAAGCTCAAAATCTAATTCAACTATCAGACACAAGATCGGTATATACCCCCCCCAACTCATTCAAGTATAAGCAACACATTCTCTGTGCCGTCCGCAAAATAACCACCCCTGTACTTACCTACAATACTTTTTTCTGGAGCTGGAGGCACAATATACCCAACATGCAGATATTTGGATGTTAATTTGGCATGTAAGCCAAGAAAGTCACTGAATCTTCTTTTAACAGCGAATTCGTTTTTGTGAAACATGGACAGAGAGGTCTAAAAACACAGAAGAGGTAATTTTAAAACATTCAGCATTTATATATTCCATGACAGCCAAAATTCTGTACTGTTGCCTTTACAACAAATTACCTTTGTTGTTACTCTGTATGCCATATATGCATTCATACCATCGCCTGTAAAACAAACACACAAATCAGCCCTTCAGTATCTCTTTCAGCATGTCACTCTTTATGCGATGAACATTTATTTTAAGATGGGCAATATAAAAAGAGGACCCAGAAAAAGTTGATTCGGTTTTTCTGCAATGTACTGTTTTCACTCACCAACTTTCTCTGGATCTGACACATTGATTTCAATATCAAACAAGTCACCATTAGCTTCTTCTTCAATCTAGAAAGAAAGAAAAACACAGTATTGTTCAAACTACTGTCTAGTCACAAACTCTGGAAGCCTAAATGCTAATTTTCAAATTTATGGTTGAGCCAATAACCCAATGCTAGCTAGTTACCGTAGCCATAGCTAGTTAGTTTGCTGTAAGAAAGTTATTGGAACAGTCAATACTATAGAATGAAATTAAGCGTATTGCCACATATTCCAACAAAAAAAGAAGGAAAAAAGAAGAAATCAGCAGATTTGGAAGATTCATCTGAACAGTTATAATTGCTCAACACAGTTATTGCTCATATGAACCTAAGCAAGTGTTGTAATTAGGTCACTCAGTTCAAAAAACACTTCAGTGGGGGGAGTTGAGGTGACTTTGATTTTCATATAAACATTGCAGCAACCCCTTCTATACTGAAGCACCGTTGTGAGAGTTTAAGGGGTGTCTGCTTTCATTGTTCAAGCAAACAAATATTCCTAAGATTGCAAACAATTTGGACTGAACTATTCTGATTGAACTACACAGCAATGCAATCCTTTCCAACTTATAAATGCTTCTCCGTCCCAGACTTGTCCTGTGACCCTGATGTGGCTGTTCATTTTCCCTTGAGGCCTGGGTTTGGATGCACATGATTTAATAAGCCACCATCCTTTGTCTCATTGGCAGACCATAGTTAGCGGATGGTCTTCAGAAGAAACCGAGTTTCAATTAACGTGACTGCAGTGCACACAATGTGAAGGCAGAGAGAAGGAATGATGTAAGAATAGAGCGCATGAGCACAAGGCTTGTTAAATGCAAGCATCATTTTGACAGCTGCTGGAGCTGCCTTAATTGGCACAAACTATTTCTACTTGTAACAGTAGTTACCAATATCAGTTAAGCCAGTTACAAATTATATTTTATATAATAAACACATAGGATATATAAAGGTGTGTACTGCCCTTCACCCAAAGATCTCAGGGTGGTTTGCAACATAAAAATACATAATAAAAACTAAAAATACAATATAAAACAGGAACAAAATCAAAACAATAACCCCCTTCCCCCACCCCACGTTTTAAAGGACACAGAATGTTAATCAGTTTAATAGAAGTGTTTCACCAGGTTATTCAATACCTCTTCCCTGGATCTGTCAAAGTCGACAGGAGCCACCACTATTTTTGACTCCATTCTGGGTGTTATTAGTGTGGTTGGTGTAACAGGTGTAACAGCTGGAGTAGAATCGGATGAAAGTATCGGTTCTCTTTCCGGGCTGTCCAGAGAAACTTCCTCCGTGGCTTCTAGATAAAAAAAGAATGAGAAAAGTTCATGTATATCAGGAGCACAAACCCCAGAGAGTTTCGAGACTATTGTGGTCAGCAAGAGATTCACAATCCCCTTTATTTATTGATTGCACCACCTCTCTCATTTATGCTATGTTGTGTAACACCTGATCTCAATGTAGTATTAGGCAAAATATATATTTTCCAGAGAACGTCAGGGTTGTAGTAGTGTTGAAGTCCCTTTAGGAATTTGCCTGAATGTGTTTGGGATAGAAGTAGGGCACAGGAATGCCCCTACAGCTACCGGCTCTGCTTTAGGCCTTTGGATGTTGAAGAGGAATTCTAAGTAGGTCTGGAGTAAGTTGATGACACGCAGCTCCACTTCTCCTTTACATCTGCAGGTGAGGCAGCGGATGTGCTGGACCATTGTGTTGCCTAAGTAACGGACTGGATGACAGCCAACAAACCAAAGCTCAACCAGGATAAGACCAAGCAGGTGCTTCTGGATTAACTGCTGTTGCTTGGGCTCAGGTGGTCTCAGTGGCACAGAGTGCCTTCCATCAGCTTCGGCTGGTGGCCCGGCTGCATTCCTATCTAGACAGGTGTGACCTAACTTCTGTTGTCTATGCTCTGAAATCTCTAGGGCAGATTACTGCAATGCATTATGTGTGGGGCTGTCTCTGAAGATGGTCTGGAAATGTCAACTGGTGAAGCGGTTGGGTTGCTCACCGGGGCAAGATGGTTTGAGAATATAACACCAATCCTAGCCTGACTGCAGTGGCTGCACAGCTCTGCCCCCTCCCTCCTTTTAGAAAACACATATTCAGGCAAATGCTTGATTAGGAATTCTATTAAATGTTCCCATTAGTTAAAAGAAAGTTACAAGTTTTCCACTAGTGCTAATTCTGGCCAGTTACAGCCTGTACTCTGGATACCACTAACATCAAGGAGATAACAGCCATCAAAGCAAGGGTTAGTTCACTTCTTAATGTGATGCACTATCAAACTGTAGCGGGCAAACGTACCAAGTACTTTTACGTACCATGCACCCTCTTCCAGCTGTTAAGCTAAGTGACTGAACATTATGTTTCATGGGGATTGTGGGAAAAGGCCACAAACTTCTTCCCAATTAAAAAGTAATTCTGAATTTTAACTCATTTAGGAATAACAACAGTTTTCTCGTGTTATAGAGTATCTGAAACACTAGTTCTACCAAGCTGGATTACTGGCAATTCAGTCAAATAACCACTTACCCAAAAGCTTTCTAACACAAAAATGACAGAGAGTTATGCAGAATAGCATAACGATCAAGTAAGCAGGCATAGCAAGAAACTACTTCAAATCCTTAAAACAAAAGTTATTCAAAACAAACATAACTTTTTCATACATCTGAGTACCTGAGCTTTTAAAGTTTTACTTGTTTGTTCTAGAAACAAAGTTTAGCTAAACATGTGATTTTGTGTGTGTGTGTATGTGTACACACACACACACACACACACACACACACACGTATTAAGGAGTGTGAATTCTTGTGTTTTGCCTTGACCAAGATGAATGACAAACTCCCCCAGCAAGCAACTGAAGAGGAAATTACTCAAGATGTATTTGTTATTGGCCAAGCACGTCTATTATGATGGGCTGCATCTTTGCTTTAAGGGCTCCAGACTTTAAGGCAGAAGTAAATCTAGAGAGGCAGGCACATAGCAGAGCATTTGTTCTTGGCTATAGCTGTTGCTGGAGCACTCATAGGGCAATGCTCTTGGGCATTTGGCTGCATTTTCTCCCTCTATTAGTTTAGCACAGAGAAAAATGAAAACTAGCAACACAGCTGTTGAAGAAGCAGGTCTGCTTGCTCTCTCAATGTATTCAAGCTTTAAGTGGTGTGAAAGGAGTGTCTAAAGCATGTGATCATCCCATAAAACGTAATTTGTATCATTGACTATGTACAAGTAAAGCTCATTTAACTGACTGACTCAGTTTAATTAACCTACAGTTTCAGGTAGGCCAGCACAGGACATTTCAGACTGAAATATTTATACAGTGGTGCCCCGCAAGACGAATGCCTCGCAAGACGAAAAACTCGCTAGACGAAAGGGTTTTCCATTTTTGCGTTGCTTCGCTAGACGAATTTCCCTATGGGCTTGCTTCGCAAGACGAAAACGTCTTGCGCTTTTTTTAAAAAGCCGCTTGAAGAGGCGCAGTTGCGATGGACCGTGCTTCGCAAGACGAAAAACATCGCAAGACGAAAAGACTCGCGGAACGAATCCTTTTTGTCGTGCGAGGCACCACTGTAGAGTAAAACTATGAACTAGACATAATAAACCATGGTTTGCCATTTTGAAGGACAGTTTGCATGAGGAGAACTATGATCATGCAAAATAAAAAAATTCCTTCCAGTAGCACCTTAAAGACCAACTAAGTTAGTTCTTGGTATGAGCTTTCGTGTGCATGCACACTTCTTCTTATCTGAAGAAGTGTGCATGCACACGAAAGCTCATACCAAGAACTAACTTAGTTGGTCTTTAAGGTGCTACTGGAAGGAATTTTTTTATTTTGACTATGGCAGACCAACACGGCTACCTATCTGTAACTATGATCATGCACATCCTCTCACCACTTCCCCAGTCATGACAAGATATCAGAAGCTTCGATTTTCGCTTCTGAAAGTGTGTCTGAACTCAGAGAACAAACCAAGATCCAACTGTGGTTCCCAAGGTTTGGACAAAACAGTGGATAGTTCAAAGAGGTAAGCAAATGCTTTCAACATCCACTTTGTACACATAAAGGACTCCTTAAAGCAAACAAGCCTGAGGCTCAAGTAGGCTCAATCTTGTAGCAAAGACCCAAGATTTGTTGTTGTGTATGAACCATGCCCGCCAAAGTCTACTGCTACCCTTCAAGGCTATACAACTCTCTCCTGAATGTTATCTGCTTGTTAGCTGATGTTCATCATGTTAGAATATATATTGAGATCAAACTGATTGCAAGTGTTTCAATCCCTTCTTTTGCTCGAAGGCAAGTATGCAGCTGTTCACAAGCCTGAGTCTTTGATTCAAAGCAGTTCTAAAAATGTAATTCAATTACTTTCTCTTCCTATGACAAAGCTCCAACTCCCAGTTCTCTAGAAACTGTACATTGTAATGACTTCCAAAATTATGTTTTTCATTAAAAGCTATCTGAAATATCCTTTTTAAATTAAAAAAAAAATGTGAGGGAGAACATTACCAGCAAAAAGGTCTTCCCTGTCATCATCTAGTATGATTTCTGCAGGCTTTGGGCCATTAGAATTTGTACTGATGTCTTCTGCAGGAAGACTGGCTGGCTCTGGAGATGAAGGGCTTGACTGTTGAAAGGAGCAAACAGTTGAGAAGAACAGCATCAGTACTTATGAAACAATCACAGCAAATGCCATCATTTGCAAGCACATAACATGAAAAAAACAGCATGTAGAAGCAACCATGTCAGCAATTTCTATTTCCTAGCAGTTATAGGATAACAATGTACTAAGGAAACATTAACCTTTCAGGGGATATCTTAACAACTGTTTCCTCTTCACGATAACCCCATGTTAAATACGATTGGAACATAAATATTCACTTACTGTTTTGAATATAACTTAAGTTTACTAACATTTTTAAAATGACTATGTTTTCTGAAAGCTCCTCATTGGGCCCAATTCCCAAGGGGCAAAATACCCCAACTTTAGAACTACCACGTCCTGACATACTGCAAAGTCTTTCAAGGCTGCAATTATATGAAGACTTATTTGGAGAAAGCATCATTGAAAAAGTACAACCTCCAAGTATATCAGCACATATCTGGCTGCAAACTGTCCATCTATTAAGCTACTGCTAATTACAAAAAAGGGGGGGCGCGGGGGGCGCTGTGGGTAAAACCTCAGTGCCTAGGACTTGCCGATCGTATGGTCGGCAGTTCGAATCCCCGCGGCGGGGTGAGCTCCCATCTTTCGGTCCCAGCTCCTGTCCACCTAGCAGTTCGAAAGCACCCCTAAGTGCAAGTAGATAAATAGGTACCGCTTTATAGCGGGAAGGTAAACGTCATTTCCATGTGCTGCGCTGGTGCTGGCTCGCCAGAGCAGCTTCGTCATGCTGGCCACGTGACCCAGAAGTGTCTCCAGACAGCGCTGGCCCCCGGCCTCTTAAGTGAGATGGGCGCACAACCCTAGAGTCGGACACGACTGGCCCGTACGGGCAGGGGTACCTTTAATTACAAAAAGCTTGCAAGCTTCAAAATATTCCAAAGCAAGGTTCAAAGTGACCCTCACATTACAAATGTGAGGACCCTACTGTATGACTAATGTCTCATTTACAGATGCCACTACTACTACTTTGTAGTCTAGCATTCTAAGTTGTCTCAAATGGATCAAGACCCAGGGTCCATTCAGTTCAGCATCCTATTTCCAACAGTGGAAAGCCTGATACAGTGGACGCTCGGGTTGCAAATGTGATCCGTGTGGGATGCACATTCGCAACCTGTAGCGTCCGCAACCCACACCGGTGCGTCTGCGCACGTGCGGGTTGCGATTTGGCGCATGCGTGACCACCGAAACTCGGAAGTAACCCGCTCTGGTACTTCCAGGTTTCAGCAGTCTGCAACCTGAAAAAACGCAACCTGAAGCGTCTGTAACCCGAGGTATGACTGTACCTACAAAAGCAGTGCACAACACCTGACATATTACATCTGACCCACCCTCCAAAAACGTGTCATGCTACATCTGAAAACAGAGGTTCCATATATCTATCATTTATAGTCCAAATTTTCAAAACTGCTAACAAATTAATATGGAGCAGAAACAGGTCAAAACGGAGGAGTGGATGGGCTTCTCCTTATTCATTCCCATTTGGAGTGGTTGGCTGTTGCTAGAGACTAAGGAGGAACAGGCTAGTCAGACAGGTTGGTGGCAATAGACAATTTGTGTAGCCAGGATTTTTGTTAGAGGGGGGAGGCTTTTGTTAGGGGGACCAGAAACTCATATTTGTATTGACATTTAGTTAGGAGGGGGAGCTGCCCCCCTGGGCTACACCCATCCAATAGACCCATCTGCAATGACTTTGCCTATAAATGACTAATCCCATATTCAAGCTATTAAAACCAGCGATCATAATAATCTATTGTGGAAACAAACCCTATCAGTATGCACTGCCTGAAGTAGTATTCCAATCTGTCCATCAGTTTTATTGGGTTACCCCAAGTTCTAGCACTGAGATGGAATATTTCTGGCCATGTTGAAAGATGCCACATGTACTCAATAGAATCACAGAGTTGGAAGGGACCACGAGAGTGTACATCAGATTTCAAGAGGCCCAGCACAGAATGAACAAGACAGAATGCACGGGGTGAAGCAGGAAGCAGCACGTTCTTCTAGCTAACGTGTAGGACATTTTGTACACTTGCAAAGCTAAAGAGAGTCCCCATCATTCACCTCCAGGTAAGCTGCACAAGAACCAAAAATGTTTCACTGCTAACTCTTAAATAGCAGGCCCTAGAGCACCCAGAAGAGGCAACGCACACGTGGAGCAGTTAGTAAGTTAAGTGTGCAAGACAAAAGATGAGTTAAGTAGAAGTATATAATTTATTCAGGGAAGGCAAGCCATGTGGGTACCAGATTCACAATTAGCTATTTTCATTAAAAGGCTACCACAGGACTTAAGACAACTGTAAACAAGTAACGGAAGCAACACATTACTGTGTAATTTCTCTGGAGTAGCTACTGTTGACCCAAGTCATGTAAAAGGCACTTCATAGAAGTAGTAAAGTGTGCATCTTGGTGCCCACACAATTCAGCCTCCCAGGGAGAAAAATCACACCACCAGCATGATGAATGAACTGTTCCCGAGACGTTTTCTTCTTTGTAGAAAATGTTTGCACAGTGCTTAGTCACTGGAGTAGGCAGTGTTGTGTCTGTAAACTGTTCATGAAGAAATTGGTCAGTAGCAGTAAGTTACTTTGAAAGAAATCATAAAGTGGCTCTGTAGACGAGAAAGACAGAACTCCATGCAACTTCAGAATCCATGCCTTTGTGCACACAAACATGTAAGCATGCAGAGCACAGCTACTCCTGAAGAACTCCTCACAGAAACATTGTCAGGGATCTAGTCTCACATAACAAAGTGCCAACTGTTTATACAAAGCAAAAGAGAAGCTGACATTTATCGTTCAATTTTTTTTATTTCCATTATTTCAGTAATCCTAAGGAAGCATCTGTCTGACCAAGTCTACCCTACACAGCGCTATTTAGTCTTTGGCACAGCAGAATTTCAAGGCCTAGTATGTGAGATGGTGGCAGTAACTGTATGGGTGACCTGGGCCCCCTCAGCTACATACCTTAACAACAACCACCTCACCTCTCCCAGCAATAAGCATCAGGGCATAAGTTAGTTCCAAAATCAAGACTGCCAGATATGAAATCGACCACATATTAATAGTACTTTCATCTTAATGCCCTCCAAGTCAGAGCCTTTTATCAGCACCAGGAGTGCATTGATTTTATTCCATTGCAGAGATCAACATTAGCCTCAATTCCTGCTGTTGTTTCACTCTCAGTTTGTAGCGTTGCTCCAATAAAAAGCTACTGTAGCTACCACGATTAATCTAGAACAAGATAGTAGGTTCCAAAGGCAGAAATTCCATGCACGTGGAAATGTGCACATTTCCTCTTCTAGACAACTAGCTCTAGCTATCAAAATGGTTTCTGGTTTTGCTGCCTTTCATATTTCAGTGTATATTTCACAAAATTTATATGCCACTTAGTTTTAGTAAAATCTAAGTGGTTTACAAGAAATATTAAAATTAGCAATAAGAACAATTCAAAACCTTTTTTAAAATCATTCAAATCAACAGAAAAAGATGAAAACACAACTGCATGTCTGGATAGGCTTGCCTAAAGAAAAATGTTTTAAGCAAAACAGTGCAGGCAAGGTGCCACCAGACTAAAATATCAATTTCTTACAACTGCAGAATGAGTATTATGTGACACCTGTAACAGTGCCAGTTCTGCAGATAAAAGTGGTCAAGTGGGCACATGTGGGGTAAGGTGATCCAGCAAGTAAACTGGTCCCAAGCTATTAAGGGCCTTATATACCCATACTAATGGAACTTGGACTGGTAACAAATTGGAAACCGGTGCAGATCTTTGAAGGTGTTATATGTTGAAAGGGACTTACTCATGTGAGCAGCCAGGCTGTAGCAACTCTATCTGCCATTTCCAGGTCAAGTGTAAGAGAAGTCCCACTGAGAGTTCACCAGAGTAATCCAATATTGAAGTTACCAGTGCCTGAACTGCTGTAGTTTATGGTTGGGTTTTATGCTACAGAGTACTCTTTTTAACTGCTGTGAGAAGCGCTAACTGAGGCGCAGATGAAAACAGTTCACAAATAATAAATTAGTTTTGAAAACTATTTCTTTCATACTACACTTAAAAGCATTCGGCCGCTTTCCAAAAGCAGCCTTTTTAAAAAAACAAAACCTCACAGTACTGTATATCACTGACACAGCGAAATAAGCTGGAAACAAACTTACTTTCCCTGGCCTTCTTAGTTTAAAGTTCAGGGACAGGAAGCATTGTCCAACAAAACAGCAACGCTTCATTTTGTGACAGATTGTTCCCTGTATGTTTTTCACCAAGTGCACAGTGGAAACAGGGCCAGGACTGGAATGAGAAATCCCTTACTGCTGACAAATCAAAGGAAGCACGTTGCTTTACAAACATTAACAAGCTAAACTGTACCTATACAGAGGTTTCAACTCCTGAGGAATATTAGCTACAGCCTTCATAGGCTAGTTATCAAAATAAAGGTGCTTTGAAGACAGAAGTCGTGTGCTACACATATTTATACAGGAGACAAGAGTAAAAGAGGCAGGATGCAAGTTAAATAAAATAAGGCTACAGGCTTATAAGCATATATGGTACTCACCATCTACCAGCTATTGTGTACCAACATGGTCTTTCAGTGCAGTCTTATAAATGTCTACTCAGAGGTAAGCGCCACTGAAGTCAGTGGGACCCCAGTTAAGTATGTGCAGGATTACAGCCTCAGGCATTTAGACTTTGCAAGGTCCATTCACAGTGCTATTTTTTCTAGAAAAAGAGGTGCTAGGACTCACCACGAACGCCTCCCTCATTCTCTTAGAATTGCAATGGCGCCCACCTGAGAGGTGCCAGAAGTTGGAGTTCTGGCTGGGGGAAAAAAGCCCTGCCCATATATACCCCCCAACAACACTATTGAACCCAGTGAAACGAAAGCTTCTGGGAGGAAGAGTTACGGCCATATTTAAAGTATTGGGGGAAGAGTGGTTTCAGTCTAACAGGGTTTTCCAAACTTGGGTTTGTTTTGGAGACTACCATTCCCATCATCCCTGACCCCTGGGGGTCTTGCAAAGCTGGGGAATGATGGGAGTCGCAGCCCAAAAAGCAGCTGGAAACCCAAGTTTTGGGGAAAATCCGGTCCAGAAGCTTGATAGAGCAGAAAATGCAGGGGTGGAAACGCAGCCTTCAGAGCTGACGTGACAAGACTTCACTGGGCAGGGAAAGAGGAAGGCGCGGGTGACTCTGGAGGGGCAGAAAAGCAGGGCCAGATGGGGAAGGGAAGCGGTCCGCGCAACGTCAAGCGCAGGTGGAAGGAAGGAAGCATCCTGGCGCCGGGGGAGGCAGGTGGGCGGAAGCGCCTCGCTGGCCAGGGACCCGGGTCAAGGTGGCCTTTGGGGCCGCTGCCCCTGTGCTGAGGGGACGGAGCGGGAGGGCGAGGAAGGCGCAGAGGGGCTGGGCAGCGACAGCAATGCCTCCCCGGCCGCCAGCTCCCTGCGAAGGGCGCGCCTTACCTCCAGGGTGGAGACGGTGCTGGTGAAGAGGTCCTCGCCGTCCTCCAGCTCCTCGAACTCCGTCTGCCGGCCGTCCCCGAGAGGAGGGGGCTCCCTTTCCGCCGCCATCTTTGCCCACCCCCCTGTCCCCGCCGCCCCGTGCGAGCAGAGGCGCGAGATTTCCGGCAGCTGCCGACGGTCACGTGACGGCCTGGCTGCCTGCCTTCCCCGCCCCTTTATCCTGGCCTCCCTTCCCTCAGTCGCCCCGCCCGACGTCACGTGACGGCAAAGAAACCAGGCGGTCCTTCCGTCAGTCTCCCCTCCCCCGTGGGCGGAGTCAAGGGATGGTGGGCGGGGAGAGAGGCGGAGGAGCGGCGGAGAGGGAGGAAGGGGATGAGAGGAGGGGGGAGGGAGGGAGAGGAGAAGGGAGGACGGGAGGAGGAGGGGGAGGGAGGAGAAGAGAGGAGGGAAAGGAGGGGGGAGGGGGAGGAGAGGGGAAGAGAGAGGGGGGAGCTGATGGAGGCATCCCTTTCTCCTGCTCTCCCCTTCCTTTTCTGCAAGCCATGAGGAAAGGGAAGAAGTGACCGGGGCTCGATGGCATCCTGTTGATTACTCATCCCAGGGAGGAAGCCCCCTTCCTGTGCTTTCTGCTGCATAGAAGCTGCTGAAATTCTAATCATTTAAGTGTATCTTAACACTTGTGCAGGGACCTTATTCCAGGCTTCCTCAACCTCAGCCCTCCAGATGTTTTGAGACTACAGTTCCCATCATCCCTGACCACTGGTCCTGCTAGCTAGGGATCATGGGAGTTGTAGGCCAAAAACATCTGGAGGGCTGAGGTTGAGGAAGTCTGCTTCAGTTCCACCTGACCGCTCTTATTTCAGAACAGTGTAAACCCCTAAAATTGCTTAAAGATTATTGCCACACACACTATGGGGGCTTCCCTTTCACCCAATTAGGAAGCTGTATTTAGTGCAGGGACGAGACTTGTCAGCACGTAACCCCTGTGCTCGGAGATGCACTTGTTTTCAATTTGCTACTGGGCAGTATTGAAGCTGTTACCAGTAGTATATAGATTACAGGTGAGCTCCCATTGCTCTGTCCCAGCTCCTGTGAACCTAGCAGTTCGAAAGCACACCAGTGGAAGTAGATAAATAGGTACTGCAGCAGTGGGAAGGTAAATGGCATTTCCGTGCTCTCTGGCTTGCGTCACATTGTGCGCCAGAAGCAGTTTAGTCATGCTGGCCACATGACCCAGAAAGCTGTCTGCGGACAAATGCCAGTTCCCTCAGGCTGAAAGCGAGATGAGCGCCACAACCCCATAGGCACCTTTGACTGGACTTAATCAACCAGGGGTCCTTTACTTTTACCTTAGTATATAGAATTGTAAAGGGTCTTGGAAGGGTCATTTAGTCCAACCCATGGTAATATAAAGCCCTTAACAAGTTGGGACCAGTTTGCCTGAGAAATTGCTTCATCCCGTATGTGCCCACTCAACCACTTTGATCCGCAGAACCGGCACTATTACAGGGGCCACATCATCCTGCTTTCCATTTGTAAGAAATCAGTCTCCTAGAGTGGCAGTACCTACACACCAGAGCTTCCTTCCTATTGACATCAGGCAGCCGCCTTTTTTTAATGCCTTCTAAAAACATTTTTGTTTTGTCAAGTCTTTCCAGATAAGTAAAACGGTGATGTACGTGTTGATCTGTTTTTACTTTGTTGCTGATTTTTTTGAATGTTTCAAATAGTTGATGTTATTTTTATTGCTTCAATCTCTTTGTAAACCTCTTTTTAAAATTACAATGGTGTATGCTTATTATGAAATAATAAATAATAGGAGCGGGGATAAGTCTGTTTAGGCTGGCAATGTGATAAATCTTACACATAGTTATGTGTTGTCACTCCCTCCCTGTGCAAAAAAAAAAAAAAAAAAAAAAAAAAAGGCTGTGTGTGTTTTTCTGCTGCTTTATGGATAGAGGGAGATGAACTTTTCTGAAATTTTCAGGAGGTGATTGCCATTTCTCACTGGGAAGTGTTGCCAGCAGGAAGCTGTGGGGACACTTTTGTTAAAGTTTTTATTTATATATAAAAAAGCAGGAAAACCATGGCCATCTAATGAGGTTAAGTGCATATTTTTATTTATTTATGACCATACCCATACTGCTTTGTATATAAAATATCTCCAAGCAGTGTACAGCAAACTAAAAACACAAAGATACAATAAAATCATCAATACAGCACTAATGATATTGTACTTCTCGTTCCAATACACTACCCCAGTCCATGTTTCTCAGTTTCCTAGCTCTTGCGAGGAGTCCACCCTGGCTTTCGAACAGAACCCAAGCAATCTGCCAGGTCTCTCCAAAATCTCCCACAAGAAAGAACCAAAGATTTCACCCATGCTTCTTGCAACACCATGCTCACAAAACAGGAGAGTTACATATTTTCAGAAACTGCTATTGAGGCCAAGGCTAAGCAATGCACAGGATTCTGATAGACAGCAGGGTGCTAATTAACAAACTTTAGTGCAGGACACATGTGACACTTTCAGGTCTGGCGAAGTGTTTCTTTTCTTTCTAAAATCTCATCTTTCCAATCTTGCTCATTTCAGAGGAAGTATACCAGGCCTCAGGCTGGTCCCAGTGGAAGTGCGAAGGGCTATAGTAATTTCTTAATCAATTATAGCACATGCTTTATGAGAGAGGGGTGAGTTGTTAGAAGATTTTTTTTTTTGACAGTACGTCAATGAATCACACATTTGTTTTCGCTACTTTCTTGCTTGTTAAAATGCTGAATTAAATTACTGCAGATCGTAAAAATGGTCTGTCTAGGTAAAGATTTACAAGTTCTGCGGTGGTCTCAAAATTTGTGCCGTCACAGTTTCTTGCATTCACAGATTCTATATAGCTCGTTTCTTTCAACTGAAGGGATGGCAAAGCCATTTACTGTGAAGACAGGAAAGGCAGTCCAGTTGATAAACCAGACAGTAAAAACCCCGAATCCCTTTTAGTTCTTTCCACCCCCAAAGCTGCTTTAAAGGTGCGCAGCACAAACATCCCTGAACCTGTTTATCTGCAATTTGATCGGCTTCTTATCCAGGGGCACCACTCTCCTGTCTGCAGTATTCAGACCAATTGCTCACAAAACCCTGAGCCGTGACCTCTCCCCTTGACTGTGATTAGAAGTCCAGGAAAAATTGGGATCAGTGAGGCAGGACCAGAAAGGAAACTGATTCTGAGGTTATGCTTCCTGCTAGGATGCGAAGGCAGATAAGACTCTGGACTCAGCTACATTAGTCAAAAAACAACGTTTTGAATTTGTTATAAACATGCAGCACCAGATGGCGCCAGAGAGCAAAGAAATAGTGCCCCCCCCTTATATGAACCTACCTGGACCCTGAGATCATCTTCTGAGACCCTCCTTTGTGTGCCTCCTCCTCGATAGGTCTGAATGTGGCAACATGAGAACGGGGCCTTCTCTGCAGTGGCTCCTTGTCTGTGGAATGCTCTCCCCAGGAAAGTTTGCCTGGCGCCTTCATTATACACTTTTAGGCACCAGGCAAAAACGTTCCTTTTTAACCAGGCCTTTGGTTGATTTGTTTGATACCCTATGCCCTTTTAAACTGTGGTGGATTTTTTTTGGGGGGAGGGGGGTTATTGGGTGGTTGTTTTTATTTTGATTATGTATTTTGTGGTTTTATATTCTGATTTTATTCTGTGAACCGCCCTGAGACCTGCGGTTATAGAGCGGTATATAAATTCAAATAATAGTAATACTTGGGATAACTGTACTACTAATTCAATAAATAATGATGATGATGGGGACTGTAGTTCAAAAACAGCTGGAGACCCAGGTTTAGGAAACACTGGCCTCCACTGAGTGGCAGCAGGCAGGGTTTTCCACTAGCACCATGTGGGGATTACAGGGACTGAAGATGGGATCTTTTGCTTGCAGACCTCAGGCTCCTTAGTGTGCTGCAGTCCAATTAATTAAAATGTCATTTATTAGCCACTAAGGCCAATTCTTTTCGTGGGAAATGTTTAGGGGGTAAAACCTCAGAAAGTGAGGGATAGTGTATCTCATAGTATTGCTATGTCTTTTTTATATCTTGAAACCACTGCAACTTGGCTCAGGCTGAAACTGCCTCAAAATTGGAATATGTGTGTGTCCTTGACTTTTTTTAATGGAACAGGATCTGCTCCTTTAATAACTGTGTATCAGCCGGAAATCAAACAGCCAAGCTTTTTGCTGCATTGTGATGCAATGAAAGGAAATCTGGACTTGCTCATAAAAGGGGGGCTGTGTGGCGGTTTTGGAAGTTTCAGGGGGAGAAGATGGCAGCATCTTTGTTCCACTGCCCCGTCAGGGAAGGTTTATTTGCAAGAAGTCACCCAACCAGAATTCGGACTCCGTGCCTGAAGAGGTAACGATTGGAGATAATCCTTCCATCTTCCAAAACTTGGCTCAGAGCAAGTGCTTCCATGCTACCCAGGCACCAGCTTTGAGAAGTGAGGGGAGGAGGGAGGAAAGCAGGTGGGAAAAGAAGGGGTTGCACAGGTAGACGAGTGAGAAGAGAGGTGGTTCCATCCAGTGTTTTTTATGGGGGTACGCAGCGGTACTCATACCCCTAAACATTTTGTGAATCTAACGAGAAGAAACTAACAATTTTAATTTCTTCCCTAGCACACTGAATAATCAGTTCCATTGAATAGCATGGTGAATCTTCAGTTCAGTTGCTACCACCGATGGTGGCCTCATTTCCTTTCCCCGGTGTTTCCTGAGTCTCAGATGGAAGCGAGCGTTTAATGTGTGAAGCAGTGTGGAATGTGGATGTGTGGTGTTTTACTGATGAAAGTTTGGCCTCATTGAGGGGCAGTATTTCAATATAATGGTACCTCAGGTTACAGACGCTTCAGGTTACAGACTCCGCTAACCCAGAAATAGTACCTCGGGTTAAGAACTTTGCTTCAGGATGAGAACAGAAATCACACGGTGGCAACGCAGTGGCAGCGGGATGCCCCATTAGCTAAAGTGGTACCTCAGGTTAAGAACAGTTTCAGGTTAAGAACGGACCTCCAGAACAAATTAAGTTCTTAACCCGAGGTACCACTGTATGAGTAATGCATGTTCTTTGTACAGTGGTACCCCAGGTTACATATGCTTCAGGTTACAGATTCCGCTAACCCAGAAATAGTGCTTCAGGTTAAGAACTTTGCTTCAGGATGAGAACAGAAATCGGTCTCCGGCGGCGCGGCAGCAGCAGGAGGCCCCATTAGCTAAAGTGGTGCTTCAGGTTAAGAACAGTTTCAGGTTAAGTACGGACCTCTGGAACGAATTAAGTACTTAACCTGAGGTACCATTGTACTTTTGTCCATTTACTGTATTTATTTTCCCCAATTTGAACTATTAAACGGTGATTTTCTTGAGTCAAAATGGAAGTACCCCTAAACATTATTTTAAAGGGGGAAAAAGTACTGCTTCCATCTATCACTACTCACCAATTTCTGTGGTCCCCAATTTGGTTTTCCTGTGAATCAGCCTTTCAGAAAAACATGGTTCCACCCATGGATTGAAGAAGAGAAATACGCAGGAGGAATTCTCTTTCCATTACCATACCTTCAAAACTGGTCTCCTTCCAGTACCTCTAAAATTTGTTACCACATTACTAATTCTATTTTGCTCTAACCCAACACATTAGATTTTATTTTTTTTAATGTAAACAAGTGCCTTCCCCAGTCAAGGCTAGTCCTTTCATGAAGCAGGTGAAGTGGCTCACTTCAGATATCATCGTAGGCGGGGAAGAGATGGATCAATGTCCAAATGGTGCAAAAATACTTTAAAGCAAGCAAGGGAAAAACCCAAACAAAAATAAAATACATTTTCATAAAGTCCTGGATGCATGAGTGGAGGTACAAATTGTGCTTTGTTTTGGGTAGCGCAATGCCCTGTGGGCTGGTACTTCCTCTAGATGTTCCAGCTACAGGAATCTTCTGCTAGTAGGATCAATTTCTATCTTGGAATAACATCAAAATATCAATAAGCAAGTGCAGCCAAAAAAATTTTTTTTTATAAAAAAAATGGTATTTATTGATCCAATTTTTTTCTTTACATAACAAAAGAATCAGAATAACCAATGTGAAAAACAGGAAAGAAGATTTATCGCGCAACCTGAGACTGTTGGCACCAACTCTATAAAAGAGCTCTAAAATCCAAATTTTATCAACATTTGCTGTATTCTAATAGCAATAATATCAATGTCAAGCTTTCACAGCAGCTTTTGTTAATGCGAATAAAATATTTGCTTCAACTTTGTAAATTCCCAACAGTTGTAAGTTTGGTCCCTGTTCTGTCGGATACTTTGAAATAATAGGTTTATTTGACTTTAGATAATATAACAAAAAGAGCCATTTCAGAAACCTCTGCTTCCTTTGTTCCAGCCTGTTATTCCACTACTCTCCTTTCCCTTTCCACTCCTCTCATACCATCACTCAGTCAGGCTTCTTTCTTTATTAATTTCTTCCTCAAGAACCCTGCATGTTTATTCCCTGCTAAAATGTCTGCTTTGCGCTTTTAGGAATTGTACACCTTGTTTCACACTTAACAGCTACTTTCTTCCAAAAAGGTTGTGTGGAGGGGAGGTGGCTTCTAGAGTGATATATGGAGTCAGCTATACAGCTGCAAATAAAACGTTTTCAGTGTGTTTTAAGTGCTAAGGACGCGGGTGGCGCTGTGGTCTAAACCACAAGCCCTAGGCTTGCTGATCGGAAGGTTGGCGGTTTGAATCCCCGCGACAGGGTGAGCTCCCATTGCTCGGTCCCAGCTCCTGCCAACCTAGCAGTTCAAAAGCATGTCAAAGTGCAAGTAGATAAATAGGTACCGCTCCAGTGGGAAGGTAAACGGCATTTCCGTGTGCTGCTCTGGTTTGTCAGAAGTGGCTTAGTCATGCTGGCCACATGACCTGGGAGCTGTCTGCTGACAAATGCCGGCTCCCTCAACCTATAGAGCGAGATCAGCATGCAACCCCAGAGTCATCCCTGACTGGACCTAATGGTCAGGGGTACCTTTACCTTTTTAAGTGCAATATACAACATGACACTGGATGGCGATGGTGAGCCTTATGGAAAATTCAATACATTTTTTTCAAATGCTTTTAAAAAAGCACATTCAGAACTTTTTAATATATGTGTGTAGTTTGCACCCAAGTGTCTTTCAATCAGTACGCAGGCCAGTTTCCAGTAGTAGTAGCCAATTAAATCTATTTTCTGCTAAAAACAGAGCAGGTTTTCCTCAGTTCTTTCTGGGGTTGTGTACACACTAACCCATTGGAGCAAAAAATGTAGTTTTTCTCAACCTGGAATCATTCATGTTCACCCATAACATGCTGCTTTCAAATTAGATTTATTCTAGATCCTGCCACCTAAAAAGTTGGGTCTGGCTACTTGATACTATTTGAAAACCCCTCCCTGTGATTAAATTATCCACCCATTTTCCTCCCTGCACACATCTCCAGGTGAATGAAGAAGGAAGTGGTAATTGCGATCTTGGTAAATGCACACACACAATGCCATTAGAATATACACCATACCTGTCAACCTACAGATTTGAAAATAAGGGACCAGCAGCCTCGAAAATAAGGGATCAGCAGCCAAAATAAGGGATTTTTCAAGCACAGGTATGTTCGACTTCTGTTTTTTTTTATATAAAATTTTATTGATTTTTCACAATTTTTATAAACACAGACAATACACAATACAAACAAACAAACACATAAACAAACGTGTATAATTTCAAATCCTTTTTTCCCTTAAACCTTGCTTCACCGACTTCCCCGTACCTCCCTTTCTGCATCCCAGTTTCAACTTTGTTTCAGCAAATCCTGCCCCTTAGTTTAATCTAATTTTCTCTTATTCTTTTCTTTTATTTGGTCTTTACCGCTGTAATCCCCCTTTTTCTTAAACCTCAACATTTTAGCATTCATTAATTTTACAATATTTCTTAAGATAAATTTTAAATTTCTTCCAATCTTCTTCCGCCGTCTCTTTCCCCTGGTCTCGGATTCTGCCAGTCATTTCAGCCAGTCCCATATAGTCTATCACCTTCATCTGCCATTCTTCCAGAGTGGGTAGATCCTGCGTCTTCCAATACTTTGCGATAAGAATTCTTGCTGCTGTAGTGGCATACATGAAAAAAGTCCTGTCCTTCTTTAACACCAATTGGCCGGCCATACCCAAAAGAAAGGCTTCTGGTTTCTTGGGGAAAGTACACTTAAGTACCTTTTTCATTTCATTATATATCATTTCCCAGAAAGCCCTAATCTTCGGGCACGTCCACCAAAGGTGATAAAAAGTGCCTTCAGTTTCTTTACATTTCCAACACTTATTATCAGGCAAATGGTAAATTTTTGCTAGCTTGACTGGGGTCATGTACCACCTGTAAATCATTTTCATTATATTCTCTCTTAAGGCATTACATGCCGTAAATTTTATACCGGTGGTCCACAACTGTTCCCAGTCAGCAAACATAATGTTATGACCAATGTCTTGTGCCCACTTAATCATAGCTGATTTGACTGTTTCATCTTGTGTATTCCATTTCAGCAACAAGTTATACATTCTTGATAAATTCTTAGTATTGGGTTCTAACAGTTCTGTCTCTAATTTTGGTATGTTCGACTTCTGAGCCCCTCCGAGCCAAAGGTAGAAAACCCAGCCAGCAGCCAAAGAAAGCCTCAAGTGGTGGTTCCCACAGCGCAGCCACCCGGCAAAGGGGATGCAGCAAGGGAAACCACCATCACCTCTCCGCTGGGAAGCGCTGAGCAAAGGCGAGTCCCCAGGCAACGCGGCTGATTTGATTGGCACAAGGCATGCAAGCTCCACCCCCCAGTCGTTCTTAGACTCCTTATTGGGTGAGCAATGCAGCCAAGCAACACAGTTGGAGCCTCCCTCCTCCCTGGCTGGCAGGGAGGGAGGGAGGGAGAGGAGCTGCTTCCTTTGAAACCCGGGAAATTTAAGGGACTGCAGCGGAACACGGCGCTGGGATAAGGGAGTTTCCCACCAAATAAGGGATGGTTGACAGCTATGATACACACCGTCTTTACCAGGACTTCTGGCATCTGTTTTAATCTGCTTTCAAATGTAATCAGTCTGTAATGAGCTTTTCCTTTTTTTGGAAGGAAACCAGTTTTTCAAGAAGCACTTTTCAGGGCCAAATCATGGGGTAGGCAAACTAAGGCCCAGGGGCCGGATCTGGCCCAATCACCTTCTCAGACCGGCCCACGGACGGTCCGGGAATCAGTGTGTTTTTAGATGAGTAGAATGTGCCCTTTAATTTAAAATGCATCTCTGGGTTATTTGTGGGGCCTACCTGGTGTTTTTACATGAGTAGAATGTGTGCTTTTATCTAAAATGCATCTTTGGGTTATTTGTGGGGCATAGGAATTCGTTCTCCCCCCCCCCAAAAAAATATAGTCCACCCCCCCACAAGGTCTGAGGGATAGTGGACCGGCGCCATGCTGAAAAAGCTTGCTGACCCCTGATCTAGATTGTGTGTAGACTGCATAGGGAAAAGCAAATATTCAGTCTTCATTGATTATAGAATAAAATGTGTGTACACAGCCTAGGGGAAAGGACCATATGTGTAAGAGTGTTCTTACAGCGAACTCATAATTATGGATGTCACTCAGTAGACATAGTAGCACATTCTCTGTGTAGAATATCTCTCTCTCCATTTCACTCTCTTTTTAAAATTCGAATATAAAATCCCCCACAAAAAACCCATAACATCATTATTTCAATCTTAAATTCACTTCACCACATTTTCACATCAGTTAAATTTTTTTAAAAGTCATGAAAATTCATCAGCATTTTAGTGCAAATTTCTCATAATACAGATATTTTTGTATCTGCAACATTTTCTTTTTCTTTTACTACGAAGTGATAAATTTTATGAAAGAAATAATTTTGCCTAATATGAACATTTTAACAAAGAAATTTGCCATCACACACACACACTCACACACACACATTTATCCTAGTATATGAATCTTACTTTGGTATTTGAATTTCGATACACATTATTTGACCAAAGAATTGCATTGCAAAATTCAGAGACGTATGAATTTTGGAGCATGCCTGTGTTTTACTTTGCACATTGTTTTGGAAAATGTGGATTTGGTAGGTTTACCTTTAAATGATCACTGAGCTGAAAATCTCCCCCATTTCCCAGTGACGACTTATAGAGAGATCTGTTGAACTTTTCAGGGAGTAAACCCAGATTGAAAGCAATGGAAGAATTAAGGAGCCAACTTACAGATTGGTTACAGTATCACCAACTACATATGTTTAAACTAGATAAGAAAAATGGGTTTTCAGACCGAAGCTCACAATTTGAAAGAGAGTTATTACAGAATAAGGGGGGAAACCACTGTCTAAAATGTATAAATTACAGTAGTACCTCGGGTTACAGATGCTCCAGGTTACTGATGCTTCAGGTTACAGACTCTGCTAACCCAGAAATGGTACCTTAAGAACTTTGCTTCAGGATAAGAACAGAAATCGCATGGTGGCAGCGCGGCAGCAGTGGGAGCTTCAAAGTGGTGCTTCAAGTTAAGACCAGTTTCAGGTTAAGAACGGACCTCCAGAACAAATTAAGTTCTTAACCTGAGGTACCACTGTACTATTGGAATGGGAAACAAAGGATGAGCTGGTTAAAGCTTCAATGACACACTGAGCAATGGACAAAGGGCACAATATAGAACTAAACCTTTGAGAGAAACTTTGGAAGAATGACTTGAAATTAACTGCCTGCTACACACTGAAAGAGAATTACATGAAAATGATTAATAAATGGTATTCAACCCCGAGTAGATTGGCGAAAATGTATTAAGTAGAATCTGATCTGTGTTGGAAATATAAAGAAATGGAAGGAACTTTTTTTCATATGTGGTGGCCATGTAAAAAGGTTAAATAATATTGGGAATGATTTATAATAAGATGAAAAAATGCTTAAAACAATCATCCCAAAAAGGCCTGAGGTATTTCTGTTAGGAATTGTTCAGACAGAGGTCCCCAGGTGCCAGAAAAACTTATTTATGTACACAACAACGGTGGCTCAGCTTTTGTTAGCTGAAAAATGGAAAGTGAGAGAGGTCCCAGGTAAGGAGGATTGGCAATTTAAGATGATAAACTATGCAGAACTAGCTAGTCAAATGAATAGAATAAGAGAGCAAGAAGAGGAGTGGAAAACTTTCGCTGAGTATATGGTAAATAATTGTGTACAGCTGAAAATGCTGGCAGCATTAACGTAAATCAACAGTATAATAAATATTAGAGCGATGTAAGATAGGAAAACTGAATTAGATGAGAGGTTAGTTTATAGACTTCTGAAGGAGTGCCAACACCATGACTAAAATCTAAAAAAAATGTAGTATAAACACTGACAACTGGGAAACACTAGCCTGTGAGCGCTCCAACTGGAGAACAGCCTTTACCAAAGGTGTCATGGGCTTTGAAGACACTCAAACTCAGGACAAAAGGGAGAAACCTGCTAAGAGGAAGGCACGCTTGGCAAACCCTCACCATGATCAAATCCCACCCGGAATCCTATGTCCCCACTGTGGAAGGATGTGTAGATCCAGAATTGGCCTCCACAATCACTTATGGACTCACTGTTAAGACTGTGTTTATGGAAGACAATCTTACTTGGCTACGAGAGATTGACAAAGAAGAAGATAATGAAACAGATAAATAAATCTTTCTGGCGTCCACTCCAGATTCAAACTACAGCCTCTAAATGGTACAATTGCAATCCTTTATGCAGTACATAGACCTCTTATTCAGTTTTAGGAATTTCCCCTAATTAGTCTTTATAAAATCCATGGAAATAAGTCTATGCTAGTCTGAAAGCAGATAAGAACTTGAGCTTTCTGACCTAAAGTACCTGGAGTCACGGCAGAGTGAAATAAATTGCCAGGTCATTGCCTCCTGCCTGTTTTGCTCTGCCTTCATATGCAATAAATGATGTGATTATAGTAAGCAGTTAGAAATTCGGGAGTTGCTGTTGGCAAGCAGGGTCTCTGCCCCTGCCCACACACCCCTTTCTCTTCTGAACATGAGTGCAATGGCTTTGAGCCGGGTGAGGCATTCTCTCATTTTCTATGCACTGGGAACAGAATAAGCCTGGTTGAAAGTAGCCATGTCTGGAATGTATCTTGTCACAGCACAGTAATTACGTGAGAGGTAGCAGCAGCTAGTTGCACCATTTAATTTGCACGAGGACCTCATGTTGCCATCTTTTCTGGACAGAAAAAGCAGGCGCAAGAACAAACAAGCAAAGCTGAATGCCGACTGGCAAGCATTGCTCATGGGCAACCTCCATTTTCTTCAAGAGGGCTTGCATGAGATCCCAGGTCCCACTGAAAACATAGGAGACTACATAGACTTGTCATGGACAAATTTAATGATATTTCAAATTCATTTTTTAAAATACCATATTAGGTTAAGGTCTGGTTAACTACAATAAAAACCCTGTTTTTTGTGATGTACATAATATCTTTTGTTGTTGTTGTTCTACATGGGTACTATTTCTTGTTATCTTACTCTGTGCACTTGTGATTTTATACTTTTTATTTTTCAACAAAGACTATAAAATAAATGGATATTGGGCACCAACAATCTCTTGGTATTCACATCCTTTATTTGCTTCTGATTTTACAACGGGGTGATGACCGGGGGTTGGATCCTTATTTGTTCTTGGGGAAGTTCCATGATGTTCCACTAGAAGCAGAGGAGATGGTTTATCCCAGTTTCTCCCCACAATGCCCTTTCTATAGATGCTTTGGAGAGGTGAGGAGGCAGCTGGAGATGGGAGTGGAACTCAATGGAACTCCTCATTATTATCCAAAGTTACCCTTTTCAGTTACCTCTTACCATATCATGACTTTTAATTTTTTCTTTTATGGCTGGAACAAATGGAAGACCAATTTTATATTTTCTCACCTGTTACTGAACTTCTCTCATGAGAAAGGACTGATGCTGGCTTACTGCTGGACTACCCTGAACAGATAAGCACACCCCAAATTTTGTAGCAACGCAACCTAAAAGAAAGAGGGACTCCTTACACTGAGGGAAGATGGGGAGGATATCCACAGGTGTTTATTTAAGTTTATTTCTAGATGCTTGCTGGCATCCACATAATAAATCCATGTGCTTATTTTGTTGTTGGTTATAAGGAGGCAGTCACTGTTTGGTCTTAATTTTGTTATTAGCAGTGACATCTTATACATATCTACTCAACTCAGACCCACACAATACATTTAAAGCACTCTTATACCTCTTTAACAGACATAACTTCCCCCAAAGAATCCCGGTAACTGTAGTTAATAAACTACAGTTGTTAAAGTGGTATAATTGTGCTTTTAGTGTTTGGTGTGGCTATAAACCTCACTAAGTTCAAAGAATCATAGAATCAGTTGTAGAGGTGGAAGGGACCAGGGGGCTTATTCCCGGGAAGTGAGCATAGGACTGTGGTTGAACTAGAACCTAACTAGTGCCGCTCTGATGTAATGGCTGATTGATTCACTGAGCAAGTGAGTTCAAGTGAAGAAAATCCAAGCAATAGAACTCTTCAGACCAGGGCTAGTTATATGGTGAGGTTCTGCCCAACATTGTGGATGCTTGTCTCATCTCATCGTGTGAGCGTGTCATCACAAACGCAACATGCATGATGTCACACACCTCAGGAGCAGGCCTGCCACCATCATAGGTAAACCAACTCTAAAGGTAGACTAACTCTATAGGTAGACTAACCATCATAGGTAGGCCTGACAACGCCCTTGGCCACCCAGGGAGGCCCAGGCCCTCAAGACTGAGGGGGCTTAGTCCTGTCCCCACATATTTTGGGGGTGGCCAGCCCCACAGAGTGTGTGCCCCAGGTTACATCAGTCCAAGGATTTCCATTTGTGCAACAGAACTTCCTCTACTCTCCTCATGTGTCCACCCCACTGTTCCAGAGGGTTGAGAGAAAATCTAGAGAGGAATTGAGGGGAGAGGCAGTGTGGGGAGAGGAGAGGGAGGTGACATTCTTCTGCACATCCAGAAATACTTGCGTTAACCGAACTACTTCCTTGGAAAGCAGCTCAGGACTGCAGCACTATTTTAGTCACTAGGGTCACATGGCGGCTATCCCTACACTACTCAAGTAGGCGTTAGTTGACACAAATGCAAGTCTAAGTATACCTTAAAGTGCAAGTCCTGCACACTCCTGAAGCCCTCACATGGAAGGCGCAGGGAAGAATGAGCCAATTCCGTGACAATTGTTTAAGGAGATTCTACTTAGTGGGATTCTACTAAGGGCACGGCACAGGATGCAATAGTAGGAACTTCACCACTCTGATACTTATTCTTTTAAATAATAATAATAATAATAAGCATCATCCTCAGCTACAGCTATTAGCATTTCTTCAGTTCTTATATTCTGGAGGAAACCCCCTCCTCACCAAAAAAGCTATCCACAGTAGCACCATCTGGTAAATTCTGAAAATGGTATCTGTATTTATTGAATTTTCTCTTCCCTGTCAAGGAGAAGCTGACACCATTATCACCCCTTTTCCATGCAGGTAGATGGTGCTGATACAATTAAAACCCTTTATGAAAGAATCCACACGATGGATGTTATGAGAATCCTGGCAGAAAGCTTCTGCCTGCCTGCCTGCCTGTGGTGAATAGCTTCAAGTTAGAATTCAATGCTTCAAAGTCTGTGACAACCCAGAAATGGCTCATTACTGAGGGGCTGATTCTGATGCTGAGCTGTTCCTTGTTCTGACAACAGGGGATAAACTCAGCAGTATCTTAATAAGCTCTGCTGCATACCTGATGGCCACCTATGGTGAGGAACGCCGTGTGGCAGCCTTCTTGCTGAAGGCTGAAGGCATGAAAAGGCACTTATTTGAGTTACATTTCGCCTTGCCAAAGCAACAGCAGGTGATGGGAACGAAGAAAGGAAGAATAATAGGGTGTCTAACAAGACCACCTTTATTTCTCAAATGCAGATTAAAACCTATGCAACACCAATCAATGTGGTTGCTGAACTGAAGGATTTGCCGTACACAACAAAACTCCCTTCAGAAATGGCACAATATGATGGCAACCGGGGGCAAAACGCTATGAAACCTGCATGATGCAACCGAGGCCTGCTTTTAGTTGAAGTTAAAATTCTTCTAGGACACCACATGGGCATGAAGTTAATTCAAGAACTGCCCCCCAAATCTCTGGCTAAAGAATTTGGGTACAAGATTGGTCCGAACTTTGAATTTTAGAATGGTTGGCTCACTTAAGAGTCTCTCTGCTTTGAACGTATGTTGATAGGTCAATTGGTTAGAGTGTGGTGCTGATGATGCCAAGGTTGCAGGTTCGATCCCCATAAGGGACAGTTGCATTATCCCTGAATTCCAGGGGGTTGAACTAGATGATGCTCAGGGTTTCTTCCAACTCTGTGATTCTATGACATACCATATGCCAGCCCTGAAAGGACTTTGGGCCAGGCCAAGCTAACATTTTGCTAGATCCAGGGTAATATAAAGGTACCAAAATTCACCCTATCCCACTATTTGACCCAGCCTAGAAAGCATCCTAGAGGGATGTGGGTGGCGCTGTGGGTTAAACCACAGAGCCTAGGACTTGCCGATCAGATGGTCGGCGGTTCGAATCCCCGCGATGGGGTGAGCTCCCATTGCTCGGTCCCTGCTCCTGCCAACCTAGCAGTTCGAAAGCACGTCAAAGTACAAGTAGATAAATAGGTACCTCTCCAGTGGGAAGGTAAACAGCGTTTCTGTGTGCTGCTCTGGTTCACCAGAAGCGGCTTAGTCATGCTGGCCACATGACCCGGAAGCTGTACGCCGGCTCCCTCGGCCAATAAAGCGAGATGAGCGCCGCAACTCCAGAGTTGGCCATGACTGGACCTAATGGTAAGGGGTCCCTTTACCTTTACCTTTTAGAGAGCATCCTAACCAGCCCAAATTCAAAGGAATGGCCATGAGTCAGGATGACTGTGCTGTATGCTACTCTCAGGGTCAGAGGCAGCTTACCTCTGAATGTCAGTCTCTGGGATCAGGACATTTTGGTCCTGGAGTCAAACTATAAAATGGTGACACCCCTGGCCAGGGAAGAAGGGATTAGTGATCTACATAGGAAACAAGGGTGTGGTGGGGGAGACCAGCAATGCCTCTTATTTGCCAAGAGCAGGCACCCCCACACTCGGCCCTCCAGATGTTTTGGGACTACAGCTCCCATCATCCCTAGCTAATAGGACCAGTGGTCAGGGATGATGGGAATTGTAGTCCCAAAACACCCCGAGGCCCGAGTTTGGGGATGCCTGGCCAAGAGGCTGCTGTAGAGGAGGCATTGGTGGCAATTAAAATGGCATTTTCTCTATTTAAATTACAAAGGAAGAAGTCGTTTGGGATTTTAAAATTTTGAGCGTGTTTGACACCATAATGAAATTTCAGCACAGTATGAAGAGAGGAGAATGGGGATAAACGTGATGATTTCTCTTGGTTTTTCAACGATTAGCACTCGTCTATTTATTTATTTATAGTTATCTTTCCGGCTGTTCTGAGCAACCATAACTCGGATGACTTGTCTTCTCCTCCCTGGGTGAAAAATGAAGTTTGAAAGACCGTTCATTACCTTCTTGGTATGTGTTGACTCTGCTGATTCTTCATCTGCCAAAGTGGATACCCTGGCTTCTGTCTCATCCACAGACTTCTGGTAAGAAAAGTAATTGATCAAATTAGCTCGTCTATAATCCCACACAGACTGCTTGCCACCACAGCTTGTTAACTTTCTACACAGTTTATTTAGCTTTCAGAATGACATCATGAAAATCACCTCCAATACATCAAATGGATATGAAAAGAAACCCAGATTCAATCTGCCTCAAAGCTATGTTATTTTCAAGATTAAAATTTAGGCTTTCCATTCATAGTTAGTGAGCTTAGTGCACATTTTCTACCCTGCTTTTTGTTTGCTAGTAATACTTGATTCCCTACAGTTTTGAAAAACACAACCTTTCAAATTCAACCTCCGAAACGCAAACAAAGGGGGTAGTCTAGACAACATTAAGTGTTTAACCAACCCTTTTATAGCCTAACATCAATCTTTTTTGTTTGGAGGAAGCTGGGTCTTAATTATTTGGGGTGACTTTGGTGTGTTTCCATTTAATGGTGACAGAGGATTTCACCATTAAATGTACCTCTTTTGGTTTCATGTGAAGCAGGAAGTCAGGTGACATCTCCCCTTGGGCCAAATGTGCATTCTTTAACTGTAGGGCAAAAATAAGAATTTTTGTTTGAAATTGTTTGCCTTCCCTTGCAAGAAGCAAAGCAAGGGAGTGTTTGCCTTACTCACACATTCTGTATCATCATTTTGGGTACATTTCAAAGCTGCTCTAAAACTTCTCTAACAGGAACATTTACCTGTTTATTAACAATATGCATTTTGTGGGCCAACAGATCTCAACTTTTTTTTAAAAAAAGTTGCTGCTTTGGGTCTGTAACGGCAAATAACTGTTTTCATTGCAAATATAATTACTGTGCTCTTGTCCTGACCTTTTTATCTTTGGCTTAACAGTTGTTTCTGCTAAGTGTCAGAGAGAACATCACTGTTGAAAAGCACCACAGGTTTATCAGCTATAAAAATAGCTACTCACCATAGTCAAGTAGAAATCCCCAAAGTTAAAAGCTCTCAGGCCAAAAGTGATTTGTTTTTATTATTTTAAAAGGGGGGATTGAGAAGCCTTAATCACCTGCATTTTATGGATATGTTCATGCCAACTGATATGATCACACCAACTGATCTTGTGCCGTGGCTCATGAATGTGGTTAGTGACATTGGCTTTAGAGAGTGCTTAACTACGAAATGGTGCCATAGGATCACAACCACAACATAACAACAACAACAACAACAACAACAACAACAACAACAACAACATATGCTCTGCTCTGAGCTTCAGCCAAATTAGCTTCTTGTATAGATGGCATTATATAGTTCAGCGCTGGCTGAAGACCTTCCTCTTTCAACAAGTCTTTTAATTTTATTTTTAAAAATTATTTGGTTTTACATATTTGAATTTATAATCATACCACAATACATCCAAAGTTATAAGATTCCCATGAATCTCTGGACTTCCCACCTTCCGCTCTGTGGGTTCTGTTGTTAAACCTTTTCTACTGCAACTTTTTTTAATAATTCATGTTTTTATAACTCCATTGTATCCATAGTTCTCGTTCCGTTACAAGTGTTATTGCAATCCTGCTAATGTTTTCAACTGCTTACAGCGGTCTTCAAGGCAAATTATAAATTTCCCCCATTCCTTATTAAAGTTTTGGTCTTCCTGGTTCTTGACCTTTCCGGTCAATTTTGCCATTTTGGCATAGTCCATCAACTTAATTTGCCATTCTTCTCTGGTAGGGACTTTGTCTTCTTTCCATCTCTGGGCTAATGACATCTGTACAGCTGTCATCACATACATAAAAAGTCTTTTCTGCTCCCTTGGAATATCAGCAACTACAATTCCTCATAGAAAAGCCTCTGGTTTTTTTTGTAAAAGTTATTTTAAACCTTTTTTTCAGTTCATTATGTATCATTTCCCAGAATGCTTTTATTACCTTACATGTCCACCACATATGATAAAAGGTGCCTTCTTTTTCTTTACATTTCCAACAGATATTTGTACCCGTCTTATCCATTTTTGCTAACTTTCTAGGGGTTAAATACCAATGGTACATCATTTTCATTCAACAAGCCTTTTAAGTTGAGATCTTTCCTAGTCTGCATCTGTATTGGAATTGTTTAAAATATTTTTAAAATTCTTTTGTTTTTTATCACTTTCAGTTTTTGGACAAGATACCAAGATACCAAAATGAGTCTGAGACCTTAGCAGATGCCTGGCCATCCAACCTTGACACCAGCTTTAATCCTAGGTATATCTACTGAAAAGTAAGTCCCACCGACTTCAATGGACTTCTTCCCAGATATGTGTGCACTTAGGATTTCAGCTTTAAGCATTTTTAAACAATAGTTGTTCAGTGCATACAAATAATGAACTGGCCAGTAATTGAGGTTCCCCTGAAGAACAATCGTACGTGATTCAAATTGTAGGGAGGGCATCCTTAAATTGCACCTCTGGCACCTGAGTGCTTTATAGATGAGAAGCACCCCCATAAATTTCACCAGAAAAGAAAGCAAGGCCATAAATACAGTCAATGCAAAATCTATACAGAACACAGGAAAAAACAGTCCAACCCAGAATTAAATGGGATTTAAGCGTGATTTTGTTCTGTTGAGGACACTGGAGCTCATGTGAAGTTCAAATGTTTCTGGAATGTTTAAACCTCCAATAGATATTTCTTCCCTTTGCCTAATGGAATATTTAAGTAGATTGTTCCTGATTTTTAATCTCCTTTGAACATTGTGCGAGTACCTTCCACCTTAGTGTTGTGTTTAAATGGTAAAAGTATAACCCAAAACAAAATGCTGTGAGTTCATATAATTCATCATTCTTTACTTGGCTTTCAATACACCATAGCTTGATCCAAGCACTAATATCCTCAAAGAAATTCTTCCTATAATTAAAAATGAGGCAACACAGACTTCTCCGTTTTCAACAGTATGCTGTTTTATGCATTCTTGCAGTTAATAACTTATTCCAGGTATTAAATCTGTCACATTCCTTTTACTTAGACCAGTGGTGAAGAATTTATAGCAGGAGACCCAGATGTGACCCAGCAATTTGAAAACATATCAGAGATATGAATCCAATTAGTTCCTGTCCAAATGCTGACATATATACTCTGTATCAATATGTGACATCTGAACAAGTAATATTTAATACCAAACTCAAAGTGATGGCAAAAATGAAAACACGGGCATTACTTAACACTCACTTTCTGATCGCAGTTCACTCTTGAAAAAAAGTATGTTGACTTGCCACGCTTGACTTAGATGCCAGGAGATAATATTATTTGAAATTTTTGACCAGAGAACAGAAATTTTGCTTTTCCCTTTCCATTCTGACCCGCTGCCCCCAACATATTCCACCTACAGATTTAACAACAAAAGCAGATAACTTTCACACACATCAACAGCTATCATGCAGTACAATGGGGGGAAAAACTGATATATTTCTGCCCATTAACAAAGCCAATGATAAGAGCCTTTCTGACATAAGCACATTTTGTTAAAAAAATGCACACAGTTTTCATGGATGCTTATTTTATTTTCATCTGCAAAGTCTATCAGCATTTACTGAAATTTTGTAATAATGAAAGTACAAATCAATTTCCAGCAGATAAGCAACTAACGACAGCTTATTACAAAATTTCAACAAATGCTGATAGGCTTTGCAGATTTTTCCCCCCCGAATAAAAGGAGTATCAATAAAAACTGAATATTTTTTTAAAAAAGAAAATGTGTTTATGTCAGAAATGGACTTCTCATTGGCATTTTTTAATGGGCAGAAATATACCCGTCCCCTCCCCTTGTACTGCATGATAGCTGTTGATGTCTGTAAAAGTTATCTGAAAATTACAGGATGTGGCTTAGCACTGATGGTTCTTAAAAACTGGGACGGATGAGGGTCAACAATCCTAGCCACTGTGTTGGGAATCAAGTAGAGGCAGGGATTTGGTAATTAGAAAGAGAAGCCCGGAACAACTGCAAAAAGTAGAAAGGCACAGTCTATATGCTTCAAGGGCAGACACAGTTATCTGATAATATCAGAAGAGGAAAGAGAGATTGTTGAGAATTGTGCTTAATTTTTTGGTAGAATATTATGAAATCACTTTGAGATGCTTCATAGGAAGCAATTCACAAGTGAAATAAATAATCATTTACAAGTGCTGCTTAATGTTCTTTTTGAACTTGTAAGAAAGCAATCCTTTAGTGTGGCAGTACCCGTCAATTACAGTTGTACCTTGGTTCTCGAACAGAATCTGTTCTGGAAGTCTGTTCGACTTCTGAAAATGTTCAAAAACCAAGGCGCGACTTCTGATTGGCTGCAGAAGCTTCCTGAACTCAATTGGAAGCCGCAGAAGCAACGTCGGGCATTCGGGTTCCAAAGAATGTTCGCAAACTAGAACACTTTCTAGCGGTGTTTGGGAGCCAAAACGTTCGAGTCGCAAGGCGTTCGACAACCAAGGTACGACTGTATACTCTTCCACCAAACACACACAGATAGAGGTTCTTGCTTAGAAGCAAGAAAGATCTTTATTCAGACAAGTAATAGTACAGGCTCAGCAGCAAACACAGTACTCGGGGGGGAGGGTCATGATTCAGGAGCAGAGCATGAGGTTCAGAACTGGACAGAAGTCACGAACATGTCCCAACAAGTTCTCCCACCCTCCGGCCGTGTTTTTAAAGACAATGCACCACCATGTTTACTGAAGAGATTCTCTCCCCTTGTGAGAATATCAAGATTGCAAACACATGCTCTGTTGGGGAGGGTGGGTCTTTTTCCATCTGTGATGGTGACGCCTGGTTCTAGGGAACAAAACTCACCCTCCTGCTCAGGCTGCTTTCCCGTCACTGCCGCTGCCTATTCAGCCTCCCCAGGCAGCCGATCAAATCCCTTGCCAGCCTCCATTGAGGGTCTCCGCTTCGCAGTAAAATCAGAATGGGAAGCCAGGATCCTTGTTTCCTTTTCCAAAGTGACTGAAGTCCAGATGAACCCTTATAGCAATTGCATCAGAATAAATTCAGGCGTGTAAGCATTATACACATGATGGTAGACTTTATTGTTCCTCTGATCAACCGAAAGCAGTCAGTGTCACTCCCCCAAAAAACCCACTTTTAAAAGGTAATGTTCTATGTACTGAGGCTCTGAAACGGTTTCTTTGAGTTCCTGGAGGAACGAGAACATTTTGTTATGTTCCAGTCGTAGTCAAATGCCTCAGCCTAGAGATTGCAGCTTTGACTTTTGATTTTTAAGAGGACAGCAGCATGCTTTTTGACAGCAAGGTAAACTATAATAAGATATTGTCCTCTCTATCATCAGAGGGGAAAAATTACAAGCTTCCAAAAAGGGGAGGGAGAAGCAGTATTGCGGGCAAAACAGCAATAGAGGAAAAACCTGCTGTGAAGTATTTCATTTTTGTGATTCTTTTAACAATTTACAGAAGAAATAGCACATAATGGAAGTTTGGTTTTCTTATGGGAGCCATAAATAAAATAGTGGTATAATCAAAAGGACAGAAGAAGAAAGACACTTCTGATATTTAATTCTTATTTACGTTCACCTCCATAATTTATGGCTTGCAGGGAAACGTGGAAGGTTACAAAATACAATAACTCAACCTCCTGTGTGTTTTCCTGCTGCACCCTGCCTGTTAAAGCTTTCCAAAGCTTGAACCTGCTGCTTTAATTTACTGCTTTCTACCCAGTGATTAGAGTGGGGTTTGAAAAGGTCTTCAGAAAAAGTGGTGAGCTTTCCGTAGGATTTGTTACTGGAGCTTGTTCATCTCTCTGATCAATAGCGCGCTGCAAGTCTAGGTCTCTTGCACGGTCTCCTGAGGATGCTCACTTCAGCTCAGGGAACTTTCCAATGATTTCATCTCAAAGAGAGAGGTTTTCATGTAAAGGAGAAAGAGCAAAAGAGAGAGAGAATGTTTGTGTGTTGCAGTGTGTGTGTGTGTGTGTGTGTGTGTGTGTGTGTGTGTATTCCTAGACTCAGCTCTCCGCAGTTCACTAAAACAAAGCAATCTTCCTCCAAGCCACATATTTAGTACATTGAAGTCACATTTAATTAAATATTTCAAGTGGAATTTGCGCATATTTAAGAATACAGGAAGCTGTATAATCAGGCCATTGGTACATCTAGCCCAGTGTTGCAGACATTGGGGTGAGCAAATGAAGAATCTCAAAGGTGTTCTGGAAGCGATTGCTCTTCCCAGAGATCCATACAATCTGTCCCTGCTGGGTAGGGAGAGAGAAGGAGGTGTCAGAAAGAGACATAATGAAAAGGGGGTGACATAAAGGAAATCGGAGAAAGAAAAGGTGGCATCTGCTGCTGCTGGAGCCAGCTTGCTCAGCACCCAGCATGCTGTTCTCAACACATGGTCTGGAATGTGATCCTCAATTGAAGGAAAAAAGATCCTCTGGTCTACACTAGGGCTGGGCAATATCTGGTTTTCAACATTTCAATATATCACCAGCTAAACACCACAATATACTGATATATCACAGTGTCTAAAATAAGGATGGAATTATGTAGAGGCATTGACTGGCTTCATGGTTTTTCCCACACTGTGATTTTTGCATAGCACACACACATGCACACATATTATGATTCGCAATATATTGCCAGGTCAAAAATGATGAAACCAATATAATGATATGGACTTGAAGCCAGTTTTGGACAATATATCTCCCAGCCCTAACATGATTCGCGATACATTGCCAGGTCAAAAACTATGAAACCAATATCACAATACAGACTTCAAACCGGTTTTGGACGATATATTGATATATTGCCGAGCCCTAGTCTACACTGACTGGCAACAGCTCATGAGATTTGTGGGTGATATGGGGGCAGGGAGATAGTTTCCCCCATGCGAAACATGTGGCTTACTACTAACCTATAAACCTGCATTCACAATAAAAACAGATGAATTTCAAGGATGTCCAAATACATATATTTCCTGGTCGGGGTGTCTTACACCAATGAATGCTGACAATCCCATTTGGATGACTGTCAACATTCACTAGTGTATTGCTGAGCTCTCAGGTCCTTGTCAAATTCAGCTGGGAAGATGGTCAATATTCACCAGATTTTGGACATTAGCTGTAACATCTAAAATTACTGAACCGTATAAAGAGTGAAAGGATGAGCTGCAGGAAGGATTAAGCTATGTCTCACCTTTCAGAATGATTGCCTACTGTAGTAGATTATAGATTATAAAGCTGTAGCCTAAAGCATAAAGTGGAGAACATGAAAGGAGTTTGATTTTGTGTGTATGGCAGCTAAAGGAAACGATAAACTATACTCCACCAACATACTCCTTCCAATAAAGAAATATCGACAACCATGACTGAATAAATTAAGATTATTATTATTTGCCTAATACTCCTATAACAAACATTAGATCTTGGCTGTATAATTCTGATTTTTCTTTCACAGAATTTAAGGCAACTGTATACTAATGCAAAGTGCCTGGCTGGTTCAAAGCGTTTGTGCACAGAATTTCCCCCCCACTATCAGTTGAAGCACTTATATAGATTTCAGTGCCAAACAGTATAAGATTTATAGAATAGAATGATTGCCACTGATTTGCTCCAAGTTGATGGCTCTAGTTGGCAGAATATTCTAACAGAGCACGGCACTGAGAATATTTATAATCACAATATATCCCATTGCCAATCTCTTTGGGGTTTCTGAAATAAAGATACTACAATGCAGTTGGGAAGAAAAAGCTAAATCATTATTTTAACCCTCTCCGTCATGTTTCAGTATGATGTCAACATTTTCGAGTGGGGACACCCCCCAAAAAAGTTTCCTTTGTACAAGGCAGTGAAAGGAATTTACTTGCTGATATGGCTTCAGCCCAGTGTATCTTTCTGCGCCCCACCCTATTTGCTATTTTTCTCTTCCATGTAGAATTATTTGTGTTGATTTTCCTTTTGGTAGCTCATTCACCCAATGAATCATTCCAAAGCCAGAAAAATATCATAAGATGCACCTGTTTTGACCAGAGCTGTCTCTCTTCGTTATAAGTTCCAGATAAATCAATAAATATAACACTGATAGCAGCAATCATTTACATTTACCTCAGGAACTTTCCCTTTTAATCCAAATAGATAGATTTCTTTCAAGTTTGTCAGGGAAGCTATCATAAGCAGATAAGCCAAACCCTTCACAAGGAGAGCGAAGGAGGAGATTGTAAGTAACTGATGTCATTTGGCGTAAGACACTAGGATTTAAACTTGGCAATATTGTGTGTTCACCCTATAGGCATTTATGAGCACCATCTATAGGCATTTACTGCACCATTATCCTGTAAATTTATCACCTCACAAGGATGCATTTTTGTGAAGATTGTGATATTGTAAGGGGCAGCCATTTTGTTGTACATTAGATGGCCATTTGTGCATAAAACTACACAGAACATAATGTGTGGTCCCGAGCCATTTTAAAAGCGTTTATACCTTGCATGGTAGAGATACAGTGGTACCTCGGGTTAAGAACTTAATTCTTTCCGGAGGTCCATTCTTAACCTGAAACTGTTCTTAACCTGAAGCACCACTTTAGCTAATGGGGCCTCCCACTGCCGCCGCCGGAGCACAATTTCTGTTCTCATCCTGAAGCAAAGTTCTTAACCCGAGGTACTATTTCTGGGTTAGCGGAGTCTGTAATATGAAGCATATGTAACCCGAGGTACCACTGTAATAATAATAATAATAATAATAATACTAATAATAATAATAATAATAATAATAATAATAATAATAATAGAATTACTATCAGACATGTGCCTTCCTTAGTTATGGGGTGCTCAGGATACTTCGTAAATACAATGAATGAACCATCCCTTGAAAAGTTTTGTAGCTCTGCAGGCTAAATGGCAGATTGATGGTTTGTTCCAAGAACTGGTTCAATGAGGCAAATGAGGGTTCTTAGCAAAAACGGGACTGGAATGAACTTCTCTGATATCTCTAACCCAGCTGTAAATGATGGTGGTGACAATCCAATGTGGGTTTCAGACCTTGGCCTGGTGAACACTGGGATTTCATGGAAATTGATCGTGGGTTTCTTCAGTGAAATGAAAAGTAATGGTGGACAAGTTTCTCTGATAACTTGCCTATCCCTAATGAGGGAAGTGTTGGATGTAGTCAGCTGGGCACAGTGAGGCAGCTGATTTGGGGTGTCATGAAAGGTCAGCAAATTTGTATTTATTCATTTGTAGTTTCATTACATGCAGGGCAAGAGGCATTTGTGGGATTTTCTTTCTCAGGCTTAAAAAGAGCGTGTGTGGCCTTCTATATTATGCATCTCAACCGGGAATGAGATGGTGACATTTCTCTCTGCCTCAGGAAGCAAAATATTTGGGGCCAGTCCTGTATGTGACCTAAATGTGACTCCCAGTTCATGAGGAGAACAACACCCAGCACAAACATTCTCTAGAAACTTCTGCAATGCATAGATTTCTTATTTGCAGTCATGTAGGACTTCTTTGACAGATGATTTGGAAAAGGTTCTCTCGAGCTAGAGAGCCTGAAAACAAATGGGCTAGAATGCATTCAAGGTGTGTAACTTACTATGTATGCATGAGGAAATGGTCTGCAATAAACGTACCTTCACCACAATATGTTCTGCAGGTTAAATTTGTGGTTTTTGTAATCCGCTGTAACCCATTAACACAAATTAAAGAAGTAATGTTGGTGAGAAAAGAACGTGCAACTTGTTTAAACAAAATGGTAGCCAGGAGTGGGATGGAATAGAAGATAAATAGGTGTGGGAAGTTGTAGCAAAGGAATTACCACTCAGTGTAGCTCTGCTTGTTTTGCTCTCCAGGGCTGAGAATGGATGACACACAGTCCTATTTATTTACATTTATTTTCTGTTTTGAAAGACAGGCAGAGAAGCAAAATAATATGAGAGCCTACTCAAATGCCTGCTAAATTTCCCCTTAAATTGAATTTCTCATTTTATCAGAGAGCAATACTTGCACTGATGTTAGACAGGCAGCTAAAAGGTCAACAAGTTCCCTTGGTTGCCTTTTGTCAAGGGTTTTTGACTTGTCTGTGAATAAAGATCTCCCAGGAGGGAGGCAGACCTGAATTTCCTGTCATCCTGAAGACAGCAATGAATTTGAAAATGTTACAAAAAGCATAAGGGACTTCCAGCACACCTTCAAATGCTCTGTCGATGCCAATAGCCTCTCATGTAAACATGTACACAGAGTTGTTTTGGATTTGTTCTGTCAACTTTTGGTTGTGAAACAAATTGTTGTACAGCTGCCCACCATGAATGAGAATGAGCCTCGGACGTTTTTCATTACTGCGCTGAGATTAATAAGAACACAGAAGCGACGGCGCATCGAGCTCAGAATCCTCTCGCTGACAGTTCGCAGGACAGAAGCTTTGAAAGAGAGAATATTGTGAGACCTGGGACACTGACAGAGCAGGCTGGTTCCTAGGGACCAGTGCTAGTTCCAGTCTGCCTAAGGCCACTCTTTGCAAGACACCGTTCTTGCTTTCCGTATTCCTAACATTTTCAAAGACAGTGTACTGGCCCACATTATGTGCATATTATGCACAGCTTGTACCTTATTTTGAGAAAGCTTTGCTTGTTTTCCAGCTACAGGACCAGCCTTATGATGAGGCAGAGGGAGGCAGCTGCCTCAGGCAGCAAATGCTGAGGTTGCGAGGAATGGCCAGAGCTGCAAGTGCCATGTGACCTACTCTGTACCCCGCTAACCTAGCCCACTGCCTTCAAAGGCAGTGGAAGAGACAATGTTTTCACCAGCACAGGAGCAAGATTCAACCACCAATCCAATTGGCTTCTGTGTGTGCCTTAAGGGAGGGCGCCATCTTGCCCATTACCCAAGGCAGCAAAATGTCTTGAGCTGGATCTGTGCAGCTGTTACTGCCTTGTGGCCTTTGTAGCTTAACAAGGATCTGGGGTGACTGTGGCCAAACAAACCATGGTTAAGGAAGGATGCTAGGTTTGCACAAAGCACCAGGCCATTGCTGAAACAAACCAACGTTCATAAGCCAACCACAAACCAGGGCTTATTGTGGTTTGTTGGCAGTAACTGAGACATAATGAAGCAGCAGTGCTATGCATGTTGGTGTTGCCAGCACTATGTATGTTCGATGCCAGTCCTCTCTTGAACATTCCCATATGCTTTTGGCCATAACCCTGTTCCAGTCCCAAAGGAGCAGAGATGCAGTGAGATGATTACATGTGAGCATACCAACTGGGTACAATAAGTGCAGAACAGGATCACATTTGCCCATTCTGTGCCCATCCTGCCCTGATTTCGGAATGTTTGCTGTAACCTCTACACGTCAAAGAACAAAAGTCTGATCTTTACTCATAAAAAGCAGGGTGTTGTGGCCCATCCCAGATAAGGAAGGCACATGTCTGATAATTAACACATTATGGCAATAGAAACACAGTAGCTTCCATAGCCCCTCCTGATTCTAGGAGACAGTAGTCTGGGGGAAGGTATGGAATCTACTGACCTGTCCCTCACCTGACCTGCCCCTTCACCTTCCGCCATATTCTGCTCACCTTCCTTGGACTGCCCTGACTCTCCCTCCTGTCCTGGAGCGAGTGGTGCTGTGGTCTAAACCACTGAGCCTCTTGGGCTTGCTGATCGGAAGGTCGGCAGTTCAAATCCGTGAGACGGGGTGAGCTCCCGTTGCTCTGTCCCAACTCCTGCCAATCTAGCAGTTCGAAAGCATACCAGTGTGAGTAGATAAATAGGAAGGTAAACGGCATTTCCATGCACTCTGGTTTCCATCACGGTGTCCCGTTGCGCCAGAAGCGGTTTAGTCATGCTGGCCACATGACCCAGAAAGCTGTCTGTGGACAAACGCTGGCTCCCTCGGCCTGAAGTGAGATGAGTGCCGCAACCCCATAGTCGCCTTTGACTGGACTTAACTGTCCAGGGGTCCTTTACCTTTTTTTTTGTTACCTACCTCCCTGGCTCCTGCCTTGGGGGTGGTGTGACACCCCATAAATCACTGGCTCCCTCTTCTGGGTCACTCTCCTGGTCCCCTGCTTCCTCCACACATTCTTTGGAACCCTGCCAGTCCCTGTCACAGGGGGAGGCATTTCACATGCACAGTGTCTACACCAGGGGTCGGCAACCTAAGGCCCATGGGCCACAAGTGACCCACGGGGTCATTTTACCAGCCCCCGAGCCGCCCCCAAACCGAGCCGCCTGCTTGGCGAATCCCCGCACTCTGCGCTAAACCAGCACAGCGCGGTGCGGGGACTTGCTTCCGTGGTGCCGGAAAACGTGTCTGTGCAGACGCAGATGCCAGAAAACATGTCTGCACAGACACCAACGCAGGAAATCATGGGTGTACGCAGTCACGCGTGCCCGCAATCCAGCCCATGGCAAGGTAAGCCTTGCTGACCCCTGGTCTACACAGATGCAAACACATGGAGACCCGAGCAGGAACGCAGTAGCACTACCCTAATGCCCCATTGCGAGTTGACTGTAATGAGATTGCTGAGAATGGGGCTAAAACATATAATTCAGCGAGTACCACCTTATTCATTCATGCTGATTATTTATATCTACTCTGCCAATCCTGGCATTACCAATGTAATGAACAGACAATGTGAAGTGGCAGGTGATGGGTTGCACTAATGTTAGCCATACTTGGAGCAGACTCAGTGAAATTAATGGACATGACTAAGCTAGGTCCATTAATTTAAATGGGTCTATTCTGAAGGTAACTTAGTTGGATGCAACCTATTACAGAGACTGATGGCCACCGAGTCCATGCCATGGCAGAGGCTCCATATAGAATGCTTTGCAAAACATGATCTGTACCTGTCCATTTTCTGTTAAATCATCCTCCTCTGACTGCTAGGCTGTTCATGTCCTCTGCTCAGCGGCTGCCCCTGTACTTATTAACTGCATTGATAGTTAACTTAAAACAGCCTCAGATCAGGAATCAAGACAAAAAGAAAAAGCTGTTTCATCCATGCGGTGTGTTAATCTTTCCAAGCAGATCATGAATTACATTCCCGAAAAGAGCGACATGGCAAGAGTTATCGTTTTCCTTTGGGCCTGGAGGAAGTTCTATCTTTCTGAGAGACAACCCAGGGAAGGCTTGCTAATCATTCATTTTGGTTTCAAAATTCACTGTTGTCAATATCATTAATTAGGTGCATTATACAGAAGTCAGGTAGCTTATGGAGAAGTACGAGCATTCGCAGTAGGGAAAGAAAATGCGTGAGGACAAGAGTTTGCCTTTGCTTTCCAGCACAATAAGGTTCGAAATCATTTCTAGATACAGTGGTACCTCAGGTTAAGTACTTAATTCGTTCCAGAGGTCCGTTCTTAACCTGAAACTGTTCTTAACCTGAAGCACCACTTTAGCTAATGGGGCTCCTGCTGCCGTCGCGCCACCAGAGCACGATTTCTGTTCTCACCCTGAAGCAAAGTTCTTAACACGAGTTACTATTTCTGGGTTAGCGGAGTCTGTAACCTGAAGCGTATGTAACCCGAGGTACCACTGTACTTCAGAAATGTTAACATCACATTAAGTTTTTGGGGATGGGGGTGCATCTGCCTTCTCTAGCGATACGCGGAGAATCTTGGAAATTAGAGACCCATATCATGATCGAAAAGATTGTCCATATTTTACGAGCACATATTTCCAGCACATACTGGAAATTAAAGTAGATCAAAGTAAATCACAGTAGCCCTGGCACGCTAAATCCACTATTTAAAAACACACACATGGACTGTTTGCTGTTAGCAATGTAACAGGGAAATGCACTGAATGCACTGTATTGTGAGGGATGAATGAAAGATTAACATGAAGAGGTACAAAATAAGTCCCATTGCTTTCAGTGGAAATTCAAGGATGTGTTCTGTTGCCAAGGGGGTTACGTCTTTACATCAGCCCTCACCCACCTGGTGTCCTCTAGATGTTTTGAACTACGACTCCCATCAGCCCCACCAGCAGCACTGCTTTACATATTAAAACATAAAGTTAAATTTAATCTTAAGACTCACCAGGAAAAGTAATGGTGCTGATTATCTCCCTGCATGCCCAAATCCAGGAACTATTCTAGATTATCATGCATACTAGCTAGGATCACAGAATGAGGCCTTCATAAACAGCGGCCATGTTCTGATGACAACAGATAGCGACTCTCGTTGGCTAAGGGATGCTTTGAAATGACCATTAGAATGTTTGCATTAGTTCTGAATCCCCCCTCCCCCCGAGTCTGATTTTCTAAGGGCTTTGTGTTATTAATTATACTTGTATATGTTATAGGAAGTGAAGTGAATGATTGCTATTATGAACAGGAAATAGATTTACACTATGCTTGTTACTTTCATCTTCAGGGGAGTCATGGATTCCTTATGTAGCTAGTTAACTTTCCATTGACTTTGTTCTATACCAATAATAGGCAGCAGTTGAGGCAGGAAAGGGAACTGGGCTTTGCATATCAAATCTCACTGAATTTTACATACAAATGAAGTACAGAAATATAGGCATGGATGGGATTTAAGCTACTCGAGAACAGAAATACTTTAACATCCGGACTTGACAAGTGCAATGCTATTACACTGGAATCTAGGTTATTAGCAAATTTTGAATCGTTTAGCTCTACAATTTCCAGATAACATATCTTTATATTTGTAACACCAGACGTTTTTAATAGGTATGTTTACTTTGTCTTCTGCAACAGTGTGCTCATCAGCATAATCTTTGGTTTGTCAAAACAATATCTATAAGCCAGTAGGGTGTATCCTGAATTTCACAAATTAACAAAATATGCAAAACTGTAATTAGTTGAGAATGTTCTTGTTTTCCCCAAAGGGCCCTTTATTTGAATCAATCAGTATACACCGGCTCAGGAGGAATGAAATTGTTCTACTTTCTTTCTCTTGGCAATCAGGATGCAATAGCAGAATGTTTACTCTTTGTGGCATCATTGTTAATATCTGTAATAAAATGAAATTTTTAAATATGAACCTCAGCAGGAACATTTGCAAAGCAAATGAACATAGCTTGGTTTGCATTAAGCGTACCTCGAGAACAGTCGCAAACTACAATATATGCAATAGTTACTTCTCATTATATCTTATGGGGCAGGAGTTATTTCTTCAGTTGTTGTTTGCAGAATATGTGCAAATGGGATTTTCCACTCATGGGATCTTTAGAGATACACAACTATTTGCATCATTCCTACCTATCTCTTGCATTTCACGGAGTCCTGAAGAGATTCTCATATTGCAAACAGGCTGCACACAGGGCTGGCTCATACGGTCTAAAAATATCGGTCCCCTGGATGCAGCCATGAAGATAATGGTGCAAGCATATGAGCTGGTGACAGGCGCTGCTTCTTGGTGGTGCTCTGCATGAGAGGGGCAGCTGTGATGTTGGCATCACAGTCATGTGAACATAAGGAGAGTTTTGCTGGATAAGGTCAACATTCTAGTCCACAAGGAGGCCATCATGCCTTTGTTCTTCAGTGGCTGGTATTCATGGAGATTTCATATAGCCATGAATTTGTCCAATCTTGTTTTAAAACCAACAGAGAGGGCTCCACCTGTCAGGGATATGGCTGAATCGACCACAGGGGAAGAGTTGGACTCAGAAGATAGACAGAGAGAGACAGAGCAGGAGGAATTAGGCTTGACCCTCCTTCACAAAGAGTTCCCTGACTTAGCTAGAACAGACAGCTTACAAGAAGGGGGAGAGATAGACAACAGTGAGAGGGTTGCTAGGCAACCACCAGAGAGTTCTTCCTTTGAGAATGGGGATAATTTCCACCCTCCTAGCCCCCATTCTTAAAGAGCTGAAAAGGTCAGAATGCAACAGAAGGGCAAGAGGGGAAAGGCGGGGCTTTGGTGTCCTTTCTGCTGTGACTGGGATGGAGACTCAGACTGACCAACTCATTTTCAAGAGCGGCAGGCTGGAAACCGTGTGCTGTATGTACTCTGTAAATAAATGTACCATAAAACTGCCAGACGGTCATTAATTCTTATCGAGTATTGCTTGCCTGCCTGAGATCACTACACCACCACCCAAGATGTGAGCTTCTGTCAGGTTACAACTGACCAGAATCCTGCCAATCTTGGAGACTGTAAAGTCAGAAAAAGAGGCATTCTGGGGGCAGAGCAGGATGAATATTGGGTCTTCTGTATCCAATGCTAGCCTGTTTCCTATCAAAGGGGCCTGTACTACACCAGCTTTAAGCATTTTGGGTGGCAGTGGAGTTAATAGTGGATCTATTAGGACAGATGAGGCACTGCCTCACCAAACTTTTTCTGCTCTGAGTCAGCTTCCCCTTCTTGCCTATTACAACCACCCTAGGGGGGTGCACCTCCTTCATGGATCACTGCCTTGTCATGGTGTCTGTTTCTTGGGAGAAACTTGAAAAGGAGAGACATCACCTTGCCAACAAAGGTCCGTATAGTTAAAGCTATGGTTTTCCCAGTAGTGATGTATGGAAGTGAGAGCTGGACCATAAAGAAGGCTGATCGCCGAAGAATTGATGCTTTCGAATTGTGGTGCTGGAGGAGACTCTTGAGAGTCCCATGGACTGCAAGAAGATTAAACCTATCCATTCTGAAGGAAATCAGCCCTGAGTGCTCACTGGAAGGACAGATCCTTAAGCTGAGGCTCCAATACTTTGACCACCTCATGAGAAGAGAAGACTGCTTGGAAAAGACCCTGATGTTGGGAAAGATGGCGGGCACAAGGAGAAGGGGACGACAGAGGACGAGATGGTTGGACAGTGTTCTAGAAGCTACGGACATGAGTTTGACCAAGCTGTGGGAGGCAGTGGAAGACAGGAGTGCCTGGTGTGCTCTGGTCCATGGGGTCATGAAGAGTCAGACACGACTAAATGAATAAACAACAACAACAAAGGGGGTGCACCTAGCTGTCAGTTTCCTCCTCCTTAGTCTCACTGTTGCAGAACTCAGCAGGGAGGAGGATGGGGACAAAACTGAAATTAGTTGGCTCTGCCCGTCATTGGCTCTGTCTCCAATTCCCGTTGCTCTATCTGCCTTTCGCCCTGCCTGTTTCAATGGGCACCAGCCACCACTGTGTGATGGGTAAAACCTAAATTAAGAAAGTGGCTGTCACCACCTCTGATGCAATGCCAGTTCATATGTCGTTTCCTCTGTGTGTCCACAGGGCTGCCCCACTAAGGATTTTGCATCATATGAACCAGCTGATAACCACATCTTTTTAGTACAAGTTATGCTATGTACTCTTCACAGTAGAACTTATTTGCAGAGATGGCAAATCTGACGCTGATAAGAGGCTCAAATTTAGAATTCTTTAAAGAAGACTGGAAACCCTTTCTAGTCTATTTTATAAGTTATTTCCCATATGTGAAGACCACAAGAGGGGATTTGAAGTGTAAGAAAATAGCAGAATATATTAAGCATGTTAAAGAGGATAAAATTATATAAAGTACCTTCTGATGTGCCAATGTAAAATAACCCTGAGTTCCTGGGCTTGGCTGCCTCTTAGAACCACTTGCTTGCATGTTCCACAGGCCTGCTAGATAAGATGGTGACAGCAGACAGTATTTTCGGTTGGAGCAGGGTGTAATGGGAATTGGGGTTGCTTGTGCGTAAACTGCAAACTGCTCCAAGCTAGCCGTATAGCTAAAACTTTCCCTGGTTTGACAGCCCTTGAAACGCGACTGTCTTAGTCACTGGCAGAATCTGTCAGTGGGCGGGACCTAAATTTCTTCCAACATAAAAGTTGCTTGACTCCAAGTCTCCTCCTAGATTCTCTGCGTGGAAGCCTTCTGCGCAGCGTGGGCGTGCCAAGCGGAGGTCCTGTGCTCTCTCCGCTGATTTCACTGGAAGAGTCTCTGAGCCTCCCCTCCGCCTTACTCTCAGCTTCCCCTTTCTCCCTGGTGTCCCCTGGATTTCTTTCCCCCGTGGAAGCTCTCTCTCTCTCCTTGCTAGTTCCCTCCCCTGCATCACTGGAGCGACTTTCCTCTCCTCTTCCCTCTGATGGCAGTTCCCTGACACAGGGAATGAATGAATGAATCTTTATTTGCGTCAACCATCAGTCATAGCAACAAAAGAACATTGCAATATACACAGAACAAAATAAAAAGTCGATTGCCAACTCAGGGCAGGTGGAGGATTTAGTCTTGTAGGTGCATGCCAATAGGTGCATGTTCTCTGTCCACCCCAGAACTGGCCCAAGTTATATGTGATGAGTATATCACTTTCAATAGAAAATGCACTTTGATTTTCATCTAAATGCACATTGCTTTGAAAGTGATGTGGTACAAACAGATCACCATCAAATATATATTAGATCTGTACCTGTACAACAAAAGTGATTTTTTTTTCAAGTTATCCATGTGTAAGCACTTAATTTTAGCTATGAGCCAAAGATATTTTTTGTGCCCCAAAGATATCATTTGTTCCTAAATGTATATATCTACTTGAGCTACCTGAAAATTTCAGGACAATTTCAGGTTCATCGTAAGTCAAAGTGACTCATATTGCATTTAAGACCCTCCATCATGACAGAAATGTTTCTAGAAAGGAACATTTCTTTTCTGTTAATTTTATTCCACACACGTTCAGTAGCTGTATCTACAGCAATAGAGATGAACAAACTTCTGAAAATTGTCCTGCAATTTTTGCAACCAAATAAAAAGGGAATAAGATTTTATCCAGCCTGTTATTTGATATTGCAGGTACTAGATTTATTGTATTAATATGTACCTCGACTTTTAAAAATTGTGATCTCTTGTAATCTAACCAGACTCGATTTTATCAGCATTTTGTTGTAAGGCAAAGTAAAATGTGACTCTGAAAAATGCTCTGATCTTGTTCAATCAGAAGCCCACATAGCAGAGATGTTATCAGGCAGGAGATGGACACAAACATTAGTTACATGGCTCTTTCCTTTCCTTTCTTTTTTTAAGCCATAAAGCAGCACTAAACTGTGCTTATCTTTCAAGAGGTAGAGTGCATGTTTCATTGTCCTTACCAGTCCCGTTGTTTTTGTTATAGAGCTGAGCTCTACCTGTTATAACAGTAGGGTCGTTCCTAGAGTAACAGAAACATATTGTACATCTAGTTTAAACAACAGGCTTTTCAAGCTGGAGGGCACAACTACCACTGAAATAAAAGGGAAGGGCAGCAGCTGCTACAGCAGTATAATATGACAGCCCTGTTAGCCTAAGCAGGGTATGGCCATAAATATATTGTTGGATTTCAGCTCCGGCAAGCAAGGTCAATCTTGGCAGTTGTAGGCCAACAACCTCTGGAAAGACCATGGTTTTCTCAGCCCTGCCCTTAGTGCTGAACAAGGTAGTGGTCACAATTAAAAGATGAACAAGAACTTGCTTTGGTCATTTATTTGCACCTTTGTCTTGGTTGCATCTGCTTACGCTCTTGCGGTTATGTCAAGTCCTAGGATTTAATTGCAGGTCCATTCCAAAGAGAATGCAGTGCATGTAACTGAAATGCTCTTAAATTTTGCCATGTTACGTAGGATTATTATTATTAAAATTTAAATAAGAATAATAAGTATTAATGTCTATGTAAGGTTGCAACATTTAAGAAAATGTCAGCTACATGTACTGCATTCTCTTTGCAATATAAGGGCATTCTCTATAGAATATAAGGGTGGTTTTAATATACCATATTAAAGATTAAAGATGCGTTGTTTGAGTCTCTTTAAAGTTACAAATAAATCCTGCCTGCTCAATATGTGATGGCTTAGGGAAAGGAGCAAATAAATTTACAAGAAGCAGCTAGGTGAGGGCTCAGTCCACATGTTTCATTTGTACACTGTTACAAACCCTTCCTAAAATTATGGAAAGATTACTATTATTGCATAAAATTGATACCTTTTCTTTCCCTTTTCTCCTTTTATTAACCAAGATACCTTTTTAAGCTGTAAAAATATGTTTTATTCAACATTTCCAATTTCAGGGCCATAGATATATTTAAAAGATAATTTAGAAACCTGTTGGAAAATAGTACAGAACATATTCCCTGCACATTATAAAAGTGCTTGTAGACTAAAAGTCAATTAGACAATTTGGGCACCACACGTACAGTGCCTTGGGTTGCATGACAGAAGAAAAGTAGGGTATAAATATCTCTTTGTTTCAGGGAATGAGAAGGTAGAGTTTTGTGTAAAACACATAAGTGGAAAAGCCATAATAATTTTTGATTGAAATTTATACTTCTAAGTAAAACAAAGGGGAGTGGGGGTAAGTCTTATCATCACCACTACAATCATTAAAGAGTGGATAATGTTTTTATGTTCCTGCCATTACAAGACATTTTCCACAGATTAATGCACCTGCTACCAGTGGCTGTAAAAAAATTGAAAATGTACATAAAGTTAACTGAAAATGAAAGACTATTGCTTTGCATGAGGAAAGTGTTTCTTCATTATTGCTACCAAGTAGCGTACCAATTCTACATTCTTCCTGTAAAAATTACTTCACAAATACCCATGTCTCCCTGGTTTACTTACAGTTACACTATCTTTTTTTCCTTTATTATATTCTTGGTTGGCTACATGAGCATCACACAGGTTTAAAATGCCTCTGCAGAAAAGGTCACTCTTTTTTTCTTTCAGAACATTTCTTTGCTGTTCTTGTTCCCAGAGGCAAACCTAGAATCAACAATCAATAAAAGAACATCACATAACACTTTGACTTACCTTTGAGGAATATCCATTAGGTCAACGCATTTTACCAGAGCAAAGAATGATTTTTTTTAAAAAAATTATTATTATTATTATTAGTCAATTGGTTTAGATATAATGGCATTTCCTAATTACTGGGTGGAAATTTCTTTAAGTGGCTATGAGCCGGTTCAGTCTTATATCCACATCCATCTTTTATGGTTCCTTCGAAAGGTAATGAAAGGATTTCATTGTGATAAATTTCCTTTTTTCTTTCTTACTGCTGTTTTTTATGGACTGAAGTGCTCCCTTGTTATAACTCTGTCTCCAAAATGGATATGGGCTTGGAATCCTAAAGGAAGGGCTAATAAGTACACAGACTAGCATGTAACAACTAGGACAGCGGCGGCAAAGTACCAAAGGTAATCATCTTTGTGCCGCAACCTGTGAATTCTAAAATTTGTGGGCTGCAGGATAGCAGGATGAATTGATGTGTGCAAACGGTGCGCCTGTGTCTGGGTGGATGTGCGTGAGTGTGTGCAAAGGGGAGGGGAATAAGAGAGAGGAGTGCTCCCCTCACTTTTATCTTTGGTCCCACCTGCCACTTGTTCCAGGCCCGAAACTTCAACAAGTCTCTGCACACTTGCTGCAACACCAGACTTGAAGTACAGTGGTACCTCTGGTTATGAACTTAATTCGTTCGAGGAGTCCATTCTTGACCTGAAACCGTTCTTAACCTGAGGTACCACTTTAGCTAATGGAGCCTCCCGCTGTTGCTGCGCTGCTGTTGCACAGTTTCTGTTCTCATCCTGAGGTAAAGTTCTTAACCTTAATTACCACTTCTGGGTTGGGCAGAGTCTGTAACCCGAAGTGTTTGTAACCCGAGGTACCACTGTAACTGAAAGTAATCTTACAATGACCAACAGGTGCACCGCCTATGTGGGGCTGTGGGGGCCAAGCCCCCCCCCCATTTTTCACTGAGGGGACCAGGCCCCCTCAATATTCCCCAGCCGGGAGGGCCCCATTGGGCCCCTGCCAGGCCTTTCAGAGGGTGTGGTGGGCCCTGCTGGGCCTCCTCTCACCGTAAGACATCATATGTGTCATAGCAAATACAGTTGTACCTTGGTTCTTGAACAGAATGCGTTCTGGGAGTCTGTTCGAATTCCGGAACTGTTTGGAAACCAAGTTGCAGCTTTCGATTGGTTTGCAACCTGTTGGAAAATGTCCAACATTCAGTGTCCGAAAATCATTTGAAAACCGGAACACCCAGTTCCGGTTTTTGATAGTTTGGGAGCCTAAACGTACGAGTTCCAAGGCGTTCGGCAACCGAGGTATGACTGTATGTGAAAGACATTACTTCAGTCATGATTCTTTTCTTAAAGACTGTGGCATAGATTGCTTAGTGAGAGTCAATGGAAGGTGATGTATAATTTCTAAGAGAAAAGACATAGCCCACAACCTGCCTCTGTGCAATATATTCTGCCCCTTCCTATCAGTCTTGGATGTGCAAAAGTGGGTTGCGAATTATCAGACGGTACGAAAGCAGCACACAATTGGAGGCAAGCCTTATTTCATTATCACTTTGCTAAAAAAATCCATCCCGGTCAGGCTTTCCTTTAAGACTTGTACATAAGGATGGTAAATTGACAGCATCAGAGTTTGGGGTGAGGTGGTGTGGGGAGAGAGAAAGAGAGAGTTGTCTTCGACTTGATTTCAACCTTTAAAGAAGGGCAGAATTGTATTTTGTGTATTGCACCTTGTGGAATTAGAGCAACCGTAAAGAAAACTGGCCCAACATCTGTCTTGTTTCAAGTGGATTGTCAACAAGGAGAGGGGAGGAGGGAAAGGTTTGCAAGGGATGTTTTAAACCCTCAAGATAAACTGTCGCTTAGAACCTTGACAGACAAGAGCTTGACACACGGCTGCTCCCCAGAGGCCCTCACCTCCATGCTTGGCAAGCTGATCACGGTTGCTGAGCTGTGACGCCACAGTTGCTTGCCTGACCTGACATAATGGGCAGCTATTTACTGCAAACAAGGTAGATGGAAGAACATAGACATAAATGATGCTCTGGTGTAAGAACGAATCCACTAGAGGCCTGGACAAGCTTCTCATCTGCAGGGCTTCCCCCACCCCCATCCCCAATCCCTTGGCTAAGGTTGTTTATTTGAGTCCCTTCGGACAGTGACCAAAACCCAGCCACAAAACACCCACTTCAGTTCAATAGAGTGGTTAAAGAAGCAATTGTATGGCTATATCCCTTCCTAAGCCTAGATAACCACAGCATCAGACTCTGTGTTCGGAGCTCGTTTTGTCCATCTATTACTATGCAAAGTAAAACCACTGGCCCCAAGAGAACCCGGGAGTGTGCTGTCAGTCTCACACAAACATGTAATCACAATCAAGCTTGATCTGAGAAGGCAAAGTGTCAAGAGCTGTTGCAGCGGATCACGTGAACACTGGCGTGCCCGTAATATTTATGAAGCCAGCTGACCTGTGCACTAAATGACCTCAAAAGGTGCTTTGTTCTGCAAGTTGTGCTCCTTTCCATTCACCAATGGGGATGTGTGGGAATGAAGGCACTTATGATATTTCTTCTATACAAAGATCGCCTGTGTGCAGAAGGAAATTGTGTCATCATGTGCACAAATATGGGTATTTGAAGGAAAACAGATACATTTCCCTTCCTTGAGCTGTGTTCACATTCCCACTTATTGTGCATTTGCCACATTTTTCCAGTGCTGGTCTCTAATCCATATTTGCAGGACATAATCCAAAATGCATATGCACCTGGTACTTTATTATAAGATGCTGCTGTCTGATGCTTCGTTTCTCAAACCAGCTTCACAACAATCAGAGTCTTGGAGCCATTCCTAGTTTGTCTTCAGCCAACATGTGCACCTTGGCAAAGACATTCCTCCCTGTCAATGGCTCCGAGTGTACACACAAACAGAAACTAATGGAAGCCGTGCTGATGTGAACAGCTGGGAGGGAGAGCTGTGAAACGCAATGGGGAGGAAACAATTTCACTGCCAAACTTGGCCCTTCAGATGTTCTGAGACTACAATTCCCATCAGCCCTGACCACTGGTCCTGTTAGCTGGGGATGATGGGAGTTGTAGTCCCAAAATATCTGGAGGGCCGAGGTTGAGGAAGCCTGTATTAGAGGACTTTAGGCTAGCTGAGCTTCCCCAACCTGGTATTCTAGAGATATTTTGGGCTACAACACCCATCATCACTGATCATTGGTGATGCTGGTGGAGAATGAAGGGAACTGTGGTCTAAAACAGGGGTAGACAACCTAAGGCCCATGGGCCAGATGTGGCCCAATCACCTTCTAAATCCGACCCGTGGACGGTCCAGGAACCAGAGTGTTTTTACATGAGTAGAATGTGTCCTTTTATTTAAAATGCATCTCTGGGTTATTTGTGGGGCATAGGAATTCGTTCATATTTCCCCCCAAAATATAGTCTGGCCCACCACATGGTCTGAGGGATGGTGGACCGGCCCCCGGCTGAAAAAGGTTGCTGATCCCTGGTCTAAAATATCTGGACTGAGGAAGGCAGTGCTAGCTTCAAGATCTCTAATGTAAAACCAGTAGGAACTGCCCAACAAAGCTTTTCTACTAGACACATGCAAAGGGAATGATAGAAAAAGCTTCTCCAACTTTTGATGGGCCCAAAGCTGCCTGCAGGTTACTACTGGTTACCCTCACCTGGCCTGTCAAGAGATGGGTGCTTCCAACAAAGTGCTTCCCCCAAGTCTGGGGTCCCTGCCGAGTGAGACAGGTCCTTGTGATTCTTTGTAGAGGCAGCTAAGATGTAATGGGATGCCATCTCCCCCCGACAACATGAAGGAACCCTGCGCTCCAACGAATATTTTCACATGCTTAATTCTAGGGCAGCTGGACCAATCATTGCCAGAAGCCTTGTTATCTGCCTTGAACGTGTTGAAGGGAGGCAAGCAAGATAAAAATTAAAGCAATTCCCTCCCATAGAATGCTCTAAAGTGTTGAATGCAGTAAGCTAGGGGAGGATAACCCACCAGACCGCCCCTCAAAGCATATTTTACTACCCCCCTCAACCAGACGAATTTTTGCAACAGAGACAAAAAGAAGCAGCCCAGCTGTGGGGTGGTTAGGGAAGTTTACACCCTGGGCAGCTCTGAGAAGCTTCCAACAAAATATAAGGGAGAACAACAAAACGTCAAATGCTTGCCAAAATAGGTCTCTCTTCACATGTCTATAAAAAAGTCATATTGTAATTGTTTATCTCTTTGACATCCAGAAAGAGGGCGTTACAGAAGCTGGGTGCAGCTACTGGAAAAGTCTTTTGCCTGTAACTGGACGATGAAGATGGATTCAGTATAAGGTATTGTAAGCTACTTCTAGGTTGTTCTTGTTTTTATAATACTTTACACAGTACAAAGTGTTTTACAGGCTTTGCGTTTATTATAGCATAAAACGACTCATGATTAGGACTCCAGCATCATACCTAATAAGATTTTGTTAGGCAAGTATCAAGTTTGTGAATTACTCTCAGAGGGTTCCAGTGGAGCTAACTCTGCAGACTGTATTGTGTTAATAGTAGATAATCAATCACAAATGAGATAACACATTCCACGTGTGGGGCGAATGTGACACCAGATTATTTGTATTAATACCCTTGTGGGATATTTTCAAGTTACTACTTTTGAATATACACTCTGGGATAACTTGACTAATGTAATAAAAGCTCCATAAGATATCAGATGCACCAATCTAATTCTTAATATAAACCTAACCAGCCATTAAAACACATTTTTTTCCACATTACATTCTCCATTACCCATATAAAAGAAATCATAACAAATGTTCATTCTAAAATGAAGTTAGTGTTTAGTTAGAAAATAAAACATAAGGAAAAGGGGAGAGGTCTTCCGATTTTCTTTTTTTTTTGCAAGTAAATTTTTATTCAGAATTTATAAAAGAAAAAAAGGACAAACAAATACAGAAATAAACATTTTAACATAAATTATTCATCCTATTTTCATGCTATACAAAAAGTAAGCGTACAATCATACAAAAAAAATAATATAAACATTAGGCTCTACTTAGCCTTTGACTTCCCTTCACCCTTTTGGTAAGTATCAAATAAATCCCGGGTTGCGTAATTAGTTTATTAAAGTTTATAATTATTAGCTGATAAAGTTTTTCTAATACCGCCAGTTCCTCCTATATATCTGTTCCAATATATTTCCAAAATTTACTCCAATTTTTTTGAAATTTCTGGTCGTCTTGGTCTCGTATTCTGCCTGTTAATCTATCTAGCTCAGCATAGTTAATCATTTTGACCTGCCAGTCACTTACGTTAGGTATAGTTTCTGTTTTCCAGTTTTCAAGGGATCAGAACCTGTAATGTTCGTAAGGATGGTAATATTATTTTACCTCATTTTTAGTGGTTCCACTCGTTAAGGGATCATAAAATTTTGGTTCAGTGTAGCTGTGGTCAGGTGAGATGAAGGATCACCATGAATGTGCAGTTAATCACTTGCCAATATCATGGAAACGACCACTAAAAATGTAACAGCACAACTTAACTAATGTTTTAAAATTTATTATTATTTATTAATTTATACCCTGCTTTTTGAGAAATATTGTTCACAGAGAGGCATCCATTGTTTTACAAACATTGCAATATATAAAATAAGAAAAAGCAACACATTCCGTAAATTAATCCAATGAATAGAAGAGCAGGGCAGCTTTTCAAATCCAAGGACCTACAGCATAAAATCCTCACTATGCACTCACTACCCACTAAAAGCTACAGAAAAGAGATTGTTATTATTTATTGAATTTATATACCGTGCTATACCTGGAGGTCACAGGGTGGTTCACAGAACAAAATCAAAATATAAAACCACAGAATATATAATCAAAATAAAAGTAACAACCCTATAACCCCCCCCCCAAACCCCACTACACTTTAAAAGGGCATAGGATGTCTATCAAATCAACCAGAGGCCTGGTTAAATAGGAATGTTTGATCTTCAGAGTTCTCATACACATCACAATGGATGTGTCCTGCAGGGTCCCCAGAGGCACAGAGTCCCACAACTGTGGGGCACATATGCACCATATTTTTCTCTGTTATTCTTGCTAAGTTAACACATTAGAATAGGGATGGAAGCCCTCTGGCCTTCCAGATGTTCTTGGACTCCAGCTCCCATCAGTCCAAGTCGACATTGGCAGTAATGAGGGATGATGTGACTGGCAGTCTGGGAACATCTAGAGGGTCACAGGCTTCCCACCTGTTTCTGAGCATTGTAAAACATTTTGGAGCCCTTTTTAAGGACCAAAAAGCGATTTGGAAATGCCCTTGTGAACACACAAAATGAAAACAAAACAGGAAATGCAGCAACATCTGGAAGGCCAAGCTTCTTCATCCTTGCATTGCATGATTGTTCTGGGAATTCTTTTATCACAGGACACCATTTTCCTTCCTTCCTTCCTTTGAACAAGTCCAAGGAATGTCTTTTTCCTATCATTTTTGCTTGACATCGTCAATTCAGTGAGTGACCAAAATTGCCTGATTCACCTGAAGGCTGATTCACAGGACAGCTCCCAAAGTAGCAAGACCTCACTTAATTCAGTCCATCCTTCATATTAGGACACCTGGGACTACCATAAAGCTCTTCTTCTTCCTGACCAGAGTTGTGCTTGCACTCTCTATACCCCTTCCTCATTTGCTCACCCATATCCAGCGCCCCAATAGAAGGCCCTTCAAGTTTTATGGTCCTTCAGTCTTCTATAAATGAGGCAGAGATATATCATTGGATATAATTCAGCCACCAACTAAGTGTTCATTGAAATATGCCAAGGAAGCAATGGGTGGATAATGTTAGGGGAAGAGTTGAAAGAGGAAGAACAGAGGTCAAGATCACCACTAATACATTTTCTAGAGTCTACCTTCAGTAGTGTGTAGTAAAGTCTTAAATCTGTTTATTCATGAGTTAGTATTCATAGGCTGGATCCTGTAGAGCAGTGGCTTTCAACCAGTGTGCTGTAGCACCCTGGGGCACCTTGAATGATGGTCAGGGGTGCTGTGGGCAACACTGGCCTCTGTCCCTCTTTCCTTCCCTCCCTCTTCTGATGGCCTCTTGCATCTCTGCCTCCCAAAGGCTTGCACAGCTGTTCCCCACCCAGTATTTCCCAGCTTCTGCCTTCTGAGCTATGCTCCTCTGCAAACCACTGTTCCAAATCTATACTGTCCTCCTGCTCCTGGGAAGATTCAGGATCAGGGGGTGGGGGTGGCTCCCACCATTCTTCCTCTGATTCCAACCTTTGAATTTAGCGGGACTCCCATGTGTCTGGGAGTGCTGTTTTACATTGCAATCCTGCGGTCACTTACAGGGGAGTAAAAGCTCTATGCAACTCTGTGGGCCTTACTTCCTCAGATATGTGTTTCAAAATTCTGTCTTCATTCTTCCTTGGCCTCGGTTCTCCCTGAATACGTTTCCCATACTTGCACATAACCAGAGTTTATGTTAATCCTGAGCTATCATCCCCCAGCCTTATATTTTTTATATAAAAAAGGGTGTAGTGATCAGTATCCATCATCTTTCCAACTGCCTTGTCACTACATCAATTAATACAATTGAGCAAAAAATGTCACAGGCCCGGCGGAAAAACCTTTCCGCAGCCTTTCAGGGGGAAGTTTAGTTCCAGCTTTTTCGCCTTGCATTAGCTCCTGTCATCCACAAAACAACAGAACCCAGTGGTGTCAATTATATTTGATTGACTGAGTAAAGCACACACACAAATAAGCGAAAACAATGGACACAAAAATCTATATATGACTCCCCTTGTCAGCACGAATGCTTGTCTTCTCCATTTTCATGCTGCACGGTGTCCTGCTGCTATGGGCTTAAATGTTTCCTTCAGCCCCCAAACTATCACCAATTAAGTTAGCAGGGTCTTCAGAGGTGTCAAACGACTCCCTGGGCAATTGGCTGTAACTGCTGTTCAATAAATGAGGTCTAATTTATCAGTTTAACTTCACTTTTAAAAACCTAATGTCTCACGGTACCATGTGCTATTTGCCCAGAAAGTGAAGGGATGCCTGCCATGGCGTGTTTTGAAAGTTAGAAGAAGCTCTTGTTAACAGCGCTACATTTTTTTGGTCTGTCACGCCTTTTCTCCTCTTGTTGAACGATGGATCTGAATAAAATATACTCATGCAGCTCATAGTTATACATCATTGGGTCCTACAGAAGCCTTCAGGCAGAAAGCGGATAAATAAAAAACAAATGTGAATTACGGCAGGCTTGTGCTGTCTTTGGAGCACATGATTTTAAAGGCACTGGGCTGGAGCAGTGTTTGTTTGTGTGTTTGCGTGTGGATATTTGCATCAAGATTTAGCCTAAACTCTGTTATCAGTGCCATCAGTCCATGCAGTGTATATGCTAAATAAAAATTGTGGAAGTCCTGAACTTTTGCCTGGGTGGAATGAAAGACCAGATGCAGCCTAATGAGCTGGTGCTTGATTCAGATAAGACAAACAGTCTGATGGTCATCAGACAAACGAAACTCGGATTGAGAGTATAGCCTGTTCTGGAGAGGAACCAGACTAATAGCTTGGCACTGCTTTCGGACTCAGCATTGGTTCTGGAGGGCCAAGTGTGGCCAGGAATGCTTTTGTCCAGCTTGGACGATTATACCTGCCACACCACTTCTTGGAGAAGGCAGATCTGGCCACTATTAGCCATGCCTTATCATATAGACTACTGCGGTGCACTCTCTGTGTGGCTGCCCTTGAGCAGCAAACTGGTGGACAATGTGGCAGCCAGAGTGTTTTCTGATGTGTGCTTTTCTCCCTTTTGTTGAGGCCAAATAAAACACCGATCATAGGAAGATTCCTTATGTGGAGTCAGATCATTGGCTCATCTTGCTCACCATTGTCTATACTGATGGACAATGGCTCTCCAGGGTTACAGGTAGGAGTGTCTTGCTCCAGCCCTACCTGGATATGCTGGGGATTGAATAAATAAATATATACTGAATTCCAAAATAAAAAAATTCCTTCCAGTAGCACCTTAATGACCAACTAAGTTAGTTCTTGGTATGAGCTTTCGTGTGCATGCACACTTCTTCAGATACACTTCTTCAGATGGGTATCTGAAGAAGTGTGCATGCACACGAAAGCTCATACCAAGAACTAACTTAGTTGGTCTTTAAGGTGCTACTGGAAGGAATTTTTTTATTTTGACTATGGCAGACCAACACGGCTACCTATCTGTTACTGAATTCCAAGTGGTGGTGGTTGGTGGGACAGGAGGGAAAGTCTACAGGTGAATATTAATTTCATCATCATCATCATCATCATCATCATCATCATCATCATCATGTGAATTTGTATGCCAGCCTTTACCCATGGAGCTCAGGTTGGTTCACATAGTGCAATATTTACAACTCTTACCACATTGATGAAAAGACTCATCTGATCAACAATATGATAACAAGAGCTTACAAGAACTCTGTTTACACTTCATGGCTCGACAGTACAAGTGACATACATAACTGGATGTAATGACAAAAAGTTCAGTGAAGTACAATTTCACCATCTCACATAGTTCAACCATTATGAGAGATGGCCAAATATTTTGATTTTGGCTACTTTCAGTTTCTATTCCCCCTCTCCCCCCCCAAAGAAGATTCAATTCACCACATTTCTGAATCAGTTTACAATTTTGTAAAAAGAGACCCTGAAAATTTGTCAGAATGGTTTTGTTTGTTTTTTTTGCAAACAATGTTATCCAATATGCATTTGCGTAAGTTATTGCCACTAACCGATGAATTTTCATGCACACTTTCACCTAATATAAACATGTTTGTATAGATTTATTGATTGGAAAGAACTGCATTGCAAAATTCAGAGAGGTGTGAATTTCACAAGAAACCTGTGTCTTGGCTGATGCTTTCTCAGAAATTGCAAATTAAGTAGGTTTGCATTAAAAAGTGACCCGCATCAAATTTCTCCCCCTTTCCTATTTTTTTCTTCACCTGTTTTTATGTTCTCTCTACTCTTCCTTGTTCTTAAAATATTTTATTTACTTGATCTGCCTTTGATTCTCCCCCCGCCCCCTTCTTCAATCCTTCCTCTCCTTTCTCGGGCTTTAAGACCTTTAAATCTTGACTGCATTCCCTCTCCTTTCAATCGGGAAACAACTTTAACAATTAATAATTACCTTCAATAACTAAACCAATCCAGCTGCACTCGTGATTTCACTTTGGCCTACATCTGATCCTCTTTGAACAAACCCACACTCTATTTAAATTATTTGAAGAACACACTTCTTACCCATCTGCCACGTTGATGTGCTGGGATTCCAAAGTCCCTCTTAATGTGTGCACATGCATCTTAAAATACCAGTGGAAAGAAGCAGTAGATCATTTTTCATTAAACCTTTTGGGCCCTTTGTCCTGTTGTGGGCTACTGCCCCCTAGAGCCCTGAAACAAGCTTGCTTATTCAAAAGCAAAGCTCATTTCCTTCCTCTGAATTTCAGCGTACTTTTCTGCTTGCAGAGAAAACCAGAACTCTTGGCGCTCTTCCAACCCTTTCTCCACCTACTTTGATCCTATAAATGAGCAGGGATTCCCCCCCCTTCAACATAGATTGCCCTTCTTTAGCCCTCTATAGAACAAACACTGGAGTCCTTTAAGTCTAACACAGCAATTTCTGCACTGGGACTGAGCCAGAAATGGAGCTAATCTCAGTCCATTACTCTGCTAATGCTTATCTTGACCTTAGGACTATTTCAAATACTCCGAGAAGTCATTAGCACTTATGGGCATCAGTGCTTTCTCATTCCCACATTCTTCTATTAATTGTTCTTCCAATTCAAGTGAGGAACTGCAGGTACAAAATATTTCTGCAGTAGGCATTAGCGAGTAAATGAAAAAAAAGGCTATGGAGGCATGCATTTAGCATAAAGCGAAAGCCGGAGGTGGGGGGGGGGGACACACGTCAAGTTAAAAACATCACAACAGAACAAGGTGAAATAAAGCAGAATGCATGAGTGGAATGCGTAAGCAAACACACCAGAAAAACACTCCAGCAATATAAAACAGACGAATTTAATTTGCATGAGGATAATGACTGTCTTCTCTGATTTAGGAAATAGCACAAGCCATGGAATAAATGATGGTCTTTTCTTATTTAGGAAAAGGCACAAGTGGTCATTCATTTTCCCCGACAGAATGCACTCCAAATGGGATGGGCTAATGCAAATGCATATTACAGGGCTTCCTCTATTTATTTTTTTAAATAAAGATTTATTCTTCATACCAAATGCCAGGGTGGTATACCACATGCTCCACAAACAAAGAAAGCATAAAACATCATTAAAGCAATACAGAATAATCATAAAAATGACTGGTGCATCTAAAAATGTTTAAGTAGCTGAATAGGTCTGTTGGAATAAAAAAGTCTATAACAGATGCCTGAAAATTAGCAGTGAGGATTCCTCTCTGCTCTGCTGGAAGAATGCTCTACATCATGTGACCGGAAACAATAAATGCCCAACTTTTAGTGGGGGCTGCTCAGGCCTCTGTAACATGGGGTTACAGTGATTGGGCTGGAATTTATGGACACTGGCAGGCCCAAGCTGTTCAGGGCTTTGTTATGTCAATGTAGCCTTGACCATAGATTGTACAGTCACTCCAGATTCAGATGCTATGGAGCAAGAGATGCGTGTCATAGAATAACAGAATCATAGAGCTAGAAGGGACCTCAAGGGCAATCTAGTCCAACCTTCTGCAAAGCAGGAATCTCAGCTCAAGCATCCATGACAGGTGGCCATCCAACCTCTGCTTAAAAACCTCCAAGGAAGGAGAGTCCACCACCTCCCGAGGGAGACCGTTCCGCTGTCAAACAGCTCTTACTGTTAGAAGGTTCTTCTTGATGTTTAGTCGGAATCTCCTTCTTTGTAACATGAAGCCATTGGTTCGAAATCCTGCCCTCCAGAGCAGGAGAAAACTAGCTAGCTCTACTAGAATCACAAAATGTGTGCTTCAAAATCAATTGCTTCAGATCAGTTAGAAGCAATGAGAAACTTTCTATGTTTAATAGGAGGACATTCTTACCAGAGGGCAAAGACCACCAAGAAGCTGCATCTTCCAGGGAGAACATCATGGCAAGAGGAAGACCAACCTGGATCCATCTATCAACTATCTTCCATGTAACAGCCCTTGAGATATTTGAAGACGGCTATCATATCTCCTGTCAGTCTCCTCTTTTCTAGGCTAAACATACCCAGCTCCCTCAACCAATCCTTATGTTTCCAGACCCCTGATCATCTTGGTTGCCCTCCTTTGCACACATTCCAGCTTGAAAATCCAAAAGGATTGAACTTTGGCACACACACACACACACACTGCAACCAACTGAGCACAACCAACCAAGCTCTGGAACCTCTAATCCCTTGCAATGCTAATAAAGATAAATATATAAAGAAGCCACCCCCACACTAAGAAGAAGAGGAGGAGTTTGGATTTGATATCCCGCTTTATCACTACACAAAGGAGTCTCAAAGCGGCTAACAATCTTCTTCCCTTCCTCCCTCACAACCAGTGACGTAGTGTGGGGGGTGCAGGGGGGGGGGCCGGCCGCACCGGGCGCAACATCTGGGGGTTAGGGTTAGAGGGCGCAAATCCACGGGTTAGGGGGCGCAAATTACTTGCCTTGCCCTGGGTGCTGACAACCCACGCTACGCCACTGCTCACAACAAACACTCTGCGAGTGGGGCTGAGAGACTTCAGAGAAGTGTGACTAGCCCAAGGTCACCCAGCAGCTGCATGTGGAGGAGCGGGGAAGCGAACCTGGTTCACCAGATTATGAGTCCACCACTCTTAACCACTACACCACACTGGTTCACACTAACACTATGCAATACCCCCACCTGCCCCTCTTTCTTTCCCCTTTCTTTCCCTCCAACTGCAAGATGTCTGGGACATTTCACAAACTCTGAAAAAGACTCTATGAACTGAAAGCGGAGATCCTTCATTAGCAGGGTTGTTGTAATATTTATGATACAGGCAACGTATTTATAATTAAGATTTGAAAATTACAGAGGAAAAATAATGATATGCAAGATGATGAATGATTGAATTTGGAAGCCAGAGCAAGGGGGAGGAAGTCAAACAAGACGCATTTGGTGTATAATTGAATGTAAAAGTGTTGTTATTAAAAAATAATAATTGGAAAATGAAAATATTTTTAAAAATGAAAAAAAGAAATTGGCGATCCTTGTCTATTTGTTCATTTCATAACACAAGAAAATCCTCATTAAAAATGAATTTTTAAAAAACAATAGCAATGTGCAGAAATAAGGTGTCAGAGTTGAGAATTAGGCTGAAGCGAAGCAGGTAACTTGTGTTTGATCCCAGTTCCTTGCTGTCCTTCTTTAATCTGGGAATGTAATTTCTTCCTTTCAACCAGCTGCTTAATCCCAGGAAATGTCTGAGATCCAGATAAACTTCATTTTGTCTTAAGTATAGACTGGTCCTAAAGTAGAACCATTTTTTTTTTTTACTTGTTCAACAATGTTATGAGATAGACAAATAGCTGTGACATTAAAGAATCACCTCAACTGGAAAACCAGAAAAATGACTATGTAACAAGACCATTAAATCCAATACCTTTTATTCTATGTAGCACACCAATACAAAATATAACAGCATAAAAATGTCACAGGACAGTCAAAACACAATATGTCAATATGATGGAAATATGAAGAGGGGAAAATCAAACTTATGGCAGTGTCCTAATTGGTAAAAATCACAATCCACCGGCAATGATCCTTCTGTGCTGCTGGCAAAGTCCAATCAAAGAGTAAATTGATTCAAATGCTTAGACACAGACTGTAGATACAACAAATGGGTATAAGGCCCCCAGAGCTGAGAGATTTACTGTTTATTTGGGATTTAAGCATTTGCAGAAAGATTCTGCCTCAAAAACAGTAGCTCTAAACTCTCAATACAATGTAAAGCATGGAATGCTGTTGGCTAAATAAACAGGCCGTATACCTGTAAAACAAACTGTATATAAGAGAATATTTGCAAATATGGAGAAAGGCTAACTCATAATTATTAGGTAGTTCAGCTATAGTATTACTGGCTAGCAAACCCATAGCTGGCTTGTTAAATCAGTTTATTGACCAGAATCTTAAATCACATTCAGACTGTATCTTAAGGCTCTGGTAGGTGAACCACCATTAAACCACAGTTCCATGTTTTCATATACAACAAGAAACTGCAGTATAAGTTTACCAGGATTGGTGCACAGAAGCTGGCATGTGAATGGAGGAGACAATGGCGAAAGTACAGGCCAGATTCATGTTCCCGGTTTGCTAAACTGTAGTTTAATTATCCACAAGTTAATAAAACCACAGCTTAGCATTATGTGCAAATTTGGCCAAAGTAAATTGAATAGTGCTCCTTCTTCTCAGTCCAGCCTTGTTTGTGCCAACTGTGATCAGTAAGTTAGTCAAGGGAGGATGCTACTAAGTGAAAGGTATTATTTTGAGAAGGGTGGGTGGTTTTCTGGCCCATAAGAGCCTTCTAAATCTATGATCATGGAACCAGAGGGCTATAAGTTTCTTCCTATACTAAAACAGGGAATTTTGAATTGTTACTCTTCCCAAGGGTAAAAAAGTCCCTCTGCATTTGTTACTTTGTGTAGCGTGTAGTTCAAATCCTAGCTAGGTCTTCATGGAGTGGTGGGACCATTGCTGTATCTCAGACCTTCCAAGTGTCCCTGTTTTCCAGGAACAGTCCTGTATTTACAGAAGCCGTCCTGGTTTCTGATTTGATCCCGGAATGTCCCACTTTTCCTTAGGGCGTCCCTATTTTCATCAGAGAAATGTTGGAGGGTATGGTAGAACGTCCCTATTTTCAATGGAGAAATATTGTAGGGTAGGGAGTTATGCAACCCCCGAGCCAAGGGGATAAGCAACTATACAACCTTTAGAAGACAACTGAAGGCAGCGCTGACTAGGGAAGTGGCCAATTTTAATCCCATAGCACGTTGTCTTGAGTCATTATTCCACTCAGGGGTCATCTGGGGTTGGGGGGACTCAGCCTGCCCACACAAATATTGGAGGGGTATGGTATCTTCAGTCCTGCCATTTAAGTTAGCTGGGGCAGAAGATGGGGACGACGACATGCTGTCCCAGCCTAGAGCTACCACAGTGGTCAGGCCCAGATTGGGCCCTATCCCATCATGTGAAGGCAGCGGGGTTGGCTTCTAATGCAGCAAATTCTGGGCTAACTGAGGACTTCCGTGTCCCCCAGAATGCCTTCCACCTGGAGGTTTCATGGGCAGAATAGGGAGCTCCACGCCAGCAAAGTGCCACCAGATTCACTCCATAGGCAAAAGTTGGCAGTGACATATCTCCATCCAACCCAAGTTTCCCTCCAGGCTTGCACAAAGTGGGGTTGGGGGTGGGTGGGTTAGATTGCAGTGTTGTGCTGTAATCCTATACCCACTTACCTAAGAGGAAGCCCTGGGAATTAATCACACATTTTAATTTGCCCTTCACTGAATGCTCTGCTAAGCTTCATGGAAAATCACAAATTGCAGCATTTATTTCATCCCCCAACATACCTCAGTAAATAGAAGAATGATCACCTATAATGGAGCTGAACTACTGTATGCATTGAACACAGATCAGGAGGGAGTAAATGCCAGGAATGTTTTAATTGCAAAAGAGAGTTTTGGTTTTTTCGTAATCGTTTCCCAACTGCAGATTCTGCAGATGCTTTTTTTACTAATGTTGTCCAGTTCCTATAGCTTGCGCACAAAACACCACTGCTTCTGAGGGTCTATATGGATATTTATGCTTGAAATGTTCTTACACATTCCACTGGGTTTTTCAGCATAACATCTCCGCAGTCCCAGAGTTTTTCCTTATGAGAGATTCTTTGCTAAATGGTTCTGCATGAAGAACCAACCTATGGAATCTTAATTTAGCTATTGTGATAGCACTACGCACTTTCATTTCTTTAAAAAAAATGAATGAAATTTATGCATTCTATCTTTTGTATACAACATCTAAATGAGAAAGAGAACGGGGAATATTTGCAGGCTTACTAGCAAAAGTCTTATCTGAGGGAGCTGAAATACCAATCAATGGCTCATTGCGTTTTGTGTTTTTATGTATTAAAAAAAAAATCAAAGTGAATGCTTTAATCTCCAATGCCTTTAGGGAAGGGGGAAAAATGAAATCTTTGTCTCCCAGTCCATAGTGTGGAGAAATAAATTAGTATAATGATTTATGTTTACGGTTTTAGTCAATTCTGATAGAGATTATAGAGACAAAATGACAAACTGCCTTTGCAGTAAACTTAAATCATGTCAGCCAATCTTTAGTTTTTCCTTACTCTAATTGCTCCTCCTGTTCATTTATCTTCCTAGGCAATCTTTAGAAGAAATACTAGTTCAATCAGTGCATGTGCAAACCACCAGAGATAAAAAGTTTAGCCTAATTTGTCTCACTAAATTGTAATGCCTCTAGTAAACAAATCGTAGCTTGAAAAGGACTGAGAAAATCTAAATGAAGGGAGGGGAAAAGATACAAAACGTTTTGCCCTCTATTGCTGGACACTTTTTTTTTTAAAGTGAATTTTGCACTAAATTTTCTTGCTGTAATGATACAACAGTTTGATACTCCAGGAGAGTAGCATGCCGTGTTATATCACTTGCAAAATGAGAGCACCGTATTCATTCTGGTTAAGAGCAGCTAAATACTATAGATTAACAGTGCAATCCTAAACAGGGGTTGTATTCAGTGCTCCATGTGTAGAAGTTCACTCACACGACGGGACTTCTCCTTCCCTAGCACCCTCAAAATCTGATCCAGAAGGTGTGGTTCTGGGGGCTGTGGTGGGGAGGAGAGGAAAAGCCAGTTCCTCTGCACAAGTAGAAGTCTGCTGTGTGAGCAGAATAGCAAAACAGCAGCATTGGATTCAACCCTATGTGTACTTGCAAATAAATTCTATTGAATTCAGTGGGGATTAAAGGTAAAGGCAAAGACCCCTGGCAGTTAAGTCCAGTAGTGAACGACTCTGGGGTTGCGGCACTCATCTCGCTTTACAGGCCGAGGGAGCCGATGTTTGTCCACAGACAGTTTTTCCGGGTCATGTGGCCAGCATGACTAAGCCGCTTCTGGCGAAACCATAGCAGCACACAGAAATACCGTTTGCCTTCCCGCCAGAGTGGTACCTATTTATCTACTTGCACTTTGACATGCTTTCGAACTGCTAGGTGGGCAGGAGCAGGGACCGAGCAACGGGAGCTCACCCTGTCGTGGGGATTTGAACTGCCGACCTTCCGACCGGCAAGCCCTAGGCTCAGTGGTTTAGACCACAGCACCACCTGCATCAGTGGGGATTAGTCCCAAGTAAAATGGGTTACAATAATATATAATATTATTTTATTTTTTATAATTGTTATTTGATTTTAAAAAGCGTAAACATACAACACAAGACAAATTCAAAATCCAGATATTGTGATTGCTCTAAATCTCCTGACTCCCCCCCCCCATCCCTTCCATGGGTCCTAATGGTAATATTTACAATGGCATATCAATACTATCCAAGTTTTATCCTTCCAAATTATCCATAATTTCTGTTAATTTACAAGTGTGGTTAAAACCCTGCTAATGTTTTAACCTGTTTACAATGTTCTCGTAAATAGATTGTAAACTTTCCCCATTCTTTTTTAAAGTTCTTGTCCTCTTGATTTCTAACGTTCCCATTTAATTTCGCCATTTCAGCATAGTCCATCAACTTGGTTTGCCATTCTGCTCTGGTCGGGGTTATTTCTTCCTTCCATCTCAGTAATATATAATATTATTGTCTGGGCTATCTAGTAATGGTACCCAACACCTGTTCACTTCAATGGGGCTTTTGATTAAAATCTACATATGTTACAGAATAGCAATTCTTGGTGGACTGCTTCTTTCAGAAAATATAGAATGAAGGATAAAGGGGGTTGGGCTAGATCACCTTTGGCTTCCCCCCCCACCCTATGATTCTATGGAAATTTACAGAGCACAGAGAGCATTCCAGAGAAAGACATACTTAAGGCTGCATCCTGTGTACAGATTTGTCAGGCAGTGGGCTCCATTAAATCCAGTGGAAATTATTTCTCAACAAAGATAGGTGTGCATTACACAGATGCTGCTACACCATGTTTCTGATGTGTAATTGTCCCCCAGGCTTTGAAGGTACAGTCATACCTTGGTTCTCGAACAGAAAGCGACTCCCGGAACCATTTGAAAACCAAGGAAGCCATGCCAGACATTCACCTTCTGAAAATCGTTTGAAAACCGGAACACTCACTTCTGGGTTTCGATCATTCAGGAGCCAATTTGTTTGGGAGCCAAGGCATTTGAGATCCAAGTTACGACTGTACTATATTCCTCCTGCCCTTCACCTTCCATGAACCTTTTTCAGCCAGCGGCTGCTTCCCTTTTCTTGAAAAAGAAGCACACACTTAATAGTGTCTTACTGTCATTTTAAGATTGTAACATAGGTTTAGTTCTTGGATGACAGTTAGAGGAGCTCTTTGCCAAATGCATATGCAGAGAGCAGAAAATATGCTTTCTTTGTAATTAAGAAATTAGAGAGGGGAGATAAAAGTGCGAGCATCCCCACTCCTGAACGACAGGCACATAACTCACGCCAGGTGCCGGAATTCTTATCACTTGCTCATTATGCACATCTATCATGGTCATTCATCTACTTATCAGGTCTGCATGATGGCTCAAACATCAAAAGGAACCAATGGCCGCAAGACCTCTCAGAAGGAATGACTTTGTGGCTGACCTTTTCGAAAGGTTTCAGAATGCAACCATGCTCCTTCAGGCGTCCTGCGCATGTTTAAAATGATACAAATTAAAGACAGCAGCAGAACGTGGAAAGGAACCAGGGTCAGATCCACAGCATACATTTGAAGGACACACAACACACATTTAAAGCATGTGATGTCCCTCACACAATCATGGGAACTGTAGTTTGTCCCTTAGAGAGCTATGCATTCCCAGCACCCTTAACAAGCTGCATTGTTGCTGATGGTCCCCATTGATTTCAGAAGTCTTAGAAGTCGAATGCAAAACTCACCACGGTTCATTCTGATGACTTATCATCAGTGCCAGAGCTTAAGCCTAGCACATGTAGTTCCACAATTCTGATGTGCTTTGAGCAAGGCACTTTTTCTGGGTTCACTGCAAACTGAAAATGGCAGCACTTGGGACATCCTTTGCCAGTCTTGGGGGCCTGACTAACGCTTCTGTTAAGTTGTGGGTGGAACATATCAGACGACACAGCGATTCTTCAAACAGCTCTTTTTTATTCACAGGCCAGAACAGAACTGAACTGAAGGGTTCAGCCAGCCTGCTTATATAGAGCTCCACTACAACGCAACAGTAACCACTTTCTGTAACTATCCAATCACTGAATGTCACTTTCAATCCCTTATTTGCATATGTGGACCTGAGTGAAAACTATCTACAGTATCTCCCTGCTGGCCCAGGGTGAGAATTTCAGTACATAACACCCCTCCCCACCGAGATTAGGTGTTGGTTACAATCATAATGGTTCAATTAGCCACAAAAGCATATTGGTTACCTTTCACATATTTCCATTAGACCGACAGTGTTACATGCGGCTGTGTAGCTGAGTCCTAGGAGAAATACATGCAGGCAGGGGCACCAGTTCCACAGTTTCGAGCCCTTTTGCCCCCCTCCTTATTTGTGGGGTAGGGGCTGAGCCCCCTTCCCCCATGTCCAGAACACACAGAGGCGAAGCGCGGACCCGACCTTGCTGTGGCTCCAGCGGTGGGTTCATTTTCCTCCTCTTCCTGCTGTGGGGGGCAAGGAGGGTCGAAGCAGTCTCTCTCTGGTGGCCACTGGCCATTCGATGGACCCAGTATGAGGCAGATTTCTATGCTCCCATGGACATACTTCTGACATGGACAAGATCAGGCTATGTGAATGGTAACTCTTACAATATGGTGCAGGTTTGGAGGGAAAGAGTACATCTGGCCATTTAAAAAAATATCTCATTATAAAATATGTGGATAGTATGAAGTGAAATGTCTATCATTAAAGACCATGACATCACAAAAGCCTACTAAACTTTGTGTTTATTTCCAGTCATCTGAAACCTGTACAATTTTTGCCAAGGAAAATCCATGTAAATAATAAAACCAAATTAGCCAGCCGCAGTCATTTGAAGACAGGTGAAGACAGTTGGATGCTAGCGAACTGAAAACCTGCAGCTTTGAATCCACCAGACATCTTATGGCAGAGGGAACAAATTAAAACAAAACCAGTATGCATTAAATTGCATTGCTTTATCTCATTAAGTGTAGATAGATGGGGGATTATTGGGTTGTCTTTGTTCTTAATTTTATTTTGATTGTAATTTTATGTTGTGAACCGCCCTGAGATCTATGGATACAGGGCAGTACACAAATTGTAACAACAACAACAAAATAGATGTTTAAATGCCCTGATTCTTCCCCCCTCCACATCTGTATGAAACAATGAGGCAACCATGAGGCCCAAAACAAACCCAAACAAAAAAAGACATTTAAACTCTTGACTTAGGCTGTGTACACACTCCTGTTCACTCTGCATCCAGTGTGCTCCTAATGTTGGTTTGGGAAGCAATGTACAGTGGTACCTCGGGTTAAGTACTTAATTCATTCTGGAGGTCCGTTCTTAACCTGAAACTGTTCTTAACCTGAAGCACCACTTTAGCTAATGGTGCCTGCTGCTGCCGCCGTGCTGCCGGAGCACAATTTCTGTTCTCATCCCGAAGCAAAGTTCTTAACCCGAGGTACTATTTCTGGGTTAGCGGAGTCTGTAACCTGAAGCGCATGTAACCTGAAGCATATGTAACCTGAGGTACCACTGTGGATGCAACATTAGCTACAATCCATATCCTTTCCTGTATCTGTCTTGCCATTTCCTGTGAAATGCTGTTTTTCAGTGCATCTGCCCACAAAACAGCTCTGATCCAAATTCAGAAAAAGAAAGACCCAGCTGCGTTTCAAGCTAGTAATGTGTACATAGCCTCAGAGTTATTGTATTATGGTAATAGATTTTCCTTTCCTTTCTTTTTTTTTACTTACGCTGTTAAGAGAACACTATCCCCAGTCTATTGCTTCTCACAGAAAACATCTTGAGCAGTTTAATGTAAAACCTCAATAAACTGCACAGATCCTGGCCAGAAGAGGCTTAATGAAGAAAAGTATGCTTTAAAGTTTAATTCACGGCCATTTTTCAAAGCAAGACTTCTGCTCCCCAAAGCCTCTAAATGGATTTCTCATGACCCAGAAAGGAGGATGCAAAGCAGTGTAAAAGGATTACCAGGCTAGCAGGGCTGTATTAATAAAAATTTCAAGCCGAACCATCCTTGAGAAGAAAACCTAATTTCTGTAATTCCATTATTGCCGCAGTTGAAACACCCACACATTGTAACAAACACATTATAAAACATTTCTTTGATTAAAGATGCTTAGATTTCCAAAATCATTAATGAAGAAAAGCTGGAACTAATATCAGCTTTATTAACAGCAGCTAGGCTTGTCATTGCTACTAACTGGAAGTCATCTAAATCACTGGAAAAAGCTGGGAAAAAGCTTTCTTAACTCAATTTACATACTACAAAAGAGATAAAGATGCGGGAAGCATCTAACAAGTTTATCAAAAGGCTGAGCCTGCTTTTAGAACATTGTTTTATACATATTGAAGATTCCACCCAGTCTTATATCTTGTTGAATGAATAAATGAAATCTTTTTTCTTACATTCTATTGAAATTTCCCTGGTATATATGAATTGTATAAAGATCATCTGACGATACCTAGCTCTTTTTTAAATTAACCCCCCCCCCCGTTTGCTTTTTCTTCAGCATTTTCTATACAATTTTTTTCTTTAATTTTAGTTTTATTTTAACCTTAAGGGTGTGGCAAGTTAATTCAACACTGTGGCAAACTAATTGTGGCAGAATTTTCTTATGCATCATAATGGCTGAAGAAGGGTATATTGCTTCTGTTGTCATTTGGAACATAATCTTTAAAGAAGAAAAAAAATTCATGGATTTCCGAAAGCTTAATTCAAAATGTAATTTAATTTGTATACATTATGCAGTTTATTAGTATTTGTTTTGACTGATATCAGTACTGTATTCCTGCCCTGGGACCTTATGGTAATTGGCAGGTAAGAAATCATAATAATAAGTAACGAGAATGGCTGTGCAGTAGAAAATACTCACTTACACAAACCATCTCTTTAGCAATATACCATGCTGGAGAGACAGATGCATGGATGCTGCAATTCTATGTTTACTTACCTGGGAGAAAGGGGCTCATTAAACCTTGTACACAAAAAAACATAGCCTGGGACTGTTGCTCCATTTTTAAAGAAAAGTAACTTCCAAGAGGGAAAAAAAAAAGGATTTAGGGTAGAGAAGCAGGAAGGGAAGGATATGCTTAACCTTTTCCCAGCCCACCAATTCATTTCGCCCAGTGGCTTCCCCTCTGACACATTGCAAATATATATTTATTGAGGAAGCACATGTGTGAATCCTGCAGTTATCTCCCTCGTGACTGGTCACCTTCTCCCACGTGACCTTGCCTTCCTTTTGGAGATTCCAATCCAAGTCTCTTAGAGGTGAAAGGGGGTGGGGTAAACTTGCCCCTGCTAATGGCTAGAGCCACCATTTTTGAAGTAGAGAAATGGAGGCTAGGGAAAAGTTTAAGCACCCTCTCTTTGTTGCTTCTGCATCCTTTCCTATAACTATTTTTCTGAAAATAGAAATGGCAACAAGTTCACCTGGGGCTTTGTTACATGCATTTGTGATCAAATACTGTGGGTTAAACCACAGAGCCTAGAAGGTCAGCGGTTCGAATCCCCGTGATGGGGTGAGCTCCCGTTGCTCGGTCCCTGCTCCTGCCAACCTAGCAGTTCGAAAGCACGTCAAAGTGCAAGTAGATAAATAGGTACCGCTCCGGCGGGAAGGTAAATGGCGTTTCCGTGCGCTGCTCTGGTTCGCCAGAAGCGGCTTAGTAATGCTGGCCACATGACCCGGAAGCTGTACACCGGCTCCCTTGGCCAATAAAGCGAGATGAGCGCCGCAACCCCAGAGTCGGTCACGACTGGACCTAATGGTCAGGGGTCCCTTTACCTTTACTACATACCCAGGCATTTTGGCTTAGAAGGAAGTCTCACTAATATGAATGGGATTGCTCTTGAGCATGTGTGTTTAGGACTGCAGCCTAACAGCACAATTCTACACTTGTCTGCTCAGAAATAAACCCCCGTGAATTCAGTTAGACTGCCTTCCAGGTAACGAAATAGAGGTTCCAGCCTAACAGTGCAATCTTACAGTTGTCTACTCAGAAGTAAGTTCCAATGTACTCACAGGCAGGCTTTATAGGGTTGCAGTTTTAGTGGGCTGCACGCTGAGTGCACAGAATAACCAAGTTAAAAAATAAACTTGATAAATATACAACGGTTGTAATCCTTTGAGCTGATAGTGTGCCCCCTCCACTCCTTTCATTGGGACTTGTGTAGGGTTTGGTGTAGAAGCCCCACTAAAATTACCTCAAGTTTGTACCATTGCAGCAGGGCTTAGTGTTCCGAATTGTTGGAAATGTGTGAGATAAAATTCACTCCTTCAAAACAAAATGTCTTCAGGTATGAAATTTTAAACACATGACATTCGTGCCTGGAGATTGTTCCAGGAATATATATAAGAGACAAGGAAATTAAAAATAAATGCTGTTTTGGCCAGTGACGGAAACCCTCCGTTGTTAGAAGGAGCAAAATGGCATCACCGGTATAGACAAAGCATGATAGGACAATAGATCACAGTAATAACATTTACAATAAACAATAACAGAACAAAGCAGACATCCATAAAAATCCCACGAGGAATTTGGCTTATCCATAATTTTTCTTTACATTTGAAGAACTGTGTCAGGAAAGGCCATTATGTTCAATGGCACCAATTAATTTCTGCAACTTTTAACGACATCTTCCTGAGTAAAAACCTCACCAAATACCCCAAGCGCATGATTGATAGCAGCTTATGTTTGATTTCTACTGGATTCCTGATTTTTTAAAGTATTTTTAAAGAGTCCCACTGCAGCCAATCAAGCAATCAACATGAAATACTCAGATCCTTTCCTGGAAAACAGAGACAAACCAAACAACGGCATGGGCTTTCTTAGCTGCCCTGACAAAGTATTGGTGATTTTGTTTAAGTAGTTTTCTGGAAGATGGATTACATGAATTTTTATTCCAAGGGAGAATGATAGCCAAGTGGATGAGTTCCATATCCCTTCAGTACTTTCCGATTCAGGATACTGTAATATTCTTAAAATAGCTGTTTAAACACAGAAGATATAAATATATAGATTCGGCAATACATAATAATCAGTTAGTCCTAACATTTGATTTTCTACTGCAGCAAACATCCTTCCTGCACAAAAGAAAGCTATTTGACCTCTAGTTCATTTAAAAACCTACAAAAAATTAACAATTAAAATTAGTGGTGTGCAACAGAAAGAGCTCAGGAAAAGAAATAATCAGTTGTAAGAGTGTTCATTGCATGCCAATATTAAATTGTTTTAATTTTGAGTACTGTTCCAAGACAAAATCCATTTGCACTCCTGATGATGGCATTTATTCTGTGGTCTCAAGAATATCTGTTTATTCAGGAAGTGTACATCCTGCCTTTCGCCAAAAATGGTCATCAAGGAGGCTTACAAAAATTCATACCCAAAGCATAAACACAGTAACTTAACCATATGAAAATCAATAAAACAGTTACAGCAGTATTAATATATATAAACATATATATAACTGCACATGATACTAATGGCATTGCTCCCAATCACGTCGTGGTCTTTGAAATTCAGTTATAGAGGTGATTTTAGCTGGTAACACATTGAAGCAATCGTTGAGGGCTAACCTTTCCAATGCCACACACAATCACAATGAAAACTCAATACCACACCATGCTGCATTTGAGCTCAGAAAAGCCTTGAAACAGCTTTCGTTGTGTGAAAGTTGTGCTGGCTGATGGGAGCTGTAGTCCAAACCACCTGCAAGGCTGATGAAGTCAACACTACATCTGGAGACATCTGGAGGGTGGCAATATGAGAACGGGCCTTTTCTGCAGTGGCTCTCTGCTTATGCAATGCTCTCCCCGGAGAGGCTTGCCTGGCTCCTTCATTACATACCTATAGGTGCCAAGCGAAAACGTTGCTTGATAACCAGGCCTTTGGCTGATAGACATCTAATGCCCTTTTCAACATATTGTGGAAGAGGGGATTATTGGGTTGTCTTTGTCTTTATTGTGCATTTTGTGTTTTTTTAATATTGTAATTTTACGTTGTGAACCACCCTGAGACCTATGGTGGTATACCAATTTTAAAAATGAATAAATATCCTTTAATGAGGACTTTAAATGGGGCGTTTTTCTCTATCTTGCCTCTTGTGCTGTTCTGCTGCCTGGAGGTAGCCAGGAATGGTGTGCCTGTGAAGATGAAGAGGCCCTTTCTTGAGTGGGCAATCTCTTTCCACTGTGGGATGATGAGCTTTCCAAAGTGCCTGGTTGTAGCATGTCTTCTGTTTGGAGCTAGGGTTGGGATCTCACTGGATCTCATCTGGATAAAAGGTAGGGCTTTTTGTTAGACACCTCGCCTGTGTTTATTGTGATATAGTGTTCTTGGGTGGGGGCTACAGGAATAGCTGCCCTCTCCTGGGTTCTGGGGAATTTCAAAGAAGGCTGCCAAGATTAGGAGACACTCCCTTCACAGAGACACGTTATCTGCTACCTACTGATGTCTTCTTGGGTGTCTTATCATGTTCTGTTCATAAGGAGTCTGAAGACCTATTTTGATGTCAACTGAATAGTTATGGAGACATAATAGTTATGGAGAGCAGAAGGCTTAGGCTCCATGAGAGGTGTCTTCTTTCTCAAAAAAGTATTGTACCAGTTTGGGGAAGGCCAGTATGAGCAGGGGACCAGAACTGTACTACAGTGGTACCTCGGATTAAGAACTTAATTTGTTCTGGAGGTCCGTTCTTAACCTAAAACTGTTCTTAACCTGAGGTACCACTTTAGCTAATGGGGCCTCCCGCTGCCGCCATGCGATTTCTGTTCTCATCCTGAAGCAAAGTTCTTAACCCGAGGTACTATTTCTCGGTTAGCGGAGTCTGTAACTTGAAGCATCTGTAACCTGAAGCGTCTGTAACCCAAGGTACCACTGTATGCACTTTTGGGGTTTCTCAGTAGTTTGGGAAGTTGCTGTACTGGATGGTGGGGAAACATCAGGTTTGTGTGAACTACTTTGTGTACTCGATTTGTATCTTTTACTGGAACCCAGTATCTGCCAGCCAGAGCCAGGTGCAAACATCATTTAGTTAGAATGATAGAACATGGTACCTCTGAGCACACTTCAGTACCATGCAAAAGTCCATTCCTGGTTTGCATTCCTTATTTCAGCTAATTTACCTGGGGTGGGGAAGTCATTTTCTTGTTTGCTATTGTTAAGCAATCAGGAGTCACAAACTCTGGCTGATCTACTGCAGTTCACCCAGAGATCTACCAGTCTATCTTCTGTTATATATTGTAGCAACCTCCTCCTCATCTGAATAATATCAGAATGTTTGCTTAGGGCAGTCATTTTCCTGGACATTACTGGGATTTCATATGTCCAGGGGGAGTTTCCGAAAGGCAATGCTTTGTCCTGGATCTTAGGCAAGTCAATTGAAAAATTTCAGGTTTTTTGTTGAAAAAAAAGCTCAACAACTTTCATGGTGTCCTGGTTTTTACTTGAAATATGGCAACCCTAGTCTCCTGCGATGCTAAAAGCGGCTCCCAGATAATTACACAGGAGAGATCCCAATTTGTCCACAGTCATGCTTTGTCGCATGCTTATTCTAGTAGCAAATTAAGCTGCTGTGAAAAATTTTATTTCACTAACCTTTAAAATGATTTTTATTTGATTAATCAAGTTTGGAAGCATCAATGTAAACATCATCTGTCCCAGATGTTATCTACCTATGGCTGCCTGGTGGCAATAATGTTAAATTGGTTTACGCTCTCTTATGCTCATGTTCTTCCATTTATGCAGCAGAATGATTATGTTACTTATTCCCACAGCATTTGTTCAGCTCAAAAGCAAATATGAATACTAATGAACTATTTTCTTAAAGATTTTCTTCTGGCAGGCTATGAAAATATGTAAACAGTGAGAATGATACATTTGACATAACCATCTGTAGAGTTCAGACTGTTCAAATCTGTCTGATGCCTGGCAACTGAAATATTTTCCCCACATTAGATGGAGCAGAGCATGTGTTTGATTGCTGTGGAGTGTCCCTTAAGTGTTCATGGGGCAATTTTTCACATTGTGAACCATTGCTTCCTTTCCCCATAAATATGCCATGCCCATCTACCTTTTCCAAGGGGGCTTATGAGAATGGAATATCACCAGGGTCTGGCCTCTCCCTTCTGCTCTCAGGGCCCAAACAAGCAAACTGGTGAAAGTCTTACACCAGGAGGGTGGAAGGCGGCTCAGATATGGGGATGAGTGTTCACCCACCCACAAGCATGCATGGGAGTTGTATAGGGAGTCATGTGTAGGAGTTTTTAGTGTTTGATGTTTTACTGTGCTTAATGTTTAAGTTTGTTGGAAGCACAGAGTAGCTGGGGAAACCCATCTAGAATAATTCCTGGGGTGGCCGACAGACAGGTAGAAATGGTAGGCTTTGGGTGGTACCTGAGGCTAGCAGGAGCCCTAGACTCTTAGCTTTCTTTTTGAAAATGAATATATTTGTACCTTGCACTTCCACCCAGGAGTATAAAGTTGTATATGTTATCATCTCCACCCCTTTAATATTTTCAACAGCCCTGGGAGGTAGGCTAGGTTTTATGTGTACATAAACAGTAGTTTTTGCCAATAGATTGCGGGTTGGGCGAGATCCACTGACAGATCCATTGGGAATTCTGCCACCTTTTGGTAATGGCCCAGTCCATATACCATGCCCAGGAAATCTTGTTGGCATCCTTGGTTGTTCCACAAAGTTATGCCCTTTGAGGAGGCATTGGACAAGGCCATCATACTGGATGAAAGGTGCTCACCCTGATCATGTTCCTGGAGGTTGTGTGTGGCACTGGCACAGACTCCTTGAAAAGTGGCCCTCTGGAATGGGGCAGGGAACCAGGGTAGTGGGCACTTGAGTGTTGTGTGCTGGGGCTCCTAAAAGTGCCCTACATTCTCCCTACCCATGTCTTCCTGCATTCCCCCCCCAACAGCTCCTGCTTAGGAAATGGATGATGACCAAGGGACCTACCTGTTCCCATGGAGAAGTAGATGCCCATAGAAGAAGAAGAAGAGTTTGTATTTGATATCCCGCTTTATCACTACCCGAAGGAGTCTTAAAGCGGCTAACATTCTCCTTTCCCTTTCTCCCCCACAATAAACACTCTGTGAGGTGAGTGGGGCTGAGAGACTTCAGAGAAGTGTGACTGGCCCAAGGTCACCCAGCAGCTGCATGTGAAGGAGTGGGGAAGCGAACACGGTTCACCAGATTACGAGTCTACCGCTCTTAACCACTACACCACACTGGCTCTCAATTGAGGTATGACCCTTCTTAGTCGTTTCAGAACAAATTGTTAGGAGATGTACTGGCCTGTTGTATACCTCTCATAGAGGGTGCCAGAGGTGTTGTCGAGCAAGAAGAGGACACTGATCAGTACAGTGATCTCAAATACGTGTGTGTCGTGCAAATACGCTCAGTGTCCTGCCACAGCTATGAAGCTTCCTTTCCAGAGAAATGTGTCTTATCTTCTAGAAGCACCACAAACCTTTTTTGCTTCACCAGCCAGACTTAAAACCATTGAATATTGCTGCTCTTTTCATGCGAAGTATTTTATATTTTAAAGGTCATTTCATTTGGATGCTTTTATTTAGCATTCTTAGCTGCATGCAGATCTCAACTTGTGATGCGGCAGGCGAAAAATCTAATGCACGAGCCCGTTAATTTCAGACCTGTTAGGAACGAAATGGCAAAGGAAAATGCAATGGTAAGTATGATGCGGACTGAGCTCACCATGTCTCCGTCTTCTAGGTCTGCTTGGGCTTCTTAGAATCCTGATAAGCTGAGGCAAGAATATCAGGAAGACAAGAGGGAGCTTCGACCCCAGCAGCTACCTCCTCCTTTCTCCCTTGTGGTTTTAAGAAACTGTTGGGAAACTCCAAAATTTCATACAATGTTATTCCAGCACGACAGATGCCTCTTGTAAGCATGAGTCTGTCTTCCGAAAGATACGTGGTTTTGTCCTGGGGCCTATTTGAATAGATTTATCGTCTACAATTACTGCGCTTTGATCACACCAGAATAGGTGGTGTACTGCATAGGGTTCAGCTGTCCTCTTCCAATTCACTCTCCTTATCAGGATACATGTCTGTTGATTTGTGGGAAGCTGGCTGTTTTTCGTTCCTGACAAACTCCAGTGATTAAAATGTAGTGGCTTGCTCTTGTTCCCCTGATAAAGGTGACAGCTGCAGACTGTCCATTGTTAGTGGATATGGTCCATGCAGATTGCTTTTTAATGAAAGCAATACATTATCTTACCTATAGACCTTACAGCCTTACCTTGTTAATGTATTTGTGCTTGGCACCACATTCATCTGGAAATTAGTTATATTAAACATGCTTTTTGCTATTTAGCCCAGGCTTAAGCAGTTTAAGAAAACAACAGACATTTAACTTTTCTCTACCTTTGGTCCACAGATAAATGCCCTGTAACTCACAGTAGCCTGGGTTTCTGACAAATACAGCAATAATAACTTCACAGATACTTCCTTGCTTGATCCTTCTAATACAGCTATTCAAATATGCCTTGGTATCCTAAACTTTGAATGATGCAGTGCAGGCTAAGGTGAAGCATGTTCAGATAGTAAATGCTACCCACAATTTTATTAGAATTGTCCACTTTCAATCCAACAGTGAAGCAGATCATTCTGGCAATTTGGATGGGCGGCTTCCACTCTATATAGTACAGGACGGTTATTTTGCCAAGTCTCAGTGTGGGACCAGTTTGTGTTTAGGCTTGAAAGGCCTAAAAGATTCCTGGCTGAGAAAGAGTTTGTGGGTATCAGGATCCCTGCTGTTGCTTTGGAAGTGCTGTTGTTATCTAACACGGCCTGCCGGGGTGTTCTCGGCTCGTATGTCTCCAAAATACCTGCTCATTCTGTACATTTGTAAATAAGCAGATTATTACAAAAGCACAAGAAGTCTCCTTTGCTCCCGTCTCCTTTCCAAGGAAACTCACCCTGTGAAGGGCTATCCAGAAATTCCTGCTGCTTTGAGGAGTTTGATACAAAATATAAAATAAAAATATTTAAACTGGAGAAAGTCAACCAGCTTCGCAATCTCAAAACACCTGTTAATTAACTTCAAATGGGAAAGAAGAACTTCGTGTAATGTAGAAGGATGTATATTTTGGGCCTGTTGCTTAACAACTGAAAAGGGAAGATGAAAACCAAAACATATTTTGACTATTACTGGTGCTTTGAATAGGTTTGCTCTTGGATATGACAGAACTCTGCTTAATTGGAACATCTGCATTGGGCCTGTGCTTGTATCTTTGTTTCCGAAGAAGAGAGAAGTAAGGATTACTAAAGGATTAGAACGAAGATTTTGGTTTATATTGACTAGGAATGCCAGCGCAGCAGTGGCTTCTTTTTAACTTTTGACTCTTTCACAAATATAAAATGCTAGACCTGTTGATTCTACCTCACTCAGCTAGTGTTTGCCATGATCTGGGACTGGGGTACAGGCAGTTGTACTGGTAGCAGTTCAACTGTTCAACTGGTGGGTCCACAGTCCAGTGGAGGTCAGGGGCCAGAGGAGGCCAGGATGCAGGCTAACTTTAATACAGGAAACAAAGCAGGAACAGGATGAAACCACATTGCTGTGGCAAAGCCAAGGCTGAAACATAGGCCTTATATAGTCCTCCTGAGCTTGCCTCCAGGTGCAAAACATCACCTCATCTAACCACGCCTGCCAGCCTTCACCTACTTCCCCCAAGGCAATCATGACCAGGGTCTGGTCCCCGCAAATCCTCACAGCACTCAGTATGGGAGTTGGAACTTAAGAGGTTAAGTTGTTCCCATGATGCCTCAGCATTCTGACGTCAGGAATGGAAGCTGGGAGGAGCTTTCCTGTCTGTTCCTCTCCGATCGTTGAGAGAGAGAGGGTGTTTGCCATGTCTGCGAGAAGTCCTGGAAAAACCTGAGAAAATGATGCAATAAAAGAGCTGTAAATGGACATTACTGTGCTCTGTGTGTTTGTGGGAAACTAAGTGACAAGTTGCTGCTGTGTTTTACTCTGCTGGGCGTGACGGAGAAGAAGGAGCAGATTCGCGCAGAGGAAGTGTGCCGGACCTGCCGAAGCTGCCATAAAGAGCTAATTGCCGATAGTAAATCAATTAGCACGTCACGGACTAATCAAAATACCTACAGGTTATGGACCCATAAATTACCGCTTGTAAACTTGTCACTAGAGGCTGCTGGAATGCTTTGAAGTTGCGTTCGGATGGCAGTGGAGTTGGCGAAAGCGGAGGTCTGTGTCTAAGGCAAGCAAGCAGGCTGAAAGACGCTGTGCTGAATGCAGAAGTGCTGAGAACAGCGGAAATCGTTTCTCCACGCAGCAGGAGCCGGAAGAGCTGGAGTTTTTGTGAGTACAGCTTGGGGCCCCTGGGGAAAAACGGGAGACCATGGCAGAAGGCCACGATTCCTATTCCGTACCTTTCGAAAAATTGGACGGAAAGAATTGGCAAGAATATAGCAGGAGGCTGAAGGCATGGCTGGTGGCGAAGGGTCTGTGGGAGGCCGTGCAGGGACCGCCACTTCCTACACCAGGGGCTGGAGCTACAGCAGCTGAGATAGCAGACGCCCGAAATTCCCAGAGGAGGAACCAGAGGGCCCTGGGAGCGATCGTGCTTAGCCTGGATGGTTCGCAGCTACCTTTGGTTGAGGGCCTGGAAAATGCTTGTGAGGCTTATCAGGCGTTGGAACGGGTACACCACAGAACCACGGCTGGGGCAAAGATCCACACCACCAGACGCTTGTTTGAGATGAAGTTACGTCCTGGGGATAGTATCAGGAAGCATGTAACTGATATGCTGGCCGTGTTTAACCAGCTGAGACTGTTGGGTGTTGATTTTCCAGAGGAGCAGAAAGTGTACATTTTGCTCAGTTCTCTGGACAAGAGTTATGACAATCTGTGTCTAACTCTGGAGTCTCAGGATCCGCAACAGCTGACGATGCATTACGTGGCGGGACGCTTGCAGGACGAAGAAGAGAAACGCAAGAAAGAGGGCAGAGCTGGCACAGGGAGCTCGGGGTGCAGAGGCGGAGCCAAGCCCGCGGAATGCACGGTACAGGCGTTTTCCGTTCGTCGGTGTTACATTTGTAATTCTACAGACCATCTGCGTCGAAATTGCCCCCACCGGAGCAGAGAGGCAAGGCAGGATGTTTTCAAGGACAACTCTCATGGGAATCAGTCGGGTTTCCATGGCAACAAGTCTGGGAAAACAGCCAGGCGTGGGACTGAGGCTAGTGTACGTGCCAGGTGCCAGGAAGAGACGTATGAGATCACGGCTAGTCTGGCGTTGTTTGAAAACAACTGTGAGAAAGGCTCGAAGTTTCGTTTCGTTATAGACTCTGCAGCTAATCGCAACTTGATTCCAGAGACCCCTGCTGTCGAGATGTGGAATTGCAAGGCAATTCCGGCCGGGAAAACTGTGCTGTTTGCAAATGGACAGAAAAAATGTATGACTAACGTTGTAAATCTGCATTTTCGTATTTTACAGGAAACGCTGGAGTGTTGTACCGTTCCTGGGATGAACCACTGTCTTTTATCTGTGCCGTATCTACTGAAATTGGGATTTACGGTTTGTTTTCAGGGTGATGTGTGCACAATCTCCAAAGGAGGGAGGATGCTTGCCAAGGTTAAAAAGGGGCAGAATGATCTTTTCATTCTGGAAACGTCTCTGGAGGGCGAGGGGAAGGTTGAGAAAGCACAAGCACTGCGTGCTACAATTCCCAATCATGATGCATGTGTACACGCTTGGCATGCTAGGACAGCTCATGGCTCTGTAGAAGAACTACAGACGCTACCCGAGGTCGCTAACGGTTGCCACATTGTAGAATGTGGATGTGCGATGGATTGTGAAGCATGCAGACATGCAAAGGTAAAAGGGTGCAGTTACCCAAAAGTGGATAGGGTAACCGAAAAACCTTTTGAGCTAGTTCACATAGATCTGTTTGGTCCTATAAAAGAACCAAGTCTGGGAGGGTCAAGGTTTCTGCTCTCGATGCAGGATAATTTTACGCAGAATTCCTGGACCCATGGTCTCAAATCCAGGGATGATGCAGCACAGCTGATCAAAAGGTGGATTGATGAGGTGGAACAAAGGTTTGCCACCAAAGTGCAAGCTGTCACAAGTGACAGAGGTGCTCAATTTACAGGTTCTGCTTTGCAGAAGTTCTTTCGCAAGAAAGGGATACGTCACACAGTGACTTCACCCAATCAGAGGGGGGAGGCAGAGCTCCGATGTGAGGCTCTGGTCCAGACTGCAAAGGTGTTGCTGAAAGATTCTGGGTTGCCACCAAAGTTTTGGCTGGAGGCAATCAGGTATGTGAGCTTCACCTGGAATCGGACCTACAATTCAGTGGTAGGTGACACACCGTTTGGGTTGTTGCATGGCAGGAAACCCCAGATTCATTTTTTGCGCAAGTTTGGGTCGGAAGCATCTGTGCCAGTGGCTAAAGTTTTGCAGGGGCCAGATGGATCCAAGTTTCGGAAAATGATCTTCTGTGGGTATGAGCCAACAGCGCATGCATGGAGGTTCGCGTTTCCATCAGGTGATCAGAGTAAACTGCTGATCAGCAAACACGCTGAGTTCTATGAGCAGGATGAAAAGTCAAAGGCTGCTGTCAAGCGTGATGTTCTCTCAGAGTGTCTCTCTGATTCAGAACAGGAAGGTTCTGAGGGGGAGGAAGAAGAGGCTGAGTCTGCTGATGACGATCAGGTCACTGATCAAGGTCTTGAGCAGGGTGGGGCATCTCCACAAGTTGTTAAAAGGGAGGCCAAGAGTGAGCCCAGTTCCCCTGTAAGTGTAATGGAGAGGATTCGAAAACGCTTTAAGTCAGAGGGGGAGTCCCATGATGCTGAGGACACAGTTCCTGGTGGCAGTGAGTCAGAGGTAACATCTGAGTTTGTGCCCAGGCGATCCAGTCGCACAACGAAGGGTGTTCCACCGGAAAGATACCAAGCCACGGGTGCGTTGGTAAGTTTCGCACAGTGTGAACCTGAGAGTTACGTGGATGTTCCACAAGTATTGTCAGAATGTGTGGCAGAGGGGGTATGGGAGTTGGAACTTAAGAGGTTAAGTTGTTCCCATGATGCCTCAGCATTCTGACGTCAGGAATGGAAGCTGGGAGGAGCTTTCCTGTCTGTTCCTCTCCGATCGTTGAGAGAGAGAGGGTGTTTGCCATGTCTGCGAGAAGTCCTGGAAAAACCTGAGAAAATGATGCAATAAAAGAGCTGTAAATGGACATTACTGTGCTCTGTGTGTTTGTGGGAAACTAAGTGACAAGTTGCTGCTGTGTTTTACTCTGCTGGGCGTGACGGAGAAGAAGGAGCAGATTCGCGCAGAGGAAGTGTGCCGGACCTGCCGAAGCTGCCATAAAGAGCTAATTGCCGATAGTAAATCAATTAGCACGTCACGGACTAATCAAAATACCTACACTCAGGGCCTGGCTCCTGCAAACACTCACAATGCTCATTACAGTGCTCTTTTAAACAGGGGTTAACAGCCTTTTTTCTGTCAAGGCCTGCGTTCCATAGTGGATCATATGTCTGCAATCCTATACCAGAAGTGAGCAGAGCCAGGACTGATGATGGGCAGAGCCAGAGAGAAAAGAAAAGTTCTGGATTAATTAACCCAGAATAAAGACTGCCCCATTTCAGTTTTCATCACAACTACCTCAGAGTAAAATCCTACTCAAAAGTACGTTCCACTACGTTTGATGTGGTTAAAAAGGTAAAGGGACCCCTGACCATTAGGTCCAGTCATAGCCGACTCTGGGGTTGCGGTGCTCATCTCGCTTTATTGGCCGAGGGAGCCATCGTACAGCTTGCGGGTCATGTGGCCAGCATGACTAAGCCGCTTCTGGCGAACCAGAGCAGCGCATGGAAATGCTGTTTACCTTTCCGCTGGAGCGGTACCTATTTATCTACTTGCACTTTGACATGCTTTCAAACTGCTAGGTTGGCAGGAGCAGGGATACCCCGTCGCAGGGATTTGAACCGCCAACCTTCTAATCGGCAAGTCCTAGGCTCTGTGGTTTAACCCACAGCGCCACCCGTGTCCCTCTCTTGATGGGGTTACTATCAAGTATACAACAGGCCAGTACATCTCCTAACAATTTGTTCTGAAACGACTAAGAAGGGTCATACCTTAATGACAATGCAACTGCTTTGCACGTGGAAGATCTCATGTTCGGTCCCCAGCTTCTCCTGGTAGGGCTGGAAGAGAACCCCATCTGAAATTCTGGAGAGCCCATCAGTGTAGCCCATACTGAGTTAAATGGACCAATGATCTGGCTAGGAGCTTCCTCTGGCTGATGTTCAACTAAACTTTACTCAGAGCTAACCTGTTGGAATGAATGACCATGACTAAGGCCTATGAATTGCAATAAATCTACTCTGAGTAAAGTTTAGCTGAATACCATCCTGCCCTCCTAACTGGAAGAAGCGGAATCCTTTCCAGGAGAAAGGTTTTTAACCCTCCCCTCCCATTGAAACCCCACCTCTGTTCCTTCTAGCAGCAGATAGCAGGTGGCACAGCACCAGCACTCTTTCTCCTGAGCTCCCCACCTTCTGCCTTTTTCCTCTCTTGCCACATGGCCTGTCCGGAATCCCTGCTAATGGACTGCTAGAATGGACATTATCCTCAAAACGGTCACCCATGGTCACGGGGACAAGCTGGCACCACTGCTGGCCTCTAATGAGAGTCCAAAAATTTCTGGAGAACCATAGATTACCCCCCATCACCGCTTCAAATGTTTAATATTACAAACCTAACTGTAGCTTTTCATGTCTTTGGGGTAAGGTGGTTTTTTAAAAACTAGCTTGCTAAAACAATTTAGAATATTAATTTTCTAATGGGTTCCCTTTTTTTAATGGGTTACATTTTTTTTAATGGGTTAACATTTCCCCCCCAGTGAATGATGCCATGAATGATGGTCAACTGTGCTAGCTGAAATATTTTAAATCAGCTGAATAGTACAGTTTATGTTTCTTTCTCTGTTCTCTGTTTTATCATTATCATTATTATTATTATTAGTAATAATAATATGCAAGTTTCACTTTTATAGATTATTTCTCATACGGAACAGTAAGTCTCAACTGGAAATGACTAATGCCATAGAAAAATAGAAATCTAAATTGTCACAGTGATGATGATTATGATGATTCCAAGTGTTGGACCTAAAGGATTTCTAAAAATAGTTTATCACTGCAAAAAAAGAGAGGCATTTGCTAATTCTGCTTCAGATGGGGAATTAAAAGAAGACAAAACCTTTTCTGAGTGCATGACAACAGCTCCCTCTACTGCTTTTTCTAGGGTAAGTTCATACAAGGGTTTTTCATTGTGCAAAAAAGCCAAGGCATTTTGGATGGTCAGAGAGTCCCTCATTTGAAACTTGAACTATGTGATTGAATGGATAAGTAAACAAAAGCTTGGATAAACTTAATTTCTTAAGACTTGTTTATTTAGGCCTATGAACACTGCATTTTAGCCTTTGTGAGCTAGTCCTACAAGATCTGATTAAGGGAAAATGCTACGCTACCCGGATCAAAAAGAATTAGTTGTAATCTTGCTGCAAGGGATTTCCTCCCCAGAACAATGGAACTTCTCTGTTGGTCCCATTACTGTTGACCTTTAATGGAAGACAATCTTACTGGGCTACGAATGATAGCCAAAGAAGAAGACCGTTGACCTCCAGCTAGGCTAGAGTCCGGATGATAAGACACTTCAGTGCCTGAGAGGGGTAGTGTTCTGTATGCAAAAAGGGAATATGCAACAGGGAGCTGAAATAGAATCAAGACCAAATTTGCCTTCCAATCTGGATGTAATAATAATAATAATAATAATAATAATAATAATAATAATAATAATAATTTATTCCCCAGCCACTCTGGGCAGCTTCCAACAAAATATTAAAAATGCAATAAAACATCAGACATTAAAAACTTCCCTAAACACGACTGCCTTCAGATGTCTTCTAAAAGTCAGATAGTTGTTTATTTCCTTGACATCTGATGGGAGGGCATTCCACAGGGCGGGCGCCACTACCAAGAAGGCCCTCTGCCTGGCATGTTATTTTAGGAAATAGAAATCGGGTCAGGTCACCGTCACTTCTAAATGCAGACTGAATGAAATCTCTCCCCAAACTTTGTCTTGATTGAACAAAAATGTTTATTAAAATGTGTCTGTTTTGTGAAGAAATGTATACAAAACCAATGTGAATTTTCAGGCAGCTATTGTTGTTTAAATAGAAAATTGATACAGAAATGGGAAAGAGCAGAGTTACGAAGGAACAAGTGTAAAACTGCCATTGACCAGCAACAGAACAATCCGTGCATTTCTATGCATTTGTAGAGAATGAGAAAGTACATAGACTGTTTGCAAAGAGGACTGTGCATGTTAGCTCCATCAAGGAACCAAGAAGTTCATTATCATAGGCTGCAAGGTGTAAGCCCAATTTGAAGAGATTCCTGCATTAGTATTCCTATTAGGCTCCTGATTCTAGATTGCATAACTTTAAGATGTGCAGATCAAAACCTTTTGGGACATGATGCACGACGAGATAAAAAAATTGATAAGGGCATCACACAATAAAAAGGCAGAGGCATATCTACTAGGAATTCTTGATAAAGATATCCCAAAGGATAAAACTAACGTATTCTTATACGCGACAACAGCGGCAAGAGTTTTGATTGGTAGCTATTGGAAAAAGGATAGCATTCCAACAAAAAGAGAATGGCTGGGGAAACTTTGCGAGTATCTGGAGCTAGCGAAATTGACAGATTTAATAAGGAGAAAACCTAAAACTATAGTCATGAAGCAATGGGAGTGTTTAAATGATTACTTACAAAACCAGGGCTCGGCTACTAAAATCTGGTTGTGTTTAGAATAATCTTGTGTCTTATTTCTTTTCTTTATCTTCTTCTTGTTCTTTTCTTTTATATTTTACCTTTCATTTCTTTTCTTTATTGTGAATATTGTTGTGTAGAGGTGTAAATAATTGTAAATATGAGAAGAGGTAAAATGTTTTCTAATTTTCTCTTTGGTTACATGTACTTTCCTTTTTTTGTATATTTGTATTTTTTTTCTAATTTCTACTCAATAAAATTAATAATAAAAAAACTTTAATATGTGCAGGTTCAGAGAGAGAAAATTGAATTTGTCACCTGCATTTGTGGATTTGGAGAGGTACGGCAGTTTAAATTACAATCAGCGCTTTTTTTTCTGGGGGTATTCAAGGGTACGCAGTATTGACACCTTTCCCCCCTTAGAAGAAAAGCAGTAGTTAAATGTGTGGCTAAAACTTACTGTAACAACTTCATGGTGAGTACCGGCACCTTTTTTCTAGAAGAAATGCACTAATTACTCTTATTAGTTTGCTTATATTTATATCCCTTCTTTCTTCCATTAGGAAACTCAAGGTCAGGGCCGTCTTTACCTGGGGGTGCATGGGGTGCTGGGCACCCGGGTGCCGAATTCTGGGGGGCGCCAGGCCCCCACCACTGAAGCCGCCTAAGCTCTTAACTATCTACGTGTTATGAAATAATAAACAATTTTGAACAAGCTAGAAAACAAAATACATATATACCTAGGGATTACCGAAATGTATACCTACTGTTTCACTAAAGGACTTTTGACTTTGTGCGCTCATTTACCAAAGACACACCGCGCCAGCGGCGCTTGTCATTCACAACGGTGCCATGCATGTGAAATTAACTCTTACCATCATAATAAAAGTTAATTTGGGGGCTAAACTAAGTTTTGGGGGTGCTGGGCAGATCTTTGCACCCTGGCGGTGCGTATGCTAAAAACTGCGCTGTCCAAGGTAGTGTACATGTGGCTCCCAAGCAGTTACTCATCCAGGAATAACCTGCTTAGTGGTGGCCCTATGAACCTTCAGATCCGTTATCAACATCAGCAGCAGCAGCAGCACCACCACCAACAGCGTATATGGCAATTTACAAAGAATGCCATCTGCCCCCAAGTGCCCTTCAATATAGAAAACAGACTAAAGAGAGCCAAAAGAATAAAGGGCGTGAAATAGAGGTATAGATAGAGAACGGAAGAATATATTTTTGTTGCAATTCTGTGTGTTTAGATTTACTAATGCTAGAGCAGGGTTAGGGAACCTGTGGTCTCCGTAGTTGAAGTCCAACAACATCTGGAGGGCTACAGATTCCCTGTCCCTGCAGTAGGGACAGGTTACAATGGCGTGATGGAAATTGTGGGCTTTGAGGAGAGATTTAAAGCAAGCAGGAGACACAGATATTCTGGGAAGCAGCTCCATGCCTAAGTGGCAACAAGAGGGAAAGGATAGAGTTGTTTCAAGGCAGCAGAAGACCTTTAGACAGTGAAAGGTGCTTCAGCAGAATGAATGAAAGTTGCAGGCGTAAGATCAGAGAGAAAAGGGCAGCAAGGGTTTTGGTGGTAACGAAAAGAAGCTTGTGAAGGGTTAGGGAGCAGACAGGAAGCCAGGGTAGGGATTTCAGATTGTGCAACACCGGGTCTGAGGTGTATGTAGGCCTCCCATTATGGCTTTTGACAACTGAGATGTATATTTCAAGGAGACCCTATTTCTGTGACTGTAAGTTGTTTAAAACTGTTTTGAACATGGTGTTTTAATTGTTGTAACCCACTTAGAGTTGAGGGGTGGGTAATTAATTAATTAATTAATTAATTAATTAACAACCAACCACTACCACCTGTTGGCTTGTCCACCCTTCGCTTGTCTTAAGCACAGGTCTGAGCGGTTTTCCATTTGCCCTGGGAAAACCTGCTCTTTACCATGGAATTGGAGCAAACTTCCATCTGCAGAAAACCTGGTGGACGTATGCTCCGATTGAGCAGTAAAGAGCCGGTTTTCCCAGGGGAAAGTGTGGATGAGCCCTTAGTTTATCTGACTTGACTGCTCAAAGGAAAAGGAAAGAGAGAGCGAGAGAAAGGGTCCTTTGTGAGTCTCCTTGCCGATGTGTATTGGAAGACAGATCATGCGTATATTGCTTTATATGAACACTTCAGATCATAACGTTAGTGCTTTGAAGGCTGAAGGAGGAGGAGAAAAGCACCCCAAACCAAATATTGTAAGGGGCACAGATGCCCACAGGGATTGCATATTCCCATCCATTTCAATGGGATTTGTGTCAAGAGAATTGTATGCCCCCTCTTGCTTAATGAGTACAAATTAGTAATTATCCCAGTAGTAATTCAAGATGATTATTTGTAATTTATATGTAGGGAAATCCTGATGTTATATCAAATGCAGAAACCCTTATTTGCCAAACGCTTTCCTTTTTTGGCATTCTGAGCCCTCCGTTTTGGACAATGAGCATTCTTTTTGCCAGCATATAAATATGAACAGGTTTTCTGTATAAATTATATATTCTCTTTGGCAACCAGTCCTTGGCAGTTCCTAACAATTAGAAATATTAGTCATGACTACATAGAGGGAAGAGAACAGAGTCTGGGGCTTACAAATCTCCTCAGGGTCCAGAAATTGCTCTTGGCAGACTGAGCCGTAAGCCTTTTTTATCCACTCACATTATTCTGGTTTTCAAAACTGTCTGCATGAGTCAATGGGGCGTGCTTTGCTTCATGTGGGAAGGGACTGTGTGGATGATTTGTACAAAGCAGACTTCCCATTCTCCTCAGTAAGCTCTGCTGTGGGTTTTATTTTAAAATGGTTGTAGTTGCAGTTGTGCAGGACGCTTTACGTAAGACCACTGAGAACTCATGTTCGGCCATTTTGAAGCTTTGGTCTCTAAAGCTTCATTTCAACAATGTTATAGGATGGATATCCTGGATGCTAAGACTTCAGTACTATTATAATAATGGCTGCTGTGGCCTGTGCTTCCCTCTTCTGTGAGGGGAAAACTACAGTTCCCATCATTCTTTGAGGAAAGTCATACACTTTAAATGTGAATTGGATGTGCATCAAATGCATGGCGAGAGATGCCCAACTTCACCTGATCTTTTGCCTCCATATTATGTAAAGATAAAAAAATGTAACTCATCATCTTGACAGACTCGCATTTAAAGAGGGTCTCATTTCAGACCCTCCAAGTGTCCCTATTTTCAAAGAACAGTCCTGGATTTTCAGAAGGTATCCTGGTTTCTGATTCTTAAAAGGTAAAGGGACCCCTGACCATTAGGTCCAGTCGTGGCTGACTCTGGGGTTGTGGCGCTCATCTCGCTTTATTGGCCGAGGGAGCCGGCGTACAGCTTCCGGGTCATGTGGCCAGCATGACTAAGCCGCTTCTGGCGAACCAGAGCTGTGCACGGAAACACCGTTTACCTTCCCGCCGGAGCGGTACCTATTTATCTACTTGCACTTTGACGTGCTTTCAAACTGTTAGGTTGGCAGGAGCAGGGACCGAGCAATGGAGCTCACCCCGTTGCGGGGATTCGAACTGCCAACTTTCTGATCGGCAAGTCCTAGGCTCTGTGGTTTAACCCACAGCACCACCCGCGTCCCTTTGTTTCTGATTCTTAGGACATCCCTATTTTCATCAGAGAAATGTCGGAAGTTATGGAGTTATGTGAACCTCCCCCCCCCCCAAGCCAAGGAGATAAGTAACTATACAACCTTTAGAAGACACATGAAGTCAGCCCTGTTTAGGGAAGTTTTAAAATGTTTAATGTTTTATCATGTTTTTATATCTGTTGGTAGCCGCCCAGAGTGGCTGGGGCTACCCAGTCAGATGAGTGGGCTAACAACAACAACAACAACAACAACAACAACTGCTACTACTACTACTGTTACTACTACTATTGAATAAGACGTCCCTATTTTCATCAGATAAATGCTGGAAGGTATGTTATTTTATATTCATTCATTCAGTACCACATTTATATCCCCACCTCCTCTCCAAGGAGCTCAAGGTGGTGTAATTTTTTCTTCTCCTCCCAGTTTTATCCCCAGAAATTCTTCCATGGCTAGCATCCATCTTCTGCAATGTCTGTGTTTGGGAGTATTCTACTGATTTATTATAATACATTTTTTTCTAGATTAAGCAATCCATGACTATTGTAATTATGGAGCCCTCCTTTTATTGTTCTTTAGCACTAAACAGAGCGTCCACTTAAGAGAACAACAAAGGGCTCAGCTTGTTGGAAGAAGTAACTAATCCATACTAAATGATTTTTGTGAATGCCTCTTATTTCCAAATCAATTTTTACCACAGTACTTGCAATGTATTGCGCCGTAAGAGTTGCCAGATTCTGGATGTCATGAAGCAACATAAAATGACTTGGTGTATAGAAACATTTGTCTTTTTTTCTACACTGTTCCCAAGTAATCTAATGGCCAAATTCCAGTCAGAACTATTATTCTTGAATTTCCTTTGCCGTGAAAACAGGATGTGACAGTCTTCTCTTGTTATTAAGCTAATCTTTGAGTTGCTCATTGCTCTGGCATTACATATTGCAACGCTCCAGCTAATTAGCTGATTGTAGTCAGAGGTTGGAGACCAAGAAACTAGTCCCTAAGGTAGCCAGGTGTTAAATAACACGTATTAGAGCCAACACGTTGATTGCTTCTGAAGAAAGATGGGGAAACAATGCCGTTTGTGGAGCAGAGTTGTAATTTGTTCGGTCTTCTCCATCAAGCAAGTGGACTGCCTCCGAGCTCAGCTGCAGTCCTGAAAAGATCTCCTTCCAAATGGAGAGTACTATTGCAAGGAAAAACCGGTCTGATTTTAGTTAATTTAGATGTAAACAAGTGGAATCATTTATCATATCCTCTGGGGAAATGGAAAGGAATAGAAATTAAGGGATTGCCTTTCAGACACAGCTTGCTGGCTCTCAACCTCACCCAGGCATCGGTATTATTAATAAGATTTTCTTTCTAGATTGTGAGATGGTTTGGTCAGAGTGGATATACCCTGCTGTCATTGTACAGCGTGAAGCCAGTTCTGTACTCCAAGATGCAAAGGGGAGAGACAGATAGAAGAAGGCACTTTAAGCAAGCCAGTCTCTGTTTCTTTGACATCGTATATAGGGACTTTATATACAAATGAGTTTGTGAGTGCTTGGGAGAGCGCATAACACCAATTCTGAAAGGGGAAACCAGCTGTTATATGGAAGTGCTTCCCCCCTTCCTTCACGTATGGTATCTCCTGCTAGGAGGCTTGATATGGTTTGCCGTTGTGATAAACAACACCTCCTAACGCAGTTGTAACTCCTTAAGGCAGGGATAGCCGACATGTTGCCTTCCAGATGTTATGTACCACAACTCCCATGATCCATGGCCAATGACAATGATGGCTGGGGCTGATGGAAGTTGCAGTCCAAAACATCTGGAGGGCACCGTATTGTGTATCCTTGCCTTATTTCAGGAGGAAGGGTGGAGTACAAATTGCATTGGCAATTGCTGGTGATGGAGCAGTGTCCTCTGTCATACTTAAGGGAAGCAGGCTAGATTTGGGGGTACAGGGTAGAGGACATGACATACACAGCTCCATAGCTCAGCAGCAGAACATCTCCAGAAGGTCCCAGATTCAATCCCTGACATTTCCCAGTAGGGCTAGGAGAGAGTTCTGTCTGAAATCTGGAAAGCTGCTGATAGCGTAGAATAGACAATATCAAGCCAGATGGACCATTCATCTGCTTCAGTACAAGGCAGAGCCCCATGTTCCTCTCACATCTTGGAACTTCTCCCTTACTCCCCAGTGTCTGCTGCCTGAGGCAGTTGCCTTACACTGCCCAATGGTAGGGCTGCCCCTGTTTAATCCCTATCACTAGGAGCTGCCAAGCTGCCTGTTCAAGAATGGTGATCCATGGCTGCAGGTTTTGAAGCAAAGGGGATGGAGAGATTTGCTGGAGTCTCCAAAGACAAAGCTGGGGTGGGGAAGAGCAGCTCTTTCTCACCAGTTCCAGCATATGGCACAGAAAGTCCAGATAAATGCACTCAGCAACATGCATGTACTAACATGCACAATGCCCTCAATTCCCCCACTTTTGAAAAATTGTGGAAGACCCTGGAAGGTAGTTGCCAACCAGTGGTGACAATACTGAGATAGACAGACCTCAGCCCATCTCAGTTTATGAGTCATTACACATATACTCAGCATCATCCCTACTGACTCATAGCTGCTCTCCAGGCTTCCAGACAGGATCTCTCTCTCAACCCTACCTGGAGAAATTGGGGATTGAACCCAGGCTGTATGGAGGACCATGGTAGTGTTGATATTTAGGGTGAGCTGATCCAGACCCTGAGAGAGCTACAGTATCAAGAACTTCCACAGGGTTGCCCATAACTACACTAACCCACAAAAGCTTGTGCCATATTGAATTCCTTATTTGTTCAAGTGGCCTCGAGTCTCTTTCTTATATCTGTAAAAAATACCAAAAAAAGCAAAATCCTACCACATGCGTCTTATGGTGTCACTGTAACGTTGTGATGAGGAAAGCTGCATCCCCTCACAGAAGGAATTTTATCTTCTGTGCAACACTTATAGAAATCCTCTCCGGGTCTGGATCTGGTAGTTTTTCTGAGATTCTCCACCGTAGCATTGCAGTTTAAGGGTCATTGCTGCCCTGATATTTAGCCTAGCACAATTCCCACCTCCTGATTAAATTAAATGGATTGGATGGAATTGGTTTCATTGTTTAATCATATTTAGCCTGTTTCATGAAAAGACTGAGCATGTTCTCTTCCAGTGTTTGCTAATGCAAAGAGCAAACGGAATGCTTCCTCACCCCATCAGAGTGTTATTAACACCTGTCTATCTGACACCTGTCTATCTGTATACAGAAGCAGTGGCCAATTTTCCATTGTAGTCTAAAATCATAGTCTGGAAAACAGAAGCATATAAGAGCTAGCCTGAGCTTCAGTGACTGGAATCACTAGAGCCACACACCCTGTCTATTATAACATTTTGCTGGTTACTAGATGTTAGATGACACATTACATTATTCATGTGCATATTATGGGAGAAGATCAACTGTGCCTATCCTCACTCACAATGCAAACCCTTGCTATTTGTTTTACAAGGCACTGTATGTGTTGACCGGTCCTTTATAAATAAGGGATGCTAGCAGTCTGGAATCCGGCTAATGGCCCAATGAGGCCTTTGATGCAGCAGCACTTTGGAGGAGTGGGCAGCAGGAGAGCCAGCTTGGTCCTGCAACCATGGGTGCTCAGGGCTGTGGTTGCCATGCAGCATGCATGGCCCTGGCACCGAAATTTGTGGGTGCCCGGCCACTTCATGGGGAATTTTGTGGGTGCTCGGGCACCCAAGGCCCTAGGGAGTTGGCACCTATGGTGGGAAGTGAGATGCTGGCATCTGTGCTAATGGAGTGGCCCGTATCCATGCATTGGCCCTGGAAGTCTGTTTGTATGGGATGGAGGCAGATCAGGAAGAGTGTTGCTGGTAGCCCTTTCTTACCGACTCAGGGCTACGTATTATTTTTGTTCTGTAGATGATATGTTGCACCCTGTTCATCCAGACTATGGGACAGTACATCATTTCAATGGAATGAGCTACATTACAGTGGTGCCTTGCAAGACGAAAATAATCCGTTCTGTGATTCTCTTCGTCTAGCGGTTTTTTTGTCTTGCGAAGCAAGCCCATTGACGGATTAGCGGATTAGCACTATTAGCTGCTTTTAGCGGCTTATCGGCTTATTAGATCAGCTGATAAGCAGCTTAGCGGCTTAGAAAAAGGGGGGGGGAGGAAAAAAAACCCCGCAGGAACTCGCAAGACATTTTCGTCTTGCGAAGCAAGCCCATAGGAGATTCGTTTTGCGAAGCACCTCCAAAACGGAAAACCCTTTCGTCTAGCGAGTTTTCCGTCTTGCGAGGCATTCGTCTTGCGGGGCACCACTGTATTATTGTTATTGTTATTGTTATTGTTATTCTGCCATTCATCTGTAGATCTCAGGGCAGTTCACAACATAAAATTACAATATAAAAATCACAAAATACCTAATAAAAATAATAAGAAAAACAAACCAATAGCCCTCCCCCAGCACATTTAAAAGGGCACTGGATAAGGTCAAAGGTAACGGACCCCTGGACAGTTAAGTTTAGTCAAAGGCAACTATGGGGTTGCGGCGCTCATCTCTCTTTCAAGCTGAGGGAGCAGGCGCTTGTCCACAGACAACTTTCCGGGTCATGTGCCCAGCATGACTAAACCGCTTCTGGCACAATGGAACACCGTGACGGAACCAGAGCGCATGGAAATGCTGTTTACCTTCCTGCTGCAACGGTACCTATTTAGCTACTTGCACTGGCGTGCTTTTGAACTGTTAGGTTGGCAGGAGCTGGGACAGAGCAACGGGAGCTCACCCCGTTGTGGGGATTCAAACTTTCTGATAGGCAAGCCCAAGAGGCTCAATGGCTTAGACCACAGCGCCAGGATATCAATCAGCTAGAAGACCTGGTTGAAGAGTTTTTGGCCTGGCGCCTAAAGGTGTATAATGAAGGCACTAGGTGGGCCTCCCTGAGGAGAGCATTCACAAATGGGGAGCCGCTCTAGAAAAGGCCCATTCTCATGTTGCCAACCTCCGGACCTCTTGTGGAGGAGAAACATAAAGAAGGGCCTCAGAGGATGATCTCGGGGTCCAGTTAGGTTCATTTGGAGAGAGGCAGTCCTCATGATAACTTTGCGCTATCTGTGCTATGACTTGGATGCTTTGCTGGGTGCAACACTGGTGCAATATGAACTATTATCTTCCCCGCTGCAGCGAAAGCCCAGTCAGACTGTATGATTCACTGAGAAACCCTCTTAAATCTGCAGGGAACTCTCAATATGGGTTCCCATCGCCTCCCAGAGGCTTATTAAACTAGATACAAACCTCCTGGAGACAAGTCATGGGCATGTCCTTTATTACAAGTCACAAGGGATTTGCTCAGGGGAGTCTGACATTTTCCAGAATGTTTGATACTTGCAAGACAAGCACACATTTTAATTACAAACAATTTCTTCCTTGGCACCGTACCATCTGTTTGAGTGACTCTTATTCCCCCTCTCCTGGTAGTGAGGAAGTATTTTCCTGCTTTATTAGCCTCTTATTAAAGCTTCACTAAACACCGGCTTGCTTGCTTGCTTACTTGCTTGAGAAATATAAAGGCCTCATTTACCTTTTACAGAAACAAAAACTGAAATTATTGATTACCTGTTTCCTCCGGGACACATTGTTAAACTGCTTCACTTCCAAGCCAGAGAAACTGCACAAAGCAGAAAATCCCCCTGAAAATGTAAAAAGGTCAATGGTGCATTTGATGACATGTGTGCTTATGAAGCCACATAATTCATCATTTGTTACGACAGAGCTTTCTCCTGAGGGGCTGTGCGTTTGCCAATAAATATACCATATGCTTGATTCTGCATGGAGATTTTGTTATTTTTTTTTTAAGTTACCTTCCCTAATCATTAAAGGAATCTCATGAGAACTATGAGCAAAATGCACCAAACCCACCAGGATTCTCTGGACCTGTAACGCCGGCGGGTTAGAGGGTGAAGTCATGTCTTTGTCAGAGCTCAGTTGCTCAGTAAAATGTGTACAATTAAATATTTCACTTGCACTCTTTCTTTGAGTCCAGCCAAGATCCTGAGGAAGTTGGAGAGAAGATATTACTCTTCCAAATGTATCTGAAGAAGGTCCCTTAGGATGTCCCTATTTTCATCGGAGAAATGTTGGAGGGTATGGAGTTATCTGACCCTCCCGCTGAGAACATCTAAAGGCAGCCCTGTATAGGGAAGGTATTTTTTATAAAAAAAATGTTTTATTATGTTTTTATATATGTTGGAAGCCGCCCAGAGTGGCTGGGGCAACCCAGTCAAGTGGGCGGGGTATAATATTGAACATTATCATTATGGGTGGGATTCAGCTACTGAAACCCACCAGCAGAGGCACTTATAGATGTGCAAAGGGCTCCCCCCCGCACAACCCCAAATCGGTACAGGGGGATTGGAAGACTCCCCAGAGCAGTGTGCGGGGGCAGAAGAGGGCAGGTTGATCCATTTTTGTTGTTTAGTCACGTCTGACTCTTCATGACCCCATGGACCAGAGCACGCCAGGCACTCCTGTCTTCCACTGCACTTCTGAACAAGGCTTGTTTTCAAATATGAAAACATAGCAGCATTAAAACCAGCGAAAGCAGGGGGAAACCTTTAAAACTGCAGAATTCAAGAACTGAACACCTTCTGGAATATTTAAAAATGAGTTTCAACAGCCATCTAAACACAAAGAGCTGGTCTGATCTCCCTGGAGGAAGTATTCTATACCGCAAATAAGGCCTTGGATGTGGAAATACCAACAAAATCTTTGCTAGAGATGGGCCAGAGAGCAAGGGCTCCCATCAGGCAGTTTCATATGGCTGTACTTAAGATAAACTTTAAAGTCCTAATTGGCTGATTTCTGTGGTAAGACAGCTGAGGGACCAAGCATGTTTTGCTGAGCTTCCACATTTCAAGCTGTGCTTCAGAGTGCCTAAGGATAAAAAGAACCTCTCAGGAATCTGGTTGACCCCATTGGAAGGTAGAGGGTTGCCATTTCCAGCTTAAGCTCCCTCATTAATTGTGCTAATGAGCTGTAATTCTGCAGCTCCTCAAGGGCCTGAGGCCTCTTCCACACCACGGCCAAGCAACCTGCAGTGTGATCTGTCCTCTACCTCAGATGCAGCTGAGGAGAATTATACTTCCACTATTAAAAGCAGTGGGTTGCATTGAACTAAATTTTACTCAGAACAGACTGACTGAAATTAAGGGTTCTAAGTGAGTCATCACTATTCTTCAACATCGTTGTACTGGTCATTTTGTTCAGATGCCCGATTACCGTCTTCCAAAGCAACTACTCTCTTCCGAACTTAAAAATGGAAAGCGTAATGCTAATGGTCAACAAATAAGGTTTAAAGACTCTCTCATGGCAAATCTAAAAAAAATGTAGTATAAACACTGACAACTGGGAAACACTGGTCTGCGAGAGCTCCACTTGGAGAACAGCCTTTAGCAAAGGTATCATGGACTTTGAAGATGCTCAAACTCAGGATGAAAGGGAGAAACACGCTAAGAGGAAGGCACATTTGGGAAACCCTCACCGTGATCAACTCCTGCCCAGAACCCTACGTCCCCACCGTGGAAGGATTTGTGGATCCAGAATTGGCCTCCACAGTCACTTACGGACTCACTGTTAAAACTGTGTTCATGGAAGACAATCTTACTTGGCTACAAGTGATCACTGAAGAAGAAGAAGAAGAAGAAGAAGAAGAAGAAGAAGAAGAAGAAGAGGAATTCATTTCAATGGGTCTAACTCAGAGGAGTACTTACATTTAATGCAACCCAATGTCAGAAGATTTAAAACAAAATAAATAAAAGTGAATGCATTGAAGAATATGGTGGATATGATAAACCACCATCTGGGAGAAGTTGCAGTGAGGCTGGCACAAAAGTAAAGGAAGGTGATTCCAAAACAAATGCTTAATGAGTCCTGCAGGTTGATAACATGGTTCTGCATGAAAAACCCTCAGACTTGGAGAAACACATTTGCCAAAACAATATACAAATGGTTGGGCTACCAGAGAGCTGAGAATATGGGTACCCCACAACTTTTGTTATCTTCTTAATTGCATGGAATTTTTGATTTACTTCCTGATTGTGAATTAAACTTCCAAAGGTCTCATGAATCTCCTATCCTACCACCATGGGAAGGAGGCCACCCTTGTACATTTCTTGTAAAATTCATCTAGTTCCCCACCTAGGAACATACCCTCAGACATGATGCAAGAGAGAAGGAAATATTTCGGTGGAAGATCTGATATCCCCTAACCACCCAAAAGAGGTGGGTGCTTTTAGGAATACCCCAGATGGTGAGAAACAAACAACAATAACAAACTGCATAATTTTATATTTCCAGCAATATTTTGTTTTTAACATTTGGACATTTAATAAGGACCTTCTGTGATACAACATTAGCTAAGGATTTCCTGACAATTAGCTAAGGATTTCCTGACAATTAGCTAAGGATTTCCTGATATTAGCTTTACTATGACTGCACCCAAAAGGGACGCGGGTGGCGCTGTGGGTTAAACCACAGAGCCTAGGACTTGCAGATCAGAAGGTCAGCAGTTCGAATCCCCGCGACGGGGTGAGCTCCCATTGCTCGGTCCCTGCTCCTGCCAACCTAGCAGTTCAAAAGCATGTCAAAGTGCAAGTAGATAAATAGGTTTATCTACAGCAGGAAGGTAAACAGCGTTTCCGTGTGCTGCTCTGGTTCACCAGAAGTGGCTTAGACATGCTGGCCACATGACCTGGAAGCTGTACGCCGGCTCCCTCAGCCAATAAAGGAAGATGAGCGCCGCAAGCCCAGAGTCAGTCACGACTGGACCTAATGGTCAGGGGTCCCTTTACCTTTACCTATGACTGCACCCAGGTAAACAGTGATACACAGTTACACAATAGTAATTTCTTATGAAGATGGGACTTTATGCTGCATCTCACCATGAAGACTGCTCAGACAGACTTGAGACATTACTCTCCTTTTGCCTGGAATTCCCCTTCTTACTTTTTCGTCTCCCCGCGCCACCATATCTCAACTCCTTTTTCAGTTCCTCCCTTTTGCTTTTAATATACGAATTAGGAGTGGGAGTCTGTTGTTCAAATGGCAGGCATTTATACTCTACCCTTTAGCTAAAAAGGCTCTAGAGCAGCTTACAAAAATCAGTACTAATCGGTATCGTTTATGTTTCATAATCTCCCTTTCCCCTTTCTTCGGACCACCAATGTACTCCCCTTCTCGCATTCTTTTTTGGACCCTATCTGTCAAAATCTTCAGTCATTTAAAAACTAGAAAGTTAAATAATAATAATAATAAAAATCAGTACCTTCCATGCGTTTAACAATTATGTTTTGCAAAATTATAAAGAACACACATTTCTTCGTCTTTTTTTTTAAAATCTAAACTAAAACAAGTTTCCTTGCATTTGCTGAAAACTTTTCACAGCATCGTCTGAATGATCTCAGCGAGCATTTCAATTTCAAATACTCTGATTAATTCTCCTTTTAGTTAAATATTTTTATTTACTTACTTTATTTTTTTTGGGGGGGAGCAGCTGCCCCCCCTGGCTATGCCCATTGTACCCAGCAATGGAATTTCCCCCCATCGCCCTGTTGCATCCCCTAAATCTGTCTTAGGGGTTCCCACAATCCTCTGGAGCAGATGTGGGATGGGTGACAAGGCATGCGTGGAAATGGGGCTACCTTTGAAGGTGGCCCGGAAACTACAACTAATCCAGAATGCAGCAGCTAGACTGGTGACCGGGAGCAGCCACCGAGACCATACAACGCTGGTCATGAAAGGCCTGCATTGGCTCCCAGTACGTTTCTGGACACAATTCAAAGTGTTGGTGCTGACCTTTAAAGCTCTAAACGGCCTCGGCCCAGTAGACCTTGAAGGAGTGTCTCCACCCCCATCGTTCAGCCTGGACACTGAGGTCCAGCGCCAAGGGCCTTCTAGCGGTTCCCTCGCTGCAAGAAGCCAAATTATAGGGCACCAGGCAGAGGGCTTTCTCGGTAGTTGCGCCACCCTGTGGAATGCCCTCCCACCAGATGTCAAAGAGAACAGCAACTACCAGACTTTTAGAAGACATCTGAAGGCAGCCCTGTTTAGGGAAGCTTTGAATGTTTGATGGACTATTGTATTTTAATATTTTGTTGGAAGCTACCCAGAGTGGCTGTGGAAACCCAGCCAGATGGGGTATAAATAAATAATAATAATAATTATATAAAATCTTGTTGCACCAGTAATCTTTGAACAGATGGCCAAGTTGAATACTGCCCCATACCTTTAAAGCACATCCACACCTCAAATAACCCTGAGAGCTGTAATTGACTCCCCAGAGAACTACAATTCCCAACACCCCTAACAAATTACATCCCAGGATTCTTGGGAGGGCCATAAAGATATGGCGTGTACATAGTATTGGTGACTCTATTTCTGCTCCATTTTGTTGGCATTCACCACCTGTGGTGGCAGTTAGAGGGAGCTATACATAAGCAAGACAATTTGTTCCGCATTTCAGGGCAAATTTGCCCTGGGTTTTCACCAAAATACAGTGGTACTTTAGAAGTTGAACGGAATCCATTCCGGAAGTCCATTGGACTTCCAAAACGTTCAGAAACCAAGGTGCGGCTTCTGATTGGCTGCAGGAACCTCCTGCAGCCAATCGGAAGCCACGGAAGCCCTGTCGGACGTTCGGGTTCCAAAGAACGTTTGCAAACCAGAACACTCACTTCTGAATTTGCAGTGTTTGGGAGCCAAAATGTTAGACTCGCAAGGCGTTCAGGATCCAAGGTACAACTGTACAGTGGATGCTCGTCTGCGCACACGCGGGTTGTGATTCGGTGCTTCTGCACATGCAGAAAGGCGATTTAGTGCTTCTGCGTATGTGCGACCGCCAAAACCCGGAAGTAAACCATACTTCTGGGTTCTGGCGTGTCCGTAACCCGAAAAAACGCAACCTGAAGCATCTGTAACCCGAGGTATGACTGTACTGAGATTCAACACAATCAACACAACAACTGGATTATACGTTTTGGCACGGAAGGGTTTTAATTTAACATATTTAAAAGAACACAAAGCTGGAGGCCTGAACCGTAATTTACTCCAAGGTTATGTAGAAGAACTTAACTACACAAATTACAAACGATGTGATTAGCAAAGATTAAATGCTGGCAGCGGGGTAGGGGGCTAAGCCTTCTCTCCCCAGCTGCGATCTCAGTTAAAAACCATCTCGTGCCTCAATTAACATTAGGAAAATAGTGAATTCCAATGGGACGGCTTTCCCAATGCTAATTGGCACATGGTGAGAGTGGGAGGTATTTTACTGAGGCCTTGGCTGGAAGGCTTAAATCTTCCCGTGTACTGTGGGGCCAGTGACTTTGGCCTTTCTGTGCCTGGTACTTAACTTTTGAAAAAGAAAAATAAATGTCCTGATTGTGTGGGACTGGTAGACACACCAGTGCCACACGATGTTGGGTCCCTGCAGATGCCTTGCGTCTCCTTCCTTCTGTGAGGAGGGAGCTGAAAGAAAGTTTCACGCAACACACACTCAGTCCTTCCCAGCGAAGGCCCACGAATGTCTCTGATGATATATATCAGTCCAGGGACAACACAGGACATAACGGTGGAGGGAAGGAAAGGAAAGAAGGGGAAGCAGCTGAGGAAAAAAAGGAAGTGGATTCCCCACATCTCTTCCCTGCAGCCACAGCTGCTACTGTTTATTAGCCAACAAAGCATCTGTTTTGATTTTGCTATAAATTACTGACAATTCATTAAAAAAAACCCAACACACACACACACACCATGGCATTCACCAAATATCTCAACCGTAATAAACATTTGTTTAATTTGCTTTTTAGGTTTGAACTGATTTTGTAACACAAAGCCTTTCTATATGGCCTCAGGTTCTCTTTTTTGAAGCAAAGGAGAAGTGGGGAGGGTGGGGGGAAAGCCTTGATATATCATGTTGTTGGCAGGAAAATAAGTATTACTGTAGAGGGAAAGAATTTATAGAGAGTCATGTAAAACAAATGGTTCATAAACCTTTGGTGCATGGAGCAGTGAGTGATGAGCATTTTTACTGGTTTGCAACCAAACTAGGATGCCATAAAATAGAGGCAGGAAGGCATTTGTGCTGTGGAGCCACTTTCAGTCAACGGTACGGTGCCTTTTCCCACATCCTGACGAAAGACCGCAAGCCAAAGGTGCTCCAGACATAATTTCCTCTTCATACCATGTTCTTTTATTGCTAAACGCCGTAGACACAATAAACACTGAGCAATCTCTTATCTAGCTGAGGGATAATAATAATAATAATAATAAATTTTATTTATATCCCGCCCTCCCCAGCCGAAGCCGGGCTCAGGGCGGCTAACAACAATAAAACAGTATAAAAGTATAACATAAACAACACTCTAAAATCATTCATTGTAAAATTAATTAATTCAGGCCACTGGCAACCATTGGGCCAGAGCTCCACGAAGATTGCCGAGGGAGGGAGTCAGGCTGTGCCCTGGCCAAAGGCCTGGCGGAACAACTCTGTCTTGCAGGCCCTGCGGAAAGATGTCAAGTCCCGCAGGGCCCTGGTCTCTTGTGACAGAGTGTTCCACCAGATCGGAGCCACAGCCGAAAAAGCCCTGGCTCTAGTTGAGGCCAGCCTAACTTCTCTGTGGCCTGGGACCTTCAAGATGTTTTTATTTGAAGACCGTAAGTTTCTCTGTGGGGCATACCAGGAGAGGCGGTCCCGTAGGTACGAGGGTCCTAGGCCGTATAGGGCTTTAAAGGTTAAAACCAGCACCTTAAATCTGATCCTGTACTCCACCGGGAGCCAGTGCAGCTGGTGTAGCACCGGATGAATGTGATCTCGCAGCGAAGACCCCATAAGGAGTCTCGCCGCGGCATTCTGCACCCGCTGGAGTTTCTGGGTCAGTCTCAAGGGCAGCCCCACGTAGAGCGAGTTACAATAATCCAATCTGGAGGTGACCGTCGCATGGATCACAGTGGCCAGGTCAGGGCGAGAGAGGTAAGGAGCCAACTGCTTAGCTTGGCGGAGATGGAAAAATGCCGCCTTTGTTATAGCTGCAATCTGCGCCTCCATGGAAAGGGAGGCGTCGAAGATTACACCCAAACTCTTAACAGACGGTGCTGGCACTAATTGCGCCCCCGCAAGAGATGGGAGTTGCCCCCCCAATCCCATATCGCCCCGCCCTAGCCACAGGACCTCTGTCTTCGAAGGATTTAGCTTCAACCGGCTCCCACGTAACCATCCAGCCACAGCTTCCAAACATCTGGTCAGTGTGTCTGGGGCCGAGTCAGGATGGCCATCCATCAACAGATAGAGTTGGGTGTCATCGGCATACTGATGGCAACCCAGCCCAAAACTCCGGACAAGCTGGGCGAGGGGGCGCATAAAGATGTTGAAAAGCATCGGGGAGAGTATCGCACCCTGAGGTACTCCACACACCAAGGAGTGGCGCGATGACAATTCCCCCCCAAGCGCCACCCTCTGTCCCCGACCAGAGAGAAACGAGCGCAGCCATTGAAGGACTGTGCCCTGGATCCCCACGTCGGCAAGGCGGTGGTCCAGAAGTTCGTGATCGACCATGTCGAAAGCTGCTGATAGATCTAGAAGAATCAGCAGCCCCGACCCGCCTCGATCCAGCTGTCTACGAAGATCATCTGTTAGGGCGACCAGAGCCGTCTCGGTCCCATGACCAGTGCGGAAGCCGGACTGGAATGGATCCAAAGCCGATGAGGAAGCTGTGACCCTGCAGATGTTCTGAGGGACTCCAGGGCCCGTCTGCTAAAGCGTGCATGGTCAACAGCTAGGGATGATGGGTGTGGTAGTTCAGCAACACTTGGAGAGACACAGTTCCTTCGCCCTTGCATTCTCCTTCATACAAACAGAATCTGAATAATAATAATAACAACAATAATACAGTGGTACCTCGGGTTAAGAACTGAATTCGTTCCAGAGGTCCGTTCTTAACCTGAAACTGTTCTTAACCTGAGGTACCACTTTAGCTAATGGGGCCTCCCACTGCCGCTGCACAATTTCTGTTCTCATCCTGAAGCAAAGTTCTTAACCTGAAGCATGATTTCTGGGTTAGCGGAGCCTGTAACCTGAAGCGTATGTAACCTGAAGCATATGTAACCTGAGGTACCACTGTAAATGCCACTTTAGCTAATGGGGCCTCCTGCTGCCGCTGGAGCACGGAGTCTGTAACCTGAAGCGCCTGTAACCCGAGGTATAATAATAATAATAATAATAATAATAATAATAATAATAATAATAATAATAATGGTTGTTTTTACCCTTCCTTCACAAGGTGCCCGGGGGTTACAGCAATTTAAAACTCCAGTATTAAAGCAAGTTTTCAAAAAAATAAAATAAAAATGGGACACACACACACACACACACACTCTCTCTATCAAAGGTCAGGGTAAAGAGATCATACCCTCCAACATTCCTCAGCTGAAAATAGGGACATTTCTCACTCCTCTCCAAGTGACCCTCCTTGACCTCCCCTCCATTTTGTCCCCCTGCCCTGCAAAGCATTTCCTGTCAGAAGACGGGCGAGTGCCGCCACCAGAAACCCAACGAGACACAGCACAGTCCTGAGAAAAACCCTTAATCCTGATTTCATTTTATTCTTCGATAGATTTACAAAAGGGAAAACGTGCACCAATAAATACATTTTAGAAAGGGACAAGATTAGACGCAGACACACAAAGCATTTTTAAAAATAAATGAACAAAGGCTCCTTGCACTCTGCTCCACTCCCTCTTTCTTCCCTCCCAGGGTGGCCCTGCCCCCTGCCCCCTGCCTGCACCTGAGAGCTGACATGGCAGCAGTTCTCCTCCTCCTCCTCCTTCTTGCCTGCCCTCCAGCAGCCACTACAAGCTGCCTAAGGGAGTAGGCTGTAGTGGTGGCCATGGAGAGGCCACAGAGAGGCAACAGGATATTTCCTTCCCACCACTATTGCCGCTGCCGCTCAGGACAGGCGCCAGCTCCTCCTCCTGGGGCTTGGCAGAAGCAGCACTGGCAGGGGAAAGAGGGACATTCCGGGATCAAATCAGAAGCTGGGATGGCTTTGGGTGTTCCTGGAGAATAGGGACACTTGGAGGACATGAGAAGTGAATCTTCAGCATATGATACAAACTATTCAAGGAAGGTGCCAGGTGTACCTCTTTGGGGAAGGAATGCCACAACCTGGACGTTGTTGCAGGGAATGCCCTCTCCTGGACTTTTATTCCCAAACCTTTTGAGGGTGATGGAACTACCTGGATGGCTCCTTCTGCTGATCTTCACACCTGAAAGGGTCTTGAGCTGCCGTCTTTTGGATACTTAGGGTCTAGGTTGCTCAGAGTTTTGAATGCAAAGGTGAGCGCCCAGGAATGAACTGGCAAAGAATATTGCTGTTTTAAAACAGAGGTAACATGATTTCTAAATGGAACGCCAGCCAGCAATCTGGCTGCTGTTCCTTTTTGGACTGGGCGAAGTTTCCGAGAATGTAGTAACTTCAGGAAACGCTCATGTGGTCAATTCATGTTTATTTTGGAATGGTCTGTTTAGCTGCACTCACTCACAGCCACTATGCTTGAGTAGTACAAATATGCAAATGCTAAAGGTGGCAGGATTTTGTGGCTGAAAACCCATCCTGATTTTAGGAAGTGCCGGGAACTGTTTTCATTCTCTTTGCTAAAGGCCAGAAAAAACAGTCTGAGTGGCAGGTGTTTGCCTAGGTGTATTACCAGGATGGCTTTTTTTAAAAAAAGACAGGCTAGATATAGCACTATTAAAATGGAAACCTCAATAGCAAGCCTCTTCAAGCTATACTGAGGATGGCCTTACCAGAGAGTGTTCTTCTTCCCACCCACCCAACCAGAAAGTGCGGCTGGGAGTTAGGAGCCACCACAACCTATGAACAAATTCATGCAAGCTTCGGATTTTACTAATATTTGTGGGATTAGAATGTAGCCTGCTTTACAAAGGTAAGGATCACATCCGTCGCTCTTCACACTTTTCCCATTGACCCAACTCCCCTGTAAAGTTCCTTGCGGGATTCCCCACCCCAGCCTATCACATACCCTCCGATGTAATAATAATAATTTTCATACCCCGCCCATCTGGCTGGGTTTCCCCAGCCACTCTGGGCGGCTCACAGCATATAACAGAACATACTAAAACATCAAACATTAAAACTTCCCAATACAGGGCTGCCTTCAGGTGTCTACTAAAAATTGGGGAATTCTTTATCGCCTTGACATCTGAAGGGAGGGCACCACTACCAAGAAGGCCCTCTGCCTAGTTCCTTGTAACCTCACTTCTCGCAGTGAGCGAACCAGCAGAAGACTCTCAGAGGAGAACCTCAGTGTCCAGGATGAACGATGGGGGACAATGTTTGAAACCCTACCTATTCCCAGCTTTGTTGGAGAGTCACTTTTAGAGCATCAATTCTATTAGTTATTTCTTATACACTGGACGCTCGGGTTGCGAATGTGATCCGTGTGGGAGGCCATTCACAACCCGCAGCGTTCGCAACCCGCAGCACTGCGTCTGTGCACGCTTGGCTTGCGATTCGGCGCTTCTGCACATGCGCGACTGCTGAAACCCGGAAGTAACCCGTTACAGTACTTCCGGGTTTTAGCGCGTCCGTAACCTGAAAAAATGCAACATGAAGCTTCTGTAACCCGAGGTATGACTGTATTCTCTCCTGAAGCAGTTCACATCAATTTCTTAAAAATATATATTTTATTTGTTTGTTTTTTGCTATTTAAAGGGAGATCCATTTTTCAAGGCCAAAACGACCTGTCATTTCCATTTGGAGATGACCTGATTTTCCCCCTGCCTGGGTTTTTGCTTTGGTAGCAAGCAGCAGCTCTTGCTTCTTCACTAGGAGTAGTCAACATGTTACCCTCCAGATATTGCACTCCAGCTCCCATGATCCCTAACCACTGGCCATGTTGGATGAGGTTGATGGAAGCTGGAATCCAAAAATAGCTTTCTGATGGTAAGAGCTGTTCAAGAGTGGAACACACTTTCTTGGAAGGTGATGGCCTCTCCTTCATTGGAGGTTTTCAAGCAGAGGTTGGGTGGCCATCTGTCATGGATGCTTGAGCTGAGATTCTTTAAGAAAGAAATTTTGTATCTGTGGATTGCTAGCACAATCCAATATTGTGCTTGTCCATATAATCTTGCTTTGTAACAGTCGCTGCTTACTGCAACCACTATTAAGCTATAAGATCAACTATCCTGTAATATTACATATGGTATGTATAGCTGTTTATGGTTTTTTATATTAATTTTGCTGTAAAAATGTGTGAGATTATGATATTGTATTTATTTGCATTACCTAGAGCAGTGTTTCCCAAACTTTTTTGGGCAACGGCACACCTGTTTACAAAAAAAAAATCTCGCGGCACACCACCATTAAAGCCCCGCCCCATGACGTCAGCGCGCAGCGATCGCGCACGCGCAGGCTGAGCAGCGATGGGATGTGGTAGCAGCGGCGGCACACGAAGTCCCCCAGGCAGCGGAGCAGCTCGCCCGTCGAAGCCTGCACGATCACCCGCCGCGGGGAGCCAGGGGTGGCGGCGCGGTTGCCGGGCAATAGCGAGCGGCGATGGGGCTAGCCGGAGAAGAGAGGGCGAGCCCCCTCTGCTCCGGCCCTAAAAAGGGTAAGCCACGCCCCCTCCAGCCAGCCGATTGGCTGGCCAGGAGGCGTGGCCGGATGGGATTCCCCTGCTCTCGCGGGGGCTGGGATGGGATTCCCCCTCACGTGGGGGCGGATGGGATTCCCCGCTCACTAGCGAGCGGATGCGCAGGCCCGGTAGCGAGCGGCGATGGTGGGAGCTCGCTCGCTCGCAGCCCCGCATGTGCTCGCTGCCGCCGCCCCGCCTCTCACCGCCCGACTTGGCCGCCTCCACGCGGAACACAAGGCAAAGTTCCACGGCACACTACTGTGCCGCGGAACAGCGGTTGGGAAACGCTGACCTAGAGCCTGTTCTACTGATGAAGCCTAGGATGGCGAAACAAAGCTAATATTCCAGAAACCCTTGTCTTAGACTCTGTGAAAGGATTCTGTGGAACTGTAACAACCCTTCATGTGGACTATTGGACTCTATGAACAGACAGGTGGAATAGACACTTATACATGTATGGACCTTATGCATGAACTGACTAGAGAATGAACTGATCCACTGGGTCTTCTGCTTTTTTCGTTGAACTTTATGAGACTTCCGTTGAAATCTACAATTTGATACAATGAATAGATTACCTTATTTATTCAAAAGTACAGCTGGTTATGTCTTGTGTGTTTATTAGCTGAGATTCCTACATTGCAGGGGGTTGGACTAGATGACCCTTGGGGTCCCTTCCAACTCTACAATTCTATGATTCTGTTATTTAGTCATTTCATTCACAGACACCCCCTTCCCAATATTTGCCTCTCTTTCACCAGCGTAGGCATCTGTTCTCAAATATGATGCAACTAACCATTGTCTGTAATATAAAAACAGTTCTCCTTTTCCAGTAAGTGCCAGGCTATGTTTGTGTGTCTGAATCTAGGTCTTGCCATCTGTTTCATCAGCAAAGCCAGCCTCCCTATTAATAGCCCATACAAGGAGAAGAGAATGAGAGTGGGAGACTAGAGGAGACTGTTTGGAGGTTTCAGAAAACGGGATCGATCGGCAGCCTCCACTATCCACACATCACCTTTTGCTGATGTGTGGAGAATTCGGAGCAGTACCTGAGTACTGGATAGAGAAAGGGCGAGTGTTTATATTTTATAACCCACATTTTCACAAAATATTTCAAGGCAGCTTACAGCATATAAAATGCAGCCTGTGTATATCTATACAACATAATGAAAAACATTTTTAAAAATAAGTAAATACTGGTTGGTCAAAATAAAAACTAAAGAGTATAGTTTGCAAAAGACATCTACAAGGCCGGGATGGGTTCGGACAAACCTCTACAAGCAAGGAGTTTCGTAGGCAGAGCCTGCCATGCTGAAAGCTTAGTTTTTAGTGTATACTTATAACCTTATAAACGCCATCTCCAACTCCTCAGAAGATTCCATCAATGGTGTCTCCAAAAATTGTTACACATCACTTGGGAAGACAGGAGAACTAATGCTAGTGTACTGGAAGAAGCAAAGATCACCTGTGTTGAAGCAATGATTCTTCAACATCAACTTGGTTGGACTGGTCATGTTGTGCGGATGCCTGATTACCATCTTCCAAAGCAACTACTCTATTCTGAACTTAAAAATGGAAAGCGTAATGCTGGTGGTCAACAAAAGAGGTTTAAAGACTCTCTCAAGGCAAATAAAAAAAAAAGTAGTATAAACACTGACAATTGGGAAACACTGGCTTGCGAGTGCTACAATAGGAGAACAGCCTTTACCAAAGGTGTCATGGGCTTTGAAGATGCTCGAACTCAGGACGCAAGGGAGAAACGTGCTAAGAGGAAGGCACGCTTGGCAAACCCTCACCATGATCAGCTCCTGCCTGGAAACCTGTGTCCCCACTGTGCAAGGATGTGTGGATCCAGAATTGGCCTCCACAGCCATTTACGGACTCACTGTTAAGACTGTGCTCATGGAAGACAATCTTACTCAGCTACGAGTGATCACCAAAGAAGAAGAAGAAGAAGAAGAAGAAGAAGAAGAAGAAGAAGAAGAAGAAGAAGAGGAATTTATTTCAATGGGTCTAACTCAATCAAATCTCAGCAAACCAAGTGTCCCTATTTTCCAGGGACAGTCCCGTATTTACAGAAGCCGCCCTGGTTTCCGATTTGATCCTGAAATGTCCTGATTTTCCTTAGGATGTCCAACCTAGCCAACACCAGCTTGATTGCTTCTATTCTATTGGATCATAAATTACCTTTCTGTAGAAATGGTGAAGCCGCCAGTAGAAAGCTAGGATGGCATGTCTGGAATACCCTTCAGGCTTGTGTCAACTGAGTAGCTCATGAGATATCTATGTGTGAGTACTGGTAGCAATACCCATTCATTTTCCTATGGTGCTAATGATGGGCTTTGGTCTCCTATTCTGTGGGAACTGCTTGGAAGATCTCATTATGATGCCTGGCCACCTTATCATACACACATCACATCTAGTTTAGCGATTTCCTCTATGTTGGAGCTGTTCAAGCTGTAGTAAATTGGATTTACCATATACTGTAGTTTGTTTTCTCCTAGGAATAAAATGCAAACATGCTTTGCTATGAATTGGAACCAAACTGACAACAGATGTTCTCTAAAGGCACAGCATAAAGAATATGCAATTCCGCTCCACCTGCATTTGACAAAAAAATACCACTTTCTTCTAATGCAAATGTTTTGCTCAAAGCAGGGAGCACTCTCCCTACCTTCTTCCTGCCAGAATCTGCTACATAGAGTCTGCTATTCTTCCATTGCATCACTCAAGGAAAAACTCAACCACACACATTTTAATCTTTTTTTTATATATTGGTGTTTCTGAGGTAGAAAAAATAACCAACATGATGTATTCTCTCCTAAATGTACAGATCTGCCATAATAAATAATTGGAGGTCCTCCCAGGGGCGAACGGAGGCTAACCGACACCCGGGGTGGGGCAAACCGCTGGCTGCGCATGCGTTGCGCCGCTATGTACAATGCATGCGTGGCATTGCTATGTAAGGTGCATGTGTGGTGTCGCTACGTACAGCGCATGCGTGAGACACTGCGTATGTAGTGGTTTGCCACCGGCGCCATACAGACGGTAGCGGGATCCTCCACATGCGGCTGTGGCGGTGCGATGGCTGCTTGCACCACCTTGCCCAGGGGCGGCAGGGCGAGCACCCCGTGGGGTGCCTTCTTGTCACCCCCCCAGACATGGTACCTGGGGCACACTGCCACCTCTGCCCCCCTTGCGATGCCACTTGGTCCTCCATGCCTCACCTTCCAGTATCTAGGAGATTGATCCTAACCTGCAATTTATCACATGCCTAGACTACTTTCCCCATAGAATAAAATGATCATTTTATATTTGACTTCCATTAGTAATGTTTCATTTCAAAATCTCTGTGGTAATACTTTAGTTTCCTGTTAATTATGTTGCCTTGAATGTCTACTTGACTTTCTTCAGTAATGTTTTACTTGATGTTTTAAGAGAGCCAGTGTGGTGTAGTGGTTAAGAGCGGTAGTCTCCTAATCTGGGGAACCGGGTTCGCGTCTCCGCTCCTCCACATGCAGCTGCTGGGTGACCTTGGGCCAATCACACTTCTCTGAAGTCTCTCAGCCCCACTCACCTCACAGAGTGTTTGTTGTGGGGGAGGAAGGGAAAGGAGAATGTTAGCCGCTTTGAGACTCCTTAAAGGGAGTGAAAGGCAGGATATCAAATCCAAACTCTTCTTCTTCTTCTTGTTGCAAGCCACTTTGAGACACCCCCCCCCCAATATAAAGTGATTAGGAAATGAAATGAAAAAATAATAACCTGCACACTGTGACTAAAGGTAAAAGGTAAAGGACTCCTGGACGGTTAAGTCCAGTCAAAGGCGATTATGGGGTTGCAGTACTCTTCCTGCTTCAGGTCAAGGGAGCCAGCGTTTGTCCACAGACAGCTTTCCGGGTCATGTGGCCAGCATGACTAAACCACTTCTGGCGCAACAGGACACTGTGACAGAAACCAGAGCTCATGGAAACACTGTTTACCTTCCTGCCGCAGTGGTACCTATTTATCTACTTGCATTGGCATGCTTTTGAACTGCTAGGTTGGCAGGAGCTGGGACAGAGTGATGGGAGCTCACTCCGTTGTGGGGATTTGAACCACCGACCTTCCAATCGGCAAACCCAAGAGGCTCAGTGGTTTAGACCACAGCGACACCCACGTCCCTCCACACTGAGACTAACAGCATGTCCTCACAGGAGGGACAGTAGAGAGAAGGAAGCCACTTGAGAAATGTTGGTTAGGTAGTCTAAAATTTCTTAAACTTGTATAATCATGGCCCAGTGCAAAAGGTTATTTCCTGGCATTTGCAGGTAGGGCTGCGAGAGAACCGGCATGAAATCCTGGAACACCATTGCCAGCCATTGAAGACAACACTGAGCTATAGGACCAATGTCTGACTTGGTCTAAGCAGCAGTAGCTAGCAGGGCAGCATAGACAGGGTTACTGAGAGGCCAAGGGGCAAGGTCACCAGAAGTCCCTCTTGGTAACGCACATGGCATTGTGAAGCCAGGAGGGCAGGGCGATCCCACTCTATGCTATCTTACTGGCCTCTATTGGGCACAAGGCAGTTTTTCATGTTTCGGAGAGGAATATCAACAGAAACCCAAATGGACAGAAAAATGAGAATCCAGGTCTTGTATTACAGATGAGATACTATACAGTTCTTGCATGCTTTGTTTGTACTTGAGAGCAAGCCTGTAAATAGTTGATACCAAAAAATATTAAATTAGGGGATATTGCAACTATAGAGAAACTAACAACAGTAGAAAAGTTGATCAACGACACGAGGTCGTTGAAGGAATTTCAGCTTCCTTAAATGATTGGAAGAACGGTACCTGACCCATATCTCTATTATTTTGTAACGCTGGTAGGTTTTGTTTTTGCTGTTGTTTTGGAAATATAAAGGAATGAAAAAGAGATTTCCCCAGGTTCCAACTACTGTATTCTTCCCATCTCTTCTCCATCATATCTTCATGCAAAGCTTTGGGCTGCTCAAATTTCAGAGCTGTCATCTCTGCAGCACATTGTTACAGCAGAATAGCTGTGGAAGGGTAAACAGTTTTAACATTCATGAACAGTTCAGAACTGACTCTTCACTTGTCTTTCCTAAACCACATCATGGTCACATTCATACAAATTTCTGTCCATCTATTTCACACTTTCTAAAGCACAAATCTTCAATTTGTTACATGGTTTGGAGATGGTTACTTTGTTATTTGGGTGATAACTGTCAGCGCTCAAGATAACCGGAAAGCATGTCTGACTTTTCATTTCTGAAGAATCTATGGGCAGCTGAAAGACTAAGTGTAGACTCTTCTCTCTGTTGTATTATTGTTGTTCATTATAATGATCAAGCTGCAGATCAGATCACCTGGATTCATTTTCCAAACGAAGAAATTGCTCCTCCTTGACTCTGTTGGTTAACCACACTAGTATCCTGTATCTGCCAAAGCTTCCTACCAATTTTATTTGAGGATGTGTGTATTAAGCAATGTGCACACTGGTTTTGGCAACCTGCCGGTATTATTATTATTTTTGCAACACGTGTATATTTCTCTTAGCATGTGCACCTATTCTTTAAGCAAAGCAACATGCACCTATTTTTTTTTTTAAAAAAAATCCAGTTTTTTAAAGGGCAAGTGCTGGGATCAAAATACCCCGCATAATTATAATGGGATAGATCCCCTAAATAAAGTCTGTTTTTTTGCGAATAATGACTCACGTTCTGATACTTTAAAAGTTTTATAATTGGATTTGCTAACAAATGAAATGGGTCACAATGGATCACATAAATAAATGAAGCAGAAGTGACATCTGGTTATGTTCACACTGTGTTTTGGTTAACACTGGTTTATTTTCTTTTATACAAAAAATTAGAAATAGCGACAAAACATAGTTCAACAAGAGGGTGGCCGGGGGTGGGGTTGGGAAGACCGCTTGTCCTGCGCTCAGTGAGGATTTGGCTAATCAGAGTCCTTATTTTTACAGACACAGTTAGGTTCTGAAAAAAGGAAATACAAGACATGTTACATTATATCCATGCAACAAGTAATGGCCACAAAATGATGGATGTCAGAAGATCATTCCAGAGGTTCTTTGCATTGCTATGTTTCCAAATCATGGCTTTTGCTCACCTTTGCCTTAAAACAGTACACCTTACAAACAAGTGACATAGACACATATTAATTTTTTTATATGGTCTAGCTGCTACAAATTTAAGGCATCCTAAGAGTCTGTTATTCTGCTGGTGAAAGTAACTTCTCATAGTTAAGTTTTCAAGTGGGAAGATTTCGGGCCATGTTTGGAGGAAGACTGAGATCCCGTGAGATGCGAGTCAAAGGAAGAATTCTTGCAGCTCTGGTTCTTCGGAAAAATCTTTGCTGTAAGATCGCTGGAGTTTCCTATTCATGTTGTTATGCCTGCAAGGAAAAACAGAAACAAAAAAAATCACCCCTGGTCATTCAAAAGATGCCCAGTAATTTGATTTATTTCACCATGAAATTCAACAGCAGTGCCAACACAGTCCCTTCTGAAATGAGTTGGGCTTAAACTGCCACAGCTGTTTGAAGATGACTGAAAAGGAATTCCAATCTCATGGGCTGACAACACCAATAATGTACTATTGGTGCTAACTTTTAATCCCATGCCTAGCAAACAATCCCAAGTCTGGCAAAAAGGTCATATTCCCTTTTTGCATGTAAGTAAAGCCCATTGAACTCAATGGGAATTCCTTCTGAGTAGACATATAGAAGCATGCTCTGTTACACAGAAGAAATCACATGTGTGAAATTTGTACTCTTTGGCCATCTAGGAAATACCCTGATTGGGTGTGTGTGTGGATTATTATAAGAAGAATTTACTTCCATCAAAACAGCTAGGGATCAAAGTGTAAAAGTGAGAAGTTAAAACAAACCTGGAAGTTAAACTAAGACCCCTTTCTTCATGTCATAAAATGCAAAATTACCAACCAAGGTTGAAATCCTATACCCACTTTTCTGAGAGTAAACCTCCGCTGAACTCAATGGCACTTACTTCTGAGAAGATATGCCTAGGATTGTACTGTATTGCAACCAGACCTTCCGCTGGTGAAGTAAAACCGAGCATGAGAATTTTTTGTCACACATGTGTAGATAATAAAAACAAACTGCTGATAATATACAGTCATTTATCATACTTTTTTGGTCTCCTTGTGCACATGCTAATTGTAAAAATATGGATTCAGTTCCCATATCAGAATGTGCAGAACATAAAGACTGGATTAGTCAAAATCAGCCTTTGATTTGTGAAAGAACCTTTTACAGAACCTGTTTAAAAACACTAAAGTGAAGATTATGAACACAGATTTAATCCTATGTATCCAGCTACAACTACTTTTGAATGGCGTTAATATCTCTTTTATGAAGTGAAGGAAATGAAATATTTTAGGCTTGTCTGAACTCCTTTGTTTGGGAATTTCAAAAATTGATTCCAACATTTGTGGCTCTTTTATGATGTCCTCCCCAACCCCCCCTAAAACCACAGAACAACTGTAAATTTGGACAGGGACCTGTCAGATTGACTCTGTACCATAGCAGACAACTTCCAACATGTGCTTATTTGCTTCAGCAGAAAGGAACGTATTGATGTACTGAAAATGCAGTAATATCGCACAATCTCCAGCAAACCTTTCCCTCCCCAATAAACTGCCCATATTTTCCTATTAAATGTAAATATATCGGTATGATAAAAGAAAGGCAGATGCAGTTTGTGTATTTCTTATTTTTAATAGTAGCTGTGCTAACTGCTCTGTGTATTAAATAGAAAGCAGGGCTGTGTGTGCTTGCATATGGCAGTTGTTTTGTTCTTCAAAGTCAATGTAAACAGGAAATTATTTTCCATAGCAGCAGTCAGCCTAAGTAAGAGCTCTAATGATTCTCTCTGCTCCCAGCTACCAAGGTCTTGTATATTTGTGCTCTTAAAGCCCATCTATCACTGTCTGCTTAGATACATTTGTAATTAAGCCAGATTATAAAAATAACCATCAGCCCTTGCCTACCTGGTGCCATCCAGATGTTTTTGCCTGGACATCTGGATGGAGGACACCAGGTTGGCAAAAGTCAACCTATATCCTGAATAGCAAGACATTCACCAAGACGGCCTGAGAGTTGAAAGCTACATATGGCTTTGGGTGCAGGATCTGTGAAATACCACTGACTTTCTATATGTCTTGGGTACAGACAACGGTCCCCTTCTCCTTTTCTCTCCCAAATAACAATAGTTATTCCATATTCAGAATGGAAGCTCACTGCTTCTCTGGTGGGCGTCAGTTTTGGACCTTCACTTTCTGGCTCCTTCCCAGCCAGCCGGACCTACGTGGTCGCTGAACAATAGGGAGTTTGCCTTGGCCATCACAAACATGGGGGTTACCTCCCAGCCAGTAGCCAGGTTCAAATGGGCCAATCAGGGTCCAGGTCTTGGGGAATTCCCTTTGCTGTCCAGCTGGGCATTGGACACAGTCATGACCAGCCGGGCAGCAACACATAAAAGGGGCTGGATTTCCTATTAAGCAAAATCCACCATTACAGAGCTCAAATTATGTAACAAATCCACCATGCATTACAAATCAGGGCTTCACCCCTCCTCTAAAAAATGCCTCAACCTGTGGGTCCCAGATGTTGTTGGACTACAACTCCCATCATTCCTGACCACTGGTCATGCTGGCTAGGAATGATGGGAGTTGTAGTCCAACAACATTTGGGGACCCATAGGTTGAGAAACACTGCCTCAGGCTCATGGGCTGCCTGATCCCAAGGACTACTATACATACCCAGCAGGCTTTATATTTCCAAGTCGAGCAAATAAATACATAGGATGATGTGCATAGTACCACATATTACTTCACTCGTGTGTCACTGATGGTTATACCTTTCTTTTTGGGGGTATTAGGTTAGCACTGGTGCAGACTCCTATAAATTATTTTGCATAAAAGGGGGTCAAGGATATGTTAGAAGAGAAGATACATTAGACACATGGCTGCATTTAATGTGTCTGTTTTTTTCTTTGAAAACCAGCATTAATGCTGACTTTTTTGCAGTATGAACCATAGTTTAGGGATGTGTTTTCCCCAGGACCAATGGGCCAGAGAGCGAGGAAAAGGGTTAAGCAATCCTTCATGCAATCTTTGTGCCGCACCTGAGGCTGTTATCTTTAAATTTAAAAAACCCAGACCTGCTAAATGAAGAACTCAGTGCCTTGAGTTGCTGCCCTGAGGACCGCCCATGTTAGATAAATAATCAATATAGGTGGCATCCAGTGAAGTTGCCCTGTTAGTGCAAGGACTTCCACTGGGACCGTGGAACTTCCTCTCTCCCTCTTCTCCCTGTGAGCTCCCCAAATCGGCTCCAAAGTGTCGGTGCAACCCCCAGAACTGAATGTTGGGGGTCGGGGGGTGAATCAGGGACAGTAGAGCGAGAGAAAGTTCCATTGTGCAAGCAGAGGTCTTTAGCAGGATGACTTTGGGTGCTTACTGTTGCATTTGTATGCATTTATTATCTACAAAATAATCTATTATTAGAGACCCAGCAGAGGATCGGAGAACTCTACAATGTGATCAAAAGGTCAGAAAGAAGTGCCTTAAAAGTGCCTAAAACTATTGGAAGCTGCGTAAGAGTTTTCTACAAAAAAACATTTTTTAAAAATCTCTGGAATATGTTGATCTGCTTAGAGTGGAGCCCAAGGAAATTAGAACCAAAATGTACTACTTCACCCAGCTGAAGGGTTAGAATTGCTCAGAACCTTTTACTGGCTGGCTTGCTCAATTTGAAGAAATCACCCACAGAAAACTGACTTTCATCAACAAAATACTGCCGTTACCACAGTTATTGCCCATCCTACATTTAAGAAAAATTGTGGTATTTCGGTTGCTGATTCATCATGGTGACCTAAGCCAGCCAAACGGAGAGGGTATCACTGCTTGGAAGTGTGCTGCTTGCCAAAGGTTTTGCTTGCCGCAATTCTAAACCATACCAGTGAACTCACTCACATACCGCAGTTATGGAATAACATTTGCAAGCATATTTGTGATCGTAATAGCTACGTTGAGGCCTTTTTTGTGTCCAAGCAAATAGAAGTATTTCCACTGAATTCAGATGAAAATAACATCTCCTCTATGACTCTCTGCTAAGGTTTAAGTTCCCAGAGTTAAGTTAGGGCGGGACATGATTATTATTATTTGAACTGAACACGTTCCCTGTCAAAAAGCAGACAAACTCCTACTTTTTCCTTTGTGAAAACCCAGGATACTTTCAGATGAACTGCCCTAGTAGACTTGGCTCTCGTTGGGCACCATTGAACTTTAAAAGGGCAAACTGAGCAGGCTGCAATCTGAGACAAAGCTGAGAAGGATGCGAAACCTGCTTCCTGCTGGATATTGGGATCACCAGTGGGAGCCCCGGCCCCCATTGCATTCAATTTTGCCATAAAAGTGGAAGATTCCTATACTGTATATGTCTAAAGGCTGCCACTGCATTCTATGGGAAATAGAAAAATTGGAATGCAGTTGCCTCTGATGCTGGATTCTGGCTCCACTGTTGGAATGTCTATTGACACTGTGTCCTATGCCAGATTCTAGTTGTGTGTGTGTTTACACGCAAACCAGCCTCTCTGCCCTACCTCTTGAAGCACTGATTTTATTTGCAGGTAATAAAAGCAGGATTCCCATGGCTCTCTGTTGAATGGATATGTCTACTGCAAGATGCATTCTGTTGTCCACTCACTTCTAGAAGTCTAGACTTTTGTAGTTTCCCAAAATACTTTGGGTATGAGAGCAACATGGAGAGACATCTGAGCGCCATGTGTCTTCCATGGTATGGTGCTTACAAAAATCTCTTGTCATCTGAATACAATCCTAGTAATAAAATAGCTTTCGTGGGGACAGAGAAAACTACCACCGATGTGAACGAGTTACTGGAGTGATTCCTGCAGATAAGATAAATATGTTCTCACTTTAATGCACTACATGCTTCACAATAACTTAATCCATGGGAAGCAAATATTTCACTGGCAATACATGGCTAATGTAATTGCAAACATTTGCTTGGCACTGTCAGGGATAAAAACGGGCCCACATTTTTTAAAAAGAAAGGGGAAGAAAAGTACCGAGCAAATGAAACAGATCGTATGCTTGCACAAAGAAATCTAGTGAATTTTAACAGGGCGCCAAGGAATGTTAATTGTTTTACCAACATCAAGCTGTAGCTGATTAGGAAACAAATAATAATCAGGGCTTTTGGAGGTGGCTGAGATTTTAACGCTGTTGTCAAAATATAATAATAATTTAAAAATACAAGAAGAAACACTGGCTGATTAAAAACAACAACCCTGTGGCCGATTACATGTGATACATTTTGTCCCTGGGTTGGTGTACAGAGAGTTAACACATTTACCACATGGCTCTAGCAAGTGATTCTCTTTAACTGTAGCTGGATGTGGTTCGCTGGATACAGGACATATGGCAGCTACCAGGACAAAACTAAATTACCCATGGGAAACTGCTGTAAAGCCAAAGCCATGATGTATGCAGAATCCATACTTAACAAATGATTAATACTAGAGTGGGGGTCTGAAGTCTGTTGTATGGATCTGAGAAGCATTTTAACCACCAAGACTGCACTATACATTGATAAAGGGATTTCTATTGAAACCAGCTGCCTAAAAGGACTTAATTCTTAACCTCATTACTAGTCTTGTCCTATCATGGCCCGCTGCTTTGCCACAGTCGGTGCCAAAATGTCCCAATAAATATGTCTTCCAATGGACAAGAATTGGAGAAAACCAATTAATTAGTGGGTGTGTGCAACCCAATTATCACCCTTCCAAGGCCTATTGCTTGATTTTCCTGCTGTGATCTGCATCCTGAGCCATTTCATCAAATGATAAAGGAGAAGCAGGAGCTTGGTGGCCTCAAGTTTACAAGGTTTTGCCTAGAATAAACTTATAGATGTTACAGCACATGCATTGCCAAGCATGACAAATCCACCATTTCCTCACAAATACCTAGTTCTTAATCAGCGTACAAATGTCTGACTTAATTTATGTGAGCTTATGCAAACTCAGAATTTGGTTCTAGCATAGTTGGATAATGAAACGATTAAATTATATACGTTGTGTGTTCCTGAAAGTGCCATGAATTCTCCGCCCTCCACTCCTAAAATATTTCCATGTTGGATACTTAAGAGATTGGAGACAGAGGTCCATTTCAGACCAACATCAAACTATGATTTATGGTTATGTGTGCAGGTAGCTGCAGGCCCTGTGAAAGTGGGGAAGAGGATATTTGGTGCAGGTGTATCGTGGAGAATAGTGGTGTGGTCAAACCACAGTTTGTTAAAAAGCCAGGATATTCGGGCCTGTTAACAAACAGTGGTCTGAACCAACCATCTTCTGTGGACTTCAAACACAGCAACAAAGCACAGATTTCCCCCAAACTAGGAATGGAAACTTTAAATCTCTTCCTTTTGTACTTGAATGGGAGGAGGAAGCATGAGGGTTGCATGGTTTGTTCACAGATCTGAACTGGACCCTAGAGCACAATATGCATTTCTACATGAGAAATAAAATATCCCAAACAAGTGAAGGCAGTTAACTTTAAACTAACAAGATATAGGTGAGCAGGCACTTGAGATGCATGATTACTATTGTGGTCAAAATTCATTTTTCATATTTTTTATGGAAGGAAAATCCCATAAACGCAGATATTTGAATTCACCCTTAATTACAAAGTTGCCAGTTGATTGTTAAATATGAACACCCAAACCTTAATCCCACCCCATCTGACAAGTGCTTAGCAAAAGCTGCACTTCTGTGTTAGAAACATTGGGTGACATCCCAATTCTGTGAAGCCCTGAGACCCCCGGGTATAGGGGGGATATATAAATTCTAATAATAATAATAATAATAATAATAATAATAATAATAATAATAATAATATCCAGTGTTAGTCCTACTCAGAGTAGACCTAATACAATCAGTGGTCTTAAGTAACTTAAACCAATTAATATCAATGGGTCTACTCTTGAATATGACTTAGCTGGATACCACCTGGCATGTTTCTATTCCTGCAAGGGTTAAAAATACGTTGGTTTTGGTTTACCGGACACTACATTTAAATTAGTAAACTAAATCAAGTGTGAGAAAGAGATGGGATAATGGAGACTGGAGCGCACTGTCTCTTCTGACCGTAAGTGGAGTTTGACTTGGCCTGCTCCTAAGAGGAAATTTAATTTCCATTCTCATTTGGTGTTTGACTTTCATTCAAGAAAATCTGTAATGCCAAGCCGAACTAAAACGCATTTTTGGATTTATGAGCGCTAGTGATTTTTATGCATTACTTTGTGCTGAAGACATTAAACGAGCTCAGCAATGGTTATTAGCAAAGGACTGTAACAGGGATTTGTTTACTTCTTCTTTTTTTGGAGATCAAAATTTCATTTTCTTTTACAGTTGTCGTCAATCGTTTCATTAGTTTAAGCTGCGAACAATTATAAGCTGCACATGCAATGAGGGGATAATAATAATAAAAAGCACAGCAATAGGAAAGCCAACATTTTCACTCTGCATCAGCACATACCATGCATAGTTACACAGGCGGCGTTCAATCAGCATGCCAGTGGAAAAACTGATGCAGCCAGGGTAGGGCGCCTGGGGGGAATGCAATGCATTAATCAGTCGAAAGATCATGCAACAAGCTTCTCACATGCATAGTAGAAAGGCAGTGATTAAAAGTCACAGTGTATTAGCCGAAGCTTTGAGAAACCCACATGCCACAATCTAGCTCCTCGATGGATCTCAGATGCCTATGCAGGGCTTGGCATGTGGTAGAGCTGCTTCCATTGGCTTCTAGGAGCTACAGAATGCTTCCGCCATTCATAGCAGGCATTCTTTTCCCTTAGAAGGCAGGCTGCAGCTCCCTCGATGGGCCCATAAGCTTCTTCAGGTAAAAGGGAAATGGCACGGAGGGTTTGGCGCTAGCTCACATCTGTGAATCGTTATGAAACTACGCATTTCTGACCGAACGTGCCAACTGAAAGCATGCAAATTTTGGCAAGTGGGAGTGCTCCACCCACGCGACGGGTAAAAGGAGGCAGGAACAAGACAGGCATGGAGTGCCAGCAAAACAATATGGAACAATATGAGGGGGAAATGTAATTTTCATCCATCACTGACTTTAGCTTTTTTTTTTTGGGGGGGGGGGGTAAAATGTTAAAAACATGTTTCCACTCTTCATCACTGGCTGTGAGTGACGCTTTTTGAATTTCTTCCCAGTTGTTCAGTCTCCATGTATGAATTCTGCAAAGTACTATGGACAAACATAACATTTCACCTTCTTTTGTTACACTTCGTTGTAGAACACTACAGGTGTTCTTTCAACACAAGTCTTTATTAAGGGAGCTTGGCTAGGAAATAGGATGCTTGCCTTATAAATGACACAGTTCAGTTAAACATCATAGGAACTCATTTTCGGTGCCCGGCAAAAACTTTGCTCTTTACCCGCACCTTTGGCCCTTAATTTTAAGGACTTCAAATACTTCTGCCCTCTTTCAGTGGGGCAGATTCTGTAAAAACCTTTTATATGTATAGCTGTGTTTTCAGGGCTTTTTGTTAGTTGTATGCTGTAATTGGTTTTAGTGTTTATACTGCGTCGTAAGCTGCATTAGGTCACTTTTATAATTAAAGTGGCGAATTAATAACAATAACAGCAGCAGCAGCAATAATTTTTAGGTTCAAATCTTTGGTGCTGGACAGCTAAAAGCAAACTGAATTGTCTGCCTTTACTTGGATTTCCCTTTCTGTAAATGTTAACCCCTTGTTTGAATAATGCATTGAAATACAAACCTCTTGTTTATTGTATAAAACTCTGCTTCCAGGGCCCTGTTTTAATCTGCTTTATTCCCACTATCTAACCAGCCTTTGGACACCACTGTGTTCCTGCACAGAAGTACTTAAGAACCCTTTGTTGTAACTTGTTCCCAGCCTTATGCTCACTTTTCCCCAGTCCCAAGACATCAATCTGTTTGGGTATGTGCTACCATCGCCTTTCTTCAGATCAACAGAAGCTAATAATCCAACACGACTGTCCAGTTCCACAAGGCCCAGTATTTCTACAGCCATCACTCTTATCATGAGCAAAGGTGGAGTCTTGCTCCTTTACAGCCACCAGAGGGAGGCCAGCTTAAAGCACTCCATGCGAGGCTTTTGTGCAGAGTGACTCACGGCTCTCGAAGGACAATTTTCTCCTTTCCAGCACAGACGCTGAAAGAGAAAGGTTTGTAATGGCATGGAGGAAATGACCCCAGACCTGTGGTAAGGCAGTCTGCATGAATAGTTTAACCACATAATAATAGCTGCCAGGTGAAGCATTTTGCTAAGGAGGTCTGAACTTAACACCTTGCTTGGATCCTTGTATGGTTTTAGAAAGAAGCACTTATGTTCTCATAGATTCTTATCTCATTGTTTGGCTCTGTTCCTATGTTTAGATGTATCCAATTCATATATTGATGCTGATTTTTCTCCTTCCTTGGTTTTTTTTTATGTTGTGGCTGCTTTGTGAATCTGTCTTTTATGGGAAACTGTATTCTATTATGTATTTTTTATTATAACCATTATATTTATATCACTGTTTTGATTTTTATGTTGTATAGATAACATGTTATGTATTGACATCTGTGTTCTATGTTGTAAACTGCCCCTTTGATGATGGATGGAATATAAAATTTAATAATAATAACAACAACAATAACATCCCCCTTGTCTTCTACTTTTTTGTATTTTAGAAAGTATTTGCATGGGAACTGCTCTTTTTCTGAATTCAGATATTCCTCAAAAGAGTTAAGTACAAAATGGCATACGAGAACCCTGAGCTAATATTATTTACGTGTATAGCAGAGCACGTGGGCTTTGACACTATCCCTACAATCCACACGAGATCAACTTCACCTCAGGGCTCTCATGTCTTGCTTGCAGAGACTGGCTGCACAGAACAAATAGCACCTGATCCCTGAAAATCTCTATCAGACACCTTCAGTAAGTTTACTATCTCTTTCCAGATGTGCCCACATTACCTCTTCCCTGCCTAAAGCCCTTCCAGTGATGATGTGTTGACATTTGTTCAACGCAGTTGAGGGGGGAAAAACCATTCTAGACTTCTTCATTCATTAACATACAAAAACATTCCCTCTGCCCCATTCATCACTCACTGGCTTATTTTTTCCTTTTGCAGAAGTTGCTGAATTTCCCTTGCTATCTGTGGCTTTCCTTCCTAATGAGGTAAAGGGTGATGAGGTCTTGATTAGGCTTGAAGTCTGATAGTTATTATTATTGTTCTGGTTCCCGCTCAGTGTCTCCATTATGGAGCGGAAGGTTCCAAAGGGCCTTTTCTGCTGGTCTCCAGATTCGGCGTTGGACGAAGGCCGCTGAAGGACCTTACTTCGCTCTTTGTCCCTTTCCCCATTTAAACCAGCCTCCGTTTGTTCCTGTGCCACAGGCTCCTCAAAGGTCACTCTGAGTTTTAAATTCTGGGCAGTTCTGCGCTTGGAAGATGGAGATTTGAGGGCACTCTTGGGACTTGTGGCCACTTTGTGAGTCGTGGTGGCATCAGAGCTCGGCTGGCAGGTATCTCCCATGGCCTGGCTCTGAGATATAGTCCCAGTCTGGTACTGGGACTCATTATCAGGATCACTACTTTCCGAAGTGGGAGAAGGGCTGTTGCCATCCAAAGATTTTGAGGCTCTCATCCCAAAAGGGAACCGGCGCCCAGATGATAAAGTGTGCCTCTTAATCATCAGATGCAAATTCTCGGTGCTTTCAATGTTTTCGACTATGGGCTGTGGCCTTGGCTTGTCCACTCTATTCACGGGCGTATTCTTCTGATCCTCTGAGTTATTTGAATCTGTATCAGACTCACTGAGAGATCGCTGCATGAGATGCTTCAATCTTGCTAACTTCAACTCCTTTTTTTCCGGGGGGAGCTTCTTTGTACTCTTGGAGGCATGGACATCCTGAAATTCCAGGGACAGCTTTTCTTGCATGCAGACATTTTCAGAGATTTCTTTCCCCAGCAGCTGGCGTAGTATTTTATCTGAGTCTTCATCTTTCATCTTGGGACGGTTGTGGTGTGGAGTCCCCACACTGCCAAGAATCTGCATCCCATCATGGGTGTTCAATTTACTTTTCGGCAGAATCGAGTCATCTGCGTCAGATGGTTTCCATTGAAGCTTGCCAGAAGTAGGTGACGATGGCGAACTTCAATCGGGATAAATTGAAAACAAAAACAAAAACACCGTTCAGTACAGGCAACCACAACCAAAGTTATACATACATATAGTGCAATTCTGACATTTCCATTGCATATGTTTTCCAAACCACCCTACTGCTTTTTTCTTGACCTTTATCCACGTGGAATGTATTATGGAGTCACACTATATTGACTCCATTGTTAAGAATGTAAATCTGTTTCCAGGCTAAGCTTGATCCATTATTTCCTTTCTTTGCTAATCTCTACAGAAAGATTTCTGATTAAAGAGTTGCATTAGATATTGCTCAGCAGTATTTCTGAGAATAGGTTGGGGAAAACTGGAATACTAAAATGTACTTGGATCTTTTACATAAAAACCACCAAGTCCTGTTTTGGCATGTTCCAAAATTTAAATATGAAATTCTGCTTCATTAAAATCAATGGGAATTTTGACTTCATGGTAATGATAAAGAATTCTTAGGTCCCTGCTGCAAGAGCTTTTAATGCAAAAATTGAGATTTGGGGAACACAACAGAGAGAGGGAAGTGGAAGAAGGAGAGATGAAGAGAAAAGAATTACTGTAGAAGTAAGATTCTGTAGTCATTTTACAGAAACTGTTTGGGTTGGATCCAGACTTGCAACAAGCAGAGTTTTTGCCATGCAACACTCCAATGGAGCAAGTGTGGGAGGGAGAGAAGAGGTCAATGTCATATATCCTTCTTTCCTCCAGCAAAATCTGCTTCAGAGAGTTGGAACAGTGTGCAAAGATGTCACTGGTGGCTGCAGGGTAAAGGGGAAATTTGGCAAAAATTACTTTCCTCCTCTTCTTCCACTGGGAACTTCCACTGAATCAAGGTGTCTCCAGCTGGAGAGGGCAGACTGGATCCACCCTTTATACTTTGCATAGACGTCAACTTTACAAGGTCCCAAATGGTAAGAAGTATGAAAGCTGTTTAACCAAAATGGTTATCTAAGAATGTTATCTAAACAATGATGAAGTGGAAGAGCATTCAAGAGGAATAAGAGCAGGGGTTGTCAAAGTTTTTGTGGCGTCCATCGGTTCACGGATCCGCAAATGCCACGGTGGGCTGGAGTGTGTGCGTGCAAATGCATGCACGCACAAACGCTATTTCGGGCACTCCTTCCAGCGTGGAGGAGGTGTGCACAGCTTCCTATTGGCTGCAGGAGCTTCCTGCAGCCAATGGGAAGCTGGCCAGTGTCACAGAAGGCGGACCCCACTCTGCTCTGCGCCGGTTTAGTGCGGCGCACGGGAGCCGACCGAGCAGGTGGTGGGGGTCCATGGGCTGGTTAAATGGCCCCCATGGGCTGCTTGTGGCCCATGGGCCTTAGGTTGCCGACCCCTGAATAAGAGCAATAGCAATCTAGCATGGTTTGCTCAGGAGTAATTCCACTGGTATTGCTGAAACATGGCCTTGCAGATCAAATGGCTTACTGTTTATAAGCTGGCAAAAAAGGGGTTTAAAAAACTGCATGGGCTGCATGGTGACAAGTTTTAAATGCACAAGTAGATGACACAATTTTATATACACTTAAGGGAATTTTGTTCAAGGCAGAACTCTGATGCTCCCATTCTAACCCTATTATTTCAGGCTAACTTCCACCTAAATGGAGGTGCTTAAGGGGTGCTCATTAACTGAATTTACTTCCATGCTTTTTATCAGTGTTATATTTACGCCTTTGCCCAATAATGCTCCTAATGGTCTGGCCCAACTCACACATGGGGAGCCTGCAGCAATGTTCATTCAGCTGAAGTCAAGGAACTGCGGTTAAAACATTGAAATGTACCATTCTATCTATGCTTCTGGTGCTGTCCATTTACATTAAGACAGTGAAGACAAATCGCCTTTACAGCACATGAACAGCAGCCTGCCTATTTTGCCAGCAAAAAAAAAAAAAAAGCCTTTTTATGAATTACTGGGAGTGTAAGATTACTGTAAGCCACCATAAGGTGAGGTTGTGGAAGTTCACAAGATGTTTCCTGTGATGTCTATGAGTCATCTAAAAGTTCCACAATAAATCAAACTGAAAAATGTAGGAAAGTTAATTCCATTTAAACTCGCAGAGTCCAGTATTCACACCTGCCAAATTAAAAAGGTATGAATTCCCATCATACGACATTTTGCTTTTTATTCTTTCACAGCATGAACGATTGGATCTTTAGCTGGAGCGTGACCTTCTCATGCAATAACCGTGAAAAGAGTCCAGTTCGAAGTACATTGGAATTCTATTCCAGTACGCCTAGTTACCTTGGGGATGTTGGCAGTGACTTGCCCTCTGATCTCTGTGTTTCTAGAAGCTGCTGGAGTTGGTTCTGTAATGTCACACGTTCTACCGTCTGCCTATAAGGAAATATTAAATTGTTAAGCCCACTTCTTCCTTGAAAGAAAAGCTGTTAGTGGATGCGGCAAAGAGAAATGATAGTTTTCACTCAACATCACTTTGAGGCGAAAGCCTCTGTACATTTATAATTTAAGAGTTGCACACACAGAGTGCATACAAATACTAAAATGCACAAAGGAGGTCTCTGTTCTGCAAATTGCTTCTAATCCCTGTGGAAACGCTGTGATCACTCTATTGTACCTTCTGAAAGCTGTCTGCCTTGTATACATTATTTATTGCTGGTAGTGAATCTGGTGTAAGTGGCAAGATTAGAATCCTAAGAAGCGGTTGCCGGAGCTGTGGGACCCACAACAATTAGCTTACCTGTGTCCAATTAAAACTGAACTCTCAGCAAACTTGAAATTAGTTCAATCTTGCCTGTGACTGGGGAGGAAAATTGGCTCAAGTTACCTCCCAAAGTTTCTCCTGAAAAGCGCTAGCTGCTTGGTAGAGCAAATGACACCATACAAAAGTTAAGGATAGCTGAGGGTTGTGGATCAGAGCTAAATGGAGCAGAGCAGTATATTTTATACTGGAGGATGGAGTGCACAGATACCACTAAGGTTGCAGGTTCGATCCCTGTAAGAGACAGCTGCATATCAGTGCATTGCAGGGCGTTGGACTAGATCAGGCTTTTCCAAACTTGGATCTCCAACTGCTGTTGGACTACAACTCCCATCATTCCTCAGCTCAGCAGGGCCCCCAGGGGTCAGGGATGATGGGTATTGTAGTCCAAAAACAGCTGGAGACCCAAGTTTGGGAAGCCCTGGACTAGACGATCCACAGGGTACCTTCCAACTCTGTAATTCTACGATTGTGTAGAATGCGTTTGCACTTTTAAATGGGTTCTCTTCTGTCTATTATTCCACATGATTAATATTTGCAACGACTCATTCATACTTTCTTAAATAATAAAAACAATCAAATAAAAATAATATCAATTAAAAAACTAATGTGTGCTGAGGCTAGATTTTCATTTGGTGGTTTAGATGGTTCACTCAAGCTTCAGTGAGTCCCAGTGTAGACCTACTTCAGTCACAGCCACTTGAGGAGACAGAGCAGTGTAGCCAAAGATAAATTGCCTGGGTTTTCATCCTGGCAGATGGAAAGCCATCTAAACAGAAGCCAACCTCTGCTCACTTGTCTGCTTTATCTCACCTCTCTCTACCCGTTTTAACTGCACCAGAGATTCCAGCAACATCTTGAGGCACCACACTGGCCTCCTGAACTAAATGAGGTGGTTGATTGCAATAACTCAACGCAAATGCATTGGCTCCCAGTACGTTTCCGAGCACAATTCAAAGTGTTGGTGCTGAACTTTAAAGCCCTAAACGGCCTCAGTCCTGTATACCTGAAGGAGCGTCTCCACCCCCATCGTTCAGCCCGGACGCTGAGGTCCAGCGCTGAGGGCCTCCTGGCAGTTCCCTCCCTGCGAGAAGTGAGGTTATGGGGAATGAGGCAGAGGGCCTTCTCGGTAGTGGCGCCCACCCTGTGGAACACCCTCCCTTCAGATGTGAAGGCGATAAGCAGCTATCTTCTCTTTAAAAGACATCTGAAGGCAGCCCTGTTTAGGGAAGTTTTTAATATTAAATGCTGTATTGTTTTTAACACTTCATTGGAAGCTGCCCAGAGTGGCTGGGGAAACTCAGCCAGATGGGCGGGATACAAATAAATAAATAAATAAATAAATAAATAAATAAAAATAATAATAATTACACCACAGCCCCATTCAGAAATACCACTCAGGCATTGATACAAAGTAAAGGGGCCATGCTGACTAGTTTTGCCCTGACGCCATCCATTGTAGCTTGCCCCACTTCTTGGCTTCCACACATGCAGGACAACATCTGCACCAGGGAAGCCTTTGGCAAAAGCTCTTTTGACCACCAGATCCTGTGGCACAGAATGGGTATGATGTACAAGCTTTGCTTGCAGAGATCATTCTAGGGGGCAAAAAACAAAAAAACCAGGAGAAGGCTGTTGTCTGATTATGTGCTTCCCCAGAAGTTGGACTGGGTTTAAGTCAGCAGGTCTCGTATTATTAGTTAATCTCTGTATCAGGGAAAACCAAACATGTACGTTGCCACTTGTGAATTGTGATGAATTCAGTCTGTTGCAAGTTTAGGCTTTTGGAAAGCCTCTGCTCTCATCAGCTTTCTGTGCTGTGTAACTCACAGGAAAAAACATATTTATTGGGTCTCTCCTAACAAGTTACAGAGCACACATTCCCCCCAACACTGATATTATCATCTCCATGTAGGGAAAATGTCACGAGGGACACAGCTGTCTCTACATCAGCAGAGGGCAAGCAATCAACAGCTCTTTCCCACCATGAATTCTGCGTCTTCCCTCTCCGTTAAACCCTAGCTAATGTTTACTTTTGTAAGAGCAAATTTCTAAATTTCCCCAGCAGTGATTTATTTTCCCATTTAAAACCATGTAGCAATGCTAGCAAGCATGTAAAAACGCATTGTTGCTTTCACTTTCAGAATGACTTCCTTAAAAAAAATATAGCAGAACAAAACTGACAGCGCAAGTCCAGCTGTGGGGTATTTAACCGGATAATTTCCTGGCTCAAAGGACATTAGATTATTAACTCACTTCTCAATTCTAGAGCTTTGGAACTGACAAAGTCGGAGCCAGAAACCATCCACATGACTTCAGCCTATTTGCAAGGCTGTATTTGCTGTATTCACAAAAAGCAAATGCTCATATTGGCACAGTAAAGGATCTGGAAAATGCAAAAGTATTTTAGGTGGGACACCAATATGCTATTTTGTAGAAACCAGATGCACTTTATAAAGATCTTCCCTTCCTTCAATTTTCCCTCTTCCTTCCTCCCGCCTACATGTTTCCTTACACTATTTTAAAAATCACTCCCACCTTCTGTCAGCATTGGAGTGTAATGCAAAGATCCAAGATTTTGCAGATTCAGACCACTTATTTCCATTTATTCCTGACTGTTGCTGGTCTACCTGTTTCACTTTCCCTTCATCATTTTCCTTCTCATACTTGAGTGCCTTGGCCAGGAACCAGAGCTGTCTCTAATGCAAATCGGTACTCCATAAAGTTCATTTATACAAAACAGCTGGATGTACCTTTACACAGAGTGACACACAAATCACACAGAAAACATCGCACCCTGGATTTGAACAATGTTTGGGGATTGCATTTATAACAATGTTAGAAACACAGTTGTACCTTTGTTGACGAACACTTTGCGACCCAAACGTTTTGGCTCCCAAATGCCGCAAACCTGGAAGTGAGTGTTCCGGTTTGCGAACGTTCTTTGGAACCCAAATGTCCAATGGGGCTTCCATGGCTTCTGATTGGCTGCAGGAGCTGCCTGCAGCCAATCGGAAGCTGCACCTTGGTTTCCGAACGTTTTGGAAGTCAAACGGACTTCTGGAGCAGATTCTGTTTGACTTCCGAGTAGTAAAGATTATTTTTCTTGTATTAATATGAACAGTCATAAAAATGTCAGTGCTGCCTTAAAGTTGGACTATTACGCGGAGGGAGGAAAGTCACCCTGTTTGTCTATGTAAATAAGATCCAGGTGCTCTTAGAGAAAACTGGTCTTCTCGATTCATATCAATCAGAGTTTAGGCCCTATTTTGGCACAGAAACTGCTTTGGTCACCCTGTATGTTGCCCTATGTTGAGACAGAAACTGGGGGGGGGGGATGTGTCCTTGTTAATTCTCCTTGACTTCTCAGAGGCTTTCAATGCCTTCAGGATTTAGCGGTGGGTGGCACCATTTTGTGGTAGTTCAGGTCCTACTTGGATGGTCGTTTATGGAGGGTGGTGCTTGAAAAGTGCTCTTTGGCTCTGTGGAGCATTCATTGTGGGGTTCCTCAGTTTTATACCCCATGCTGTTTAACATCTACAAGGAACAGCTGAGTGGGGTCATCCAGAGTTGTGGAGTATGTTGTCAGCAACATGCTGACGACACACATCCTTTACATCTACAGGTGAGAAGGTGGGTGTGCTGGACCATTGTCTTTCCTTAGTAATGGACTGAATGAGAGCCAATAAACTGAAGCTCAATTCAAATAAGATTGAGGCACCATTAGTGGGTGGTTCCCCAGACCAGTTGGATAGGAGGCTGCCTGCTCTTGATGGGATTACCCTCCTTCTGAAGGAGTGGGGATGCAGCTTGAGGGTACTTTTGGATCCCCTGCTGTGGCTTGAGACTCAGGTAGCTTCAGTAGCATGGAGGGCCTTCCATTCGCCCAGCTGCACCCCTATGTGGACAGGGATAGCTTAACTTCTGTTGTTTATGCTTTGGAAACCTCTAGGTTAGATTATTGAAATACGCTCTCTGTAGGGCTATCTGGAAGATGGTTCAGAAACTTCAGCTGGTGCCGAATTCAGCGGCCAGATTGCTCAAAGGGGCAAGATGGTTTGAGCTTATAATGCCAATCCTGGTCTGACAGCACTGGCTGCCAATTAGTTTCTGGACCCAATTCAATGTGATGGGGTTTTTTTACCCATAAAGTCTTAAACAGCTCAGGACCATCATACATACCTTTAGGTACCTGGCAAAAGCATTTCCCTCCTCCCAGGCCTCTAGCTAATTAAACAATCTACGGCCTTTTAAATTGTGAGCAGGGGGTTGTTGTTCTTGCTATAATGGTGTGTGGTTTTGTGTTGTCGTTTTTTTATATTGCAAAGCACCCTGTGATTTTCAGAGGAAGGGTGGCGTAGACATTTGATAAATAAGTAAATAATTTATCCAGGACAAGCGCTATTCTCCTTTTTGACAGCAGCCTTTTTGCTCCGGCTGGGATGCCTCCGCTTCTTGTTTGCCTAGTTGAAGCCGCTACATTAGCCGTTGGAAGTGCCTGCTGGTCTAAACTGCTTCTTTAGAAAGGAGCACAGCTGGACATGGGAAAACCAGCCCATGCCAATTCAGTGTGTGAGAAAAGAACCTCTGGGTCTCTTACATTTAGCACTTAGCTACTGTTCCGTCTGAATGTTGGGAGTGCGATGCCAGACCCTCGAGAAAAAGGCTTTTACAATCAGAACAATAGGCAAGTGGTTAGTCATGAACATGTAAATGTTTTACACTTTAATTTTGCACACAGGCAGCGGGATGGCAGATGAAAGGAGAACCACAGACGTTTGATGTATGAATGGATAAAATGGGGGAAATAAAATGAGGCTGCCAATCGTACCACTTACCTGTGAGAAAGCCCCATTGAACTCAAGATCCATTTTACTATTTATACAAGGAATGTACTTTCATTATGCCCCCACAGGTGTTACAAGGTGAACGTAAGGTCAAGTTTAAAGGGGAATATGCAACGCACAGCAGACATGCAGTTGGCTAATGGTTCTCACTGTGTGTCCATGGTTTATTTTAATGGGATGCACCTTCTTTTCCAGGGTTTCTCAAACCTTGGGTTTCTAGCTTGGGTTTTTAGACTTCAGTTCCCATTATGCCTGACCACTGGTGCTGCTAGCCAGGGAGGATGGGAGTTGTAGACAACTAGGAACCCAAATTTTGGAAACCCTGTTCTATTCAAATGTTACATTCACCAGCACCTGGACATGTCGACATACCTGTTTTTTAAAAAACAACACACCAAACAGCTAGAATCCCACCATTATGAATGAAAACTTACTCTTTCAGTTGTTTCGTTAACTTCACAACCTGGGATGCCAACGACATGCACGTCTCCACCACAACCAGGTAACGTGAGCACATGGTGTGTCCCTGGCGCTCAGCACTTTGGGAAGGTTTTTCTCCAGCATGGTTTTGCATAGTGACATTTGCTCCATATTCAACCAGAGTCTAAAATATATACATGTATAGGTCTATTAGTAGGAACAGTTACCTTCAGAGGCACTAGGTTCATCATAGGCAGAAGGGAAGTTCCACTCCCATGATATATGGTAACAGGGACCAGACTAGATGGGTTTTAAAAAGGGCTATGCATAACACTGGCAGCCAAGACATGCGGAATACTGGGGAAGATGAGATGCTCTGATTAAAAGAATGGTATATTAAGCTTTGGGACTGAGAGAAGCTGAATCAAATTACCTCGCATATAAGGGAAAATAAATATAAATAGATTTGAGGAAGAATAGAAGTCTTTTTCACATGCAAACCGAGTACTAAAACTGGCAACCCTTTTCCTATTTTACAAGCAGTGAGTAGTCTGCTGTAAATATATTGTTGGTCTGATTGTGAACTTGCAAATTTTGTACACTTACATTTATGAACAACATTTATAGTTATTAAATCAATTTTTAAAGGAAAATATGGACCTGTACTGAAATGTTATTGATTATATGACTGTCTATATGTCTACATTTCAAATCAATTAATATATTTTTTAGGATTATACAAATTAACTGATGAGGATAAGCTATTTTGGGGACATGACAGTTGCTGTGGGAGCAGCAGTCAAATCCTGCTACTGCCAGCCAGAGGGCTGGACTGATTCCTACATTTCATTTCTCCACCATCACAAACCCTTACTTAATGTAGTGTACAAATGGGCTGAAATTACGCTATCCTAATTAGCAGTCATATCAGATTTTGATTCTGTGCTAGTTAGTTCAGATGGTTTGCTCATGTGATAAGCTCAGGACTCAATAAGTCTGGTGATACTGTAGATGCTGCAACTAAATTATTAATTATGCAATGAAATATTTGGAGTGCAATCTGCTCTGTGGGTAGCTTTAAAAATTCCAAAAACAAAATCTTGCAGAATGACTTAAATTTGGGGTCCATGGAAACTTTGATTACCTGAAGGTGTTTGTTTTCTTAAAGTGTATAGACTCTGAGCTGCCTGCATGACTGAGCAGTGCAGATAGTCAATCAACAAAAATATATTATATTTTCCCTCCTGTGCTTTGCAATTTCTGTTCATAATTAGATGACTAAGGTTTTGCTGCCGTGTTTGTCTGGTGCCACTATTATTATGGGTTACAGAATTGCAGAATAAACAATGGGTAGGTGGTTAAGACGAAATTAAAGATCTCACATGCCACCACATTCCTGGAACATTTTTGGATCCTCCCAAATGCAGAGGGGAGAGAACATGCAAAAGTGTCTCCCTCACATATCCTGTAAAACTATCTGAAGTACGAAGCCACACTCATATTTCCCCTGTAGAGAAATGTGTGAGTTCTCCCTGCATCTAGAGCAGGGACTGGAAAGCTCCAGGCCCTTGGACTCTCTCCAAGCCACATCCCCTCTTGAGAGACTACGCACTTTGCAGGCCCTGCTCCATGCCCTCCTTATTTGATTGGGTAGAATGTGTCTTGGTGGAATGTGTCTCTGAATTGTGATTACGCCTCTTCATGCCTGGGTGGAGGTCTGTGTGCATCTCCAAATGACAGAGGGGCTACAGATGGAAGGAGGAATCTGTGAAAAACATTCCCCCGCCTCCATTCAATGTGCTTATATGATGTATGCATCTCTTAAAAGTACAATGAATGACATCAACAATGATGCTAAATCACGGTTTAGTGCTATGGGCAAGACCCCAAGCAAAGCCTCCAGCTCACACTCCTCCTTCTCGTCCCACATGCCCAGGAGACAAACTTCTGCAGTGTTAGGTTTCACTTCCTACAAAATCCTGGATTGTTGTTGCATATGAACCAGAAGCTGCAGTTTGCGTGTTTAGACCTTTTAACCTCCCCTTAAATAAATTCAGACAAGGCACAAATTTTGGTTTGGTTTTTGGCAGAATTTAGGCCACAACTTTATTGATTACATCAAGTGAGTGGTTGCATAGGCTCTGGTTCGACTAGCTCTCTGCACCGTTGCAGGTAGCACTGACCCAGGGCACCAGCATAGGTCAGCCAAGGGTGAACACTTGGAACAGTGGAAAGCCAAGGCCAGGCTAGTCCACCACCCAGATATCCCCCTGGACTCAGGCATGGGCACAACCCCTCTCAGGGTTGACCAAACCATTGAGTCCCTGGATTCCTTTAACGGAATACCCTTCACATAGGTATGGCGAGAGTGTTCTCCTGTCCCTATCACCTGAACCAGAACCTATCCGCAACCTTACAAGTTGTGATGATTTGCTATGCGGCAGGCGAACCCAAATGGCAACAGCCAATCAGCCAAGTGGGGAACATTCCTGCCATGCCCCTGACCCAACGACAGGCGACACACGACGGCATAGCAAGGTCAAGTGCAAGCCCTAAATATAGGGAGAGGTGGGCGGGTGTTCCGATGCACTGGCCCAAAGAGGAAGCTCAGGGTCACGTGCATGGGCATATATAAGTCCCTCAATCCATTTGGCTAGCGTCTCATTGGCCTGATTAAACCCAGCATCGAGGGACCTACCAATAGGGTGTTGTGTCCAATCGTACTCACTCATAACACAGGGTTTGGTTGCCAGGTCACACCACAGCACGTGCCCTTTTTGAGGGAGGACATGATTTATCACAAATTCCAGTCAGTTTCAAGACAAGCCAGCTTCAGGCAGGGGAGGGGTTGCAGCTCAGCAGAGCACATGCTGTTCATGCCTGGCCTTGCTGCTGCACCCCTGGTCCCCTTGCTGAATGGGCGCTTGGGCAGTGTTGGGGGGGCGGGATACATCTGCCAAGGGCTGTGTTGGTTGGCTGGGTTCCCCCCTGCAAGGGCAGGCAGGCAGTGCAGTATGGCCCCAGTTTGTGTTCAACAGCAAGCCAGGAACTGTGGAAAGTGAAGCTAAACACTGGTCACATGGGTGCAGGTGAGAAGAAGGGAAAGCACATGAGCCTCAGGTTTTGCTCATGCACGTAGCACTAAACCATTTTAAAAGTATATGTGAATGGGGCCAGCGTCTTCTGATATAACTGATCTTCTGTTTCCATGTAACAGACTACTATGTTTTTTTGTTTTTAAATACCTCTATTGCACATTAGAATCTATAAACATACAATGCATATATCAAACAATACAATACATATCTACAAAACATACACTACCTATATACATACCCAACGTGAACGCACCCACAGTGAATTGACTTCCAACCATTCTCGTTGTGCTAGTTTACATTTACAGTGGTGCCTCACGAAATTAATCCGTTCCGCGACCCCTTTGTCTAGCGGTTTTTTCGTCTTGCGAAGCAACCCTATTAGCGGCTTAGCGCTATTAGCGGTTTAGCGGCTATTAAAGGCTTAGCGGCTATTAAAGGCTTAGCGGATTAGCGGCTAAAAGGCTATTAGCGGCTTAGCGGCTTAGAAAAAGGGGGGGGAAGCGGAAAAAAAATCGGAACACTCGCAAGACGTTTTCGTCTTGCAAAGCAAGCCCATAGGGAAAATCGTCTTGTGAAGCAGCTCAAAAATGGAAAACCCTTTCGTCTAGCGGGTTTTCCATCTTGCGAGGCATTCGTCTTGCGGGGCACCACTGTATTTAATCTGTACGCATTTCATTTTGGATGTTCTATTCTTCCAAATATTTTCCAACCTAAGTTCGTTATATTTTCTTTATTTTCCAGATTCATTCACTGTCTGTCAGGAGATCTACCTTCTCCACATAGTTTTTAAGGTATTCTTTAAAGATAGTGCCAGCCCCATTGTTGCATCTCTAGCATACGTCGTATCGTATAGTGGTTAGTACTCTGTGTTGTGTAACGGGCTACTATGGATTTTTCACTTAGAACAACCGTCTGAAATAAATGTAGAGTATTATTTTTTACCTGTATGCATCCCAGATACCCATGCTGGGCAGCGACATGGACTGCGCTGTTGCCATCCTGATCAACTTCATCTAAAGAAATCCCTTGTTCTTGCATAAACTGAAGTAGCCACAGAAGGATTTTCTCCTACACACACACACAGAGAGAAAAAGATTTTAAAAAATAAAAATAAAAAATTGAAAGGTGGCTGCCATCTTCTTCTGTGTTAAAGGTATTTATAATTATGGAATATGTTCCAGGTCTTAAGATACATTTACATAGCAGTTGCACTGCAGAATCTAACAGAGGAACTGCCTTAGCTATCCTTACTTAACCCATCTTAGATGCTGCTCAGATCACTTTGCGCTTTAGTAAGATCCTTAAACATTCTCATTCTGCAATTGTAAACTCAATTAGTTAGGAGTAAGCCCCACTGAATTACTTCTAAGCGAACATGCAAAGGTTTGAGCTTCATATACAATGGTACCTCAGGTTACATACGCTTCAGGTTACAGACTCCGCTAACCCAGAAATAGTGCTTCAGGTTAAGAACTTTACTTCAGGATGAAAACAGAAATCGTGCTCCAGCAGCGTGGCAGCAGCGGGAGGCCCCATTAGCTAAAGTGGTGCTTCAGGTTAAGAACAGTTTCAGGTTAAGAACGGACTTCTGGAACGAATTAAGTACTTAACCTGAGGTACCACTGTATTAAGTATACACAAAATATTGCTACAGGTAGGCAATATTTATGGATAAAAATTGCTGGTTGAAATGTCCTTCCTTCCTTCCTTCCTTCCTTCCTTCCTTCCTTCCTTCCTTCCTTCCTTCCTTCCTTCCCTTTTTGTTCAGCATTTGGGAGAGCAAATGAATTGATTGAAAGTGCCAGGGCAAGTGATGAATAAGGTACTGGTGAAGAGCTAGATGACAAAAGATCACCACAATGTATCGGAGAGTTGCAGTTTTTGAGGGCTACCTCATGGAGCAGATCTTAGATATTGACTTCTCAAAGGAAAATTGGTCATTTTTTCAATAGGGAGTCCTCAAAATTCTGCAGCCCTCCCATAAGCTACTCCAATACTTTGTCACTCACTATTCTCCCCTTCCTGTGTCTTCTATATTTTTACTGTATTGAATTTTCTGTATTTTTGATCCCTACTTCTACCACGGTTTATTTTGTTCAATTTTGGTTCCGGAAGAATTCTACAATTTGCATTTTAATATTAAATAAATTTAAATTTAAAACAAACATGTTAAAACACACACAGCAAGTTCTCAGGCAGCTCTTAAACTCCAGAAATGTCAAATGTAGAAAAGTATAGATTCTCAATTGGTTTCAATATGCTAGAAATATACTTTAAGCTACTTATTTTTCATTGGGATGACCTGGACAAAATGTGATATTTTAGAGCACATTGCTAACTAAGTCCTAGTGGGCTTACTCCCAGGTAAGAGGGGTTAGGCTAGCAGCCTTTCTGTTACAAGAATGAGCCTCAGCAAATCTCAGTCTTGCTTTCCCCACTCCCTTGGCATGACTGTAAGGAGATTAACCCAAGTTTAGTGTGTTGCCCAAGCTCTAAACTGTGGCCATTGTTAATGATGATGAGTTGGGAAAAGTCAACTTCAAAACCATGGTTTGACATTGTACACAAAATGGGCCATTATATGTGCATTCTCACATAAGCCACACATTGGCAAAAGCAATCAGTGAAGCAGGTGAAACCAAGGTAGGTATTTGGATAGCCTTATGGGGCTTAAGGGACACGGGTGGCGCTGTGGTCTAAACCACAGGGCCTAGGACTTGCTGATCAGAAGGTCGGCGGTTCGAATTCCCATGATGGGGTGAGCTCCCGTTGCTCAGTCCCTGCTCCTGCCAACCTAGCAGTTCGAAAGCACATCAAAGTGCAAGTAGATAAATAGGTACCGCTCTGGCGGGAAGGTAAACGGCATTTCCATGCACTGCTCTGGCTCACCAGAAGCGGCTTAGTCATGCTGGCCACATGACCCGGAAGTTGTCTGAGGACAAATGCCGGCTCCCTCAGACTATAGAGCGAGATGAGCGCGCAACCGCAGAGTCGTCTGCGACTGGACTTAACGGTCAGGGGTACCTTTACCTTTAAGGGGCAACTATTTTGTTCCCCCTTAACATGAGATGCACATTAATGGGAATGAAAAAATGTTATGGTGTAAAATGCGCAGACGCCTCCCCCTAACCCCTCTGCATGAATGCTATGAAACGAGCTTGGTTAATGTTGTCTTCATTATAGCAGTTAAACTAAAGGCAACAACTACAATGGGTAAGAAATGAAGATAGCTACAAATATAACACTGGCTGCAACATTTAGTTGGTTAATTGATTTAAAACATTTTATAAACTAAAAAATGTATCCTCATTCAGGCAGATTTCTTTCTTTCTATTTTTGTAATATTTTATTACCACAACTAAAAGGTAAAGGTAAAGGACCCCTGACAGTTAAGTCCAGTCGCAGAAGACTCTGGGGTTGTGGCGCAACAGAAAACTGAAACCAGAGCAGCGCATGGAAACGGTGTTTACATTGTTACCGGAGTGGTACCTATTTATCTACTTGCACTTTTTGGTGTGCTTTCGAACTGCTAGGTTGGCTGGAGCTGGGACCGAGCAACGGGAGCTCACTCCGTCGTGGGGATTCGAACCGCTGTCCTTCTGATTGGCAAGCCCAAGAGGCTCAGTGGTTTAGACCACAGCGCCACCCGCATCCCATATTAGCACAACTACTAATTGCCATTTTGGGAGATTCTTTTTCTCCTGTGTGAGAAAGAAAGCACAACGCCTCTTCTAAGATGTTATCAACTGCAATGCAGTCTTGCATTATCTAAAACAAAGGAAATAATACACCTTTTAAAAATGTGTCGTCCCCCCCTCCACAGGCCAATTTACAATGCAATTTTAAACATGTCTACTCAGAAGTAAGCCCTGTTGAACTCCAGGGCAAGTGCTTCTCGGATTCCAGCCTTAATTGATTTATTGATGAATTTATTGACTAAAACTCATATGCTGAATCAACCATCTTTAACTGAATGGCATGTCTAATATATATAAAACCAACACTCCCTGGGGATTTTGAATTAATCTCTCCATCTCACAAAGAAGTCAGGTGGTTCCTGCTAACACATATGGCATCCAAAGAGAGACACAGAGAAACAAGACGGAGGTATCAGCACGTTCAGGGGAAGCCCAAAGACAGAAGCAGTCATTTTAAAAAAGCCTTGTTAAAACCCCAAAAGGGTGGGGGGTAGTTTTCCCACAGTCAACAAAGACTGAGCATGCTCAATAACCAAAGGATGTTCTAGGCCAGGCATGTCCAACTGAGATCTACTCCCACTATAAAAGAAAAAACTGGCAGTGATCTACTAAAGTTGTTGAGCTTTTTTTACCTGTTAGGCGGTCCTGTTCTATGCTAATTGAGAAAGGGGAGGCTGGGGAGACAGGAGAATTTAGTGTCCTGGAGGAGAACATGGTTAATTGCCTGGAACTCTGAACAGGAACACATTTGTTAGAAGTAGACCCTCCAAGTGTCCCTATTTTCCAGGGACAGTCCTGGATTTACAGAATCTGTCCTGGTTTCTGATTTGATCCCAGAATGTCCCACTTTTTCTTAGGACATCCTTGTTTCCAGTGGAGAAATGTTGGAAAGGTGAGGCTGCATTACAACATTTTGCTGTAGGTTTGAATTGTATACAAAAAATACTCAGGTTCCGAACATGACAAACTTTGCCCTGCTGGGGTCAAGATGCTTTTTGAAAGTCTGCTTGTTTGGCAGAAGGTTCAAGTAGAAAATAAATAGGGCTGGTTTTTTTGTTGGTTTTTTTTAGAAGTATTAACTGAATTCAGAGTCTAGAGATACACACATTCTTGGAGATATGCTTGATCCCCATCTCTTCCTGATCTCACACTTGGCAACAACTCAGCTGGCTCATTTACCATTTTTTCGGTTCAAGGATATTTCTGAAGACAGACTTGGAACTGAGGCAGGGCAAGTTTTTCTCAAGAATAAAACATCCTGTACGAGCATTGTAGGACAACATCGACATCAATGGGCCTATTCTTTGGCTGCCTTTTTTCTCATGCCTTCTCCATCATAGGAAGTATTTACTTAAAAAACAGGTACCATATGTGCCAAGTGCTAGAGGAAATAATTGTACGTTGAATCCATTCAAAAACACTTCTTCTTTATAAAAATATTTCCCTTGCATTGCAGCCAAGTCTGGTGTTTACACGGGCTATCTTTTGCTTGAGCAACTTTGCATAAGGTTGGAAAGTGTCTAGCAAATGCATGTATGTTAAAATTACTCAATATTTGCTTCTATAGTTCCCAATACTTGAAAAAAAAATTGGGGGAAAAATGCAATTCCTCTCAGTGTATTAAAAACCCCCCTCTATCTATGACTGGCACAGACTACATTTAAAATTTCACATTTTTTTTGGATAAGGGTAAAAAAATAACTCACTGTATGGGCAACCTGAGTGATTTATCTTTTATTCATTCATTCATTGCTTTTCATAAAAAGGCAATATAAAATACATAATCACAAACAACTAATAAAAGAACATGACTAATGAAATCCATAGAACCAACACATAATTTTGGCCTCAATGAGATAATACATTATTCAGCAAATCATAGGACTCAAAGAGGACCTTAAAACAACATTGGCCATTTCTGTGAAGGTATGGATGAAAAGGTACATGTTAAGTAATCAGCGAAATAGGAAAAACAAAGACAATGCATCACTAGAGACAAAGAGGGTGCCACAACCAAGAAGGCCCCAGTTTGGATCATCATCACCCCTCTGACATTGCCCGAAGGCTATAAGAAATGCCCCTTCCAGGGATCTCAATGGTCAGACTAACACACATTGCATTAAATTAAAACAAGAATTCAAAATGTAACTGTACCTGCCCATAGCAACCTGCATAGTGAATAAGGCTTGGGTGGTCTTTTGAGCAACTTAATTCTGCAATGGCTTCTGTTTCACTCACCATCCATCTCACACACTCCAGCTGACCATTCTAAAGAGAAGAAAATGAAGATGTAATTTTTTGGGAACATTTATACTTAATTTTGAAACTTTTTGTGTGTACAGTATGTGCGTGGGAAACATATTTTCTATTAAACATTGTAATAGCAGTGATTGTAGGGTAGGCCTATTTACAGGCGCTGCAATTCACAGGTCATTTCTGAAACACAATTTTTATTTAGCTCTACGGGGCTTAAATATAAAAACAGTCTTGGATACAGCAGCAGTATTTGCTTAATGACGTCCCTTCTAAAATTCCTACAAATCCTGCATATATCCCTTTGCAAATACCTGTTTATTTCATATTCATCCCATTCATAATCTATTGTCATCTGTTCTCTCATCTACATTTCATACAATTTCTTTTTTTATTAAAAAAATCCCTATTTTAGTTCTTTTTATTAAAAAGTTGCCTTTCAGGATGGAGTCCCTTCAGGATGGTTTATGGAACACTATAATACGTAAAAATCCTCACATAGTTTTATGTGTCAAAATGCTCACATAGTTTTAAAAATGTAGATGAGAGAACAGAAGACAACAGAACACAAGAGTAGAGAGGCAGATGCATTGATATTATAAATAAATTTGAATAACATAATTAACAACACGGTGCAATCAAATACACCTCCATTTAGAAATTCAATCAGGCTTACTCCTAGGTAAGTGAATATAGATTGGCATCCTTCATTTATAATCCTAAACACAAGTAACCAGGAGTAACTTTTGAGTAAGTATACTCTTGCACACCACCCCAATCTCTGAGCCGTGTGAGATTCCAGGGATTCCTCACCCAGGGTTCAGTTTCCTGGGAATGAGGATCAGCGGAGACTGTGGTGTCTTTATGATATGTGGCTTAGTTACACACATAGACAACCTGAGCCTACAATGGAAGGGCTCACAGCATTAACACCCCAAGGGGGTCTTGCTTCTCTCATAACCACAGCCTTGGATTCCACCAGAGATCATACCTGAACATACTTCCAAACTTTTCCTAAAAGGGAGATAGAAGTTAAGGAGCCCGCCATTCCTATTTTGTGCTTTTTCCAGAACCTCTTGCTTTCACCCTGCAAAAGTGGCCCCAGTATTTTGCTTCATTTATTTTGCTTCATTTGCAGAATATCCCAAGAGAAGTTTAACTCCATCATTGTCTTTCCTGTGCACACCACTGAATTTTACAAGGGCACAGCAGTGCTATAAAATGTAGTGTTTTCTTGTATTACAGATTTTCCTGTAGTCTGAACTTTCTTCCAGATGACATTAATTATTTTTGTTTCTGACAGGTTGCCTGCTGTTCTCCACAAGAGGTAAATGTTTACCTTCATGTGATATTCCAAAGTGGTTTTGATATCTAAGACGTTTCAGCTCTGGATGTGGCACATTAAAGTAGACGCTGCATAAGAAAAACCCAGGAGTATCAGCAGCCTTCACATATGTACCTTTCATCTCATTTATCTTCCTTAATATACTCATATTATTACAGCATAATCAACTTGTGCCTCAGGTCTGATTCTGGAAATAAGGGTTTTCAAAAAAACCCCAAAACAAACCTGAGCCAGTTAGCATATTGTTGCACCGTGGAATCATAGTGGAACCCCCTAAGGTGTGGATGGCAAATTGTCACAGGTATGTGATATAAAACAGATGATCTGTGGTTGCAGTTGATCTTTCATTGAAGCTGCTTGAATGACCTGCTTCTAAAGAATGTTGCTTGGATCTCACAACGGTTTGCTTAGAAAACTCTCCCAAAACCAAAAATAAAAAGCAGCAGCCAGTGATGCCATTGGATCCGGCTCAATGGCAACCAACCAGGCAACAAATGGTCACCAATTAACTCACAGGAGATGTGGGTGCCCTTGAGCTTGAATTGAGCTTCTTGGCTTCCCACAGGCATCTGATTGGCAACTGTAAAAACATGATGCTGGACTAGATGGGCCGTTGGCCTGATCCAGCAGGCTCTCCTTCTTCTTGTTATTTATGAATTTTTATTTATACTTTTCAGATATATACGTTTATTGATTTTACAGTCATCTTAACATTTTGAAACTTGACTTCCTTCCCCCTCTTTCTGCAGTTCCTTAAATTTATTTTTAATATCTTCTGCATATCCAAATTAACGTAACTTACTCATTTATTTAACCTCTTTAACTATATACTCATATATTGTTGTTGTTTAGTCGTTTAGTCGTGTCCGACTCTTCGTGACCCCATGGACCAGAGCACGCCAGGCACTTCTGTCTTCCACTGCCTCCCGCAGTTTGGTCAAACTCATGCTGGTAGCTTCGAGAACACTGTCCAACCATCTCACCCTCTGTCGTCCCCTTCTCTTTGTGCCCTCAATCTTTCCCAACATCAGGGTCTTTTCCAGGGAGTCTTCTCTTCTCATGAGGTGGCCAAAGTATTGGATCCTCAGCTTCAGATACTCTTATATAGCTGCAGGCTATTACAATAATCCTGCCCGTGTTTTTATCTGTTTACAATTTGTCTGTAAATATTCAAAAAACCATTTCCATGGATTTCGCCGGCTTCTCTCGTGCCCGTCAATGGTTTGCCCCGCTTTGCCCAACGACCTAGCGAAACTTCTCCAGCTGCCAGGTTAAAGCGAGGTGGCTCTCCTAAACGAGGCTGGTCTGGAGTGTCACAAGAGGGTGGCAAACGGCTACTTGATTTAATGACTTGGCTCTGGTATTGGAAGGAAAATCCCTCTTGGCTCTGGCATAAATTCAAATGGGGTTTTAAAAGAATTCCCAGTTGCATTAAGATCTTCAACCAGGAATGGTATCACCGGTTAAATTGGCAAAATGTATAAAAATGAAAATAAAGTGTGTTGGAGATGTGAAACAGAAGGTACGTTCTATCATATGTGGTGGGATTGTAAGAAGATAAAATCCTACTGGTAAATGATATACAATGAATTGAAAAAAATGTTAAAAATAACTTTTGTAAAAAAACCAGAAGCCTTTTTATTAGGTATTTTAGGTCAAGACATACCAAAAGAAACGAGGACTTTATTTATGTTTGCCACTATAGCAGCAAGAATGTTGATTGCACAAAACTGGAAGACTGGAGAAATACCAACTAAAGAACAATGGCAAGAGAAGTTGATGAACTACGCAGAACCGGCAAAAATGACAGATAGACTAAGAGAAAAAGACAACAGAGACTCTGAAAAAGATTGGGAACCATTCATATTATATTTGCAGAAACAAAGAAAGTCAATAGACTTGATGGCAGCATTTAAATAAACATTCATATTATCAATATCAGAAAATATTTAGAAGATAGTGAAATAGGATGGTGTATTTAATTTAATTTTTATGTTTTTAGGTTTGACGTTACGTTATTAATAACTTTTTCTGTTGAGAGAAAGTGGGTGAAAACAGAAACAAACCAGAAATGCAAGTTGGGGGAAGTCTTGGAGGGGAGGGAGGAATATATAGTAAATGGTAAGAATTTGAGATGTATGTAATGAATGAAAAAGAAAAATGATTTTTTTTTTTAAAAAAAAGATCTTCAACCAGGAATTAATGGAGAGAATCCATGGCAAAGGAAACAAAAGAGAAGAATGCTGCATGTTATATCCAGAGATGCCTGGCTGCTCCACAGAATTACAAGCGATGGAAGAATTGGTTACAGAGCCTGAGGCCAGGGAGAACTTTGATGTCACAGGGACTGTGACAAACCAAGGAGGAAAGAAAAGAGAAGTGTTCTGTCTAGAGATGTTCTATCCAGAGATGCCTTGCTGCCCCAAGGAATTGGCCTGCGCTCCCTCCTCCCCCGCCAAGAGGTTGGGGAGCTGTGCGCATGGCAGGCCAGCTGGGGGGTGGGTGAGCGGCTCCTGGGCTGCTTGGCGGTGGCTGGGGGGGCTGCACATCTGCCTCTCAGCCGGTTGGCGGCCCACGCTCCCTGGCCGCTTTCAGCAGCATATGGTAAAAGGTTGCGAGTATGGGCCACACTTTAGCTTTTCAGGTTCTGAAACTGGAAAAAAGTGTGGCTTATATTTGGGGCAATACGGTAGTAAATCCCTTCTCCGTGAATTTGTGTTATTCTCTTTTTAAAGGTAAAGGGACCCCTGACCATTAGGTCCAGTCGTGACTAACTCTGGGGTTGCAGCGCTCATCTCGCTTTATTGGCCAAGGGAGCTGGCGTACAGCTTCCAGGTCATGTGGCCAGCATGACTAAGCCACTTCTGGTGAACCAGAGCAGCGCACAGAAACGCTGCTTACCTTCCCGCCGGAGCGGTACCTATTTATCTACCTGCACTTTTTCGGGTGCTATCGAACTGCTAGGTTGGCAGGAGCAGGGACCGAGCAACGGGAGCTCACCCCGTCACGGGATTCGAACTGCCGACCTTCTGATCAGCAAGCCCAAGAGGCTCAGTGGTTTAGACCACAGAGCCACCTGCGTCCCTCATGTACTCATTACTGGAGATCAAACTACTGTTAGAGTTATAGCTACAAGGCCCCTAGTTCAAAATATGGCAACCGTAGGAACGGTTCTTTGTAACCACATTGTGAATTTTGGCCTTAATAAAGTTTTTATGTTATAACGTCAAAAAAACAACAACAAACCATTTCCATTCTTTTATAAAAAGTTTGTTATCTTGATTTCTTATTCTTCCAGTATTCCATTTCTGCATATTCCATAAGTTTTTGTATCCATTCTTCCTTTGCTGGGACTTCTGCTTCTTTCCATCTTTGGGCAAGTAACATTCTTGCTACTGTAGTCACATCTTATGTATGTTTTTATGGGCTGAAAACTTTTACTAGTGGGCAGGCAGGATATAAATCAAATAAGTAGTAGAAACAGTGGGTGCCACACAGTAGAACTAGAAGGAGGCCTGTGGTGCGTTTTAAGTAATTTGTGAAAAGTTCCCATTCTTCTTTAAAGTCACAGTTGTCCTTTTCTCTCAGTTTGTATGTCAATTTAGCCAGTTCTGCATAATGGCCTGTGATGCCATTTTGACCATGTCAGGCTCGCTTTCCCTACCCCTGACAGAAAGCTTCTGCAGAGCGTAGGGCGGTGTGTGTCTGTGTCCTGGTGTGTGTTCTGCAACAAGTTTAAACAACACTTCCTCTCTCCCCACAACACTGCTTTTTAAAAGTTTGGAAAGAAACTGGGTTCCCAGGTCAATTTCGAATTTGGCTTTTAGACACCGTAGGAAGTCACACTACCTTTATTGCTAAGCCAGCAGGGGTTAGCTGCTCACTGTTCCGCTCATTCAAGCAGTCTTCGCCCATCAGAGAGGTGAGATGCTGTAGGCATTCTGCATGCCCCTGTGATGCGGCAACATGCAAAAGGTTGTTGCCGTTTTCATCGTGGATCTTGTCCAGGTTGTCAGCTGCGAGGTGGGGCTGTGCAAAAGACGACATGGGAGAGTTAGTAATTTAATTCCATGTGGGCCTATTTTAGCAGCTACTAAGGTTTATGTGTCTGCAAATAAATAAAATACTGATTGAATGGCCTGTTGGCTACCTAGTTGGCTTGTACAACTGCCCATTCTAGGAGACCTATATTTACCTTTTTTTTAGGTTGTTAGAAGGACCAGCACATCACATAGACCAGGGGTAAGCCAAGATGGTCCCTTCCAGATATTTTGAACTATAGCTCCCATCAACCTCAAACAGCACGGCCAATGGTTGGGGGTTATGGGAGCAACATATGGAGGTCATCAAGTTAGCAAACTCTATCTATCTATCTATCTATCTATCTATCTATCTATCTATGGTGTATATGTCTATATATATATAGAGAGAGAGAGAGACTGAGTACAACCATTGGCAAAGGAAATGCACCAGTCTCAGTTTTATTTCACTGATCACATTTAATTTACAGACAAAGATACAGACTATGAGAGTCTCGTAAAAATAATCAACAGACAGATGTACGGACAAGTTTGAGGTGGCCCTGGAAACAGTGGCGTAGCGTGGGTTGTCAGCACCCGGGGCAAGGCAAGTAATTTGTGCCCCCTAACCCGTGGATTTGCGCCCCCTAACCCATGGATTTGCGCCCCCTAACCCTAACCCCCAGATGTTGCGCCCGGTGCGGCCGGGCCCCCCTGCACCCCCCACGCTACGCCACTGCCTGGAAAACGTGCTTTTTGCCCCATCCCTCTGCTCACTTTGGCTGCTCTATCCTTCTCCCTCCTTGATTAGGGTGCAGGCTGAATTGCTTGCCTTATTTTACAGTACGGAGTGTCAGTTTTCTTTATGTAGTAAAATCACCACATGCCCACTTGACTATGTGATGGCATGGATTCACATGGCATTCCTGGGAAGTGCTGCCAGGCCGACAGCCGGCACACAGAGCCCTGCGCTGCTGCAAGTGTTTGTGCAAGGCTTTAAAAGAAGTCTAGTCTTGCATGTACTCGCAGGAATGCAGAGCTTTCTGTGGCAGAATTTCGTGGGATGCTCAGGAGGGCAGCCTGGGAAGTGCCTGCCAGGCTAGAAGCCAGCATGAAACTTCTGTGCTGCTGCAATGATGAGTATGACGCAGGCAGAATTTTTATTACACAGCATTGAAAGAATAATAAAGACCCCTTATAGCCATGGGGCTGCTGGAGTGTTTGAGGGGCCTCAGGGCTGCATGGGGCCCCAGACATGTGCCCATTAATTAGTCCAGTCTTAGTGGTACCACTGTCCACACAGCAAACAAACACACCCAAATAGAGATGCTATTTGGGTCTCTTTATTTGTTGTGGATGGGGCCAAATAACCCATTAGGGATGCACTAATAAATGCTAAATCATTGAGCACGTTTCTGACTTTGCATATCTTTCTGACTAAGATCTGTTGGAAGAGACTCTAAGAACTGTGTCCTGTATCACTTCCATTGAAGTATTCTTCTAACCTCCACCCTACTCTTGCTGTATGGATTTAAGAGTTCCTTGCTATATGGAAGCAACTCTTTCTGAGCCTTGGCTCCAGGGGTGATTAGAGGCTTTGTTTATGGAGTCTCTCTTTTGTGATAGGCAATATCAGAACTACTTGGATTTGCATAGAGTGCTGTTTCATTACAGCCCATTTTAAAAGTTTTCCAAGCATTACAGTCATTAACTGATACAAATAACTGCTGTAGTAATTGGCCATATACACATCCCAGCTGGGAGTCAAGAACCTGGCTGTGTACCACCAAGGTTATAAGAATTCTTAGCAAAATAACAAAAAAAAAACAGAAGTGGATCTACATAGATTCTGTACAGTATATTTATGTGATACATCATCTAATCCTATCCTCCTGTCTGTACCTAAAACTCCTAATTAAATTATGATAAATATAATATAGTCCTTTAAAAGGCACCCACAACAGTATGCTTCTGAAAAGGCACTAGTTAGGATTTATAGTGTTCTAAGCTTTCCTCCAATAGCAGAGTTATTCTGATAGATTCTTTGTGAGTTCCCTCAGCTCCTTCTAACTTTAATATGTGAGCACAATCAAAAGATTGGAAATAATGATTTAGAGCTTGAGACATGCTGTCTAATATCCTAAGTCAAGGAGTAGACATCTATAATGTTTCAAACAAAGGAAAGAAAATAATTGGAATGCCCCGGAGGATTAAGAAAAAAAACCCAACCCTAGAGTTTCCTTCCAGACTGGTGAAGCATTGGATTGAATTAATTGTATAATGTCACTCAGTTTTATGAAGGCAGATCTGGAATAGGCATGAACGAATATTGATCTGCTGCAGTACGACAGTTCCTATGTTCCTAAGGGAATGCCCATAAAACAATATAAGGTTACATTGTATTGTACTGCTCTTTGTGTACTAATCCGTCAGATAAAGGAAAATGCAAGCTAGTTCTACCACAGGATTGCTCTTCATATTTGACATTAGAAACAGACCCAAACATATTTTTTTATTTGCATGGCATCTTCTATATTACATTCCAGAACCAACATGTCTTTCAGCTTTTCACTTTACTACAATATGAAAACTTCAGCTCGTCTCAAGGAGCAAGAAATCTTATAAAGCATTAACTACGAGAATCCCACTGGGCCAAGCATTGCACTAGACTGAAAATACAATGCCTGATAATTATTATAAGAAAAAAAGCAAGAGATTACAAATAGCTGAAGAAACAAATTGAGAGGGAAAAGCAAAATAAACTGTGATGAGAATATTTGGATACATTACAATCTGAGTTTCTACTTAGTACTTTCATATAGAGAAAAGAAGGGACTGTTCTTATTTCTCCTTTAAGGGTTTAAAGGAAAAAAGCAAGGGTTTTTTTTGTCTCACAATTGACTATTTTTTTTATTATTGTGCAACTGAATACTAGCTCCTTTTTTTTAAAGCTCTCTGTTTTTGTGTTTGCTGCTGCATTCATGATCTGTCTCTGTCCTGCTTTAGGAAAAAGCTGTAGGTAAAACATAAACAAAAGTAGGCACAAAGTAATGAATATGAATGCAGATAAGGCCTGCTTCCCCCCAACCTTGTTAGCTTACATCTAGTTGCTCTGGAAACGCCGTTTAATGATGTTTTATCACAAAGCTGTAACTAGCTAAAATCTCCATGTGGGTCAGAGGCCAATTGGGGCTTCTGTGTGAGCTCCTGTTCATGAAAGCTGTTGCAATAAGATGGGGTAAACACTCTTGAATATTAATCAGAACACACAACAGAAGCCTCTCTGTTACTGTTATTGGCCTCTGAGTAGGAACAGAGTTAATCTACTAATAAATGAACAAGTGGAGCCCCGCCATTCCGAAAAGATTTAAAACAACAATGGAGGATGCAACGTATACACGCCCTGCTAAGTAGCTACATTAAAATCAACCATCCTTGAGTTTTTATAATCTTGAGTTTTTATATTTTATATAAAATATATTTTATATTTATATTTTATAAAATATATTTTATATTCCCATGCAACTTGCCTTCAACAAATGTCCTTTTTGCAAATTAAAATGTGTGGTTTTCTCCAGGGAAAATCTCAACGGCAACTTTTCCCTCCTGTTTGTGTGCCTTATGAATGAATGATTGAACGATTAAAAAACTTACCAGTAGAGATATCTGCCCTTCTTTCACAATATTTAAGATGCTCTTGTTTTTCTTCATGTCCTCGCTCCTTTCTTCTGGACCTCCGGGGCTGCTCCAGTTCATACCGAGGTTTAGTTCATCCTGCTTGCTTTCTGGCGCTGCTGCCTGCAGATGAAAAGTCTTTAACTGACAGTGGGGCACCGTCTTCTCCATTTTATCAGCCAACGTCCTGTTGAGGAAGCCCTTGGTCTGGGCTTCGGGTTCATGGACCGAACCACATTTAACTAGCGGCTGGGGGGACTCCAATTCTTCAGCTAAATGCTTGTGCTGATCGGGGACAATGGGCTGCCCTTTTCTCAGCTGGGAGCTTTTCACAGGGGACAGAACACAGAACTGTGTTGTCCCTGTCGGTGCCTTCTCTGTGTTCCCTGCTGGGCATGGCTTGCCACTGAGACCATTCAGCGTTGAGTACACACTCAAAATCCGTTTCTCTGGAGCAGCCTTGGCAAAAGCAGCGAGCTGCTGGCTTGATTTAATGTAAGGCACATCCAAAATTTCATCCATGTCTAGGTCGTAGTGCTCCAACTCACCAAGCAGAACTCCAGGCTCAATGCATTTTGTTTTAAGGCTCTCTCCATTACCTGGAAGTTGATCACCGTTCTGAGGTGCAGGTGGAGAGTCACTACCTTTCTGGCACTCCATTTTCTGGTTCTTTTGGTCATCACTTTCATTATTTTCTGAGCTCTCTGGTTGGTGCTTAAGGGGAGAAACCCTCTTCACCGGTCTGAATTTACTGTACATATCCGCAATGCCTGTTGGTTTTTGTGCATTTCCGAGGACCGTCGAAACTCCTGAACTCCAATTCGTGCTGGGAACTAAAAAAAGCACAAGAAACGCAACCTCAAATGAATTCCATTTCATCATCACCCGTGCATGCATTCTTCTTATCTTGTATACTTTGGAAAGAGGATACCTTGGAAACATAATTACCCATAATTAAAGTACTGTGACAATACCGTGGGGGAAACTATACCTTGTATTTTAATGACCACCTTGCACACCGCAAGGTTTCGGTTGCTAAAAATTAAGTGACAGAAATACAGAGCACTATTCATGGCAGGGGGGTGAAACGTGAAAAACCGTGGAAGCCACATTAAATTTAGATTGTAATTTTGGCTCATAGAGAATGATCAGAAAATATTCACAGCCTTGTATTCTAGTTTTGAACCTGAAGGTCAAATAGTGTTTTTTTGTGATTCTGAAATGAAGCTGCAGAGGCAGCAGAGGAGAAGGTTGTGAATGTGCTTTCAGTGGTGGTGGAGGGAAGGAAAGGGTGTTTAGCTCTTTCTCTCACAGTCCTCTTGATCAAAATCTCCCCTAGGCTACCTGCCTCACAGAAAGAGGGATACAGATATTGCTCTCCATGGGACAAATAGCAGAATGGGGCACAATCCTAAGCAGAAGGATGAAAGAAGATTAAGTGCCTCCTCCCTGCTGCTATGTTCACATTCACAACCAGGGCCGGATTTCGGTTTGATGAGGCCCAAACCTACTGAAGGTAATGGGGCCCTTTATACAGGGTGAGTCCATTACAAGAGGCCCCGTGGATACAGAGTCCACATGTTCCACGGGGCCTCTTTTAAAAGACTCACCCTGTATGTCCAGCTGTCCTTGGTCAACAACAAATTGTCACTGGTTTTTTGTGTTGAATATATGCTATATGGTAATTTATGGACCTAATAGGTTTCTAAAGCCATTTGCACATAACAAAATATGTATTTTATCAAAGTAATTGATATAGAAATGAGCAAACCAGTGATATTTTAGAGAGCAGGTTAGCAAGCGGGGCCCATTACCTACATCAAAGGAGCCTACACAACACAAAACACTTGCTGTGTGTAGGTTTTATTTTTTTATCTTATATTTTGGAAATGTACACCCAGTTTTTTCCCCTTTTATAGCCCTAAGCTATAGCTTGTTTAGATTATACAGTGGTACCTCGGGTTACATACGCTTCAGGTTACAGACTCTGCTAACCCAGAAATAGTACTTCGGGTTAAGAACTTTGCTTCAGGATGAGAACAGAAATTAACCCGAGGTACCACTGTATGTAACTCCAGCACTGTTCACAACCCGCTAATGCCACTTTTCATTTTTAAAACAAAAGTCGGGAGATGTGGTCACAGATCTCCTGCAAAATGTATCATCTCTCCCTATCACACATTCTTCAGAATTCAAGTGGATTCTTTCTATCGTAAGTATTAGCTGATTTTATCGAAGTTCACTTCATTTAGTAGGGAAGGCCTCACAAAACTGTCTGACAGTCACCTTTTAATGTGTAGGATTGGACTTCGTAAAAGTGTTTCTTCGCAGAGCCACACTTCGATTTATTGCGTGTACTAAATGCAATGCTTCAGTTGCATCTATCTTGCACTCAAGTTGAGCTTCTAAGAAACACTCTGTTTCAAGAAGCAGCTGTGCTAACATTGTTATCAAAACAGCAAAAAAGTACATTTTGAAAGGAACAGAATAAGGTTTGACTTATTACCTGGATATCTTCAGAAGCTTTTGGAATGGTATTATTCGGCTAATTATTTATTATTCCAACAACAACATGCAGCTTAAGATGTTCAATACAAAAATCCCATTGCACAGATTTATTTATATATTGTATACGATCCTGAGTTCAAAGGGTGACAGTTTAATGCTGGTTTTATTTACATGTGAATTCCCCCCCCCCCACAAGTGATAGAGGGAAATGGAAACCACATGTTTCCCAGCTGTTTCATTCTAACAGGGACCAAGACTTTACACAGAAAGCAAATTTTGTCCTAGCCTCAAGGAAAATACTTTTTTTTTTTTTACAAAAGGGGTCTAGACAGCAACAAGGCATTAACGTTTTGTTAGTCATCACCTTCTTTGCACAGAGATGATTATTTGCCTTTTAAGGTTGAATGAGCTTTCTAGTGTAAATCCAAAATATATGGCGGATCTAAGCAAATAGCTTCTGGGCTGAGATAAAAAAAACCCAGCATGTGAATGGCTCTGCCATAGCTGAAAAATATAAAGTTTTCAGAGAATCCACTTTCTCCCTGTGTTGTTTTCCTGGAGGACAAAATGGTAACGTGGAGAAGAATTGTAATATTTTCAGTATTGACTTAGCTATCAATTTGAAGCTTTGGCTCTATGAGTTAGGTTCAGACTTAATATATAAAATTGATCTGTTCAGACAAAAGAAACTCAAGCATTTAGGGTTGGAAAATTAATGCATTTGGGTTATCTATCCTCCTCCTTTATTTGGATTTCATTTCTTAGCCTATACTAAGGATGAGGGGCTACAATATATCCAGGAGCATTGCTAGGTACTTAAAAGATTTGGGGCACAGGCAATGAGAGAGAGAGAGAGAGAGAGAGAGAGAGAGAGAGAGAGAGAGGAAAATCTCAAACTTAAATGTGACAGATAATATTATTAGGATGCTAGGTAGTTTTAATTCTGAGATCACTTGACCCCTAACCAAAATATTTATCTTAGGCATAGCTCCCCAGCTTACTACATTCTTGGTTTCAATTCTCCTTTCCCAAGTCTTCTTCCCAAAATATACTGAACACAAAGTATCAGCGCACACAGACAAAACTCAACAACCTTAGGCACCTTTTCATCTGGGTACAGTGATACCTCTGGATATGAACGGGATCTGTTCCGGAGCCCAGTTCTCATCCTGAAGTAAACGCAACCTGCTCTGTGGGTCATGATTCGCCGCTTCTGCACATGCGTGTAACGTCATTTTGACAGTCTGCGCATGCGCGAGCGGCAAAACACGCTCCGTTACTTCCGGGTCGCTGCAGAGCACAACCCGAAAGTGCTCAACCTGAAGCAACATCAACCCGAGGTATGACTGTATATAGATTCTTCCAGGTGTTTCCTCTTATTTAAGCAATAAAGGTATAAAGGGGATAGGGAGACCAAGCTGCCATGCCTGCCACAATATCTCCACCATCCCTGTTCTATGATTCTATGATTTATTCATATTAGAACTAAGCTGAAACTGTGGTGTGATTTCAACAGCATTCCAGTCTGGCAATTTTTGAGGCGTCCTTCAAAGAGAAAAAAAGGCAAAATGCTATTAAGGAAGCATTTTCAGAGATGCTAGTGCATAATGAGATCTGACTGGGTACATAGTGCTGTGCTGCTAATCATGGTCGCTACATGAGCCCTGATTAATTCCAATCATTCCTGAAAGGGAAAGAAGCCTGAAACTGTTTGGTGGCGGTGAAATGGCAGAGAAAATTCAGCAGATACACCAGTAAATAAACCACAGAGCCCAACTTCAAAACAACAACAAGATAAGAGAATCATCGAATTGTGGAGCTGGAAGGGCCATGAAGATCATCTGGTTCAACTCCCTGCAATGCAATAATCTTTTGCCCAACATAGGGCTCAAACCCATGACCTTGAGGGAGTGTCTCCACCCCCATTGTTCAGCCTAGATACTGAGGTCCACTTCCGAGGGACTTCTGGCAGTTCCCTCACTGCAAGAAGTGAGGTTACAGGGAACCAGGCTGAGGGCCTTCTCGGTGGTGGTGCCAACCCTGTGGAATCCCCTCCCATCAGATGTCAAGGAAATAAACAACTATCTGACTTTCAGAAGACAACTGAAGGCAGTCCTGTTTAGGGAAGGTTTTTAAGTTTGATGTTTTATAGCGTTTTTAATATTCTGTTGGGAGCTGCCCAGAGTGGCTGGGGAAACCTCGCCAGATGGGTGGGGTATAAATAACATTCGGCTCCCAACCGAATGTTAAAAACACAATACAGCATTAAACATTAAAAACTTCCCTAAACAGGGCTGCCTTCAGATGTCTTCTAAAAGTAAGATAGTTGCTTATTTTCTTGACATCTGATGGGAGGGCATTCCACAGGGCGGGAGCCACTACCAAGAAGGCCCTCTGCTTGGTTCCCTGTAACCTCACTTCTCAAAGTGAGAGAACCGCCAGAAGGCCCTCGGAGCTGGACGATGGGGGTGGAGACGCTCCTTCAGGCTTGGATTAAAATCCACCCATGTTCTTTTTTTCTCCAATGCCTGGTGTGCTGTATGGGTGCATGACAGGACCCAAGAGCTCAGCAGTGTTTGGGAAAGTGTAGCTTTTCCAAGGGCTACTGCCATGTAGCATGGTCTATTGTGAACTTGTATCTTCTACGACTGCTGATATACAGTGCACCAAGTGTCTGGGAGGAGAAAGAGAGACACTTCTCTTTCCTTTCCCCGCAGCCTATTGCTGCTACCAGAGTGGGACCTCCAGACATGCCAGCCTGGCAAGAGAAAGGAAGGAAGGAAAGGAATTTGAAGATCTAGTCTGGGCAGTGAAGATGGTTTGGGGACTTTTGGTGGGGGTAGGGGAGCAGGCTAGGCTGAATGTGAATTGACTCGGAAACTAAACGAGTTATTTCCAGAAAATTTGGGAAGTGACTTGCGTTGCTTCTAAGTCAATCCAATGAACATGACAGGTGTCTCAAATCAGAGCTAACCTGCACCCCTTAGCCACAACCCAGTGTGTTCTTGCCTATCCTTAAATACCTTTTAGAAAAGACTATGCACAGGATTTCAATCATAAATGTATGTCTCTACAGTGGTACCTCAGGTTAAGTACTTAATTCGTTCCGGAGGTCTGTTCTTAACCTGAAACTGTTCTTAACCTGAAGCACCACTTTAGCTAATGGGGCCTCCTGCTGCTGCCGCGCTGCCGGAGCCCGATTTCTGTTCTTATCCTGAAGCAAAGTTCTTAACCTGAAGCACTATTTCTGGGTTAGCAGTGTGTAACCTGAAGTGTATGTAACCTGAAGCGTATGTAACCCGAGGTACCACTGTACTGAGTATAATTTTTAATATAATTTTGAGCCCTTTTTACATAATTTCTTTTTCTTCTTCTGAATCGGTTTAACTCTTTCATTTACTCAGGAATCCTGACTAGCATATGGAAAGTTGTAGAAGGGGGGGGAGGGGCTGTTTCCACTTTGCAGCGGCACCTTGCCTATTTCCTTGCCTTAGGAGATGCAAAAGCAATGCTTTCCTCACCATTGCTGGAAGTAAAGTATTGGGAGTGAGGGCTCAAGGCAGAAGTGAGAAGAGAGAAAGATACTGTTTTCGCTTTGTTCTCACATGTGACTCAGTAAGGAGGTGTGGCAATTTAGCCATTAATGGTTGCGGCAGAGAAATTCTACACCTACGCTACAAAGCAATGGCAATTTTCTCCTTTGTGAAACACAATACATAAATAAAATACTTGCCAACGCCTGGGTCTTCAAATGTTCCTAACCCCCCCCCACCCCCGAGGCCCCAGGTTTCTACAATTGGCATTTTAGTTTCAAATATATTAATGAAATTACCATTTGATGTAAGCACAATGAAATTTTCAGAGGGCAATGCCCTCTCACCAGTATACTTTTGCTCCGTGCTGAAGGCAGAAACAAAAGAGCCTTAATCCGATTTACAAAGTGAAAAACAACACGGAATGCACTTTTTTTTTGTCAGTAGGGGAGAAAAGGTCTCCAGCTGGTTCTCATCTGTGTGCCATGGCTCTTCATTTAGTTTACACTATTAAACGCAAAAACTTTGCTTTCATCTTAACTGTTACAGTATGCCTGAGAGTAGATTCTATCTTGTAGCATCCTTGATAGAGTTTCAGAATTTGGCAAAACATCATGCCTCAAACTGGTCATGACCATATGGGTAGTAAATGTATCCAACATTTTTTCATTGGCGCCTACATCATTATGTCTTGTCACTAATGGTTTCTCGGTTTTTTTCAGTAAATTGTTGCATATACTGTGGTTTGGAGCTGCTGAGGTTAAACCCTGCGTTTATCTGTGTGCCGCCAAATCCTTTTATGGAACTTTTGTTGTTATTGCTGCTGCTGCTAATAACCTAACATCTTAAGAGAGAAGAAATTCAGAGGAAAAGCAACAGGGGAGAAAGAAACTCATTGTTACCAGACAGCTATCACACAAATACCAAAGTTTAGACGAAGAAGACAGTCTGTCACAGTCTTTACTTGAACAAAAATCCCCCTATATAAATGACGATTGCAGAACAGAAATACATACCTGTTCTGTCTTCATTTTGTGAGTCACACTTCCTACGTAATTCTGGGATAGTCTTGAGGGAAGTTACTGAATACTGAAAACAAAAAAATCACATTTGCTCAGTAATTTTCTTACGAAATCTAACCACAAGTGGATGCCTCATTTTAATGATGTTGTGTATTACCCAGTGCTCTGCTGGAGGCTTAGAACAAAGGTGGTACACTCCCCCCCCCCCCATTTCAGCGCAACATAAAAGTGCCACTTAAGGACACTTGCACTCTGCTGCCAGAGGAAGATAGTGAACAAAGGATTTTTTAGAACAATCTGACCCACAAAGCCCAGCAGATCAGTCATCTAGTTTCCCTATCATGGAAGCAAAGCCTCCCTAGCTGTGGTATGTCATAGAAACATAGAATCATAGAATTTAAATAATAATAATAATAATAATAATAATAATAATAATAATAATAATTTTATACCCCGCCCTCCCCGGCCAGAGCCGGGCTCTGGGCGGCTAACACCAATAAAATTACAATAAAACACAACAGGGGAAAACAAACAAACAAACCCAGTTTATTAAAATACGGGTTAAAATACAATTTAAAACGCAGCCTCATTTTAATAGCAGCCCATAGATCAAAGCCATAAGGGGAGGGAAACATAAGGGTCAGACTGAGTCCAAACCAAAGGCCAGGTGGAACAGCTCTGTCTTGCAGGCCCTGCGGAAAGATGTCAAGTCCTGCAGAGCCCTAGTCTTTTGTGGCAGAGCGTTCCACCAAGTCGGGGCCAGTACTGAAAAGGCCCTGGCCCTAGTTGAGACCAATCTAACCTCCTTGAGGTTCGGGACCTCCAAAGTGTTGTCATCTGTGGACCTTAAGGTCCTCTGTGGAATGAATTAAGTACTTAACCCGAGGTACCACTGTGTGTGTGTGTATAGTTTGCCTAACATATGTTTAGACTCAAATTTCTATCTATATGTAATTCTCTGAAATCTTAGGATCCTACAGAAATTATTCCTTATACAGTAAATGTATACAGGGGAGAAACCAGTTTCTCAAAGAGTATTATCACAGCAAACATACATTTGCTGCAAGGGGGCACACCTGATGTTAATCAGCAAGCTATTCATTGGATTCCCTCTTAAAGCAATGTCAAATGTCTGAGTAAGCAGCAATAATTTCTTCATAAACTTGTGGAATGCCTTCATTCACCCATATGATCCAACACTGTAAAAAGAATTTTCCCACAAACAAAATTCTGTAGGTAATTTAATATTGATCCCCGTGGTCCCTTTCAAAACTGAATGCTACACATCACAAAAATGTTAATTCATGCCAACACTGTTCTCGGTGCCAAAGGTACTCATTATACCTTTGACAATAAATACCTTTCTGCACATTAGTAACAGCAGTCTGCAAAGCCAAAAGACATAGGTAGGAAAGAAAAAAACATTATAATATTTTTGAGATTATATGGTGATATAATGTTCTTAAATTTAGGGATATATTTAGACATGGCAGAGAAAACTGAATTACTTGGAAAACTCCAGTAGCTTCCCACATAATAGCCGAACTGTTCTATGAGTGGCTTTGCTGTTGGAACTGATAATTTGCCAATTATATGTCAAAATCAAATGATTCAGTCAGTCTCAGGTGACCAGTTACAGAAATAACTCACTTGGCCAATTCAAAAGAAGCTGAATTAGCCTGTCACTCCACAGATTTTACCTAGCACACCCATCTTTCATTAGCTTTCTTTCCTTTTTTTGTTCTTGGGTTCTGTTGACCTGACTCTGACTGAGCCTACTGCTAAGTCTATGGGACTTTTAGCTCTAAGAATCTGAGAACACAGTCCATTTACTAGATGTTTTATATCCGTAGTGAAGCAGCGGCATAGCCACTGATCAGGAATGATGGGAGATGTAGTTTAGCAGCAACTGAAGGGGCACAAGTTCCCCATTCCTGGTGTTTAGGACTGCAAGCCTGGGCAACTTTCTTAGGGTCTTCAGTCCCTAAGCTGGGGTGAATCATGGGCTATGCCATACCAAGAGAGGAAATGGCCAGATTAAAAAAACAACCACAACAGTGGGGCAAGTCCACTTTTTGATGATAAAATCCTAGTTCTCTTTCCTAAGAAGGTTGGGAAATAGTCTTTGGCCCGACACCCAGCCTGTAGAACACTTCAGAAAAATCCTTATTCTATGGATCACCCAACATCCAAAAGTTAAATGGGTGGCTTACTGTAAAAAGCTAACCATAAAACGTTACACAACAGAAGCTAGCAACCGAGGATGAGTTCAAAACACCAATGTTTACAACAGTACCAGAAATTTCACAAACCTTAAAACTAAAGAAATAAAAATGTCGTCACGTGTTCGTACACATATTGAGCAATGTATTTTTGTATTTCAGCAGTGAAAAGGTACCAGGAGAAAGAGAAGCATCAAGTCTCCAAGCAAAATGCTAACTTCTTGAAGCCAGGTGGTATAGGTTGAACTGTTACACAATTGGCAAATCAATTACAAGCAGGCTTTTTATACCCCATTGACATGTGTTTTGTTAGTCCAGTGTTTTTCTCTATATATTATTTCCCCTCTCTCTTGGAATGGCAAACCATTCCATTTTTAACAGCATTAAAATATATTCACTTCCCTACGAAAAATCTATTAAACATGCTATAAATTTGATTGTGCTTTTAATGGTGTGTGTTTGATTGCACTAGCAGATTTCCTCCTGCTCAGCTCCTGTCCCAAAACAAAATATGAACGTTTGAAATTTCTGCCTTTTCTATCAATACGATGAACAGGATTTTCAGCTGAGAAAAACTGTTAAAGCGCCAAGAGAGAACATTACTCACTTCTTTCCCAGGCTACTAACAGGGAACACTTCTTTCCCTGGCTCCTGTCTTTGTTCCATGGAGAGTGGCTACGGATCAGTCTTGCCATTGAGTTTTAAATATTACATTTTCTGTACCTGCTTCATCTTATTATTGAGACACACTCTAGCCAACATGGGACCTTCCCAGATGTTGATAGACAACAGCTCCCATCAGCTCCAACCAAGCTAAGCCAATTGTCAGGGATGATGACAGCTTTTAATGAGGGAAGCTTTGAATGTTTAATATACTGTTGTATTTTAATATTCTGTTGGAAGCGGCCCAGAGTGGCTGGGGAAACCCAGCCAGAGGGGCGGGGTATAAATAATAAATTATTATTATTATTATTATTATTATTATTATTATTATTATTATTATTATTATTATTATTATCCAATGGCGACTAATTCTGATGAATACATTCTGCCTTTGCAGTGGGTGATGGTATGCTTCTGGAAACGGCAGGAAGGGAAAGTGCTATTGTGTTCAGGTCCCGCTTTTGGTTTCTCTGCAGGCATCTGGTTTGCCTCTGTGAGACAGGATAATGGACTAGGTGGGGTACTGGCTTAAACCAGCAGGCTCCTCTTACCTTCTTATAAAAACACCTATAAGGCACCACATTGGCTATGTCTGCACTACAATTTTATTTAACTGAACATTTGGGTGAAGCTTGGTATCTCATCATCAAAGGAAGAAACAGCAGGTCTAGTATAGACAATGTCTAGGCACAACAGACATTGAATAAAGTTTTACACAAGGTAGACCTATTCAGTTGAATGGAGTTAACTTAAGGTAAAGGTAAAGGAACCCCTGACCATTAGGTCCAGTCATGGCCGACTCTGGGGTTGGGGCGCTCATCTCACTATACTGGCCAAGGGAGCCGGCGTACAGCTTCTGGGTCATGTGGCCAGCATGACTAAGCCGCTTCTGGCGAACCAGAGCAGCGCATGGAAACGCTGTTTACCTTCCCGCCGGAGCAGTACCTATTTATCTACTTGCACTTTGATGTGCTTTCAAACTGCTAGGTTGGCAGGAGCAGGGACCGAGCAACGGGAACTCACCCTGTTGCGAGGATTCGAACCACCAACCTTCTGATCAACAAGTCCTAACGCTGTTTAACCCACAGCGCCACCCGCGTCCCCGGACCTAACTTAGTCATGCTCATTAATTTCAGTTGGTTTACTCTGAGCTAAACTTTTTAGGTTATTATTTCGGTTGTTCAGCTACTATTTATTACTATTTCCAATAGTGCACTAGATGTTGAAACAAACATTTGACAGACTCTAACCAAAGGTAAGTGCTTTAAAATTAATGAATTTCAATGCTGCCCAGAACCCACGGAAATCAAGCTTGTATCCTTACAATTCAACAGTATGCAACTTTAAGAAGATAGGTTAGCCGCAGTAAGGTAGCACATGCATAGGCGCCGACTCCATGGGGCCTGAGGGGGCCCGAGCCCCCTCAAAAATTCGTTTGGGGGGGCTCCGCCCCCCCAATAATCTCGGGCGCCCCTCCAGCAGAGCGCCACCACCGCCCCTCCCCCAGCCCAAAATGCACAGGGTCGGGCTGCATGCCTCCTGCCCTCCCTCCCGAGCAAAAGCTCCACCCAATTTCCTTTGGAGCTGATTAATAGGCGCAGCACGCTCTCCCCTATTCGCTCACGAGGAGGCGGCGCCACTTTATCTGCATATTCATGAGCTTATTTATTATTCATGAGCTTTCGCGGGCTCCCCCAATATTTTTTATAAGTCAGCGCCCCTGAGCACATGACAAATTAGCAAAAACCAGACAAGAATGTTTTTTTGGAAGTCATTGGAATGTTTTTGGAGGGGGTCGTGATTGAATGTTGCTGTCGGTTTCAGCTCTGCTGTTATTTCCCTGCAAAACTGTGAATTTGCAACTTTTGAACAAAACATGAATAAACATGACAGAACATATCTATACCCCAGAATGAAGTCCACTCAATGGGACCAGAATGCAAATGGTATAGATTTTATTTACAGAACTCAATGATGACACATTAGAGAGAGTGCGATGTTTTATCAAAAGTAACAGACACTGTTCTTTAATCTAGCAGACTGGTAGCAGCCTGAAGTTTATTATTGAGACGTGTATTTTCATTACAAGCTAATCTTGCCTGTGATAGTGGAAGCTGAAAATTAAGAATAATACTGTTCTTATGTATTAAGCATATTAAAAAAAACAAACCAGAAAGCATTTCACAGCATTCATTATTAACCCATTTCTGAAACTGACACTAAAGGTAATTATTGAGGCACAATGGGAAAGTCAGGAAGAGGTTACACCTTCTTTCTTTTATGCTGCTATAAAACTGAGCCTAGAAATATGCTCTGGGACACGTCCCTATACCCCACAGTGATAAAAAGCACAGTTACCTCAAATAAATTATTCTTTTGAGATTAGATCACAGTCTAATGAATTTGCAATCTTAGCCTGCCTTCATTAATAATCTACATAGAGATAGTCAAAGTTTAAAATACAATTTAGGAGAAAATGGCTTCTGAATAAAGCAGCTAAAACTTTAAAAAATGAACAATATCCCTATAAAGGCCAGAATAAAACATAAATTCAGCAATCATATGTCTAATTCCCTCGCTAATTAGGCATTTAACACATATTTGGTTTGGAGCTTTTATTGGTATTCATAAAATAGAATAACCTATAGTCAAGATCTCATTAGGGACATTGGAATAAGCTGCATCATTAGTTTCGGTAAGAACTGCAAAGTATGCACCATAGAATGATAGCATTTTAATAATGGCATCACAATTGATTACTGTATTCAGATCCTCCAGGCATATTGCTGGCTTAAATAGATCCTTAACGTCCCTTAGAGATTGGTATAATACAGTCTCAGAACTGTTAACCTTTGTAGATTCTAGGAAGTAGTGTGAAATAGGGGGTATAAAATAGGAAAATGTAACAGCAGCAGAAATATATGGAAGTGTTGTTTATTCAGAGTGAAGTTCAATTTTATCCCCTAGGCTTTCCATATTTGGAAATTATAGTAATAGCAATATAAACACTACAAGGCTTAGGCTGCAATCCTAACCTGCTTTGCCTGGGAGTCAGCCCCGTTGTGAGTAGACATTGCTAGGCTCACACTATAAGTTATGAAACTGATCCATCCGAGGGCCTCCAAGTGTCTCAAATTTCCAGAGACATCTCCCATTTATAGAAGCTGTCCCACTTTCTGACTTGATCCCGCAAGGTCCTTCCTTAGGATGTCCCTATTTTCATCAGAGAAATGTTGGAGGGTATGGAGTTATCTGACCCCCAAGCCATCTGAAGGCAGCCCTCTATAAGGAAGTTTTTAAAAAATGTTTTTAAATGTTTTATATATGTTGGAAGCCACCCAGAGTGGCAACCCAGTCAGATGGGTAGGGTATAAATAGTAAAGTTCTTCTTCTTCTTCTTCTTCTTCTTCTTCTTCTTCTTCTTCTTCTTCTTCTTCTTCTTCTTCTGGAATAGGACATCCCTATTTTCATCAGAGAAATGTTGCATACTTTAAGCAGATTCACAACCAGGGCATCATATGTCATCCATACCCTGTGCGTAATGCAAAGTTATTCTTGGAATGGGTGGCAACCCTGCTTTTGGAGTGTCTTTGGATTCTTGCGCATTTGAATCCATGTACTGCTGATGACTTTTCAAGACTAGCCTGGGCCCAAGTGGATATATTGCAACTGGATTTACCCAGGTATTACAGAAGAGCACATTCAGGCCTTAAATGTGAGGTAGGTATTTAAGTCTTCAACGTGTGTGTGTTTCTATCAACCCATCAGTACCACAACTGAATCTCCTGTTAACCCTAAAAACAGAATATTGGCATGTCGTGTAGCATGGCTTTGGTGATATAAGTTGTCCACAATCTGTCATGAAGACTTACACAACACTGCATGCTTCTGGAACCTCATATCGCCAGTCAGTGCAGCTCCTTCAGTAGATACCATGGTATCAAGAGGATACATCCCCTAGTCAACAATCTTCATTCCACACTAACTGCGCCAAGGGTTCTAAGTCCCACACAGAACACATTGGAGCAATCCTGTCTGGAGGTAACCATTGCCAGGACCACAATGATCAAGCTATCTTGGTACAGGAATGGTTGTAGCTGTCTCAATGGCTTCATATAGATGCAAACTAGCATTAAGGACAAAATAGTGCCCTAAGACACTCCATAATATTAAAAAAATCCTGTCACACCTTACTTTTCATTTTTTCAGGCTTTCCACTCATTTGGTGAAACTGATGGAACATTTAAGCCGAAAACCAAAACAACAGAAAAACTGCCTTTCAAAAAAGAAAAGCCTGATAACTTACAGATATATCATCACTAAAATCTATTTCATCCAAATCAAGGTATTCAGGTGCTTCCATCATTCTGCTATGCACATCTTCATTGGCTTCGTTGGATAATAAAAGTCCTATTTAAAAGAGAAAAAAGAAAGACAAAAATTAACACTGTACACTTACTAAGGGGTTGTATTCAACATAGCACTAAGTCCTGTTAGTGAAATAATGACTGCTAGTGTAATGGGACTTTCCTGTTCTCCCCTTCTGCTGAGCAGCCCCTAAATGTGTTTAGGGGTTGCCCTAATTCTGTGGAACAGAATTGCAGAGGACGCAGGTGCACACAGATGGAGGAGAGGGAGAAGTCCCATTGTACTAGAGGTAATATCACCCTAGATTTCTATTCCTTCCTTCATCAAGGGAGATTTCAGAGTCTGTAGAAACAAATTATAATACAATAAAAGCAAAAAAACCACAATTCAATTGAAACGGGGGTGGGAAGAGAGATCTCACAACATCTGTCTGTCCCAGGACAGGCCTAATAAAATAATGTGTGAGGGATATCTTCAGCTTCTACCAGAAGATGGAAAGTATGGACACCAACCAAACTTCAAGCGAAAGGGTGTTCCTAAACTGCCAACAAAGCCGTCTGGTGAGTCTTGGCTCCTCTGAGCTCATTAAAAGATGGTAAATAGGTGCTAAATAGGTAGCCAGGGCAGTTCTTTAAAGACTGTTGTGATTTTGTTTCATGCAGAAAGGCCCCTCAAAACTTTGGCTGCTGCACTTTGCACTAGTTGCAGTCTTTTTGGGGGAGTGCAACCACATACAAAACATGTCACCTTCATATTTTCTGGTCCCAGGAACCACAAAGTCACAGCAACTCCAACTTCTCAGTTTGGTTTATTGAAGCTCATCCAGCCCATTACCATCCCCAGATACTGATCAAGCATCTGCACAGCTTCATCTGATGCAGATAACACTGAGAAACATAACTAGATGCCATCTGCCTATTGAGGAATGTCTGGATTTGCCTCAGTTCTATTCAGGATCAGTTAGGTTTTTGAGGATTCTTGATGCACACTCTTGGCTTACAGATAATGCATAAAAAAACCTCTTTCTAAGCTTCAAGTGTAAGCATTCAACTCAGGGAATTTCCTGAAGCTTGGTCATACAAACTCAAGAGACTGCACAGCAATATTTTTCTCAAGGCCTAGAAATGTCCTAATCTGTCCCCTGCAGCTCAGCTTCGTAGCTCCACAATTAACCAGAGTGTTAAATATTTAGGGGCTTTTGAACAGAGATCTGTCTGGATTATGCTCCAGGGTTTGGACAAAAAATAGGCTGCTTGGCCAGATGATTTGCAAAGGTTTGCATCTGTAACAATTTTACCAAAAGTAATGGTTTGACAGAAAAGAACTTTTTGTGTATGTCTCCACAACATGGCCAAGTCAGTTTGAATGCTGAACATGCACGTAAATGGTCTTGTTTTACATTTGAAGTCAGAGAAAAACATCTGGAGAAAATGCTACATGGAAGTGTTATAAACATAACAAATACACATCGTGCACCAGTCGCAAACTTTGGCAACGTAAGTGTGAGACTTAACCTCCCCCCCCCAAAGTACACAGGCACAAGACTTTTTCTTAAAAATGGCATTCAAGCTAAGGGAGCTGGGCATGTTTAGCCTGGAGAAGAGGAGGTTAAGGGATGATATGATAGCTATGTTCAAATATATAAAAGGATGTCATATAGAGGAGGGAGAAATGTTGTTTTCTGCTGCTCCAGAGAAGCGGACACGGAGCAACGGATCCAAACTACAAGAAAGAAGATTCCACCTAAACATTAGGAAGAACTCCCTGACAGTAAGAGCTGTTCGACTGTGGAATTTGCTGCCAAGGAGTGTGGTGGAGTCTCCTTCTTTGGAGGTCTTTAAGCAGAGGCTTGACAATCATATGTCAGGAGTGCTCTGATGGTGTTTCCTGCTTGGCAGGGGGTTGGACTCGATGGCCCTTGTGGTCTATTCCAACTCTATGATTCTATGATTCTAAGCCTCATGGTTCTTGCTTACAAGAGCCTTGCATATGGCTTGGTGATTTATTTTCCAAAGTGTCCTCCATGCTTCATTAAGGAAGACATGTAGCGGACACTATTCTTTGGAAGTCTTCAGTGAAGCGGTCCTTGCACAATTCTGCTTTTCAGAAGTTCCAATGGTGGCAGCACATTAGGCACCCTCAAAGCTGATTTCTTCCGTGAAGAAGCATATCACTCAGGTGTGCCCAGTTGATTGCTCATCTTCTCTGTTTTAAATGGCCATTCCAGGGCTCTTTTCCAGCTTAGAAGGGGGACGGGACTAAAATCACAACTCTTATAAACCTCACTTCTGCACTTCACTCTAAGCACGGATTTTAATCAAGAGTGAAAGTGGTGTTTCGGGACTACATGACCTTTCCTTCCATTTCCAATTTCCTTGGTTTTTCAGTGTTGTGGCAACCCTATTTGAACTCAATAGGTACGTTTTGAAATACTTGCTCGTAAGCTTTGACTCAGGCTGTACCAATAAAAGTATAATTGGGTCAGTAAGGTTAGCTAGGAAACCAACTTTTAAGAGCCTACCTAAAACTGAATTGGCCAAAAAGTCTAATGAAGACATGAAAGGTGATGGCACAGAATAAGAACCACTGTTGCTGTTCAGACACAATAGTAAATTATTATTTACTATTAAGTGTATGAGTCTTCGGCTTGTGGGCTCCCCCCTTTCCTCTGCTCCTCTCACATGGCTGTGAGATTACTGTGAAAGCTTTGGTTCTATTTTGAACTAACCATGGCTACTCATTATATCCAAACCCAAACTGAGTTTGACCTTGACTATCATTAAACCATGGTTTATGATTTTGGATTGTTTCCCTAAACCAGAGTGTCCAGGCTTGGCTGTAACAAGTAAGGTTAAGGTAAAGGGACCCCTGACCATTAGGTCCAGTTGTGGCAGACTCTGGGGTTGCGGCGCTCATCTCGCTTTATTGGCCAAGGGAGCCGGCGTACAGCTTCCGGGTCATGTGGCCAGCTTGACTAAGCCGCTTCTGGCGAACCAGAGCTGCACATGGAAACGCCGTTTGCCTTCCCTATTTATCTACTTGCACTTTGACGTGCTTTTGAACTGCTAGGTTGGCAGGAGCAGGGACCAAGCAATGGGAGCTCACCCCGTTGCGGGGATTCAAACCGCCGGCCTTCTGATCGGCAAGTCCTAGGCTCTGTGGTTTAACTCACAGCGCCACCCACATCCCTTGTAACAAGTAAGCCTGGTTATTTGAAAATGGAAGTGAAAACTTTCTTCTTCCTCATGCACCAGATGAGAAGGGAAGAGAAGCATCCAGGCCTTGAGGCTTGTGCAAGCAACACTAAAATGTTGTTAAGCTGCCATGGGGATTTGGGCATACGCGCACAAACTTCTCATCACATACTACAGGTTTGCTGATTCACAACATACACAGAATTAAGAGCATAAGAAAAGCCTGTTGGATCAGGCCAATGGGCCATGTATTCCAGCATCTCATTCTCACAGTGGCCGACCAGATCTCTGTGGGAAAACTGCCCGCAGGAATTCAAGCCAGCTGCTCCACAACATACACAGGATTTCCACCCACCAACCGGGTGAACTGACTCTCATTTTCAAAGGACTAAATTTACATCAACAATGTGAATGAAATTTACTATTAATCTAAAAGACATGGCTAAGAAGAAAGCTTGTTGGGACAAGTATAATCAGCCTTAAGGGTGTTTTTTTGTCCTGCAATTGTGTATCCTTTGCAGTTACAAGGCAACAGGAAGTATGTTCAAGGAACTAAACAATCACATCTAACAATGGTAAAGGAACCGCTACGAGTCTCTGTAACCTTTGTGTGTGTGCTTAATCACGATGCAAGGGAAATGAGTGGAGATTTGGCCAATTTAAATGTTGTGAACAGCTAGGTCTGAGGGTCAGGATATGCTGACGAGGTGTTGACAGTAAAATGGGTTATGGTTAAACTACAGTGGTACCTCGCTTCAGGCTACATACACTTCAGGTTACAGACTCCGCTAACCCAGAAATAGTACCTCAGGTTAAGAACTTTGCTTCAGGTAGAGAACAGAAATCGCTCAGTGGCAGCGGGAGGCCCCATTAGCTAAAGTGGTGCTTCAGGTTAAGAACAGTTTCAGGTTAAGAATGGACCTCCGGAACGAATTAAGTACTTAACCCGGGGTACCACTGTATTCATAACAGCTGAAGCTCAAATGTAGAGTGCATGCTTTTCCCCCTCAAGGTCTGAGATTTGATCCCTAGCATCTGCTGGCAGGGCTGGGGCAATACTGCCATTTGGCCCAGGCAATACTGAGCTAGATGGGCCAATAGCATGACTTGTTATAAGGCTGCTTCCTAGGTTCCTGTGGCACAGGAGGTCTGTCACCAGTGGGGGACATGAATCCTTTCACTTAACACCATTTCCCACATCTAGAATCATCCTCCCTGCCCTAGTGGGGACAAAAACAATGACTTGTATGGCACATCTATTCACCACTTTGCTTGAACGATCCACACAGCAACTTCCATGGGGACAATTTAGACTGGGGAATTTATTTATTTTTAAATACTCTGCTCATACCAAATCAAATTAGCAGCACCCTGTAGCTGTTTTGAAAGAGTGAAAAAAGATGAAAGGATACAGTGGTACCTCGGGTTACATACGCTTCAGGTTACATACGCTTCAGGTTACAGACTCTGCTAACCCAGAAATAGTGCTTCAGGTTAAGAACTTTGCTTCAGGATGAGAACAGAAATCGTGCTCCAGCGGCGCGGCAGCAGCAGGAGGCCCCATTAGCTAAAGTGGTGCTTCAGGTTAAGAACAGACCTCCGGAACGAATTAAGTACTTCACCCGAGGTACCACTGTATCTGTTTTGTAATTCCCACATCATATGTGGGAATAATCAATATGTTTGGCCCTCAACCAAGGTTCCATCGTGACAGCAGAATCTTCCTCGACTGGCAAGTAACTCATTTGATCCAGCAATTGCAGGAGGAAGGCTTTTTTTTTTGTCCTAGATAGAAGGGAAGGAGCATTGCTGGCTCTGAGCTTGCCCAAAGATTAAGAACATTCTTTTGAGTTGAAATCTTCAGGTTTTCACCCAGGAGGGGTGGGGGGTTTCAATGAGAGGGAAAGGGATTTTAGTAGCAGAAGCAATATTCAAAGCAAGGCTCCACGGCCTGCTTTTCCCTGTGCATTTAAAAATTAAACTTCAGAGAAGAAAAAAGATCATATATTTGAAGAGCATTTGTTCAAGTTACTGTTTCATACCCTATGCTACAAATAGAGAAATAGATGCTTTAGAAGGCAATTCACACTTGGCTTGGGAAAGCTGTCCTTTCATCAGGCTTCCTAAACCCACGGTCTTACATCCCAAGATCAAAGAATGAAGCAACGGAATCAGTGGATGTGTCAGAGTTGGAGCAGGAATTGCTCTCAGTACCAAGCCCTGCTTTCCCAGAAACCCCTACTCACTAGGAGCCCCTTGCTCTACCATCCAGTCTGAGCTGAAGTCCTGTTAAAGTCTAGTGTTGTCTGTTTATGAAGCAACATGCAGGCCTCTTTGTCTGAGTTCCACACAGAGCTCTCCAAGGTACTGCCTCAAACTTGAACTCTGCATAGCTTTTCTGTGTTGGAAACTGAGCTTTGCCTGTAATTGTTTTGCTGGGAATGGAACTTGCCTTGCCTGGCTTACTCTGCCAGAACCAGAACTCTTGCCCATCCCTCCTACACACACTTAGCCTGTTTGTATTGCAACCTCCTGAGACAGAATACTGGTATCCCTGTTATCATCTGAACCCACAGAGGGGAATTTGTTTGTGGAAACTCTGGTTCCTTGTGAATGACACAGCTATTGTTAGAAATCAAGCAGAATATTTCTGTTGGGGGGGGGGTAGGGGGTAATTTACTGAACAAAGGTCAATCACAAATATATGCTATAGTGCCCGAGTTATGAAAAGAATGCTATAATCAATAGCTTACAGAACTTCTCTGGGAAGGAAATTGCAGCCCTTTATTACTTTATTAATTATTTATGTACTCATATTATTTTATCTAAATTTGCGATAAAAAATGTATTTCCACTTTAAAAAAAAGAGCAAAAAATATATCAATGTAATATAAAATACTTTATTGCTTGTGCAACACATTACAGCATGAAATATATAGCCGCTTAAATAGGCGTTTAAGGCTTTGGGGGAAAATCACATTACTTACATTCTAAAATAGAATGAAACAGATGCGGCTATCATAATCCATTCTATACATAATCCATGCCTTGCACATTATAAAGCGCATTTTAGGATACGTTTTGATTGTAAATCATGGGCACAACGACTGCACACCTTTGCAGAGATTGGGCAATGGCACCAGGGGCTCCATGCCACTTGTCAATCATGGCTGAGCAGGAGAAGGCAGCTCCAGGGTGCTGACACCAAACAGCAACTGAGGAATGCCAGAGAGAAGAAGACGTCCTAGGTGATGCCCAGCCATGTTAATTGCCTCCACAACCAGCACATACATCAACTGATGCTGTGTGCCAAACTAGGGGCAGGGTATCTCTGCATCTGAAGTGTTCCTGAGTAGAACGTTATGGTGAGATCTGACCTAGTCATAGTCATGTATGCCTTGGAAACCAGTGCTATTTTTTATTTTTTTTAAGGGGTGCTCCAGAACTCACTATGAACACTTCTCTCATTCTCTTAGAATTGCAATGGCACCAACCTGAGAGATACCGGAACACCTGCTGGAATTGACACCATGCCTAATCCATTGGATTGAGGGTTGGGGAATGAGCTCATAATAAAATATATGTATATCATTATACAATAAAGATAGACATTGTCTTTGTTTCCAATTCCCACATTCTTTTTTCAGAGTCCTTTTGCAAAAGAATTCTGGCTGCTAGGCATACGGAGACACAGGAGCGATAGCTGACACAGTTACCTGTTTCTTCTCGCTCTTGCAACAGAAGCACCTTATCCTCACTATTAGTTTGTAGTTAAGCAACATAAGCACATAAGGGCTGATAACTGAGTATCCTGAAGACAGGACTGTCAGGACTGGTGGACCAAAGTAATAAGATCTAAATTTCTTCAGGCAGTAAACCAGGCTGAAGTAAGATACCCAGAGAGAAATAATAAGCAATATTAATAACAGAATGAGTTTACATGCCCTGACGACCTCAAGTTCAATAGCATCGCCCCCAATCCATATGCCTCCACACGTTGCCATCTTGTGTTTCCAAAGGAGGTATACTATTCGGAATCCAGCGAGGAGCATAATTAGCAGTGGAAGAAGATCAATAGCCACTAGGAAGATTTTCCCATACAAAATCTCCATCAGGTCATTTCTGTATTCCGTCTTACATTCAGCATATATCACATTGCTAAGTTGCTGGTTAGTTTCATTTTCTGTATACAGCTTTTCAGTCCTCCTAGTATACAGTAAAAGTGGACAGGATGCTGCAGCGCCAGCAACCCAGAGAGTAGAAATCAGCACCATGTGACACGTCAGATGCTTTCTGCATGCAGTCTCAACTGGTGGATGCACCACTCGACACAATTTAAAACAGTAGAGCAAAGCAATATATAACGTGAACCATATGGCTTCAGAAGTAGTAAAATTTGTTAGGAACATGAGAACTTTGCAGCCGGCTGAATCCAACGCCACAGCAGAGGCATAAACAATCTTCAATACATTCACCGCCAAGTTGTGTATAAGATTTACCCATGCAAGACTGAAAATAAGTGTGAATGAGGTTCGCAACTGGTCATCGATGCATCTCCTTGTGCAGAAAATCAACAATATATTTCCAGGAACACTGACAGCAATCACAATAGCACAGGCGACAATCTCCAATGTGCCGACACACAGGTCCGTGTCCCTTAGCCAATTAAGTTTCTCCATAACTAATCTGATCCGCAAAGATTTTGGACTTTCAGAAGCCTCATAAAAATGTTTCCCAAGTTCAAAGGCTTTTCCCCTCCTGGTGAATGTTCATATTATGTATCATGCCAGAGAAAGGCATATACAGTAATCAGTCTCTTCACAGTGCGCAAAACTGAAAAACAAAGCCAAGCCAATGTTGTTTAAGCACATGCACTCAAGTGACCTTTATTTGTCTCATGTGGTGCCATCGTTACGAACAATCACATAAGCAGCATTTAATGAAAGGGTACAGAAATATGGCAACAACCTGGAAGCCTACTGGCTTAAAAACATATCTCAAGATGCAGATCTTTCTAGCGAATAATATAACAAATCTCCCAGACATAAGGTAAAAGAAATCTAGAAAGCCCTATGAAAACAAATTGAAAGTTTATAGATATTTCTTTAAAAAGCTGCTTTTTACTATCTTTATTCTGAAATACAGTCCATATATATATATACATGTACAAAAGCTATATTTTAGTCTGTGCCAACTGAAAATCTTGTCAGGGGAAATAAAGCTTACTTATTAAATAACCATTGAATACATACATTAAAGGGGGTGGGGGAAACTGACAAAAGCTTAACTATTGCAGAAGCCAAACTTGTTGTAATTCTTTCCATTTCCTTGGAAACATAATTTTACCCAGGAGTTGTTTTTTTCATCTGGAACTCACCACAACTCAGTTCCAGCACCTCTCAGGTGGGCGCCATTGCCATTATAAGAGAGTGAGGGAGGCATTCATAGTAAGTTCAGGCACCTCTTTTTCTAGAAAAACAGCACTGATTTTACCGTAGACAAAAGAGACAATGGGTGCAAGGTGGGGAAGAACAGATCAGCCTATTTGGAGTCTCAGTCAGATTTACACAAGTTAATTCTTAAGTTCATTCTGTCTCATTTCAGCATCTGTGATTTTGTAAAACACACACGATTATTATTTTTTTGCATTTTTGGAATATATTTCTTCAGGAAATATGCTTTTTTATGTACAGTGGTTCCTCGGGTTACAGACGCTTCAGGTTACAGACTCCACTAATCCAGAAATAGTACCTCGGATTAAGAACTTTGCTTCAAGATGAGAACAGAAATCTTGCGGTGGCACGGCGGCAGTGGGAGGCCCCATTAGCTAAAGTGGTACCTCAGGTTAAGAACGGACCTCCAGAATGAATTAAGTTCTTAACCCGAGGTACCACTGTATTTTATTCTAAAATCTGCATTTTGTAGGCTTTTAAACTCAAAGCACATCGTTTAGTGAGATATATTTCAATATCCTTTTTCACATTTTTATCTCTAGGTGACTTTACTACAAAGAAAACCTCTGTCAACGCTGAGTGGAATATTTAAGAATCAACAGTGGAGCTTGTATAATGGCAGCGATGCTCCTTGACTTTCTAAACTGTGGGTGGTATTCAACTAACTTTTACTCAAAGTAGACCCATGGCTAACTTAGGTTCATGAATTTCAATGGGTCTCCTCAGACTAATTGTTAGGTCTGCACAACCCAAAACTCTGAAAGCATCAGAACATCTAAAAAATACAGCACCAATATTTTATGAAGATCAAAATGCTACCTTCAGGATGTGGTAAGTGCTAACAACAGCACTGATTGTATTTTGTGTGCCTATGAAATTATATATACATATGAACTGGATTAGAAGAGTGAAACAAGCGGTATTGCTTTTTACTGTCTTGTGTAATGAGGTACAATGATGATATAGAGCCTGCATTTTAATGTGGTAAATGCTAAGTATCTCAGGATTTCATTATGGCTGCCAGGGATTAATTTGAAGTTTCTGCAGTGAACAAAACAATTTACCTATCCACACAAATCGGGAGGTTTTTAATGTTTGATATTTTATTTGTGTTGGAAGCTGCCCAGAGTGTCTGGGGCAATCCGGTCAGATGGGTGGAATACAAATAATAAAAGTATTATTATTATTATTATTATTATTATTAATATGTCTCAGCCCAACAACCTCTACCGCTGTTCAGCCAACAGCAGCAGTGGTGCTTGTCAATGGCATTTGTGAAGCTTATCTAATAAAATGAGTGGAAACTGCACAGTATCACCGCTTAGAATGTTGTATACATTCAAGGAGATATGAAGTGCTCATAAATAACTCTGGGACGGGAGCCTTACTACAGTCCAGGAGCATCATGACAGACACTTTTTAATTTGAGTTCTTTTTCCCCATACAATTGTACATCAGAAGTATGAGAAGAACAAAAGCTCTGAGATAAACAAGCTTCAGAGACCGAGAAAAGGCCTTCCGTTAGGACAAAATATATAACAGAAAGAGATTTTCTCTTACAGAACTTGAGTTCCTTTGTTACCCTATCGTCACAATAACTGGTGAGGAGGGGGGAAGCAATTGTGTCTCCTGAGAGGTTAACCATCACAGAAGTGCAGCTTGTATTGTTCAGATCATCTGTTCCCAGTGTATAGCAGTTCAGGAAGGATGATTTTCAGTGTATTTCAGAAGGCACAAATCTAATGTTAATTCTTTGGCTCTAGTAAATGCCTGGGAGAGAAATCCTTCAAGTATTTATCAGCTGTGAGCGGCTTTTTGATAAGGTTTTGCAGTGAATTATTTTTCTTTGGTAAGTGTCAGTCTTATCCAACGTATGCCATATTGAAAGCTCCCCTTGAAGCTTTGAACAAAGATTAAAGATGAATATGTGTTTTCCGACGAGGGCTGTGGCTTCATTTTTCAAAACGGCAACCAACACAATGATATAGCTTTTCACCGTCTCCACAGCTCATAGAAAGCAAACCTTTCTGGCTCAGTCTAGTGTTCTCGAAATGCGTGCGTGTTAAACTTAAAATGCTACTGCCTTTTTTAAGAAGAAAAGAAAAAAAGAACATGGTTATAAACATTATGACAATGAGAAAGAGCTGCATTAAATTTTCTAGTTCCGAAGTGTCTTGCAGGAGCAGAAACATTATTCTGCCCATGCAAGGCAGTCCTGCCAAATTCTTCCAGTTTCCCCTCTGCCATGCCCCATTACACACCATTTCAAAATGTCTGTCGGATGCCAGGTGCAGTTTTTCAGAGAGCAGGAGATAATAGGAGAGACTGGGGCGGAGGAACTAGTAGATCTCTATCGTACAAGTAGTAGTGCTGCTCATATATTTCTAGATCCAACCCTCAAAGTGTAAGGCAATATCAAATATTTCATTCAAAATAAACATACTGCACAATTTCTGTTCTCATCCTGAAGCAAAGTTCTTAACCCGAGGTACTAATTCTGGGTTAGCGGAGTCTGTAACCTGAAGCGTATGTAACCTGAAGCATCTGTAACCCGAGGTACCACTGTATATACAACTTGAGCCCACAATGGAGGGACTGAAAGCATTAACATCCCAAAAGGTATTGCCTCTTCTATAGCCACAGCCTTGCTTTGAAGCAGAAATCAAGCATGGCTCTCCTTCTCATGCTTTTGCTTGCAGCCTGCTTCCAGCCCAGTTCTCACACACATAACCTCTGGCTATTGTCCTCACTTCTAAGCCAGCACACTCATTTGGCCTCTGGCACAGAGCAGATGCCTGTTGTCTTTGTCCATGGAAGCAATGACAAACCTAGACAGCATCTTAAAAAGCAGAGACATCACCTTGCCAACAAAGGTCCGTATAGTTAAAGCTATGGTTTTCCCAGTAGTGATATATGGAAGTGAGAGCTAGACCATAAAGAAGGCTGGTCGCCGAAGAATTGATGCTTTTGAATTATGGTGCTGGAGGAGACTCTTGAGAGTCCCATGGACTGCAAGAAGATCAAACCTATCCATTCTGAAGGAAATCAGCCCTGAGTGCTCACTGGAAGGACAGATCCTGAAGCTGAGGCTCCAATACTTTGGCCACCTCATGAGAAGAGAAGACTCCCTGGAAAAGACCCTGATGTTGGGAAAGACTGAGGGCACAAGGAGAAGGGGACGACAGAGGACGAGATGGTTGGACAGTGTTCTCAAAGCTACCAACATGAGTTTGACCAAACTGCGGGAGGCAGTGGAAGACAGGAGTGCCTGGCGTGCTCTGGTCCATGGGGTCACGAAGAGTCGGACACGACTAAACAACAACAGAGCAGATTCTTTTCTTATGCTAAAAACCTATACTTAGGGGTCATTATGGCCCTTGCCTGGCTACTTTAACAATGAACCCCCCCCCCAAATCACTTTGTAATACTCAAGTTTGGTTGGCTCTAACCTGTCGACACCTCAATGACCGAGATAAAGAGGCATATTTTTCAGGAATGCATTCTTTTCCAGAGGACTTGAGCCATTTGCATAAGACATGTTAATTTTTGCATAATTACAAGGTCCAAGAGTTTACAACCCCGTTATGTAAGAGACTAGGCAATTTTCCAGTTTGGGGCTGAACGTAGCTTTGCTGTTATTTAAAATCCATTTCCGAGCATAAAATTTTGAATCTCTCCAGCTCCCATTCAACAAGCTTTTAACTTCAGGTGTAAAGCAATACCACGGCTCAGGTTTGGGATCTGCCCTGATTCTTTTTTGCCAGGCGCTTGAACATGTTTCAAGATATTCTTCAAAAAGCCCTTCTCCCAACAAGCCACGGTTATATATTTACTTTTGTTTATAGTCATATTTATGGAAAACAGCACGAGTGTTTCAATGAGCAGACCCAAGAGCGAAAACGGAGATGTCTGTTTGCCCATTTGCAGAGATGATTTGCTATTAAATGTGTTTTGCTACAGTTTCGCATATTCAAACAAAGTGACAACCTGACATACTGCGACACTATTTTGACAGTAATATGCTAGATAAGGATATGTAATGCAGTCTCTGGAGCATTGATTATTCTGTCTTCTAGAACTCCCTTTGCACAATCCCTCTCCCCCCCCCCACACCCCGTCAAAATGATGTAAAATAGTGTTGTTTCTATTAGATGTCATCTGCATTGTCTGGCTTTTCTCTCATTGACTAAGCATCTCTGTAGCACCAACTTATTTTATTCATTTCCCCCCTTCTTGTTAACCATGTATGCCAAGAAAAACATATGGTACAGGATGAGTTATCTGCTCAGTCAACTCATATAAAATTTAAAGGGAAGGGTTAGATGGATTTTCACTGTCCATGCATGAATCTGAAGCAGCACTTTTGTCTAAGAAAAACAAAAAGCTAGCAGCGGGGCCGCTAAAATAGTGTGATTGATTTCAGTGGAGGAGTGAATTCTGGGACTGGGATTACCTTATCCCTTATCATGTTTATTCAGAAGTTTCCTTAAGTTCAAAAGTTCATAGCTGCATGCATATAATGATCTGGTACTTCTGAAGCAAGCCAGAATGAAAGTCGTGGTTTCAGTCAGCACACAACAGCTATCATAAAACACACTGCACAAGTGATAACAGATCACCTTCCAGATTGCTTTTAAAAAACACACCACACAGAACACTTACAAAGTGACTGATAAGGATAGAGATAGTCTATTCCTTCCAGGAATGCTTGGAGTTGGATCACCATTATATGCTGTAACACCTCAGCAAGAAACAGTAAGATGAGGTCTGGCCTGCAAGTTTGATGGCTCCTCAGCATACAAGGATATTTTTCAGGAGTGGTTTCACCACTGCCTCCTTCTATATTGTAGGGCCTGTTCCCTCTCCCTGGAAAGCACTTAAAAATTACTGTACTCTGATGCAGTAGATCAGTCCTTTTTCTTTCTTTGCAGATTTAAACACTAATCGTATGGGTTCAAGCACACACAAAAACAGAACTTTCACTGGTATGGATGTAAGTGGTGTTATCTGCAAAGTGCCTTGCAAACCACAATGACTACAGTGGTACCTTGGTTCTCAAACGCCTTGGTACTCAAACAACTTGGAACCCAAACACTGCAAACCGGAAGTAAGTGTTCTGGTTTGTGAACTTTTTTCAAAGCCAAACGTGCTCTGTTTTGAGTATTATGCTACTGGGTTGAGCGCCACACTTCCGTTTTGAGTGTTACGCTGTCTGTTTTTGCTATTTATTTTGTGTTTTTATTTTTGCGGCTTTTTTGTTTTGTCTTTGTGATTGTGTGGAACCCAGTTCAGCTACTGATTAATTGTGTGACTGCAGTACATTGTTTACTGCTTTCATTTTATGGATCAATGGTCTCGTTAGATAGTAAAATTCATGTTACATTGCTGTTTTAGGGGTTGTTTTTAAAAGTCTGGAATGGATTAATCCATTTTGCATTACTTTTTATGGGAAAGCGTGCCTTGGTTTTGGAATGCTTTGGTTTTGGAATGGACTTCTGGAATGGATTAAGTCTGAGAGCCAAGGTACCACTGTACTCTGGAACTCCGATTGTAAATGACCTCCAACCACCAGAAACAGCTCTGCTGGATGAAACTGCACAGAAATAATGTAAACCTTTTTCACCACCAGTACTGCCTTTCACTGCCATGAAGTAGGCTTTAAAATGTCCAGTCCATGTCCTCCTTTGCTCTAAACTTCCTTTGTCACTGCTGCTTCATAAGCCTGAGATGCAATTTTTTATTTATTTGCCTAACAAATTTGTACCTTCCCTTCCAAGACCACAAGACAGCTTAAAACAAAATTTTAAAAAATACAAGTTTTAAAACAAGCAACGAAACAAAGTTATTAAAAAAGAGAGAACAATGTACAAAATAACTAAAAGGCCATTATAAAAACATTCAGGAAATGCCTAAGTGAAACAAATTTCAGTATTCAGGGTCCGTTTAAACAGAGCAAAGAGGGGTCTTGTTGCAAATGTATGGAGAAGCTACAAAGATGTTGGGGGTTTTTTTGTCTTAGAGGGAGTATCTATGAGTAATTTAGATCTCTCCCCATGACACCCACTTATTCCAGAGCCCAGACAGAGTCAACAGGATTGACAAGTACATCGGCAGGGAACTATGCAAGCACAGTCAGGAAGTCAAATGGATTCATCAGCCTCAGGGGGCAGATGAGAGAAACTGGCCAGCTCTTACAGTGTTGATCTTGTTGTGGGGAGAGGGAGTGAAACACCCCCCCAAAAAGGTGAGCCATGCTGCCTGACCTCAATGCTACAGACAGTCATACCTCATGTTACGTTTGCTTCAGGTTGAGTGTTTTCAGGTTGCGTCCCGCGGTGACCTGGAAATACCAGAAGGGGTTACTTCCGGGTTTTGCCGCTCCGCATGTGCAGACGCGCAAAATGACATCACACACATGCGCAGAAGCGGCAAATCGTGACCTGCGCATGCATGGGTTGCGTTCTGCTCATGTTGAGAATGGGCCTCTGGAACGGATCCCGTTCGCAACCAGAGGTACCACTGTATCTGCTTCCTTTTCCAAGGCTGTCTCTGCATCAGTGGCGGTGGGTGCTGGAATCAGATCACAGACCCAACTTGTGCACACCAGCAGTACACTTGAACCAATGCTGGCATCCTGGCACCTGGAAGGATTCAGAATTCTTGACACAGTGCGAGAGTCATGCTGCTCCAGGAACACTGCAAAGGGATCGTATACTGCACAAATACTTGAACAGGAGATTCAGTACCACCATTGGAAGGTGACACCCAGCTCTACCTCTCCTTCCCATCGGAGGACGCTGTGCAGGTGTTTAACTGGTGTCTGGAGGCTGTCATGTACTGGATGAGGACTCAAGATGAATCTTTATGCCATTTCTCTCTCTCTCTCTCTCTCTCTCTCTCTGTGTGTGTGTGTGTGTGTAGTAACTGTCCGTTCTCATTTACTACATGCTTTATCCAAGGAGTGTGACCTGCTGCCAGCCTTGTTATTGAGGAGGAATGGTGGGAGCCCCCCCCCTTTTCCTGAACCTTCCCAAGGACAGGACAGTATTGATTTAGAACAGTGGTTTGCAGAGGGGCATAGTCCAGAGGGGAAAAGCTGGGAAATACTGGGCGAGGAACAGCTAGAAGAGGGAAGACCAGGAGAGAGACAGCTAGCAGATTCAGTGTCCTTGGAAAGCATTCCAGACCCCCCTTCGCCTAAGACTAGTCGGGCTTTGAGAGTGATAGAACAGAAAGCGCAGTGGCAACAAGCTCAGACTACCCAATGTAGGAGTGGCATAGATTAATGGGGATGGAGGGGGTAAACCTTTCCTGGGAGCAACACCATTTCTAGAGAGATATGCATTCCTTTCTCTCTCGCTATGATTATTAAAGAAACTATTTGGTAAGAACGCTCCTTTCATTTGATCTGCTTATTTAATGCCACCTGGGGAGGGATCCAATTCCCTGAAGTCTGACAGTTATCATTTTAGACATATTTGTTCTTCTGGGCATTTGGCAGCAGTTACAATATGATATTGTACTTTTACAGTTAATTTGTTTTTAATAACGTGAATGTGATTTTAACTTTGGCTATAAATTGCTTCAGGACTTTTTTTAAAAGTGGGAAGTGATATATAATTTAAATAAACCCGAATAAACCTAAACCTAATCCCAACAAGATGGAGATACTATGGGGATTGGTGGTTCCCATGTCCCAGAATCAGGTTAATGGCCTATTCTGAGTGAGGTTGCACTCCCCATGAAGGATCACATAGATGGTCTGGGGTACTCCTTTATTGTTCCTTGTCACTGGAGGCCCAAGTAGTACACCATCTATGGCTGTTCCTAAACAGTAATAGCCTAGTTACAGATAGGTAGCCGTGTTGGTCTGCCATAGTCAAAATAAAAAAATTCCTTCCAGTAGCACCTTAAAGACCAACTAAGTTAGTTCTTGGTATGAGCTTTCGTGTGCATGCACACTTCTTCAGATACCTTCTATTCTATACCTATATTCTATACCTATATTCTATAGGTATCTGAAGAAGTGTGCATGCACACGAAAGCTCATACCAAGAACTAACTTAGTTGGTCTTTAAGGTGCTACTGGAAGGAATTTTTTTATTTTTAGTAATAGCCTAGTAATCCATGCCTTTGGCAACCAGATGGAGGGATGGTCTTCTGAATTTATACTGCATATTGAGGACTTGATTTTCTGTGATTCCATGTTGTAGGCCTACCCTAAGATAGTTTTTATGATGATGGATGGGATAAACATTAAATAAATAGATAGATAGTTATTGGCATTGGTGGACAATGTTTCATTTCAATCACTGAAGCAATGCACTTGCAAGGAAATTCCATACTTGCATTTGATAGTAATAACTATGATTCTTTTATAGACCCATGCTATCACCCTAATAGTTTTTAAAGTATCAGAGCACGAAAACTTGTTTTGCATACACTTGCACATTCTGAAAGGCTGCCTAGAAAAACAAGCATTATTCCCCCCCCCCCAATTTAACTTGAAGGGCCAATCAGAGAGCCGAAAATTAATATTTGTTATTTTAAAATTTAAACAATACACACAGTTCATGCTTTCTGCAAAAGCTAATGTACTGTTAAGTTTAATCTTTCTGAAAATGCCCAAACAAATTAGAGGTCAGCTTATTTGTTTAAACCGTTGTATATGATTTGTTTTGTTTGATTAATATATGCTGGCATTCACTTGGAATTCCGACAAGGCTATTCACTGATAATATAAAATATCCTTCTGTCATGCAAGATTAACACACTTATTTCATGTGGCCCAACTCAAATACCCTTCATTTCAGGAAGAACAATTTTCATATGAATTGTAGTTTGCAGAAAACTTATGAGCATTTCTAACCAGCTTTCCATAGCTTCTTGGCCTTATTGTTATGCAAACAGGAGCCAAATTATATGGAAAAATCCATTCTCCATATGACGTGCGTGATATCGAAGGCAAAAGGAACTGTTAAAGGAGCCATATTGAAACAGAGAGCAACTAAGCACTTCAATCTTATTTCTATATTTTGTTTCAACCTTCTTATTTCCCACTGTCATAACAAAAGAAAGCCAGGAACAATATTTTATACTGCAACCACATGTATCTCATATGCAAACACTTCAAGATGTTGCGCTGCTGTTGAGTGTATATATCTTTAGTGCATGTTAATAGCACTGTTGCATCTGAAAAAGTGATCAAGGGTCTGGAACAACTCTCTTAGGAGAAAAGGATACAAACTTTGAAGCTTAGAGTAAGGGCGGGGGCATGATAGAGGTGTGCTATAATTATGCATGGTGTGGAGAAAGGAGAAGTTTTTCTCCCTTTCGCATAACACTAGAAAACAGGGCTATCCAATGAAGCTGAATAGTGTGAAACTCAGGACAGACGGCACTCTGTCACAGAGGACATAGTTAAAAACTTTGGAATTTGCTACTACAAGATATAGTGGTGGCTGCCCAGCTGGTAGGGTTTAAAAGAGGATTAGACAAATTCAAGGAGGAGAAGGCTATATCAATGGTTATTACCTGAAGGAGCGTCTCCACCCCCATCGTTCTGCCTGGACGCTGAGGTCCAGCGCCAAGGGCCTTCTGGTGGTTCCCTCACAATAGAAGCAAAGCTACAGGGAACCAGGCAGAGGGCCTTCTCGGTAGTGGCACCCACCCTGTGGAATGCCCTCCCATCAGATGTCAAAGAGATAAACAACTACCTGACATTCAGAAGACATCTTAAGGCTGAAGACATCAGGGATGTTTTTAATGTGTGATATTTTAGTGTATTTTTGGTTTCTGTGGAAGCCGCCCAGAGTGGCTGGGGAAACCCAGCCAGATGGGCGGGGTACAAATAATAAATTATATTATTATATTATATTAGTCATGATGACTATATATTTCTAGGTATAGATACCAAGGTAAAGGACCCCTTGGATGGTTAAGCCCAGTCAAAGGCGACTATGGGGTTGTGGCGCTCATCTCGCTTTCAGGCCAAGGGAGCCGGCACTTGTCCACAGACAGCTTTCCAGGTCATGTGGCCAGCAGGACTAAACCACTTCTGGCACAACGGAACACCGTGACAGAAACCAAAGCACACGGAAACACTGTTAATCTTTCCGCCACTGCAGTACCTATTTATCTACTTGTGCTGGTGTGCTTTCGAACTGCTAGGTTGGCATGAGCTGGGACAGAGCAACGGGAGCTTGCCCCATTGCGGGGATTCGAACTGCCAACCTTCTGATCGACAAGCCCAAGAGGCTCAGTGGTTCAGACCACAGCGCCACCCGCGTCCCTTTGTATCAGAGGATACTTGCCTCTGTATACTAGTTGCTTGGGAACACAAGTGGGAAAGTGCTGTTGTACTCATGTCCTGCTTATGGGCTTTCCATAGGTATATGGTTGGCCAATGGGGAGACAGAAAGTTGAATCATGTGGTGCTTTGGTCTGATGCAGAGTAGTATCAACTCGAGATTCTGGAGCAAGAAATCCTCTATGGACCCCCTCCCCCACATGTACCAAGTATGCCTCCTCACTGCAGCAAGGCTATGGGGTGACCATGTACCAGTCACTTTCTTTTAATCTAAACTAGGGTTTCCCAAACTTGGGTCTCCAGCTGTTGTTGGACCACAATTCCCATCATACCTCTCTAGCATGATCAGTGGTCAAGGATGATGATGAAGAAGAAGAGTTTGGATTTGATATCCCGCTAACATTCAAAGCTGCTAACATTCTCTTTTCCCTTCTTCCCTTTTTCCCTTCCTCCCCCACAACAAACACTCTGTGAGGTGAGTGAGGCTGAGAGACTTCAGAGAAGTGTGACTAGCCCATGGTCACCCAGCAGCTGCATGTGGAGGAGCGGGGAAGCGAACCCGGTTCACCAGATTACGAGTCCACCGCTCTTAACCACTACACCACACTGGCTCTCTGATGGGGACTGCAGTCCAAAAACAGCTGGAGCCTAAAGTTTGGGAAACAATGGTCCAACCCTAACTCATAGGGTTGTTCTGAGCATAAAATCGGGAGGGGAGAACCATGTATGGTTCCCTGAGGGAAAGCTGGAATATAAACGTATTAACTAATGTGTGAAGCAAAGCTAAGTGTACCGTTGTACTATGAATCATCAACTATTATGGAGCTCCAGTCTGGGAACGCTGAGGGCTTGATATTTAATTGTGCTCCTCCCATGGACTACTTCCCTGACTTCTTCCTATTACGAGCCCCTCTGTGGTTTCAGACAGTAAACCCCCCTCAGTTCAGACCCATTCTCACAGCTAAATCTACGAATGCTGCAAAAAACGAGAGATGCAAATCCTAAATTCTGCTCCCTAGGAAGTAAGTCCCATTTAACTTGATGGGATTTAACTCCCAAGGAAATATGCTTAGAAAAGGGCTGTAAGCTGCCACCATTTTTATTGGCTTTCAAAAGAAACAAATGTTTTGAAATTATGGTAGTCCAATAGGGCACGCAGGTCAGGGAAGTTATATGAGAAATCGTTTTAATAACCAGTTCAATGAATTATTCAAAGGTAAGGGAAAAGGTCTAAGAACAAGTTGCCAGGAACCCCTCCACCCCCAGGTACAAAGCAGAAAATAGACAGATCAACGGTTACTTCCAAGGAGAACTATTGCTTGTATAATCAGACACTTGGGCAGGTAAGAGTACCTTTGTAATATGAATCATCACCTGTGATGGAGTGCAAGCCTGGGAACTCTTGAGGGCCTGAAATTTAATTCTGCCCCTACCATGGACTTGTTCCCTGACCTCCTCCTGTTACTAACCCCTTTGTGCTTTCAGACAAAGGAAGTAAATTTACACACAAAAGGGTTCAGCTAACACAGTAATGCTCACAGAACAAAGAAATGCTTTGGTGTGTGGCATCGTCCCACATTTACTAAGAGATCACGAAAGCATGCCTGAGAGCAGTCATGGCTACTCCAGTGTACAAAAACGTTTTGTGTGAATCAGCTGTGTGTGATGGATGTTTGGTTAAAATAAACCAAAAGTAACCACAGGTTTTTGTAGTTGCTGCATTTTCGATCCTTTCAAGTCAAAAGTGATTCAATGATACACATTACAAGTATTTAATTAACAAAGGAGGGAAAGCATGGGAATATTGTTTTGGGGGAATCCCCTCCTTTCTCCCATTTCCTCTTTGAATGGGTGAGTGTACATGAAAGATACTATCTTTGCATAGTTGTTGTTTAAATAAGTCGTAATTAGAAAAGGCTTATCATTGCAATATGCTTTGCAGCATTATAGATATCGTTTTGATCTGCCCACCCTCCCTTAGTCTCCAAGCAAAATAATTCTTGAAAGCAGTCATTACACGTCCTTCAAAAGGAAGCTGATGCTGGAAAACAGATGTTCTTTCTAGTAAATATACCCTAATCTCCATTATATTGCTCTGCAAGATGTTTCTCGTAGTATCTTTCCTAAAGGCATTTAGCATACATTTGGCAGATGATAGGAAATTTGCCCTTTCAACTCGCTAGTTTTCATAAGAAACAACACACTAATAGTTTTCCATGTGATCTAACTACACTACAGCGCTGACTGTCTTATCTGAGCTACTTAGATTATGTTCATCCTGTGCATCTGGGTGTACATCTGGGAATGGATTTCTGGTAATCTGCTGGAATTCCTTACAGTGGTCGTAAAACAAAAGGTGCCCCTAAAGGCTATACAAACACACTCACAAATGCTTTATTTGTATTTTGGTCATTCAGGTGTCTTCCACTGACCATCAAGTGCAATTATGAGTAGAGTCAATACAGTAACTTTTGATGTGTCTACCAATAATTGACCTCCCAGCTTTTTTTTTATTACTATTGACTCACGTGCCAAAAGCAAGATACATAAACATTCTTTCCTTATTAATGACCACTCAGTTATCTGACCTCATGACAGCACACCTCTATAGTAGGCACACCTCCATAGCGCCAACCTCAGCACCCCACTGTTTGCCCCCCACCCAAGGAAGACGCAGCCATGGTGCTGTTGGGGAGCTGCTGGTGCAGCGGCAATGTACACTTCTGTTTGGATCTATATTGTGACATGTATGTCATAGATATCATTTCTGTTTTCATCCAGAAAGGAAAGCCTGTTTCATGCTACCAATGAGGAATGTAAAGGCTGCATCAACGTGGTGGCCAAGAAGAGTGCCTTTCCTTGCTGTTCCCTTCTTGTTGAGCCAAAACAATGCTGTCAGCAGCTGATGGGGGCATGTTAAAAGGGGGTTAAGGGGTTAATTTGCAAGGCATTTTCCATATTTTCCAAACTGCTGCCAAATGGATGCAGTTTCAAGTAGTCACATTCAGGCAAAATAGTGTGTCGAAGTTGTTACTTTTCTGCACTGAAAAGCTTCAAAACAGTTGAGAACTGTGTTTTTTTAAGAAGCTCATGTAGGGACGGGCAATTCTATCTATTTTGGTTTCTCTCAGTATCTCATTTTTTTCAATCTTCAATTCAGTCCTACAAACTTGCAAGCTTTTCCTCATGGAAATTTGTCAGCTTTTTTCATGTGAATCCCTCCTAATAAACCTATTTTTGTGTGCAATTTTGACTGAGATGCACATTTTTGCAAGAAATTTTATCTAATATTTTTGTTCACCATTTTCACTAACAGATGCATTTTTATACACAAATGCCCACATTTTGGGGGCAGATTATGTGGAGAATTGTATCAAAATTTGAAGGTTAGTTGCATTTCAGGTTTGCGTATTGATTTAGGAAGTGAACTTGGGTAGTTTCTCATTAAAAAGGGAAACAAAACTGAATTTCTTCCCCATCCTAGACTCAATGGAGTAGAGTTTCCAGTCACTGCAGACAGGACGTCTGTACTCTGAATCTTGTTTTGTCCCTTTCTATGGTTCGAAGCTCCTCCTTCTCAGGTTCTCAGCACATATTGGCTCCATCTGTACCAATTTCTTTCTGCCACAGTATGCTATGCCAACATATTTTTTCAATATCCACCCAATAACTCATTTATATGTTTGCAAGAGTTGCACATTCCAATTATAATATTTAGATTTTTATGCAGAATTCTGGTTGCCAAAATGAGATTCCCTACCTATGTCCAGCTGAAATTAAGTTTTCAATTATATATCACAGGTCCTACAAATCCAGTTTACTACCTAACCAGCCTGGTTGAGTCAGCAACCATATACTGCATTTTTTATCTTTTCTTACTTGTATGTGTACGGATGTGTGTGCGGTTGCTTTGGAATGAAAACCACAACAGATTCTGGGAATCTATGGTCATTCCTATGAATGAAAGCATGTTTCTTCTCCTTTTTCTAATACATACATTTCTGAAATGGGTTTTTCTTAATGTGAAAGCATGGGTTAGAGAAAAGCATGTGTAAAAGAGCTAGCAGAAACTGACTACTTTCTCCCCCTGAAAGGCTCTCCCAAGATCAGAGAACCCTACTGAATGGGATGGAACGTAGTGTAAAAGGCTGAAATTCTTCTTGCTGTTAGCATCCATCTGCCTCGGGAGACAATGGAAGAGTGAACCTTCAGGGGTTAAGTCAAACTGTTGGGAGAGTTACAGTGCCTGCTGTGGCTGTAGAAAACAATACAGTGGTACCTCGGGTTACATATGCTTCAGGTTACATATGCTTCAGGTTACAGACTCCGCTAACCAAGAAATATTACCCCAGGTTAAGAACTTTGCTTCAGGATGAGAACAGAAATCATGCAGCAGTGGCACAGCAGCAGCAGGAGGCCCCATTAGCTAAAGTGGTGCTTCAGGTTAAGAACAGTTTCAGGTTAAGAACAGACCTCCAGAACGAATTAAGTTCTTAACCCGAGGTACCACTGTATGGGAGAGACATGGGTTATTGCAAGTGGGGCAGATGAAGGCATCTGGTTTCGTTATTACAGTGGTACCTCAGGTTAAGTACTTAATTCGTTCCGGAGGTCCGTTCTTAACCTGAAACTGTTCTTAACCTGAAGCACCACTTTAGCTAATGGGGCCTCCTGCTGCTGCCGCGCTGCCAGAGCACGATTTCTGTTCTCATCCTGAAGCAAAGTTCTTAACCCGAGGTAATATTTCTGGGTTAGTGGAATGTGTAACCTGAAGCATATGTAACCTGAAGCATATGTAACCTGAGGTACCACTGTACAGATGCACCATGGCGTTTCTTCCCTCTCCACCCTTCCCAGCAGTCATTTCTGCTCTGGTCACTGTTGTGGATACATGACCTGACCATCTGTCTCCAGATAGTCGTGCGCAAGCAATTCCCACACGTTAGGATTAATGTTGCCAGGCTTCATGTCACGTTTGCAGACATCTTTTATAAAGCAGAGTTGGTCTGCCAACGGGCCTGGTGCCTGAAGCCTTAAAGCACATCTTTTGGGGACCCCGCCGTTATCCATTCTGTGTACATGACGAAGCCAGCATAGATGTCACTGAGAGAGAAGTGTGAACATGCTGGGAAGGAAGGCTGAAATGGAATAGGATGTTCCTTTGGGGAGGGGTGTGTGTGTGTCTGGGGAGCCTGCTGGAGGCAGGAGACATCTGAAAGTCAGCTTCCACTAGCCCTGTTACACATGTATTTCTCAACATCTTCATCATCAAAAGGGTTCAGTATGACTGGATCCAGACTAACAATTATATACCCCCAGTGGTACACATGCACAATAGGTCTGAATAGCCAAGTGCTCCCACTCTGATGATGATATAAAACTGCTACTCCAGGTGTAGGACAGTAGTACACAGACTCAGATTGCACACGTGTGATTGAGCCATAAGATTTCTGCTTTTACCTTCTCTTCCAAGATACAACAGTTAGCCAGATATTTCATTTCTTATTCTTCCCATCATAAAATAAATGTTCTATCGTTACGCTGGACTTTTGAGTTTTTGCCAGACACCGTGTTTTCCTATTACAACGAAGGAACAGACCACAGATGTCCAGCTGCTAAATTCATCACAGTACATGAAGTGAAAGCTCCTACAATATAAATTATTAAAACTAATAGACATAAAGACTTTTATTTTCTCTTCCTTGGTTGTAAGCTACATTTGCCACAATGAGCACACCCCTGGGTACATTTAGAAGAGGGTGAAGCAGCAAGGGGAGCTGTTTCTAACCAATTCTTTTTTCACACTCCACAGAGGAAGAAGGTCTGGCAGTGAGTGTGAGACAGAAATTCACCTGAGCCCAAGACTAGCCTAAGGAAGGCTCACAAGGAAGTACCATATTTTTTGCTCTATAAGACTCACTTTTTCCCTCCTAAAAAGTAAGGGGAAATGTGTGTGCATCTTATGGAGTGAATGCAGGCTGTGCAGCTATCCCAGAAGCCAGAACAGCAAGAGGGTTCGCTGCTTTCACTGCGCAGTGATCCGTCTTGCTGTCCTGGCTTCTGAGATTCAGAATATATTTTTTCTTGTTTTCCTCCTCCAAAAACTAGGCGCGTTTTGTGGTCTGGTACGTCTTATAGAGCGAAAAATACAGTACATCACAGGAAGTGCCTGATGGAGTCAGATGAATTGACGTAGGGCTAAAATTGATCCGAATGGTTAGAGTTAGGACTTGTGTGGAGGAGGCAGATGATCATACCTTTGGATCACAGTTAAGAGGCAAGGCAAGGAGAGATGGGTGTGCCTAATCCACAAATTGACTGCATGTCCCAGAGGCCTCTGCTCCATTGGTGTGGAAGTCCAGTGTATACAAAGGCGTTATACCAAAAGTGAATGATTGATAAAAGCAACTTTTTAAAGCAAAATGTCCCTGTATTCAGTTTCCCTTTGCAAAGTACATGTCAACAATCTGTAACCAAAAAGGGGTCTCCTAGATGTTCAGGCGGGGAAGCAAGCACAATCGAGTTTGTTTGGTTTGGTGTTCTTTTGTTTGTTTGTAGAAGAGATGGAGAGTATCACTTGACTCAGTGTGGTCTATTGTTGAGGTAAGGAGGCTTCCCTGAATGGCATCCCTCTTAAGGCAGAAGCAAGTAGTACTCAATAAGCTGAATTCTTGACTGCATGCCCTTAGGTCTGCAGGTCAACATTCACTAAGGGCTCAAGTCCTGACAGAAAGAAAAGCAATACTGTATCGTAACACATTAATCCTCTTATAAAGGCTGAGGTCATGGAAATGTATTTAGTCTGATATGAGGTGGTACAAACAGCTTGCTGAAGTAAGCATATTCATCACAGAAAAAGCACCTTTCTAACTTTAGTGGAAAGGAGAATAAGGGAGTTGCTTCTAAATCTGTTTAACAAATGTATGTGGTGTTCAGCAGTCTTGTACCATGGAGAAATATTTAGCTATCTTTAGTGGGCAAAAAACCAAAAAACACAGAGTGATTGACTAAAGATCAAACTAGACCTGATATTAAATGTATACAGTGGTACCTTGGGTTAAGAACTTAATTCGTTCTGGAGGTCTGTTCTTAACCTGAAATTGTTCTTAACCTGAGATACCACTTTAGCTAATGGGGCCTCCCACTGCTGCCGTGCCGCTGCAGCGCGATTTATGTTCTCATCCTGAAGCAAAGTTGTTAACCCGAGGTACTTTTTCTGGGTTAGCGGAGTCTGTAACCTGAAGCGTCTGTAACCCGAGGTACCACTGTATCTGCATTGAACACGCAGGTTTTTGTTTTGTAATGCAAGTAGCATCAGCTGGAAGGCTAGTAATGAAAGGGATGGGAGGGAAATTTAACCCTATCCTCCCCTTCTGTGGTCCTGAGGAAAGTGCCTCCACTGAAACTACTGCTTGTACTCAGTAGGGAAATCCCTCACTGGTGCCAATGGGGGATATCCTCCCAATGCAAATAGCAGCTTCAAGCAATGGATTTTCCTCTGGGCAGCAGCAGTGTAGCAAAGAGTTACATTCCCCCTCCATGCCTCCATCTCCACAATTATCAGTCCCTCGCAGCTGATGCTGTTTGCATTTAAAATCAGACATTTTCCTCACTCTATGCAGAGACACATATAAACATCACATCTAGTTTGGCCCTCCATTTAAAAGCTGAGCACAAAGCATTGTTCTAACCTAATTGTGTTTAGCTTCCAAGTAAACAAGAGCATCACAGGAAAGTTTGATTTTCATATACAAGTAGCTGCATATTTTGAACTTTTATGAACATCATTTTCTGCATCTATGAAACCCAGCATCAGGCCTGGCAAGTGAACAAATGCAAGTGTAATTCCAACTCTGCTGGAAAGAATTGCAGAAGCTCAGTTGCCAATGGCATCAGCTGTGATTCAGGTTCTCTTGACACACCAGGCTTTGTTCATGTCATTTTCAATCTTTTATGCCAGCAGCTGTGTTCAAATAAAACAAAGCTGTATCCCTTCAGCAGACTACAGATACATGTTTCATCCTTGGTTTCAGATCCTTGTAAAGTCTGGCTATGGCGAGACGTTTGGAACATTTTATCTACATTCTGGATGCTAATTTGTTAACACAGACTCACATCCTTTATAAGGCCTTCCTGCATTAGCTCAAGCCCAGATCCATAGGGTTCTCTAACTGTAAGAGTCCCCACTGACTTTAAACTGATAATCTCATTGAAAGTACCAGATAATAAAAAGACATACGCAGTATGGAACCAGGGTATTCATATGAAATGCCATGAGACTCCCCATAAAACTGTGAGAATTGGAAACATTTTTATGGATAGGGATCTTAGAGCAGAGAAAATAATCATTAAAATGGGATAAGTTCAAAGATGGGAAAGAGTTATACTAGATAGTGTATATCCACTCTTGGCATATATAACCTTTTCCAGAATATTTCACCATTAAAGGAAGAATATTTTGTGAAAGTTAATGGAACAGTTTCCATAGTGCTCAATTTCTCATGAGATCTCTCCTCCCCCTCCCTCTTTTTTGTGCCCTCTTTTTTGTTCTTCAAAATATGGCAACCCTAGCTAGGCTAAGAGACAGTAAGTAGCTCCGTGAGCTTCATGGCTTAGTGGCTGAGTGAGGACTTCTGGTCTCCTGGGTCCTAATCCAACATTCAAATCACTACACTACCCTAGCTCTCAGAAGTCAGAAGAACCAGCAAAAGGACCCAGTCAAAAGAAACCCAATGCAAAGCGTTGCTGATCAGCCATCCAGCAGTCAAGCGAAGCAAGTAATCAAAAGTTTAGTCACCGTCAGAAAAGATTCAATGCAGAAAATTCTAGGATAGGAGATAAATCGAGAGGATTCAAGCAAGCAAGCCAAGCTATCTCTCAGGTAAGTGAAAGCAAAATATTATATATCTCATGTAACTAAGGATAGCAGGTATTTCTAAAATAGCTCTGGTGTCCAATCAACAGTCTAATTAAAGGGAAGTTGTTCTTAAATGCATTACTGGGACATATATATTCAGAATCTGGGATTTGGGAGCAAAGGCCTGAACCAAAAGAAAGTATTTTGAGGATTACAGTTTATCCTCAACTAATGTACAAACTAGGTGACTGAGACACTTCAATAAAAGCCAATATGCATTAGTTCTATTGAAGTCAGCTAAGTCTAAACTGGCTCAATCCAATCAATTCCAGTTTAACTGGTTTCTGAATCACTTTTGCACGTTTGTAGCTAAGAGGCTTTGACATAGCGGTTTAAGTGACCATGTGTGCCTGCAAAGTGTGCCTGTCTAGTGTTGATCAACGGTCCATAGAGACCAGCATTATGTCTCCACCAGTAGACAACCAGCTGCTCCCAAGAAGCTCAAACATGATTGAAAAAGCCACTGCCCACATCACTTGCTCCCTAGCATCTGATGAAAAGACACGTATTGCCCCTGAAGGTTCCATTTACCTATCATGGCTAATCATAGCTAATAGCCATCGATGGTTTTATCAAATTTGAGCTTGGAAGGATAAAGAAAAAAATGGCAATCCCTGTTAAATAAATAAATAAATAAATAAATGAGTATGATTAAGGCTTAGGATCTGTATGTTATCCATATATTTCATAACAGTAATCATTAATGTGGAGTGTATGAAGCATTAGGGTAGGGGTAGGATCTCTGCAATGACAAACCTAGACAGCATCTTAAAAAGCAGAGACATCACCTTGCCAACAAAGGTCCGTATAGTTAAAGCCATGGCTTTCCCAGTAGTGATGTATGGAAGTGAGAGCTGGACCATAAAAAAGGCTGATCGCCGAAGAATTGATAATTTTGAATTATGGTGCTGGAGGAGACTCTTGAGAGTCCCATGGACTGCAAGAAGATCAAACCTATCCATTCTTAAGGAAATCAGCCCTGAGTGCTCACTGGAAGGACAGATCCTGAAGCTGAGACTCCAATACTTTGGCCACCTCATGAGAAGAGAAGACTCCCTGGAAAAGACCCTGATGTTGGGAAAGATTGAGGGCACAAGGAGAAGGGGATGACAGAGGACAAGATGGTTGGACAGTGTTCTCGAAGCTACCAACATGAGTTTGACCAAACTGCGGGAGGCAGTGGAAGACAGGAGTGCCTGGCGTGCTCTGGTCCATGGGGTCACGAAGAATCGGACACGACTAAACGACTAAACACCAACAGGATCTCTGGTGGGGGACACATTGTGTTCCTTCTGGGAGTAGCTTGTCCATCTTTGGTCTTTACCCAACATTAAGCTCTCACTTGTGGCTCCTAGAAGCTGTCAGCATGGGACAGTGGCCACACACCAGGAACGGTTTTGACTGGCCGGTTAAACTAGGTAAGGGTAGCTGATGGGTCTCAAACCCACAGTGAATTAGGGACTTTTCCAGGCATGTGAAGATAGGCTCCACCAGATTGGGCGGACAAGACTAATAGTGGGTCCAACGGTCAAGAAGGCGGTTTTTGCACCTGCTGTAGGAGGAAGTGAGGGACAGATGGGGCATGTCAACCTGAGAAGATGACCTAGCTAGGGAAAACTCTGATCCTAAACCTCCACTTCCTTGTGGGATATCTTTGGGAGAAGAAAAGGCTAAGGAGTAAGCCCTACACAATTCCAGAGTGGAGTCCCTAAGACAGTTGGATGGCACCTTGTATGTCTCCTCCCTGTAGCCAAGCTGGTGCCAAACGTATTGCTCTGCTTTCCTTTGCACCACATCAGTGAGATCTTGTTATTTGGGCAGCCCAGGCCCTCCATACACACTGCCCAGGCTTGTGCTCTAGGAGTAAGTTCTGAACACATGGATAGCTCAGTTGGTTAGAGTGTGATACTGATAATGCCAAGGTTGCAGGTTTGATCCCCGTATGGGGAAGCTGGATGTTCGGGTTGGATGGGATGATCCTCAGGGTCCCTTACAACCCTTTGATTCTATAAATTCTAAGAATCTAAGTCACTTATATTCTCCTAATGCAGCGGTTTGGAGGGGCACACTCCATTGTCTCTCAACAGATGCCAACAACAGTCATTAATGTGTGAGACTCTGCCATGTCTATTAGTTGTTATGATGAAGTAAAGAAAGGAGTTAAACGGCATTGAGAATTTCACCATCTGATTGCTGTGAAACCGTCTGTCACTATGGTTTTGCCTGAAGAGCTGTCTGACAGGAGCCAGGGATTTGACAAAAAGCACCTTGATGTGTTTTTTATGGTTACAAACATTTCCAGAATAGGCAATTCACTTGCAGTGCTGGAGGTCTGAAATGAGTGCTCTGCATAGGTATGTGAGAAACGGTAATTGCAATTCTGAAGGGGCAGAGGCATATAGACTGAAAGCTAAGAGTTCTTGCTAGACTTAGTGGCAACTGGACATTATCTTTGGAGTGGGAGAACCGGCTACAGAGGTCTAGATTTGCTGCTTTTATATTTTAATAATAATAATAATAATAATAATAATAATAATAATAATAATAATAATAATAATAATTTATTTGTACCCTGCCCATCTGGCTGGGTTTCCCCAGCCACTCTGGGTGGCTTCCAACAAAGATTAAAAATACATTAAAATGCCACCCATTAAAAACTTCCCTAAGTTTTTAAGCGGCCTTCAGATGTCTTCTAAATGTCAGGTATCTCTTTGACATCTGATGGGAGGGCGTTCCACAGGGTGGGTTCCACCACCAAGAAGGCCCTCTGCCTGGTTCCCTGTAGCTTTGCTTCTCGCAGTGAGGGAACCGCCAGAAGGCCCTCAGTGCTGGACCTCAGTGTCCGGGCAGAACGGACATAAAGCATTTATAGGAAGACACTGAAGTGCTCTTTTATCCAAAGGAAGCTAAAGAGTGTAGTAATAATGCTTGGGTCAAAACCATCCACAGTGGATGAAAATGGCCATTTCCACTAGGCTGAACTTAAGATACATGTACAGTATTCTTTTGTTCTATGAGTAACAACTAATAGGCCTCGTTGTCTGGAAAATAGATTGTTCCATGTTGGTAAAGGAAATCTCGGTGCACAGAATGAGCAATCCATTAATAAATATCATATAGAAGTTTCTATCCTCAGAGTCTGAATGGCAGATTTGCACTAAACGGCAGTTACAAAAGATTGGCTGCTAATGCAGCTGAGATTTACTTAACAGACCTTCTGGTGCTTCGCTGCCAATTCAAACAGTAAAGTTCAAAAGCCAAAGAACCCAGACGACACAAGCCATGAGATCTGTGCACATCTCAGTTCAAAGCGAGCCCTGACTTTAAAAGAGACAAGGTGCTGAGTGTCTCTGCACTTTAGCCAAGGAATGAACTAGTAGTTCTGGCATTCACGACACTGGCTTCAAATTACCTTCTCTCTCAGCCAAGCTCAGCACTCCAGAATGGCCCACAACATATGAATGGAGAATGCTTCTTCTTTTTTTAAGGTACCAGCTATTCACATTACAACATCAGAAAACAAATGAGCTGCTTTGTTCCTTTAAAATTAAATGAAAGGCTTAGAACCAAATTTGTCCTTCTAATTAGAGGAACAAATAAATGGAAACATTAGTTTATTTTCCTGCTTTAGACTTGTGTTTCATATCACAGCATTTGTTTCCTTCTTTGGTTAAATCTATGAAATGTTTGCTAAAACTCAGTGGTCGGTTTTACATTGTTAAGCGCCACATAAGATCTTTCTCAAGGGTTCTTGAGGTTAAGGCTCCTACCTGTCATATAAGATGACAAAGACACAGCAGATAATCTCTCAAAGGTACCTCCAATATCATAAAGTTGTTTCCTTATAATTAGGAACTATATTACATTTATCCTTTCAAGTGCATGTAATTTTAATGAGTCTAATACCATCCAAATTGTTCTCTGCATCCTCTGGCATTCCGGAAAGGTAGCGATCCTCAGCTTATATTAAATTATGAGAAAGGTGTGGTACATTTTGTACATTCATTCAATGTAAGAGGTAAAGGTACCCCTGACCATTAGGTCCAGTCGTGGACGATTCTGGGGTTGTGTGCTCATCTCGCTCTATAGGTCGAGGGAGCCGGCGTTTGTCCGCAGACAGCTTCTGGGTCATGTGGCCAGCATGACTAAGCCGCTTCTGGTGAACCAGAGCAGCACATGGAAACACTGTTTACCTTCCTGCCAGAGCAGTACCTATTTATCTACTTGCACATTGACGTGCTTTCGAACTGTTAGGTGGGCAGGAGCTGGGACTGAACAACAGGAGTTCACCCCATCCTGGGGATTCAAACCGCCGATCTTCTGATCGACAAGCCGAAGAGGCTCAGTGGTTTAGACCGCAGCACCACCTGCGTCCCTCATTCACTGTACAGTGGTACCTCAGGTTAAGTACTTAATTCGTTCCGGAGGTCCGTTCTTAACCTGAAACTGTTCTTAACCTGAAGCACCACTTTAGCTAATGGGGCCTTGCACTGCCACCGCGCCGCTGGAGCACGATTTCTGTTCTCATCCTGAAGCAAAGTTCTTAACCTGAGGTACTATTTCTGGGTTAGCGGAGTCTGTAACCTGAAGCGTGTGTAACCCAAGGTACCACTGTATTCCTAAACATGACCAAGACTACAGGACTATACTCAGCACAGTCACTTTAATGCTGCAACTCCACAAAAAATAGCCAAATGTACTCTCAAATTTCAAGTGGACATAGCCACTTCCTTGAGAGTGTGCAGGCCCAGTGAAGTTTTTATGAATTCATAGGATTCCACACAGATTTTGAAACATGTTGGACCCACAATTGCTGCCTTTTAGTGCAATTTCCCAAGAGCCTCTAGTCTTGGAAGGGAACAAAAACCTGATCTCTGCTAAAGTTGTTTCAAGAAGGGACACACAAGCACATCATTAGCTGCAAGTTTAATTGGTGCACCTTTAAAATGTTGTTGGCCTGGAGATCTTAGGAGAAAGAAGTTTCCTATTTCTTCCATTGCTTTCTAAATCTCCCAAGCACAATTTAACTGTATTAATACACTTATACCCCTGCTTTCCTAAAATGAGCTCGAGGCTGCATATGCGGTTCTCCACCTCCCTATTTCATCCTCACAACCACCGTGTGTAGGTTAGATTGAGGGACAACGAATGGTCCAAGGTCATCCAGTGAGCTTCATGACTTACTGGGGATTTGAACTCAGTCTCTAAGGTCCTAGTTTAACACCTTAAGGAAAAGGGACCCCTGACAGTTAGGTCCAGTCGCGGACGACTCTGGGGTTGCAGCACTTTGCAGTGCTCATCTCGCTTTATTGGCCGAGGGAGCCGGCGTACAGCTTCCGGGTCATGTGGCCAGCATGACTAAGCTACTTCTGGCAAACCAGAGCAGCACACAAAAATGCCGTTTACCTTCCCGCCGGAGCAGTAGCTATTTATCTACTTGCACTTTGATGTGCTTTCAAACTGCTAGGTGAGCAGGAGCAGGGACCGAGCAACGGGAGCTCACCCCGTCGCAAGGATTCGAACCGCCGACCCTCTAATCGACAAGTCCTAGGCTCTGTGGTTTAACCCACAGAGCCACCCACGTCTCCAGTTTAACACCTTACTACTAAACTAATAAATAAATAAATAAATCTGGCTAAGTTCTTGCAAGATGCAAGATCCATATGATTTGGAGGCAGTAATGTTTCTGAATACAGCGGTACCTCGGGTTACAGACGCTTCAGGTTACATACGCTTCAGGTTACAGACTCTGCTAACCCAGAAATAGTGCTTCAGGTTAAGAACTTTGCTTCGGGATGAGAACAGAAATTGTGCTCTGGCGGCGCAGCAGAAGTGGGAGGCCCCATTAGCTAAAGTGGTGCTTCAGGTTAAGAACAGTTTCAGGTTAAGAACGGACCTCTGGAACGAATTAAGTACTTAACCTGAGGTACCACTGTACCAGTAGCTGGAAACCTTAGGAAGACAGGGCACTCAGAGCTCAAGTCCCACAGACATCTTGTTAGCTCTGTGAAAACAGGATGCTGGGCTATAGGGTTGCCAAACATCCAGAATTTCCCAGATATAGCTGGAACACAGCAGTTGGAAGCAGTGTCCGGGCGGAAATCGCTGGAATGTCTGGAAAAATCCAGACGTATAGCAAACCGTGTCAGAAGTCTAGATTTTGCTCAACAATTTAGGCCAAGGAACAAACAAACCCAACCACTTTCCAGATTTTCACCTTTTGAAACATGTCAACCCTAGACTAGAAGGGCCATTGACCAGACCCAGGAGGCTCTTCCTATGTCCTTATTTTAGCTTAGATACTGAAGGTACATTCTTTCACCTTTGGTGGACGTGCCCAAGGATTAAGGCTTTCTGGGAGATGATTTATAATGAAATGAAAAGGGTATTTCAATATACCTTTCTGAAGAAACCAGAGGCCTTTCTCCTGGGCATGGTCGGCCAAACGGTGCCAAAGAAGGACAGGACTTTCTTTATGTATGCTACAACAGCAGCAAGAATACTTATTGCAAAGTATTGGAAGACACAAGATCTACCCACTCTGGAAGAATGGCAGATGAAGGTGATGGACTACATGGAATTGGCGGAAATGACTGGCAGAATCCGAGACCAGGGAGAAGAGTCGGTGGAAGAAGATTGGAAGAAATGTAAAGACTATTTACAGAAATACTGTAAAATTAATGAATGTTAGAATGATGTCAGAATGAAATTAAGTGGTTCTAGCAGCAATGTCATAAAGGTGTATGAAAAAATGGCTGGTTAATAGGTGAGAATTTAAAGTTATAATAAATTAAGTTAAAGGACTAAGACAAAAACAAAGAGGGAAAGGAATTGCTGAATTAACCAATTGAACCAGAATACAAAAAAGGGAGGTGAGAGGAGGTCAGGAAAGTAAGGAAATGAAATGTAAGATACGGAAGGATAAATTTGTTTCTAAGTGTTTTTTCTATATATATATATATATTTTCCTATACTTTGTATTTTGTATGCTTTTTCCCTTTTTCTTTTCTATATTTTTTCATTGTCTTTTATGTAATTTTTTGTCTTTGAAATCTCAATAAATATTATTTATTTTAACTTAGATAAAGCATTTCACCTCCAATACAAAAGGCTAATCGTAAACATCTGTGCGACACAGTTTTCTGCTTTAAATATTATGAAAAAAGCTATCAAAGTTATCACAGAAACCTGAAATCATTTAAAATCCAACTCTAAACCAATTAAGAAGATAACAGAGCCACTAAGATTTTAAAAAATGGAAATAAACTGGATAAGAAAGAAGCCCAGGATCAATCAGTCATGAAGTATAGCATGCATGTTGTAATGGGAATGAGGTTACATATATTCTGAGTTGATTAATACTTAATACTTCATATTTAACTTGACAACTAATACTTCATCGTACTTTTCAGACCAAGAAAATGTTTCCTTAAACAAACCTGTCCAAAGACATTTCTGAATACATTTGTTTTAAACACTGGTAATTTAATTACAACATTAAACCTCAGTTAAAATAACAAATCTATACTGAAATCAGAAGGAAAAAATCGTATGACAAATTGTTCCCTAGAAATGTGTGAGGCTGGGGGAAAATGTACAATAAACATTTCTTTAATCAGGGCATTTAAGGCTGCAATCCTAAACATGGGGTTAGGATTAAACACGGGAACCTAGGGATTAAACCCTACTGAACATAGTATAACTTACTTTTGAGTAAACATATATGAGGCTGAACTTCAGAAGGAAAAGGTAAGAACTGCAAAACTAGGCAAGCTTCAAACGGTTAAGAACCTTTTCTATGCCTGCTACCAAATGCCAAAACCGCAATATTATACAGAGCAACTCGCGCATAATTCTTCTGAATTTAAATGGGAATTATATAGATATGATTATGTGTACAACTGCAGGCTTAAAATTGCTTTGGCGAATGGATGGGATCAGATGCGAAGGCATCTGTGTTGGGGCAATGGTGCTGCAAAGCATGGGGTGTCTCTGTTGCTTAGAAAGCCTAGAAAATAAAGAGAAAAATGGGGCCCACAGTTAGTAATCTCCCGATCCATGTCCCTAAACAGGTTTTGGCATTCAAGCATCTAAGCTCAAGAGGAATTCACTATCATCACAGAATGCAGATGCTGAGAGAAATCCTACTTACATGTCTATCTTCTTTCTGCAACAAACATGAAATGATCCAACCATAGGAGCTCACCAGGCCTTTTTGTACTCTGGAGACCAGTGAGCCAGCAGAGGGGGGTGTCACAATGGCTTCTGTAAATCTGGGGCTGTCCCTGGAAAATAGGGACACTTGGCGGGTCTGCTGAGGTGCTGAGATGGGAGACCACTAGGGAACCCATGATATGGTACTTAGATAGGGCAGTATTAGGACAGCAATGCAGTAGCGCTAAAAGCAATCATATCAAGACGAGGGAGACATCCCTTTGTCCCCCTATATCATGGCAACTGCAGAACATGAATCCAGGAATTTTTCATCCTGGATTCTTCATCCATATGAAATGCGAGGGCATCTAGTTTATACCAAGTGCGAGCTCCGCCCACAGAACGTGGGCAGGAACACCGTGACAACTCTATGCCCCATACTGACCAAGCGATGAACTGTGGCAACAGGTGGAACTTAAACCCTATTGACATGTCCACATTATCTACAAAGGGAAGGGAGGAAATAAAAGATAGCGAGCAGAGAGTGCATTAACAAAACAAAGGGTCCGTTTGGTGAAAATGAGAACTTTGATCCAGCTATGCCTATAGAAGTCCCAATCAGTGATTAACAGAAATAGAAGGTGTCTATTTGTCAGCTCCCTGCATCATTTTCTTCAGTTACTAAGCCTGCAATCCTAACACCACTTACCTGGAAGTAAAGCCCATTGCTTTCAATGGGAATTGTTTCTAACTAACACTGAATATGCAAGTGGGATGGGCAAACACAGTACCAGCTGTTGAAGTGGGATGAGGGACTGGGTGCCCAGCAACTGTATGTATGTATGTATGTATGTATGTATGTATGTATGGTCTAGCTAAGACTATACATGCAGAAGCCTGCTTCCATACAGCTCCGAACAGCTAGCTCACAGAAAGGATGGCAATGCTAGAATACGATGGTGGTTAACACACGCGGCTGCAACAGCTGGTACAGCAGCCATTGGGTCGTGCTGCTAAAATAACTTACTTTAGGGACTGCAAAGACTAAAACTTAAATGTTTATTTCAGGGGTCGGCAAGCTTTACCTTGCCCGGGCCGGTTCACTACAGCGGAGGTCCCTCTGTGGGCTGGATTGCGCCCATGATTTCCATTGTCTGTGTCTGCGCAGATGCAATTTCCATTGTCTGCACATACACAGATGCAATTTTCGGCGCCACGGAAGCGAGTCCCCATGCTGCACCAGTTTAGCACAGTTTGCGGGGACTCACCGAGCGGGCAGCTCGGCTTGGGGGCAGCTCGTGGGCCAGTTAAATTACTCCCGTGGGCCGCTTATGGCCCATGGGCCTTCGATTGCTGACCGTGGTTTATCTTATTATTGATTTCACCCATCCATTTGGTTCGGAGACCCCTCTAGACAGTGACAGAAGATAAACCAATTTCCCATCGCACAACAAACAAGAACTGTAAGAACAGCATATTGCAAAATGCCAAAATGTTTGAAACCTACCCCAAATTTCACCCTCTTGTTTATACGTTTCCAGGGAAGTGACATGAATGTTCTCAAATTAAACCACAAAAACTGAGGACACCAAGGTGCTCCCCTCCTCCCAGTAACCACAGCTGCACGTGCAGCAGAAGGATCAGGACAGGGCTCATTGGAGCCCAATCTTTCGTTTCCTGCCTCCTTCCTCCCAGCTAGCCCTTGGCTAGGCAATCCTAAGAAACTTGCAGGCAAGGTCCCTGGGGAGGAGAGGGACAGCTGGATGTGTATATGGGAGGCACGTGCAGGCTTCCTGTTGAAAGTAATGACCAGCTGCTGCAGTACACATAGCCAAGGGCAAGCTGTGGAGGAGGAATGAAGGGTTCCCAATGAGTCTTATCCTGAAAGCCCATGTGTGTGCAGATGTAACTGGGGGGAGAAAGAAAGAAAGAAAGAAAGAAAGAAAGAAAGAAAGAAAGAAAGAAAGAAAGAAAGATAGGTGGATCTTGCCATTTGGTTTACCTAATTCTTCCAACGTCTTTGCAAGCCTCCACTAAGTCGCGTTCTACATTCGTTCGTCTAACACAGGCAGCACCACAACAGTAGATCTGCAAGGAAGAATTCAGAGACATTTACAAGCCATGCTGAGAGGAACAAAATGAATGGTTACACACATGCTGAAGGACGCTGACTTATTATGCATGCACACATTTGGCTGAGTGCACATATTTTTCCATTATTCTTGCTGCTGTTACTTTGGAAGAGCAGCTCGAAGTGTTAAAGGAAGCTTGGAGTGAGAGTTAGTATTCACACGCATATATACTATGTGGCCATAATCCAGCGATGTGATTTGTGTGCGTGCGAGCAATAAACATTCAGATTTTACCAGCTGTTCCTCTTTAGTAACTCCCTGTGATGGTTTTACATTTGGTGAGTTGAAAATACCAATTTGGCAGGGACAGGGAGAGAAGGGTGTGTCAGAGAAGATGCTAAAGGAAGAAATACCCGTGGGGGGGGGGGGATTGGTGCATACAGAGACCTGGAACATGCACCCTTTTGGATGTAACTCTACTCTTCTGAACATATGTGCCTGAATGCTTGAAATATGTGCTGTCATCTGTTTTTAATACTAAAACACCCCAAACAATTTGTAATGCAGAAATATGCAATATATAGTGAACACTGCACCAAACACACACATATACTTGTACAGTCCAACAATTCTGTGAATTGGCCGTAAAATAATTACATGTGAGACTGTACCAAAGACATATGGATGTCATGATTACAAGCTGGAACTCAGAAAGAATTATATCATACTGGTTCTCACTGAAATTACCTGCGGTTCCCTTCATTATTTTAAAGCACAGGGGGCTAGCCCACAGCCTTGATTCAGTCTGGCCAAACATAGGAGGGAACCCCCAAAACCCCCAGTTTTATTTTCCAATTTCAGCACTGGGGTGCTCTGCACTGAAATTGGATGATAAAGCACTCTGCTTGTGCTTTTCAGCATTGATACAACTGTAGTAGGTGGCCAATTTAGCTGGGAGAGCTCTGTGGTGGGACTTCTGCCACCCCAATCTGGCATACATGGGTACTGTTTGCACTGTTAGGCAGCACCCCCCCTTTTCTTTCTGTGGGGGGTGGTGGTTCCTGAGCTAGCTGCCTTTTATGCTTCATAGATAGTTCTGTGAAAACACAAAGGCAGCATTTCCCTGCACCCCAGCACTGGATTGGGGATGATTTTGTAAGAACCCTCAGCCTGCCTTGGGCAAGAGAGTCCCTATTTTCCAGGGACAGTTCCAGATTTACAGAAGCCGTCCTGGTTTCTATTTGATCCCGGAATGCCCTGCTTTTCCTTAGGACGTCCCTATTTTCATCGGAGAAACGTTGGATGTTATGGAGTTATGCAACCCCTGAGCCAAGGAGATATGCAACCGTTAGAAGACATCTGAAGGCAGCCCTGTATAGGGTGGTTTTTAAATGTTTAATGTTTTATTATTATTTTTATATAAGTTCACAGATGTATTTCCCAGTGCGGTTAGAGGTGGTGCCCTCTGGCAGATTTTGGGTTCGTCCTCCAAGTTTAGTCCAGATAATATTGTATTTTGTGGGGAGACAAGGCCAATCCGGGCACTGAAGTCACCCCCCAAGACAAACCGAGGGTTGGGCGACAAAGAGTCTATACTTTCGAGTAGTTGGTCAAGTCTTTCCCAATAGGAACTCAGTTCCTCACAGGACTTTATTGGAGGAATATACATGCAAATACAGTAGAAAACATGATATAGCCGAAATAGCTATCAACTGTAAAGGAGATGAATTCTTTGACCCCATCAACACCAAGCTGTATCTTTCTCACTAAACTTTCTACATAATTGTCTATTGTATTATTTAATATTATTTTTAATATATTAGTGGCCCCACGGTGATTTTAGCTTATAAATTTTATTGTCAATTTGTATATTAAAGCGTTTTTATAGCTTTGTGCAGATTAGGTCATGTTTTGACAATGTAAATGTTTTAGGTTTTTGTATCAAACTAGTATATATTTTATTGAATAGCATTGTATACATTCCAGCAGCCTTTGGCTATAAGCAATAAACTTGACCGACTGACTGCCTGTTATGTTTTTTATATGTGTTGGAAGCCGCCAGGAGTGGCAGTCAGATGCGCAGGGAATAAATAATAAAATGGTTTTTGTTGTTTAACAGGACGTCCTTATTTTCATGGGAGAAATGACGGAGAGTATGGTGCATGCATGGATATACAACTCTGTGTGTGCGTGCATACGCGTCCATGCGTACATATGCAGGAGAAAAAGAGAGGTCTGCGTACCTGCAAATTCAGTGAGTGTGTATGTTGTATGTGTCTCTCTGTGTGTGCTCTATTTGTGTTGAGTGTGCAGCATAGCTGTCAACTTACAGATTTGAAAATAAGGGACCAGCAGCCTCAAAGATAAGGGATCATCAGCCAAAATAAGGGATTTTCCAAGCACAGGTATGTTCAACTTCTGAGCCCCTCCGAGCCAAAAGCAGAAAGCCCAGCCAGCAGCCAAATGAAGCCTCAAGCGGTGGTTCCCACAGCGCAGCAACCTGGCAAAGGGGATGCAGCAAAGGAAACCACCGTCACCTCTCCGCTGGGAAGCGCTGAGCAAAGGCGAGTCCCCAGGCAACGCGGCTGATTTGATCAGCACAAGGCATGCAAGCTCCACCCCCCAGTCATTCTTAGACTCCTTATTGGGTGAGCAACGCAGCCAAGCAACACAGTTGGAGCCTCCCTCCTCCCTGGCCGGCAGGGAGGGAGGGAGAGGAGCTGCTTCCTTTGAAACCCAGGAAATTTAAGGGACATCATCAATAAGGGACAGCAGCGGGACACAGCGCTGGGATAAGGGACTTTCCTGCCAAATAAGGGACGGTTGACAGCTATGGTGTGCAGGCATGGTCCCTATGTGTAGTGACCACATGTGTGGGCTGAATCTACTTATGTGTGTGGAGTGTGTCTGCATGCATACATTGGCCACACCCACCACTGCCATATGGCCCTAAAAAAGATCATCAGGTGAAAAATGGTTCCCCGCCCCAGTTTTAAAGCAGGCTGTGGGCCAGATTATACAGCTACCACGTGTGTGTATTCCTCAACACTATAGTAATAGATGACAACAAGATCAGCTTATAAGGCCCCTTAAATGTGAAGTACCCTGTTAATGTAAACAAGGTAATAAGATAACCCTATGGAGCCTCTTAAATCAACTGTCAAAATAATTCCAGAGAGCTGTCACAGCAGGATAGTAATAGATAGTTAAGTCCCGATTATGTATGACCTCTTTTTTACAGCCTGCCTGATGAAAGCATGGCTCAATGACAAGATGACACATATCTAACCTCTGTCCCTTGCAGCTATTTCCTCACCTACCAAAACATGAGAGTGATCCTGCTGGAATAATTTATTTTGACAAAAAGATATTGCGAAGAACTAAGGTCTATTCTGTTAGACGCTTATGCTATGATAAATTTGTTGGTTAACCATGATGCTTTTGCTAAAAACAAGCTAAGCTAATACTTCTAGAATTTGTCACTATCTGCCATGTAAGTGAAATGTGGGGGAAGGGACCAGTGTTTCTTCCCATAAGGGGATATGTGGTTTGTAGGGATTAAATATGCTGAATAAGAAACTCCAGTTCCTGGGGGTGGGGGGTGGGGAGCTCCCTGTAATAATGTTCTCTACTAAGATTAGAGAAATCTACAAATTACATGTCAGTGTTTTGTAACATTATCGTTGTACTGCACAAATATTAAAAACAGGGGCAGAAAGAAGTATGCATCTATAATATTATATTTACATCATTTATGATAGAAAAGACTGCAGGTTTTTGGTCGTTATTTTAAAGAACTCTACCACATTCCCAGTGAATTATTCACGATAATTTGAAAATCTCCATCTTCAACAGTAAGCCAGTTTGGAAACATTTAGTTCATGGAAATGTGGCATTTATGAATTGCTTCTCAACAAAAATTACTTGGGCTCCAAGGCCAAATCCTCAAAAACAGTTGTGTGTGTGTGTGTGTGTGTGTGTGTGTGTGTCTACTCTGACCTCAGCACTGAAACCACTTGTCAGAAATCTCAAAGGAGCTATTACTTATGAACTTTTATGACCATATATGTCTCTGCATATCTTACTTTATCGAAAGATATAATTGATGATTCACTTCACAATTCAGAGGAGACCAGTTACTGTCAAACAACCTCATATCTAATTCAAAACAAAGCTAGTTACGAATTGAAAATAAAACAACCATAAAGTTCCCATATATTCTGGAACACTCTAGTACATGGCTAGGCAAACTAAGGCCTGGGGGCCGGATCCGGCCATAGCTGTCAACTTACACATTTGAAAATAAGGGACCAGCAGCCAAAATAAGGGACCAGCAGCCAAAACAAGGGACCTGCAGCCTCACTTGTTCCAGGCACTCCAGTCTTCCTGTCCTCCTGCAGTCTGGTCAAACTCATGCTGGTAGCTTCGAGAACACTGTCCAACCAACTTTGTAACCAGAGGTTCAACTGAACAGAATCTGAATCACATGTACCACAAGGCCTATGCAGCCTCAACTTAAGATGGCTCCCCAGCCTGGCTTTGCACTGCAAAGTTTGCAGCAGCACGTGCAACAAAATGGTGTCCAGCATTCAAAACCCCCCTCAGTTTGCATTAACTAGCCACACACACACAGCCTCCCCCTCCCACGAGATCTCCTTTCCTTTCCCCCCACCCTGTGCCCCTGCTCCAGCCAGAGCTTTTCGCCAGCAAGGGTGAGTGGGCCGTCGATGACGTATCCATCCAATTCCGATCCGAGCACTCAGCACAGGTATTTTCAACTTCTGAGCCCCTCTGAGTCAAAGGCAGAAAGACCAGCCAGCAGCAAACGAAGCCTCAAGCCTCAAGGAAAACCACCGTCACCTCTCCGCTGGGAAGCGCTGAGCAAAGGCGAGTCCCCAGTGAACGCAGCCGATTTGATCAGCACAAGGCATGTAAGCTCCACCCCCCAGTCGTTCTTAGACTTCTTATTGGGTGAGCAACACAGGCAAGCAACACAGCTGGAGCCTCCCTCCCTCCAGGGAGGGAGGGAGAGAGGGAGAGGAGCTGCTTCCTTTGAAATTTAAGGAACATCATTTAAGGGACATTTAAGGGACATCCATCAATAAGGGGCAGCAGCGGGACATGGCACTGGAATAAGGGACTGTCCCTTCAAATAAGGGACACTTGACAGCTATGGATCCGGCCCAACTGCCTTCTATATCCAGCCCTCAGACTGTCCAGGAATCAGCATGTTTTTACATGAATAGAATGTGTCCTTTGATTTAAAATGCATCTCTGGGTTATTTGTGGAGCCTGCCTGCTGTTTTTACATGAGTAGAATGTGTGCTTTTATTTAAAATGCATCTCTGGGTTGTTTGTGAGGAATAGGAATTTGTTCAGTGTTTTTTTCCCAAAATATAGTCCGCCCCCCCACAAGGTCTGAGAGACAGCGGACCGGCCCCCTGCTGAAAAAGTTTGCTGACCCGTGCTAGTATGCCTGAGGTTGCATTATATATAAGCTAGGGTTGCCATATTTCAAGTAGTGAAAATACGGACGCGAATCCTGGCTATGTCTAGGGAATTTCTGACGTATGGAAACCATAATTTAAGCTTTCACACAACATAAAAGCCACTTCTGGAACTCTGCTGCAATATAGTACAAGTTTACTATTCATTTCTATGTTGTTTGCTTCCAGGAAAAAAACCTGTTTGCAAATAATTTGGAAATGAGTGCTAGGCTGCATTGCACTGTTCGAAATTAGGCAGGCACCAAGCGCATTTTGCACTTAGCTTTCAACCACTTGCAACCACTGAGCCAAGGGCCTGCTGATTGGAAGGTCGGCGGTTTGAATCCCTGCGACGGGGTGAGCTCCCGTTGCTTGGTTCCAGCTCCTGCCAACCTAGCAGTTCGAAAGCACGTCAAAGTGCAAGTAGATAAATAGGTACCACTCCGGCAGGAAGGTAAACGGCATTTCCGTGCACTGCTCTGGTTTTGGCAGAAGCGGCTTAGTCATGCTGGCCACATGACCTGGAGAAACTGTCTGCGGATAAACGCCGGCTCCCTTGGTCAGTAAAGCAAGATGAGCTCTGCAACCCCTGAGTCATTCGTGACTGGACTTTACTGTCAGGGGTCCTTTACCTTTTTTTTTTAACCCATAAAATTGCGAGGGTAAAGTGGCAAAGTTTGTGGTCATATACTGACATACAGTTCTTTTCTCCTGTTTTCATGCAGGAATCGGGGGGAACAGAAGCACAGAAGTGTGGAAAGAGGGAGGGAGTTACATTGTCAAACAATGTTTGTGTGAACGAAATTTGGTGCGATATGCTGGTGATATGCTGGTGTAGCAGTCAAAAAGCGACAATTCCAGAACGCAACAGGTACTGCAGTGTGAAAGGAACTTTAGAAAATGGAGCAGAAGAGCTAGCAATATAATCAGGAAAGCTTAATGCAATATTTCCTGCATCTGAGTGCACCCATAAACTCGCACTATGTTTCACTATAGAGACTGAGTAGCTACTTCCTGCCTTAGAGCATCTTTTTAGGCTTTACCACAGTGATCTGTAGCTTTTAAAAATCCCCCTTTGGAGGGATCTGCATAGCTCTATCTGAGTAGCAATGACTGCCAAGTGCTCAGACGAAATGTGGATGAAATGTTAAGGCAATATATGATGCAATGCATCCAGCATCACAAGTCAATTTAGAAGTGTTGGCAGGCATGTGTGCAGAGGATTTTCCAAAGGTGGTTGTAATTGCTGACCCAACTCTGAATTAAGCCGAAGGAAGTCCACCTATCGCTACCTCCGTTTCAAAAGTAGTTTGCCATGTGGCACAGGATGCTGATGCTTGAGGTGGGGGAAAAACCCCCACAAATCTAAAGCTCTCTTGGGTCCACAGAACTAGTTTCACTGTTTTTTGGATCCCTGGCTTCTGTTTCCTGAAATTTGGTGCGTAGATCTTCTGTGTTATATTCCCCAGCTCAAATGAAATCATCGCCCATTAGAATTTCAGTGCTTTTGTAATCTCTCAGAGCATTGTGTAGTTACTTTCTTATTGTAAAACACTTTGAGACTAATGCCAGATGGTAGTCACTTTAATTTATTTAGCTTAATTGGTCTTAGACCGCTTGCCAACAAGAATATCCTGCGTTTAATATGAAGACACTCTTTGCTTCATATTATCCCTAATTATGAAAAAAGTAATAATGTGTGTTCCAACTGTTACAATGTCTCTCAAATTTTATCTGCTTAATGTTTAAAATGTGCAGCACTTCCTATCTCTTGTGTGTAAAACATTTTATAGGTCATATCACGGAACCACAGAAGACTTGCGCACCAATAGAGCAAACAAACATATGTTCCTGCTTCAGGCATCAACCATGTGAAGGGGTCTCATAGGATCATAAGGCAGCATAACTGCGCAGTTGGACCTGCCTCCAAGTTCTTCCTGTCCTCTCGTCCAAATATGTCATTGGTGCATTAAATATGGACCTCCAAATGAACATGCTGGGAACGTCATCTAATAGTGGTTCCCAATTCAAGAGAAATCTGCATGCTTAGGCCTGCAGACAACTCTGTTCTCTCTACATGTAGGGTTGCCACCTTTAGTCAGGCAAAATAAGGGACAGGTCAGGCAAAATACAGAACAGGTGGGGGGGTCAATTGGATGTGCGTGTTAAAATTTACTTTACCTGGTGCAGAAATGACTTCAAAGCAATGCATTGCAATGGCAAACATGGTTTCCAGTGCTTTAGTCAATGGGAAACAAAAAACCCCAAAAGCCCTATTGGGGGGTGTAATGGGTATGAGTTACTCGTGCGTAAACTGGTGCCTTTCTCGGTTAATTTGCCTTGTTAAAACTTTCTGACTGCACAGCCCCTTCTCATGGTGGCTGCCTCAGTCACTGGCAGAATCCGTCAGTGGGCGTTTCTTTAACCTCTTCCAACATAAAAGTTGTTTGACACCCAGTCTCCTCCTCCTCTCACTGCGCGGGAGTCTTCTGCACAGGGAAGGTGTGGGTAGCGGAGGACCTGGGCTCTCCTCACTGATGTCCAGTGAAGAGTCCTGGAGCCCTCTCTCCACTTCCCCCGTCTGCCCCCCTTTATCCCTGGTGTTGCGCTGATTGGCTTCCCCCTCTACTGAGCTGTTTCTCCCCCTGCTGCTGGGTCCTTCGCCAGCATCATCTGGGAGCCTCCCCTTCGCCTCTCTCTCCGATGTCAGTTCCCTGACAGGGGGGAAGCGCACTTTGAGAGTGTACTTAAAAGCATTGCCAGGTTGGAAATGAAACTATTATGCCCCTACATAAACCTCATTTTCCAAAATATATATCATAAATACAACCAGAGAGCAAGAATTTGAGCTGACTCACCACCACCTTTGCATGAGAGGAATAATAATAATAATAATAATAATAATAATAATAATAATAATAATAATAATATATTTATATCCTGCCCTCCCCAGCCGAAGCCAGGCTCAGAGCGGCTAACAACAGTAAAAGTAACACAGCATTCTAAAATCAATTCATTCTAAAATCAATTCAGAATCAAATTAATGGCAACGTCGGGATAGAGTTCTATGAGGATTACCAAAGAAGGGGGCCAGGCTGTGCCCTGGCCAAAGGCCTGGTGGAACAGCTCAGTCTTGCAGGCCCTGTGGAAAGACGTCAAGTACCGCAGGGCACTAGTCTCTTGTGACAGAGCATTCCACCAGTTCGGGGCCACAGCCGAAAAAGCCCTCGCTCTTGTTGAGGCCAGCCTAACCTCCCTATGGCCCAGGACCTCCATGATGTTTTTGTTTGAAGACCGTAAGGTCCTCTGTGGGACATACCAGGAGAGGCGGTCCCATAGGTACGAGGGTCCTAGGGCTTTAAAGGTTAAAACCAGCACCTTAAACCTCATCCTATACTCCACCGGGAGCCAGCACAGCTGGTATAGCACCAGGTGAATGTGATCCGGCGGCAAGGACCCCATAAGCAGTCTCGCCATGGCATTCTGCACCCTCTGGAGTTTCTGGGTCAGTCTCAAGGGCAGCCCCACATAGAGTGAGTTATGGAGAAGCAAGTGCCCTGGCATTTTAGCTGCTATGGTGCACTCAGTGATTTCTTTTTCTTCCGATCTTGCTCTTTAGCCAGCTGCCCTTCCTCCTCAACGCCTGTGCAAACTCTCCACCAGACTGGATGGACTAGGCCTGTCCAAAGTGCAGTGTGCTCTTGCCCACACCCGCCTCTGCCCATGCAAAAATGCTCTCTCCCCCACCCACCCTCCACTGGATGGACCAGGCCTGTGAGAACTGCCCCCTCACTCTCCGTGACCCAACCTCTGCCCACACGAACTCCCACTCAGGATCTCGCTCTCCTCCTCAACCAGAACCACCTTCTGCCCATGCATTTTTGAGGAGGAGCTTGAATACATGAAAAAGGTGTCCCATTTGAAGTCCAACAGGACAGGGGACACCTTTCTCTCCCCCCCCCAAAAAAAATGGATGATCAGGTTTTTCCAGGAATGGGTGGCAACCCTATCTACATGTGAACATCAGCACTATGGCAAAGGAGCTGTGCAAATGTGGGGGTGGAGCCAGGGGCATATACTCACTGTCCTAGGAAGCCATTATGACACTTGGATATACAGTGGTACCTCAGGTTACAGACACTTCAGGTTACAGACTAACCCAGAAATATTACCTCGGGTTAATAACTTTGCTTCAGGATGAGAACAGAAATTGTGCGGTGGCGGTGCAGCGGCAGTGGAAGGCCTGATTAGCTAAAGTGGTACCTCAGGTTAACAACAGTTTCAGGTTAAGAACAGACCTCCAGAATGAATTAAGTTCTTAACCCGAGGTACCACTGTATGTGCTTAGTATTGACGATATCCGGACAGAGGCAAGAAATGCATGTGCTAAATCTGGGTGTAGCACTGATTGCAGGATTTGGACCACATGTGTGTGCCATATGGAGAATCAAAGTTCTGGCATGGTTAATCATTTGTATGAGTCGGAGGGAATACTGCACCTGAGACGAGCCCTTTTCCATGTGAAGATGATTAGTACTGTACCGTCAAAACTGAGAGTAGAGACCTGCTTATTTAGCCAGTATCCACTCACAGATTGTCACAGACAATCCCACTTCTAAACAGATAGATCCTTGGATCAGGGTCATCATACCTGGCTTCCACCACTTCTCCTTTACAGAGTTAAATTATATCATCGCCGTATCCTCTAATAGTATAGTCAGTGGCCCTGCGCCAATTGATTTGGAGGATTCTGCATATCTAGCTAAATCGCAACGTATACAGAAGTACATTTCCTTCAGCACTGACCTCTCCAAAGATTAGTAAAATCACCCCCCACCAATCACCTCTTCCCACCCCAACAATCGTTTTTGGTGACAAGGGAATCTGAGACACACCCATATCAGTGGCGTAGCGTGGGTTGTCAGCACCCGGGGCAAGGCAAGTAATTTGCGCCCCCTAACCCGTGGATTTGCGCCCCCTAACCCTAACCCCCAGATGTTGCGCCCGGTGCGGCTGGCCCCCCCTGCACCCCCCACGCTACGCCACTGACCCATATTATCCTCAATTTGTTCATTTCCTAGTATTCAGGTATTTAAAAAAAAATACAGTTTTGAACTCCTACCTTGGAACAAAACAACAGTATGGGGCTTCAACGGCTGCAAAACTGTATTCGTCTTCCCTCCTTTAGATCATGTGTTATTTCATAAAACTACACACTTTGGTGCATCCGAGTGCTTATTTTTGAAATTTATGCTAACAATTGTCACATAATATATTTGAAGAGCATATGGAGCATTTGCATAAATGCTCTCTTACACAAGCTTAGGCTTAGGAATGGAGCTACGTTTCAACTTCCACTTGGTAAAACAGCACGATAGCATCATCATAAATGTTAATTAAAAATTGATGCTGAAATAACTCACAGTCAGTACTGGATGGAGGATCCAAAGAATCATACAACTGGGCCCTATTCCCACAGAGTCTTTGAACTTGTGGCTCTTTCTATTTATTACTAAAAAGTTAACCCTTCTGTTAAACAGTGCCCACGGTGACTAACAACAGTAAAGTCAAATTCCGAACTAAATACAGATAATCAAAACAACATAAAACCCCCAGAAGATAACAAACAGCCTGTGCTTTTTTCTGGGGAGACACGGGTGGCGCTGTGGTTTAAACCACTGTGCCGCTTGGACTTGCTGATCGGAAGGTCGGTGGTTCAAGGATGGGGTAAGCTCCTGTTGTTCAGTCCCAGCTTCTGCCAACCTAGCAGTTCAAAAGCACGCAGTGCAAGTAGATAAACAGGTACCACTCCGGCGGGAAGGTAAATGGTGTTTCCGTGCGCTTCTCTGGCTTCTCCAGAGGTGGCTTAGTCATGCTGGCTATATGACCCAGAAAAACTGTCTGTGGAAGCGGACAAACGCTGGCTCCCTTGGTCTGTAAAGAGAGATGAGCGCCGCAACCGCATTTACGACTGGACTTAACTGTCAGGGGTCCCTTTACCTTTAATGCTTTTTTCTGGGGGAAGCAGGGGTACGCATACCCCTAAACATTTTGTGAATCTTTGTACTTTTGTCCATTTACTGTATTTATTTTCCCCGATTTGAACTATAAAATGGTTATTTTCTTGAGTCAAAATGAGAGTACCCCTAAACATTTTTTTTAGAAAAAAAGCACTGCACACAGCAATAAACAAATGCAATAGCCAGCTGGTCAACTCACTGTATTCACAGGAAAAAAATCACCCACCTACCAACTCAGCTTGACAGATCTTTCTTGAAAAACTAGTATTTGCCTTTAAAGGGAAGATCATTAGAGTGGAGTCAAGATGGACCTTCCTTGGCAAGGAGTTTCTGAGCCTAAGTGGGAGAAGCCACTAGCACCCTTCCTCCAATTCTAAGTGTAATTGATTTTTATGTAATAGGTGCGTTGTAATTATGCATTGCACCCCCATTCTGGGTTCCACTGTGGTAAAATATTCTGTGGTAAAAATATTCTTAATAAATGCAAACTAAAGCACTCCCTTCCCCGCATCCTATAGAGATTTTCCTCTCCTGCAAGAGTCCAACAGCTATCATTATACACTTGTGAGGTATAACATTTAGTTTGGCTCCTGGTTTATGAAAGCTTGTCACATGTGAAGCCCTAAACTATAGGAAATATTTGGGGTCTTATGTGACACTGTGCAGGTAAGATAGGTTTTCGTGTTGGTTTCAAGTATGGTTGTGATTATTTCTTGATTTTCTTGATTTCTTGATTTTACTGTTTTATCTTTTGTAAACCTCTTTGAGTGGTTTTTTTTTTTTACCATCAAGTGGTGTATAAATTTGTCAAAAAACCAAAATAAATAATATGTTAATTTCACTCCACATACACCCCCAATTTCAGATTCTTTCCTTCCCAAGTAGATTCAGACTAGCATTTTCCCACAGCGTGAGATCTGTGGGAAACGATAATATTTAAAGGCATAGCACACATCAGCTCTAAGGCTATCATGATTTAAGCACAACACAAGATAAGGCCATCATAAAAGAGGTTGGCCTCATCTCTGGGCATAGTTCTCTATGGATCATGTGAAGTGACTAAAACACCAACTATCAAAAAAACTTTCACAGAGTAGAATAAATTGCTAAAGCATGCACACGACCTCCCAGCTCAGCAAGCTTAACCTTTTAATCCACCTTTTAATAGCACATCATACCTACAGCCTATTAATTAAAATATTTGACAGTTTGGGGACAATAATATGGCAAGATTATTCATCTTCCATGACAAATGTAAAATTCCTATATCGTAATTTGCATCTTAAAAGATCTCCACATCCTTCTTGAGCTAACTTAGTATAACGTCCCTGAGAACTGGATTTCTTCAAATCCTGAATCTCAAAATTGTCTGGGGAGAAAAGAGGCAGAAGACTGGTTGGAATTTAGCCTGTTAAGTTATCTTGAAGTAATGTGTTTAGGAAAAGAGTCTCCTTCAAGCTCAAATGGCTGTGTTGCTAATTTACCACTTACTTCAGCCGCTCCAGTCTCTCCAGTCTGTGCTCTTGTTTACGTTGCATCCCTCTTCTTCAGAGACTTCAGATTGTCCTCCTAGCTGAGACCTATTTCGGAGGGGTTTTTGAGCCTGCCTTCTCTCTTAGTCAGTGCTGTGCTCTGTGGATTATTTCCCTCAGCTAGATCTAGCTTTTCCACCCTTAGTGGCTCTGAGTCAACAGCAGCTTATCCCAGTCTCAGTTCCTGGTAATGCCACCCGGCTATTCCTGGCCTGGCCTTCACACATGCAAATGGCATATATATATATATATATATATATATATGTGTGTGTGTGTGTGTGTGTGTGTGTGTAATAATATGGAAAGAGTGAGGATAGCGACCACTTGAAAAGCTCTTGTTTTCCACTGGGAATCCTCCGTGCTTTGATGACTTCTGATTGCTCAACTCTCATTAATTCAAGTATATATTGTGGATACCAACAAAGATTCCACTGCGCTGAGTTTATACTGTGCTTGAACTGGAGGGTTCCATAATGCACATTTGCTTACATTCGGTCTAATCCTTCAACGTGATGCTGCCTACTCAAGCACTTTTGTGTGTGTTTTACAGCCTTGAGCCCTAATCGTAAAGAGATGTTAAGGCATATAAATCCCACTCATTCCACTGGAATGAGAGTTGTTGTTTCTAAACTTCTTGCTGCTGTTTTGTGTAGTGCAAATTGGAATAAGGGCATCAGCAGCACATTTGCCTGGCACTTGTACCCTATACCTGCTTATGAACATATGCCAAAATGAATGCAATTCATTTAAGGTTACCTTAGTCACCCGAGTGACAGCACTGTGCAGTTATTTTAATTTTGATCTGACCTGTTTCTAAAGGTTAAAAAAAATGGGAAAGGCAACATTTCTATAAATTCCATTAGCACTTTCATCATGCTGACAAATTAATCTTGGACATCCAGAGCCACTCCAAAATAATTCTCACTGGGATCTCACTTTCATGTTACACTAGGTTTTTGAGTACGATTCTACCTTCTGAAAAAATGTGCCACTATTTGTGAAGACATGCTCCATTTTGTATGGGAAGTTTAATACTCTGAAATAGTACGACCTGCTTCAAAGCTCAAAAAGGGATCTGATGCACATGTGGGACTCCCAACGAAGCTTCTCCGCTTATGGCAATATTGGGTTCATCTGTCCATAAGCATCAATTCATCCCATTACAAGCTCCACCTGCTGAAACTTCCTTGTCTACACAAAGATGGAGGCGTCTAGTTTTTGTTTTCAGCTGGCTGCCCTCCAAAAAACAGCACAGGCCCCACTGTGATAAAAGAGCAGCTAGTTATTGGCTTCCAAGGTGGCCATCAACCCACCTGACCTACACGCTCCACTACAATGTCAGGGACTCATCTATACGGCTGCAAATAAAACGTTTTAAATGTGTTGTAAAGTGCAATGTGCAAATGTGACGCTGGGTGGCGACAGCGAGCTATGCCAAATTCAATGTATTTTTCAAAACTTTTTTTTTAAAAAGCATTTTCACAGCTTTTTTAAAATATGTGTGTAGATTCCACCAAGGAAAGACCAGCTAATGGTTACAAAAGAAATGGGGGAGTCCTAGAGGTTGAGCACATGACTGAAAAAAGTAACCATAGCATAAAAAGGTAAAGGTAAAGGGACCCCTGACCATTAGGTCCAGTCGTGACCGATTCTGGGGTTGTGGCGCTCATCTCGCTTTATTGGCCGAGGGAGCTGGCATACAGCTTCAGGGTCATGTGGCCAGCATGACTAAGTCACTTCTGCGAACCAGAGCAGCGCATGGAAACGCCGTTTACCTTCACGCCGGAGCGGTACCTATTTACACTGATAATACACCCTAAGCCTCAAATTCTATACACCAGGGGTCAGCAAACCTTTTCAGCAGGGGGCTGGTCCACCGTCCCTCAGACCTTGTGGGGGGCCCAGACTATATTTTGGAGGGAAAAAATAAACAAATTCCTATGCCCCACAAATAACCCAGAGATGCATTTTAAATAAAAGCACACATTCTACTCATGTAAAAACACGCTGATTCCCAGGCCGTCTGCGGACCGGATTTAGAAGGCGATTGGGCCGGATCTGGCCCCCAGGCCTTAGTTTGCCTACTCATGCTATACACACTGTCAAGAGATTGCAGCACAAATCACATGCAGTAGAGAGGTGTGACATGAGGGGTGCAGACTCAAGAAGAGGAAGTCAGCAGAATAAAAGGGAAGCTGCTGGCACAGGTTGTGCACAAAGGGACTGGGAGTCTGGAGCTGTGGAAGATAGAAGATAGGGAGAGGAGGCAATGAAAACAGCTGTAGCATAAAGGAGATGGTGGCTTGTAGCAGGCAAAAGGCAGAGAACAGGATCTGGGGCTTGCAAGCCTGGTGGTGAACTATGCAAGGTGCAGGAGAGGGAAAACTATGTTCAAGAAAAAGCATTACAAACACAGGTGATGAAAAGAGTACACAAACTTTCCGAGTAAGAGACTCACCAGCGAATGGAGATGCACTCTAGGTCTCTGAAACTCTTAGGGACCTTGAGTGGAGACAGGGAACTTTTCATGCACCTAATTATTAGGAGTAAGTCCTGTTGAATTCCTTCTGAATATGCATGTACAGAATTGTGATGTAAAATTCTCAAAATATTTTAACCCTAAATGTTAAGAGTGTGGTTGTCTTTTTAAAAAAGAACAAAACAGAACTGTGTTTCGGTCCATGAATTTTAAATGTCCATGTAATTCACTTGAGTTCCATTTATAAAGCAGTAGAACCCTTATTGTTCTGCAGATGCCAGCAGCCCAGCATGCATACAAAAACAACAGATTTACATGCGTGCTTTGGGGGATACAACTGGTAAACTTACAATTCTTTTTGTCATTGTTTGAAATTAAAAACTGCCAAGTGCAATATAAAAATTGTCATCATGCTCTTCACACTACGCTCAAAGGAATATTCAAAACAACTTGTTACTATTGTCATCAAAACAAGAAAACAGTATGTTGTGTACACCACAAGAATATCTGTAGCAAACCCATGATGGGCTAAATACAAAGTGATTGGCTTTTCGGTAATTTTAGCCATATGTTGTTGGAAGTGTAACTGGTGTTATGGTGAAATCACAATGCACTACTTTTGAGAGGTGAGCAACTTGATAAATGACCAGCAAACATTTTATTGTTTGTACTTCTCCATTACATTAGCTTTCTTTGTAATTCTAAATAAGAAGTATATGTTATGCATAGACTGTTGTGAACCATCCTGAGATCTTCGAATGAAAGGCGATATACACATTTAATTTAATAATAATGCATAGGTTTGCACCCAACTAAGTTGGATTTGGAGTTGACCTATTGAAATCAATGGGCTTGCATTACTCAAGTGCACTAGTTATAATGGGCCTCCTGAGTAGAACTCATATTACATTTCCCCCATGATGTACAGCTGTCAGTAAATGGGCTGCTCATGTTAATTTATTTAACAATTTGATTCTGTTCTTAGCTTCCAGTCCTCTTTGTACAGTGGTACCTCTAGTTGCGGACTTAATCCATTTCGGGGTGCCGTTCGCACCCTGAAAAGTCCGCAACTAGAGTGTCTCTTCCGTGCATGAGCGCGGCACGATCGAGCCCTTCTGTGCATGCGTGGAGAGGGCAGATCGCTTCTGCACATGCAGCAAACCAGAGAGTAAACACTTCTGGGTTTGCCGCATTCGTAAGCTGAAAGTCCATAAGAAGAGTGGAACGCAACACAAGGTATGACTTTACTTTGGAGGAACCAGTTCCATGTTAATATTCTTCACACTCTGACAAAGGGATTGTCAATATTGCCAAGTATTAACAACCATAATACTAAAAAGGTGTAACAGTGCATTTGTCTGCAAGGTATGAAGGTAGGAATCTGCAAGATTTGAAGATAGGAATCATTTCTTCATCCAAAAATGATTGCTTTTTCTATGCATGTGTGGCATGCATCTCAGACACATGCATTTAACCCAACATGGAGCCGAATGCACAGGTCTAGAACTTGAGATCCCGCTAAATGGAGAAGTAGCCTTAAGACCAAAGGTATGTAGAATAGACACAACTTGGCCCTTTGTCCATGATTAGAAGCACCACTTCTGGGCCGACTTCGCTGTAAGCATCAGCTCTGGCCCCCTTTTCAACCTTTGGAGTGGACCAGAGTGAAGCCTGCTCAGTCACGGTCTGCTCCTCTGGTCCTGCCCCCAGGCTGCAGCAGATTGGACAATTTGAAATTAGGTTTGGCAGGAACCCAGAAGACATCATGGCGATGAAGGAGGTGGGGGCGCAGCAATGGGCAGCAGAGCGGCGTGGCTTCAGGAGGGCAGAGGGCGGCGTGCCGGGCTGCAAACCTCGCTCACCGCCGGACCCGGTAAGGGGGCATTGTGGAAGCACGGTAACATTTTACAAACACCATGCTTGCATGCATGTCCACCAGAAAATAGCACCTAAATATGTTCCTCCTGTATTCAGGGGTGTATGTTAAACCACAGAGCCTAGGACATGCCGATCAGAAGATTGGCGGTTCGAATCCCCGCAAGGCGTGTTCTCCCTGACTGAGAGCACGTGTTGCGGTTGGGAATGCAAGCCACCATGTGTGAATGGCAGTTTGGCTAAACCGGGACTTTAAGGGTTAATTTGGTTACTGGGGAGTTTTGGATGTTGCTATTTTGGAAGGAGGGGTCAGAGGCTATAAAGATAGGACGCCCAACGTGGGTCGTCCTCTTGGCCTTTTTGCACCGGATCAAGGAGCAGTTTGCGTCTGGAGACGGTTGTATATTGGGCCTTGCTGAATTTAAATCACTATTTACCTGCTTTTAGGAGCCCCTCTTGCCTACGTTTGCCCTTCTCATCCCGCTTCCTCCTTTGCCTTTCCTTTCCCTTCCTTTGGTCGTTAATTTTCTTTTACCCTTGATTTATTTTCTAGGGGGGGGAAGGGAGTTCGGCTGAGGGTGGGGTTCCCCCCCCAGCCCCCGGGAGGCATCGCCTCCCCGGTCTCTCTGGGTGTTTGGAGCCCTCCGACCGGGACGTGGAGCGCCCCGTAAAATTTTTCGGAGTTTAAAACGCGGCGGCAGCCGCGAAGCGCTGCCGGCCGTCTCCCCCCCCCCACGCTTTCACGCGGCGGAGCTCCTTACCTGGGGGCTCCTTGCGGCGGCTGGAGCAACCGCTAAAAGGCCGCGGATTCGGTGACGGGATCGCCGCCGCCACCCCGCTCCTTTCCGGTGCGCTGGTTGGGTCTGTGGCGGAGACGCAGCGGGCACCGTCCCCTTTTGTTTTGAGACGCTCCGGGCGCTGCTGTGTCGCCCCCCCCGTGCCCCGCGGTCGCGAGGCTCCCCGCCGGCGGGGCCTCGGGCCGGGCCGAGCGCCCGGACGGTGAACACCCCCCTTGCTAGGCCAGCGCGCGGCGGCCTGCTTGGGCCTCCAACCTTCTTGGCGCGGCCTGTACGCTCCCGAGTGGGGAAAATTGCTGCGCAATAGGTGAAGGCCCTCCATTGTTGTTGCGCGCGGCCTGGGCGGGTGGGTGGGCCTGCCTGCGCTTTGCCGCGACCCACCCCCTCTCGTGGTCGTTTAACGTAATTGCGCTTGGGTGGCGTTAGGGCTCCCCCTGTGGCTAAGCCTTGTACTGCGCCTCCTCCCCCTTTTTGGCTGGATCAACCCGGCTACTAGGCCTGAAAAGCTGGGGGCCACCTGCTGGCTGGCCTGAGCAAGTGCAAGGTTGCTCAACGTTTTTGCTAGGCTGCAAGGCAGACTGATTGGATAAGTGCCTGTGCATTGCATATTTGGTCTATTGTGTGACTTATTTAGTTTGTCTCATTTAATTTAAATCTAGTTTTAACTCTAAATTTGTTTATTTATTGGTTTAATTTAATTTTATTTATTTAATTTACTTATTTAATTTATTTATTTTACTTTATTTTATTTTATTTACTTTAATTTTATTTATTTTAATTTTATTTTATTTTTATTTTTTATTTTATTTTATTTTTATTTTACTTTAATTTATGTTACTTTACTTATAATTTATCTATTTTGTCTTGTATTATTTATCTCATTTTTAGGAGATCAAATAGGACGAGGTCCTGAAAAAGTACATTGGCCATAGAGGTGTCTTGTGCTAGTTGCAGGCATGGCTCCAAAGAAGGTCTCTGCTCGCCCGGGCCCTGCCATCACCTCAAAAAGGCCTATTAGAGGCCCATCCCAGGCGCTCCGCTCACCCACTTCGAGCCAACCAGTAGGGCAGGTGCAATCTCTGGTGGCAAGTATGGCCGGTGATCCAGCAGCCCTATCTCGCTTCGCGGCTGAAATGGATGGTTTCCTGCAGCACTGTTCCGCCCAACCTTCTACGTCCCGACGGCCACCTCCTGCGGCGAGGGCGTCTCCTCCAGGGTCACCGTCATCTAGCGAGGATGGGAGAGATGGGTCATCATGGGGGAGCGTCACCGCGAACCCCCAGTTATCCCAGTCCCCTGACTTACCTGCAGTCCGGGGCCGGTCTAGGAGGTCAGGCCGTTCCACCAGGAGGGCTTCAGCTAAAAGTGGCCCTTTAGCAGTTTACACTCGCCGGCGTACGCCCGCTCAACCTGCTGCTGAGGCGGCCTCGGGTTCTGGCCTCTCACGTGTTGTCTCTTTGCAGTCTGTTTCAGCCCCATCCCAGCAAAATCCTGAATCCGAGTCTTCCATTGAGGACAGCCTTCCAGTCCCTGCCAGGAAGTCTTCAGGAAGAAAGCGTCGCCACAGGAGGTCATCTCGGAGGCGTGCTAAGCGGAGGAGGGATGAATCATCTTCCTCTTACTCAGGTACGTCTTCTTCTAGCTCTGATGATGAGGGCGATCATATGGAACTTTATTGGGGTTTTGGCGAATCGGCTTCGGGGCTTCCACGGTGGGCTTGGGAACGAAGGGCTAACACTCACAGGGCGAAATATGGGGCAGTCCAGGAGTGTAGAGATGGTGTGTTGATTCCCGACGTAAAAGTCTCAACCAACTCTGCCAGGGACATCATACCAGGCTCGCATTTGTCAACTAAGCTGCGATCCAGGATTTTAAATGGTCGCTACGTAGACATTTTTAAATTGATCCCACCTTCGGAAGATCAGGAGAAAGGAAGTTCTTCCTCCAAGAAACGCCCTGGAATCGCCAGCGCGGACAGGACTTTCGAACGTTGGCTCGATTGTTTCCAGGTCTTTGCTGGTGTAGTTATGGCAGCTTATCTGCGGAGATCTCTGCATTTGATGGTTTATTTAACCACGGTGCGCTCCGCTTTCAGTAAGGCTGGAGAAAAAACCGCCATAAAATATGACGAGAATGACGAGAATTTCAGGCGCCGCGCTGCCAAGATCCCTTCGGCGCGCTGGGATCGAAAGGATCTTGATGTGTGGACCACCCACGTGGCCCCGCTAATTGATAAAAAGGTGCCGGATCAGCAGAAGTCTAGGATTTCTGCTTTTAGACCTGGCCGTCGTTTGCTCTGCTGGGATTTTAACAAGGGCACCTGTCAGTGCAGATTTGCTCACGTGTGTGAGAAGTGCAACGGGTCACATTCGGCTGCCTCTTGTTTTGGGGGCCGGCGGCCCTTTCGTGGGGGAAGAGGGGGTTCTCAGCAACCCCCTAAGTCAGCCCCACTCCCTTCAACCTCAGGAACAGGAAAATAGGGTACTTACCGCCTTGGCTCATACTCCTGTATGCCTGCCGGCCCTTCAAGTTTGGTTGCAGTCTTATCCCAATAAGGAGGCTGCGCGTTATCTAAGTGATGGTTTTTCTTTGGGTTTTCGGATTCCAGTAGCCATGCCTCCCGTGGCACGGAATCCTTCTAATCAGAAATCAGTTCATGAGCTTCCTGAAATTGCCAGAAAAAAGATTGCAAAGGAGGTGGCCAAGCATCGTATGGCTGGTCCTTTTAGTGTCCCTCCTTTTCGTAATTTGCATGTATCCCCATTGGGTATCGTGCCAAAGAAAGCCCCAGGTGAATTTCGTTTGATTCATAATTTATCGCATCCTAAGGGTACTTCAGTCAACGATGTTATTCCTCCGGAGCTTTGCTCTGTAAAGTATGCCTCGCTTGATCATGCAATCAAAATGATTCGGAAATTCGGCCAGGCTGCTTTATTGGCAAAATGCGATATTGAATCGGCTTTTCGTTTATTGCCAATTCATCCGGAGGATTTTTGGCTCCTGGGTTTTCAGTTTGAGGGCAAATATTACTTTGACAAAGCCATGCCTATGGGCTGTTCAATAGCGTGTGCTGCCTTTGAATCCTTTAGCACCTTTTTGGAGTGGGCCCTCAAACAGAAAACAGGACTGGGCGGAGTCACTCATTATTTGGATGATTTTTTATTGGCCTCGGCTCGCGACACCGGCAATTGCTCGGTGCTGCTGCAGGCCTTTGCTGACCTTACGCAGGAATTGGGGGTTCCGCTCGCAGCGGAAAAGACTGAGGGTCCCTCGACCCGGCTTACATATTTGGGTATCCTGCTGGATACGGTGTCCCAGACTTCCAGCTTGCCAAAGGATAAGCTGGTTGCTTTGAAGAAAGTTATAGAGGAATTGCTCCCGTTGAGGAAGGTGTCGCTATTGCAACTCCAGTCGCTTTTAGGTCACCTAAATTTCGCGTGCAGGGTCGTGGCCCCTGGGCGCCCTTTCTGTTCACGTTTGGCTCGACTCACCGTGGGGCTGAAGGCACCACATCATCGGGCTAGGCTCTCCAGTGGGGTGAAGGCCGATCTTAGCATTTGGCTGGAATTCCTAAGGGAATTCAATGGAGTGTCATTATGGCAAGACACGTTGAACTTGCATAATGACTTCCAAGTGCAATCAGATGCTGCAGGTTCCCTGGGTTTTGGGTTGTATTGGAAAGGCAGATGGTGCGCCATGCGTTGGCCGCCCGCTTGGCAGGGTGAGGCGATTACACGGGACCTAACTTTTCTTGAGTTTTTCCCCATTGCAGTGGCAGTGCACTTGTGGGTCGATGAGTTCAGGGACCGTCGTGTTTGCTTCTGGACCGATAACCAGGTGGTGGTGAACGTGCTGGCCAAGCTGTCTTCACGCTCTCCCAGGGTGTCAGCCCTTTTGAGGGCCTTTGTTTTACATTGTTTACGTTATAATATAGTGTTTTCTGCACGTTTCATACCTGGGGTGTCTAACGAAATTGCTGATGCTCTGTCCCGTTTTCAGATGGAGCGGTTCAGACTTCTGGTTCCAGAGGCCCGGAAACTTCCGGAATATTTCCCGGATCATCTCTGGAACCTTGGCAGCAATTAGTTTTTCAGGGAGTAGCGGCATCTATTTCCCCTTCTACCCTCAGGTCGTACACTAAAGCTTGGACTGATTTTTTGGCCTTTACGCATCAGTCAGCCAGGGTTGAACTGAGGGTCTCACCCTCTACTTCTCAGGTGCTGGAATATTTGGCGCACCTGTTCCAGTTGGGACGTGCAGCTAAGACAATTAGGATCCAGGCAGCGGCAATAGCCTTTTTCTGTAAATCATATTTTGACAAGGATCCTTGCGTGAAGTTTGTCGTGCGTAAGGCCCTGGAAGGATGGGGTAGGCTTTGTCCTCCCCAGCCAGCTACCCGGCGCCCAATTTCATTCGATTTGCTGTGCAGGATGCGCAAGGCCTTGCGGCATGTATGCTGGTCCGGGTACGAGGCTCGCCTTTTTTCGGCAGCATTTTCTATGGCTTTCTTTGGAGCTTTAAGGGTGGGTGAGCTCGTGTTGGAGGCACATGGGGATGGTCGCTCCAGGGGTCTCTTGCTCCAGGATGCGCAGTTATCCCCATCAGAGTTGAGGCTCAATATCAGGAGCTCAAAAACGGATCAGAGGGGTAGGGGGGCCCTTCTTCGTCTCCCTGCCACGGGGGAGGCGGGCCCTTGCCCGGTAAAAGATGTCAGAAGATACCTGGCTGTTCGTTCCCCAGGGGATGGTCCTCTTTTGCGGCATGAGAATGGGTTGCCCCTGTCTAGACACCAGTTCGCGATGGTAATGCGAAAGGCGATTAAGGCTGGCGGGGATTCAGCTGACGGTTTCGCCCCACATTCCTTTAGGATAGGGGCAGCCACGACAGCAGCGCACTGGGGCCTGTCTGCCAGTAGAATAAAGGAATTGGGTCGCTGGAAATCAGACGCGTTCAAGGGCTATGTACGGTAACAATTTGGTATTCTTACATCTTTTACTTGTTTACCCAGGTTTGGTGGCCGTTCGCATTTGGCTGGTGGGGCACAGCATCGTGCATTGGGCTGGTGTCGGAGCCAGGCAGTCCGGATTGGGTCCAGGTCTCGGCCTTCCGCCACACGTGCGCATATCGTGGCTATCCAGACGTGGAATGTGCTGGCCGGAGTTCCTGCCGCTGATCCGGAGGCAGTTACTTATGGAAGGGCCGCCCACGGCTATTGTGGTACAGCTGGGAGAAAACGACCTGGTTTCCATGGACTGTTTGTCGTTACGTGCCGCAATAATGGGTGACCTTGAGGTGCTACGGTCATTGGTGCCGTCAGCCAAAATTTTTTGGTCAAAGCTCTTGCAACGACGTGTATGGAAGGGTAGTCGTTGCCCAGTTGCCACTGACAGGGCTAGGAAACGTATCAATTCTGCTGTGGCCAAAAAGGTTTTGGAGCTGGGTGGTGATGTTATTTCCCATCCTGGAATTCAGTTCCAGGCTGAATCATTTTACAGGGAGGATGGCGTGCACCTTTCTGCTTTGGGAAATGAGGCTTGGCTAGGTGCGGTGGTGGCCAAGCTGAGGTCTTGGCTGGGGCTGTGAGTGGTTTGGCGGGGAGCTTAAGGCTCCATGGCGGTTAGGCATTGGTTAAAATGGTTGGTGGAGGGGTAAGTGCCTACCCCTCCAATGGTGTGCGAAAAAGGGAATTCCGTTAAAGGAATCCAGGGGCTTGCCATTCTTTTCGTCCTTGTCCCCGGAGTCGGACTTGGGCCGTGCAAGCCCCAACGGAACATGAGGGTGAGAAGTGATGGACTGGTACCCAGCTTCATATTCTCCCCAATACTTGTTTCCCAGGCTGGCTTCCGCTGGAATCCGGAAGTGCCAGCCCTGTCCCTGGGCAAGGACAGATAGTCATAACCAATGCCTAAGCAACCACTCACATTTTTTGTATTTGAATAAAGTTGTGGCCAAAATTTATGCCAATAACCTTAAACAAAAATTATGTGTGATGTGTGACTTTTTTGGGAAGGGGGGTGGCTTGTGGGACTCAACACGCAAGGCGTGTTCTCCCTGACTGAGAGCACGTGTTGCGGTTGGGAATGCAAGCCACCATGTGTGAATGGCAGTTTGGCTAAACCGGGACTTTAAGGGTTAATTTGGTTACTGGGGAGTTTTGGATGTTGCTATTTTGGAAGGAGGGGTCAGAGGCTATAAAGATAGGACGCCCAACGTGGGTCGTCCTCTTGGCCTTTTTGCACCGGATCACCCACCCACCCTCCCTTTATTTAAGGGGGGGTTTTTTCATGGATCATTTGACCTTGCTATGCCTGTCATGGGGTCGTTCGCCTTGGTGCGGGGGCCTGGTAGGAATTTTGCCATTTGGCTGATTGGCTGGTGCCATTTGGTTTTTGCCTACTGCGTAGCAAATCGTCACAACTTGTAAGGTTGGCGGTTAGGCATTGGTTAAAATGGTTGGTGGAGGGGTAAGTGCCTACCCCTCCAATGGTGTGCGAAAAAGGGAATTCCGTTAAAGGAATCCAGGGGCTTGCCATTCTTTTCGTCCTTGTCCCCGGAGTCGGACTTGGGCCGTGCAAGCCCCAACGGAACATGAGGGTGAGAAGTGATGGACTGGTACCCAGCTTCATATTCTCCCCAATACTTGTTTCCCAGGCTGGCTTCCGCTGGAATCCGGAAGTGCCAGCCCTGTCCCTGGGCAAGGACAGATAGTCATAACCAATGCCTAAGCAACCACTCACATTTTTTGTATTTGAATAAAGTTGTGGCCAAAATTTATGCCAATAACCTTAAACAAAAATTATGTGTGATGTGTGACTTTTTTGGGAAGGGGGGTGGCTTGTGGGACTCAACACGCAACGGGGTGAGCTCCCGTTGCTCGGTCCCTGCTCCTGCCAAGCTAGCAGTTTGAAAGCACTTCAAAGTGCAAGTAGATAAATAGGTACCGCTCTGGCGGGAAGGTAAATGGCGTTTCCGTGCGCTGCTCTGGTTCGCCAGAAGTGGCTTAGTCATGCTGGCCACATGACCTGGAAGCTGTACACCCGCTCCCTCAGCCAATAAAGCGAGATGAGCGTTGCAACCCCAGAGCCGGTCATGACTGGACCAGGGGTCAGGGGTCCCTTTACCTTTTATGTTCCTCCTGTATTCAGGGGTGTATGTCATGCTAAGGGAGGGGCAGTACCTCTGGTAAAACAGTACCTCTGGCATGCAGATTGAACACCAGTTCTGCAAGGAACTAGGCCAGGCTGTCAGAAGGGTTCCAGCCTGAAAACATCTATTACTGCTGAAAGAGTCCAGTGCCAGAGTTGGGGACGATCATCACACATGGGGCAACTACAGGGGGCCACTTTGGTACCGGGAAAAGACCTCATGCAAGTAGTTCTCAACAGATTACAGTCCCTTGCTGACAGTGCTTATCCCAAGTCACAATGTGGCGAACGCGTCTGCAAAAATGTCTTTCAACATGACGTGAAGGCTGGCAAAATTAACCCTGCCCTGTGGGAATCCCTTGCAGATGACCGCAGTGCCTGGAGGCAGACTGTCAGGTTGTGTATCCACAGCAGTAACCAGAGGATAAAGGACTGCTGGGAGGAGTGCAAAGAGAAGAAACTCCATAGTGCACCTGTAGCAATGAAATAGGACGCCACCATTTGCCCCAGCTGCAATCAAACATGTCTCTCCTGTATTGGTCTCTACAGCTACAGAAGGTGCTGTACCTCTCCAATGGTTTGACTTTATCACCATTGGCACACTCTTCCATTGTCTGTCAAGGCAGACGGATGCCAATGGATTCAGGCTGTACTGTGTGGAAGAATTCAAAACATCTGAATTGGCCTAAGTCCCTTTCCTTTCCATGGAAGAGTTATGCACATACTTTTCTTTCAGTTGAATCAATGGGACTTAAAACTGATTAACTCTGGCTGGATTATGCCCTTGGATTTTTATTCCTAATATGGCTGAAGCCCAAGAATTTCAGCATAATTATCTTGCATAAGATATAGTTGGATAAAAGCTGGAAAACCTGGCTCTTTCTAAAACGTTATTAAAACAATTAATCAACAATTCCAAGCCAAAGTTAACATCAAAGAGCTAGACTCCGACCAACCCTAACACAGAACTCACACACATAGAAATTAAGATAATGATCCCAAAGCAGTCTCATTTTGTCTTCATGACTGTCACCTGATGGGCATTAATTTCATTCTGGGAATAATTGGTCATGGGAGATAAACTAAATCACAGCCATGGATGACTGGATGATTGCCTTTCTCCTTCCCCTTCCTAGTGAAAGAGTGTAACAGCTTTTTCCAAGAACAGAGAATGAATATCGCACACCCACACCCAAAGGATATCAGTTTATTCAACCTTAGGGTCTATCTAAGCAAGCCATTTTTCATGCAATCTGCTGCTGGTATTTGTACAAGGAGCGGGCGCAGTTTGCAACACAACTCCAGCTTCTTTTTCCCCAAGCAAGGGCCTGTATCTCATTAAAAAGATGTAAGCTTTCACACTATTGGGTTTTAAGATAAATTTTTATTCCTCCTGGCTGTTGGTTTGACCCTCTTCTTTTGACCACTGGAATGTTATTTTCTTATTATACACATATAGGATTTATGCAATTTTACCCATGTACCTATTCACCTTGTTACTTTGTTTTGTCTGACTACCACTAAATCAGTTAATACAGTGTTTAACTATTTCTTATGAAAGACAGATTAGCACATTACATTAGCAGCTTACAGCTTTTTCTTTTGTCAAGCAAATTGCTTATTCATGATAGCAGTGTGATGTGTAAGCCAGGAACCTTTAGAATTCCATTGCAGTCACTTTCCTGATTATGGAAACTTGCGAGTGCCTTTGTTATCCAGAAGTTGTTGCTGCAAGGGGACCGCATGTTTTGATATCACATATTTACACTTCAAACACAGCTAGGTCACTTAGGATGTAAATCCTACACACAGTGGAGGGTGTGTGTGTACAAAATAAGGGCCCCAAAAGTAATATATTAGCTCTTACTGATGGCCTTGAGGACAGATTCTTCTACCCATCAACTGCTGATGCAGAAAAGCTAACTGAAGTTCTTATGCAAAATCTCTCCTTAGCTTTGCCATGGTGTAGTTATCAACACTTTGCATGTTAAATAATGGGTGGCTAGTAAAAGGTAAAGGTAAAGGGACCCCTGACCGTTTGGTCCAGTCGTGGCCGACTCTGGGGTTGCGGTGCTCATCTCGCTTTATTGGCCGGCGTACAGCTTCCGGGTCATGTGGCCAGCATGACTAAGCCGCTTCTGGTGAACCAGAGCAGCGCACGGAAACACCGTTAACCTTCCTGCCAGAGCGGTACTTATTTATCTACTTGCACTTTGACATGCTTTCGAACTGCTAAGTTGGCAGGAGCAGGGACCGAGCAATGGGAGCTCACCCCGTCGCGGGGATTCGAACTGCTGACCTACTGATTGGCAAGCCCTAGGCTCTGTGGTTTAACCCACAGCGCCACCCGCATCCCTAGTTCACACTAAAAAAAGCAGAGACATCACTTTGCTGATAAAGGTCCATATATCCAGTTACAGATAGGTAGCCGTGTTGGTCTGCCATAGTCAAAATAAAAAATTCCTTCCAGTAGCACCTTAAAGACCAACTAAGTTAGTTCTTGGTATGAGCTTCTTCAGATACTGTGTATTTTGACAAAGGTCCACATAGTTGAAGCTATGGTATCCCAGTAGTGATGTATGGAAGTGAGAGCTGGACCATAAAGTAGGCTGATCATCGAAGAATTGATGCTTTTGAATTATGGTGCTGGAGGAGACTCTTGAGAGTCCCATGGACTGCAAGAAGATCAAACCTATCCATTCTGAAGGAAATCAGCCCAAGTGCTCACTGGAAAGACAGATCCTGAAGCTGAGGCTCCAATACTTTGGCCAAATCATGAGAAGAGAAGACTCCCTTGAAAAGACCCTGATGTTGGGAAAGATGGAGGGCACAAGGAGAAGGGGACGACAGAGGACAAGATGGTTGGACAGTGTTCTCGAAGCTACCAGCATGAGTTTGACCAAACTGCGGGAGGCAGTGGAAGACAGGAGTGCCTGGCATGTTCTGGTCCATGGGGTCACGAAGAGTTGGACACGACTAAATGACTAAACAACAACCGTTCATACTCACCTGAAGAATGAAAAAAGGATATAAAGCCCAACTGGAATAAGAGTTAGAAGGAGGAGAATTTGAATTCAGCTTAAGAGTGCTTAGCTGATTCCTAACCATTCAACCTCTATACACAGTCGTACCTTGGTTGTCGAACACCTTGTGACTCAAACATTTTGACTCTCGAATGCCATAAACCCAGAAGTTAGTGTTCTGGTTTGTGAACATTCTTTGGAACCCAAACAGCCAACTGTTTGCTTCAGCCAACTTCAGTTTCTGATTGAGTGCAGGAAGCTTCTGCAGCCAATCAGAAGCCGTGCCTTGGTTTTTGAATGTTTTTGAAGTCAAACAGACCTCCGGAATGGATTCTGTTCAAGAACCAAGGTGCAACTGTTTCTGGAAATAAGACTCCTCCAAATAAAACTTAATACCACAAGCTGCCAAGGAATTTCTGATTGTATCTACCTTTCTTTTAAATGAGAACCAGTGAAGGCGGTGAAGGTACTGTGTGAGTGTCAGGAAGCTGTTGGAGGGTGGATGGTGGCTAACAGATTGAGGTTGAATTCTGACAAGACAGAAGTACTGTTTTGGGGGGATAGGAGGCAGGCTGGTGTGGAGGACTCCCTGGTCCTGAATGGGATAACTGTGCCCCTGAAGGACCAGGTGCACAGCCTGGGAGTCATTTTGGACTCACAGCTGTCCATGGAGGTGCAGGTTAATTCTGTGTCCAGTGCAGCTGTTTGCCAGCTCCATCTGATATGCAGGCTGAGACTCTACCTGCCCACAGACTGTCTCACTAGAGTAGTGCATGCTCTAGTAGTTATCTCCCACCTGGACTACTGCAATGCGCTCTACGTGGGACTTGGAAACTACAACTAATCCAGAATGTGGCAGCAAGACTGGTGATTGGGAGTGGCCGCCGAGATCATATAACACTGGTCCTGAAAGACATAAATTGGCTCCCAGTACGTTTCCAATCACAATTCAAAGTGTTGGTGCTGACCTTTCAAGCCCTAAAGGGCCTTGACCCAGTATTCCTGAAGGAGTGTCTCCACCCCTTCTGAGGTCCAGCTCCGAGGGCCTTCTGGTGGTTCCCTCACTGCAAAAAGTGAGGGTATAGGGAACCAGGCAGAGGGCCTTCTCGGTAGTGGCGCCCGCCCTGTGGAACGCCCTCCCATCAGATGTCAAGGAAATAAACAACTGACTTTTAGAAGACATCTGAAGGCAGCCCTGTTTAGGGAAGTTTTTAATGTTTGATTCAATTTTTAATATTCTGCTGGGAGCTGCCCAGAGTGGCTGGGGAATAAATATCTGTTTCCTATTCTACATATGCAATCTGCACAACTTTCCTTGTAATTATCAGGGTCTGTGGATTTTGGTTGGTCTTTGTTTGCCATCAATGCTGCCTGCTTCCCAAGGGGAAAGGTGAGGCCTTGACTCTGACATATCACTGACACTGTGACATATCACTGACCCAAGCCCCTTCAAAGCCTAGCACAACTGAGGCAGTAAGGCCCATCCTTCTCCAGAGATTTGGGTGGTTTCCTGTTGTGTTGAACCTCAGAAAGGTTCTGAAAATAAAATAGCAAAGCATCTCATAGTTTCCCAAGCCTTTTTGAAGTCCAGGCAAGATCAAGCAAAGGCCCCACCCTTCTGCTGGCTTTGGGAAAGGGCTGGGGCTCTTGCAAGACTAAAAGATGTGAATTGGCAGGCATATTTGTGGCTCTACGATAAAAGTGCTTTTGCTGATAGTGCTGGGGAGTATTTGCATTTTTTGAACAGTCAGTACATTCTATCTTACACCGGGAAATATGGCATTTCCTTCAGATAAAACATTTGTTGGTGGAATGTACTGTAGATGCAAGACAAGTATGTATACCCTACTGGATATATTTTTATTATGTCATTAACAAGACTGGACAGAACTAAGTTCCTGTTACCTGTTTTAATTACTTGATGGTTTGCCATGACAAGTCTGAAATATTTCAATCATTTCTATTTTGGGTTTTAATATTATTTTTGAGTACTGCATGTACCCTGCTGTGCAATTTATGTGATTTTTTTTTAGACAGCGCAAGCATGTCACTCCATTGTGCACTATTAAACTGTATAATTGCATTTAGGGTAGCATGAATATGTTGGGCAGAATTTAAGTGTGTGTATGTGTGTATACACACACACACACTTAACACACACACCCTGGACCTCTAAAAATAGCATCCTACTGTTGCTAAATTATAATGTAATGGTTAAAGCAGGGGTAGACAACCTGAGGCCCATGGGCCGGATGCGGCCCAATCGCCTTCTCAATCTGGCCCACAGACGGTCCGGGAATCAGCGTGTTTTTACATGAGTAGAATGTGTACTTTTATTTAAAATGCATCTCTGGGTTATTTGTGGGGCCTGCCTGGTGTTTTTACATGAGTAGAATGTGTCCTTTTATTTAAAATGCATCTCTGGCTTATTTGTGGGGCATAGGAATTCGTTCATTCCTCCCCCCCCCCCGAATATAGTCCGGCCCACCACATGGTCTGAGGGACAGTGGACCGGCCCACGGCTGAAAAAGATTGCTGACCGCTGGGTTAAAAAGCATAGCTGGGGCACCTTCATAGTGACCACATGAAGATGCCATAAGTCATGTTCATTAAATAATTCACACTATTTTTTGTCAAACCTGTATCTTGTTTTCTTCCAAGAAGCTCAGTATGTTGTTTAATAATAATACATAACCCTAAGACTAAGAAATAATCCTTAAGCTCACATTCAGCATAATGGTCACTTTCAGCAAGCCAGGGAATCAACTGGTGGTGGGACAAGTTAGGATTCTGCCCCCACCCTGACCGCCTCACAATTTTGGTAAGACATAGATGTGTTGCATAGACATACACCAGCTCCCCAGCAGGTGGATCATTGATGTTATTGGAAGAGAAAGGGGGAAGGGGAAGGTGGCAGGGATGCCAGCATGGTGTAAACTCACCAGCAGAGCCAACCTGGTTCTCCTAATGGTGTTTGCATTGCACCAACCACCCTACCACTTTGCTTGTCTTCCTGCTAGCAAGCAACAGCAACCCGCCTTCCAGGAAGCTAAGGTTGCAGTTCTGCCCCATCCAGCAAGCTGCTTCTGTAGGAATTTTGTTGTTCAAAATCAGGAGTAATGGTTGAAGGTGGTATCCAACTAAACAGTTCTACTAGCGCAAGCACTTTTGGCTGCACAACGAAACTTTCCCTCCCTCTCCCCTCCCTGTTCATCTCCACATTAATCTGCTCCAGAGGTTGGGGGAACCCTCAGAACCTATTTAGGAAGCATGAGGGAGAGGAGAATTTTTCACAAGCAGAACTGTTTAGCTGGGCACTGCCCTGAGTGAGCACATAAATCCTGCTGTGCAGAAATGCAGTGTGGAACTTGCATCAAAAACATTGCATTGCAGTGCATGGAACAGATAACCCTCAGCATTCCTTCCAACTCTATGAGTATGGGATTCTATAACCATAGAGTCCAGGAGTGAGAAAGGCCAACACCCTCCCCTGGACTGTGGCTTTATTCAGTTTGCTAAACTTAGAGTTTCCCAAACTTGGGTCTCCAGCTGTTTTTGGATTACAACTCCCACACTCCCTAGCTAGCAGGAACAGTGTCAAGGGATGATGGGAATTGTAGTCCAAAAACAGCTGGAGATCCAAGTTTGGGAAACTTTGGTTTAGGGTTATAGTGACTTGTCGAAGAATTGATGCTTTTGAATTTGGTGTTGGAGGAGACTCTTGAGAGTCCCATGGACTGCAAGAAGATCAAACCTATCCATTCTGAAGGAAATCAGCCCTGAGTATTCACTGGAAGGACAGATCGTGAAGCTGAGGCTCCAATACTTTGGCCACCTCATGAGAAGAGAAGACTCCCTGGAAAAGACCCTGATGTTGGGAAAGATGGAGGGCACAAGGAGAAGGGGACAACAGAGGACGAGATGGTTGGACAGTGTTCTCGAAGCTATGAACATGAGTTTGAACAAACTGCGGGAGGGAGTGGAAGACAGGCGTGCCTGGCGTGCTCTGGTCCATGGGGTAACGAAGGGTCGGACACGACTAAACGACTAAACAACAAAAATGACTTGTCAATTTGATTATGAAGGATTGTAATACTAGATTAGATTTGTACATCATGTAGCCCAGTACCCTATACTACGAAAAGCTTCCCTACAGCCAACAATTACTGAACATTAGCCTGACAAGAGTGTGCTGCTAGCAGAAGAACAAAATAAATGCATCTAATATCAGTGATGAAACATGATACATATCAGTACTTCATGATTCAAAAAGTAATTCTGTATATAACTAAACTAGGTAACTCATGTAAGTGACGCATGCTGCATGCTAGACTGGAGGAAGGCAAGAAAGCCCCTCAGATTTGTCTAAAAACTCGAGTCCAAAAACAGTAATAATTCAGACCCTGAACATGAAGAAAACTCCATCCAAAGCAAGCACTAAACTCTTTATACTCAAATTCAGACTCTTTCATTCAGATTAATTAGGAATAGTTATCTTCCTTGGCTCTGTGATGATGATAACAAATACAGATTAGATTACTTCTCAACTATAGGATCAAACATAACCTGAAAGACCAAGGTCTTTGACTATACTCTTTAAGAATGACAGGAAGGTAGAAGTGTATAAAATGACAACTAACCTGCTGAACACATCCAATTTCTGTTCTAAATGGCATAAAGGTGTCATTTTGCTTCCTGACATTTGAGAATTCACTGCTGACTCCTTAATGTGTAGGACTTTTCACTCCAGTGGAAACATGAGCAGAAATACACCGAGTTCCTATGTAGATTACAAGTCATAGATTGAACTGGAATCAAAAAAGTAGTGCTTCACTGAGATATAGCTGCAATCCTGTACTCTCTGTTACACACACTGTCTCACAGAAGTCGATAAGGAACTAGGCACCAGACTATAACTGAGATTTTCCACCAATATATTGTTACAAGTAATGACAACAGGAAATCTATTTCCAAGTCTCTTTTTAATTCTGAGATGTGCAAGCTGAATTCATGCATCATGTAAAGTCATTTTCCCATACGGGATGCCTGGCTCAGAACAGAAAGATACTTGCTAGGCTTCATATTTCATAGAGAAATTGAAATGAAATGAATTTTGCAGTGGCACTTTACATCTGACATCATGCATGTGGTTATTTTTTTTTTTTTTTTACTAATAAAGCCATCCGTATCCAGTCCAGATCTCTTTATGAAAACTGCTACGCTGGGCTTTTATTCTTTAGAAACCTGAACACTCCTATTCTTAAGCATACCTGTCAACCACAGGCTGATTAGCTCCTTGTTGCTCACTTCAGAAACCCAGCAAGCAGAAAACGACATCAGGGCAACGGCGTCGCCCTCTCACCAGCTATCCTCATGCAAGCAAAACGCACAACAGGAAAAACCAATTATATCTGAGGGTTTTGCCGAAGTAACATTGGAAATTGTCAACAATGGTTATTTCTGAAGGCTCCCTCTTCGCTGCACACAAGAGTTCAGCAGAGAATGCTCGCATTTCCTGTGGAAACTAGTTTCGCTGCTGTTGCCGGTGACATGCCACCGATGCTTTTCCTTTATATGGTTTTTTTAAGGCAAAAAGCAAAATAAAACATGGCATTTTTGCAACGGCCACAATGAAATGTTTGCCCCGCTCACCACCTTGCAGACATTTTTTTTAATCACCACCAGGGAAGAAAGGGGTGTGTGAGAGAGAGTGAGTGAGAGAGAGAGAGAGATTTCAGCAAAGGCTGCAGGAACACAGAAGCTCTTGCCCCCACATCATGGTGCCTTGGAGATGTCAAGAGTTTATAAAACGGAGGTGGGAAGAAGTGAGCACTCCCACCTCTCTCTCTGTGTGTGTTTTCTCTCCCTCCATTGATCTCTCTCTCCCTCTCTCTCCCTTAGTTCTTGATGTCATCCGATCCACGCGCATTCAAAAGCATCTCGAGACCCTTAGCGAGTGGATGACTGCGCGATGCTTGCGATTACAGACACAGTCACACCTCTCTCCGGGGTGTGTGTGTGTGTGTCAACTTCAATAAAATTGGGGGGGGGGGGGTGTTCCAGGTAAACCCCGCCCCATACCGTCGATCACGTGGCACTATTTGAATGGCAATGCCCATCAACTTTGGGTGGCCCTGGTCAATATTGTATTGGGGCCCCCCAAAGGACCTTGCCCCCTTAGGAATCGGCTCTCTTATGCATCCCCCGTCCTCTCTCGCTCTCGCTCTCGCTCTCTTCTGCACACTTCTCCATCCCTCGCTTCCTTGACGCGCGTGGGGTGTCAGTCCCGCAACGGGGATCCTCGTGTGCGCAAGGAGCTCGGCGGCGAGCAGGCGGCGGAATAAGCGCCAGAGAGGCGGCCGACACAAGGGACCTGCTGCTCTTGCAGCTTCTGGTTGGGACCTCGCCGGTCCGAGAGCCCGTGGCTCCTCTCCCCGCGAGGGAGCAGCTCTCTCCCTCGCACCCCCGAAGGCGGAGGGAGTCCCGAGCCAGCCGGGCTCGCCTTCTGCGCCTCCAGCGGCTTGGAGAGGGGCGGGACCCTGGGCGCAAACTTGTGGCTCCCCTCCTCTCCAACCCTCCAGCTCTTCTCCCCTCGGGCGCAGGAGGAACTACTGGCACTCACCCACCCCCGTCCGCTGCTCTCGGCTCTCCCTCCGCCGCCGCCTCCGGGGACTCCGGCTCGCTCCCTCTCCTCTCCCGCCTCGCCGCTGTCTGGCTCCGGCAGCGCGCGGGCTTGGCGGGACGCGAGCGCCGGCTTCTCCAGGCTGCTTGCGTCACAATGAAGCGGAGGCCGTCCCCCGTCCCCCCCTACGCGCCGGGAATTCGGGGGGCTGTGATCGTGGTGCGGGGGAGGGAGGGGGTTTCCACGTGACTTCAAAGGAAGGCCTTGAGCTGGAGGGGGGGGGACGAGGATGAAGAAGGAGAAGAAGAAGGAGGAGGAGGAGGAGGAGAGGAGCAGGCAAGGCGAGGTGGGGAAAGGTGGTCGGGATGGGAAGCGTTCCGCCGCGCTCGCCGCTGCGTCTGGAGCTGCCCCGCTCGGCCGGCGCTGGATGCTGAAATAGCCCCTGGCAGCCCCCTCCCCCGGCCGCCCCTCGCCGGCCACGCGCTCCCAGGCTCTCCTGCTCATTCGTCTGGCGCTCGCTTTTCTCCCCCCCCTCCCAGTCGCCTCCCCACCCCCCCTCCGCGACACACGTTAGCTTTCTCTCTCTCTCTCTCTCTTTCGCGCAGTTCTTCTGCTGTTCTTTGGCACGCATTCCTTTGCTCTCCTTCTCCCGATTCTCTGCTTCACGCCCCCCCCCCGCCGTCATTTTCCTCTGGCAACACTTTCCATGTTTGCCCATCCGACACACTTTCTCTCGTCGCATCCTCCCTTGTTCTGTTCACACTCCTGCCTCTCCATCCCTCTTTTCCGCCACCCCCCTGCAATTTGGCTTTCTTCACCTTTGGGGTGACTTTTCTCCAACGCCCGTAGCCAGGATTTATGATATTTTGGGAGGGGGCGGGGTTCAGGACAACCGCCTGTCATCATCCTCTGGCTGGCTCTGTCTAGCAGATTCGGAATGAAATGTCTCGACAACGGTTGTTTTAGATTCATAGAGTCAGAAGGTAAGATCCACTCATGGTTTGTAGTCTGCTTTTTGCCCATTCCTGGTTCAAGGCTTAAAAGGATATAGCAGGGTACCCCAAACTTGGTACTCCAGCTGTTGTTGGATTACAACTCCCATCATCCCTAGCTAGCAGGGCCAGTGGTCAGGGGTGATGGGACTTGTAGTCCCAAGAAAACAGCTGGAGACCCAAGTTTGGGAAACCCTGGTTATAGCAAAACTTAGAATCATAGAGTCAGAAAGGACCATTAGGATCACCTAGTTCAAGGTCCTGCAATGCAGCAATATGCAGCTGTCCCAGACGAGGATCGAACCTGCAACCTTGGCATTATTAGCACATGCTCTAACAAATTGAGCTATAGTACATATGAGCTAGGGACGCGGGTGGCGCTGTGGGTTAAACCACTGAGCCTAGGACTTGCTGATCAGAAGGTCAGCAGTTCAAATCCCTGTGGCCAGGTGAGCTCCCGTTGCTCGGTCCCTGCTCCTGCCAACCTAGCAGTTCAAAAGCACATCAAAGTGCAAGTAGATAAATAGGTACCGCTCCGGCGGGAAGGTAAACGGCGTTTCCGTGCGGTGCTCTGGTTCGCCAGAAGCGGCTTAGTCATGCTGGCCACATGACCCAGAAGCTGTACGCCAGCTCCCTCAGCCAATAAAGCGAGATGAGCGCCGCAACCCCAGAGTCAGCCATGACTGGACCTAATGGTCAGGGGTCCTTTACCTTTACCTTTACATATGAACTAGTAGCCCTAACTCAGGGGTGAAGCCATGCTGACTGAGGCCTATGGGAGCAGGAGCCCAACAACATACTTCCTTTTGACCCCAAGGGTTCAGGAAAACCTGTCAAAACCTTTCTACAATTTCTACTTTTAGTTAAGTATTTTTATTTATTTGCTTGCTTTTTTGTGGGGGAGGGGCAGCTGCCTCCCTGCCCCCTGGCTACGCTCATGTCTATGGCAATTTGTCATTTGATTTTTCTCTTTTTAACACCCTTTCTGTTGGTCCATCTGCTGCACACCCCTCCTTCCGTCATTAAGGAAGAGCTCCGCCAGATTAAAATCTCAAGGAAGATGACATCTTTGTTGTTCGCCTTCGTTTGTGTTGTTCTAAGGACCTGTTGGGATCTGAAATAAAGGAAGACCAATGAAGCTACAGCAGTGGAGGGGAGGAAGAGGCAGCCCCTTAAAATGGGAGACATTCCCTTCAAACCTAATTAGCCAGTTTCAGCAGGATTGCCTGGGCTTTAATTAAGCATTTTGCCCTCTTCCGAGACTTGGCAGAAGTGTCCAAGGCTGGCCTCAGCCGGTAGGAACAGTCTGTTTTGGCCAATGTCCAAGTTACCCTTCTGGCTGAATGTGAAATGTTTGCACTGTTATGGTTCAGGATGCTTCCACATGTCGCTATCCTTCAAGAGCAGGTTCTCATCAGCTTCACAGTGGCCATGCACCTGCATGCGTCTTGTGCAGTAGCAGTGCTTGCTCACATGCTGCACCCAGACTTCCCACCAATTTGCCATGTTGCTTGCAGCATTTCCCTCCGTGACCTGCAATGAAAATACAGCTTCAGGATGTGCAAAAGAAAGCCTTATAATTTACCTTAAGTGCCTGTCTTAGCACTGCCTTGGAGCTTCCTCTTCCTTGCTTAATGGTCCACAAAGAGGATGGAGGGTTCTTCCATTCATTTCTGTACCTTCCCCTGGTTATTGTTCCACATTCTCCTAGAGAATTCTTGTCTTTGCTAAGAATACTGTACAACGCCAGCCTGCAGTCTGTTGATGCCCCACAACATAGTGTGGAAAACCTTAACACATAACATAAACCACACAGCCCTGCTTATGAGTGTTTCTAGTTGGAATAGCAATCTAGTATCTAAAAAAAGCAAACATTTTTCTTTTCATCTGAAACAGTATAGCTGATCTGCAGCAACAAGTTATGATTTGAAAGCTCATGTGTCTGGGGGTGGGGAAATGAAGTTTAAAAATTCATCCAAGTTGCTACCACACCTTGGAATCCAGATACTAATGTTGTCATGACCCCTGAATCTAACAATGATCTGGATCAGGGCCGTGCACTGATCATCCCTCAGCCCATGTGGTGGGCTGGACTATATTTTTTGGGGGAGAAATGAATGAATTCCTATGCCCCACAAATAACCCAGAGATGCATTTTAAATAAAAGCACACATTCTACTCATGTAAAAACACACTGATTCCTGGAATGTCTGGGGTCCGGATTGAGAAGGCGATTGGGCCGCATCCAGCCTGCGGGCCTTAGGTTGCCTACCCATGATCTGGACACAGAGTCAGAAGCTTCAGGGGCACCAAACAGGCAGAACATTGGTCCTGAGGCTGAGGAATTAGATGCCTCCCATTGCACACCACAGTCTGGTGGAGCTGGAAGCATACTAGGACAGCAGCTGCGGAAGGAAGGAGTGCTTGTCTTCAGGCCAGGGGTTTGGCATGTTAAGGATCTGAAGTTCTTCACAAAGGGGTGGAGTTAGAAGAAGTAGTCTGAGATAGAGGTCAGCTGAGGCTGATGGGAGTTGGAGTCCAATAACATTTGGAGGGTTGAAGGTTCCCCATCCCTACTGTAGATAACAGACCACAGCTTCTACACCTTCCAAGATTTAAGTCATTAGAGTGGACAGTCAACAAATGACATGAAGAGAGATGGGGCAGGCAGAGATATTGCAAGAGTCAAGAGGTTATAGCAGGGGTCAGCAAGCTTTTTCAGCCATGGGCCAGTCCACCATCCCTCAGACCATGTGGTGGACCAGACTATAATTTTTTGGGGGTGGGTGGGAATGAACGAGTTCCTATGCCCCACAAATAACCCAGAGATGCATTTTAAATAAAAGCACACATTCCACTCATGTAAAAACACCAGGCAGGCCCCACAAATAACCCAGAGATGCATTTTAAATAAGAGGACACATTCTACTCATGTGAAAACACGCCAATTCCCGGACCGTTTGCAGGCAAATGGGCCACATCTGGCCCCTGGGTCTTAATTTGCCTACCCCTGGGTTACAGAAAAAAGTTGGAAAGGAACAAATTAGTAGGCTCTTCCCTATGAATGTTTGCACCACCATAAGATGGTCTGTATTATTGCCACGTTTTATTTTTACCAGCAAATTTACTCTTTCATAAGCTATTGATAATATGATCCAATTAGTAATTAGTTATCATCATTCTGTTTTGTTATAGTAGGATTTCCCTTTCCAGGCTGGTTGGAGCTGCATATATTTTCCATGTAAAGGAACTGACCCTTTGTAAATCTGACAGCCTTCCCTCATATCAAGGACAAAACTCCCATGAGGTTTTGTAATGCAAATGAATTTTGGCCTTTTCAAAACTACACCTTCTCCATGTAGCAGGAGAGGAGAAGCTGATTCCACCGCCTCTTGATGTTTGAGAGCATAAAGGGTTAATTAAACTTTTGTGCAAAGCGATACATGTTTCCTTTGCCAGATCAGATCATAAATAAAAGGAGTTTATTTCCAGCTGCAATTAATGAGTAGATGAGGATGATACTGCTTTGTTTGTTTCCAAATAAATATTGACTCTTTTGTTTATTTAGTACAGATTATCTAGTACATCACTAGTGACTGTTCTAATGAGGTCATTTAAGGTGAGCATGGACAGAATAAATATATGGAGAGAATGTCTGTGCCCTCCCACCTTCTGCTCACCCCACTATAGTTAATGGCAAAACTTCCACTAACTCCAGTAGGTTCATTTTCAGCCATAAATTCCAGGATTGACAGAGCAGTTCTTCAGATCTAGTCAGTCTGTCATATGCACTGTCAAAGACAGCTTGTTCATTCAAGGTTCAATTGTTGGAAGGAAAGATAAAATCTCTTGGGGCCTGGGGAGGCCCAGCCCAGGGATATGTCAATTACTATGGGGGGGGGGAACTAAGGCTAAATTGTTAATAAGGCCTGAGGAAGTTTGTGCAAACTTATTTCCCAGTTATTTATATGGGATGCTCAGATCTTGTAAGATTGGTGTGTGTGTGTGTGTGTGTAGCTAATGAAAACAGAGCCGCTTCTGGAGAACCAGAGCAGAGCATGGAAACACCATTTACCTTCCCGCTGGAGTGGTACCTGTTTATCTACTTGCACTTTGATGTGCTTTCGAACTGTTAGGTTGGCAGGAGCACGGACCGAGCAATGGGAGCTCACCCCGTTGTGGGGATTCGAACCTCTGACCTTCTGATTGGCAAGTCCTAGGCTCTGTGGTTTAACCTACAGCACCACCCGCGTCCCCTGCCGTTAGGTTTGTGCAATTCAAGTGGATTAAAGCACTTTGTTACCCTAGCAAATCCACTTAAACACACGTGCACACACACAGTGGGCTTTTGTGGTTTGGAAAGTGACGCAGAAATGCGTGGGAAAGTGTGGGATGAGCAAATGATTAACGGGAAGATGTGTAAACATCCCACAAGCAAATCAGAATCAATGCTGGAGGAATGCTTATCATATAACCTCCCCACAAGCAAATCAGAATGAATGCTCCGTGAAGACTTGACATAGTCTAACTGCCGTGTAAGCTTTGTGCAAACAAATCAGGATGGATGATGAATTAACAGATTGTCCTGAGGAGCCCAGGGCCTCTGACAGCAGGAGAGAGGCTCAATGAGCACAGTCATCAGGGATACTGATATAACAGGTAGGTAGAGATTCAGGGCTGCTGCTGCAGCAGCAGCTATAGGATGGTGGATAGGGTTGCCATATGTCCTCTTTATCCAGGACATGTCCTCTTATTCAGGGGTAAAATGTATGTCTGGGTGGGTTTTTTGAATTTGCCAAAATGTCCGAGGTATGTGGGAGCGGGCTACTTTTTATGTTGCATATGTAGTACTAGATAACTAAGTGCAAAATATACAGTGGTACCTCGGGTTAAGTACTTGATTTGTTCCGGAGGTCCGTTCTTAACCTGAAACTGTTCTTAACCTGAAGCACCACTTTAGCTAATGGGGCTTCCTGCTGCTGCCACACTGCCGGAGCACAATTTCTGTTCTCATCCTGAAACAAAGTTCTTAACCCGAGGTACTATTTCTGGGTTAGCGGAGTCTGTAACCTGAAGCATATGCAACCTGAAGCGTATGTAACCTGAGGTTCCACTGTATACATACTGTGTGAGTTTTGCATTGCAGGAAAGGACCGGGTCCTTGTTTTTGTATATTCTGAAGCGAACTTCTAGAATGCACCCACTCCTGCAACCCCTTCCCCCCTGCTCCAGGCGCCGGCAAATGTTTTCTTTCTTTTTTTTTTTGCTCTTCAAAATATGGCGGCCCTAACTGCAGAACATATGAGAACATAGAACTGACACTCATTTTTTTAGGTCTGGGAAAAGTGTCCGAAAGTTATTTATCAGTGTATTCGTGCCTGATTTACATATATACATACATGCCATACTGCCCCTGTCTGGCTATTCAGAAGGTGTTTGCTTTCTTTTTGTTCCCTTTGTTTAAAGAACACTAATCTCTTCTCTTTTTCTCAAAGCATACGAGGGATGGAGAGGAATGGGGAATTGTTATGAGTTTGGTCTGTCCCAAGACATTATACTTGGGAACGTTGACAGAATGATGAATGAAAAATAAAGTCTTTATACAATTATTTATTTTTTAACACTAACCCTCCAGCCAAATTAGGAAGGATCTACCAGTGAGGACAACATAGCCAAATCCATGGCATTTTTTTCAGCCGGAAATTGCCGGAACTCAGTTCTGGCACCTCTTTTTCTAGAAAAATTGCACTGGTCCAATCCTTTTAACTTAGTGGAATTCCAAATAGCTTTATAAAAGTAGGTAGAAAAGTAGGTATGCAAAACTTGCAGTTGCTCGCATGTCAGAATATGTAATAAGGTAAAGGGACCCCTGACCATTAGGTCCAGTCGTGGCCAACTCTGGGGCTGTGGCGCTCATCTTGCTCTATAGGCCAAGGGAGCCGGCGTTTGTCTGCAGACAGCTTCTGGGTCATGTGGTCAGCATGACTAAGCCGCTTCTAGCGAACCAGAGCAACACATGGAAACGCCGTTTACCTTCCCACCGGAGCGGTACCTATTTATCTACTTGCACTTTGACGTGCTTTCAAACTGCTAGGTGGGCAGAAGCAGGGACCAAGCAATGGGAGCTCACCCCGTTGCGGGGATTCAAACTGCCGACCTTCTGATCAGCAAGTCCTAGGCTCTGTGGTTTAACCCACAGCGCCACCCGCATCCTGCAGAATATGTAATACATACGTGCAATGGGTCAGAAACCAGCAGGGGCCATACAAGACTAAATTTGAACAAGGGCTCACCAGAACGTAGCCTTGGAAAGGGTTTCCAGTGCCAAAACATAGGCCCTAGAACATATGAATTAATAAGAAAGAAGAGGATAACTTTGATGATGTGCCAAGAGCAGCACTGTGTAACCGCAACTAAGCCCACACACATGGGTAAGGGACTTTTAAGTCATGCCTGAGCCAGGACACTTCTCATTTTAGAAACGAAGAACCAGGACAGTATGTATTTTCAGGTGGACAGTCAGCATATGCTTCTGGGAGGTCTTAAATTCCTTCTCTTGCGCAACGGGTGCTATGTTTTCTTCGGTTGCTTACGCCCAACGACAACAGCAGGCCACGCTGTCAAGCCTGCTCCTCTGATTTCAGATATGCGAGCGAAAACATATTAGCCAGTATTAAATGGACATGGCATAATCAATAATTATACTCACTGCTGTCTGCAGAAAAATTATTATCTCACCAGCCATTTTCTGATTACAGCTGATCATATAGGGCAAGGGTGGGGAACTACAGTGGTACCTCGCAAGACGAAATTAATTCGTTCCACGAGTTTTTTCGTCTAGCGAATTTTTCGTCTTGCGAAGCACGGTGTTGGAAAAGTTTTGGAAAAGCTTCAAAAATCACCAAAAACCTCAAAAAAGGCTACCACACCGCGTTCTATGAGTTGCTCCTCGAAGTCAAGTCGCAACTGTATTAACGGTGTTAAGAAAAAGGAAACAAACTTGCAAAAAACGCAAGACGTTTTCGTCTTGCGAAGCAAGCCCATAGGGAAATTCGTCTTGCGAAGCAGCTCAAAAACCGCAAAACCCTTTCGTCTAGCGAGTTTTTCGTCTTGCGAGGCATTCGTCTTGCGGGGCACCACTGTAGTAGCTTGAAAGCCGCATGTAGCCTTGTTTCATGTGGAGTGGGGAGCCCACAGGGAGAGTGTGATGGCCTGGGATTTGGACTCGGAGGCTGAACCTGAGGAATCCCAGCCTGCACAGGAGTCCCCCGCCTCCAGAACCAGCTGAGCCGGGGCTGGGGCTTGAGCCTGAAGGGTCCTCACCTGTGCTGGATCCCAGGTGCAGGCATCAGCTGAGTCTGCTCTGGCTCCTGAGGTGATGGAGGACCCATTGCCTGCAGGTGCTCCACTCTCAGCCCCGTCAGGGGAAGCTGAGGTTGCCTCTGGGTCCGGTAACCCTCCAGCCTTTCCTGAGCTGCAGAGGCTCAGGGCAGAGAGGCGGAGGGAACTAAGTTCCCACAGGAGGAGTGCTTGCCTCCAGGCCAGGAGAGGTGAGTCACCTGTGGACCGGGGCTGCCCTATGCCTCGGGACAGATAAAAGCCAGCCAGCCCCAATCCCAGGTTGCGGGAGCAACATTGTTGGTAGCCTGTTCCTGTCGGTACCCTGTCCTGTTTTTCTGCCAGAGTCCTGACCTCACCCGACTCCCTGCCTTGGACCCCGCTTCAGCTTTGATGGACAGCCCCTTGACCTCGGACTGGACTCAGACCTTGCCGCACGGTTAACCCTCAGGACCAGCACAGAGAGAAGGGCAGGGGCAGGATGTAAAACAACAACAACAACAACAACAACAACATGGGGGGGCAGGGAGAGACAAAACGGGATGGGGGAAGGATGGGAGGAAATGCCCTAGACAAGCAGACCTTTGGCAAGAGTGATCTACGATCCCTGGGCAGGAAGGGTTTCAGAAGGAGGGAGAGCCGAAACAGGTTGGCAGAAAAAGGCATGCAATCCCCAGCAAATCCCACCCTGCCCCCAAATGAATGCAGGTCTTAACAGAAAGGCGAGGGAAAGTTCCCCACCCTGTAGTGCTGTTTGCCTAGAGTGGAGCAACCTTACAGTTTAACCCCTTCATGCATGAATTAGATTCAAATATGCTAGGGTTATATGAGGCTGGAGGAAAGGAGCTTCTCTGCCCCCATCTTTCAGCCTGGACACTGAGGTCCGGTTCTGAGGACCTTCCACCGGTTCCTTCATTGTGAGGTGTGAAGCTACAAGGAACCAGGCAGAGGGCCTTCTCAGTAACGGTGCCTGCCCTGTGGCATGCCCTCCCATCAGATGTCAAGCAGATGAATCACTACACGACTTTCCGAAGACATCTGATGGCAGCCCTGTATAGGGAAGTTTTTAATGCTTGATGTTTTGTTGTGTTTTTATTGTGCTGGAAGCCACCAAGAGTGGCTGGGGCAATCCAGTCAGGTGAACGGCATACAAAAAACAAATTATTATTATTATTAGAGCGGCTAGGAGGAAAAGCAGTGAGCAGAGGGAGGTAGACAGTTGGATTGACAGAGGAGGAGGCGGGGGAGATGCAGCAGAGCAGAACCCAATGGCCATGGAGGAAGTCACTGGTGGAGTGTGTAAGGTGACTAAAAGCTCACTTTTTGAGTTTCTAGTCCATGGTCTCTCCTGGCTTCAGATGTGCTCATACATCTCCTTGCCAAGGGTGCAATGGAGCCTAGGTATGCCTCTGATTCCAGCACCTGAATTTCCCAGTACATGTGATTGAATCCCACCCCAAAACAGCAACAGTCTGGAAGCCCCCTGAGATGGACTTTTGCTCTGATCCAGCACATCACATCGTATGTTCTTAAATTGCACCATTTTATAAAACATTAATTACCTAGTTGCATGCATTAGACTAAAAATACCTGAAAACACTAAACAGAATTCGTACACATCTGTTTAAAATAAAGCCATGTTTCTTGGCTTTGTTAAAACCTTGGAAAGCTCACATCTTGCTGCTTCCTTCCAGAAGATACAGATGGAATTGGTGGCACCATTGTAATGCATGAAGCACATTTCCATTAAACTAATTTTAACTCGCTTTGTTGGAAAACCGTATTTTATTTTATAGCATTGAGGGTTACCAGAAGTTAGAAAACATTACTGTGTCCAAATTTTCCCAGTATATATTGTATATTTGTCAAACGTAAGCCAGGTGATCGTTGTACTTAAATCCTGCTGTACTTGCTTTGTGATAATAATAATAAAATTCTCATAATGGAGTTAGCCTGGTAACTGATATTATGTCACACTTAAATCACATGACAATGGGGGGAAATAATTACTGTACAGTAAGTATTGTTTTGGCTGCACTGAATGAGCTTTTAAAAACATGTTTCACTGTCTCCTCATGTTTTAATTTTACCCTCTTTTTAAAGCATGTTTTCTCCATCTATATGAGATTAGATTTTTTCCCTAGTGAAAGGCATGCCTTATTCTATACTTCCTTTGGTTTTCCTGTAATATATCCTTTGTGGGCTGGGTGTTGCTTTTACATTTCAAAATAGAAATAACATATTCTTTTATTTTTGTCTCAGATGAGCAGATGCAGCTGAAACCCAAATAATATGTGGCATGAGCTAAAGTTAATGACATGCATATGGAATATTTGACAATACCAGTAGCTGAGATATTTCCTATATAGATAGATCTCACGTAGCATGGCTAGAAATAATGCAAGATTTCACACATTGCCTCCTCAGCATTCCAAAACCTGATTCTCAACTGAATAACCTCAGCAGTTCAGAAGGTATTTTAGCCACCACCGTGATTATTCATTTCTTGGCTTACTTACTGAGTGATGCAATAAAGCTTTCAAAGACAATGACACACCGTGCTGTTATATAAGTGAACTTGGCATTTAATTTATTTAACGCTGTCTTTTGAATATCATTACATTGCAGCCCTGACCCATTTTTGACCATAGTGGATTCCGTATTGGTGACATGAAGATGCAAGGCAAGAGGCGTACCCTTTAAGTATCCAGTCCTTTTCATATACCATCAGGCAACTCTTGTGGAAAGCTGCCTGGACTTTCAAAAACATAAGTCTCTATCACCAGTGGATAGGAATTAGCTAAGGGTACAGTCAACATCCTTGGTTCTCCATAGCATCTCTTTTAAAAAGAATAGGAACAGGGCTTTTTCAGCCGGAACTCAGTTCTGGCACCTCTCAGGTAGTGGCCAATGCCAATAAGAAGCAAAGATCACCCGTGTTGAAGCAATGATTCTTCAACTTCAACTTCGTTGGACCATTCATGCTGTTCGGATGCCTGATTATCATCTTCCAAAGCAACTACTCTATTTAGAACTTAAAAATGGAAAGCGTAATGCTGGTGGTCAACAAAAGAGGTTTAAAGACTCTCTCAAGGCAAATCTAAAAAAAAGTAGTATAAACACCAGCTCTCAGGAAACACTGGCCTGAGAGCACTCCAATTGGAGAACAGTCTTTACCAAAGGTGTCATGAGCTTTGAAGACATTCGAACTCAGGATGAAAGGGAGAAACGTGCTAAGAGGAAGGTTTTGGCAAACCTTCACCGTGATCAATTCCCACCCGGAAACCTTTGTCCCCACTATGGAAGGACGTGTGGATCCAGAATTGGCCTTCACAGTCACTAAATAGGACTGTATCTGAATAACACCCTACTCAAAATGGGATAGAAATCTTACACTGAAAGCATTTTGTGTAGGTAATCTGTAGTTTGTGTGCAGATTATCATCACATGCAATGGCTCCATGTATGTCAAACGGAGTGGTGTAAATGCATGACTGGAAGCAGCACTACAATACAGGCTCAATAGACAGTCTTGCAGTCTTTTAAAAATCACTATTTTTAAAATGAGCCATTGGGGGGGTTTTAAAATTTCAATGCTTCTGCTGTTTTTAAAGTTCGGAATAGAGTAGTTGCTTTCAAAGATGATAATCAGGCATCCAAACAACATGACCAGTCCAACGAAGTTGATGTTAAAGAATCTTTGCTTCAACCCTGGTGATCTTTGCTTCTTCCAGTACACTGATATTAGTTCGCCTGTCTTCCCAAGTGATGTGTCAAATGTTTCGGAGACAGCATTGATGGAATCTTACGAGGAGCTGGAGATCTGGAGATGGCGTTTATAAGTGGTCCATGTTTCACAAGCATACAGTAAGGTTGGTGGTACAATGGCTTTGTAAACAAGCATTGTGGCTTCCCTGTAAATGCTCTGGTCCTCAAACACATGGCGCTTCAATCGGGAGAAAGCTGTACTCACAGAACTCAGGCAGTTTTCAAGATTCCTTAAAAGCTATTCTTTGTGATCCTTTTTGTATGTACAGTACTGAGTATGCACTGTTGCTGAAGAATGCATGAATAGCCTTGTTCACATGTATACCTCTGGAGATTCAGTGTGTGGAGGGCAAAGCTAGTTTGTGCCCGTCCTCTTCACCTCCAACTTCCATGCACTTATCTAAAAGTAAGAACAGGGCCCACAAATGTATAAGATGTGTCTACATAGATGTGTATGCACAACTGGGAACTCTACACATGAGTCTATGTGGGTGCATGTAAGATCTGTTCTTCTGACCTTCAGATCAATGCAGGGACATGATCACCACGTGGCTCTCCATATCTGTGCGCTGAGCCTATGTGAATATGGAAGGTAAACAGAGTTACACTTACAGGATCAGACTTGGCCTACATAGTCCAGCATTCTTTGGAAGAGTCATTTCAATTGGCAGACATAGGTGAATTGCCAGAAACAAGCTAAGATCCACTGGTGGTTTGTGGTCTGCTTTCTGCTCATTCCTGGTTCAAGGCTTGAATGGTTATAGCAGGGTTCCCCAAACCTGGTATTCCAGCTGTTGCTGGATTACAACTCCCATCATCCCTTACTAGCAGGACCAGTGGGCAGGGATGATGGGGACTGTAGTCCAAAAAACAGCTGGAGACCCAAGTTTGGGAAACCCTGGTTATAGCAAAACTTAGAATCATAGAGTCGGAATAGACCCTGAGGATCACCTAGTCCAGGGGTCTGCAACCCGCGGCTCCGGAGCCGCATGTGGCTCTTTTACACCTTTGCCGCGGCTCCGGGGCGGATACTAGCGAGGGGAGGAGGCGCATTGTGCGCCCCGGCACTCCCCACTGTGGCGGGCGCTGTACTGGCTGTGACGTCGCATGGGGGCGGTGCATGCGTTAGTCATGCACCATCCCGACATCACCTTCCCGCCCGCTGTCAGATCGTGGCTCCGGAGATATATTTGTTTTAAATGTTGCAATGGTTTTGCGGCTCCCAGTTTTTTTTTCTTCGGAAACGGGTCCAAGTGGCTCTTTTTGTCATAAAGGTTGCAGACCCCTGAGCTAGTCCAATGCCCTGGAATGCAGGAATATGCAGCTGTTCCATATGGGAATTGAACCTGCAACCTTGGCGTTATCAGCACCATGCTCTAACCAACAGAGTTATAATGCATGTGAACTAGTAGCTCTAACTGAGGGATGAAGACATGTTGGGTGAGGCAAAGACAACATATGGAGGACCACAGGTTGTGCTCACTTCTGCCATAAATGGTTTGTCAATTGCAAGCTACTCCATCCCTCTCTAATTGCAGATGAAATGAATTCGAACCAGCACAGCCTGCACAAAGCAAGGCTCGTGTTTTAAGGACCTACTCAAAGAAATGTTGAAGCCAAAACCTTGACGGTGAGTGTGAAATGCACTGGAAGGTATCACTCCTATGGTTTCCCAGGGTTCTTTTCACTCTAGTTCCCTGAAGCTGGGCAACGGTTCTGTAGCTCTCTGGAAGCATATTTTGGAACCGCATGAAAAACAAGTAACCATACACTCTAGTATTACGAACGCGGAGCATGCTCGGGAAGGGAAACAGCGTTGCTAAAATTCATTCTGAAGGGATTGTGCACTGCTCGGAGATGAGGTGGAGAAATACTGAGCCGGGTTTATTTTGGAAACATCTGACTCTTTGGAAAGAGTATTTGGACAATACACATTTCACACTTGTACATATATGGAGATTAAACAACTGTTTGGGGCATTTGAAACGCATTTGATTAAGGTTTCGTTTTTGTTTTTTTGCTTCTTTTAGAAAAAGTGAATGTTGGTCAGCTGTGTGTGATTAAACGGTTTTGAAAGGAATGCAGGTCAGTTGCAGAACAGCATGTCGCAAAGAGCGAGGCCTGCCTGTAGAATGCTGCCTGCATGAAAGGAAAACTTACTTTATAATTGTTTGAACTATAAATGCACACCATGTCTAAATGCTGCCAATTATGCAAATGCCTGCCAAGAGGTTTTTTTTAATTAAAAAAAAAATACTACATGTGCTAGTATCTCAATCGGAGCCAGTGCCTATGGTTTTGAACCCATGTTTGCACTTCTCAATGGGAATGATTGGAACTGGTATCTATAGGGGTGATAATTCATTGATATGCACAATTGAATTTCCACATGAAGCATGAAAGAGGCCATCTTTGTGGACCACATTCTGCAGTTTTATGTCTTGTTTATAAAAAAAATCCCGTGGCTTTACAAAACTCATGCTGCTTCCAATCAGATGCAAACTTTTGCTGACATCTACAATTATAAACTGTATAGTTATCACCTCCCCCCACCCCCAATTCACTGAGAATTTTGGGGGGAAATACACAGTGGGAATCCCACGGTGTACTACTTGCTTATTCAAAAAATTAACTTATCTGGATTTATTGTGTGTTTCTCTGGTCATGCTAACCTCATTAAATATCACTGCTCCTTATCCAAACTTTTGATTACCCAAGTGCTTGGATGTCACCCAAGCCATTTGGATACACGTGGTTGTTTGCCAAGATCAGCCTTGCAACACATGGAAATTCACTAATAGTGATGCTGAAATTTCAGCGGAGACTGTAGAAAGGAAATTAGAAGACTCTTGGTTGAAGTACAGTGTGCCATTTTATGTCTGTAATGTTCAGGGTTCACCACGGTAGCAAGAACAGAGCATCCTTGTAAACTTGGGTGCTATATGGACTCCTGAAGCACAACAGCACGATAGCCTACTGAGCCAGCACTGAGAAAAATCAGTTTGAACCTTCCTATTAAGATACTAGGCATTTGGTTAATCCCTAAGAATTAAATTCCCAATATACATATACAAATTAATTCTTTAGATAATAAGGGCGAGAGAAAACACAGATGGTATTAACTGTAAATTATATGTGTTTTCTAGATGATGTCTACTGGAATCAAAGACAGAATAGATTCCACCCTAAGTTGCCCTTTTAAGCACAGCTTTATCATCGTAGGAAAATATGTGCAAATTTGGTGATATAAGATGAATTAATTAGTTTTGCAACTACTGAAGTGGACTCTAGTACACGAACGTTTATGCCACAATGAATCAACTTGAAAGCATCCTATGTAGACTGTCCATTGATGGAAAGAATCCATATGCAGAACTGGGAATAGAGGCTTTTTTTGCAATTATTCCTCCTCCCTGCAGCCCCGGAACCCACCCAAATTTGCTTTGGAGAGGTAGATTTTGAGGTGTTGCAGGAATATCTTTTTCTTTGTGTTAATTTTGTAGGTTCCTATTTATTCTTGGTTCCTATAAAAATAAGTGTTCAATGAATCTAAATGCTCAGTGAGATGCGCTGCATTCTTTCTACCATATTGTTGCTTTGCAGTGTCATTTTGGAAGAGACTACAACTGCAATTTCTTTCTTGGCTTCCATTTTTAATTGGTAAGGGACACCCAGAAGACCCGTTTTGAATTATTTATTTATTTACTCTGTGGAAGAAGATCCATAAAGGGGGAGTAGACACCATTAACCCCATACATCATCCTTGGCCCATCAAGATTTTCTCTCACATTGCCTTGTATTCATGAAACGTGGTCAGTCTTCCACGAAGCACTAACTCTAGGGCAATATTCCCTAACCTGGGTCTCCTCAGTTGCAGCCAACATGGTCAGGAATGCAGGAATTATTTGGGAATTATAGGCACAGAACTACCCAAACGGTATAGAAATTTATTCATGTATGCGGCTACACCGACAAGAATGTTATTTGCCCAAAAATGGAAAGAAGAAGAAGTCCTGACGAAAGAAGAATGGAGACAAAAACTTATGGAATATGCAGAAATGGTGAAACTTACTGGAAAAATAAGAAATCAAGGTAACAAACTTGGAATGGGAATGGCTTGTTTTATAGTTACAAACAAACCGTAAACAGATAAGAACATTGGCAGGATTATAGTAACAACCTGCAGTTTTATAAGAGTATGTATTTAAAGTCGATGAAGAAATGAATAAGCTAATTTAATTTGGAATATACAGGATATATAAAAAATAAATGGAAGGAACCGCAGAAGGGAGTCGAGTTTTGAAACGTTAAAATGACTGTAAAACTATTGAAATGTATATAACTGAAAATTATAAATAAAAATTATTTTGGGGGGGAGGAATGTAGACAGTTATAGCCGAAACATCTGGCGGAAGCCAGGTTGTGGAAAACTGTTCTGGGGAGAGATGGAGCCTTAGCATAGGCTATTGCTGCCATAGATGAATGTTTGTGAACAAAATATGTCTTATATGATATTCACAGGAAGGATTTGTGAATGGAGGTGGACAGCAGCCTCATTTTCTTGCTCATAGATCTTTCGTGCAAACTCTATGCAGAATATGCATTCTGTCATAATTTGAGGGGGGGGGCATATTTTTCCATGAGGGAAAATGTTGCACTGCATGGGCCAGCGGGTGTTCTAAATTAAACCAAAACTCTTCTCTGCTTGGTATTTTTTTTGCAACGCAAGCGGAATTCGTTACCCAGTTTACATCACCTCATCAAAGCTTATTTAAATAAATGTTTTTCTGCCCCCTCCAGATTCAGGATCGTAGCATTTGATTTGGAATAGCATGCAGATCTAGAAGGGAGTGTATATTTACAGACTCCTTGCCATTAGATTAAGAGAACAAAGGCGACAATTCTGTTTGAAAAAGACCATTACTATAAAACTACTACAAGCTGGAGCCTGAAGTCATTCTTTTTCCTTTACATTATAGCGAACAGTACCATGAAAGCGCTGAAAAATAAATCTACCATTCTAGAGTAATGAAACTGCTGCATCTGAAGAGAGCCAGGAGATTAAACTCCTGAGACTGCAATAAAAATGAATTATATTTTGTACCATGGTCTGTCTTGGCCACACAGGTTTCATTTTTGTGCAATTTTCAATTGATATGATAGTCACGGAATTTGAATGTGATCATCATTCAGGCAATCGCTAATCATTGACACCAAAGAGGGGGAATTGTCCCAGTCAAACTGGCAAGGTGAAGCTCAAGATTAGGGGAAATGAAATTAGAAACACTAGGATAATTAATGTGGACTCTGCTGTTATCTATCTGCAGTATACATTATGGATTTTCCACTTGCATTTATCAGGAGATAGGGCGTGTGATGTCTAGGGTGCTTTTTGACTGTCGCTGTTTTTGGGTGGGATTCAATCACATGATGTCAAAGTCAGGTGGCACAATTAAAGTTGATTTGCAATAATATAGTAATCATGATAATAATGGTGGTGGTAGTGATGATGATGATGATAATAATAATAGTAATAATACCCCGCCCATCTGGCTGGGTTTCCCCAGCCACTTTGGGCAGCTTACAGCACATAAAAAATGGTAAAACATTAGACATTCAAAATTTCGTGATACAAGATTGCCTTCAGATGTCTTCTAAAAGTCAGATAGTTGTTTATTTCCTTGACATCTGACGGGATGGCATTCCATAGGTCGGGCGCCACTACCAAGAAGGCCCTCTGCCTGGTTCCTTGTAGCTTCACTTCTCGCAGTGAAGGAACCACCAGAAGGCCCTTGGAGCTGGACCTCAGTGTCCGGGCTGAACGATGGGGGTGGAGACGCTCCTTCAGGTATACTGGGACGAGGCTGTTTAGGGATTTAAAGGTCAGCACCAACCCTTTGAATTGTGTTCAGAAATGTACTGGGAGCCAATTTAGGTCTTTCAGGACCGGTGTTATATGGTCTTGGTGGCCACTCCCAGTCTCAGTCTAGCTGCCATATTCTGGATTAGTTGTAGTTTCCAAGTAGCCCCAAGTAGAGCACATTGCAGTAGTCCAAGTGGGAGATAACTAGAGCATGCACCACTCTGGCGAGACAATGCGCAGGCAGGTAGGGTCTCAGCCTGCGTACCAGATGGAGCTGGTAGACAGCTGCCCTGGACAGAGAATTAACCTGTGCCTCCATGGACAGCTGTGAGTCCAGAATGACTCCCAGACTGCACACCTGCTCCCTCAGGAGCACAGTTATCCCATTCAGGACCTGTTTCATCCCTAAAACTGAACTTTTTACAATAAGGAATGTGTTGGAAAAATACACTGGGCAGCATGGGATATAGATTGCTCAACACAATGTTGTATATCATCCCTTCAAACAAATCAGAGTAGGTGTTCCATAAATTGTCAATGTCAACTAACCCCCTGCAAACCTGGTGAAGGCTCATCAGGAAGAATGCTCTGGAAGTGACCTTAGAGAAAATAAATAGGAGTCATTACCTGCTATAGTTGCTGACAGGCATGTGTTAGAAAGGAACACAGATATTCAGGGACATTGTCTCTACGATGACTGTAATCCTGTTATATGCTTTGGGCAGGATGGTGCTGTGGTCTAAACCATGGAGCCTCTTGGGCTTGCTGATCAGAAGGTTGGCAGTTCGAATCCCCGCAATGGAGTGAGCTCCTGTTGCTCCATCCCAGCTCCTGCTAACCTAGCAGTTCGAAAGCACGCCAGTGCAAGTAGATAAATAGGTACTGCAGTGGTGGGAAGGTAACTGACATTCCATGCACTCTGGCTTCCGTCATGATGTTCCGTTGTGCCAGAAGCAGTTTAATCTTGCTGGCCACATGACCTGGAAAGCTGTCTGGTGGACAAACGCTGGCTCCCTTGGCCTGAAAGCAAAATGAGTGCCGCAACCCCATAATCACTTTTGACTGGACTTATCTGTCCAGGGATCCTTTACCTTTACCTTTTTTAAAATATGCTTTGGGTATCCTATGTGATGGACTTTTCACCTTAACTATCAGAAGAAGCGGGACCTCTACATGTTGTATTTGAGCAGACCTTAAAACCCTTCAAGTGTCCACCAAGCACCTTCAGTTAGAAAAAGCCTAGATAGCTTTAACATGACTTAAATCAGTGTAGCCAACACAGTGCCTTGTAGAAGTTGTTGGATTCCAACCCTCATCAGTCTCAAGCAGTATGGCTGATGGTCAAGGGGGATGGGAATGGTGCTGCAACAACATCTGAAAGCCACCACAATGGCTATTTCTGGCTATGGAGGATAAGTGTAAAGGTTTTTAGCCAGGATCTCTATCTCTATCTCTATCTCTATCTCTATCTCTATCTCTATCTCTATCTCTATCTCTATCTCTCTCTCTCTCTCTCTCTCTCTCTCTCTCTCTCTCTATCTCTATCTCTATCTCTATCTCTATCTCTATCTCCAGAGGCAGGATGCCAGGAACAAAGAACAGGAGATAGCTGTTGCCTTCATGCCCTGCTTGTAAGCTTCCTAGAGTTCTCTATCCCCATTGGAAAAGGGGGTTGGTATTCAACTAAGTTTTATTCAGATCAGATCCATTGGAATTACTGGGCCCAACTTAGTCATGTTCCTTAACTTCAGTGGGTCAGCTGAGCTGAATATCACCCAGAAGAGTGGACAAGATGGACTTTGGGTCTGATCAAGGGAGCCAGTGTGGTGTAGTGGTTAAGAGCGGTAGTCTCGTAATCTGGTGAACCGGGTTCGCGTCTCTGCTCCTCCACATGCAGCTGCTGGGTGACCTTGGGCCAGTCACACTTCTCTGAAGTCTCTCAGCCCCACTCACCTCTCAGAGTGTTTGTTGTGGGGGAGGAAGGGAAAGGAGAATGTTAGCCGCTTTGAGACTCCAGAAAGGGAGTGAAAGGCGGGATATCAAATCCAAACTCTTCTTCTTCTCTTGCCTATTTAAAGAAAATAACTAGTCTGAAGTAGGGTACTTATGTGTTCTGCTTCTCAGAGGATAGTCTTTTACAGTGGTACCTCGGGTTACATACGCTTCAGGTTACAGACTCCGCTAACCCAGAAATAGTACCTCTGGTTAAGAACTTTGCTTCAGGATGAGAACAGAAATCGTGCGGTGGCAGTGGGAGGCCCCATTAGCTAAAGTGGTGTTTCAGGTTAAGAACAGTTTCAGGTTAAGAACGGACCTCCGGAACGAATTAAGTATGTAACCAGAGGTACCACTGTATTTGAATGACTGCCCAGTCCAAGTCTGGTCTACAGATAAGGAGCACTGAGATGAGAGAGAGCAACAGGGGCTTTGCAGTTGCCCATCAACAGTTGCTACCTGGAAAGTAAATGAAGCAAGCACATAGGTCACCGGATCATTGTCTTCCCCACTGTGCTAAGAGTACTGTAAATCAATTTAAATGATAGTAATGGTTTCCAAATTTGCAATTTGATATAAAATGAGCACATGCCCCCCCCCAAAAAGCATGAAGAAGTGTCCACACCGTAATCACAATCTAATGTCAGACTCCAGACAAGCTCAGAGACAACCTGCAGTTGAAGACCCAGCTGTGGCTCACACTCACTAAGGTCCATAGGGACAGAGGCAAAGAGTGGGGTCTAAAATGGGACAGTGGTCATGTTCTGAAGCAGGCAGACAATGATGGCAGACAGGGAGAGGTGAGGCTGTTCAGCTGCTTTTCCTGACGCCAAATTGTTCAGACTGTGATTCACAGAGCACTAAACTATGATTTAACATTACATCTGAACCCAGCCATCGCCTCTTCCAAAGAACTACACTGCATTACACTAACTGCATGGCTTCCTTATATAGCCTGTCAGTATCTCTCTAACAAAATTTGCAATGATATTTCCAGGTTGTTAACATTCGGCTTATTGAAACTGATGGCAGCAGCTGGATAGACACTTGGATGAAGCTAAAAATAAAGCTTGGTCTTCACCCATGAATGTCAACAGGAAACTATCAATGTGTATGCTAGACCCATAATTTTGTCTCAAAGAATTTGCCTGCAGCACTCAAAGATGCAGCAGTCAGATTTTTATTACCCTTTGTTGAGGAATTTCACCTTTTTCCATCGCCAGGGTTTGCCAAAGCCCACAGAAAACGAAGCAATGGAAGAAACAAACAACACAATCCATATTTCAGTTAATATACTCCTTTGCATTCCACACAACTGTATAAAATGACGCTGTACTTGTGTTAATAAGATGAGTTTCTAAATATTGCAGTCCTCTTCACCCTAGAAGTGTTCTGCTCTATATAAGCAGCAGAAATAGATAAGGCCCCTTCATGGAGTCATTCCAGCATGGGACAAGTGTGGGCAAAGACCAGCCTATGCTGACTTATTGGTCATTTGCTAGAGCATGCCACCACTAATGCAGAATTGGGTGACTGCATGCTTTTCCTCACAGCTGCCATATGCTAAAATAGTAGTAAGAATATCGCCTTGTCTATGAGATAGCAGCTCCTTCTCTGGCCTCTTCGATCCCTTCCCTGTCCTGAGTAATGCCTGGTGCCCGCTCAGTGGTATGTGGCTTCCACCCCACCCCTTTGTAGAACTGACTGCCATGCCATGGTCACAAACCACTTTCCAAGCAGTTTGCCATGCAGCACAGCATATGTTGGGAAGAGTGTGTTGTTTGAGAGGGAGAAACAAGTCACTTTTGATTCAACAGAGCCTTTCATTGGATCGAGCAGAGGTGAAGGAACCTTTGGCTCTCCAGTTGTTCATTGAATCATCGAATTGTAGAGTTGGAAGGGACCAAAGGGTCATCCAGACTGACCCCCTGTAATGCAGGAATTTCTGCTCAAGCATCCATGACAGATGGCCACTCAACCTCTGCTTAAAAACCTCCAAGGAAGGAGAGCCCACAAGCTCCCGAGGGAGACTATTCCACTAACAGCTCTTACTGTCAGAAAGTTCTTCCTGATGTTTAGTCACAATCTCCTTTTTTGTACAGTGGTACCTGGGGTTACAGACGCTTCAGGTTACAGATGCTTCAAGATGAGAATAGAAATTGCGCAACGGCAGCGGGAGGCCCCATTAGCTAAAGTGGTACCTCAGTTTAAGAACAGTTTCAGCTTAAGAACAGACCTCCAGAACAAATTAAGTTCTTAACCCGAGGAACCACTGTAACTTGAAGCCATTGGTTCAAGTCCTTCTCCAGAGAAGGAGAAAACAGGCTTGCTCCCTCTTCCATGTGACAGCCCTTTAGATATTTGAAGTTTGCTATCATATCTCATCTCAGTCTCTTTTCCAGGCTAAACGTACCCAGCTCCTTCAACTGTTCCTCATAAGGCTTGGTTTCCAGACCCTTGATCATCTTGGTTGCCCTCCTCTGCATGCGTTCCAGCTTGTCAATATCCTTCTCAAACTGTGACACCCAGAACTGGACACAGTATTCCAGGTGTGGTCTGGCCAAGGCAGAATAGAGTAGTACTAGAATAGCGTCAGCTTTTTTGTTGTTGTTTGACTCCAACTGCCATGAGCATGGACAATGGTCAGGGATGATGGGAGCTGAAGTCTGACCACTTCTCGGAGGCCACAGGTCCCCTAGCTTTAGGGCAGAGCAGGAGTGGGGCCTTCAGACCAGGAGGCCAAATGTGTTCCTCCAAGCTTCTCTCTGTGGCCCTCGGACCCGACCCCCTCCATCACACTCTCCTCGCTCGGCTGAAATGTGTCCCAACCTCTCATAATGCCTTCTGCTTGCCCGAGAGGAGTGTGTAGAAACTAGTTCACTTTAAAAAATACTTAAAAACATGCATTTGTTCTTCAGCCCATTTTTAGCCTCTGGCTGTACCCACCACTGTCACGTGAGCCTGGAAAGGTAACCCAGAAGGGAAGGAGAATTTTGGGCTGGAAGAGGATCTCCACCACTGATACAGAGAATAAAAGCCAAGTTACACATTATGTGTGTGACATTCATTGGGACGCAGGTGGCACTGTGGTCTAAACCACTGAGCCTCTTGGGCTTGCCGATTAGAAGGTCAGCAGTTCACATCCCCGAGACAGGTTGAGCTTCCATTGCTCTGTCCCAGCTTCTGCCAATCTAGCAGTTCGAAAGCACACCAGTGTAAGTAGATAAATAGGTACCTCTGCGGTAGGAAGGTAAACAGTGTTTCCATGTACTCTGGCTTCCGTCACGGTGTCCCGTTGCACCAGAAGTGGTTTGGTTCTGTTGACCACATGACCTGGAAAGCTGTCTGTGGACAAATGCCGCCTCCCTCGGCCTGAAAGCGAGATGAGTGCTGCAACCCCATAGTTGCCTTAGACTGGACTTAACCGTCCAGGGGTCCTTTACAGTGGTGCCTCGCAAGACGAAATTAATCCGTTCCGTGAGTCTCTTCGTCTTGCAGTTTTTTCATCTTGCGAAGCAGGGCTATTAGCTGCTTAGCGGCTAAGCGGCTATTAACGGCTTAGCGGCTTTAAGAAAAAGGAAACAAACTCGCAAGAACTCACAAGACGTTTCGTCTTGCGAAGCAAGCCCATAGGGAAATTCGTCTTGCAGAACGACTCAAAAAACGGAAAACTCTTTCGTCTTGCGCGTTTTCCGTCTTGCGAGGCATTCGTCTTGCGAGGTACCACTGTACCTTTTTTATTTTAGCATTTAACATTGGTGTGGTTTTACATGGCAAATTGTGTATTGCTATGCAAAGGGGTGGTTGTTAACCCTTCCCTCTGTTGCCATAGTTACAATGAAAAGCTCCTCCCTTGCCACTCAACTAGACTTCAGAGGGAGGCACCCGCTAGTTGCCAACAAGCCTGCCTTTTAATTACTGTTCTTCAATACCTTAAAAGGTAAAGGGACCCCTGACCATTAGGTCCAGTCGTGGCTGACTCTGGGGTTGCAGCACTCATCTCGCTTTATTGGCCGAGGGAGCCGTTGTAGAGTTTCCGGGTCATGTGGCCAATGCTGCGAACCAGAGCAGCGCACGGAAACGCCGTTTACCTTCCCGCTGGAGCGGTACCTATTTATCTACTTGCACTTTGACGTGTTTTCGAACTGCTAGATTGGCAGGAGCAGGGACCGAGCAATGGGAGCTCACCCCGTCGTGGGGATTTGAACCGCCGACCTTCCGATCAGCAAGTCCTAGGCTCTGTGGTTTAACCCACAGCGCCACCTGCGTCCCGTATTCAATACCTTAAATTCCCTCAAATATGACTTTTGGTCCAGCTCAATCCTTTGATTCCTGGTATGCCCAACTGTATTGAACTTGTTCCAGTTGCCAAATATTTTGACTGCTGATGCAGTCAGGATAGCTGGTGTTTTGCTCCCTGAGGGCATCATGCATTGTGGGAGACTTAAAGGCATTACATATAGCCAGCTTCCTCATCAGCATAAGCGTTCAATACACCAGCTGTTTGGGTGACAGCTGGCCAACAGGCAAGGCCATATCTATTGTCTTTGTCAGCCGCTGCTGTCAACTGCTCAGCATCATATGCCTCTGTGTTAAGCGTATATTCAGGGTCCCAGCCCAATTAGGGACACAGCAATGGAATAATTACCTCGGATCTCCTCTTAGTGGAGAGAGGGCTGCCTCCTGTAATGGATCCCTAGCATAAGAGAACTAACATTGTATTCTGAACCCTAGAGGTTGCTGGCTACTGCATCACATGATGGAAAAGAAATAGCCATAGGTCCATTTGTGAGGATATTTGAAATCTCCAGTTTGTTCTTTGGAGCAAATGGAACATGAAAATCTAAAAGTGGAGACAGTAACAACCAGGCTCCGACTGTAAGCATGGGTTTTATTTTATTTTATTTTATTATTTTATTTTATTTTTATTACATTATATGCCATGCCACCTTTTCTCCAAGGAGCTCAAGCTGTTGAACATTTCTCCTTCCTATGTTATCCTCACATACCTGTGAGGTAGGTTAGGCTGAGAGAGATGGCGATTGGCCCAAGGTCGCCCACTGAATTGCATGGCTGCAATTCAGTCTCCCAGGGCCCAGTGCTCTAACCACTACACAACACTGGCTCTTCAACCCTGGGATAGCACTGAAGAGCTCTACTATTGCATCTGTTCCAATAGATTTCACAGGGAGTTTTGGACACTGTACAAAAACTGGCAAAATCTGATTGACTGGAGACCATTATAGGGGGAAAGAAATTCCTTTCTCCTGCATGAGCAACATTGGCTTCGTCTCCTAATTTCAGCTCTCTGGAGGAGACTTTTGCCTGCTCCACGTCATCCGTACGTGTTTGCATATGTGTGATTGTGCAGAGTGAAATGGAATACGGCTCACGGATTGCGAGAGATATGTGGGAACACTCAGAGACGGGCTTGTACAATGTTTCTGTTCGCTCTCCTTTAGTCTGGCTTCTACACGACTTGGTAAAGTCGCCAATTTATATATATGTGTGTGTGTGTGTGTGTGTGTGTGTGTGTGTGTGTGTGTGTGTGTGTATATATATATACACACCCCAACTTTTACACGGGAAGACACCCGAGGACACCAAAACCTGCATTCCTGTACCCGTGAAAATCTACGAAAACAAATATATATATATATATATATATATGGAGGGAATTCCTCCTTAATGATAGAACATCTTCAAATAACATTACCAAATGACACACAGAGAAGAAATATAAAGAAAAGGAGACCATTACCAGATGGGGAAGAGATTGGGGCTGCGGGGAACACAACACAAACATTGTGCTCATTGGTTCGCTGTGAATCAGAGAAGGTGGCAAGCAGCTGTGTCCGCTAAGCAAAAATAGTTTTTGGATCAATTCCTGTTCCTATTGAATTCAGAGGCACAGACCTTGTAAAAAGAGCTGGAGTGGATTAGCATGTTTGAGGGGAAAGGTATGGAATCCAGGATGCTGACCCTGACGTGCCTCTCTCCTTAGCACATGCAGCTTTTGTGATTATAGTTTCAAAACGGAGGCAGAAGCCAAACAAGTCCAACTGTTTGCTGAGAGAAAAATATGTATGTATGAGTCTTTTACTCTCTTCTTTTCCAGAAGTGGTGGTGGAAGGGAGCAGTGCAATGCTCAAAGCCCCCCCTCCTTCTTCTGTTTACTATGCAGGCAAGAGAGTTTTCATTCCCTGAAATAAATTCACTTTTTAAGAAGGGGGGGGGGGAGCAGGAAAGTGTGGTGTTTCTAACCCACAAATCTGTTATTGTAATGAGCAACACAACACATCTGTTATTTTAGGGCTTGATAATAAATCCTGTCAGTTTTGCCCCTTCAGAGCACAGGATTTTGTTTTGATTTGAACCTTTTCTATCTTATAAAAAGCTTGTATAAAAAAAGAAGGCTACCAAAACGGCCTTCCATTTTCACTTCCTTTCGAACGGTTCACACACATACTGCACAAAAGGGATGTGAAATGTTAGGAGCTTTCTTTCATGTTTCCTTTAATCTTTTAATCCCAGAGCAGTGTTAGACATTAGCGGTGGCATGCAGAAAGACAGAGTGGATCAGTTGTGTTAGCACGTAACACCTGAAGGGAGGCTCTCCTCGTGAGTAGGCTGTGTGTGTGACATCCGCACATGTGTCTCCCCAGGGAAGAGAGATGCCATTTCTCATTTTTGTTGTAAATTGGACAGCTGTGCAAAGTTGCTTTCATTGCCACCCAGCCTCTGTATTCAGTCAATCTGTCGGGGATGCTGCAGCTACAAGACCCTGCGGTGAGCAGGGGTTGGACTAGATGACCGCAAAGGATTGTCCAGCTCTAAATATTCTGTGTTTCAAATTTGAAATCCACACACCAGATCCTCTAAAATTTCAAGGGGGAGGGGAGAGAAATCCCAGCCTCCTTCTGCACCTCACGGGTTGCATTGCATTGCCAAAAGAAAGGGGGTGTCAGGCCTCAGGGAATCCAATCCCTCCCACAGTGGGCAGCCAAGAAATAGATAAACAAGAAGAGTTCTTACCAAGTCCTTTACTCAGTATTCACAGAGAGAGACATAGAAAGGCCGTCTCTCTTGGATGATGGCGTTCCGAGTACAGTCCCACCCCCTCCGTCTCTCCCATTATACGTCATCTCAATGCCAGTTGATCTGTGCTTTCTGCCTCTGAGCTTTCTGTTCTCCTACTCTCAATGCATACCAAGACATGGAAGTTTGAGGTGTGTGTGTGTCTGCCATGCTTTCCAAAGTCACTGAGTCTGTCAGCTGTTTCTACCCTGGTGCTTCTTCTTCCTCTCCCAATATTTCCCAGCTTTTCCCCTCTGCAGCTTCTGAACTGTGACCTTCTGCAAACCACTGTTCTAAATCTATACTGTCTCCTGCTCCTCTGGGAAGTGCAGGAGGAGGAGGAGGGGGCGGTCTCCACCATTTCTCCGCAGTCCAGTCCCTGACAGGGGGCGAGGAAACGCATTACCAAACAGGGGTCAGATTTGCATGAAGTCTGCATATGCTCATATTTCGAAATAATTAGAATGATTTAAACAGAAACACGGCACTATACTGGGGACCTAGGTGCTTTCTGAGTCCACTGCTCAGGTGTGAAGTGTTGTTGAGGGGCTCCTTTCAACCAGACTTGGTCTGGATGAACCTTCAAACAGAGGACTGTCCTTTGTAAACAGGGTTACATGGCCACCCTATTCCCCTCTTCTTTTTTTCCCTGTGACAGCAAAACCATAAGACAACCTCCGTTCAACGAAGTGCTTTAGAGGAACAGTTTCCTACATTGCACAGCATTTTCTTCCGTCTCAGACGGTAGCAGTGACCTCAGGCGTATCTGGTCTCTGTTGCATCTAATTCAAAGAGAGGGCTGGGATTCCCCTTCTCCGCTCTCTTACAAAGCCTTTTGCCCTTCCTCCACTCTCCTTTTCCAGTATGTCCAGGGAAACTGGGAGGGAAGGTATATCCCGTATACTCTGCAGGGGAAAGGCCTGCTCCCTTTCTAGTCATCCAGCACTCTCTGCCTCAGAAATGCTTTCCAAACTGATTTGTAGGCTGTTGGTGGATTTTTGTCATTGTCTTGTTGTGCTGTGTATGTGATAAGGGGGAGGCATACCGGGGTGAAGGTGTCTTCTTCCATTTGTCCACCCACCCACCCCACTCACACATGAAAACAAAACTCACCACAGCCAATCACAAACGAACAACCACACCTTAGGCCAACCCCAACCTCTCTCACCACCAAAGGAACACAAGTGAACAGGACAAGCAATGCTGACAACAAACCCCACATATATTAAGTAAAATAGAAACATCGCCACCCGACCGCACCCCCACTCACCTTTCTCCCCTCCACCTCTTTCCCCCTTTTCTTCCTAACGTCTCAACAAATGAAACTGATCTGTAAAAAAATGTTACTTGGGAAAAAAGAGACATTGCACATACTTTTGTAAACAAAGAAAATCTCTAATAAAAATACATTAAAAAGAAAAGAAAAAAAGGAATGCTATCCAAAGGAACCAGCTCTGTGTAAAGTTACTTCCAGTTCCCTTTCTTGTTCTTTGTATTATTTTATGTACAGATGATGTGCAGATGATGTTTATTCACATACATACAAATGCATAACAACAACAACAAGTTCTGAATTAGGATTAATCAGCTGATGGAGCCTTCTCGGGTATCTCACCAGAATCCTACTTTTCGTCAACCCTCTTTGTGTATTCTGCTCATGCTTTCCTTTCTCTATTTATCATGTCTGTGTATCCTTCTCACTAATTGGGCTCATACTGTAGCTCTCCATAAAGAAAATGTGGGAAAAAATGTACACATCGCAGTGTTTTGCTTCTTAATCCAGAGAACAGCATCAAACCTCTGCCCCTTCTCTCTCCTTCATAAACAGAAAAGGGTAGACATTTTATGCAGAGTTTCACACCTTTCCTTATTTGGGCAAGTAGGTTGGGGTCTATTTTACCACATGAATACCTTGCAGGTTGGCTGGAGTGCCATTTGGCAAAACCAAGAGGAAAGCAGAAAAAAAGAGGGGGGAAAGTGGCTTTGGGCCACTTTTGTGGCTTTCTGGTTTCAGGTCTGTTGGCTGCTGGCACCAGCTTCCCTAGTTTCCTCGTTGGAAGGGCTTAGAGGTGAATATTTAAACATTTTTGACTGGCTCGAGCCATGTGGATTCTTTTCTCCTATAGCTGAAAATGAGACATGTCATTCCTTCTTTTATATACTGCCAATGTATTTCCATGGGGCCTTGTAAAGCTTAACTTCTAAGCATGGCCCTCGATTAGCATGCTGTTTCTGATTGTTACTCGCTTTGTGATTATAACAGTGGCAGTCCTTCCGTACGTGGCCAAGTATATGAGGAGGTTCCCAAGAAACAAATGGTGTCAAAACGTTCGTTTTAACATCCAGACTGCACTTCCTTTAAGACAGAAAAGAAAAAAAAACAGCAGCAGCAGCAGGGAGGAAGGAACACAACCCCATCATTGGGCTGAAATTGCTAGTATTATAATGCAAAATGTCCAAGCTCCCATTTGCAGCGTGAAGTCACAGGAGATACCAAAGTATTAGAGTCCATTTTCCTGTGGTTAGTCCATCTGGTCTTTAAAACTCACAGGAGGCCAACGTCCCCATAATTCTGCTCCATAAACTGGCGAGATACTGACCAAAATGCCTGTTGTACAGCTATTAGAGATGCAAGTCTCTCTGTTTCTGTCTCTCTGTATTCATCTCTCTCTTTTTTACTATGTTCCCACCACAAGAAAACTACAGTGGTACCTCAGGTTACATATGCTTCAGGTTACATACGCTTCAGGTTACAGACTCCATTAACCCAGAAATAGTGCTTCAGGTTAAGAACTTTGCTTCAGAATGAGAACAGAAATCGTGCTCTGGCGGCGGGGAGGCAGCAGGAGGCCCCATTAGCTAAAGTGGTGCTTCAGGTTAAGAACAGTTTCAGGTTAAGAACGGACCTCCAGAACGAATTAAGTACTTAACCCGAGGTACCACTGTATTCTATGACCTAGGTTAATCTGAGATATGTGTGCTGAAGTTATTTGGGCTTTCCCACACATCGGCTTGTGCAGTGCCTAGAAATCATGGGTCGAAACAGTTTTCTGCTTGACTCACACTCCGTTCGACTTCCAAAACGTTCAGAAACCAAAGCGCGGCTTCTGATTGGCTGCAGGAAGCCGCAGAAGCCACGTCGGACGTTCGGCTTCCGAAAATCGTTCGAAAACCGGAGCACTCACTTCCGGGTTTCAATCGTTCAGGAGCTAATTTGTTCAGGAGCCAAGGCATTCGGGATCCAAGGTAAAAATTGCAATCCGGAGAAAGCCTGAATTGCTGTTTGCTCTGACTGAGTGCTAAAGAGTGGTTTCGGAGGAGGGGTCAGGAAGACAAGAGGAAGTATGGACAAACCCTTAGTCCTGTCATTCAGATTTGGACTAAAATGATTGAAATTCAGATCTTTGTCTTTATGCTGCTGAAGAGAACTTGCAACTCAATTACGTTGCAGAAATGTCGCCGTCACCCCAGTGTGGCTCCCCTTTATCACATACACAGCACAGCAAAAAAATGACCTATCCTAGGCTTGACATATTTCTAGAAGTAAAATTCAGGACACAAAAGTCGCTGAGCTTTTTTGGGGAAATGAAAGTCAAAGTTGTGGAGTGACATTTTGCCGGTTTTCCTAAACTCGCCCCACCGCCCGGATGCTATTTCTACCGGTTAAATCCTGGACATGCCCGGGAAATTTCAGACCCGTGTCAGCCCTAACCAATCCCCCCCAACAGCATATGAATCAATATGGTTAATCTGTCACAACAACCTACTACCCCCCCCCCAAAAAAACCCTGAGTCACGCTGCAATCAACTGTATGCATCCAAGCAAGCTGTGGACCCCACAATCTCTCACAATGCCAAAAACCCCACAACTATATAAAGGACCTGTCCACGAGACATTGACATAAAAATCATGCACAAACAGAATGAAAATATCATTATCCCCCTAACCCTCCCCCCACTTCTCTCTCTCTCCCCCCTCCCTTTCCCCCCATTGTCTAGGGCAATGGTGTCTCATACAGAATGTAAGCGGACTATGAAAAAAGACTCTATGAATTGAAAGTGGAGACTGCTATATGTATCTTTCCTTGCTTATTTTGTTTCTTTCTTATAACAAAAAATCTTGAATTAAAAATTAATTTTAAAAACCAACATACAAACTGTAAGCAGGGCCTCGTAGTGCCTGAAAAATAAAATATGGAGAGGATGACGTACCCTCCAACATTTCTCCGATGAAAATAAGAACGTTCAGTGCTATTTTTCTAGAAAATGAAGTGCTGGAACTCACCACGAACACCTCTCGCATTCTCTGAGAATGGCAATGGCGCCTGCCTGAGAGGTGCCGGAACTGAGTTCTGGTGAGTTCTGGCTGAAAAAAAGCCCTGGGGGTGTCCTATTCCATACCCTCCAACATTTCTCCAGTGAAAGCAGGGACATCCTAAGGAAAAGCAGGACATTCTGGGATCAAATCAGAAACCAGGATGGGTGCTGTAAATCCAAGACTGTCCCTGGAAATTAGGGACACTTGGAGGGTCTGCACTAATGATCCAGGCATAGTGGAGATTCCTTGAGTGTTTGGTGAATATTTTTTTTTTTAATGAGTATATCTACTTCTCTTTCCTTCTTTATGAGTTGTGATGAAAGGAAGCATTCCCTTTAGAGGACCACATTCACATTCCCTTACGCCTTGTTTCCCTTCTAGGCAGAGTATGATGTGGCATTGCAAAAATAGACATGGATGATGGAAATACACTTATTTTGCCCATGACACTAACATTCTTGCAGTAGGAAATAGATTCAGTGACATTCTAAATTTTTTTTCATGTGTATACTTTTGATCTTATTGCCTATTTTTGGAATCAAAATTGCAGCTTACAAGCTCACGCAGTAGCATTTATTGTTTGTGCCTTCTTTAGCCAAGGGGGATTGTTCAAAGAAAATATACATGTCCTTTTTGAGTTTAAATTAGTACGTTCATATACATATATTTTTCAAAGCCGATGATGGCATACTTTTAACAGCAACCCTATTAGGCTGAACTGCCATGGTAATAATATAAGCTGTGCTAACAGAATCTGTAATAGGATCAAGCTGGATAAACCTCTCTCCTTATGCATGAAAGACACCTTTATAGTTCACTGTTTCTTTCTTTCTTTCCGTTATAATCCTCGAAGCACAATCCATGAAAAGTTTATGATGGTATGGGATTTGCACTTAAGAAAACTAGGGCAAGCGTCAGAAATCTAGCACAAGAAAAAGTTGCACGCTTACGTCAAGTTCCTGCAATGTAAACGAAACGTATTTGGTTCTTGGATAGAAAAGCACTTGTCAAAGGATGAGCAAGGTCATCTCTGACCTGCAGTTTCTTCACAATAAATTTCACTGTGCAACTTTCGAAGGAAATATCAAGGGCAAGTCCTTTGTGCCGTTGGACTGATGTATATCCTGTCTCCGTTGCACGACATGCACGTGAAGGAAAAAGAAAGCAGGACATGAGATAAAAAGCACTTAAAAATGAAACACTGCTCTGCTGTTTCTGAGCATGCAGTATGGTGGAAGTTGCATATCACAGTCAAATAGAGCATCCACAATGTAGTGGAAAATGGAACTACTAGAATCACAGCGGGGGGAAACACACCTGTGCGTCATTTCTTGAGCACACATGGTAGAAGAGATAACCGTACTATTTGCCTAGAGCTGTCTAGGAAGCTTTTAGCTGCAGCTTGCGTTGAGAAGAACAAGTTGCGGAAGATTAAGATTTCAGACAAGTTCCGTTGAGGTCACTGTCAGAGATAAAGCCATTTATTTCTAGACTAGAGCCAAGAGAGGAAAGGCAATGGGAGACTAAATCCAAGAAGATAAGGAAGAATACATGATGAGAAATGTTATACCTCTGAAAAAAATGTGATACCTGCTTAAAGATCTTTGATTCAAGCTCTATAAATTCTAAATGTCTACAAAAAAAACCCCAGTTCCACTTCAGAATAAGCAGTGCTTTCGTAAACCTAACAAGCATGCCAAACAGCAAAAATAGGAAACAAACTCTGGAAATCTGATTTACAGCTTTCAGTTCTTATCTGCAAAATGTAATACCTGGGCAGGGACTGTTATTGTTATGTTTAGCATTTCTAATCATGAGACATTAATCGTACATAGTTTATCATTACAAACTAACCATTAACTGAATAATTTTAACGGTATCTACAAGAGTTCTTTCCTTTTGCGCATGCATAATTCTCATTCATGTTTGCTATACCTCTTCTCCTCCTCAGTAATAAAACCAAAGGGATTCATTAAATAAATTTCACTGCCATTCGTAGATCCACCATGTAGGGTTGCTATATTTCAAAAAGCGAAAAACTGGACACAAAAGTTGTTGAGCTTTCTTTCGGCCAAAGGGGGGCGGGGAATGAAGTTTTTGAGTTATTTTAAAGAAAATTCGCCAAAATCTACATTTCCTGCCCGGGTTGCCATATGTCTGGATTTTCCTGGACATTTAAACAATTCCTGTCTGGGCGCTGTTAAAGATGGCCATATCCAGGCTATGTCCAGGAAATTCTGGACATACGGCCACCCTACATCATGATAAGTCCGTTTTGGAAGGAAGGCAGAACTACTCCAGATAGTACTGATGGAACTACTGTTCATACCCTCCAAGTGTTCCGATTTCCCAGGGACAGTCCCAGAATTACCAAAGCCATCCCGGCTTCTGACGTGCCCCCAGAATGTCCCTATTTCCCCTGCCAGTGCTATCCCCACTGAGCTTGGGGACGACGATGAGCCGGCGCTTGTCCCAAGAGATTGTGGCTGCTGTGGCTGCTGTCACAAGGGAGAATCTCATTGCCCCTCCATGGCTGCTGCTACCAGCCCCTTCCCTTGGGCAGCTCATAGCAGCTGCTGGAGAGCAGGCAAGGAGCAGGAGAGGCTGCCGCCCAGCGCTGTACGATGCACCAGCTCTGATGGGCAGGCAGAGGACAGAACCATCCTAGGTGGGAAGAAAAGGGGAGTGGAATGGAAAGACTCTTGGGTTGTTGATTTTTAAAAAAATGTTTTGTGTGTCCGCGTCTAATCTTGCCCGTTCCTAACATACAGTTGTACCTCGGAAGTCGAACGGAATCCGTTCCAGAAGTCCGTTCGACTTCTGAAAATGTTCGAAAACCAAGGTGCGGCTTCTGGTTGGCTGCAGAAGCTTCCTGCACTCAGTCACAAGCTGCGGAATCCCCATCGGACGTTCGGCTTTCAAAGGTAGTTCACAAACCGGAACAGCCACTTCCAGGTTTGCGGCATTCGGGAGCCAAAACGTTTGAGAACTAAGCTATTCAAAAACCAAGGTACAACTGTGTGTTTCTCTTTTTTTGTAAATCTGCCAAAGATAAAATAAAACAAAATTGGGATTAAGGGGTTTTCTCAGGACGGTGGAGGACGTGTGTGCTGTGTCTCGTTGGTGTTGTGGTGGTGTCGCTTGCCCCTTTTTGGATAGGAAATGCTCTGCGGGGGACCGGGAATGGAAAGGTTGAATTGGCGGGGAGTGAGAAATCGCCTTATTTTCATCTGAGGAATGTTGGAGGGCATGACTATTTATCTCTTCCCTCTGCACACTTCAGGTTATGGCCCTATGGCAGTGTTGCAGAATGAGATATACAGTCATATCTTGTGTTGCGTTAGGTTCATGTTGCTTTTTTTTGGCTTGCGAACTTGACAAACCCTGGAAGTGTATACTTCCAGGTTTTGCCGCGTGCACACACATGCAGAAGCATTCTGTGTGCTTCGCGCATGTGCAGAAGCATTCTGCATGCTTCGCACATGCACAGAAGTGTTCTGCGCACATGCACACATGCACAGAAGTACTCTATCATGCTCTGTGCTTTCGCAGAAGCACTGCTGTAGTTGCGGACTTTTCGGGCTGCGAACGGCACCCCGGAACGGATCATGTCCGCAACTAGAGGTACCTCTGTATTTCCAAACTCCTCTAAGCAAACCTTGGGACACTTCAAAGTGCAGCTAAACTGAAAATGGTTGTCAAGAGAGACTGGTTTTCACAATAAGACGGCTTTGCGGAATAGCTGTGCTAGGAACTTTTCAGACAGTCAGAACATTGCGCAGGATGAAGAGCATAAGAATAGGCTGCTGGATCAGGCTAGTGGTCCATCTAGTCCAATATCCTCTTCTTACAGTGCCAAATCACATCTCTAACCATCATTTACACAGCATAATGGGCCAATTCTCCCATACTATCATATAGTAGTTGCATGCTTTCTATGAAAGTGCTTTTGATTGTTAGTCCTCACATCCAATTTAAAGCAGCTTTTAAAAGTATCTGCTATAATCCCTTCTCCAGTTATACTGTTTAATCTTCTATATCATTTGCAATTATATTGTTTCGCATTCCCTGCTTTCCAAAGAACCAATATCACTGTGAGGAGACAATTAGTATTGTTCATAATACCTATTTATGTACAAATATACAGGTTGCTGGGGGGGGGGGGAGCAAGCAGACCTATAACAGTTCCACCGGGCTTCAAACTCCAACAGCAGCATTCCTGGCAGCACCCTCCATTTTTGCAGCAGCGGTTTGGGGACAGTAACGTATGGTGATATTGATTTCTCTGTTGATTTGCGTTTCTTAAACTTACTGCGGGTTTTTGAAATTGTAAAAAGGTTTTTAGTTTTATGCTTTTAGCCTTATTTGGTCTTTTGGTATTACAGCTGGAGAATTCATTTCCCACCTAAATAGTCATAATAGATAGATAGATGATAGATAGATGATAGATAGATAGATAGATAGATAGATAGATAGATAGATGATAGATAGATAGATGATAGAGAGATAGAGATAGAGATAGAGATAGAGATAGAGATAGAGAGAGATAGAGATAGAGATAGAGAGATGGATACCCTTGGGAGGTGTGCCAACCTGACAGAAAAACAGAGGACAAACAGACAAGGACACAATCCTTCAAAGTGGCTATTCTAACACGTTTCAAGGCACAGAACGTCTCATTTTCTGGCCAAATTGAAAAGGTGTCTTTGAGACACACCCAGAAAGTACCTACAATTACCTTTCACAATGACAGTGGTAGGTGGGTGTTTCCCAAAAAATAATAAAATCCAGTTGGGCCCCAGGGGACATTAATGGAACAGATACCAACAACAGCACAAGAACTTTGAAAGACCGGCTATCTCAATTAAACAGAATGGCCCACAACAATATATGTTAACAGCATGAATCTATTTTTTAATTATTATTATTCCAATGTATCGGAATAGACTCAGCATCTCAGTGTATTGTCGTCTGAGGAGCTGTCCTGCCAATTCATAAATTCTCTTCTTTCTTCCTTAAAATATCTTATTCTTTTAATCACATTAAATAGTGAACATACTGTTAAAAAATCCACATGGCAGAAAACAGCACCCCATCTCTATTTGGCTGATATGTTGGTTTTTTATTTTACTTCAAATTATCTATTATCTGTTGGTTGCAATAAATGCAGGTTTAATTACACCGAGATGCTAATTGAATTATAAATCTTAACAATCTTGTAACAGTAGCAGAAATAATCTCTGATTTATTCTTGGCAAGCAAAATTAATCCACACACAGAGAAGGAGAGGAAAGCCTGAGGCAACATTTAAATCCTACTGAAAACCCTATTTCGAGAGAGGTAAGGGGGCTGAAGTCACATACAGGCCTTGTGTCAGCCTTCCAAATTATATTCTCCTCTTTTCTCCTTTTTGTAAATCGGGTCCTCCTTTAAAGAGGGCATGTGTTGTGATGAGACCTGGCAACCTAACCCTGTGTTGTGGGTGGGTACGTTTGGATAGCCACAACACCCGATTGGTAGGTCCCTTGATGCAGGCTTCAATCAGGCCAATGAGACGCAGGCTAAACGGATCAAGGGACCTATATATACCTATGCATGTGACCCAGAGCTTCCTCTTTCAGCTCGTGCATCGGAACACCCGCCCACCTCTCCCTATATTTAGGGCTTGCACTTGACCTTGCTATGCCGTTGTGTGTCATCTGTCGTTGGGACAGGGGCACGGCAGGAATTTTCCCCACTTGGCTGATTGGCTGGTGCCATTTGGGTTTCACCTGCCGCGTAGCAAATTGTCACAACTTGTAAGGTTGCGGATAGGCTCTGGTTCAGGTGATAGGGATGGGAGAACACTCTCGCCATCCCTATGTGAAGGGTATTCCGTTAAAGGAATCCAAGGACTCGATGGTTTGGTCAACCCCTGAGAGGGGGTTGTGCCCGTGCCTAAGTCCAGGGGGACATTTCTGTGGTGGAGATAGCCTGTTCCCGGCCTTCCACTAATCCAGGTGTTCACCCTAGGCTGATCTATGCTGGTGCCCTGGGTCAGCGCTACCTGCAATGGTGCAGGGAGCTAGTCGAAGCAGAGCCTGTGCAACCATTCATTTGCTGTAATCAATAATGTTGTAGCCTAAATTCTGCCAAAAATCAAACCAAAATTTGAGTCTTGTCTGAATTTATTTTAGGGGGAGGTTTAAAGGTCTAAACACGCAAATGCTGTAGATCATGTCTGCAGTGGCCTTCCTTCTAAAGAAACCCAACCTGCAGTTAGCTGGTGGCACCTCTGAAGTCTTCCCTGTCTGGAGACTGTGGGCCATGTAACAGTACATTTCCAATTCTTGCTAAGTTCCTGTCAGTGCTTTTCTTCACCCTTTCCTATCGCCGGCTATCTCAGCTGCCTTTATGAATGTTTTGAGTTGAGTCTCTTTTTCTATATCTGGTCATTGTATGAGCCAGCAACAAATTGGTTTCTCAAGGCATCATTTAGCACCTGCCCAAATGGATAGTGCTATAGCACCTTCCAGAGCGCAGCCACAAACTGTAAAATTGATTCTCTCCTTCCCGGGTGGTGCCGATAACATCCTGTGATCAGAGGGAGAAATAGGAGAAACATCATCTTCCATGATTGCTGCGATGTGTGAATTTGTAGCATTGCTAGGCAACACTGGAGCCGGTAAGACGGGAAGGATCTTGTATGCCGTAGATTTCAACACACTCAGCAAGGTTGCAACCTATGAAGTGCTGAAAAAGTCCGAGATATAAGTACCCAGGTTGAATCCTGATGATGATGGCTACCACATTCATGGAGGATGAAGCTACCCATGGTTACTAACCCTTGATATGCTCTACCTCCAATGTCAGAAGTGGTACATCTCTGAACACCAGTTGCTGGCAATCACAGGTGGGGCAACAGTGTTCAAAATTAGAGTTTATGATTTGCTTATGAGACCACTGCAAGCAAGTTAAAACATTGGCAGGATTTTAACCATACTTGTAAAGTATGGATAATTCAGAAGGATAAAAATTAGGATAAATATTGATATGCAGTTATAAATATTATCATTAGGACCCATGGAAGGGGTGGGGATGGGGAGTCAGGAGATTCAGAGTCATCTTGATATTTGGACTTTGAATTGCTGTTTGTAATTTGTTTATATTATTTAAAATAAAATTAAAAAATATTTTTAAAAAACAGTGTTCGAAATTAGGCAGGAGCCAAGTGCATTTTGCATATTGCTTTTGACCACTTGCAACAAAGTGAAGATGTCTGGGTGCCATGATTTTGCCTGACAACTCCACCATCTGGGGATCATTGGATCTGGACTGTTTTCATACACTAATACCCCATCCTGTGACTAGCTCAAGGTCACCCAGCAGCTGCGTGTGGAGGAGCGGGGAAGCGAACCCGGTTCACCAGATTACAAGTCCACCGCTCTTAACAACTACACCACGCTGAATCAATCACAGCCCATCATCTGAAAAATAAGACTTTAGTGCCATGAAATTCTACTCAGTATTGATCCAGAGTAGATTCCAATGTATAGTTAGCAGAACTTAAACATGTTGCGGGATTCCCAAAAAACAAGAGGGAATTAATATTTCATCCAGCAGAGCTTTACTGCTCCTGAAGGCAAATGAACATAATGGTCACAAATCCCATACATTCAGGATTGACCCTGTCAATAAAAATCCAGTTGCCACAGACTTAACTTAAACTTACAATAACTTATAGTAAGTCTGAACACTAAGCATACAGAACACCACACCAGGAAGGGAGATAGAAAGAGAAAGTGAAACCCTGGCTCCTTCTGGCCCTACTTTTATAGTCAGCATGACCTTGACAGAAAGAGATAAGATAACCAGTTTAAACCAGATGTAGTCAGCTTCTCCGAAGGAATAACCCAAACATCACGAACCTTCTGCTTGTTTCTTTCACACAGAGAAGCTTCCAGAACCCTCTTGAATTAATTAGAATAGGAAAGATCTCTACACATCAGATCAATACTTTCTGCACCAAGAAAGACAAACTGACAGCCCATCATCTGAAAAATAAGACTTTAGAGCCATCTTGCCCAGAAATGGCAACTAGACATTTTCTTTTGGCAACTCCATCCTTGGTTTAAAGAGCCATTTGACACCTAGCTCATATATTTTGAGTTTCTAACACTGTCCAGGGGCAAATATTGTTTTCCTCTAGTCCTGATTGTGGGCTGCTCTTATGTTGATACTTCCCACGAGTGGAGCTCAGCTTGCACTGGAGGGAAGAGGGAAGCAATTTGGGCAGATTTCTCCTTTGCCCATAAGATATTTCACCCCTCAAAAATTTGCAGAGACGAGGGGGCTATATGGAACAGAATGGAGGCTACAGGGCAGAGGAGAACTGGCTGAAAATCTCCTTCCTACCACAGGAGCCACTCCAAGATCCAAGTCCTTTCTGCACCCTTCCATGCTTCCCCGAAAAGTTGCCATTTGTGTTTTGTGGGGATGGAGTTGTTTTCTTTATTCAGTTTCTGTAACCATCCTCATTAATTATGACAAAGTGCAGACTGTTCTTTGGCCTAGATTTGCTCAAGTCAAAAATGCTCCTTGTGTTTGCGGGAGTTTGCAGCCAGGAACTGCTTCGCTTATCAGTTTCCACCTGGTTTCCTAACTGCCTGCAGCGGCCTTATAATTGTCCTTCAAGTCTCTCCCATTCTGACTCTTTTGGGTGCCTCTGTAGCCAAATGCTCTCTGAGCATCGGTGGGAGAGAAAAACGCTCATTGCCAGATGGATCGTATGCAGCTTCATGAGCTGAGAAGCCAGCCACAGAGAAACTCACAGCAACAGTCAGCCATGCTAATTCCTCCCTCCCCCCCTTTCCTTTTTTTAAACAGAGCTCTGGGTGCCAAACTAGAAGCAGGAATAACCCTTGTGATATTTAAAGGGGCAGTGCGTCACAAGAGACATCTTGTGAGGCTTCTATGGGACAAAACATGGCTAGCAGATGTCAGAGGGGAATTTCTAACATCCAAAGAAGAATTATATGAAGTTTAATTCTTATAGCTTATATTAATGTTTGTGGAAGATGGATCCAGCAGATTCAGAAAGGAAATAAGAAGAAGGTGTCGTGGTGCAAATCTGGCTAATGGAAATTGACATTAAAAACAAGAACACAGCTTTCTAAAGGAAGAGCTGTCTTGCCTGCTTTTATCTAACCCAGTTTCTGCTCTTCAGAAGGGATAAAGCAGTCAGCATTTCCAGAGCTTACCAAGTAAATTCCTAGCGCCATGCCCAGTAGCACTGTTATAATTATGGGTTAATTCCTAATAAACCACACATTCCAGCAAGCACTTAAAAGCATATTGTATCCTATCACATACATGAAATTACTATTGGCAACAACAAGAGAAATGTGAAGTATGTCCCATGGTTCTTAATGTGGGTTGGCCCCTCCTGCTTTTTAAATGAAAAACATAAGCTTTGTACCATCACTTCAGGCTAGTTCTTGTGACATTTTCAGATGCACGTTGAGAGAGGGGAAAATATCAGTAACACTTTACAGCAAGAGAGTATCCTGTTTACTGGCACACGATGGAAGGCTCTCTAATGTCAGAGAGGGATGTTCTTGCGAGCCAGTTGAAATGGCATATCATTAAGGCTGTCTGATCTGGCACAACACGCACAGTGTGCAAAATCTGAAGGAAGGTTGCGTTTTTCAAGGGGCATACCTCCTACGCTTGATTTTGGAAGAGGTACAAAGTCAATAAAGTTGTTTTTGTACTCTTAGGAAAGGAAAACCATGTTAAAATAGCGTTGAGGGTCTGCATGAAATTAGAAACAAATTTCAGCTGTGGTCCACTCTGCTATATTTATAATCCCGTTTGTAGGAATAGCCAGGAGCACCCGAAACCCTGGAGAAATGGATGCTCACGTCCCTCCTTGTTCCGTCAATATTTTTCAGCTTAGTTGTTTCCCTTTCCTTTCTTTGTCTGCAGCTTTGGGAAGGGCAGATACATTAGTTCAACTTGTGTGAATTCTACTCTAGGTCATCCAGTGTATCTGTTGGATAAAAACATATCCTGCTTTTTCATGTTTAAGCTACTTTTGCACTGCCAAAATGGACCTCATGTCGATGCAGCGTGGAAATAATCTGGAGGAGCATTTCCCCCCACCCTATGTTTTGGTGGTGTTATACATATCTCAGCTTCTCCTGGTTTAAAACCAATTAAATGTGCCCTATGTTCTAGGTCAGGGTGAGGAACCTCAAGTCAATGCAGCTCTCCAGGTCTCTCTAGGGTGGGCATCAGGTGGCTCCCTAGACCACAGCCATGACCAGCCCTGCACCACACCTCCTCCAGATCTTTTCTGCCTGGCTGAAATGTATTCTTGGACTGCAATCATGCCTCTCACGTGCCTGGATGCATGTGTTGTTGTTGTTTGGTCGTTTAGTCGTGTCCGACTCTTCATGACCCCATGGACCAGAGCACGCCAGGCACTTCTGTCTTCCACTGCCTCCCACAGTTTGGTCAAACTCATGTTGGTAGCTTCGAGAACACTGTTCAACCATCTTGTCCTCTGTTGTCCCCTTCTCCTTGTGCCCTCAATCTTTCCCAACATCAGGGTCTTTTCCAGGGAGTCTTCTCTTCTCATGAGGTGGCCAAAGTATTGGAGCCTCAGCTTCAGGATCTGTCCTTCCAGTGAGCACTCAGGGCTGATTTCCTTCTGAATGAATAGGTTTGATCTTCTTGCAGTTTTGGGACTCTCAAGAGTCTCCTCCAGCACCATAATTCAAAAGCATCAATTCTTCAGCGATCAGGCTTCTTTATAGTCCAGCTCTCACTTCCATACATCACTACTGGGAAAACCATAGCTTTAACTATACGGACCTTTGTTGGCAAGGTGATGTCTCTGCTTTTTAAGATACTGTCCAGGTTTGTCATCGCTTTTCTCCCAAGAAGCAGGCATCTTTTAATTTCGTGACTGCTGTCACCATCTGCAGTGATCATGGAGCCCAAGAAAGTAAAATCTCTCACTGCCTCCATTTCTTCCCCTTCTATTTGCCAGGAGGTGATGGGACCAGTGGCCATGATCTTCGTTTTTTTGATGTTGAGCTTCGGACCAGATTTTGCGCTCTCCTCTTTCACCTTCATTAAGAGGTTCTTTAATTCCTCCTCACTTTCTGCCATCAAGGTTGTGTCACCTGCATATCTGAGGTTGTTGATATTTCTTCCAGCAATCTTAATTCTGGCTTGGGATTCATCCAGTCCAGCCTCTCACGTGCCTGGATGCATGTGTTGAAACCAACAAACTTTGGCGTGGCTGGGCTGCATCCTACAACACAGAGATCAGAGCTACATCCATTGTCCCACTCACCTAAGAAGACTTCCTATGTGGCCCTCAGACTGAAAAGGGTTCCCTCCTCCTCTTCTAGGAACATAAGAAGAACCTACTGGCCCACCTAGGCCAGAGTCCTGTTCTCACAGTTGCCAACCAGATGCCTGTGGGAAACTGGCAAGCAGGACCTGAGGACAAGAGCACTCTGCCCTCTTGTGGTTTCCAGCAACTGGTATTCAGAAGCATTACTGCCTCCAACTGTGGAAGCAGGGCGTAGTCATTGTGGTCAGAAGCCATTGATAGTCCTCTCCTCCATGAATTTGTCCAATCCTCTTTTAAAGCTACTGTATTTTTCGCCCTATAGGACGCACCTAGTTTTTCGGGGGGGGGGGGAATCAAGGGAAAATTTTTTATTTCCCCCCCAGGTTTGCGCAGCCATCCCCAAGCTAGAAGAGGGAGATGGAGCGCTCCGTCTCCCTCTTCTGCCTTCAGGGACAGCTTGCCCCACTGTCCCCCGAGTTTGTGGGGCTGGCGGGGGGAGAAGCAAGCTTGCCTTCTCCCCCCCGCCAGCCTCCAGATCAGGTCGGGGAATAGCGGGGTGGCGGCGCTCCACCACCCCCTATCCCCTGAGCTTGTGGGGCTGCAGGCTGCTGCCCACAAGCCTTGCGAGCCCGTGGGACATCCCGCCGGGCTTGCAAGACTTGCGGATAGCTTCCTGAAGCCTGGAGAGCGAGAGGGGTCGGTGCGCACCGACCCCTATCGCTCTCCAGGCTTCAGTGAAAGCCTGCATTCGCCCCATAGGACACACACACATTTCCCCTTCATTTTTGGAGGGGACAAAGTGCGTCCTATAGGACGAAAAATACGGTATCTTTGTTGGTAGCCATCACTGCCTCCTGTGGGAGCAAGTTCCAAAATTTGTGCACCATGTGGAAGAAGTATTTTCTTTCATCCATCCTGAATCTTCTGACCTTCAGCTGCCGGGGGGGATAGAATCCCCCAAGCCTGACAGCACTCTGGCAATCGTCAGAGGGAAAACATTATTTTGAGGATTGCCACAGATTTTTTTGGGGGGGCTCTCCTTGAAAATATTGGGGGCCCTGCCTTGCCCCCCTCTAGATGGCACCCATGTCCTAGGCCCATTTATTTCAATTGGTCTACTCTGAGTAGGGATGTGGGTGGGGCTGTGGGTTAAACCACAGAGCCTAGGACTTGCCGATCAGAAGGTCGACGGTTCGAATCCCCGCGACAGGGTGAGCTCCCATTGCTCAGTTCCTGCTCCTGCCAACCTAGCAGTTCGAAAGCATGACAAAGTGCAAGTAGATAAATGGGTACCACTCTGGCGGGAAGGTAAACGGCATTTCTGTGTGCTGCTCTGGTTCGCCAGAAGCGGCTTAGTCATGCTGGCCACATGACCCAGAAGCTGTACGCCGGCTCCCTCGGCCAGTAAAGCAAGATGAGCGCCGCAACCCCGGAGTCAGTCACGACTGGACTTTACCTTTACTCTGAGTAGGGCTTAGTTGGAGCCAAACTTATGTTTCTATGTCTCTGGCATCCTCTGCAAGATTGTAAAAAGATGCTGGAAACACAATTCCTAGGCTGCAAGCAGATCTGACTCGGCCTGGTTTTCTCTGAAAAACTGGCATATTTTACCTGGTACAGGTCTAATACACGTACCCAAGAGTTCATCGTACGCTGAGGAAGTCTGAGCTCCCTATGGTGATGTGGTGCTGAATTAGTAGCCTGGAAGCTGCCAGCTGGATGTGTCCTAGTTTACTTAATAGGCTTCTTTTAATAGGTTTCTGCACTACAGAGAGCAACACAGGATAACAGAAGCTTAGATGCAGCTGATAAATGCCAAGCATTTTGTGTTTAGGATTACAGAAAGAATAACACCGCACGCAGCCTCTCCCATAAAAGTAACTGATACGAAACTGGCGTTAACTTCCCTTGGGATGTGCCCAAGTAAGGAACGCGGCGAAAGGACATACTCCGCAACTGACTCACTGAAATAGTTAACATTCAAGCTTGCTCCGAAAATTGCTGCAGCTCAGCATTGTATTATATTCTCTATTGTTATTTTCCTGGCTCGCTGCGTGGTTGCTCCAAAATGCCATGGTTCTGAAAGCATGAGCAGAGACTCCCCAAGGAGCTAGTGGGGGCAGGAGGCGATGGGAAGCAAAAGCAGCAAAGAACAGAAATGAAGAGCAGGATGGTGGGCCGGGGTGAGAGAGACCAAAGACAAAAGACACACAGAGAGAGGTGTGTGTGTGTGTGTTTGCACGCACACATAGACGGGATGAACCAAACAGAAAACACATCTAGCTCTGGTTACTTTTTAGCTGAGAAATAGTATGAATTTGACTTGAAGCAGACAGCACTTGGAAATAGCTGTGGTGCTTGATCATCCTTGGAAAGGTGACGGCATAAAGTTATAGCTTCCATAAAGAAACACCACGTCCTCCAGTCTTGACCCATGAAAATCAGCCAAATCACCTCATCACGCCTTAATTGCCCTGGAGTTTCAAGTTCTTGTTGACAGAAATTATCTCAAGAGAACAGCCCTGAGGCCAGAACTTCACATGCAGAAAAGAAAAGAAAAGAAAAGAAAAGAAAAGAAAAGAAAAGAAAAGAAAAGAAAAGAAAAGAAAAGAGAACTACCCTGGTCTGCCAACAGAAAATCAGGAGCCCTGTGTTGTGTTCTCCCCTCTTTGGTAGCATTTAGTTATCTTATGTTCTGACATGGTTATGATTTTAATTTCTCAAGAGCACCTAATGATAAGGAATTGGGCAAAGGCAACATACATGGTAATAATGTCAGGAGGACAGAAGGGTAAATTAAAGTGGATGTTACAAAGCAGGAGAAAGAGGTCTTCTCTATAAAATGTGGTTCCTTCCCCCTTGTGGTGGCAACTTCTCAGACTTCATGTGGTAAATCAGCTTTTAAGAAAGTTCCTCAGGCTGATTTACCCATATATGTGCACAGGTGGTTAGGTGAACTGCCTCTCGTGAAAAAAGATGCTGAGGCAATGTCAGGTGAGGTATGAAAACGCAGTCTGGCACTTGGCCAGCAATGGCTGATTTGTGTGTTCAAATCATCAAGTTGACATTGCCACCATCAAGCAATGAACATGCTTGCGTGAGCTCTGTAAAGAGAGGAATGTGAGGTGTCATCTCAGAAACATACATAAGCCTCAGATAAGCAGATGTTTGTCTAAACGAGAGTGGCATCTGCATATGGTTGACTGTGTATAACAACCCCTTCAGACTTTGACCAATGTCCTCAGGTCTGAAAAGGAGCCCATGCCTAGGACTGTCAGTGGCAGGGCTCGCATGCAAACTTTTAACTCTTGCGTGTTCAAGAAAATGCCCAAAGAGAATAAGAGAGGTGAAGGAGAGAGAGCGTAGATTAGATCATTTTTGGTAGAGGTACCCAACATGGCACCTTCCAGGTGTTGAGGGCTACAGCTCCCATAATCTCTAAATATTGGCCTTGCCTCTTGGGCTAATGGAAGTTGCAATCCACAACATATGGAAGGCATTACCTCAGCTACCTCTGAGTTAAAGGTTTTGTGTTTTCTTTTACTAAGGAGAGTGTTCTTTGTGTTTCCAGGAGTTTCCAGTTGGATGCACCATGCCCCAAATTAATATGCAGTTGTGCCTTGGATCTCAAACACCTCGGCTCCTGAACAAATCAGCTCCCGAATATTCGAACCTGGAAGTGAGCATTTGGGTTTTTGAACGTTATTTTGGAAGGTGAACATCTTATGGGGCTTCTGCAGCTTCTTGCAGAAGCTCCTGCAGCCAATCAGAAGCCATGCTTTTGTTTCCAAAAGTTTTGGAAGTCGAACCAACTTCCAGAATGGATTCCGCTTGACTTCCAAGGTACGACTGTAATAGAAAATGGAAGCTATTGGACTAAATTGGGCTAGATGACTGTCCAACTCTACTATTCTATGACTCTATGAAGCACTTTGTGTGTGTGTGTGTGTGTGTGTGTGTGTTCAAAACCCTTCTCCCATTTCTGCATGTGAACTGGAGTTCCCATATATGCACCAATGATACTGGGTTGTGCACAGAAAAACAAAGCACGACATTTCCTTATGTCCCTGAGAATATTTCTGGAGAGTAATTTACTTTAATTTCCCAGTTTATAGTTCTGGGGAAACAATTGGTGGGTTAATGGGAGGAAAGGAGAAAGTGCCTTTTTCACTCACAGTGTAGTCAAGCTGGAGCTTATGATTGGTTGAAGAACAACTTGGCACCACAGTCTTCCTGTTGGCTGAGAAAGCCTGCAATAGACTCCAATTAAATTTTTGCCTTTCCTCCAATGGGACAAAGGTCCCCATATTGTTCTACAGAACAATATGAATGTCCTATAAGCCCAGGAGAGCAGTATTTCCCCTCTGATCTATTGTTTTCTGTGTTAGTCATCACAATTTCGCTGTAAATCAGGAATAGTAAAAGTTTTTTTTTTTAAAAGAAGGGCTGAAGGCTTGGATTTTATGTGCTTTTATGAGTCACAAAAATGGCACTGTGGTTCGTTCATTGTGTTTTGAAAACATATTCTTCTTTTTGGCCCATCTTGTTTTCTTTCAACTTTGGAAAAGATCATTCTCCGTTTAACAAGACTAATCTTGTGGCACATGGACAAATGCCAAGATGCCAAGAAAGGGAAGACCAATCAAATAATCTAAGACCCTAAGAACATGTCCTGTCACGTCTGGAAAGAACCACGATGGCCTTGGAGACACCCAAATCCCAAATCAGCCTTGATAAGCCAACAACAGTGTGCAGTTAAAGCAGGCAAGCCTGTCAGACCTTCAGCCCAACAACTCTACTGCCATATTACCACTGCACCATGGTTGCTACTTAAAACAACAACACCTTCCTGTGTATGGGGTAAAGGAAATCTGCTTCCATTGTATGTCTGCTGAACTATGTGGGAAAGGTCTTCATCAGCTGCACCAGACCATTCATTTCACTTTTAATTTGTATACTGCTTTTCTGTGTTACTATGCACAGGGAGGTTTACAGCAACAAAATATACGACAAAGAACGCAATCTGATCCAATGCAAAAAGTCCTAATAAAACATAACTTTAAAATGGAACGGCTTACTGTATTGGCCTGAATATAAGCCACATCCCAATATAAGCCGCACCTTTAAAAGTCAGGGGGAAAGAAAAATGCCAATATCCGGGCTGCTTCCTGGGGGAAAGCCGCGCCGCTTTGCCAGCGTAAGGACATGAATATAAGCTGCACTATAACTTTTCATGGTCGGAATTTGGGGGGAAAGTGCGGTTTATATTTGGGCCAATACGGTATATCATATGAAGTAATACTCAATAATCTATTAGAATATAATAGCACACAATAAAATTAACTCTCAAAACACCAGCAAACGATAATTAAACAGAAATTCACTCTTAACGATTGCAATAAATAATTACTAAACTATGATCAATAAACAGAACTGCAGGTTATGATGCGTAAAATACCACAATATATACAAAATCAGGTAAAAGAATCAGACTGAGAAACAAAGACACACAATTTATAAAATGATTAAAAAAATAATAATCTCTAAACTCCTTCCCAGCTGCTTCTGGGGCACATTGCTCACAGGCAGGGGTTTGTTTGGTCCCCGCCCCCCAATAAAAACAGTGATGGTGTACAGTATTTGCCTGCATGTTACCTTAAGATATGTTGTTTGACGCATGAGCTGGATTGCGCAGAATTTTATAATCAAGAGCATTACAATAGGAGGGTTTTTGAAGCACCAAGTATCCCAGCACCGAACCAAGTCCATAATTCAAGTCTCTCGACTGCAGACAAATGGATAGACCCCAAGCTGAGCAGAACAAATGATCTGGTCTACACAACAGAGGGGAAATTTCTCAGGCTGAGCAATAGCTGACAGCCACTGGGTAGATCTGAAAATTCATAACAATTTTTCTGCAATGGCAAACACTGCGGAAACAAAGGGAAAGTCTCTCTCTATCCCCCTCCCCCCCAGCAAAAGTGCCATAGTTTTTTAAATCTGTCTGCGCTTCAACTTTGTCATGCGCAACTGCCATGTATACATGCACCATCCATATTCCTTAACTCTTTTAATCCTTCACGGTCCCAGTGCAGTTGGCATGAGTCACCTGAAATGACAGGAGAAGATGGCAAGGAGATGGCAAGCTGATTGCGAAGGTCAGCAGCGATCCTACGGTTTCACCATAGCAGCAGCAGAACAGCTGTCAAGGGCAGTGGTTATGCCTCCTTGAGAATTTTGAAATCCACTGACCCCCATGACCGCTTGGAGACACCCAAAGATGGGATGGTTTCCCTATGTTTAGCTGCTTTTATGGTTGTGGGCTGCATCCCACAAAGTCATCCTGATGGCGCAAGGAGTTGGACTTCCCATGGGCCTCCTGTATGTGCCCCATGCCAACCTGTACTGGATCCACCCCAACCCTGAGGAGCAGATTTTGGAGGTGCAAAGGTGTGTATATGGAGAAGGAGTCCCATTGCATAGACAGAAGTTCTTGAGTTGGCAGGAAGACTTGGTTGGGCAGAACCCTCTATTTTATTCTTATATTCTTATGGTAAATCACTTTGAGGCTTTTTTTGTGGGAAGTGATACATAAGTTCAACAAACCTAACCAAACACCTAACCTGGCCACTAGTTAGCTATTGTAAAAACAGAGCGCTGAATTGGGAGCAGCATCCTGATGGAGGCATAGGGACAATCGTACAAGGGACACAGGTGGTGCTGTGGTCTAAACTACTGAGCCTCTTGGGCTTGCTGATTGGAAGGTCAGCGGTTCGAATCCCCATGATGGAGTGAGCTCCCATTGCTCTCTCCCAGCTCCTGCCAACCTAGCAGTTTGAAAGCACACCAGTGCAAGTAGATAAATAGGTACCACTGCGGTCGGAAGGTAAACGGCGTTTCTGTGCACTCTGGTTTCCGTCATGGTGTTCCATTGCACCAGAAGCGGTTTAGTCATGCTGGCCACATGACCCAGAAAGCTGTCTGTGGACAAATGCTGGTTCCTTCGGCCTGATAGCGAGATGAGCACCACAACCCCATAGTTGCCTTTGCCTGGACTTAACTGTCCAGGGGTCCTTTACATTTACTTTTTTACCTACAATCGTACAAGTGCACTAGGGCTCCCTCTTTCCTAACTTACCTTTGCATTTCCTTTTTTTAAATGATGGTGGTCAAGATGTTGCAGTATCTTTACTACCACAGAATTAAGATGCATTTTTTTTTATGTGGGGAAAATTGCCCACGGCCAAACTTAACTGAGAGTATGCAGTCACTTCATCAGGTGTCCACGGGAAGCATGAGAAATTTGGACTTCCTTTATGGCAAGCAATTCTACCCATTTTATTTTATTTTTTACAAAGGTATTTCTTTAAATGAACTGTGCCTGATGTTGTGCTGGCTTGCATCAAGCTATGGTATGTCACATCTGCTACGCACAGTAGTTTATGTACTGAAAAACGATGAGGTGAAACGGAGGTCAGGAGGATACTGTAAATGTTATTCCTGCTGTGCATGGGAGTTTATTGCCTCTATGCATGCATTTATGGGGAAATCTTCAATTTATTTTACATTTGTGAATTCGCATAAGGGGCTCGATCCTGAGAAGGGCTGAGCCACTCCAGCTGCCGTAATCATCTTGCAGGATGGGGCCCCCAAACACGCACCAAAGAGTCAAATGCTAACAGCTTTGCCATTTGAACATTTTGTTCAGCGTCGCTTTTAACGAGACGCAAAACCCACCAAGCCCCCCGACCCAAAAGCAGTCTCTTGGACTGTTGGTGGAAATGTTGTGCTGCCTTCCAAGTTCTGTGGCTTGGATCCATCCCTGGTTGTAACTTTTAATTGCTTCTCCTGCCCTCACTGGAAGATAATACACGGAGGAAGAGAAATTCACGCATACAGGGAATCGGAGCAAACATAAGAATAACCACCTGCACAGGAAAGGAAGCCTGAATGTTTTCTTTATTGACCAAGGTCCCACGGCTAAGGCTGTCTCCCCCAGCCAAGCTCCACTTATAGTTACCCTGGTAGGAATCCAGAGTAACTAAAATGTATAAACGAGAGGATAATTGCCCCATAAACTCCTTATGTCAATCATTTTGTTTTATTCATTTTTACATGAATAAACATCTCTCCCATCTGTCCAACAGTACGCAGTCTAATTATACAAAAAGCAAGATTTGGCAGACAGAGAGAGCGCGACAGACAAGAAACACACAGAAAAGTAAATAGCTGAATAAATAAAAGGGATGGGCTAGAAATGAAATGGAAAGATATTTAACAGAGTGTTTGGTTCTGGAAGTTCAGCTTCCCCATGCAGTCACGAAGACTTGGGCAACCGAATTTCACTATGAGAACTTGGGGCTCAGCTTTTCCCCACCTGCCTGCCTCCTCAGTTAGACCCGGCCCAGCACAACCCATCATCTCCCCTCTCCCTCCCCTTGTAGAATTCAGCAGAGAGTAGAATGGGGACAAAACTGGAATTGGTAGGATCTGCCTGCCATTGCCTCTGGTTCCACCTCAGTTGGTTAAAGTGAAATGGTGGCAGATTCAATCCCTGTATGGAACAAGCTGCATATTCCTGCCTTGCAAGGGGTGAGACAAGATGATCCTCAGGGTCCCTTCCAACTCAAAGATTTTCTGAACTGATGAATATTGGGTTCCCTGGTTTCCCTCTATCAGTCACAATGGGGCACCAGCCACCACTGGGGAGATGAGAAGCTTCTTCATGTATTCAGTTTGAACATGCGGGGAAAGACCCACAGAACCCACTGGGCATGTTCCCTGGATAATGTTTGATCCGCATTAGTCTGAAGGGGGCTGCCATACTATTTTTGCACATTCCTCTACAGCTGATATGCCTGCAGACGGCTTATGACAGTAAATATTGTGTGTGTATTGATGTGTTGTCCTGTTAAAGGTTTAAGATATGTCAGACTTGGTGCAACTGAAACCACTGAAATTTATCGGCTAGGAGGCACTCCAGTCAGAGCTGGCCCTACCGTTGGACAAAATGAGGCAGTTGCCTCAGGTGGCAGTTGCCGCAGGGGGGACAGCAACAGCAGCTCCCAGAAGATCCTCTTGAGTCCCCTAGCCCTTTCACTCTGTTGCCATATGGCCTCCCCTGGTCCCCCTGAACTGGCTTGCTACCTCAGGTGCACTGTGGGATTCTCTCCTCTCCAGAGTGTTGGAATCAGATCCTGGATATGGAATGAGGAGGTGGGTATGGCATCTTGACCATCTGGTCTTGAGCTGACTCAGATGTACCAGCTTCTCAAGATGTTTGAGGGCCCCTCAAGTGCAACGTCTTAAAAAAATCATTTGGGGTGTGTGTGTCCAAGTGCCTTGGCTCCCAGGAGCTGGCACTGATGCCCTGACTCCTGCAGTTAAGCTCCAGAAGAGGACGGCCATTTGTAAGAATATAAGAATAAACCACACGGCTCCCATTATTCAAAATAATAATTGTATGTATATCATTGTATGCAATGAATTGGAGAAAAAATCTTTAAAATAACATTTGTCCAAAAACAACAACAACAAAAAACCCAGAAGCTTTTCTATTAGGAATTACAGGTTCTGACATCCCAAAAGACCAGAAAAGATTGTTTATGTACACGACAACAGCTGCAAGGATGCTACTAGCCCAAAGATGGAAAGAACCAATAGTCCCAACTAGGGAAGAATGGCAAGCCAAACTGCTGGACTATGCTGAAATGGCAAAACTGACCGGGAGACTCAGGAACCAAGAAGATAACAACTTTAAAAAAGAATGGGGAAAATTCATAACTTACTTAGACCATTGTAAACAAATAAAAAACATTAGCTGGACTTTAAAAATAACTTGTAAAGAAACGAGACAAGGATAATCTAGAGGGATAAAAACTGTGGAGAATGTAATGATATGTAGCCTTAGAAAAATTATTTTAAGGACCCATGCAGGGGATGAGGGGAAGTCATGAGATTCAGAGATTTTTCTGGATGCTAAGGTTGCGAACGTGATCCGTGCAGGATGCATGTTTGCAACCCGGGGCATTCGCAACCCACGTTTGCGTGTCTGCGCACGCGCGGGTTGTGATCCGGTGCTTCTGTGCATGCGCAAAGCGCGATTTAGCGCTTCTGCACATGCGCAACCGCCGAAACCCGGAAATAACCTGTTCCGGTACTTCCGGGTTTTGGGGGTCCGCAACCCGAAGAAACACAACCTGAAGCATCTGTAACCCGAGGTATGACTGTACTTTACATTTGTTCTTGTAAAAACTAATAAAAAATATTAACAACAACAACATAATTGTGTGCACTTCCTTGATGGTCCAAGATAGCAAACCCTTGTTTAGCCATGAAGCTCACTAGGGTAGCCAATCTTTCAACCTTTGCTGCCTCATAGGGTTACCACAGTGCCTCCATTGGCTCATGATGTTTGGACTTAGGTCCAAGGCCTGTGAAGCCCTGGGGCAAAGGGCATGTAACTGCCAAACATGCAGCAATATGTGGGGCAGTAGCAACAAGCTTGCCACTCCAGAGGCTGCATTGGCTTCCAACCCTCAGAATGGCATTGGATTGGCTGACCTCACTGCCATTCTCCTCACTGGAGAAAGTTCAGCCAATTGAAATGGTGTTAGGCAACTGTTGTTATTGTGTGCTGGCAGGGTCCCTTACCCCATTGGCCAGATGGTTGCCTAGGCAGCTAGGCTGAAAAGCAGGGTGGCAACAGCCAGGTAAGATGGTTGGGCGCAAGGGAGATGAGTATTGGATGGGAACAAAGCAGGTCTGTCACCCAAGAAATCTAAAAAAAGGAAAAGGACTGGGGTATCCATGGTGGTGTTGGGCCACCCTCGTCCCAGAGGTAAGCTGCCCGAGACCCCCTCAAATCCAACAGTGCTTTGAGAATAAATAAATGGCAGCAATCCTCTGCGTGTTTGCTCAGAACTAAGTCCAACGGACTTTAATCTGACCTCCTCCCAAGTGCATAGGATTGCATGCCAAGGAAATGGATCAATCTCCAGCGATTTCAGCAAGGATCTTTGATCATCTGCAGCTTATTCCGTATGCATTTCACGGGGAGCGGTGAATACTAAAATATTAGAATGTCAGCATCTCAGCTGGAACCTAATGATAATGTTTAAACTGCAAATTCTCGTCCAAATAAATGATTTATAACGGAGAATTGGGAGAGGTTCAGATGACAAGATGAAGCCCACGTGTGTGTGTGTACGCGTGTGACAGAGAGAGCTTTTTTTCACCCTTTAGGCCGAGAGTCTGAAGAGTTATGCACTGAGGCAAAATCATTTGATATCTCCATGCCACAATTCCCCAAAGTTTAAAAATAGAATTAATGGGCTTTGGCTCATAGGGACTGGATGTCTTAATGAATGGGTGGCTGTAAAGGACTTCATGGGGCTAGAAGCACTTTAAAGTGCAAGTGTTTTTATTATGACTGTCTGTCAGATTTCTTTTTCTAACAATGTCTCGAAGGTTTCTACAGCCTTATAGCACACTTGCTTCTTAATTTCACCCTAAGAGACTCTCGGGTTACGTTAATGCCCAGTAGCTTCTAAAGCACATTTATATCCAATGCGCTAATTTTTTCCCCTTTAGGTTTTCTTTTAAAAAAGCATATGTATTAACAGAGCTATACAACATTGGCTGGCTGCTACAAATTGCCTTCCCTGACACATCTCTCTTATATAGGAGATGCCACTCCTGGGCTTCCTGTAGAGAAAGCAATAGCTGGGCGAATGTTTTATTCATAAGTAATATCTGGATTTTCCTTGGTTGTATTTTTAAGTGTCCACAGATCACGGAAAGGACATGATTCACAGGCCTCTCTTTCTCTTTAAAAAAAAAGAAAAAGAAAAAAGCAGGTGATTTATTATGGTTGTAAAAAGCCTTTTTGAGATGGCAATGCCTGAGGTAAGTTGTTTAAAAGGAAAGCCTATTTTTACACGAATCCTGGAGCCCTTGTATAAGGTTTGTTCTGTTGATTTTCAAAATGATGGTGGTAAAAGGGGGTGGTGGAATCTTACTATCATAAACGGTGACTTTGTCAGCTGCTACGATTCAGTTTAGTAGCACAGTACTTATTACCATTATTCATTATGATCAGTACTATTTTTCTAGAAAAATAGGTGCCACAACCCACCATGAATTCTTCTCTAGTTCTCTTACAGTGGCATATACGAATGGCCTATGTTCCAAGCATTAATAAACTGACTGACTTTCTTATAATAGCAATGGCGCCCACCTGAGAGTTGTCGGAACTGAGTTCCGGTAAGTTCTGGCTTTTAAAAAAATCCCTAATTGTTATTATTAAATTTCTCCTGTGAATTATTCGAGGATCATAGGGCAGTTTACAATATAAATTAATTCTTAAATCCTGTTGTGGTGAAGGAGGGTATAGGCACTTTGGACCCTGTTCACACGGCATTCAACTTTTTTGTCCCTGAAATTGGGACGGGGTGATATCCCCAAAAAGGATGTTACTTTTTTTCTGTATGCCACAACAGCTGCGAGAATATTGTTAGTGAAGAATTGGAAGAAACAAGATTTACCAACTATGAAAGAATGGCAGATGAAGATGATGGACTATATGGAACTTGCTGAACTGACCGGGAGACTCCGAGACCACAGAGAAGAGAAGGTGGAAGAAGACTGGAAGAAGTTTAAGGAATATTTGAAAAAATATGTTAATATTTAAACCTTAGAATAGCTTTGGAAGTGGATATAGGCTGCAGGGTTAGAAGTAGAAGATAGGGTATTTAAAAATAGCATTATTTGGTGCTCGCTTCGGCAGCACATATACTAAAATTGGAACGATACAGAGAAGATTAGCATGGCCCCTGCGCAAGGATGACACGCAAATTCGTGAAGCGTTCCATATTTAAAAAAAAATAAAAAATAGCATTATTTGTAAATGATAAAATGTGAAGTTATTTTAAGTGTGATTTTTTTAAAAAAAGATGGTTAGAAATTATGATATATGTAAACTGCTAATGATGAAGTAAAATGAAAATCAGATAGGTGGGACTTGGGGAAGCCCACTTAACAATGTTTAAGAAAATAAGGATATGACAATAATTTGTTTGTATTGTTTGTCTTTTCTGTTTGTGTTTTCTTATTTGTGTTATAAAATGAATACAGTGGTACCTCGCAAGACGAATGCCTCACAAGACGGAAAACTCGCAAAACGAAGGGGTTTTTGGTTTTTTGAGTTGCTTCGCAAGACGGTTTTCCCTATGGGCTTGCTTCGCAAGAGGGAAATGTCTTGCAAGTTTGTTTCCTTTTTCTTAACACCGTTAATACAGTTGCGACTTGACTTCGAGGAGCAACTCATAGCACGCGGTGTGGTAGCCTTTTTTGAGGTTTTTGAAGACTTCGGTGATTTTTGAAGCTTTTCCAAAACTTTTCCGACACCGTGCTTCGCAAGACGAAAAAAACCACAAGACGAAAAGCTTGCGGAACGAATTAATTTCGTCTTGCGAGGCACCACTGTAAATATTTTTGAAAAAAGAAATGAAATGAAATTGGGACATGTGTCGCTCCCAGCGAGTCACATGACCCACACCACACTCTCACCTCGAAAAAAGCAAGACGAGAGCGCATGAAATCACAGCACTGGTTCTCAGGGCACGTCTGAGGGTTGTGGCAGAGTGCAAATGAATATGGCGGAAATTAGTGAGGCCAGGTCCGATTTTTCAGCAAAAGGGTGCACCTGAACTGCCCCTCCCTCCAGAGCTGGTAAATGGTGTTCTTGGCTACCAGGACTACCTTGTATTCCAGGAGGGGTTGGAGTGCATGATCCTTGTGGCTCCTCCCAATTCTACAATTCTATGATTCTGTGAGTAGGACTTGGGTCCAGGAGCATCAGCAAACTGCAAACCTGGTTTGTAGATTGGTGTGCAACCATATTCACTCAAAACAGCCTGTACCCCTGTAGAGTGCCTGAACAAAGGAGGACTCGGAGCAATGGATCCAAACTACAAGAAAGAAGATTCCACCTAAACATTAGGAAGAACTTCCTGACAGTAAGAGCTGTTCGACAGTGGAATTTGCTGCCAAGGAGTGTGGTGGAGTCTCCTTCTTTGGAGGTCTTTAAGCAGAGGCTTGACAACCATATGTCAGGAGTGCTCTGATGGTGTTTTCCTGCTTGGCAGGGGGTTGGACTCGATGGCCCTTGTGGTCTCTTCCAACTCTATGATTCTATGATTCTATGACTCCATCTTGTGTAGATTAAACTTCCGTTTGTTCACACTCATCCAGTTAAAAAATGATTAAAACACAGCCAGATGGCTCAAAGTAGTAAAAACAGTATTGGAAGATGCCTGAAATTACCTGCAATGACGGTACGGAAAATCTCTCTTGAGTAGGGAATACAGCAATCATTAATGGCAGGACAACACACACACACACACAAACAAACAAACAAACATGTGCTATCTCATCAATGAATTAGTCCCACAGCTAAATGCACGATCTGTCTCTTTTTAGAAGGAATGTTTGAAATTAATGCTATGGAAATTCTAACCATAGTTTTTGATTGCCTGTGGCTGTTTCTTTCACACAAATCTATTTGGTTATATAAAGGTGATGATTTATTAAATTTGTATACCGTCCCATACCTGTAGATCTTAAGGCGGTTCACAACATAAAACCACAATATAAAAAATACAAAATACATAATAAGAACACAAACAAACCTATAGCACTCCCCTGCCTTCTGCAACATATTTAAAAGGGCATCGGATGTCATTTTGGGGTTGGACTCAATGGCCCTTGTGGTCTCTTCCAACTCTATGATTCTATGATTCTATGAGTCAGCCAAAGGAATGTTTTTGCCTGGCACTTAAAGGTGTATAATGAAGGTACTGGCTGAACCTCCCTGGGGAGAGCATTCCACAAGTGGGGAGCCACTGCAGAAAAGGCCCATTCTTGTGTTGCACCCTCTGGACCTCTCGTGGAGGAGGCACGCAAAGAAGGGTCCGGTTGGTTCATATGGGAAGAGGTGGTCCTTGAAGTATTGCAGTCCTTCTGCACTCTTCTAACATTGCTCATGGGTGGACGTAGGTGGCGCTGTGGGTTAAACCACAAAGCCTAGGGCTTGCCGATCAGAAGGTTGGCAGTTTGAATCCCCACGACGGGGTGAGCTCCTGTTGCTCAGCCCCTGCTCCTGCCAACATAGCAGTTCGAAAGCATGAAGTGCAAGTAGATAAATAGGTACCACTCCGGCGGGAAGGTAAACGGCGTTTCCGTGCTCTGCTCTGGTTTGCAGAAAGCGGCTTAGTCATGCTGGCCACATGACCCGGAAGCTGTACACCGGCTCCATCAGCCAGTAAAGTGAGATGAGCGCCGCAACCCCAGAGTCACCTGCGACTGGACCCAATGGTCAGGGATCCCTTTACCTTTAATATTGCTCAAGGTGGCTTACAATTGTTTTAAAAAACACGTAATCTAGATCTTCCCTTGTTACGGAGAGTCAAACCAAGGAAGCTGCCTTATTCTGTGTTAGACTATTTGTCCATCTGACCCCATACTATCTACTGTGGTGGTGGATCTACAGGAAATAGTCATAACTTGACTACTTGAGTTCCAGAGATGGAAACTGGGATATTCTGCATGAAAAGTTATGGTCCTTGCCTAAGCTTACATGTCTGAGCTCACCTTTAGACTCAAAGTCTCTCACCAGCAGAGACTCTCCTGCCCTATTGGACTCCTTCTCCATTTGCTTTTGGGGACACCTGGTGAGCTACAATGGGAAATAATAGTATATTTCAATATAATGGGGGAAATTCTGACTCCAACAGACCATTATGGAAATACATTTCCACATATTTTTTTTGAGAACTACCAAGATTCTTGGCTTTCCAGAATTTCGCCCATCTATATATTTTTTTTAATCTTCTGACCTTCAAGCTATATTTATAAGCAGATGAGTTGTCCATTAATAAATATATCATTGCTCATTTGAGGGGAACCAGGTTTTCCGCAGGGCTCAATCACTTCATCTTCACCACTGTGTTGCATTAGCATTCCAATTTGTTCAACTAATATATATCAACTGATGGAAGGAATTCTGGGAGACCACACCTGGCATCCTGCACAATGGAATAACACAAATCACCTAAAGGTACCAGGTTTTTCACATCAGTTGGAGCCATAAATGACCGGGAATGGAATAATGTGCACATTCTTCAATAGTCTATTGAAGAGTTTCAGGATTTTGGATACCAGAAGTGCCTCTATTGCCACCTGCTGGGCTTTGTCGATTCATGAATAGGATCATTTGGTTCTTTTCCAAATACAGATTTGGGGTTATTGCTGTCCGGAATGTCTCTTGTACAAACAAACTGGCCAATGAACTCTATCCCCCACCCTTCGAGTTAAGAGGACTGCTTCAGAAATAGGAACATTAGCTTTCGGTGTTAATTTATAGAGCTAATCTCTTGCAAGTATTTAAAACACATGCCAGCTCACACAGCTGAGAATTTCTTGTCTCAACTGACATTTTGTGTTGAACACTTCTTCTCTCAACTAATCAATCATCTCCCCCCCCCCCCGATTTAAGTGATTTTATATGGGTCACACATGTGTACAGTATTATTAGTATAGTGTGCATGCACACACACACACACCATGGCTGAAAAAAATGAAAAATAGTTGCAAAGAACGCTGGACAGTCCTCAATGAAACGTGCTATTTTTCTCCTGCTTTTAAAATGTTTTTCATTGACTTAGTGAGTATGCTTAGGATCACCACCTCAGACATAGCTCTGAACGAGACACAATTTATGGAAGCATGATGAGATATAGATTTCAAGCTTGAAGGGGCGTGTGGAGCCTGGAAGTTTCGGATGAATTCATTCGATTACTTTAAGTGGTAGCAAATGGAAACATCTGCGAGGGGGGCGTTTTAATCCACTTCCAAACTGTGTTTCTGCTTTTAAGGATTCTGTTGTAAAACAAAGAAAAGCAAAAGGCCTTCGCGCAAAGAAGGGTATCATTACAAATCCGAAACTCAGAAAGAGAGGTTTCGCTAGGTAGATACAGGGAATAGATTAATGAAGTGCAATGTACGTGGATCCCAGCGCTTTTTGAAACACTGTAAGTATCAGCAAATGTAAGATAAAAGAAATATGAGGACATCCATTAAAAAACTTATACACACACACACATGAGAAATAATATTTATTTTTTATATCCATTATCTCATAACATGAGCTCTCAAGGCAGCAATTAGCAATATGTCAACATAAACCAATCATGTTGAAATAACCACCAACAAATAGGGATGGGATGGGAAGAAATTTGGTTTGGATTGGATTTTTATCCAAACTTACCTAATTCACCCTTTCTGAAACAAAACACAAACTAAAACACAGCAAACCTCTGAAATTCACCCTTCTCCTTTTGTTTTTTTGATGCAGTTCTCCAGATGTGCAAACAAAAATGTGCACATTAGAGAAAAGGGTGCACAAAAAACATATACATTAATTAAGATAATATATATGCTGTTTTATATTAGGGGAAACTTGGAAAAATGTGTATTATCAAGCACAATATGTATGTTAAGAGAAATTTGCACTAAAATGCTGGTGGATTTTTTGAAAAAGATATTGCGAACCAACACAGAAATGAAGAGAACTGAAGACTGGAAAAATGTGAAACAGAGAGAAATAAGAATGGACAGATCCCTCCATGTCTGCTATCAAGCTGGAATGAAGATGGCAGTGATAGTGTCCCACATTAAGGAAGCATCACTGCAGGACATTCTGGGTAACTGTAATAGTGGTTGCCTGGCATCCCTCAGAACACTAGGAAAGGAGACTCAGGAAAGCAAGGCCTGAAATAATGTGTGGTCAACAGCTGTTTGAGGATACTATCTGTTGAAGGAGCGTCTCCACCCCCATCGTTCAGCCCGGACACTGAGGTCCAGCTCCGAGGACCTTCTGGCTGCTCCCTCACTGTGAGAAGTGAAGTTACAGGGAACCAGGCAGAGGGCCTTCTTGGTAGTGGCACCTGCCCTGTGGAACACCCTCCCATCAGATGTCAAAGAAATAAACAAACAACTATCTGACGTTTAGAAGTCATCTGAAGGTAGCCCTGTTTAGGGAAGGTTTTAATGACTGATGTTTTAATGTATTTATATTGTTGGAAGCCGCCCAGAGCGTCTGGGGAAACCCAGCCAGATGGGCGGGGTATAAATAATAAATTATTAGTAGTAGTAGTATTGATGCAGCAGCAAAGAAAGCTAACACTATTCCAGGCTGCATCCACAGAAGTATAGGGTCCAGATCAAGGGAAGAAATAGTACCACTCTATTCTGCCTTGGTCGGATCACACCTGGAATACTGTGTCCAGTTCTGGGTGTCGCAATTTAAGAGGGATGTTGACAAGCTGGAACGCATGCAGAGGAGGGCAGCCAAGATGATCAAGGGTCTGGAAACCAAGCCTTGAAGGAGTTGAAGGAACAGTTGAAGGAGCTGGGTACATTTAGCCTGGAAAAGAGGACACTGAGAGGAGATATGATAGCCAACTTCAAACCTCTCAATGCTGTCACTTGGAAGCGGGAACAAGCTTCTGTTCTGGAGGGTAGGACTCAAGTTATAAGAAAGGAGATTCTGAGTAACACCAGGAAGAACTTTCTGACAGTAAGAGCTGTTTGACAATGGAACATAGCTGTCAACTGTCCCTTATTTGGCGGGAAACTCCCTTATTCTGTGTCCCACTGCTGTCCCTTATTGATGATGTCCCTTAAATGTCCCGGGTTTCAAAGGAAGCAGCTCCTCTCCCTCCCTCCCTGCCGGCCAGGGAGCACGGAGGCATCAACTGTGTTGCTTGGCTACGTTGCTCACCCAATAGGGAGTCTAAGAACGACTGGGGGGTGGGTGGCGCTTGCATGCTTTGTGCTGATAAAATTGGCCGCGTTGCCTGGGGACTGACCTTTGCTCAGCGCTTCCCAGCGGAGAGGTGACAGTGGTTTTCCTTGCTGCATCCCCTTTGCCGGGTTGTTGCGCTGTGGGAACCACTGCTTGAGGCTTCGTTTGGCTGCTGGCTGGGCTTTCTGCCTTTGGCTCGGAGGGGCTCAGAAGTTGAACATACCTGTGTCCGGAAAATCACTTATTTTGGCTGCTGGTCCCTTATTTTCAAAGCTGTAAGTTGACAGCTAGGCAGTGGAACGGTCTCCCTTGGGAGGTTGTGGGCTTTCCTTCCATGGAGGTTTCTAAGCAGAGGTTGGATGGCCATCTGTCATGGATGCTTTAGTTGAGATTTCTGCATTGCAAGGGGTTGTACTAGACTGCCCTTGGGTCCCTTCCAACACTACAATTCTATGATGCCAATCCTGCACATCTCATCTCCTTAAAACTCACCTTTCCTGTGCAGCCTTAGGCTTAATCTCTCAGTCTTTGCCACCAGATGAAGCCTGGGTATGTGAAATGCATTTACTCAAATGTTCACCTCACCCCATTCCCTTCCCTTCCTTGCTCTGTTGTCCCCCACTGCTGAAATTTAGACTGTAAAATCTCAAGGTAGGAAACCAGTGCGTTTTTGTGTTTCTTGCCCTTTAAAGTGCCATAAACATTTATGGCGTTCACTAAGGCTTCATTCATATACATATCAAAAGAATTAAACCCAGTGGGGCTTACTTTGAAGCAGGCATATTCTAGCGCTGAACTGTCCTTTTAGCCCTGGAAAGATCTGATTGTTGCCATTAATTACCAACAATGCTTCAAAGTCAGCTTCATAAAGGTGCTTCTCCATTGCTTCTGGTAATTCTTTCCAGAAGGCCTCCCTCAAACATGGTGGACTCTGGAATTTCACCCCAGATTCAGGACACTTTTAAAATATTGCATAGCTGTCAACTTTTCCCTTTTCTTGCGAGGAATCCTATTCGGAATAAGGGAATTTCCCTTTAAAAAAGGGAAATGTTGACAGCTATGATATTGTGATAATTCAAGTTGGCACAAATCCATGCAATAAAGAGATGACATTGTAAACCTCTGCATCATCTGGGTTTTTAAAAAAATGAATTATGACAGGGTTGTTTTTATTATTTTTTAGCAAAATGTTAAAAAAGGATTCAAGGCATCAATTAATACATTTACATATAAAATCTCCCAGAAGATAAAATGAGTGCAAGGCAGAAAGATTGCAAAGGCCAATCCATGACACATGGTGTGTTTACACATGTACATTAATGTCATTTTCTACTTCAGTGAGTAAAAGCAATTATACGGTGTTCACATTTTCTAGCTTGATGCGTTTTTCGCCATATGCTGCCCAATTCTGTCTCTCTGTTAAGAAATCAAGCAGGGAGTAAAGATGAAATCACATCTAAGACAGATATGATCGATTCTGAAATATGTATGCCTCTTAAAAATTGCCACAGGTTTACGTATTCTACTGTTTGTGTGACTCCATTCCTTACTTTGCCGCATTAGGATTTATGCTTGATAAATTTTTTTATTAAAAAAAATCTTTGGAGCTGGATCATGAATTTCTCATGCAATTTCCCTCAGCGGACAGGAATTTTGAGTAGCAGCAGAGTAACAATCTGATTTATTACCCCATGAATTATATGGCTCCTAGTTTTAAAAGCTTTGATTAACATCAGTTGCTATTTGATCATGCTTATCAGCCATATTTAAATTTAAATTATTTTCTTAAAGAGCAATATACTGCTTTTCCCCATTATAGCAGGAATAGGGAACCAATGGCCTTCCAGATGTTGAGATCGCAGCTTCCATCATGGCCATTGATGAGGAATTATGGGAGTTGTATTCTAATAACATCTGGAGGTCACCAGGCTCTCCATTCCTGCCTTTAAGTAAGTTCTGACCTGTATACTAAAAATATTAGGAGATTAAAGCGACAATGTTATGCCCACGTATCTGTCAGTAACCTCTGTTTAACTTAATGGGACTTACTTTTGAGCATACAGTCACAGGGCTGCATTATACACTGTGTTTTGGCATCTACAGCTATTTTACTAATTTCTGGCCAGAATCCAGAGATCCCTGTAGATGCCCATGAGATTATGAACAACACCAAGCCTTGCGCCATTTCTTTTTCCAAAATGAAGCTCATTGGGCTGCTCCGGAGAGTTCTCTGAAAGCGACGGACAACTTTTTAAATGCAAATTGATAGCAACAATGAATATACAGTGATTGCAGAAGAAGAAAAAAATGACATGGATGGACTCAAATTATCACTGATTGTTTTCCTTTCCAACAAATAACAAAATTGCTGTGTGATTTTCAGTCTTTCACCTCTTAACTGAACATGATTGGTTAATTCGAACCTGTGCACAGTTCCTATAATGCCAGTCTGGGAAGGAAGAAATTCAGAGAGGCCTTTCTCTTCTCTATTTCAGTTCTGTGTTTTCATTTAGATTAGCTTTTTAGCCTTGATGAAAAGATATTCAACATTAATCTTTGTATTTCCCCCCAAAAAATTCAATATTATTTTTTTCAAATAACAGCAACAATAAGAATAACACCCTAGAGCAGAGAATATCTCCTAAGCACCATGTTGAATTCCTCTCTTTGTATCCTATGGTTTTAATACTTATAAGCAAGTTGCCCAGATAATGTTTGCTATTGTTTGGCATATCAGTAATGAAGATTAACAACCTACTTTACACGGTTGTTATAAGAATAAAAATGTGCATGTGTGGGTGCCCCAGGTTTTTACATGTGGCTCGTTAGAAGATAAGTATAAAGATATTTATAATTTTTACTGCTGAATGTCAACAATTGCAGTATTATTTCTAATGCAGAATTATCTTGGCAAATAGGAGGCACTCCCTGTGGAAGGAAATGGAAGGAGCTGCCCTCCAACTATCAGGTTTGCACAGATGACCAAAAAAAGAAGAAGAAAAAGACTGTTAGAGGATCAAGGACAAACTTTTCAGCGAGTGGAGGGAGTTGTATAATAGAGGTTACACAAAGGCTTTGTGATTTCAACCTGCCTATGGAATTGCTAACGGTTCTGTCATAGATAGAAAGAGAGTCTAGCAAGGTAGACAGCTTTTTAAACAAAATGTTTTGCAAGATGCCAAATGGTTTTCAAGCCTTTTTTTTTTTTTTTTTTTTTTGCATTGCCTGGCAAAAAAAATGGAATTTAAATCAGTTGCATGGGTCTGGCACATGGAAAGTGTGATGATGAAGGGAAAAAAAGTGTTGATGGGTCACAATACAGCCAACATCTCTGAAAGCAAGGAAAATGAATTCCTGCTTTCTTTTACTCCTTTAGAATGGATATATTTTTTAAAAAAACCGATAGAGGAGAAAGATAAATGAAAATGGCCAATCGGATCTGAGCTTAGGCTGCTGAAATGCAAATTAACTGTGGAAAAAACGTTGGTGTCAATGTGTTCCCTAACGACATCATAAAAATTACCACTTGTCATCATAGAAACTACTACAAAAACTGGCACAATTTGTGTTCAGTGTTCATTTTGCAGTAATGTTTTGAATTTTGGCACACTGTTGCTGGTGTGCTTAGGATCAGGGTCTTGACAACAGTGCTCTGAAGGCTGACCATGAATTTAACTCATTGAATTCAGTTTTAACCTCCCAAGCACAGAATATATAAAATTTCTCTTTTGGATGGGTTTATGTTTCATGGAGAAAGGAAGCGCAAGACTTGTACTTCCTGTTCCCTTCAGATCTTGGGCATAGCCAAAGGTACTTTCAGTGCTGGAAAAGGTCCTTTGCTGGCTGAGGTTTCTTCTGTGAAGTCATGATGATCAAAGTGTTATTTTGGGTTTATGCAGTGCAGAACTTCAGTACAGGAACTGACCTTTTGATTTAATAAATTGAACATGTTTCCTCTTCTGTGAATTTAAGGTGCCATTGATTGATCTGAAAATCTTTTCCCTCAAAGGATATGGATTTCAAACACTATTTGAATAAACTTAGGGATTTTGAAAGAGGTTTTTTCCACTTAATAACCTGTGATACTATTTCTTGTTTTCATTACAAAGTAAATTGTGAAACATGATAGCTTGGCAACGAGAAGCAATTGAATCTCATTTAATTTTAAATTGTACAGGGACCTCCAGCACACTTCATCTGGAGGCACAGATGCTGGCGACAATTCTCTCAGAATAGTCAAATTTGTCATAAAATACCCACAACCAGCTTTGTGACCTTAGGTGAAAACTCAGACAGGATTCAGTTCTTTCCTGCAGTTCAGGTGGTTCATGGTATTGTTTAACAACGTAGGTTAGATTTCGCCCCATATTTCCGAATAACTTCACTGGCCACTTAATAAAACACTTTCTTTCAGCAGAAAAAAGTATATATTCCCTGCTTTTTGCCAATCTGTTAAACCATATTTGGTTCCTTCATACTTTTAACCCTCTCACATCAACATTCACTGGACAAGAGCTGTTCCAAATACAGTGGTACCTTGGTTTACATACACTTCAGGTTACAGACGCCGCTAACCCAGAAATAGTACCTTGAGTTAAGAACTTTGCTTCAGGATGAGATCAGAAATTGTGCTCCGGTGGCACGGCAGCAGCTGGAGGCCCCATTAGCTAAAGTGGTGCTTCAGGTTAAGAACAGTTTCAGGTTAAGTACGGACCTCCGGAACGAATTAAGTACTTAACCCGAGGTACCACTGTACAGTAACAGCCATTATAATGCTAAATGTAAACAGCTGTCGAGGGCTTCCTTGACACTCCTGTAGCTAAGGCTGTGTGTCTTCAGCAGGGCTTGCCCTACCATTAGACAGGGTGAGGCAATTGCCTCAGGTGGCAGATGCTGGGGGGAGGGGGGGAATGGCAGCTGCCCTTCCAGCTTTTATTTCTGAGCTTCCTAGCCCTTGCCCTTTGCTGAAAATCAGGGTGATGTGTGAGACAGGTGATGTGAATCATGCTGACCTATTGCCAATGTTGACATAAGATTCAGCTCCTTCTCCAGTCAGCTTTTGTATTGTACAGTGGTACCTGTGGATATGCACACCTCTGGATGCGTATCCTTCGGGTTACGCACACGGCAAACCCGAAAGTATTTTTCCGGGTTTCACCATGCGCGCATGCGCAGAAGCACTCTACGCGCCACGCGCAAGTGCAGAAGCGCTCTACACACCACGTGCATGCGCAGAAACACACTACTGTGCCGCACCACGCGCATGCACAGAACAGGCACCTCCGGTTGCGCATTCTTTGGGATCCGACCAGAACTCCAGGATGGATCCCTTGTGCAACCAGACGTACCACTGTACTTTGAATTGGGGGGTGTTTGTGGGGCAGGGAGGTGCCAACTTGTCCTTTGCCTCAGGCAGGAAAATGTATTGGTCCTCAGAATCCAAATATGCCTGTTCTGAACTCGATCCATCAGGGTAAGCATTTTGGCTTGCCAAATGGAATTATCCCAGAGCTCCTCCCCCTGTACACCGTTCTGGGGATTCTCCTGACCCAGTAAGAATCAATTTTTGGGGAAAGGCATGTAGTGCAAAGCTTTCACTGACAGGACTCATCCCGCCTTCTATAAGCAGAACATTCAAATCCAGATATTTCCCCTTTTTGCACAACACTTACAGCTAGAGATGACCTCTGAAGGCCTGGATTTGGTAAGACTATCCCAGCAGATTTGGATCTAGAAGATAAAGGGGGGAACACATGGAGCTTGATCGGAGCCATTCCAAAGAGGAGGGGAGACTTGGAAAAGTGACCAGAATATGAGAGAGTTGAAAACACTGAGTCCTCTCTGATGCTTAGACTTGTCATATACAGTGCTATCTCAGGTTAAGAACTTAATTCGTTCTGGAGGTCCGTTCTTAACCTGAAACGGTTCTTAACCTGAGGAGCGCTTTCGCTAATGGGGCCTCCTGCTGCCGCTGCACTGCTGACACGCGATTTCCATTCTTATCCTGGGGCAAAGTTCTTAACCTGGACCAACCACTTCCTGGCTAGCAGAGTTTGCAACCCGAAGTGTCTGTAACCCGAGGTACCACTGTACAGACTGCGAATTAACACTGCCAATCTGTTAGCTGTTAAGTATCAACTGGAAATGTGCTTTCTTCAAAATGAATCCTCAGGTTTTTACCCGCAGGAAACAAGATTCCACATATATTGAATGCATTACTAGGAGTCATAATTCCTCTGTATTGTGATGTGGTTGGTGTAAAGCCCAGTGTGAATTGGTGGAAACAACATCCCCCCCCCCCCGGAATATGAGAAATGAGAAGATCTATTCTCAGTTCAAATGGGCAAACTTGCAAAGTGTCCTTTAAGCAAGTTTACCTTCTTGCATGCCATGAAAGCAAGATCTCCATATCCAAAGTAAACAGATGCCCTCAGTTTGGTCTACTGCATCAAGTCTGCCGCAAAGACTCAAGGCTTCCATCGTGGGCCTTATTCTCAGCTTACTTTCCCCTGATAAACCTATATAGATGATATAATCGGGTGTTTAAAAGCCTGAGCTACATCCTCATTATCACAAACAGCAAATGAAGAGATAAACCTGGGGAAATTTTATGATGTAATGTTGCTCCATACACACATGAAATTATGCATATAGAAATCTAAGTTCCAGGACAAAGGTTATCCTTCTGCTTGACAAGTTAGTTTTTTACGTGTAAAAATATTTTTTCATGAGGGAGCTTTCTGTCATGTGAGCTGTCAGCTGCAGCCTGAGATGGTTTCTTCCAGAAACGGTTTAATCACTCATCTACTGTTTATGAAAACTAGGACCATAAGTCAGATCTCTTAAGTTCAAATGTCACCATGGTTAGAATTCATTGCATATTAGTCATAGCCAAGCCAATCTCTTCCAACCTCAGATTTTTCACTTGTAATGATGACTGATACCTTATGCTGGTCTAGGACTGTAATAAAGATTTGGATTGGATTGACTGATATCACATATGAAAACTGCTTTGCATACTTAGGAAGAGCACTAATATAAATATTATTTATTATCAGTAGTACTTGTTTGGCTCCAAGAGAGAATATGTTGTGGAGGTTTTAAGGACATAGGGAAACATTTTGGATTGTAGGAAGCTGGAATAGGGAAGAGGTCATGAATGGTTAATGATTTCAACCTCTGTAGGTGAAATATACTCAGAGTCGCAAAGTGATTTCATGCTCTTTATTCAGCTCATAGTGGTGAGGAGGAATGAATGGGAGTCCCCTCACAGTATCTGCTTTATATACATTATTTACACAATGGGCTGCACATGATTGGTTAATTCTGGAATTCTACTGTAAGCCAATCAGGTTGTGGATTCACTTATATCTGGAGCATGATTGGGTGGTTCCTGCCAACCAATCATACTGCTGCATTGTTCTTGGACCAATCAGACTGCTGAAATTTGGATCCTATTGTTCTAGGACCAATCAGACTGCTGCAGTTTGGATCCTATTCAACTCAGTACATAACACCCCTCCCCTCTAAGTTCCAGTCCTGCCCGGGAGGTCGCATTCATAGTCCTCGAGGTACGCCGGCGGCCTACGTGTGCGTTGCGGCCTGTGGTGTTCCCTGGTCCGGGGTTCAGGTTCTGGCTCGTGTTCCAAGGATGCTGGCTGTGATGGGCCTGTTTGGTCTGGCGCAACCGGCTCGCTCAGTAGTGGTTCTGGTTCCGGTGTCCTTTCGGCCTCGCGGGTCCTCTCTGTATTTACTGATTCTGCCTCTCCTGCTGGCCCCTCCTGGTCTATGGGCCTCACTGCCCCTCTGTTCCCTTGGGACTCCTCTGACCTTTCCTCCTCCTGGTTTTCTCCTGGGAAACGTCGCCGTATCTGGTCGCAGTGGCGGCGCCAGCATTGCCCCCCATCCGTTAGCACCTCGTACGACACGGGGCCAGTGACCCTGGTGACTGTGGCGGGTACCCATGCTGGGCCTGCCCCAAAATTCTTTGCGTACACTGGGTCCTGGGCCTCAAAGGTCCGGGGGTTCCTGCCTTCCCCCACCACAACCTCATCCTGAGCTCTATCGGGGTGAAGGCGGTCCAATCTGATTGCAAGGCGCCGACCCATTAGTAGTTCAGCGGGGCTCCGGCCAGTCGTTGAGCTGGGGGTGCTGTGCTGTGCTAGGAGGAATGTGGCAAGGCGGTAGTCCCAGTCCCCTTGCGTCATGCGGCGAAGGGTGTCCTTGGTGGTCCGCACCATGCGTTCTGCTTGGCCATTGGTGGCAGGGTGGAATGGCGCTGAACGGATGTGGCGGATGGCGTTCTGCGCTGTGAAGGTTTGGAATTCTCCTGACGTAAATGCAGTCCCGTTGTCTGAGACGAAAGTGTCAGGGAGCCCGTGGGTTGCAAACAGCCTGCGTAGTACCCGGATGGCTGCGGATGTGGAAGTGGACGGTACCAGTGCGACTTCCAGCCATTTGGTGTAGGAGTCCACCACTATGAAGAATGTTTTCCCCTGAAAGGGGCCAGCGAAGTCCACATGCAGGCGTGACCATGGTGCTCGGGCGGACTCCCAGGACTGGACTGGGGCCCTTGGGGGATCTGGGCGGGATTCTTGGCAGGCCTGGCAGTGTTTGACCCAGGCCTCTATCTCTCCGTCGATCCCTGGCCACCACACATAACTCCTGGCAAGGGCCTTCATTCTTACTACCCCTGGATGTGTCTCATGTAGGGCTGTGAGGACCCTTTTGCGGAGGGGCTGGGGAACAACGACCCTGCTTCCCCATAACAGGCACCCCTTGTGGGCTGACAGTTCATGTTTGCGGGTTGTGTAGCCAGCGAATTCTGGCCCAGGGCTGCTGCTGGGCCATCCCCTCCACACCCAGTCCAGGACCCGGGAGATGACCCTATCTTTCTTGGAATGGTGTGCAACTTCTTGTGCCTGAATGGGGCGGTCGGGAAGCAGCTCCAGGCTCATAACCTCTTGTGCAGGTGCTGGGTCAGGGCCTGTTTCCGGTAGTGGTAGCCTGCTGAGGGCGTCCGCATGGCCCATTGCCTTCCCTGGGCGGTGAATCAGTGCATACTGGTAGCTGGCAAGGAAAATTGACCACCTGAGGACGCGAGGAGACAGCACTTGGGGGGTCTGCTTTTCAGGGGCAAACAAGCCAAGCAACGGCTTGTGGTCAGTCACCACGGTGAAGGGCCGCCCGTACAAGAAATCATGGAATTTTTTTACTCCCTTCACGATTGCCAGACCCTCCTTGTCTATTTGCGAGTAGTTCCGCTCGGTTGCGTTGAGTGTCTGGGAAAAGTACGCCACTGGTACCTCTCTTCCATCCGGGAGTTGGTGTCCCAGGACAGCGCCAATGCCATAGGGTGAGGCGTCGCATGCTAGCACCAACGGCAGCCTCTCGTCGAAGTGTGCCAAGACCGAGTTTGAGACAAGCAAGTCCTTGACTGCCTGGAATGCAGCCTCCTGGCGCTGGCCCCACACCCAAGGGGCCCGCTTGTCCAGGAGTCTGTGTAGGGGCTCTGCTACCGCCGCCTTGTGGGGAAGGAAGGAATGGTAAAAGTTCAATAGTCCCAAGAAGGCCTGAAGTTCAGTCTTGCTCTTGGGTGCTGGGGCATCACAGATGGCCCGTACCTTGTCCCCAGTCGGGTGGACCCCTTCTGCGTCCACCATAAATCCCAGAAAGTCCACCTGAGGCACTCCTAGTAGACATTTTTCCCGCTTCACTTTGAGACCCGCCGTCTGGAAACGGTGCAGAACAGTGCGGAGGCGGTCCTCAAACTCCTCTGGTGTGGGCCCGGCAATCAACACATCATCGAAGAAGGGGGTGACGCCAGGAATCCCTTTAAGGAGCGAGTCCATTAGATTCTGGAATATGCCTGGTGCCACACTGACACCGAATTGCAGCCGCTTTACCCTGAACGCTCCTCTGTGCGTCACAATCGTCTGTGCCTCTGCTGTGGCCTCATCTACTGGCAGCTGTTGATATGCTTGGGCCAAGTCCAGCTTGCCAAAAATTTTCGACCCAGCCAGGGTGGCAAGGACATGGCTGACCACTGGCACTGGGTATGCATGGGCCGTGAGGGCCTTGTTTATGGTACATTTGTAGTCTGCGCAGATGCGGACTGAACCATTGGGCTTGACGGGTGTGACGATTGGGGTTTCCCAGGGGGCATTAGGCACCGGCTCCAGCACTCCTTGCTCCACGAGCCGGTCCAATTCCTCGTCTATACGGGGTTTCAGGGCGAACGGGACCCGGCGGGCCTTGAGCCTGACCGGTCGTACTGCGGGGTCAAGCTGTAGAGCAATGGGGGGGCCCGTATACTGTCCCAATTTTCCATCGAAAACCCCTGGAAATTCCTTGCAGATGGCGTCCACGTCCACTTGTAAGGTAGTGTGGTTCACCCCAGTGATGGCTAGCCCCAGTGGTCCAAACCATGCCAATCCCAGTAAGCTAATGTAGGGGCCCTTGACCACGAGCAAGTCCAGTTGCCGCGTCCGCCCTCGGTATTGCACCCTGAAGGTCCCCACCCCCATTGTGGGTACCTTACGTTTCTGGAAGTCCCGGAGGGTGAATGGGGCCGGCCTGAGTTTGGGACCCCCAGTAGGACACAGTTTCCTTAAGGTCCTTGCCGAGATTATGGATAGAGTTGAACCCGTGTCAAGCTCCATGCGGCATGGGGCCCCCTCTATCTGTACCTCTACATAAATTTTCTCTACGTTGGGGTGGGGCAACTGGTATACCTGGCAGTCCGTGAGCTCCGTCGAGTTGCCTTGGTGCGTTGGGCCCCGGGACCTGGGGCTCTTGGATTGGTCATCTGATGCCTGGCGTTGGGTGGGCCGAGCTCGACACACCCGGGCGATGTGTCCCAATTTTCTGCACTGCCTGCACTCTGCGTTGCGGAAACGGCAGGTCCTCCTCTCGTGACTTTCCCCGCAGCTTGCGCAGTTCCCTCCTTCTCGTCGAGGCCGCTGTGGTATGTGGGCTGCTTGAGTGCGCTGCTGTACTCGGTGCACCTCCTCCCTGTCAGATCCTGAGTCATCGGTGAGGTCTTCATGGTGGACCCTCGGTTGGGGTGGCAGGCTCGGCTGTGCCTCTTGCGTCGACCTCTTGGCAGCTTCCGTTGCCAGGGCCTCCTCCAGCGCGACCTGGAACGTTAGGTCCTTCTTGGCGTAGAGGCGTCGTTGCAGCTTCTCATCCTTCAGGCCACCGACGAGGCGGTCACGAAGCATGTTCTCCAGCTCTGAGAAGTTGCAGAACCGGGCAGCTTGGCGGAGAGAGGTCACAAACCCAGTTATGGTTTCCCCAGGGGCTTGCCGCTTTGCGTAGAAGGCATTTCGACGAGCCACCACTGAGGGCTGTGGCGAAAAGTGCCCCTTCAGCTGTTCCATTATTGTTTTGTATGGAACAGTAGCGACGTCTTCAGGTGCAAGGAGAGCCCGGGCGATTTCAAATGTCTCCTCTCCGCAGATGCTGAAGAATATCGCCCTCTTCTTGGCGTCTTCTTCATCGGTGATCCCTTTGGCTTCTAGAAGGAAGGTGAAACGGGAGGCGTACGCTTCCCAGTCTCCAGATGCTGGGTTGAACGGCGAGAAGCTGCTGTCGGTTGCCATTCTGAGTTCCTTGTGTCCCGGAGCTGAAGCCTGGATACACGGTGCGAGGCAGCGGTGCGGCAGGTGGCGGTGCTGCGGTGCGGTGTGTGGCAGTCAGCTCAGCGGGATCCCATCCTCGTCGCCAGTGAAATATACTCAGAGTCGCAAAGTGATTTCATGCTCTTTATTCAGCTCATAGTGGTGAGGAGGAATGAATGGGAGTCCCCTCACAGTATCTGCTTTATACACATTATTTACACAATGGGCTGCACATGATTGGTTAATTCTGGAATTCTACTGTAAGCCAATCAGGTTGTGGATTCACTTATATCTGGAGCATGATTGGGTGGTTCCTGCCAACCAATCATACTGCTGCATTGTTCTTGGACCAATCAGACTGCTGAAATTTGGATCCTATTGTTCTAGGACCAATCAGACTGCTGCAGTTTGGATCCTATTCAACTCAGTACATAACACCAGGACAGGTTAGTTTCTGCTCACACTCTTCTCTAACCTCCATTCAGACAAGCAAGAGCCATTAACAGAGTTCAAAGACACATGCTAGCCAGGCAAAAACTCCTGGGGTGCAAAGGACGGCCAGGGAGTTCTGGGGAGAGTTTTGAGGACCAGATAGAGAGTCTTATTTGACATCTGGAGTGAGGTCCTCCATCCCTAGTCCCATGGATTGTGGGAGACAGTGATGGAATGAACATTGAGATGTTGAAGAGAGATGCAGCAAATTGTAAAGTGAGTTGTGAACAACCTGGGAAGTAGAGAAATGGGTAGGACCTGCAGTCAGGGCTGGCCCAAGACATTTTGGCTCCTGAGGTGAGCCACAACACTGCACACAAACCCGCTCAGGAAGAAGGAGTGAGTAGAGCTCTACATTGGGAACAACTGGGGAATAAAGGTTGAGAATGGGGGCAGGGATTCAAGTCAACCTTACCGGGTGGTTGAAGTGGGAATCAAAGACCACCGTGAGGGGGGCTGCTCTGAATCATGTGTGGTGGGTGCAGACCCCAGAGGGCAGCCCCTCTCCCTTTCCTCTCTAGGGGTGGGAAGAGACCAGCAGTGCCTCCTATATGCTGAGAGGCCATTGTAGAGAAGGCACAGCAGGGGCTACTGAGGAGGAGGCAGATCTGACCTCCAGTGAGCACGATGCAGCTGTAGGTGCCACCACAATAGTAAGCAATGCATTCCTTGGAGGCCACATGTCCTGCACCTGTGGAACCTGCCACCCAATGCGGTCACCTCACCTTGCCTCATGGTTGGGCCAGCCCTGCCTGCAGTTCTTTGGGGGAAGGGAACACGCTTCTGAGATTCTCCATATCCTGCAAATAAGATGGGCGCCAGGACTGAACTTGAGTACTAGAGCCTCAAAGCTGACATTCAATTCTTGTCACAGGGATTGGAGGAAAATGTCACCATTACCCAAGCTCCTTCATATTATGGAGACAAGACTGGGTGGATGCCTGTAAACTCAGAGTCAATACCTCAGAAACAAGATTGGAGATTTAGTCTTCAAAACACATGGAATGCCCACTTTTGAAGAAACCTACCAAAGCTTTTATTGTCCTCATTTTGCTGCAGATAGGGCCTTTGAACGGAAACATCCTCAGTAAAAAGAAGTATTCTTAAACATGATTTACTAACTCTTGGGTCTGAAAAGGCATAGCCACTTCATAACAGAGTGTGTCCGAGAAACAATGGTATTTACTGTGAAGTCTTAAGGCCACGGTCTGCTCTGAAGAATGCCGGAGAAGTTGAACTCCCATCATCCTTATGGACCGTGTGGTCAATACCACCGCTGCAAAACACTGTTAGAAATGGCATGTCCATATTTCACCTACATAATCAATATTCAGTTAATTGTACACAGGTCATTTTTGGAACTTGATTCGACAAAGTGCTATGATTCTTCATTGCTGAGACCTCTGACCTCTAGGTCAGAGAAGAGTCTTGTTCTTTAAAAACTTTGGCTTGAAAGGAGGAACATTTTATTTTGGTGTCTTCGGCTTACATGAGCGCTGGTGAACGATCAGCCTGTCTGGCAGGAAGGTACGACCACAAATATTGCATGGAACTAACTGGGCCTGGGCACTTTGCCAGGCAGACTCGTTTAAAGCATCCAGATCATAGTAACCTTTGGCTGGAAAATTAAGAAGAGAAAATATCAGTTTTCATTCTGGAGAGCCATACTCCACTTGCATGGAAAATATTTTCAGGAAATACCTGTTGACTGAGCCTTTCAGTTTTAACTAAATCACAGTCCTTATGAGAGCGAAAACCCACCAAAACTCTGCTTATTGTCTCAGGGGTCAAATAAAGTTAACTACAAACTGAATCATCTTGCATGTACGGAGAAAGCATTTCAGCATGTGCTGTGTTACACATTCTTAACTAATTATTAACACATTTTCCTACACTTAAATATCAGTGAGTTTCACCACTTGGCCTTCTTACAAATGCTGCCTAATGAGCCAATGGGAACTGACCGGAGAGATGGAAGAGAAAAGCACAGAGTGTTCTATATACTTCATTATGCCCTCCCAGTGCTGTTCTTAGGGTCAGCGATCCAATTCTGTTTCATTTTTTGAAGCTGCTTTCATTGTAACGTCGAGGGGAGCTCACACAAAGACCCAGACAGGCAAAAATCTCAATTTAAGTCCATTTTCACCCCACCCCCTGTCGTCCAACTATTGCAGCTGGAGCAGTATCTGCAATTTTTGGCAAGAGATTCAGGGCATTTCAAATGGGCTAATTTGCATCCAAACCCCTGCTTTCTCTTTTTGCCTTAAAATGGGTTTCAAGCCTCTTTTCACCAAGCTACCTCGAATTGAGGTTGTACAGCAACTGTATAAGTTCACACCAACAGCTTCCACACCTTACAGTATAATCCTCCTTGGCAGTGCATAGTGAAAAAATTATAGAGTTTTATTTGAAACAGAGAATAGTTTTCCTTTGCCAAAAGGTATGGTATTTTAGGGAGCAACCTGTGCTATTTTTCTAGAAAAAGAGGTGCCAGAACTCACTAGGAACACCTCCCTTGTTTTATTATAATGGCAACAGCGCCCACCTGAGAGGTGCCAGAACTGAGCTCCAGTTGGAAAAGAAAAGCCCTGGAAAGCTTTATCTATACAGTGGTACCTCGGGTTACATACGCTTCAGGTTACATACACTTCAGGTTACAGACTCCACTAACCCAGAAATAGTGCTTCAGGTTAAGAACTTTGCTTCAGGATGAGAACAGAAATCATGCTGCGGCAGCAGGAGGCCCCATTAGCTAAAGTGGTGCTTCAGGTTAAGAACAGTTTCAGGTTAAGTACGGACCTCCGGAACGAATTAAGTACTTAACCCGAGGTACCACTGTATTTTGCATGCAAGTGACTGAGCCCAAATCTGTTTAAAACTAGTACTTTTAAAACACACACACACACACACACACAAACACGACTCCATTGTTTATATGACAAGTAAAAATACAGATTTTTCCATAAGAACCCCGAGAGCTGTAATGTGATTCACATTCAGTGCTTCATATGAGAGTAAGCCTTAGATCTCTTAATGCGTCTGTTCCTAATATTCCTTTTCACCAACTGGAGTTCCTTTTTTGGCTGAAGCAAGTATTCTTCTCATTTGCAGGAAATGAATGTGTTCTCTATATACTTTGGAACATTCAGGGCCAAACTGCACATTACATTGCAGCCACATTAGCCTGACGGCTACTTCTCCATTGCAAAAAATATATATCCTTTGGGGGGAAAGTGCTTTATGATGGAGACAGGGAGGCTTAACCCTTTCTTTGCTGGTCACTTTCCTCCACTTTAAAAACTCTGTCCGCTGACTGGGGTTGATGGTAGTTGTGGCTGATACAGAGAATGGGCTCCCTGTGATCGTTGCAAAGCATTTTTAAAATAGCAACCAGTTTATATAAGGCAGTTCATAGAGTTTCTGGGGGATCTCAGCTAAGATGGAATCCCAGGACAAACCCATAGTTGGCTTTTGATATGTAAGAGTGGAATCAGCCACAGATTTTCACTCGTATTCAGAGGCCTTGCGGGACTGGGTGGATGATACAGTTGTAAAACCTGTCTAAGATTTTGTTACTTAGTTCTCCAAAGTTTCGGATACCTCTGCAGTTTTCATTGTTTTGGTGTTAATCACAGTACAGTGGTGCCTCGCAAGACAAAAAGAATCCGTTCTGTGATTCTCTTCGTCTAGCGGTTTTTTCGTCTTGCGAAGCAAGCCCATTGACGGATTAGCGGATTAGCGCTATTAGCGGCTTTTAGTGGCTTATCGGCTTACCAGATCAGCTGATAAGCGGCTTAGCGGCTTAGAAAAAGGGGGGGGGGAGGGAAAAAACCCTGCAGGAACTCGCAAGACATTGTCGTCTTGCAAAGCAAGCCCATAGGAGATTCGTTTTGCGAAGCACCTCCAAAACGGAAAACTCTTTCGTCTAGCGAGTTTTCCGTCTTGCGAGGCATTCGTCTTGCAGGACACCACTGTAATCATGGGAAACATGCTTACATTTTTAAGTATCATTTTGGTTTGCTCTGCTTTTCATTTAAAAAGGTAATCCTGCTGTGGGAGAAGCACCCAATGAATGTACTGGTAGCGAAGGATGTTACAAATGTGCAGCCAGATGATTGATGGCGTGGCTTTCGAACAGTGTGGGGCAACACAAATATTACAAAAACAGCTTGAGGCTTGGCAACGTTGTTCCGGTGTCCCTGATCTATATGAAGGCTTGAAAGCCTGGATCTAGATACACATCAAAGAAGCGTTTCAGTTAAACGTGTTGCAACTTTGTATGAGAAATTGGGTTGGCAAAAACGGAACTCCACAATGCCATCTGGTGTCACAGAGTTAGAATGCATAAACAACGTGTATAAAGCGATTTCTCTTTGCCAATGTTGTTGTTGTTTAGTCGTTTAGTTGTGTCTGCTCTTCGTGACCCCATGGACCAGAACATGCCAGGCACTCCTGTCTTCCACTGCATCCCGCAGTTTGGTCAAACTCATGCTGGTAGCTTCAAGAACACTGTCCAACCATCTCGTCCTCTGTGCCCTCCATCTTTCCCAGCATCAGGGTTTTTTCCAGGGAGTCTTCTCTTCTCATGAGGTGGCCAAAGTATTGGAGTCTCAGCTTCAGGATCTGTCCTTCCAGTGAGCGCTCAAGGCTGATTTCCTTAAGAATGGATAGGTTTGATCTTCTTGCAGTCCAACGTAGCTGAGTCCAACATCTAGTTATCTAGATGTTCCTCTTTCACTTTTGTTAATAATAGCTTTTATTAACTTTTCTGCTTTACAATTTCAAATAAACATTTTACAAACTTTAAAATATCCAATGACTTCCCTTCTTCTCTTTCCATGGTTCATTTTACATATCTTACAGCCCTGCATATTTTACTATAACCATTAAAATCAATTGTCCACTATTGCATCCATCAATAATTATATACTCTGTTGAATTTATATTCTAGGAGTTCCTCTTCCAAATGCTAGAATGGGGAAAGTTGAAAACCATCCAATTCTAAGCAGTGCTTTCCCCCCCTGAAGGGTACACAACGGTATACAGTACTGCCACCATTTTGGGAGAGGGAGGAAGGAGGTGGAAGGGCTCTTGGACCCTTTCAGAGCATCGCGCCTCCTTTCCTAAGCTGGCCAAATGTTTCTGGGCTTGGGGAAGGAGGCACAATGTTCTGACAGAGTCCCAGAGCCCTGCTGCCTCCTTTCCAAAGTTGGGCAGGCTTTGGGAAGGTAGCAGGAGGGCTCTCCAACCCCATTAGAGCATCGCATCTCATTCCCCAACCCCGGGAAACATTTGCCCAGCTCAGTGAAAGAGGCATGATGCTCTGACAGTCTCCTGTAGCTCTGCCACCTCCTTCCCAAACCCGGGCAACAGAGGCCTCTTCACCTGGGCGGCAACGCTCAGCTCACTAGGAGTGTCTCCACCCCCATCGTTTGGCCCGGACACTGAGGTCCAGCTCCGAAGACCTTCTGGTGGTTCCCTCACTGCGAGAAGTGAAGCTACTGGGAACCAGGCAGAGGGCCTTCTCGGTAGTGGCGCCCGCCCTGTGGAATGTCCTCCCATCAGATGTCAAGGAAATAAACAACTATCTGACTTTTAGAAGACATCTGAAGGCAGCCCTATTTAGGGAAGTTTTTAATGCTTGATGCTTTATCGTGTTTTTAATATTCTGTATTTTGATATTCTATCGGGAGCAGCCCAGAGTGGCTGGGGAAACCCAGCCAGATGGGCGGGGTACAAATAAATTATTATTATTATTATTATTATTATTATTATTATTATTAGTGGGTGGGGGAACATCAAGCAGCTAACCCATCCTCACTGCCCAGCCTTGATGTCAGGCCATGTCCCTCCCCCATGTTCTGTCCCATTTTCTTGCTTGTTGGTGAGTACCAGCACCTCCCCCCCCCCCCGAAAAAAGCAGTGCTTCTAAGAAGAGAAGAAGAAGAGTTTGGATTTGATATCCCACTTTATCACTACCCAAAGGAGTCTCAAATCGGCTAACATTCTCCTTTCCCTTCCTCCCCCACAACAAACACTCTGTGAGGTGAGTGGGGCTGAGAGACTTCAGAGAAGTGTGACTGGTCCAAGGTCACCCAGCAGCTGCATGTGGAGGAGCGGAGACGCGAACCCAGTTCCCCAGATTACAAGTCTACCGCTCTTAACCACTACACCACACTGGCTCTCTAAGCCTCTGGAAAGTCATTATTACCAGAAGGAGCAATTCCTACAGCACACTGCCACGTTTTTGAAGCTTATACCAATTCAATGTAAACCCTTTCCAGAGGTGATGTTATCAGCTACCTTTTCAAGGTCTGTGCTGGGCAGAGGGGCACTTAGGTAATTTTAGTCTCTAGTCATAACTGCCTGGTGGCAGGGGGTGCACGCTCTTTCGATGGCGATGTAGTTAATCTCCCTTCAATCCGTTGCCTTAGCCAGTCCAGTCCTGTTGCATTTGGGGGCACTTCTGAACAGATCCCAAACTTCTGTTCTCAAGTGCTTCCTGATGGCACCTCTATTGATGGAAGACTATGTGCCACAGAATTTGGTGGCTCCAAGTGTTATGCTAACATGTGAATGAGTATAATTAACAGGCCTTTGGCAATATAGGCCGAGATCCACCTCACAACCCCTGCCAGCAGAAGCACTGTGCAAGGGCTTCCAGTTGCATCATGGGGCTTCCACACTCATCCCCCAAAATTGGCTGGGGGTGGTGTTTTTGGGGAGCACCCCCAGAACAGCATGCAGCGGGAGGGGGAATCATTCCAGCCATAGGAGCCATCTCCAAGGGGCCAAGGTCTCTTTGGCCCCCCCTCAATAAAATATATTGGGGGGCTGGGCCTCCCCAATGGTGTGCGCCCCCCCAAAAAATATTGACACCTCTGGTTCTGGCTGGCAAGCTGATATGCATACGCAGACAGAAACTTTTAATAGCGAGACACTGACTTCCACACTATAAATCCCATTGATTTTGTTAAATGAGAGAAGACTTGAAACCAGGGAAATGGCATAGCTTTGATCGGTTAAAGTAAAAATTAACGTGCAAGGTTTTCACAGATGTTTATGCTGCCCCTTCTCCTGCTGTCTCTGTGTTTATCTTTCGAGATGGTAACTTACCTCCTATGGATACGACCTCTGGCTTCTTGGGTTCGGGTCGTCTTAAGTGTTTTGGCAGCTGATCATTCTCAATGTGCCATTTTTTCAGACATTGTGGTTCATGGATGCTTATGGATTGAGTTCCATACTCTCGGCCGCAAATGTAGCAAATAACGGTTGGGGGTCGCCGTATAAATGCAGGCTGTGGACAACAAGCTCAGTTAAAAGAAAGGCAATTGATTTTAGAAAATCATTTAAAAACCAAGCAGTCTGTGCTGTTGAAAAGAATCCCGCTGACAAAGTGGAGGATGGAGATGCAGGGTGTTTATGCTTTATAACACATTTTAATAATGTGCCTGCAAAATATGGATTCAGTTGCGAATTCCTGGCGGAAAATTCACACCTGTTACTATATTTAGTTGTGAATTGGTTAATATTAAGAGCTTTCAAATGGGCTCTTTAGGAACAAATGGTCCTTTGAAATTTACTTTGGAGATGGCAGGCAAACTTCAAGATAATGTTGGTAAGAAAGGGACTTAAGATCATAGCTTCTTGGGTTATTGCAAAAAAACAAACAGAAAGGTGTAGCTTGTTTCTGGATAATGGTTTGCAGAGGGTGCTTGTTTAAACAGTATGATAAATGGCATACCGTCCAACTTTTTCAAATACGTAAAAACGAGGATGCGTGTCTTCCGGGAGAGTCATGTGACCTGTGCTGTGATCTCGCTCCAGAAAAAAGTACTTTTTGTGTTGAGAAACCGCGGTGCAAAAGCGTGGCACCCAAAATGGCTGCCATGATGTCAAGTGAAAAAATGGGGTGTCCCGTTTTTTCCAGAGCACTTGGTGAGTATGATGAATGACTTCTACTAAGCTGGACCATGGTCTACCTAGTCAAGTACCCACAATTGTGACTGGAAACAATTCTTGAGGGGCTTACTTATGTGATCTTTCTCAGTGTAAGTACGAAAGAGCCTTTAGCTGAAATTTTGAGAGCCAGTTTGGAATCTTATAAATGCAAGGCATGAGTTCTTCTACAGGAATTCCCAACCTTTAGGGGCCAGGGCAGAATGGGAAAATTAGAGAAAACTGAAGAAAATGTGATGGGCTGGAAGTTTCCCTTTCAGTAGAAGGAGAATGGGAGAGTTTATTCGTTTCTCAGTCTCAGTTTCGAGAATTTGTATATGCTACTACAACAATAGAGGGACACAGGTGGCGCTGTGGGTTAAACCACAGAGCCTAGGACTTGCCGATCAGAAGGTTGGCGGTTCGAATCCCCATGATGGGGTGAGCTCCCGTTGCTCAGTCCCTGCTCCTGCCAACCTAGCAGTTCGAAAGCACGTCAAAGTGCAAGTAGATAAATAGGTACTGCTCCGGCGAAAAGGTAAACGGCGTTTCCGTGTGCTGCTCTGGTTCGCCAGAAGCGGCTTAGTCATGCTGGCCACATGACCCAGAAGCTGTATGCCGGCTCCCTCGGCCAATAAAGTGAGATGAGCGCCGCAACCCCAGAGTTGGCCACGACTGGACCTAATGGTCAGGGGTCCCTTTACCTTTACCTTTACTACCCCAATAAGGCATGGTTTAAACCATTGGCAGCACATGGAGTTGGCATTTCTGTCAGGCATTGGCATCCTCCAAGGTGCCCCACTGCCAAGCCCCAGAGCTTCCAGGCCCCAGTCTTCCTCTTGATGTTGCTGTCCCCACCCCCTGATTCCTGTCACTTCCGGCAGAGACAAAGAGGAAAGAGATGGAACAATACGGTACATCACCTGAAAAAAAGATTTGCTGTTGACTGCTGAATCCTCCCCCCCCCCTCTGGCTTTGCATGTTATACCACAATTTCCTTGCCTTTCTTTGACACACAGAAGCAAACATAATTCAACTTGCCTCCCACTGTAACCAGGCCAAGCATGCCCTTAAAATTGTTTTCTTCTTTTGGACATATTGGATGGAATGACCACAAAAGCTATTGTTATGGGGGGGGGAATGTGGGGGGAGGGTTGGTAGGCTGTACGGCAGGGCCCCTTCTAATTCCTGCATCCAGCATGGATTCAGTTCCTGGAACAGCTGGACTATCGGCATAAGTATGGGTCGTTGAGGTAACAAAGGAGGTGGCTCTGTGCCAGAAGATACAGGAGTATGTCTCCCTCCCTCAACTGTCTGTTCATTAGAAAGACAAAGAGTTGGGAGCTGAGTGATGTGAGCTAGAAGCTGGAAGGAAGGAGCAGGCTGCAAAGCCAAGGAGCAAGAGCCATGCCTGATTTCTGTTGGAATCCAAGGCCCTCTTGGTGTGTTAATGTTGTGAATCCCTCCATCATAGGCTCAGGTTGTACATACGAGTAAAGAAACCATATATCATAGAGACACCACAGTCTCCACTGTCCCTCATTCCAAAGGACCGGAGTGGTGTGCAACACTATTTTTCTCCTGATGAAAGGTTTTTACAATGAAATAATGCTGGAAATTGGGAAGCGGGTGGCGCTGTGGGTTAAACCACAGAGCCTAGGACTTGCCGATCAGAAGTTCGGCGGTTCGAATCTCTGCGACAGGGTGAGCTCCCATTGCTCGGTCCCAGCTCCTGCCAACCTAGCAGTTCGAAAGCACGTCAAAGTGCAAGTAGATAAATAGGTACTGCTCCAGCAGGAAGGTAAACGGCGTTTCCGTGAGCTGCTCTGGTTCGCCAGATGCGGCTTAGTCATGCTGTCCACATGACCTGGAAGCTGTACGCCGGCTCCCTCGGCCAATAAAGCGAGATGAGCTCCGCAACCCCAGAGTCGGCCACGACTGGACCTAATGGTCAGGAGTCCCTTTACCTTTACCTAATGCTGGAAATTAAGTGCAGAGAAAAGGATAGGAAGTACAGAGGGTTCAAAATTCTGCCCCCCCTCCTCACATTTTGGGAAAACATGGATCCAGTGGCTCAACTTCTAATGATAGCATAGAACAGACTTTGTCAACCTTTGCCCTCCAGATGTTTTGGCCAACAAATGGCCATTGGGAGTTGTAGTCCAAAACATCTGGAAGGCACCAGGTTGGCAAAGACTGAAGTAGAAAAAGATTTGGACCTTTGGTTCTGTGCAGTGACAGAGAAAAGACTACAGGCCAAAATATGCTTTTATTTTGGAAACAGGCATAGAACAGGGAAAAGACAGCAGATGGCAGCACCAGATAGTCAAGATACAACCAATGAAATTTCAGAATGAAATTTTTACCATATATTGACAAAGAGAGCAATGAAAAAGACATCAAAAGCGTACAGTTGTGATTTATGCAGGAAATGGAGAAATATGCCCTACAAAATAACTGTGCCCCCTTTCTTTGCAGCGTGGAACTGGATTGTGAGACTATCTGTCTAAGGGTTGTTTACATTTCCATTGCAGCAGTAAGCCGGATTTGAGAACAGGGCTATCAAAACTGACCAGCACAGCCAAAGTCTATGAGGCTTAGGCTGTTTACTGAAGATATAATCAGGCTTAGTTAATCCAAATGAGCCCATTCATTCCATTACCAATTGGATTACAAAATAACAACTTTGGCCTAACAAACTCATTACAGGCAAACTGGCTTGACTCTACAATTCAGGAAACACTTGGTGAGGGAATCAGAAGAAAATGAGGTCTAGCATAACAATGCAATGGGACAAATTTATTGTCCTGCTATGGGCACTGTGCCCTGCTTAATTGAGGGGAACAGCAATGATTATTCTTCTGACCAGACCTTTTAGAGAGTCCTTCAGAACAAGCGTTCCAAATACATTGTGGAAGTTATGGTCTGCCATCTCTTCAGTCCTGCTCTTTATGGGATGGAAATGTGTATGTGTGAAGACATACCCAATGTTTTCTGTTCAACTCAAACCAGGATCTTCACTAGCCCCAATTCCCTTCCATCTCTATGCTATCACTATCTTTCCCTTCTAATTTGTTGTCCCCTTCAGTCCAACTTTGTAGAGGAAGGCCAACGGCAGTTTCCACTGACCTGTTTTCACGCCTATCAATCTTGTACCTCCATAGATGAATAGAGCGTGTTCTTCAACAACTTGGCTAAGTATGGCTCAAGAGAGCTTGGTTGTAAGTGTCTTTCCCTTTCTCCAGCATTCTATACTTCAAATGCAAACTCGATTGACACACAAAGGAAGCTATCGGTTTTTGAGGGCATACCAAGTTCCTTTGCAGCACAACAATTCCCTGAATCCTCTAATGGGAAGCCGTGACATTTAAACTGGTTTGAAGTTGGTTCAGATTTATAATATAGCTGTGCCACCTTCCCAAATGTTTTGTCTGGCTGACTTCAATGAAGATGCTAATCCCATGAGAAGGTTCAGAGAAAAAAAACAAAGGAAATGCAAGTATTGCAAGAAAATGCCAAGGGAGACAAATTCTTATTGTCATACGCCATAATTCAATAGTATGCCTACAGTGAAATACTTCAGTAAGTCTTTTGTTTTAGGATCCCCTCCCCAAAGCCCTCAAACTCCTTTTTAAACCTGCCATACTTTAAAAAGCTAACATTAAAAAATAGTTATTATAAACAAATAAATTAAACAACTATATGCTAGGATGTTGCTACTACATGAACTTTATATGAACGCATGCACCAAGATGGGTGGGTGGGTGGAAGAAATGGACTCTGAATGTAGTTCTGTGCCCTCATCTGGTTGACGATTGCCCCCTAATTACATAAAGAATTGCCAGTAATAATAGATAGCTGTGAATTCTCTGTAGATTCTTGGGCCATTTTTCGGGTGAAGGTTACAGCAATTAAAAATGGGGGAGTTGGTTAATATCTGAATCCAGTTTTCTTCTTCGTCACTTTCAGATTTAAAATTATAGGATATCGTATTACTCAGATTATTTTTTTGCTTTTTCTTTGTCTTCCATATTCCTTCCCATTTCTCCTTTCATATAGAATTGACCTTTTTTGTTATAAAAGTGGCTAATAACCAGAAAGAGAAGACCAGGAATATATGAAACATAACAATACATCATGAATTGTTGCTATGGAGAACATGGCCAGAGTTTAGTCCTCTCTGCCTTGGCTCACGACAAGAAGAATTACAACTTCTTTCTGACTAGAAAGCCAAGCAACAAACAATGTTGAGACACCTTCTTGAATTCACTCAGCAGTGTCCTTCATGTAATGTCCATTTGTACACTATTTGTGTACAAATGAGTAACTCCCACAAAAGTATCTAATGCTGTTCGACTTTGCACATGTTAATTCAACCTCAGAGAGCTGCAAAGTAAAAACCTCTACTCCAAGGGGATGGATTCTTTGAATTTATAGCACTTAGCAGATGCTCACAGCCTTTTTATTCATATCGGCTGCTTGACAAATATATTTTATCCCCCGAATTCCCATAAATAAATCACAATTAGAGGGCAAGCTGAGGTGAAGGATTCCTTGCAAACTCCGTAGGACGAGAACTGCAAGCATCTGTCCACATCCATTAAACCAACATTCAGAATATATGAAAAGGATTTCATGGGTCCTTTCACAAGCAGAATTATATGTTGGTATGGCTCTAAGTGCTTTTTTTGTTTTAATTATGGTTTCTACATGAGTTTCAGTGGAAAATCTGTGCCATCTGCTTGCCTATATTTGTGCTGCGTCGCAAACTTGAGTTAAGCCACCAACCTTAAACTTGAACATCGTTCCGTCGTTATCTATAGCATTTTAGAAACCAAAAATGTCTAATATGGTTTATATAAACACTGAACTTCATGTTAATTAAATCACTGCTACCAATCACTACAAAAACCATGGTTGTGATGTTTTTCTTATACAAGCAATGTGCTTACTATGAAATCTGCATTTCTGCTGATAACTTATTCAGAACATGGAAAGTGACCCTGGCATCACCTTAGGCTTGTTTAAGGCTACTCACTCATGTATAGTCCCTGAAATGATCTCCTAGCTTGATTGAAGTCAATAGTGAAGGTTTTACCATTAACTTCAACGGCACTGGAATGCCAAGGTGGAATTTGCGCAGGGAACAATTTTGCTTTTTTCGTAGGTGTGATGCCTTCTAATTTACCTTGTCTGAGGTGGAAGACGCAGGCCCAGTGGATCTATGTGATTTAGAGGAGCTGTAGCTTGAAGCCCCTGAACTGGCTTTTGGTTTACAACTCTTTTGGTGTACAGCAAGACGATCTGGAAGAAAAGTACGGCCACAGTGTTCACAGGGTAGGAGCTTGTAACTTTGAGCAGCTGCTGCGTTTTCAGCCATCGTACCGAGAGATCCTCCAGGAAGAGCCTGAGGTTTAACGGGCGGTGGTCTTCTGAGATGTTTGGGCAGCTTATCGTTTTCTATCTGCCACTTCTCCAGGCATTTTGGCTCGTGGATAGGAAGAGATTGTGACCCAAACTCTTTACCACAGATATGGCAGATCCTGAAGCCAGGTCTTCTCGGACGAATGACGGGCCGATCCCACTGATCCTGAGACATGCCCCCAGTACTTGATCGTTTTGATACCACCACAGTCCCAGGTCTCTTCTTCCCAGCACTTGTTTTAAGGGTAGAATTTAAACCCACTCCTGACAAGAGCATGGAAGGATCTGAAACAGTGGATTTTGAAGCCTGTCTTAAAGACGAGCTGGTGGAGATATTAGCAAGGACTTTTCCAGCATTGGGCAGTGTTTTATTGTGTTTGCTCAGAGTCTTTTTCATTAAAGCCGTTTCCATGAAGTCAACAATGTTCCATTAACAGGATGTCTGGATTTATGTAGTGTTTCTTGTTTGGACTTTGTGGTTGTCTTTTGGTTGACCTGTTGTTCCTTTAAAAACAATGAAGCTCTCTGGGATAAAGAGGTACAAGATCCTAAAACAGAGGGCAGCTGTGATAGATCTGAGCACATTTGCAATGTTCTAACACTCCCAGCAATGTTCCCTTTTTGTGGTGTTTTTTTCTGTTTTACTATTTTTTTAGTGTCTATTTTTTTAAATCCTGGAAAAAAATAGGAGGAATATGTATGTAAAAACACAGTAAGTTGTAGGCAGATGTTTAATTTTTTTAAAACATTTTTTTAAAAGAGAGAGAGAGAGAGAGTAAAATAACTAGTGTAGCCAAATCAGTGGCGTAGCGTGGGTTGTCAGCACCCGGGGCAAGGCAAGTAATTTGCGCCCCCTAACCCGTGGATTTGCGCCCCCTAACCCTAACCCCCAGATGTTGCGCCCAGTGCGGCCGGCCCCCCCTGCACCCCCCACGCTACGCCACTGAGCCAAATGCAATATTTTTATGTTGAGCATTTCTGCATATATAACATTTCAGCTGCAATCTGTACACACTTACCTGGGAGTAAGCCCCACTCACCACTGTGGGGCTTACTTCTGAGTAAGCATGTATAGGTTTGTGCTTTTGCGTGGTTTTTGTCGGTCACCTCACTGTCATTCTTCCAAACATTTTTTTATTATTCTGCATTCATAGCAATAACTATTGGTGTTGCCACATTGTACAGCCTCGTGTGTTACATTAAGTTGATTCTGTACAAGACAAAAGAAATAAAACACCTGTAATAATAAGACAAAGCAAATCTTGTCCATAACACTGAGAAGGCACAGTAGCTACTAAAACATTTGTCTGTTGCATTTGCCTGAATTCATAAGTCAGACCCTCCAAGTGTCCCTATTTTCCAGGGACAGTCCTGGATTTACAGAAGCCATCCTGGTTTCTTATTTGATCTCGGAAAGTCCTGCTTCCCTTGTCATCTTATAATAGCAATGGCACCCACTTGAGAGGTGCCAGAACTGAGTTCTGGCGAGTTCCAGCTGCAAAAAAGGCCCTGGATGTCCTGTTTTCATCAGAGAAATGTTGGAGGCTATGGAGTTATGCGACTCCCAAGCTGAGGAGATAAGTAATTATACAACTTTTAGAAGACATCTGAAGGCCGCCCTGTACAGGGAAGTTTTTTTAAATGTTTAATGTTTTATTACGTATTTATATATGTTTGAAGCCACCCAGAGTGGCAACCCAGTCAGATGGGTGGGGTATAAATAAATAACAAATATTATTATTGTTGTTGTTATGGAACAGGACATCCCTATTCTCATTGGAGAAATGTTGGAGGATACGTAAACCATATAACCGGGAAGTTGTTTCAACTAACAGTCAAAACATTATACACACACAGACATATATATACGAATAATATTTCCTTCTCATATGTACAGTGGTACCTCGGGTTACATACGCTTGAGGTTACATACGCTTGAGGTTACAGACTCCACTAACCCAGAAATAATGCTTCAGGTTAAGAACTTTGCTTCAGGATGAGAACAGAAATCATGCTCCGACAGCGCGGCGGCAGTGGGAGGCCCCATTAGCTAAAGTGGTGCTTCAGGTTAAGAACAGTTTTAGGTTAAGAACAGACCTCCAGAAAGAATTCAGTTCTTAACCCGAGGTACCACTGTATATGTCTTTTTGAAGAGTTGATCTCTTGGAATTGTTGTTACAAACTGATACATCGGTGTTCCTTAATTGCAATGTTTTCCTGTCATGGAAGACATTGCTAGTTCCTGTGATGTTCCCCACAGCAATTCCATTGATGGAACGCTGCTAGCTAGACATCAGAATGTGTGGCTTAAGTATTTTCTAGTGGGTTGCCATTTGCGGTATAGTTAGGAAGCGAATGATATGTTTAAAGCATTTGCATATCGTGGCGAACTATCCTTCTTGCCCTCGACGGCTGCTGTAGTAGTTGTAATAACGGTAAAATAATAAACGTGGTTCAGTAAGTAGTAATGCAACTTGAATGTGCCCCAAACTTTTTTTAGGAGGCCCCAGATAATTGTGAGCAAGTGAAACCTTTTTCAAGTCACGGAGAAAGAAAAGGCAAAGCTTACTAGAGGGTCATGGGAAAGGAGTATCTCGGAACATTACCTGTGTTTCACCCAGCTAAGGCTTTATCCACCAGTCCATTTTCCACGGATAGATGTGTATCATGGATGATCAAGCTGTTCCCCTTTACAATAATTTCAAGCAGTAATTCAGGCTCTGGGGTAAAGAATGTTGAATGAGTCAAGCTATGAATCAGTCAAGAAGAGAAACCATAAACAACCTGTTAACAATATAGCCTCTTGTTGGACTTCCAAGATCTCTGCTGGATACGTTTCATAATAGATTTATGCTTTATTTGGGGGATTACACCATTTGGTCTCTTTTCCTTTCTGCCAAGTTGGAAATGTCCTGTAAGTTCACATCCGTAAATCTGAAACCCTCCATCATGTTCCCCGTCGACTAGAAAGCGTATAAGGTTTTTAAAAGTAAATTAACTTTTCTCTATAAAAGGCATGACAAAGTGTAGCTCTCTTTCTGAACGCGAAGACAAAAGCGAGCGGTAGCCAAATATGGGTCATCATTCTTCTTTTGGACAATACTTGAGCCATCGGCAGTCCTCCGCGATGGCCTTAATTCATAAACCATGTGCTTTTAATGAAAATAAATTTCAACGTAATGGACTATCTGGATCCAAATAAGACAATGCATAGAAATACAGAAGCTCATCTAGATGCTGCCAGAAGGCGCTACTTCATATGTAATATCTCACAACCGAAGAGCAACTAATCCAAATTTAGTTCATCTACATTTCAAAAAAAATATTCTATGAGGAAGAGCTCTCCTGTGGTTTAAATTTCCATTAATCTTTTCAAAGTCTCTCACAATATGGTTCTCACTAATCTCCAAGAGTAGCCTCTTCTCTAAGCAGTAATCCTAATGGTTCAGTGAAGTGCTTAGGGGCGAGAGGAAATATGACAGTCAGCTAAAATGTATAGATTTCATGTGAGGGAAAACTCCACAGGAAAAGGATTCTTTTGTTTGCTTCATGGATGTCTTTGGATATAAAACTCATGTACATACACATGAGGGCTCTTTAGTTTTTTCCCTCCATTGATCTGTAAAAAAATTATCTGTAAAAAAGAGGTTCTCTCTTCCCCCATCTCTCAGGATCCCACCAGGTATAAATGCTTCACAGAAATCCATCTGTCAGTCCTGCGTCCTTTTAACACTGATTTGGGTTGAAAGAAACGTCGCCGTGCCCGCTTGGTAATTAGATCAGCCACAGTGCCGCAATCCATTTTGATTTCTATTCAATAGGAATTTTGCTAGGGAAAGCCCCTTGAAAAGAATGCAGGCAACCCCCTACCTGTGTGCGACTGTGTAAATGCATGGCGCTGGGAAATAATTACCGTATTTTTTGCTCTATAAGACTCACTTTTCCCCTCCTAAAAAGTAAGGGAAAACGTGTGTGCATCTTATGGAGCGAATGCAGGCTGCGCAGCTATCCCAGAAGCCAGAACAGCAAGAGGGATTGCTGCTTTCACTGCACAGCAATGGCTTCTGAGATTCAGAATATTTTTTTTCTTGTTTTCCTCCTCCAAAAACTAGGTGCGTCTTGTGGTCTGGTGCGTCTTATAGAGCGAAAAATACGGTACATTCATATCAGGTAATGGTGAGAGAGAGCTGAAGGGTCCTCATGCATAGCTGTCAAGGTTTCCCTTTTTTAAAGGGAAAGTCCCTTATTCTGAATAGGATTTCCCTTTAAAAAGGGGGAAAGTTGACAGCTATGTCCTCATGGCGTGTGGGGAGACCCTTCCCAGAGCCGAAAGAGGGCTTCAGTGAGAGCAGAGAAGAGACTGGTGATACAGCGGGGCTTTGTTTAGGCTGCTCAGCCTCCATGCCAAACAGCACTGTAAAAGTAAAAAAGTAAAGGACCCCTGGATGGTTAAGTCCAGTCAAAAGTAACTATGGGGTTGCAGCACTCATCTCGCTTTCAGGCCGAGGGAGCTGGCATTTGTCCACAGACAGCTTTCCAGGTCATGTGGCCAGCATGATTAAACTGATTCTGGTGCAACAGGACACCGTGACGGAAACCAGAGTGCACAGAAACGCTGTTTACCTTCCTGCTGCAGGTGTACCTATTTATTTACTTGCACTGGTGTGCTTTCAAACTGCTAGGTTGGCAGGAGGTGGGACAGAGCAATGGGAGCTCAGCACGTCGCGGGGATTCAAACCGCCGACCTTCCAATTGGCAAGCCCAAGAGGCTCAGTGGTTTAGACCACAGCACCATTGTAGTGCAGCAGTAACAGCGTTCCTGCACTTCCTCCAGCCTCCCAGCCCCAGAGCTTCAATTCCAATTGTGGATATTTTAGTTGCAGTATTTTTTATCTGGAGTGGAGTGAGAGGAGCAGAGAGATCATTTAAAGGCTCTTTAGAGGGTGCTCCCTACTTTTGCAAATTTCACTTATGTGAGTGTGGCACCAGAACGTAATCCCTACCTAAGTGGGGATTCACCTTACCTGCCTTCAGACTGAAGAATGGAAGAACAACCAAGTTCTTAAAGTGTTTTAGGAGTATCATGATATATCATTGCACAGAAGCACCCACAAACAAACAAACAAACAAACAAACAAAACTCCTTCAGCTTTAACTGTGAAAAAATTGTATTGCTGACTTTAGATTCCTTCCTTTTGTTTTTGGAAATTTATTGGTTTCTTGCTGCTTATCGGCAGATACATCAATATGACTTCACAAGCTTCAGAGGTCCAGATTTTCCACACTGGCAAACAATCAAACAAACATTGGCCAGTACCTCTCCTCTCTGGAAAAATATGCAGTGTAACTTCATTTTTGCTGCTTTGATTTTTCAAATCATGAGATGTAGCTAAAGATACAAAAAGGCCTTGCTGAAAGGCCTCTGATTATTTTAATCATTTCCTGCGGGTTGCTGAGGAAGACTGAAATCTCTGTTTAGACCCATCAAAATAGCTACAGTCGTACCTTGGTTTTCGAACAGCTTAGTTCTCGAACGTTTTGGCTCCTGAACGCCGCAACCCTGGAAGTGAGTGCTATGGTTTATTAACGTTCTCTTGGAAGCCAAACGTCCGATGGGGCTTCCGCAGCTACAGATTGGCTGCAGGAGCTTCCTGTAGCCAATCAGAAGCCACACTTTGGTTTTCAAACGTTTTGGAAGTCGAATGGACTTCCAGAACAGATTCTGTTTGACTTTCAAAGTTCGACTGTATATTGTTCTTTTATACATGCTGTTAAATTTTTTTTAAGCAGTGTTTAGACAAAGAAAAAAGAAAAAAGGACAAGTGTGACACTATTGGCCATTGTCAGAATTGACTTGGAAGTTCCATAAAGGAAGGAATGCAGTTTTGCTAGGGTGAGGGGATGGCTCAAAGTGATATTGTGTTTCTTCTACGGCAGAGTAGGGATTCGTGGATCACATGAATTGCCGGTGCTCTCTATATTTTGGTCTTTTTAATGTTTGATGCCTTCTGGCAGTTCCCTCACTGCGAGAAGTGAGGTTACAGGGAACCAGGCAGAGGGCCTTCTCGGTGGTGGTGCCCACCCTGTGGAACGCCCTCCCATCAGATGTCAAGGAAATAAACAACTACAGTGGTGCCCCGCAAGACAAATGCCTTGCAAGACGAAAAACTCACTAGACGAAAGAGTTTTATGGTTTTTGAGCTGCTTCGCAAGACGAATTTCCCTATGGGCTTGCTTCGCAAGACGGAAACGTCTTGTGTTTTTTGCAAGTTTGTTTCCTTTTTCTTAACACCGTTAATACAGTTGCGACTTGACTTCGAGGAGCAACTCATAGAATGTGGTGTGGTAGCCTTTTTTGAGGTTTTTGGTGATTTTTGAAGCTTTTCCAAAACTTTTCCGACACCGTGCTTCGCAAGACGAAAAATTCGCTAGACGAAAAAACTCGCTGAACGAATTAATTTCGTCTTGCGAGGCACCACTGTATCTGAATTTTAGAAGACATCTGAAGGCAGCCCTGTTTAGGGAAGTTTTTAATGTTTGATTTTTTGTCGTGTTTTTAATATTTGGTTGGGAGCGCCCAGAGTGGCTGGGTAATCCCAGCCAGATGGGCGGGGTATAAATAAATTATTATCATTATCATTATCATTATCATTATCATTATCATTATCATTATCATTATCATTATCATTATCATTATCATGCTTTTGTATTTCTTGGAAGCCACCCAGAGTGGCTGGCGCAACTGAATCTGATGGGCAGGGCACAACAACAACAATGACAACAACAACAACAACAACAACAACAACAACAACAACAACCTCTGTGATTACATCTAAAGGTCTAACCATCCATGTTACATGCCTTTTACTTCATGGAGGTCGAGTCTCCTGAAATGTTTCTTGTTTTTATGGGGTTTCTGAATTTGATCATGTGTGGTGCAGAGATATCTTCAGTCATCCCCACTAAGCCTTGACTGTTTCACTGCGGGCAACTTCTACTTTGCTCCTAATTTTCACCACTGCAAAAGGGCCCTTGTTTCCTGTCTTGCAGTTCCTCACATAGCAGCACGTCATTAAAATCTGAGGTTTTAGAGAGAAGTATATCATAGTTCCATCCGCTGTGACTTTCATTAACGGATGCAACCAAGATTGTGCATGGTATATTAAATGAAAATCCGTATTTGCCAAAAATAAATAACTTCATCCGGTTGGAAGCCAAACTGTTCTTCTTCAGACTACAAACACAAAGACTTAATTGCTAAATGTCTAATGAAGAAATGGTGCGTGTGTGTTGGATCTGCTTGCTGTGTACACTGTAAATAATCATTTAAGAAGTCCTCTTAATAATTTCCAAATATTCACAGCAATATGAAAGGAAACAAATATACACACTGTAAATAATCATTTAACTAGTCTTCTTAGTAATCTCAGAATATGTTATGCATGGCAGTATAAAATGAAACAAATAATAGGGAAAAATTACCATGATGTTCAAATACATGGTGTCTGACTTTTCTAGCAAAAATGTGTCCCTGGAAATCGTTACAGTTACATGCAGTGGACAGAATTGTCAGAGTTCGCTTTCAAAGAGCTGTTAGTTCTAATTCTGATGATTATGAACACTGTGAACATGGTGAAACATTTGTTTATCGGCTTATATTTTCATGTCATTCGAATGTGATCGTATTATAACTTTTCTACCATTGAAAAGGCAATGGTATGTTTCAGGTTACACAGTGCTCAAAAATGAAGTTCTGTATTTTGCACTAGCTTAATATGATCAGGATTACACTTAAAAATAATTAGTAGAACACTTTATTTTTTCTGTTTGTTACATCTGGCACTGAATGTTACTAGGAGCCAGTGCTGCATCCTCTGGCGTGGCAAAGTGAATAATAATAATAATAATAATAATAATAATAATAATAATAATAATAATAATTCCCTTTTGGTCATTAATAAAACATGAAAGCCCTCAAATAGTTTTCCTATATTACTTCATGAGATAGATACCAGTGATCCTATTAAAATACCAGGAATCTCAAATTTGCAATTTAATTTATTGCAGTGGAGTAAGCCTCTCACTAGTTGCAAACTGCTTAGAGATTATTATTTTTATAATCAAGCATTATATACATATTGGTCAAATAAAATAAATCCTATGCTAAGAACATGCTATACCTATTAAAAGAGGTTCATTGGGATCAATAGCTCAACCTCATCCAAAACAGGGATATGTTTTATTGAGCTGACCTCCCGGTAGTTACATTTCTTCTCTTTGTTCCTTGTTCTTACCTTAAAATCTCAGTACTTAAACTCCCACATAATGATTCCTTTGTGCACACCGAGGAATAAGCAGAAACAAAGCGTTAGGTCTTAGCATATCCTTTCTTATTTAAGAAATTAGTACGTTAGCATCTTGCGTTGCTACAGAAATGGCAAGTTCTCTTTTGTCACTGACCCGTTGCCTAGCTACATATCAACAAAAGTGAATTCACAGTGCTCCTGCAAAGCTGATTGGTCAACTGCATTGTTTGGGAAGTGTGGGAGACAGGTGTATGCGGGAACAATATTTAGAAGTGAACGTAGAAATTTTCCTAAAGTTCATCATGGGGAAACGTGATGGTTTGAATGAAAATTCCCTTTCTCCTGCTCCAACTGCTGCGGAATTATTGAGATGGACTGTGCTGCAGAGATAAGGAGCGAAGGAACTTCAGGCAGAACTTCAGGCTTGCTATTAACACACACTTAACATGTAGAATTCATTTAGAAAATATGTGGATATATTACAGCATAATGAGAAGGATGGGAAGGATTGTGTCGATGAACACTTTTATTGTGTAAATAATGTTGTCTTGTCTTTTCTTTTCCTCTTTTGATTTTTTTTCTTTGTATCTTTGTTATTTCTTTATTTTTTTCTTTTCCTCTTTTTTGTTCCTGCAGAAATTTTCTACTCTCTACATAATTTTCTTTTTCTTCATATGTAGAAAGATAGCATATAATGTTTGTATAGATATGTAATTTTTTAATCAATAAAGAATTAGAAAGAAAGAAAGAAAGAAAGAAAATATGTGGAGGAGGCTACTACCTTAAGTCAGTGAAGTTATATGACGTTGTGCAAAGCAATGTTATTTCATCACTTTTCTTACTGCAAAAAGTCCATCTTTTTAAGAAGCGAGTTTTCTTTTTGCTTTGCGGCACAAAAGCAGCAATTCTACTTGAATTGTGCAACCTGGAATTTACCAGTATGAGATCCCAGCTGCAAAATAGCTACAAACTAGAATAATGCAATTTAAGGCAAGTGTTACCTGCTCTCTGCTCAATTCCACTACCCTCTGTTTCAGGGCACAGTCTTTTATGGTATCTAGAAATGTTGCCTCTTTGTTGTGACTGGTCCTGGAACATGCATTTAGCCCGTCTATGTGAGGGCAATTGAAATCACCAATTACTACAACATTTCCTCCTGTGGATGCCTCCTCGGTTTCAAGGAGATGACTGTGGACACTTTGTTCAGGGAAGGTAAAGGTAAAGCTAAAGGACCCCTGGAAACTCTGGCAGCACTAAGATAAATTCAACAGAGTAAATATTTTTTGATGGATGTAAAAGTGGAAAACTGATTTGAATGCTTATAGTAAAATATGCAGGGGTGTATGATATGTAAAATGAACCATGGAAAGAGAATAAGAGAAGTCATTGGATATTTTGAAGTTTGTAAAATGTTTATTGGGAAATGTAAAATTGAAAACTTAATAAAAAATATTTTTAAAGAAAAAAGAAAATATTGGTTGACAGTGACTGTACACTTTTTGGATTTTTGAAAAGATAAGACCACCTCTTTGGGTTTAATTCCACCCCCCAACCCCCTTCAGTTTAAATTATCTCCAGTTTGCCAATGGTGTTGGCAAGAACAATGTTTTGTTTTCTGCTGCTGAGCAACACGAGTCTATTTTAAACATAGTCGTGTACCAGAGCTGATGCAATGAGGCAAGAACATAATGCAAATACTGACAAGAGTGTACAAACAATAGCTGACTCTCCTCCTTACACATAAAGTCACGAAACTCTTTCCTAGCCGTGTAGGAATCATTCTTTGGGGAAACACTTTGGATGCCCCCGCCAATTTATAATTTGCAACCACATTGGTGGTTTGATGTCTGATAACCTGTTGCTATCACTTCTCAATCCTGCTGAAGCCCAGGGTACAAGAGAATAGTTAACTCTCTCTGTTATTGTTGTCAAAAAGTTTCATTCGTTTCATGACTCATTTCTTAGATCTAATTAAAATTGTTTTGCTACTCCTCTCCTGCCCCAGCTGGGAATTGCATTTGTTATATTTCCCCATAATATCTGCATTTAGGACGGCTGCAGTTTCCCCGCTGTGAATCTTTTAGCACAGGGGTCCTCAAACTAAGGTCCGTGGGTTGGATCCGGCCCGCCAGGCTCGTAAATCTGGCCCGCTGGCCAAAGCTGCAGCCATTCGGAAGCCTCGCCACCCACTCAGTCAGTCCCTGCGTGGTGATTTAAAACCGGTGAGGCAAGGTGTTTCCATGGACTAGACGTGCTCCAAGTGACCCTTACCTCGGAAGTAAGTGGCCAGAAGAAAACCCATGGGGCTTGTTTCCGAGTAGACCTAATCCGACTGCAGGACAGGAGCACAAGGCCTGACACCCACCCCCATCTACCCCCAACCCGCCAACTCCTGTGCACTTTCCTCGGCAGAGACCTCCCAGCTGGCCTTACTCGCGAGTAGTAGTGGCCCAGGAAGTGGAAGCGGCTGTGCCAGCAGGGGCAGAGCGCAGTGGGGAGAAGCCGGGTGCCGGAGGCCGGGGAGGCAAGTGCGTCGGATCCGGGCACGCGTTGGGGCTGCTGAGCTTTGTGCGCAAGCCGGTGCTGGAGACGCTGAACGCCGACAGTTGGATCCCTGAAGGCAGCCTTTGTTACAAATATGTACATGTGGATCTACCCCTTATGGGGGAATGATCCAGTGCTTCTGCTAACTGAAAAGCTAGCAGAGCAGTCCTAGTAAGAATCTGGTCAAACGATGAAGTCAAAAAGAGAGAGGTGTGCTGTGTGACTCATACTTTTGTCACCTGGCTGGGCACCAGCCTTGTTTTCTTAAGGGGTTACCAATTGTCTATTATATATCCCAGTTTGCTAGTTTAAAACAGAATTGTAGCTAGTGCTCAATAATGCTGCCTGCAGCACTCACAACTGCTCGAACATGTAAAGAGTTATTCTCAGTTGCTGCCTGTCTGCTTTAGAACTTTCTCCTTGAATCTGCGATGTTTCATCTGCTGTTGCCGATTTTCTCTTGTAGACACTGTCTTGTGTGCATTTATTTCCCATTGCTTACACAGATGTGTAGATACTGCAACCAGGGTTACAATAAGGAGGACTGTCACTTCTAGACATCACAGATTTGGAATGGAAGGTGGACAGGATATTAAATAAAGCTACCCAGCAGATAGGGATGATCACATTGCAACCAAAACACATTTGAAATGCTCATAAGCCACATTTCCCTTTGAAGTTTGAAGGATTTCTGTCCATCTGAGCACTGCTGCAGCTGAACCAACAAGATTTTTTTGGCTTATGTCAAAATTCTGCTTTGTGTGTCAAAGTCTGGACATTATCACCCTTTCAAACTACAAATAATCCCCCCATCACCCCCCAAGGTGTTAATTTTATCATTGTTTTAACAAAAAAATCTTTTGATTTCAGGCTAACAGAAAGTAGAGCACGTAGAGTATGTGACACTGGACAAGAAAATATACACTAGTTTGTTCAGACATGGAGAAGAGGGAATGGCTCAAAAGTTGGGTTGCTATTTTTTAAGTCAGAAAGATTGATACAGAAGAAAGAGAATGGAGTAAGAACAATGTCTGCAAATGGATATTAGGTAAGAGGGGTGCAAGAAGGCATTGATTTCTGTTATGCTGCAGTTTCTCTTCTGTCAAAAATTTGTCACACTGTCTGCAGTGGTAAAATCAGGGCTTTTTCCAGCAGGAAACCACAGGAACTCAGTTCTGGCACCTCTCAGGTGGGTGCCATTGCCATTCTAATAGAATGAGGGAGCTGCTCGTGCTGGGTTCTGATACAGTGGTACTTCGGGTTAAGAACGGAATTTGTTCCGGAGGTCCGTACTTAACCTGAAACTCTTCTTAACCTGAAGCACCACTTTAGCTAATGGGGCCTCCCATTGCTGCCGCGCCACCATTGCCGCATGATTTCTGTTGCAATGTCGAGGTCCCCAAGCCACCCCAAATAAACTCACACTTCACACATCAATTTTGTTTAAGGTTTTTGGCATGATTCTGGCCACAACTTTATTTAAATACACACAAGTGAGTGGTTGCTTAGGCATTGGTTACGACTATCTGTCTTTGTCCCAGGGACAGAACTGACTTCCGGATTCCAGCGGAAGCCAGTCAGGGAAAACAATATTGGGGAGAAATGAAGCTAGGCATCACTTCTTACCCGCATGCTCCTGAGGGCTTGCACAGCCCAAGTCCGGTGCCAGGGACAAGGACGAAAGAATGGCAAGCCCTTGGATTCCTTTAACGGAATTCCCTTGCAGCAGCACCATTGGAGGGGTAGGCACTTACCCCTCCACCAACCAATTTGAACCAATGCCTAACCGCAAACCTTACAAGTTGTGATGATTTGCTGCACAGTAGGCAAAAACCAAATGGCACCAGCCAATCAGCCAAATGGACAAAATTCCTACCAGGCCCCTGCCCCAAAAGCAGGCAACCCCATGACAGGCATAGCAAGGTCAAAGAAAGAACCCTCCCAATTCAGGGAGAGTGGCCGGGTGATCTGGTGCACGCAGCCCAAGAGGACGCCCAAAGCTGCGTGTCTAGTATTTAAAACCTTTGACTCCTCCTCCAAATTGGCAACATCGAAATCTCCCCAGAGACTCAAATTAGCCAATCACTGCCTGTGGCCATTCAAACGTAACTGCCCAGCAACAGTGGGGTGGCCTGCTGGCCCCCACTGCAACATGTGCTCTCTGTTAGGGAGAACACGCTTTCTCATCCTGAAGAAAAGTTCTTAGCCCGAGGTACTATTTCTGGGTTAGTGGAGTCTGTAACTGAAGCGTCTGTAACCTGAAGCGTCTGTAACCCGAGGTATCACTGCACTTCTTTTTCTAGAGAAATAGCACACTGATGCTCCAAACAACTGCTGCTGACAAGGAATAAGACTGCGAAACTTAGGCTGGCAAGGCCAGTTCTGAACAGGCAACTGAATTTGCTCCAGTCTACGCAATTGCCAGAAACTACACAATTTGTGCTATACTGTACTCACAATGATACATGCCAATCTGGTTTTCTTTGGGGCCCCAAGTTAAACAGAAAGGGGTTGGGCCAAATTAGTTTTTACACAACGAACATGATGCCTCCAGTCAACGGATGAGGAATTTGTGGTCAACTGTCAGGAATTATGGGAGTTGTAGTTCAGCAACCTCTGGAGGGCCACAGATCAACTTTCCATGCTCTAATCCAGGCTTCCTCAATCTCGACCCTCCAGATGTTTTGAGACTACAATTCCCATCATCCCTGACCACTGGTCCTGCTAGCTAGGGATCATGGGAGTTGTAGGCCAAAAACATCTGGAGGGCCGAGGTTGAGGAAGCCTGCTCTAATCTATCATACAACCTTCAGCTTTTATTGAAAACATCCCTGTATTTCTCTCACATCTATCCTAAGATTGCCCTTGTCCAAACAATTAAGGGGGGCAGGTAGAGAATGTCCTGGGATCAATTCTTACATCCTTTGCCAGCCAGACACTTAAGAAACGCACATGCACAAATTCAAAATGTGCTTTCTGCACATAGCACAGTCCTCATGTTATCCTCTCTTTGGTTTCAGGAAGGCAATGTAGGCCAGCAAGACCTTGTTTAAAAAATATTTTTCATGAAAGGATTGCCAAGACCTGTAGGAGAGAATGGTACAAATGGCAATAATAACAAGGAATAACAAGCCTCCAAAACGATCTTATATTTGACTTTGCTGGGGGCTTTCTTATTGCTCTTGGCTTCTGGCAACATTTCCCTGCAGGCAGATCAACATCTGGTATCTGCAGCATTGTCTCTGGGCAGGAGTTGTTATTTTTTCATTTTTTGACTCTCTCTAGACTTCCGTTGTATGTCTGTTTGTCCCTTGTTGGATGTGTCTCTTTTCTACCAGTGTCAGTCAAAGTGAGTAATGCTAATAGGAAAAAAACACAGACCTGCTCTCCTCCTAGCTGTTTTTGAATAATAATTTCTGGCTGTGTCAGGTAATCCATTCTGTCTGCATAATAGTAACCATTTTGAGAAGGGATACATGGGAAAGTAGATATTACCATTCATTAAGATGACAGTCATTAAAGCATTAGGGTGTGTGAAGGTCCCAAGATTTGCTTTTTATCTCTCTCCCTGTTTTTTTTTTAATCAGTCTGTTTCTGAGTTGTTCTGTGTTCTCTCTACTTCAGTGTGTTTTGGGTTTTGAGTCACTCTGAATAGAACTACCGGTAAGTTCTGTGTTTCCCATTTGCCATAACAAGGAATCTAAAAACATGTTTTTCCTTTTTGGCCAAAGTGGATGAAATTTACAGACACATGAGCCTTGCCAGAGTGGATTAAGCCTGCCAAATTGCAAACAAATAAGTCCAGGGGCCTTTTGTGCAGGACGTAAAAGGGATCCGCTTTCCTCCTTACAGAATAGGAGCAGAGTTTGTCTCTTTCTTGCCTTAAAATAATTAAGAGGTATACTAGGACAGTGAATGCCAAGGTTCAAATTCCCATTCAGCAAGGAAGCTTACCAGGTAACTTTGAACTAGGCACTATGGAGGGGGCAAAATTTGAATGCTGAACTTGGAGGGAAATGTTTCATTGATGAGAAAACCCTGCTGACACTTAGTGCCTCTTCTAATAGGGACTCTATGTGTATGTATACTGCACTGAGACCTGCGGGTATAGGGCGGTATATACATTTTAATAATAATAATAATAATAATAATAATAGTAAGTGTATGTGTGTCTTTGTGTAATGTATGTTTGGGGTTGCTTTAAGCATGTACTAGCTAATGAGATTCTGATAAGCTGTTTGGTTTGTAAGAATTGAAGGAAGGAAGGTAACCCCTGTTTAGACACAAACAAGATGTTAGGTTTCTGTTTTATGCCACTGTGCAGTGCTTGGAGTCACAAGACTCTATTTTGCATTCCAGACATTCCAGACTGTTGGAAATCTCACAGAAGACGGGAGAGGGATGTGATGTTACTGGTTTCCTGTTCCTTTGTTTTTCAGTTGCCTCTCTGCTCTGAAGTCACAGATTCATAGAATCATAGAATCATAGAGTTGGAAGAGACCACAAGGGCCATCGAGTCCAACCCCCTGCCAAGCAGGAAACACCATCAGAGCACTCCTGACATATGGTTGTCAAGCCTCTGCTTAAAGACCTCCAAAGTAGGAGACTCCACCACACTCCTTGGCAGCAAATTCCACTGTTGAACAGCTCTTACTGTCAGGAAGTTCATCCTAATGTTTAGGTGGAATCTTCTTTCTTGTAGTTTGGATCCATTGCTCCGTGTCCACTTCTCTGGAGCAGCAGAAAACAACCTTTCTCCCTCCTCTATGTGACATCCTTTTATATCACATAGATATATGTGTCACAAGACTCTATTTTGCATTCCAGACATTCCAGACTGTTGGAAATCTCACAGAAGACGGGAGAGGGATGTGATGTTACAGGTTTCCTGTTCCTTTGTTTTTCAGTTGCCTCTCTGCTCTCACAGAGAGAGGATGTTTCTTTTCTGTCTGCATAGTTAGAAATAAAACTCTTTGCAATGTAGCTCATATTTCTCATCCTTCCCTGCTTCTGGATACTCTGCGTAATGAGGGAATGTTCCTGGAGCCTTATCAGAGGCTCAGGTCATTGAATCATCATCGGAGGCAATTCTGGAGGACTCGACTGGAGAATGAGCTTTTCAGCTCGGTCGTAGCAGAGGCTCCGACACAATATGTGTAAGATTGTACATACAGGCACAGCAATAATTCCCAAAATGACCTGGAAATGTAATAAAAGACACCACTAAAATGGCGGGGACGGCGGAATGGGGCAGAGCAGGGGTGCAATGGCATGTTTCAATTGTGCATGATTTCACGCAAGCGCACCATGACCCGGAATGTAACTCCCACACAAATCAGGGCTTGCCTATGTGCATCAGAGACACACCAAAGGGATTCTGCAATATATAAACTCCTATCAACATATACTTAAACCATCATAAGAACAGGTGTTTCATTCGCTAGTTAGTTGGTCCAGACAGCTGGCTGACTCCACAACTCCTGGCTCACGCAGACTGCTAAACCAGGGCTAAGCCCTCACAACATGTAAATGAAAGCAGCCGCAAAACGTATTTCGGGAGGATTTCAATTCATACTTGCACTGTCTGGAACTGTCATATTGGAATCAATCTGTCACTGAAGTGAAAGTGATCAACGAACCAGGACTGGGCAGTGCTCCCTCATTTAATCAAAACCATGTTTCTCTGAGGGAGGTGGCTTGCTTTACAATATGGTGAAGCAAAAGAGTTCTAAATTTCATATGTGAAAAATTAGGTACCTAGTTATCCGTACAAACAGTTCTTTCAACCCAATGAAAGAGAGCGCTTATCTTAGAAGATTTTCTGTCATTAGTGGATAAGGCAAATACTAAAACTCAGGAAATTGCAGTGCATTCTAATTGCCTACAAATAATGCTTCAAAGAGAGAACATTACAGATACAACATGACTGCCATAATTTAAATGGGAGTAGAATCAAAATGTTTCCACGTAGATTTGCGTGAAGGTTGCCACTTAAAAGAAACTGAAATGAACAATCAAACGAGCCTGTTTTAAAAACTGGATCCATTCAAAGATGGCACAATATACTGCAAATTATTATTCTTTTGAAAAGTCAAGCTGCAAGATGTTTCTCATCATATATCATTAAGTTCCATATGTTGGGCATTTTATTTCCCTACTGAGATATAATGACATTTCTATTGGATATTTTTATTGGGATGAGCTGCAGTAAGGGCTAAAACAGAAACAGTTTTGTTATTATTTTAAAAGGGCATTTCATGTTGAAGCACTTAAACTTAGGTTCTGTTTTGCCTAAAAATCCCTTTTAGGAAGTTTGACAATCAAATAAGGATTGTACTTTTTATTTGTCTTTGTGTCTTTGTGTCTCCAAATACATTTGTGTTGTAAAACACAGGAATCCTATTTCCATGGAATGCAGTAGCAGAATTCTTACTGATTTTAATAGTACCTTACTGTCCTTTCGAAAACAGTTGAAAGGCTAGTTTGACAGTATTCCATTTATTATTATTATTATTAGTAGTAGTAGTAGTAGTAGTAGTAGTAGTAGTATAAATTTGTTACCTGCCTTCACCATATGGTTCCAGGGCAGGTTTACAATAATTTAAAATACAGTATTAAAAACAGTTTAAAATAAAATGCAGTCATAAGAATAGGATGATTCCTGAAAACATTAATTTCTGGGGTCAAAGGTTATGGTAAAGAGACACATCTTCAGCATATGATGCTAACTGCATGATGAAAACACCAGACATACCACAACTTAAGGGCTTCCACAGAGAATACCCTCTTCCAGGCTGCCATCTCCAAAAGCATCTGAGGGCAACATAAATACCATGAGGGCCCTTCTCTGCTGATCATGACACCTGAGAGTAGGATTGCCACACGTCCAGGAATTCCCAGGCATGTCCTCTTTTGGGGATCCTATATGCCCATTTGGGCATTTAAAAGCAAATGTCCCGGGTTCTGGTTTTTAAAAAATGTGCGTGGGCAGCCTGGGCTCTGGATCAGGCTCTGGTTCTGGTGTGGGCGGTGATAGCGGCAGAGCTATTGGGCGATTGCCCTAAAAAAAGCAACCTTTGTGCCCAGATTTTTACTTCTTGAAATATGGCAACCCTACCTGAGAGGGTCTTAGGGGTCACCATTCAGATATTTGTGACCTAAGTCCTTTAGGGCTTCAAGCATTAATGTGAATGCCTTGAATTAGGCCTGGAGATTAACGTACAACTGGTGCAGCTGTTTTAACACAGGGGTTATAGATAAAGGTAAATGTACCCCTGACCAGTAGGTCCAGTAGCGGACGACTCTGGGGCTGTGGTGCTCATCTCACTCTATAGGCTGAGGGAGCCGGCGTTTGCCCGCAGACAGCTTCCGGGTCATGTGGCCAGCATGACTAAGCCGCTTCTGGCGAACCAGAGCAGTGCACGGAAACACCGTTTACCTTCCCGCCAGAGCGGTACCTATTCATCTACTTGCACTTTGACATGCTTTCGAACTGCTAGGTGGGCAGGAGCTGAGACCAAACAATGGGAGCTCACTCCGTCGTGGGGATTCAAACCGCCAACCTTCCGATTGGCAAGCCCTAGGCCTGGAGATTACCGTACAACCGGTGCAGCTGTTTTAACACAGGGGTTATAGGAGAATCTAAATGTAGTAAGGTAAAGGTAAAGGAGCCCTGGATAGTTAAGTCCAGTCAAAGGTGACTATGAGGTTGCGGCGCTCATCTCGCTTTCAGGCCGAGGGAGCCGGCATTTGTCCACAGACAGCTTTCCAGGTTATGTGGCCAGCAGGACTAAACCGCTTCTGGCACAACGGAACACTGTGATGGAAACCAGAGAGCATGGAAATGCCATTTACCTTCCCGTCGCAGTGGTACCTATTTACTTGCACTGGTGCGCTTTCGAACTGCTAGGTTGGCAGGAGCTGGGACAGAGCAATGGAAGCTCACCCCGTCACGGGGATTAGAACCACAACCTTCTGATTGGCAAGCCCAAGTGGCTCAGTGGTTTAGAGCACAGTGCCACCTGCGTACGATCTAAATGTAACCCTAGCCAGCGATCAGACTGCTGTATTTTGCACCAGTTGGAAGTTTCCAGGTCATTTTCAAGGGCAGCTCTACCTAATGTATTGCAGTAATTGCAGTACACTAACCACACAATGGATATGGGGGGGGGGCAGGTACACTGCATGACAACCTCACCCATTTAATACCTGCTTATGTTCCCGATACCCAATCTCTCTACGGAATAATGTCAAATAATGTATACAGGACCTATGGACAATTAATGTCATAATTTCTTCCTTCCTGCTATTGACATACAATAACCCCGATTAATTCATTCCCTAAAATTACATCAGCCTTGGTGTTCACTTCACAAGAATAATTTGAATGCTTTCCTCCAGCTGAGTCAACAAGGCGTTTTGGGGCTGTATCATTCATTATGTTTGCTTTCTTTTATATTAAGGGTTACGGCAGTATATTTAATATAAGTCTTTTATCACTCAAACAAAGTATAGATTTATGTATAGTGTCATTGGCGTGTTCTGCCTCATCTACTGTATCTGAAATATTGAAACACTCCTTCATTGCATCTGCAACCTTTCTGAAGACAATGGATAGGAAAGTTGGTACCATCAAAGTTTTACTGTGTTGTTTACATGCCATTAATGCAGACATTGCTTTTAAATGGCTCCTTTTAAAAATTGATCCATTGAAGCAATAAACTGATAAACACTGCAGTCCCTTGTTGATTTTAACATCTCTGATTTCCTCTCGGAAGAAGCATTTGGTAGGATGCAGAAACAGGATGTTTGAGTAGAGAGGAGAATAAAGGATTTAGTTACCGTATTTTTTGCACCATAACACTCACTTTTTTCCTCCTAGAAAGTAAGGGGAAATGTCTGTGCGTGTTATGGAGGAAATGCCTACGGGTGGCATGCCTACGGATTTTCCTCCCCTAAAAACTACGTGCGTGTTATGGTCAGGTGCGTGTTATAGAGCGAAAAATATGGTAGCTAAGAAGAGGAAGCCATTCGTTAGTATAGAGGGTTTATTACTTTATCATTATTTTCATCCTTATGTAGGTAGAAAAATAAAAATTTAAGGTTTTGAAGCATCTTTCCACAAACAGTGATCAAGACAGTTTACACTGCAGTATTTGTGCAAGAATGATTACCGTATTTTTTGCTCTATAAGACGCACCAGACCACAAGACTGTTTTTGGAGGAGGAAAACAAGCAAAAAAATATTCTGAATCTAGATGCGCAGCCTGCATTCACTCCATAAGACACACACACACATTTCCCCTTACTTTTGCTATAAGAGCAAAAAAATATGGTAAGTCACAAATTGAAATCAAGAAAATATTGTTACAGATTCATGGGGGAACAGGGATCCCCCAGATCCCCAGGTGCCAGATTTCCCCTTCTAGATTCTTGGACGCTGGGGTATAATCGGAGCTGACAGGCTGAGTTTGTTTTCCTGCCAGACAGAGAGCCGGAGGAAGATGGTAGCCCTGCTATTAAACAATCTACAAGACAAAAGACCCTACAGGTAACTTAGGGGGAGGTTGCCAGGACAACTTGGGTATCACATCACACAGGAAAATTGTCACTTTTTAAAACTAGCAGGAAGGAGGAGAAGAGTCGTTTAGCGAGGGGTTTTCTGGGAATGAGAAGCAAGAAATAGAACACACACACACATGCAGGAGCTGGAGGTCAGAACCATTTTGGCAGGCTGGGACAAAGGCAAACATATGGCTAGGATTGCCACCTTTTGACAGGACGAGACAGGACCGGGGGGTTGCATACCCCACAAGTGTCCTGGACCAAGACATCCCATTTTTTTTTTATCGCATGAGCATGACATATTTTGGTTGCCATGATTTTGCAGTGCAATTCCCCCCCCAAAAGCACTGCCCCCCCTGTGATTTTGCACAAGGCCCCCAAATGCATATTTGTGGGTGCAGTGCACGATAAAGCCCTTGGGGGGGGGGAGCATGTGCAAAATGGCTGCCATGCTGTTCCGACCCAAAACGGCAAAGTGGCATCTGGCAAGATGGTGTCCCGGATTTTGGTTTCAAAGTGTTGGAGGGTGTGGGGAGGACAGAGAGACACAGAGTATCGGCAGAATGGAAATACAGCGCAAACTGCATCCTATACTGAATCTGTTAAGTTGTGGGTGAACATACCAGAAGACACAGCGATTCTTCAACAGCTCTTGTTTATTCAGAGGCCAGAACAGAACTGAACTGAAGGGTTCAGTCAGCCTGCTTATATAGAGCTCCAGTACAACGTTACTGTAGCAACTTTCTAAAACTATCCAATCACTGAACGTCACTTTCGATCCTTCATTTGCATAACTATCTACAGTATCCCCCTGCTGGCCCAGGGTGAGAACTTCAGTACATAACAGAATCAACACAGGACATGGCATGTTATGTTGAAATACGGGACAATCCTGTATTATACAGCACAGCTGGCAACCCTAGTATGGCATTCAGGATGCCTTGGGAACCCAGTGCTGCACTGCTGGGGCAACAGGTCCCTCTTGAGAGGAATAAGCTGCAAAGTCTGCACTCCCTCCATGGAAAGCTTTCAGTGTAGAGATGCACAGAATAAATCATTTTTCTCAAAGACACAACAGTCTCCACCATGACTTGATTCCCAATGGAAACATCACCCTGGGTGAGCAGCTAGAACCCGCTGGATTCTTGCTGCCACTCAGCAGAGATTAGGGCTGGTGTGCAACCTTTATGTGAATATCAATAGTTGGAAAGGTTGTTATTAGACACTCAAAAAAACCACAGCCCTATTATTGGCAGATATATTCTGGACCAAGAGAGCCACAGCCATCATATGCTGATGGGAGTTGTCTGAAACATCTGGGGGGCAAAAGGTTGGGGGAAAGCAGGCTGATGGGTTGTAGCACAGCCCAGAAAAGCCTCCATGTGGTTAAGGTTACATTTAAAAAAATTATTTATTGGAAGGAATTTTGAAGGCAAATGCTTACTTAAAAGCTAAGTCCAAACTCTTGGGGCTTGTAACTCTTAATTGCCCCTTAATGTTTAATAGGATTGGCTTTATAAGAAGATGAAGGGGAAATTGCACTCTGTCGTGATGGTGAGGAGGAAAGATCAGATTCTGCTTTTAGGAACCACTAGTATCTAAGCAGAATATGTATAAATGGAAACATGCACAGAGCACAGTTACAGTGAACAGCAACATTCTTTGGGTGCAACCAGCTGAAAAATCAGGGTATCACATTTAACTATGCACTTCTTGAAGCACACTGTGGTTTCGATAAAATGTGGTTAAAAACAAGAGCATTGATGTTTTGGGTTATATTAAAGAGGTTCGATTTCAAAAACAGAGATTGGGCATTATAAGAGGAACGTCTCTATTGGGGGAGAGAACTGTGGTTTTGAGTGGAGGGAGAGGAAGCCGAGTGAGTAACAGAATATCAATACTTTCAAGGTACACGAATTGTGTTTTCCAGAGCCTCTATGGCTGACCATCCAAAATTATGGTTATCTAACACCTGTTCAGGGACACGGGTGGTGCTGTGAGTTAAACCACCGAGCCTAGGGCTTGCCGATCAGAAGGTCGGCGATTTGAATCCCTGTGACGGGGTGAGCTCCTATTGTTTGGTCCCTGCTCCTTCCAACCTAGCAATTTGAAAGTGCTAAAAGAAACTTCTGTGATAAACTCATATATAATTTTCAACGCTTCTTGTATTACTGTTTGCCCTCAGAATTCTAAGATCTACTAATATGTTTTTAAAATTGTTCATCAGGGTCCAGTTTTCAGCATCTTCTTCTCAGTTAATTAAACAAAGCGGTTGTTAGGATTTCTATTATTATTATTATTATTATTATTATTATTATTATTATTATTAACCTATACTCTGCCCATCTGACTGGATTGCCATTGCCACTCTTTGTGGCTTCCAACAGAATAAAAAAACACAGCGAAACATTAAAATTTTCCCTATACAGGGCTGTCTTCAGATGTCTTTAGAAAGTCGTAGAATTGTTTATCTCTTTGACATCTGATGGGAGGGCATCCCACAAGGCAGGCACCACTACTGGGAAGGCCCTCTGCCTGGTTCCTTGTAACCTCACTTCTCAGTGAGGGAACCACCAGAAGGCCCTCAGAGTTGGACCTCAGGCTGAATGATGGGAGTGGAGATGCTCCTTAAGGTATACTGGGCAGAGGCCATTTAGGGCTTTATAGGTCAGCACCAACACTTTGAATTGTGCTTGGAAATGTACTGGAAGTCAATGTAGATCTTTTAGGACTTGTTTTATATGGTTCCGGAGCCCACATTCTGGATTAGTTGTAGTTTCTGGGTCACCTTCAAAGGTAGCCCCACGTAGAGCGCATTGCATTAGTCCAAGCAGGAGATAACTAGATCATGGACCACTCTGGCAAGACAGTCTACGGGCAGGTAGGGTCTCACCTTCGTACCAGATGGAGCTGGTAGACAGCTGCCCTGGACACAGAATTAACCTGCACCTCCATGGACAGCTGTGAGTCCAAAATGACACCCAGGCTGCACACCTGGTCCTTTAGGGACACAGTTACCCCATTCAGGACCAGGGAGTTCTGTACACCTGTCTGCCCCAGGTGCTGAAAACTAAAAATACCAGAATACAGTTAGCGCTTACATAGAAGCATTTAAAATCGTCACTCACTTGGAAGCCTTTAGCGTTAGCTCTCTGCCATTGGCTCTCTGCAATTGTGAAGCCGTAGCGCTTGTTGAAATGAAGTTACTGGGCATTAATTGGATTGCACCTGATTGAAGAATAATTACTTACTGAAGAGAGAGCAATCTAAATGGCAAAAATAGGCTTAGATTAACCGCAATGCTAAGTACTCTGTGGAGCAGGGCACAAATTCAATGGAACCTCTGCTGTGATTTAAGTCTCTCTGCAAACTGTGCACAGCATGGTCCCTGCTCTAGAATTTATTCTGATTCCCCAATGTTTCCCTAGCTGTTAGTTTCCACATTGTATTCAAGCTTTCACACAATGTAAAAGTCGCTTCTGGAACTACAGTGGAATATAGCACAGGTTTAGCACTCTTTTCACTGTTATATGCTTCCAGGAAGAAGAAAAAAATCATTTGCAAATAAGATGGAACGGAACACTAAACTTGCATTATATTCCACTGTCATTCTGCAAATGGTTTTTATGTCATAAAAAGGTAAAGAATCCCTCTCAGTTAAGTCCAGTCGCGAACAACTCTGGGGTTGCGGCACTCATCTCGTTTTACTGGCCGAGGGAGCCGACGTTTGTCCGCAGACAGTTTTTCTGGGTCATGTGGCCAGCATGACTAATCCAATTCTGGCAAAACCAGAGCAGCGCATGGAAACGCCATTTGCCTTTCCACCGGAGTGGTACCTATTTATCTACTTGCACTTTGTCGTGCTTTCGAACTGTGAGGTTGGCAGGAGCTAGGACCAAGCAACGGGAGCTCACCCCGTCACTGGGATTCGAACCGCCAGCCTTCTGATCAGCAAACCCTAGGCTCAGTGGTTTTAAATGTGGAAATTATAGTTAGGGGAACATTGGGGAAATGGAATAAACTGCCATGTGAATGCAGCCTACTTTGAGGAGTCTACCATGTGATGAACTCGATAGCTTAGCCACAACTCCTTAGAAAAGCCCCTTTGCTCTGGTGACTACAATCATTTTGTGAATTAGACTGTGTTTTCTTATATTTGTTTTCATTGTAGCTCCACGTGAGATTTGTTAACCTCCTTTCAAATAGAAATATTACAATCCAGGACCACGAGAGGGCGGTGAATCCCAATGAATGAAATTGTGATTGTTTGCAAAGGAGGAACTACAGAACTGTGCCTTTTTTTAGCTTGCTTGTTTTTTAAATGTTGTCCTCACTTCAGCAATTTGCATTTTCCCTGGCCTTCCCTGTTCATTCATACTAAGTTTCACTTCTGGCTGTGAACTTAAAGACCCTGTCATCTTATTATTATTAGTATTTGAAATGCATATATGTGAAGACAGGTTCTCTAGACACAAGAACGTAAAGCAACCCAGTGGCTGCTCTTGAGAGCTTCCTCTGGAGCAGATGTGGAAGAAAGTGTTTTACTGGACAGTGTCCCAGACTAAATTCCATGGAAGAATTTGTACTTAGCAAAAATATTTGGTGCATTTTTAGGAACCCACTGTCCCAAAAACATAATCACATCCCTCTCCTTTTCTTTCCCAATCCCTGCCCTTTCTGATGTGTGTACTTGTAAGGAGTTATTTAAAGTTTCTTTACCTTTTGGTGAAATCTGAAAAATATATTAACAGAAAGGGGGGTATAGTTGTTAACATTTTCTCCAGAATAAAATGAACAAAGCTGGACAGGGTGTTACTTCTAGGCTCTCTACAGACGTAAACAACAATAAATAGTTCTACTGGACCCAGGGTTGTAATTTTCTTTGTTTTCCTTCAGAAGGAAACTCCCTCTAGACAGGGAGCATAACTTATAATTTTCCAAGACCCAGCAGTTTAAAAAAAGGAAAACAGAAAAAAGGAAGATGGTGAAAGGAAATATAACTCTGTTCTGAAAGCAATTGAATGTCCTAATGTGTTTGTTAAGTGCAGTTTTACATTTCACACTAAGGAAGCTTTTAATAGTGCAGCAGATATTTATAAATAGGTTTGTATTGCTCAAAGTGAAATTCTGGTGACAGAGTCTGCTTTTGCCTCGGTCAGAGCAATAATAATAATAATAATAATAATAATAATAATAATAATAATAATAATTATTATTATTATTATTATTATTATTATTATTATTATTATTATACCCTGCTGAATGTGCAATGGACTTTAATGCTCCTTGCATTATGGTGTGTCTCCAACTATTCACAAGTCTTCTGGGTATTTGCTGAACTCTGTGCCCCAAGAGCTTGGAAGCAAGCATCCTGAAACCAAGATAGAGCATCTGCTATGCTTTTATCAGAGTCTGAAATGAAACTGGCTGAAAAGCAGGCGTCATACAGCAGGCAGTGCAGCACATCTGCCCGTAACAACCTCAGGACCCAGTCAGATTGGGCCATGTGCAGTTTCTATATCTATTTTACAACTGCTTCCCTTACTTGTGTGGATTCATATTTTTATGGATGCAACCGTCATGATCAGCATCGCTTTTACCTCTACCCAGAATCCATGGGTCTCAGTGAAACTATTATGTGCATTCTTGCTCTCTCCCGTTTTAAGCAACAGAACTTCAAGGCTCTTTGTTCTTATTCTCACTACAATTATCTGCCCAGGTATGCTTAGTATACCTGAAGGAGCGTCTCCACCCCTAGCGTTCAGCCTGGACACTGAGGTCCAGCTCCGAGGGCCTTCTGGCGGTTCCCTCACTGCAAGAAGCCAAGTTACAGGGAACCAGGCAGAGGGCCTTCTCGGTAGTGGCACCCGCCCTGTGCAACGCCCTCCCATCAGATGTCAAGGAAATAAACAACTACCTGACTTTTAGAAGACATCTGAAGGCAGCCCTGTTTAGGGAGGTTTTTAATGTTTGAGGTTTTCTTGTGTTTTTAATATTCTTTTGGGAGCCGCCCAGAGTGGCTGGGGAAACCCAGCCAGATGGGCGGGGTATAAATAATAAATTATTATTGTCAGAGCTGCTTGAAGATCCTAGCTCACAGTGGATCACGCTAGCCAGCGATCATTAAGTAAAAGTCTTTATTGAGTTACAGTTTCCATTCTCACGCTGCTGCGCGCAACTCTACGTCTAGTAGCTAGATCGGCGAAGCTCCGTCTGAGTCTCCGCCCCGTGTGCACCAACTTAATATCCTAGCCCGGCTCCACCTTTTCCGCCTGACTGTCCTCCTCTGGGTCCCTCTACCCCCCGGGGTCTCTTCCTTCCGGGATTCTTCTGACGCTGACCCCCCGGACCCTCCTGTCTCCTTGCACCGGGCTTTAGGACCTGGCTCCCTTTCCGGGCTGCTTACTGCGCCACCTTCCTCTGCATTTGAACTTGGCGCGCGCGCCCAACCTTCCACTTTCCGCTTAACCGTTTCTTCGCTCCCCGATGGAGGTGTGGCCACTCCTGACTCGTGCCCTCCCTCCTGTGGTGAGCTGCCAGCGCTTGCCCCCTGGCTCCTTTCCTCTTCCCTGCTCTCTGGCGGTGACGCTGGTCCCGATTTCCAACTGCTCTCCTCTGAGTCCCCTCTGGCTCTAACTTCCTGGTGTGCCCCCCTAGACTCCCCCCTTGCCCTGGCCACTGGTGCTCCTTTCTGTGAATCCTCTGATTCACTGGAAAGACTCGGAGATCTCGGGTCGTCGTCATCACTCATCTTTTCTTCTGCCTCCTCCCCTTCGCTCTCTGTTTCCTCCCTTGCCCTTGCCTCTGCTCCTAAACCCCTGACATCCATCCCCCCCTCGAAGCCCCCCATTCCCCCCTCCCCTCCTTCCGGTGCTGGAGCTGGGTGCTGCTGTTGCAAAGGGACGAACGTCGGATATCGTTCGCTTCCCGTGGCGGGTCTCCATCTGAAGTCTCCCGGGTCTTCCTCCCTGCTCTCGTCGACGACGGTCACCTCCGCTTCCATCTCTGTGCCGCCGTGCTCGAAACCAGGGTCGTCCCCGAAAATGTCCATGTCCGTCTCTCCCTCACTTCCTCCTGGCGGCGTTGCTCGTCCTGAGCATTCCAGCCACTTTCTGCGGAACTGCTCCTCTGGCCTATCGTCCCACCAATACGAGGGTTCTGATGCAGATCCCGAGGGTGACCCCTCCAGGGAACGGACGTCTCGTGTCGGGTCCTCGTCCGAGTCGAACCCCCGGAACGTGCTGGCCGAAAGCGTGGGCGTGAAAAGCCAGTCGTCGAAAAAGTCTGCTGGCATAGGTCTATGTGGGAAGAGGGCATGAAACTCGTCTTTGAGCAGAGGTTCGTCCAAGGCGTAGCCCGGCACCCAGCTGTTCGCACTGGCCGGGGTGCCCTCCTTGGCGAGAAAGTATTCTACCCCCTCTTCCCCCCATCTGGAGTCCAAAATCTCCGTGACTTCGTTGATGCGCTCCTTCTGTGCCACTCCCGCGTGCCCTGTTCTGTCTCTGACCGGACTCGGCACCGTTCCGGGTTCCTGGAACCTGTGCGGTGCCTTGTAGGGAGTGAGCATACCGGATGCATTCTGGAACCCTCCGGAAGTGCCAGTCTGAAAGCTACCGGGTTGACCTGCTCTTCGACTTGGTAGGGCCCCAGTTGTTTATGCCCTAGTTTCTTCTTGGCCAACGACCTGGCCGGCACTGCATGGGCTGCTAACCAGACCCAGTCTCCCACGTGGAGCTCTTCGCCAACCCTTCTGTGTTTGTCCGCTTGTACCTTGTATGCGTGCTTGGCCAGCTCCAGGTGGCGCCTCAGCTGATCGTGGACTTCCTGCAGCTCCGACGCGAACGCATCTGCTGTCTGCGGCTCCCCCTCCCCCATTCTTTCCAGTCCCGGGAAGGTTCTGGGGTGCCTCCCGTTGTTGGCGAAGAACGGCGTGACCCCCGTGGAGACGTGTTTCGTGTTGTTGTAGGCGAACTCGGCAAGCGGCAGGTAATCCACCCACGTCGCAGGCTGTTGATTTGCATAACATCTCAGGTACTGCTGCATGATGGCATTGACCCGCTCCGCTTGCCCGTTGGTCTGCGGGTGTCTCGCCGACGCCAGGTTGATCTTGACGTTCAGGAAGCCCATCAGCTTCTGCCAGAAATTCGAGATGAACTGCCGCCCCCGGTCGGACAGAATAGACCGTGGCAGACCGTGAACCTTGAACACGTGGTCTATGAACAGTTTGGCGGTTTGCTCCGCCGTGGCCACCTTAGCACACGGAATGAAATGTGCCATCTTGGAAAACAGGTCCACCACCACCAGCACTGCCGTCTTGCCCCTCGAGCTGGGCAGATCCGTGACAAAGTCCAGGGCCACCCTTTCCCAAGGTTCGACCGGAGTTTGCAGCGGTTCCAACAGTCCGGCCGGTGGTCTGTGCACTGGCTTGGCCCTCTGGCAGGTGTCACACCTCGCCACGTAGTCTGCGACCTCCCCTCTCATTCCAGGCCACCAGAAATCCCTGGCTACTAATTCCACCGTCTTCTCCTTGCCGAAGTGCCCGGCAGTGGGCGCGTCGTGCAGCTGCTGCAGCACCTTGGCGCGAAGGTCGTCTCCCGGCACGTAGATGGCCCCTTTACGGATGAGCAAACCATCTCGTAGCTGGAAACCGTCGGCCGCTGCCTTGCCCCTTTGCACCTCTGCCATCTTTGCTTGCGCGAAGGAGTCATCCTGCAACGCTCGTCGCACCGCCTCCAGGTCCACGGTTGCCGCGGCGCACGCCCACACTGTTGGTGCGAAGATGTGCATGGCGGCTGCTGGCGTTGCGTCCTCCAGATACTGCGGCTTACGGGAGAGAGCGTCCGCCATGATGTTGGTGTCCCCCGGGACATACTCTATGCGGAAGTCGAAGTTCGCAAAGAACTCAGCCCAACGTATCTGCCTCTGGTTTAGGAACTGTGCCGTGCGCCAGTGCTCCAGATTCTTGTGGTCCGTGCAAACCTGCACCGTGTGCTTGGCGCCGATCAGGAAGTGCCTCCACGCTTTGAACGCTGCATGAATGGCCAGCAACTCCCTGTCCCAGATGGTGTAGTTCTGCTCGGACTTGCTGAGCTTCCTGGAGTAAAACGCTCCCGGTCGCCACACCCCCTGCGGGTCCTTTTGCAGCAGGACCGCCCCCACGGCTCTGTCCGAGGCGTCTGTCTCCACCCTCATCGGCCTGCTGGGGTTGACGTGAAGCAGCTGCTCTTCCGACGCGAAGAGACGCTTGAGTGCCTGAAAGGACTGCTCCGCCTGCTCTGTCCAAACGAACTTCTTTTTCTTGGAGCTAAGCGTGTCTGTGATGGCCGCTGTCTGCATAGCGAAGCCCTTGATAAACTTGCGATAGAAGTTCGCAAAGCCGACAAACCGTTGGACCTCTTTCCGGTTGCGTGGACTCTTCCAATCCAATACCGCTCGAACCTTGGCGCTGTCCATGGCGAGCCCCTTGTCAGACAACTTGTAGCCCAGAAAATCCACCTCCGTCACGTCAAATTGGCACTTCTCCAGCTTGGCGTAGAGCCTATGTTGCTTTAGCCTGCTCAGCACTTCCTTGACGTGTCCGTCATGCTCCTGCTGCGATTCCGAAAAGATCAGGATGTCATCTAAGAAACAGACGCACGTCTTGTAGAGAAGTCCCGCCAACACGTGATGCATGAAAGCTTGAAAAACGTGGGAGCCATTTTGCAATCCAAAAGGCATAACTCTATATTCGTAGGTACCCAGTGGCGTGAACATGGCCGTCTTCCACTCATCTCCCTCCCGCATGCGAATGAGGTTGTACGCCCCTCGCAGGTCTAACTTGGTGAACACTTTTCCCTTGCGTACCTTTGCGAGGAGGTCGTCGATTCGGGGCATGGGGAAGTCCGATGGCTTGGTCCCATTGTTTAAAATGCGATAGTCCACTACCAGTCTTTTTTGGGGCGTGTCTCGCTTTTTAACAAAGAATACAGGACTGCCCCCCGCTGCCTTGGACTCTCGGATGAAACCGCGCTCCAAATTATGATCTATGAACTCTTTGAGTTCCTGCAGTTCGTCCTCTGACATGGAATACAGTTTCCCTTTAGGCAGCGCCGCCCCCGGCAGCAGGTCAATTTTGCAGTCATATGGTCTGTGAGGGGGTAGCCTGTCTGCCTCCTTCTCGCAGAAAACTTCCAAAAATGCTGCGTACTTGTGGGGAATCGCTTGCAGCGTGCCTAGCAGCAGCTGTGACTCCTCTTCCTCTCCTTCCTGCCGGGGCACGATGCAGTGTTCAGCACAAAAGGAAGAGCCGAAGATCAGCTGCCTCTGGTACCAAGCCAGCGTTGGGCTGTGCTTGTCCAGCCAACTCATTCCCAATACAATGGGCGTATCCGATAGTTGAGTGACATTGAAGCTGATGATTTCTTTGTGATTCCCAAGTCGCATCGCCATCGGTGGCGTCTGCTTCACCACTTGCCCCCCTAGCAACTCCCTGCCATCCACCGTGACAACCTGCAGGGGCAGTGTGGCCGGCAGCAACTGTATAGCGTGTTTGTCGACAAAGTCCTGCCCTATAAAGTCCGCATTGCTGCCCGAGTCAACTGTGATTGGCACGTCCATGGTGATTCCATTGGGCAGCTGGAGAGATGCGGTGAGCCTCACTACTGGTTTGGGCGGGAGGGGGTTCACGGGCTGTAAAATCTCTGGGGACTGCGTCACTAACACGTCTGGCTGGGCCCCAGGGCCTCTTCCTCCAGCCAGACTGCGTCGTTTCCCTGCTGTGGTGCTCCTTGCTGCGTTGCTGCAGTCACCATTGCTGAGGCTGCAGTGAGCTTGTGGAGCCTCTGGGGACACTCTTTCGCCATATGCCCTGGCTCCTCACAGACGTAACACTTCCTGTTCCCTCTAGGAGGCTTCGCTTTCACTGCTGCCGGTGCTAGGGCTCTGGTTGCTGACTGAGCCCTTGCACCTCCAACCTCCATAGGTTCCGCTCCTCCTCCTGGCGGAGGCGTGGATTGCGCACGCGCTGCTTCTCTGGGAAGGAAGGAGGAGCCCCTGGCTGGTTCGCGCCCTCCACGCCCTTCGTCCCTGCTCCACGGACGTTCTTCCAGCCGCACCCCCACTGCCAGTGCCCTCTGAATGACCTCCTGGGTGGTCCGGGGTCTCTCCCCCCTCGCGATCTCATCTTTAATCGAGCTGTGCAGCCCCTCCCAAAAGAGGTCTCTTACAGGGGCCGAATCTCTGTCCCATTCCAGGGCACTGACCAAAGCGAAAAAGCGGGCATGGTACTGCCTCACGCTGGCCCTCCCTTGCCTTAGTCCATGCACCTCCTTCCGGGCAAGATCCACATCAATGCTTGATAAAAAACACCCATCCATCGCTTTAATAAAGGCATCCGCATTTTGGAGCGCCGGATCCTTATCTCTCCATAAATTGCGCAGCCATGCTTTAGCATCCCCATGCAAATGGGACATGATGAATCCCACTTTCTCTTGCTCATCTCTAAAGTCTTTATTCAGCAGTTGCAGTGCGCACAGTACGTCTGCTCTAAAGTTGGGATACTGTTGCAGGTTCCCATCGAAGTGAGAGACCAGACCGCCTGTTCGTCTCGCCAACCCAATTCCCTCCTGCCTGGGTGTCTGCTTTGTCAGCACGTCTAACCTGACCTGGAGATCCCTGCAGGCAGCAGCTGCCTCCTCCTCTCTCTTCCTGGATGCGAGAGCCTCGGCATTCAGTTGTGACACTGCTTTTCTGAGTTCCTCTATCTGCTGCTCAGCCGTCATGTCGTCTGCCGTTCGTGAGCTCGCTAGTAGGCACCTGCTTCTCTCCCCTCCTCGAGGCTGTAGATGCCCACAATACAGAGACGGAGCTTACTGTCAGAGCTGCTTGAAGATCCTAGCTCACAGAGGATCACGCTAGCCAGCGATCATTAAGTAAAAGTCTTTATTGAGTTACAGTTTCCATTCTCACGCTGCTGCGCGCAACTCTACGTCTAGTAGCTAGATCGGCGAAGCTCCGTCTGAGTCTCCGCCCCGTGTGCACCAACTTAATATCCTAGCCCGGCTCCACCTTTTCCGCCTGACTGTCCTCCTCTGGGTCCCTCTACCCCCCGGGGTCTCTTCCTTCCGGGATTCTTCTGACGCTGACCCCCCGGACCCTCCTGTCTCCTTGCACCGGGCTTTAGGACCTGGCTCCCTTTCCGGGCTGCTTACTGCGCCACCTTCCTCTGCATTTGAACTTGGCGCGCGCGCCCAACCTTCCACTTTCCGCTTAACCGTTTCTTCGCTCCCCGATGGAGGTGTGGCCACTCCTGACTCGTGCCCTCCCTCCTGTGGTGAGCTGCCAGCGCTTGCCCCCTGGCTCCTTTCCTCTTCCCTGCTCTCTGGCGGTGACGCTGGTCCCGATTTCCAACTGCTCTCCTCTGAGTCCCCTCTGGCTCTAACTTCCTGGTGTGCCCCCCTAGACTCCCCCCTTGCCCTGGCCACTGGTGCTCCTTTCTGTGAATCCTCTGATTCACTGGAAAGACTCGGAGATCTCGGGTCGTCGTCATCACTCATCTTTTCTTCTGCCTCCTCCCCTTCGCTCTCTGTTTCCTCCCTTGCCCTTGCCTCTGCTCCTAAACCCCTGACATCCATCCCCCCCTCGAAGCCCCCCATTCCCCCCTCCCCTCCTTCCGGTGCTGGAGCTGGGTGCTGCTGTTGCAAAGGGACGAACGTCGGATATCGTTCGCTTCCCGTGGCGGGTCTCCATCTGAAGTCTCCCGGGTCTTCCTCCCTGCTCTCGTCGACGACGGTCACCTCCGCTTCCATCTCTGTGCCGCCGTGCTCGAAACCAGGGTCGTCCCCGAAAATGTCCATGTCCGTCTCTCCCTCACTTCCTCCTGGCGGCGTTGCTCGTCCTGAGCATTCCAGCCACTTTCTGCGGAACTGCTCCTCTGGCCTATCGTCCCACCAATACGAGGGTTCTGATGCAGATCCCGAGGGTGACCCCTCCAGGGAACGGACGTCTCGTGTCGGGTCCTCGTCCGAGTCGAACCCCCGGAACGTGCTGGCCGAAAGCGTGGGCGTGAAAAGCCAGTCGTCGAAAAAGTCTGCTGGCATAGGTCTATGTGGGAAGAGGGCATGAAACTCGTCTTTGAGCAGAGGTTCGTCCAAGGCGTAGCCCGGCACCCAGCTGTTCGCACTGGCCGGGGTGCCCTCCTTGGCGAGAAAGTATTCTACCCCCTCTTCCCCCCATCTGGAGTCCAAAATCTCCGTGACTTCGTTGATGCGCTCCTTCTGTGCCACTCCCGCGTGCCCTGTTCTGTCTCTGACCGGACTCGGCACCGTTCCGGGTTCCTGGAACCTGTGCGGTGCCTTGTAGGGAGTGAGCATACCGGATGCATTCTGGAACCCTCCGGAAGTGCCAGTCTGAAAGCTACCGGGTTGACCTGCTCTTCGACTTGGTAGGGCCCCAGTTGTTTATGCCCTAGTTTCTTCTTGGCCAACGACCTGGCCGGCACTGCATGGGCTGCTAACCAGACCCAGTCTCCCACGTGGAGCTCTTCGCCAACCCTTCTGTGTTTGTCCGCTTGTACCTTGTATGCGTGCTTGGCCAGCTCCAGGTGGCGCCTCAGCTGATCGTGGACTTCCTGCAGCTCCGACGCGAACGCATCTGCTGTCTGCGGCTCCCCCTCCCCCATTCTTTCCAGTCCCGGGAAGGTTCTGGGGTGCCTCCCGTTGTTGGCGAAGAACGGCGTGACCCCCGTGGAGACGTGTTTCGTGTTGTTGTAGGCGAACTCGGCAAGCGGCAGGTAATCCACCCACGTCGCAGGCTGTTGATTTGCATAACATCTCAGGTACTGCTGCATGATGGCATTGACCCGCTCCGCTTGCCCGTTGGTCTGCGGGTGTCTCGCCGACGCCAGGTTGATCTTGACGTTCAGGAAGCCCATCAGCTTCTGCCAGAAATTCGAGATGAACTGCCGCCCCCGGTCGGACAGAATAGACCGTGGCAGACCGTGAACCTTGAACACGTGGTCTATGAACAGTTTGGCGGTTTGCTCCGCCGTGGCCACCTTAGCACACGGAATGAAATGTGCCATCTTGGAAAACAGGTCCACCACCACCAGCACTGCCGTCTTGCCCCTCGAGCTGGGCAGATCCGTGACAAAGTCCAGGGCCACCCTTTCCCAAGGTTCGACCGGAGTTTGCAGCGGTTCCAACAGTCCGGCCGGTGGTCTGTGCACTGGCTTGGCCCTCTGGCAGGTGTCACACCTCGCCACGTAGTCTGCGACCTCCCCTCTCATTCCAGGCCACCAGAAATCCCTGGCTACTAATTCCACCGTCTTCTCCTTGCCGAAGTGCCCGGCAGTGGGCGCGTCGTGCAGCTGCTGCAGCACCTTGGCGCGAAGGTCGTCTCCCGGCACGTAGATGGCCCCTTTACGGATGAGCAAACCATCTCGTAGCTGGAAACCGTCGGCCGCTGCCTTGCCCTTTTGCACCTCTGCCATCTTTGCTTGCGCGAAGGAGTCATCCTGCAACGCTCGTCGCACCGCCTCCAGGTCCACGGTTGCCGCGGCGCACGCCCACACTGTTGGTGCGAAGATGTGCATGGCGGCTGCTGGCGTTGCGTCCTCCAGATACTGCGGCTTACGGGAGAGAGCGTCCGCCATGATGTTGGTGTCCCCCGGGACATACTCTATGCGGAAGTCGAAGTTCGCAAAGAACTCAGCCCAACGTATCTGCCTCTGGTTTAGGAACTGTGCCGTGCGCCAGTGCTCCAGATTCTTGTGGTCCGTGCAAACCTGCACCGTGTGCTTGGCGCCGATCAGGAAGTGCCTCCACGCTTTGAACGCTGCATGAATGGCCAGCAACTCCCTGTCCCAGATGGTGTAGTTCTGCTCGGACTTGCTGAGCTTCCTGGAGTAAAACGCTCCCGGTCGCCACACCCCCTGCGGGTCCTTTTGCAGCAGGACCGCCCCCACGGCTCTGTCCGAGGCGTCTGTCTCCACCCTCATCGGCCTGCTGGGGTTGACGTGAAGCAGCTGCTCTTCCGACGCGAAGAGACGCTTGAGTGCCTGAAAGGACTGCTCCGCCTGCTCTGTCCAAACGAACTTCTTTTTCTTGGAGCTAAGCGTGTCTGTGATGGCCGCTGTCTGCATAGCGAAGCCCTTGATAAACTTGCGATAGAAGTTCGCAAAGCCGACAAACCGTTGGACCTCTTTCCGGTTGCGTGGACTCTTCCAATCCAATACCGCTCGAACCTTGGCGCTGTCCATGGCGAGCCCCTTGTCAGACAACTTGTAGCCCAGAAAATCCACCTCCGTCACGTCAAATTGGCACTTCTCCAGCTTGGCGTAGAGCCTATGTTGCTTTAGCCTGCTCAGCACTTCCTTGACGTGTCCGTCATGCTCCTGCTGCGATTCCGAAAAGATCAGGATGTCATCTAAGAAACAGACGCACGTCTTGTAGAGAAGTCCCGCCAACACGTGATGCATGAAAGCTTGAAAAACGTGGGAGCCATTTTGCAATCCAAAAGGCATAACTCTATATTCGTAGGTACCCAGTGGCGTGAACATGGCCGTCTTCCACTCATCTCCCTCCCGCATGCGAATGAGGTTGTACGCCCCTCGCAGGTCTAACTTGGTGAACACTTTTCCCTTGCGTACCTTTGCGAGGAGGTCGTCGATTCGGGGCATGGGGAAGTCCGATGGCTTGGTCCCATTGTTTAAAATGCGATAGTCCACTACCAGTCTTTTTTGGGGCGTGTCTCGCTTTTTAACAAAGAATACAGGACTGCCCCCCGCTGCCTTGGACTCTCGGATGAAACCGCGCTCCAAATTATGATCTGACGCTGACCCCCCGGACCCTCCTGTCTCCTTGCACCGGGCTTTAGGACCTGGCTCCCTTTCCGGGCTGCTTACTGCGCCACCTTCCTCTGCATTTGAACTTGGCGCGCGCGCCCAACCTTCCACTTTCCGCTTAACCGTTTCTTCGCTCCCCGATGGAGGTGTGGCCACTCCTGACTCGTGCCCTCCCTCCTGTGGTGAGCTGCCAGCGCTTGCCCCCTGGCTCCTTTCCTCTTCCCTGCTCTCTGGCGGTGACGCTGGTCCCGATTTCCAACTGCTCTCCTCTGAGTCCCCTCTGGCTCTAACTTCCTGGTGTGCCCCCCTAGACTCCCCCCTTGCCCTGGCCACTGGTGCTCCTTTCTGTGAATCCTCTGATTCACTGGAAAGACTCGGAGATCTCGGGTCGTCGTCATCACTCATCTTTTCTTCTGCCTCCTCCCCTTCGCTCTCTGTTTCCTCCCTTGCCCTTGCCTCTGCTCCTAAACCCCTGACAATTATAATATTATTTTTATCAATTCCATTGATTTCAGTGGAACTACATATGTGTTACCACGTACATCAGTGCAGTACAAATGGTCAGAACTGTTTGAAAAAACATAGGACTTTTTAAGGAGGAAGTTCTTATAGAGTGTTGTAAGGGCTCACATTTTCTATTCATCTCATTCAATTCAGCAAAGAAATAGAGTGGTACCTCAGGTTACATACGCTTCAGGTTAAAGACTCTGCTAACCCAGAAATAGTATCTCAGGTTAAGAACTTTGCTTCAGGATGAGAACGGAAATCGCGTAGCAGCAGCAGCAGCGGGAGGCCTCATTAGCTAAAATGGTACCTCAGGTTAAGAACAGTTTCAGGTTAAGAATGGACCTCCAGAATGAATTAAGTTCTTAACCCAAGGTACCACTGTACATTATAATAATTGGCCTGCTTTTGAAAGCTTATCCATTGCATCGATCTGTTCTTATGCATAAGCATTGACCCACATCAGTGCATGTTCTTATGCATAAGTCTTATCAGTTATTTATTTCTTTATTTTGCTCATTTTCTTCCATTTAGGAATTGCTTCCCACAAAATCTCTGCAAGCAGTTTCACAGTTAATGGGGACACAACATTTGGAAAATGCTTACCTGAACATCCATGTGTTTATAGAGAGAATATACTTTTCTCTCTATAGCTACCATCTGGAAAGTGAGACTCAGAGGCATCTGTTAAGCTTCTGGTCCTGCTGCTTTGGATTTTGCAACTGAAATATGTTTTCCATCTTCTGAGGCACTCGAAGGGCTCTTTTTCACAAATCAACCACTTTGTTATAAAACGTTGAGGGCAAAATCCTTTTACTTTGTCTTGTACATTCATATTGAATTTGTGGAATAACCCTGATTGGTCAGTACCAAACTGCTATTAAGCATCAAGCCAAATTGCATCTTACTGAAGAACCTCATCAAGAAATTATTCTCCTGTCGGGGACATTTGCATGTTTTAAAGGGCTTTTTGTTTATCATACCATTTTCTTTGTTGGAACATTGGGTTCATAAAGGCTTAAGAAGTGGGATTGATAGGCTGCTACAAGCCTGACCTGCAGGTAGGTCAAAATATGGCAATTACCAGTCTTTATAAGAAGGTGGATTTGATTTTGGTTCATTTTTAAATAACTATTTTCTTCTGACTGAGGAGACCTATCTAAACCAGAAGGACTGGATGGACACTTTACCTCTATAATCTTTAGCATAATGGTAATACTAATACTAATACTAATACTAATACTAATACTAATACTAATAATACTAATATTATTTATACCCTGGCCATCTGGCTGGGTTTCCCCAGCCACTCTGGGTGGCTCCCAACACAATATTAAAAACAAGATAAAACATCAAACATTAAAAACTTCACTAAACAGGGCTGCCTTCAGATGTCTTCTAAAAGTCAGATAGTTGTTTATTTCCTTGACATCTGATGGGCGGGCGTTCTACATGTCAGGCACCACCACCAAGAAGGCCCTCTGCCTTGTTCCCGGTAAGCTCACTTCTTGCAGGGAGGGAACCACCAGAAGGCCCTTGGAGCTGGACCTCAGTGTCTGGGCTAAACAGTGGGGGTGGAGATGCTCCTTCAGGTACAATGGGTAATAGCAGTGCAGTTGAGGAAGGACTGTAGTTCAGCTTCTGCTCTGCACGTAGAAGGTATTTGTTTTTGATCCCTGGCATCTCTTGCTAAAAAGATACAAAACAAATATACATGATTCTGCTAAAGATATTCACCACCTGGGTTAAGGGATGAGATAGCACCCCCTCTCAATTTCACTGGCAGAAGCCGACTGGATGGCAGTAGAATCAACACCGGCGATGGGCTAGCACCAGCCTCCACTGAGAAAACCAGCAATATTAGGACACAGTCATTCTTGAGCTTGAAGGTTGGTGGTTCAAATCCTCACGACAGTCTGAGCTCTCGTTGCTCTGTCCCAGCTCCTGCCAACTTAGCAGTTTGAAAGCACGCCAGGGCAAGTAGATAAATAGGTACCATTGCAGCGGGAAGGTAAATGGCGTTTCCGTGCACTCTGGTTTCCATCACGGTGTTCCGTTGCACCAGAAGCGGTTTAGTCATGCTGGCCACATGACCCAGAAACCTGACTGTTGGACAAACGCTGGCTCACTCAGCCTGAAAGCAAGATGAGCGCTGCAACCCCATAGTGGCCTTTGACTGGACTTAACCATCCTGGACTTAACCACCCAGGGGTCCTTTACCTTTACCTTTAGCTTATTAGGGGTCCCAAGATAGTTCATGTTGCAACCAAGAGGAATAGCTGGAAGGGGGCTCAGGAGGAACAGCCAGGGGTTCCTGCTGCTGCCACTGATAATCTGCCACCTGAGTCAGTTGCCTAATTCTGCCTAATGCTATGACTGGCCCCAGATTTATATCCCAAGTTCTCCCTCATGCTAAACTTTGGGAAATGTGCAGTCATTGTACAAAGTAAGACAGCTCACAATGATAGGTTAGAAACAATAGAACCTCACTGAGAAATTAGTAGCACAAATAGATAAATAACTTGGAAGTTGACAGAATTATCCATTGTCCTGGACTATATTTCAAAAACATATTTGTTTCTGCTATCAATGTTTATTTTCCAAATTGGACAAAACAGTGTAACAGAGTGGCAAAAGAAATGAAACAAATTCATTTAGACCAACAGATGACACAGAACATCACAAGGGAACTGATATATATATATATATTAAAAACCAAGGGAGGAGGTTTGGGGGTACCTTATATTACCCCTCACTGTCATGCAGTAAGATTATCCTCAAGGACACTATGTTATGGACCAGGAAGGCACATTTCAAACCCAAATTTATTAACCTCGATCAAATCTCTGTTCAAGGTTCTCTAGAATAAGTTTTCACAAAAGATAGCTCCAAGCTTTTCAATTATAGCCTCAATTCTAATAAATGAATTTGCAGGCGTGAGATTGTGCAGATCTCAGCCTGGGGGGAAATGCTGTATTATGTAAATTGCTTCAGTGAATGATATATTATCTCCTACAATCAAGTCAGCCCCAAATTCAATCAAATCAGATCACCACTCTTCTATCTCCCCCCCAGCCCCAGTTATGCTACATCATCTAACAAATAACCAATATTGGGTGCCTAGAGCCATTTGAAACCTTCCTTGTAAATTCCTCACCAAAGAAATGAATCAGTGAAATATATGCAGTGCTTTCTGAAATAGATCTAACCCAAATACAGCCAGTTTATGAAAGGAAACAGGATAAGTATCTAAACTATTACAACCTCTCTGTACAACAGAGTGGAATTAGCTGTTGAAGACAGTACCAAGACTACTGATAAGTGCTAACATAAAGAAAAATATCTAAATCCATTTACCAGTTGTATCTCACCCCGCAGCAGTCAAATAAGATATACCAGACTAATATAATCTGCTGGAGATACAGAAGGCTAATAGTGGATAATCTCTGTGTCTTCTACAACTGTAAGGAAACAAGCAACGTTTGTAATTTAGTACTTTAAGTAGTACAATAAATTATAGGCCACAATATATTGAGAAATGCCGAAACAATACTTTTGTGTGTTAAAATCTGAGGCTGAAAATACAGACTGACAAATGCTTATGACTTTAACCACAAAGCAAAAAAATCTGGACTGCTCAACTTTTCCAAAGCAAAATAAAAACTCTAACTGAAGAATATACGGGAAGTCTCCTTAAGGAACAAGATAACCTACCAGAAAAGAGCACTAATTGATCGGGAAAACAACCCATTTATTGAGATAGATGGGCTCTCTTTATCAGCTATTGGAATGGAAAAATCAGTGACAATATTCCCCTCTCTGACTTATTCCATCCTATTTAATTTACTTTATCTTTCTTCTGAATCAACAAAGCAAATTTCAAAGCATTTATAATGTGAAGCATATGGATGAAAAAACAAAGGGAATGTGATGCTGAAGCCCAGGCTTCTAATACTATCTTCATACACAATAATGTATGCTGATTCCGAGCTTCAAAATGATAATTAACGAAAACAGGGCCTGCATTATTAAAAACAACAGAACACCAATGCAAAAAGACAGGAAGACGTTAATTAAACATCCCCCAGAGATAAAACAATTCCATGAATCAAGTTAAAACACCAATTAGTAGGTTCTGTCAAATGCCTCTGCCTGAGATCCAGGACAGCAGCTTCTACTCAGAGTAGACCAGGCTGGGCTACGTGGACCAATAAGATGACCTGGCATATTCCTAATGTACGCCTATGCTTGCTCTGGTCATAAATGGGGATGCCAACACAGGGTTTACAAGAGCAGATGTTCCTATTGCTTGCCAAACAGCTGTATATCATGAGCCTTGGGCAGTCTAAGAGTTTCTTAGCATTGGCTGTCTCACTTCAAAATGTACTGCTTTGTATGCATATAATCATGATATAATAATAATTATTTATTATTTATACCCTGCCCATCTGGTTTGCTTTCTCCAGCCACTCTGGGCGGCTCCCAACAGAATATTAAAAACACAACAAAACATCAAACATTAAACATTTCCCTAAACTGGGCTGCCTTCAGATGTCTTCTAAAAGTCAGATAGTTGTTTATTTCCTTGACATTTAATGGGAGGGCGTTCCACAGGACGGGCGCCACTACCGAGAAGGCCCTCTGCCTGGTTCCCTGTAACTTCACTCCTCACAGTGAGGGGAACTGCCAGAAGGCCCTTGGAGCTGGACCTCATTGTCCGGGCTGAACAGTTGGGGACATACCTAGGCCATCGAGCGATCTCTCTTTCTCGCTCCCCCTCCTATCCCAATGGAGTGGGGATGTTTATTATATTGGTTTGGACATGAATATTTTGACCGGGTGCTACACAAACAGAGAAGGCTGGAGCTGGTGCTTTTGTGTTCTCCTCAGCAAGAAGTGAGCCAGATCTCACTGCTGTGCAACAGGGTATTGAAACATAGACTGAGGGCAAATCTACACCAGTCAGTTATAACGTTAAAAACGCATTATAAAAATGTGACACCGGAGGGCACTGTAGAGTGGCCATCCATTCATCAATAGAAAATTGCATTGAGAGCTATATTACGGGGTTTTGTTTTTACAGTGTTTTTACAATCAGTGTAGATCCAGCCCTGGTATATCGGTGTCTTTGTCTTGTTGATTAGTTCCAGATGCAAACTGTAAGTCTGTCGGAAGTGGTGGCTCCTTTTCTAATGGGAGTGTTTAGTTACTCTTTAAGTGACCAATTAGTCACTGCATCTAAAGTAGAATTCATTAGCTACCTCTAAAAGTATGGTGGAGCCAGATCAGGTATGCCAAATCCAAGGGGCAGAGGGGTCTTCAAGTGAGATACAAATGTCTGAATCAATAAATATGATGTACCAGCTGTTCTACCAGCATAGTGATGATATATATCTGCCTCCAGTGTAACTAGACTGGTGACTGGGAGCGGCCGCCGAGACCATATAACACTGGTCCTGAAAGACCTACATTGGCTCCCAGTACGTTTCCGAGCACAATTCAAAGTGTTGGTGCTGACCTTTAAAGCCCTAAACTGCCTCCGCCCAGTATACCTGAAGGAGCGTCTCCACCCCCATCGTTCAGCCTGGACACTGAGGTCCAGCGCCGAGGGCCTTCTGGCAGTTTCCTCCCGGTGAGAATTGAGGTTACAGGGAACCAGGCAGAGGGCCTTCTTGGTAGTGGCGCCCACCCTGTGGAATGCCCTCCCATCAGATGTCAAGGAAATAAACAACTATCTGACTTTTAGAAGACATCTGAAGGCAGCCCTGTTTAGGGAAGTATTTAATGTTTGATGTTTTATTGCTTTTTTAATATTGTGTTGGGAGCTGCCCAGAGTGCCTGGGGAAGCCGAGCCAGATGGGCAGGGTATAAATAAAAAACTATTATTATTATTATTATTATTATTACTACTACTACTACTACTACTACTACTCCAGGGCATGGTCCTCCTTCGAAGCCTCGCATTCCCTTCACACCTAGGAGGAGAATGTGTTGCAATACCTCATCTCTCTTAGGGAAAGTGACTTGGCTGTAAAGACAAATCTTGCATTTATCCACAGATACCTTCGTCAGTAGATGTCTGTGACTCCCTGATTCTTGCGATCACTTCCATGTACGCATGATGCCAGAGGGTTGGCGCCAAAGTCACTCCTCTGCCCAGACACTAAGAAGCCAGTCACATTTGATCTCCTTGGAGATATATGGAAAGCACTAGCCACCATTTGTTGGCTCTTCTGAGCATTGTGGTGGCAGTGGTCAGGTTGAGTCTGATCTACTTTGGGCATTAAGCATCTCATTATGTAAATACAGCAGGCGATGCGATGTCTATACTAAGTTCTACTAAGCCTATCTCCTTCCAACTGGCAATACTCCACAAAGATTAGAAGCACTGCATGAACAAATAAACCCAATCTCCACTAGAATACTTCAGTCTTCAGGATTGTTGACCTAGCACTGTTGTGACTCACAAAGCCCATATTAATTAAAAGCACATCACACAAAGGACATTGGGGGGGGGGGGGAGAATGATAAAAATGTGCTCTTCCGATTAGTGGGCAGCAATGTCCTCAGTTCATGCTTTCTTTGTTTTCATAAAAACAGTAAAGTCATCAGGAAAGTCACAAAAAGTTATGGCAGGATTCCCATAGTGTGTGGAAACATTTTCTAATATCACACATTGGGAAACAACAAGCTATTTGTGAAGCTAGTGAGATTTATGTGAAGATTAGAAAGACAGAGGGCTCCTTTGATTCATGGCTATGTTTTCCAGCTTTTCCAGACTTTTCCATTTTCCTCTGACTTTTTCATTGTTTGCTGCTCTTAGGGACACAGGGTGAAGAACAAAACCAAGTAACCGCAATGGAAAAAGTTTTAGGGACGTGTGATGCTGTATCTGAAAATAATACAAGGCAATCTCTGCAGTCAGTATACATGCCACAAACAGGAGTTGTCACACTTATTGAAAGCAGTATATTAGAATAGGATAGTGCTTATTTAACTGTGTAATGTAAATCTGACTTTTAGAAGATGTCTGAAGGCAGTCCTGTTTAGGGAAGTTTTTTATATTTGATGTTTTATTGCCTTATTATTATTATTATTAGTAGTAGTAGTAGTAGTAGTATTCTGTTGGAAGCTGCCCAGAGTGGCTGGGGAAACCCAGCCAGATGGGTGGGGTATAAATAATAAATATATAATTATTATTATTATTATTATTATTATTATTATTATTATTATTATATCCATCAAATTAATAGCAAGAAGGGTTCAACCATCAAGAAGGGTTTCTGATTTTCCTACTGCACTAAGTGCAGAAAATAAGAACCTAGTTACAGGCAGCAACCAGCTAACGCACTTCCAAAAGACTGTGATGGTACAGGTAGCATTTAAGGGCTGGGAGAGAACCAGAGTGAAGACTGCTACACTCCGGTCTGCTCCCAGGCCCCTCTTCTCTGGCCTGGCCAGATTGGTCAGAATTCAAATTGGTGGCTGGCAGGAACTTCCAATGTGCCCTGTGGCCGGCCAGGGCATATCCCAAAGCCGGCCGCCTGAATAGATGCCGCTCCCAGGGGTCTTGGAGCCTGACGCAATGGGCCACAACTGCCACCCGCTCCTGACTGGGCAAGCAGCCATTGTGCACATGTCACAAAAAGGGCAGGGGCGTAAAGGGGTGTGATGCGCTTCTACGCACTTCACTGACACACTTGGGGAGCCAGGAATTGAACCCCCACACAAAATGGTCGTTTATAGCTGACGATAGCTAAGAGCACTGCCGGATTTAGGTATAAGCTAAACAAGCTAAACAAGCTATAGCTTAGGGCCCCACTCTCTTGGGGGCCCCCAAAAAAATTAAAGGGGGAAAAATGGATGTACATTTCCAAAAACTAAGATAAAAAACAAGTAAAATAAAACCTACATAGAGCAACAGTGTTTTGTGATGTGTAGGCTCCTATGATGTAAGTCATGGGCCCCGCCTGCTAGCCAGCTCCCTAAAATATCAATAGTTTGCTCATTTCTATATACAGGGTGCCTACATTCTGTATGTGCAAATGGCTTTAGATACCTATTAGGTCCATAAATTACCATATAGCATATAGTCAACACAAAAGACAGCGACAATTTGTTGCTGACAAAGGACAGCTGGACAGATAAAGGGCCCCATTACCTTCAGTAGCTTAGGGCCTCATCAAACCTAAATCTGGCCCTGGCTAAGAGCATTATCATGCATCCGCATTTAGGTGTCGTGGGTCAGGAGTCAGCTTCACCTGCTGAGCAGCAGCCTGAAGGAGCAGAAGGTGAAGTGATTCCACTTGCTGCTCCTGATGTGAACCAGCTGGCTCCAGCTTTCTTAAGCAGGGTTTACAGCCTCAGTCAGTTGCTGGAAACAACATTCGTCATTCCTGGGCAGACCTTGCTGCTTTTTGCGACCTTGGACCCTCGGTGTTCTTGACCCCCGGATTGTCTGACTATGTGAAGTGAGATACTCCTGGCCTTAGGACTGGGCTGAAGCTGTATATGGACTCTGCCTCCAGGCAAGTACCCCCCTGAGACTTGGCTGGTTGGGGGTCTTCTGCCTCCACTGAGCTCTGCCGTAGTTGGCAGCACGGGACTATGACATTAGGCTGTGTGAAATCCCTTGCTTCATAATGAAGCAGCAGTAACAACTGAAATTGAAATACTTTATTGTCACTTGTACAAATTGTATACAGTGAGATTACACAAGCACCCCCCATTCAGCTCTCTTAGTATTAATTCCCCTCGTTTATTGATGCACACCCACCAAACCCGAAAGTCAGTTGCCCTTTTGTTATCTTTTCATTCAGCAGCCTAACAGCCCGCGGATAGAAGCTGTTCTTTACCCTGTTGGTGCAAATAATCGTGCTACTATATCTTCTGCCCGAGGGCAGGAGATCAAGAAAGTGCCGGCCAGGGTGTGAATCATCCCTGAGAATTTTCCTCACTCTCCTGAGGCAATGTTCTTCCGTAATTCCATCCAGCGGATTCACGGGACAGCCCATAATATCTTGTGCTGTATTCACCACCCTCTGTACGCACTTCCTATCTGTTGATGTCAAACCAGTGTACCACACCGTGATGCAGTATGAAAGGACACTTTCTATTGTGGATCGGTAGAAGGAGATCATCAAATGTTGATGGACATACATCATTCTTTTGCAATACTCTGAGGAGATGGAGTCTCTGTTGGGCTTTCTTAACCGCCTGGGTTGTATTGATTTTCCAAGTAAGGTTTCCAGATATGCAAAATAGAGGTGAGGCTGACCAAGGAAAGGAGCAGAATGGCTCCAGTGCTGCATATAAAATAGCACATTGTGGGTGAGATGCAAGGGGTAAGTGCTCACACCTGCATGCTTTCAAACTGCAGACAGGAGAGGGGTGCTGCCAAAGAGCTCCATTCTCTGTTCTCAGTCACCCCAGTGTAAACTTGGCTCAAAAGTTTCCATTTTGTCTGGAATACTGGCATTTGCAGGTTCAGTTGGCTCCCTCTGTTGAAATGGAATAGTTTGTGCCCAACTCCCCTATACACTGTGCACTCAGATTCTACGAAGCCTCATCGCCCCTGCATTTTAAGTTGATCAAGACAAGAACTTTGTGTTACTTTTTAGTTAGAACCAAAACACTTGCCTATTTAATTAGGACCAAAACTCCCACCTTTTCTGCTATCACGTGAAAAGTATGCTGTAATTACTAAGAGCTACCATGGCTTTCTCCAGAGCAAGTCATGCCAGATTAAGCTGTTTTCTTTAATAGAGATGCAAGCTTGGTGGAACACGGGGATGCTGTGGATGTAGTGTATCTTGATTTTAGTAATGCCTTGACAAAGTCCCTGAAAATATTCTTGCAGAAAAGTTGGTAAAATGTGGGCTTGACAGTGTAACTGTTAGGTGAATTTGTAGCTGGTTGATGGACCAAACCCACGGTTCATTGTCATTCTGGGGGGAAATGGAGTGTCATGGGGTTCTGTCCTGGGCCCAGTTTTGTTCAACATCTTTATAAATGACATGGATGAAGGAATATAGGAGATGCTCAATGAATCTGCAGATGACATGAAACTAGGAGGGATAGCTAATATCTCAGAAGATAAAATCAGGATTCAAGATGACCTTAACCGATTGGAGAACTGGGGCCAAACTAATAAAATACTGGTAAATCTCAATAGGGACAAATGCCAAGGTTCTGCACTTGGGCAGAAATAATCAGATTCACAAATATAGGATGGGGGACACCTGGTTTGACAGCAGTACGTGTGAACAGGATCTAGGGGGCATCAACAGAAGTGTTGTGTCCAGATCAAGGAAAGCAATAGTCTCATTCTATTCTACCTTGAGGGTTGGCGCTGTGGTCTAAGCCACTGAGCCTAGGGCTTGCCGAGCAGAAGGTCGGTGGTTCAAATCCCTGTGACGGGGTGAGCTCCTGTTGCTCGGTCCCTGCTCCTCCCAACCTAGCTGTTCGAAAGCATGTCAAAGTGCAGGTAGATAAATAGGTACCGCTCCGGCAGGAAGGTAAACGGCATTTTCGTGCGCTGCTCTGGTTCGCTCGAAGCGGCTTAGTCATGCTGGCCACATGACCCGGAAGCTGTACGCTGGCTCCCTCGGCCTGTAAAGCGAAATGAGAGCCACAACCCCAGAGTGGTCCGTGACTGGACCTAATGGTCAGGGGTCCCTACCTTTATTCTACCTTGGTTGAACCCCACCTAGAGTTCTGTGCCAAGTTCTGGGCACAAAAGTTTAAGAAGGGTATTTACAAGCTCGAACATGTGCAGAGGAGAATTACCAAGGTGATAGTCTGGAAACCAAGCCTTATGATAACCAGTTGTGGGAGCTGGGTATGCTTAGCTTAGAGAATACTGAGGGGTCTGCAATATTCCCTTTTCAACGATTTCCTTAACAAACATCCTTTAACCTGATGCAGATACTTCAAAAATATCTGGAGTCTGTACTTCATAGGTTTTTTAATTGCCCTCTTTGTGGGGGCGGGAGTGCAATCAGGTCATGGGTGTTAACAGCTGCCCCCCCTCAAGTAAATAAATAAAAATACTTAACTAAAAGTAGAAATCGTAGAAAGATTTTGAAAGATTTTCCTAAGCCCTTGGGGTCAAAAGAAAGCAACTGTTGTAGAGACATTTCATTCTGAATCTGTTAAACAGAGCCAGACAGAGGATGATGACAGAGGATGATGGGTGTCCTGCCCCACCCCCTAACCTAAATTCTAGCTAGGTATATGGGTGGTGCTGTGGGTTAAACACAGAGCTAGGACTTGCCGATCAGAAGGTTGGCGGTTCGAATCCCTGTGACGGGGTGAGCTCCCATTGCTCGGTCCCTGCTCCTGCCAACCTAGCAGTTCGAAAGCGCGTCAAAGTGCTCCGGCAGGAAGGTAAGCGGCGTGCCTGTGTGCTGCTCTGATTCACCAGAAGTGGCTTAGTCATGCTGGCCACATGACCCAGAAGCTGTATGCCGGCTCCCTTGGCCAATAAAGCGAGATGAGCGCCGCAACCCCAGAGTCGGCCACGACTGGACCTAATGGTCAAGGGTCCCTTTACCTTTTACATGGTGGGTCAGGTTATCTCGATTCAGATCCAGAGGTAGTAACCCTTTTGTCTAAAGAAGGATGGAGAAATGAGAACCCAATTTCTCCTCTTCTCCACACCTTACGTTTTGCCCCGTTGATATTCTCAGGGTGATGAGCAGCCCTCCCCATGGGAGAACTCGATTGGAAGTGAGCCTCTTCTCCACCAGACGCGGAGTTCTCATCATGTGACTCGGAGAGAGGAAAACAAAGCCTGGTATGCCTGAGTTTATTTGAGGAGGATTTGGGCTATAATGAAAAGGGCGTTACAGGCGTTACCCCGCCTCCCTTTTCACCCTGCAGCCGCCACCAAGTTTCCCCTGCCAGAGCTCCAGTTGAAACGAAACATGTTTTCTGGGAAGTATTTTCACCGGAGCCATCTCCCACGTCTCTCCCTTAGCCTGCTTTCTCGTCTCTCTAGCTGGGCTGATGATCTAATAACATCTCTCTCTCTCTCTCTCTCTCTCTCTCTCTCTCTCTGCATACTTTGGCAGTCCTTTGCCACCTGGCAGCCTGACTTGTCTGAGTGAAGCGAAAGGCCTGCATGCAGTTAACCCTGGATGGCGAGGTGCCTGCAGATTGTGGAGAGGGGGAGACCCCTGCTGAACCGAGCGCCTAGCAGATAAGCTGCCTGGTCCTGTCTGTCTGGGCCATCAGAGCCAGGGGTAGCGCAGGGCTGTCACCTGCCCTGTTCTGCATAATACAAGATTGCCCCATATTTCAATGTTAAACTCTACGTTCTGTATTGTTTGTCCTGTACTTCAGGTCTTCTCCTCCTTCTCTCTCTTTCTCTCTGTGCCAAGTTACGGATCCTCTCCAAATGAATGTGCTTGAATAGCAAGGTCCTGTATTTAAACCCTGGGTAGCCAAGCACAGACAGATTCACAAATCCATGTGTGTGCAACGTGTGTGTGTGTGTGTGTGACCAGTTCCAGAGGGGCCATCCTGTTGGGCTGTAATCGTAGAATCACAGAATTTGGGAGGGACCACGAGGGTTATCTAGTCCAACCCCTGCAATGCAGGAATCTTTTGGCCAACTGGGGGCTCGAACGCACGACTGTTTGCCCGACTGAGCTCCATTGTAACGCACTGAAGCCCCTTCAGCAACAGATGAAAGAACAACGGTTCACCAACCGCCCCGCCTCGCCCGGTCCTGTCTTTTTGCCAAACAAAGGTGGCAACGCAGCCTTAGGGGTGCACGAGGCTGGAAGCCTGACGGAGGAGGCAGAGATGCGAAAAGAGGATTCTTGTTGTTGTTTTGTTTAGCGGGCCGGGAACTGTGGGGCCGGCACGTTTCGCAGCGCATTACGCGAACAAATAGCGCAGGAGCCGCCTGCCAGAATGGGCTTGTGTAACTTTGCGAACGTGCCAGAAAAGTTTAAAAAGCCCTCATCTCCTCCCACCCACCTACCCTCCGCCCCTCCCTCCCTCCCTCCGCTGCCGCTTCATTCCAGACACCAGCAAAAGCAAGAGGGAGAGGCGGCTTGCTCAGTCCCGCGCTGAGCGCATTCCTTTTAGCAATCTTGGAGAGGAGGAGAGGGGACGCTTGTTGCAAAGGGGAAATCTGCCACCTGTGTACGAAGAGAGCGTCCAGGCGCCTGCAAGAGCTGCTGCTTCGCCGTCGGGCTGTTGTTTGGCTCGACGGTCCTTCCAGGACCCAGGGGTGCCAAGGGGTACCCCACTCGCCTCCGCCGCCATGCGCCTCTCCACCCGGCCGCCGCTGCTGCTTCGTATAGCCCAGCTGCAAGCGTGCGTCTATTGGAGCTGCCTGCTGTGCGCGCCGTCGGGCGCGCTGCCTCAGCCAAGGAACCCGCCGCCGCCGGCCGTGTGGAGGCAAAGGATTCAGTGGGAGAACCAGGGGCAGCTATACAGCCTGCTCAGCGTGGGCTCCCAGTACCAGCCGCCTCGACGGCGCGCAAGCCAGCAGCCCGCGCAAGGCGGCCACGTGTTGCTCCTCCGGGGCAATGGCACCGCTCCGCGCAGGGCGCAAGCGGTCTCCGCCGACGGCACCACCCGGAGACCCGAGGCGCAGCACTGGTTCCAAGCCGGCTACCAGCAGCCCGCCGGCGACAGGGGACGCGGGGCCGACGGCGCTGCCACCAGCAGCTCTCGGCGAGCGCCCCTCGCCAGCGCCCCCTCCAGGCCGGGCAACAGCAGCGGCGCGCCTCCTCTGAGCAACTTCCCTCGGGCGCGCGGCTTAGACCGCATGGTGGGCGATGACCCGTACAACCCGTACAAGTACTCGGACGACAACCCGTACTATAACTATTACGACACGTACGAGCGGCCCCGGCCCGACAGCCGACAGCGGCCCGGTTATGGCACCGGTTACTTCCAGTACGGTAAGAGCGCGCAGTTCGCCACCCGACGGGCGCTGCCTCTCCGCGAGAAAGTGTGGCGAGGAATTGCGCCCCTGCAGTGACTTAAACGTGGAGTTGGTCGCTTGCGCTGCCAACAGCAGTCGCCCTCCAAAAAAAGCCCCAACCACACCTTTTAAAACGTGGTGGGGGTTTTTTTGGAGGGGGAGGAGGTATTGAGAAGTTGTTTTTATTTCGATTATATATTTTGCGGTTTTATATTTTGATTTTGTTCTGCCATCCGCCCTGAGACCTCCGGGTATAGGGCGGTATATAAATTCAGTTAATAATAATAATAACCCAACCCCGACGCAGCCACGTGGCAAATCCTGCCCTCCCCGCCAGACGGCACGTTTAACACGGAGCGCTTGGCAAAGCGGCCGGCTCCACTGCCATTATTCGCCGTCTGGTTCCAGCCCTCCCCCTTTGCCCCTCACCGTGTCTGCGTTGTTGTCAGCCTGGAACTTATTGCACGAGAATATCCCTTCTTCACTGGAAACTTTTTTTTCAACAAGGCTTGTTTCTCTGTACTTTAAAAAGTAATGTTAAAAACAACAACAACCCACAAATCAACTTCTACAATTCAGTACAGAGCGCTGGAGTGGGAAGAAGGTTTTTCAGGACAAAAGTTATATTATTTTAGCGGTGGTTCATTTCCTTTATGCTGGAGGGAGTGGGGTTCTGTCCTACTGCTGCACTGACATTTTAACTCCAGCCCACAAGCCCCCTCGCCAGCCATCAAAAAAGCTCTCTGCGCATGCTCAGAGGCACTGTTATTATTAAATCTGCTCCTGTGCACAAACTGCTGGGGCTGAACCATGGATCAATTAAGACCCCTACCACATACTTTGAAGAAAGAAGCCTTATGGTTATAGCACCCCTGCCCCCAAATTTCCCCATTCCCAGAACAAAGGAAACTTGCACCAATGCTCTGTCTCTCTGCTTTAAAGTAAGGCTGGAAGATGCGCTTCATCTTCAGGCTCTTTGAACGGGGTTAATTCAAACCACAACCTGCCTAATGGATGCCCAGGATCATTTGTTTCGACATAGCTGCAGGACCATATAACAAAGAGCAAAGCTCCAGTGTCGGACACATTTCTGGTATTTTGATCTGGCAGACTTAAGTGTACTCCTCAGCTGGTGTCCTTATGAGGAAGAATGCCTTGAAGATTTATGAGAAAAATTGCTTTGGAGAGTGCTGTGTTTCACAGTATCTGCCAATCTGCAAGGCACGTTGTCTTTTCATATCCCCCCCCCTTTTGATCTTGAGAAAAATGACTCTTGGCTCTTGTTAACCAGCCATGGGTGTGAGAAACGTGGATTGTATGTAGTGTTTAGGAAGATTTAGTTTGTGACTTCTCTAAGTTAGGCAAAATGAAGTTTGCAAACATGTTCTGGGCTTGATCTGTTCTCTCTCTCTCTCTCTCTCTCTCTCTCTCTCTCTCTGTGTGTGTGTGTGTTGTGGCATGATGCACTGCAGGTCTCCCAGACTTGGTACCAGATCCGTACTACATCCAAGCATCCACTTATGTGCAGAGGACTTCCATGTACAACTTGAGGTGCGCTGCTGAAGAGAACTGCCTAGCAAGGTAAACAGGAGTCACTCCTGCCCCTTGGTTTATGCTGGCATTGGATTCCTAACTGAATCTGATGGGAAGATCTGGAGTCTTAGAACGAGGGTTTCTAAAAGAGGCACCCACCAGATTAGATCCAGAATGTCACATTGAAATTGGTGGGATAAGTTGGTTGTTATTACCTTAAAAGTACCGTTGCTTTCAATAGGACTAAAGTTTGACCAACTTTGTGTGGAACCACAACATTGCTTTTACATCACAGTTCAGGACACGCTGACAAAAATGTCGCAATGTCACACTGGAGCTTAACAAGAGGGAAGAGGAGTTAATTTCAAAAGTTGCAGAGAGTTCTGCCTCCATTCCAGTTGATGAAACATACTGTTTCTATTACCCTCTGCTGAGAGCTGGATGACCAAACTATAAGGCTTCCATGCCCTTATTGTTTGGGAATTACTGCCTTAAGAAGTGCCTGTTTTTCATTAAGTCAGTGCTTCACTAATTTTTGAAAACAAGTCCCCCTTGAAAACATTGTTTACAAATTGTGAAATAAGTTGGGGATTTTTTTAAAAAAGGCAAAATCTTTCTATTTGATAATTGCAATTTGCAATCAGCTCTTAATAAACCATTTGCTTTCTGAATATTATTATTATTATTATTATTATTATTATTATTATTATTATTATTCCATGGCTTTTCAACCAATGCAACTAGGGAGAAAATTCCATTGAACTCAGTGAGACTTCTTTGTAAACATGCATAAGATGAGGCTGTGAGGATACTAATATAAAAAAAATGTATTTTAGATCTGATGGAATATTGTTATGCAAAACAGCCTCTCAAAATTAGTTCATAGCAATGCCAGCCAAGATTTGGTAATATGCTTTTTACACTTGCAGTAGTGCTAGCAAATTGATTAAGAGTATCTTGTACTTGAGGATGATAGAAGAATAGCTAGCTAATGTTACACAACTCCATCATATTCTTAGTTGACATTTTAAAGTGGAAATATAGAAACTCTGCTGAAATTAGCAGGAGAGGAAGGAAGTGGAGATCACATGGACATGATCAGCAAGAAGAGGAATCAACACCTACTCTGACTCGGCAGACACCAAAAAATTCTGGTAAAAGATTTGGACTTGGTGGTTCCAGTATGCAAAGCAAATTTTGGTCTATTGCAACAACAGAAAACCCACCTTTCATAGGACACCAGCGAGCGAAGTTAAAAAGAAGTTCAGTAAATAAAAGTAGGCATGGGATATGTTTTATCTGATGTTCAGCCATGGCCTACTACTTCTTAGTTTTTTCAAAATATTTTCCTAAATATTTTATTGAAATAATGCATACTTCCTCTGATTTGAAGAGAGGAATTGGTTATGCTCATCAACTTGGCATGTGCTAGGCATAATCAAAAAGGAGTCAAATGTAAACATTACTAGCAAATGGAATAGTAGTAGTAGTAGTAACAATAGTAAATTGTTAATATTTTTTTTCACCCAAGGTCTCAGGACAGGTTTCCACAATTTAATAATACAATATTAAAATCAGTTAAAACAATAACAGTCAATAGAATAGGGTGGCTCCTAAAATACATATTTCAGGTGTCAAAGGTCAGGGTAAAGAGGCACTTCTTCAGCATATAATGGAAACTGCACAATGAAGATTTCGTCCTCTCTGGGGAAGGAATTACACAGCTTAGGAGTTGCCATAGAAAACTCCCTCTCCCAGTCTACCTCTCTCACAGTAGGGGTGGGGGAACTACCAAGAGGGCCCCCTCTGCCAATTTGAGAGGGTCTGTAGAGAAGGGAAAACACTGATATATACTGCATTGGACATTGTTAAGCAGCTTCAGCTCTCGTTATGTTACATTCTCTAAAAAGCCCCAAGAGATCGTTTCAACTATAATAAATACAAATGTCGCACTATAAGGCAAAGTGTGTTTAACGAGCAATTTCAAGCCTATTTCATGCACATGTATGTTTTACATCTTTGCAGCTCAGCTTACAGGTCGGATGTCAGAGACTATGATAATAGAATGCTTCTGAGATTCCCCCAGAGAGTGAAAAACCAAGGCACATCGGATTTCTTGCCAAGCAGACCACGATACTCTTGGGAGTGGCACAGTTGTCATCAGTGAGTGAAGGGCTCAGTATGGTACTTTCCAATTATGTTCACTTGCTGTTTGTTTGTTGTGATGTGGCTTCCAGCACTCCACTCCACTCCCTTCCCCTGCTCTTGCTACCATGCAAAAAATAGCAGGAGTTGAACCCTTACCCACTGAACTCAAGTTTACGACCCTGCTTTAGGAATACAGTGGAACCTCGGTTTTCAAACGTAATCCGTTTCAGAAGACCGTTTGACTTCCAAAACGTTCGAAAACCAAAGCATGCAATTCCAGCAGTATTTACTTACAGAAAACTCAAAACGGAAGCCATTCGACTTCCAAAAAGCAGTCGAAAACCAAAGCAGTTACTTCCGGGTTTTCGGCATTTGTAAACTGAAACGTTCGACTTCCGAGACGTTCAAAAACCGAGGTTCCACTGTAGAAAATAAATAGGAGCTATTCCAATGTGATGGAACTTGTTCATCTTCCATGTATACATTTTGGATGTTCAGAACATACTTACTCAGTAATCAGTGGAAATGTTAGGTGGATGAAATAGGTCGACTCAAGGTGATGTTGGTACCCGAGCTCTTGAACTCAATGAGCATTTCCTGCATATGAGAAGGATTCAAAGATGTGCTAACATAGGTATGGTTTCTGTGATTTGAAGACTGACATACAACAGAAGGTACCCTTTGGTTTTCAGCTGCTTAGGCCACACATAGGGCAAATATTACCTTCATTGATTTTAGACCTGCCTTTGCCAATCTGGTGGCCTCCAGATGTTTGGTACCACAACTCACATCAGCTTGGGAGGGCCTTCAAAGGCAGCTTTAGACCCAAAGAGGGACATTTGTGTTGAAACGTATTGCTTGATTCCATCTTCTGTTGGAATCAACAATAAGAAAATACAATGGAGAGAAGACGTTGAGGTGGCTGTCTAAAGTTAACCTGTTTCCCCTCCAAATAAATAAAAAATTTGTCCAGTAGCACCTTAGAGACCAACTAAGTATGTTCTGGGTATAAGCTTTCCTGTGCATGCACACAAGTATCTGAAGAAGTGTGCATGCACAGGAAAGCTTATACCCAGAACATACTTAGTTGGTCTCTAAGGTGCTACTGCACAATTTTTTTATTTATTTTGACTGCGTCAGATCAACACAGCTACCTACCTGAATCTATTTCCCCTCCAGCTACTCTACTGTGAGAAATAATAATGTAGCAACAGAACAGGCCTTTCACAATATGATCAATGAATAATTAGAAGCATAATAAGGCAATGTGTGTAAAACTAGAACATATTTAACACAGTGGAATTTAAATATAAAAATATTTTGCGTAAATACTTGGGGGCCGCTGATAGAAAAAGAATCAGAATCCATAGATTCCTTGGAATTTACAGTATACAAAGTAAGCATTTTTAATTCAGATGAACGATATACACACTCATATGCTTCCTAATTCTTGCAGCAGGAAATTTTGGAACAACAATTTTGCTTAGTCTTTAAACAAACTAAATGCTATGCAACAATTTGCTCTCAAGAGCTGTATTTGTAATATAATTGTTGAATAATGAAACTATATGAAGAACAGTATCATAGGGCAACAAAATATTAGCCCATTAGTTTGGAATAATAAACAGTGATTGTAAGGCTCTATGCCAACGTTGTTTTGCTGGGCCACTATTATTATTATTATTATTATTATTATTATTATTGTTGTTGTTGTTGTTGGGTTAACACTTAATAAAAAAGTTTGCCTGTGGTTTAACAGACACTACCACAGTATGGATGAATTTAGCCATTATGACTTGCTTGAAGCAAGCTCCCAAAGGAGAGTAGCTGAAGGACACAAAGCAAGCTTTTGTCTTGAAGATACGTCCTGCGATTACGGATACTATAGAAGGTATGCGTGTACAGCACATACGCAGGTAAGGTAGTCGCTGATCATTTTTCATCTCTTGCTGTCAGAATATAGATGGATTTCTAACATCAGTCTTGACTGACCCTGAAACAACAGCACTATATAGGCTTCGGGGAATCTGTTTCCCCTCCCTCATGGCAGGCTGCCAGTAATGGAAAGACACGAAGCTCTTACTAAGGTCTTTTATTCAGTATTCACAGAGAGATGTAGAAATGCCATCTCTTGGATAATGACGTTGAAACTGGTATCACAATCTGAACTTCAAACCAGTTTCAGACAATGCATTGAGATATCTTCCAGCTCTGATCCCTATATTGGTTGCAAGGGGTACAACTAAGATTAGAGGCAACTGGCAACTACCTTCTTGTGAGCCCCTACAGATTTAGGTCGTGGAATGCTTTCCTAACTTTTCTGCAAACTGGCTAGCTGAGTCTCTTAAGTATTATAGCATCTGATTGCTACTATGAATTCTTTTAGAATTCTTGCGGCTTCATCCGCTGTTTTGAGACCTGTGCTTGTTGCAAAGTATTTTCCTCAGCAAATGAAGACTGCATCCTATTTTTTAAAAAAATGCGCATAGCTGCCAGCTCTCAGTATACCCATGAGCTTTCTCGCCGCAGCCCATGCCAAGTGACACACAGTCTGTGGCAAAACATTGTACTTTTCGTAGGGGCAGCCAGGCACCACTCAGAATGATTTCAGGGTAGGGAAAGGAACTGAACCGTGCATATTACGTAGACCTAAAGGGCTGTGAGTTCATGGCTTAAAGGGGGGCTGTCATTTCAGGACAAAAATATGTTTCCTAAAGTCAAGCCTCCCTTTTAATCTAGCAAAATAGCAATGAGACATGAAAAGAGCCCTAAGTCCTGTTTTACCAAGTTATCCTAATGGGAAGCTCGCAAGGAGGTCCTGTCCTTGTGACTTGCAACAACTGTGGGGGGGGGGGAGAATATAGTGGGGGGAAGAATATAGTGATTGTGTCTAGCAGCCATTGATATCCTTGTCTTTCATGAAAATGGCTCCTTTGCTTTTGAATGGGAAAATGCTGGATCTTTTGTTTGTTTTGGAAGGCAAAATTATTTTGCTAGAATTTAGACCTTTTCTATAAGGGTCATTCTATTCATATAGCAGGAGAACAATCATTTTGATAGAAGTAATGGTGGCAGTAAGGTGTTATGAATCACTGAGAAATGTTAACTATTTAGGCAAGTTTTTTGGCATTTGTCAACATTGTACTTTTTTATATATATATAAAAGAAAGTTAAGACTTTCACTTCACTATCCTGCTACACTTCAATTTTAGGGATTGAGCCCTGGGTGTTACGACACATACAATGCTGACATAGACTGCCAATGGATTGATATCACAGATGTTAAACCTGGAAATTACATCTTAAAGGTATGGAAATTACATTTTAAAGTTAATAATAATAATAATTATCAACATATGAACTTGCAAAGTACAGCATGCATTTCTTTTGCAGGTTAGTGTAAACCCGAGCTACTTGGTACCAGAATCAGACTACTCCAACAATGTCGTGCGTTGCGATATCCGTTATACAGGTCACCATGCATATGCGTCTGGCTGCACAATTTCACCGTAAGTCATTTCCTGTTTACACATTTTTACACAAAAAATTACACATTTTTATGGTCTTTCCAAAAATGTGTTGTGCAGCATGTATTTTATAGAATGAGACTTTTAGGTCTTATCTCAACCACATAATCATTTGTGCTTTTAAACTAACAGAGTTCCTTTTCATATCACAGGGGGTCAATGGCTAGTTCAAACTAAGCTTTGTTCAAACAAGCTAGGATCAAACCATGGCTTATGACCATCACTTGTTTAAATCAATTGGAATTCTTGAGTTCAAATGTAATGGGGAACTATGGTTAAGTTAAAAGTGAGAGCAGATGCTTCCAATGTCTTGGGGGGGGGGAATTGTGTGATTCTGAGTTATGTGCATATTATGCTAACATAGTTTAGTGCTATTGACTAAAAAGGCTCATTCTATAAAATGCATGCTTCCCTTCCTGTCAGTGTAACAATGGCTGTATTCATGTATCACAATAAATCATAGTTACTGTGAACACAATCCCTGGCTCATCAAACCATGGCTAATTTGAGGTTTGATCTTGGTTTATTTGTAACATGAGCCCTGCTTCCTGCGTAATCCTAGGTCAGGGATTGGAGTTTGTTGCTCCCACTCATACAGACGCAGGGGAGCAAAGCAGTAACAATCTTAGTGTTAATAGAAAACCATTAACCATGGTTTATCATAAATGTATGAACATGGCCTGTTTATATCATTTTTCTTAGACTCAGTTGTTTTGCTTTCACATTTGAACCTCTTCATAGTGAAATGATGTGCTTCATCCTTTGGCTTTTCATAAAATCTGTAAGATTGAATGGCCTAGAATGAACTTAAGAGTAACGCAAGTGTTGAATTGCTTGCCAGTGCAAGACACTCAAGTCAGATTCTTTCTGAAATACTTCTTTAGAAATCTTGTTTGGAAGATTTAAAGGGATTTGTACATTCCTACAGCAGTAGGACTTAGCAAGCGTCAGCTGTTATTTCTGGCTCACACAACTTTCCGGATACTGCTTATGCATTCCACAGACAGAGCATCCTTACAAAAACGCAGAGAACATTGCTAAGGAAGTTCAATCCAAGCTGACTTTAGTTTTACCAAGCCCCTTGTGGATTGCCCATATATAGTTGGTCTGGTCCATCGTCCAGGCCCACACTTGCATAAATAGATGGATTATGTTTGACACTGATAGCACTGCCAATGGTCTTTTGGACAGGACTTCCTCTAGCAGTTATGGGAGTCACTGTATCTGGTCTCGCTGTTTTTCCATGTAAATGTGTGCCTGGGGAGATAGAATTGTTAACATGGTTGCATGGAGATATCTGTTGTGGGTGGGAATCTGTGCTTCAGAGGAAGTTGCAACTCTGGTGTTCAGTAATTAGCATGAGCTCATCTATATATAACAATGCAACGTTTGTCTTTGATACCCCTGTTCCAATATCCATGTTTATTCTTCAGCTTGCATTAAGGAGTGAGCTACTAGACACATTCTAGAGAACACCAGTACTAGCCCTAAGAATAGGCAATTATATTTATTCATCCAAACAACCCGCTGAACTTATTTTTGTCACCACTAGCCCAAAGTTGCAGTTGGTTTACAGAATCAACAAGTTAAGAGGCCTCGCCACAGGCTTTTATGAATTCTTGCAAGTGTGAGTTTCTAAGAGCCCAAGAGCTAGAACAGCAGGATTCTTAAGAGGTCAGCAGTGACATTAGCAGAGCAGCAAGAGGAATTTGTCGCAGCTTCTTACTATGCTAAGAAATAATTTAAAAGGACGTTCTGGGAACAGCCCCTTTAAGAACCTGGCACAATTCCATTTGGAAGTAATGAAATGTTGTCTAAGTGCACGAGTGTTTAAACTCTTAACAAGACTTGTTAATATTAGAGACCTGTGCAAGGGTACAGTCAATAGTGATTTGCCTTTTACTGCATCTCCTTTAGGTCAATCAATAGGAGCAGTTTAAGCAGAGGAAAAGTGTTGTGCTAATGTTGCTTAAATTTTAAATCCAGCGACGATATCCGAAGGTCTATTTAGTACTTTTGTTTTGATGTATGTTATACTTAACGACCGCTTCTTTTCTCTTTAATAGGTATTAAGATGAAAGAAAATTTATGCAACGGTGCCCAAGGTTTTGAGGTGAAATTATTTTATAAACTTGAGACAGGATGTAAAAACTTTTGAAAGCGAAAACGAAAAAAGGACCAGAGTATATACAAAAAGAATTTTAATGACTCTGAAGCATTAAGACCTCCAGAATGAATGTTGTAGCTCAATTCATGTGTTTAACTTTTGAGGACAGTGAAAGATTGGTGCTTTATATACAGTATTTCAAATTCTACAGGAAGTTTTAACCCATTCACAGAAATGCCTTTTCTCTGACTACTGGAAAATCAGTACGCTATTTGTGAATGAGCTTAAGGAACAATTTAAAGGATATTCAAAGAGGCTGAGATTCAAAGAGTTACTTTAGGTTCATATATGCACAATGGAATCTTACACATTTTTTTTTTAACAACAGACTCCAACCCCTCCATATCAAAACTATGCTTTTTACATTTTCATTTTCTTTGGAGGTTTATTGCTATGTGGCAAGTGGCCGGGGCAGTGGTGTCCAAAGGGTCATGGAACTAATTTCACAATTATTTGGTCTGCAGCCATATAATAAATACTGAGAGTAAGGAGGAGGAGGAAAAATCAGTGGTCATGGGGCAAAATCTGGACCAAACTCTGGGGAAATGAAACTTCCAACAGAGCTAAACACCCAGCATGATAATTTTCTATCCTTGGGACAAAATGTATTGTTCACTTTTTAAGAACTGTTCATGCTTCATGTATAGCAATGGCTATTCATTACACCTTTTCAGATGAAAGTATTTGCATTTTAGACGTATTAGCGGGCAGGTATCTTCTTAAACCAGATGCCTATTGATATTTTGACAAGCCATTTTTTCAGAAGAAATATGAAATAGTGAATTACCCATTTCCAATGTTTGCTGCAGATTGCTTTGCACATTTTCTTCTTTTTTTCCGTACAGCTCTAAAGATTTTAAATTACGATTATTTAGAAACTATTCTCCCTTAATAGAATTTGGGTAACCTGGATTAAAGCTGATCTATACACTCGGCAGAAAAAAATAAGTCTATTTACAAAGGTGGAATTTCTCAATATATTCCATTATTTAGTGCAAACTTTAATTGGTTAAAAAAAAAAGGTTAGGAGTAATATAGTTTGGTAGCATCACAAAACAAGGCTTAAAAGACTGATTCACAAGGAGTTAATGGATGTTCTCCATGAATACTGTGTTTTAAACCTTGTAGGCAGTCAGAAAGAATGAAGGTTTTTTTATATAAAAAAAACATACTAGAGGGATATTCAGTAGGCTGCATACTAAATAATGCAGTACTGTATTATATGATAATACCTGCCATATGCAGGATTCCACAGGCAAACTTGTAAATAATTCAAGTGAAGAAAAGCATAACTCCAAATTGAAAATTGGTTGTTAGAGGTAGAAGAATCATTCCTCCTTTGGCTAAAGTGAAATAGATGGGTTTCTCCACCTCCCAAAACTGTGAAATAATTTCTAGCAGATGGGAGTCTTCCTTCCCACTACTAGCTTGCTGAAAGGCCCTATAAATATTCAGTTGTTGGCCATGCTTTTTAGCTGTTAGAACTAAAACTTGCTGCATTTTGAGTGCATTCCATTCATGAAAGAAGTGATATACATTAAGCTTGGGGAATATAAGGACATTTTCAATAACCATTTATTGGAGATGTTTGATGGCTTGGAATACACGTTTCAGATTGTCTTAGAAGACCCTCAAGCTCCTCCACTTTTAGTACGACAATTTATTTTGCAAATTTAAACAAAGATTTGTCATCCACACCACTGTGTCCAGGCTGGCAAGACCTGCTTCTGCCTGTTTTGTCTGCCAGTGCCTTCCCCTTAGCTTGGATAGTTCTGCTGGATGTTGAGATCACCAGTCCTACCGTGTGTAATATGTCCAGTATCACACATGAACATAAGCAACACCCTTTCATACGTCAACAACAATTGCTATCCACATCATAAAAAAATTCCTTCCAGTAGCACCTTAGAGACCAACTAAGTTTGTTATTGGTATGAGCTTTCGTGCGCATGCACACTTCTTCAGATACACTGAAACAGAAGTCACCAGACCCTTATATGGGGAGGGGTATTACTCAGAAGGGTGGTGGGAATGACACCATTACTGGCCCCAACAACATCAAACATACAATCTCAGGACTATTTAATTGCTCAGCTTCTAACATTGTGTATGCCATCAAATGCCAGCAGTGCCCTTCAGTTCTCTATATTGGACAAACAGGCCAAACCCTACGCCAAAGGATAAATGGACATAAATCGGACATCAGGAATCACAAGACAGAGAAGCCAGTAGGAGAACACTTCAATCTCCCAGGACATTCTATACAAGATCTCAAAGCAGCTGCCTTATTACAAAAGAATTTCAGAAACAGACTGGAACGAGAAGTTGCTGAATTGCAACTTATTACCAAACTTAAAACCATGGAGAGACCTGGTCTGAATAGAGATATTGGATTCTTATCTCATTATACATGATGAAGCTATTTTTAATCATCTCACCCCTTGCTTTTTCCTGTAAGACCAATTGCAGTCATTAACAGTCGTCAACACCTATCACCCATTCCCACCACCCTTCTGAGTAATACCCCTCCCCACCCTCTCTCTCTCTATATATAAGGGTCTGGTGACTTCTGTTTCAGTGTAGCTGAAGAAGTGTGCATGCACACGAAAGCTCATACCAATAACAAACTTAGTTGGTCTCTAAGGTGCTACTGGAAGGAATTTTTAAATTTTTTTCCCAACTACGACAGACCAACACGGCTACCTACCTTTAACTATCCACATGATACGTGTGTAAGCAGCCTTGCTTGCTTATATGTAGTTTTTTTTCTTTTTAGAAGTGTTTTAGTAGCAGCAGGAAAAACTGTGGGCTGGTATTGGGGAGCTAGTGACTACTGAGAAGAGCAGGGGATCAGGAAAGCTGATGGCATGATGATGGCATCTCAAAGAATAGGGCCGAGCAGCTTCGTAGGACCACTATCCCACATTTAGCAGCTTTTCCAGTTACAAAATTGTGTTTTCATTTATTGGAGGGAAGCAGGTTATCTGCTGTTACATATGATGTGAACTGGAATATCTGACACTTTTGGATTCAGACCTCAGCCAAGATTCACTTTGCCAAGATCAGTTCTAACAAAGAAAGGTACTAATTCATGAAGATTCATGGCAGCTTGGAAGATTTTCTTGTGGTTTTTGGAACACACGAGGAATTAATGGGCTACATCTTTTTGCGAGAAACTAATCCTTTTCCAGCTGCATGACACAGAGATAGATTTTCTTCACTTTTTTTTGGCAGGCCCTTATTCGGACTATAGCACAGAAAATGTTTCTAATTCAAATATTTCACATTTAGATCAAAGGGATTTTTAATGGTAAACTGATTTTTCCCCCACTCACCATTTTTGTACCTCCCCATAGGTTTAGTTGGAGATAACTGAAGTACTATATTCTTACAAGTGGTCTATCCTGTGCCTTACACCAAAAACATCATTTTCACATTCCAGATACTACAAAGGTGCTTACATATTTTAACTTGAATTGAAATAAACAGTTTTCTGTCAGGAAATTTATAAGCAACCAAATGTTACAAATTTAGTGAAGAGCCACTCTAACTTCTTGCAAGGAATTCTAATATTTACTTCATTATTTTTTTCAAAGAGCCTTGCTTTTAAAATCTTTGCATCTTTCTCTGAGAAGTTATTTATAATTATTCATACACTAGCTTTGTTTTCTTCATTGCACTTCCATATTCTTGATTAATTCTTGTATCGTGGTTGCAGATTTATGTGAAAATGACCTGAATAAATTTGTTTTTCAAATGCTCAGAATGTCTCTCCCGCTTTCACCAAAATCTTTCTTACAGGTTAAGAGGAATCTCTATATACATGATTGTATCATTCTTCTCTATGGGAGAAGCATTTCATTCTCGAAAAATTACAAACATGATGCTTCAGATATAAACCTTAGATAATTTTGTAATTACCCTGCTAGGGAAAGGAGGGTCAACCTAAGAGAGCTAAAGGAGTTTATAGAAGTCATCACACATGGATAAGGAAAATTGTATGTATCAATCACAGTTCTTATATAAGCAGAAAGTTTGCTTATCGCTGACAGACCATATTGAGCCTGGAGAACAGTCTATAACAGGGCTGCCTCTACTTTCCAGAGGGAAAGCTTGTAAAAATGCTACTAATTATGCATTATGACAAGATTATTATGGGACAAAGCTCATAGGATAAAAATAACAGTGATGTTCATGATCAGGACCTTGCCACAAGACTAGACAGTCAACGGGTCTTCAGTAGGCTAGTTTATTGTCCTGTATCACCATTTTAGTAAGCCTGTCTGCAAAATTACTTTGAGTTCAAATGTATCCTTGAGTTCAGAATGTTTCTATTTCTACAAAATACAATACGGTATAAGACTGAGACTTTTGTATCAATATAGTTTGACCACAATGGAGTTCTAGTCCGCTATGCGTCCAAAACGCCCCTAAACAAAAACATCCAATAATATATTTTAAGGTTGCTAGAGTTTCCTTCTATATTGGTGTTTTTCAACTGGGGCTACTTCTCTGTATGTCTCACAGTTTTAAAAACACTGGTTTATCTGAATAGAAGAAAACAAGAGATGTGATTTACATTCACCTGGTATTGCCCTCCTATGTAGACAAAGTCTACATAGCTCGTTCCTTAGATCAAAAGCTTTGCTGTAAATCCAGCACTTTTAAAAATGCTTTGATGTGCTAGACACCCCATAGGAATACTGCTAGGGTCATAAGTTATAGCAGTAAGAAATTCTCTCCTGTTCATCAATTGCCAAGAAAAACTAAGCACTCTTGGCAGCCCAGATACATGTAAAGAGATGCTACTCAAGCTATGAAGTTTTCAAGTTTCTCCATTTTACAACTAAAACAGGAAAAGGCGTTATCTTATTACTTTGTATGTAGTGTGCAAGTTTTCTTTAGCCATTCACAACTTGTTTTTCTCCAATGGAAAGATGTTTATCAACTAGTGAGATTAAGGGCATGTTGTGTAGTATTTGTAAATTTAGGAAAATGAGAGACTAAATAATAAAGGGATAGGAAACTCTAATATTGGGCTAGCATTAACATATGTAATATTTTTCTCTTCAACATGCATGTAAAATGGGGAAAGGCTTTTAAAGCAGTGGAGTCACTAAAAGTTAGAGCTTGTTAACACATAGCTTGAATCCCAAGAGTAATGAAGGACCATATGAAAATAATTTTTGGGGGACGTAAAAGACAAATCCTGCAGTGTTATAAGCAAACAACTTCACCCTACTTTTTCAATTAATGCACTCTAGATAACCAAAAGAATTAACTGATCTGAAAATAGATGACATTCAATTCAGTCAAATGCCCTTCTAATCTCAGAATATCAAAACACAAATGAATGCAACCATTGGACAGTATGGATACAAATTTCTGACTTTAACAGTACAGTGGTAACTTGGTTGTCAAACTTAATCCATTCTGGGAGTCCGTTTGACTCCCAGAACGGTTTGAAAACCAAGGTGCGGCTTCCAATTGGCTGCAGGAGCTTCTTGCACTCAATTGGAAGCTGCGTCGGACGTTCGGCTTAAGAAAAACGTTCGCAAACTGGGAGCCGATTTGTTCGGGAGCCAAGCCATTCAACAACCAAGGTACCACTGTAGTAAGGAGATAAATACACAATTTAACACCAGATTAATTCCTTTAGAGCACGAATGCTGAACTTATGTCCCTCCAAATGTTGGAACTACAATTCCCAAAATCCCAGACCATTGGCCATACTGATTGGGGCTGACAAGAACTGGAATCCAACATTTGAGCACAGGTTCCTGACCTCTGATGTAGAGTCTTCCTTATTTGGACAGCAAATGTCAGTTATTCACACTGCAAGACACATGCTGTTTTCCAGTGGTTTCTGATTATACATTTGTTCCAGAACTAGTAATTGAATACAAACTCTGACACATTTCAAGCAAAAACAGCCAAGCCCTGCAGCATCTTAATAAGCAACAAAACACCATCAAGGTGCATAGAATGGTATCCTCATTCAATGATAGTCATCTTCAAATATCTAAAGGGCTGTCACATGGACAATGCAGCAAGCCTCTTTTTCCCTGCTCCGGAAGCTAAGACCCGAACCAATAGATTCAAGTTGCAAGAAAGGAGATTCCAACCAAACATAAGGAATAACTTTCTGACAGCAAGAGCTGTTCGACAGTGGAACGGTCTCCCACAACAGGCGGTGAACTGTCCTTCCTTGGAGGTTTTTAAGCAAAGGCTAGATGGTCATCTGTCATGTATGATCTAGTTGAGATTCCTATATTGCAGAGGACTGGACCAGACTACCTTTGGGGTTGCTTCTTACTACAATTCTAAGATCCTATGATGTACAGCAAAATGTTTTTTCTGCCTATGGGATTTCCACAAACGCCTATTTTTTTTTAACTTCTAGCTAGCCCTTCACTGAATGGTTCCCAAACGTCACAAAAATGTCTTGATGTAAGCAAGTACAATTTGCATTCAAATCGTAAAATAAAATCACAAAACAACCAATGGCAAAGCAACAAAACAGGAGCACAGAACAGTTGTGCAGGAGAAGGAAAAGGACTCCATTGAATCTAAGGCCTGGATAAAGAGGTGCATCTTTACCAATTGTCGATACCCATGATCTTTCGTGCAAGTTCCCATGGCAAATGGCAACATGGCAAATGGAGCTATTCCTGACAAATGTAGAATAGTTTCTATAGCAAAAAGCCTCTTGCGACGAATGACTTCAAAATCAACAATTTATTTTATATATTACAGTTGTATTGAAAATCTATAAATGAAAATGTCTTTGTTTTTAGTTTATACAGCTGTGTCAACAAGTTGTCAACAGATGAGATAAAAAAAAGGGAGGAAAAGAAGAGAGTCCTTAAGAAGAAATAACACCCCCTTAGTCTTCAAATTTAATTTTTTTCCCTTGGAATGCTGTAATTTGAGATACTTGCTCTCGACGTTTCCTGCTCGCTTCCCAGGAAGGATGAAGTGGCTGTTCCAGTTGTTCTTTCTTAATACCTTGCTTCATACTCAAACCTTTGGACATCTGTTTCTGTGGACCGTTTCTTTCAAAACCTGCACAGGAATTTATAGAACATTAATAACATCGACAATTCACACACCATAGAGGTACAGTGGTACCTCGGGTTAAAAACTTAATTTGTTCTGGAGGTCTGTTCTTAACCTGAAACTGTTCTTAACATGAGGTACCACTTTAGATAATGGGGCCTCCCGCTGCCGCGCAATTTCTGTTCTCATCCTGAAGCAAAGTTCTTAACACGAGGTACTATTTCTGGTTTAGCGGAGTCTGTAACCTGAAGGGTCTGTAACCCGAGGTACCACTGCATACAGCTTCTAGTTGGTGCCTCAGAGATAAGAAGTTAGATCCAGATTTGATCTTCTGCAAACAGATAGGATATTTCCCACCTAGGACGCAGTAGACTTCTCAATATACAAAGAGGGTGAAGCTGTAATTTTCTCCCATTTCCCTGTGTAGCCCCCAGCACCACCTCCGAGGGTGCTTCAGAACGTCTCCTATCCCTCCTGAGCAGCATTTGAGGGGGCACCTGGGAAAAGATCTCAGAGCTCCACTGAGCACAAGTTGGGATCCACCTTATCCTATGTGCTTTAGGGATTATTTATTACATATTTATGATGCAACACCCCCAGTTACTTTTACACATTAAACAGAAGCCACTGACATTCTTTTAATTATCTTATGGAAAGCTTCCAGGCATGACAATGCAAAGTGGAACTTCATGCAGTTTTGGAGGACAAGCAAAACTTCTAAATATGGTACAGAGATATGTAGTTTTCAAAAGTAATTGCTTCTGATTGTATATAAAACAGTACTGAATTATGCGGCACTGGTAAAGTCTATCAGAGGCCCAAATTGGCCCTGGGGTGGGACAGGAAGAACTTGCAGAACAGTGCCGTGTGTGTGTGTGTGTGTGTGTGTGTGTGAAAAGGGGATTATTACATATGACAAGCCACAGTGCTTTCTTTCCCTGATGGAATGATCTTCTTGCTGCAACACTGAATTCCTCCCGAAATTTAATAAAATATGAAAATGAGACTCCTGTGCCTTATAAACCCTATTGGAAAATATGAAAACAAGGAGAGCACATTATTCCAAACTTCAGTAAAATTATAGTGATTGCTTGACCTGGAGTAGGGCTAGTAAAATTAGCTGTACAAACCTAGATTGTAAAAATGTCCTTCCATAAACTGAAAATTTAAAAGCCCATATAAAGTTCAAGTGCAATGCTTTAAAAATAAATAAATCAATACAATTAAATGCATTTGAAAAACTACTGCTACAATTTAAATACAAAATGAGATTTTGTTCTGATGCTGCATGGATGCAAGTAGCAACATCAACTTGACTTACCTTTTGCTTTACTTCTGGGAAGGTGGTCTTTTACAGTTCTATAACAGAAAAAAGTGATATTTTCAGAAGTCAAGACATTATTGAGTGCAACAAACATGTGATATCTGTGAAACCTAAAGCACATAATTAGACCTGAGAATTATCTATATCTGGGGCGGGAACCTCTGGCCATGGGCCAAATATGGCCAGCCAGACCTCCCCATTTACCCACAAGGCAACTTTCTCCAAACCACACCCATCTACTCCACACCTGACATCATATGCGACACGACGTGGAGGGCAGGCAGAGATGTGGCTGCTTTCCTTGAAGAAAGTCGCATTGAACCCCCTTTTCTATATGCTGATGAGTGAGAGTTCATTCCTGCATGGGGACTTCTCTGTCCCCACCTATGTAAGGCCAACTTTATTCACTGGGCATCATTTTTACATCAGATGATTGACAAGCAGTGACCCTGCCCACTTGTCAGTTGGTCTACGGAGTTGAGGAAGTTAAGAATTTCACTCAATTGGGCCAATTTTTTCCTTGCCCCTGCTCTGCATAAATGGGGTTTGATAGCCAAGCCAAGCTCACGGTCTCATCGTTTCTCAGTCTCAGTTTCCACGACTTCCTTAAAGCTATTGACTCTGACAATGGTAAAGGTAAAGGTAAAGGGACCCCTGACCATTAGGTCCAGTCGTGACTGACTCTGGGGTTGCGGCGCTCATCCTGCTTTACTGGCCGAGGGAGCTAGTGTACAGCTTCTGGGTCATGTGGCCAGCATGACTAAGCCGCTTCTGGCAAACCAGAGCAGCGCATGAAAACGCCGTTTACCTTCCCGCTGGAGTGGTACCTATTTATCTACTTGCACTTCGACGTGCTTTCGAACTGCTAGGTTGGCAGGAGCAGGGACCGAGCAACAGGAGCTCACCCCGTCGCGGGGATTCGAACTGCCTACCTTCTGATCGGCAAGTTCTAGGCTCTGTGGTTTAACCCACAGCGCCACCTGCGTCCCATGGGTAGCTCCTCTAGGGAAAGTCTAATGCAAAAATTGACTCAACAGAGGAGGCTAGTCAGAAAACATGCAAAGACTTCTCACAGCGTGTAAGCCACTTGAAGGGTGAAAACATTTGTCCAAAACGGTTGCAAACTAGATTGAGGGTTTTGATGGCTTACCTTTTCACTGATTTGGACTTATTTGTGTCTGACAGTGAAGAATAAAACATGGATTCTAGCTTCATTGATTTTGAGCTTTGATTTTTGCCTTTTGTGTCTGTGTCCTGGGCTGTGTCAGACCGCGAGCCCTTTTTGAGCTGGATACATTTGCCTTTCTGGTCTGTAGGTAATGAAATATCAGCTGCTCCCTTCTTTTTCTTCGTTCTCTTTACTTTGCCAATGAAGAAGTCATCATCGCTATCATTTTCATCAGAGCCAGAAGACTGATTATAGAATCTTTCTTCAGTGCTGTCATCAAAGTATTCCTTCTCCATTCCAGCTTCCTCACTTGTCACTCTATCAGGTGCATCAACTTCTGTTCTACTCAGGAGGTCATCCAAACATTTTGTAACTTCGGAATATACTGACTTTTCTGCTTGAGCCTGAGGAGCTAATTTATGATGCTCTGCAGCCTGCACTGTAACATCATCCAACAGGCATATTTCCTCACCGTCTGCCATTTTCAGCTTCTCTCTCACACAAATTTGTTCTTTTCTCATGTCAGAGCCTGGCTTCTCTTTCACCTTTATTTTGTCTTGGTTTCCAGCTTGTTTAATTGTTTTCTTATGTAGACTGCTACTGGAATGCTGGGTTAGCGCAGATTGTTTGGTAAGTTGTTCTTCCGATTTATGCTCTTCTGAAGAAATGGGTCCTGCTGGCTTCTGTCTCGCATCTTTGAAGGCTTTTACAGCAGCTTAAAAAAAGCAATTTTTTTTAAATAATGCAGAATAAATGGTAAAAATACAAACACAGAAATGATAAAAGGGGTTCTAAAGCAAACTCGTTTCTTTGTGGAGGGTGCTGGAGTGGGGCCCCATAGTGGAGTGGTAGAAAAAAATTATTTTTCTTTGTGTCACCTCATGTGAAGAGCGTCTCTGGTAGCAGGAAGGGAATAATAATAATAATAATAGTAATTTATTATTTATACCCCATCCATCTGGTTGGTTTCCCCAGCCACTCTGGGCGGCTCCCAACAGAATGTTAAAAACAATGCAGCATTAAACATTAAAATCTTCCCTAAACAGGGCTGGCTTCAGATGTCTTCTAAAAGTCAGATAGTTGTTTATTTCCTTGACATCTGATGGGAGGGCATTCCACAGGGCAGGCACCACTACCAAGAAGGCCCTCTGCCTGGTTCCCTGTAACCTCACTTCTCGCATTGAGGGAACCGCCAGAAGGCCCTCGGAGCTGGACCTCAGTGTCCAGGCAGAACGATGGGGGTAGAGAATACATGGCCCAGACAGGGTCTGTGCTAGGGAAGGCAGTTTTCTAGAGGAATATGTTTAAATCAAGTATAAGGCATCCGACCAACACCTTTACAAGTGTGCCCAAAGTCATACCTACTACTAAGCCTGGATCTAGACACATCGAAGAAGCGTTTAAAGCGTTGTAAATTTAAACAGGGAAAGCAGGTAGAGAAAAACGGGGCTCCACATCGCCATCTGGTGGCACAATGTTATATGGCACATCCAACACATATAAATCACTTTTTCTTTACCCGTCTAGCTGAGTCCTATGTCTGCTATAGGACATAGGAAGCCTTCTCACCCACACAATTTGGATTCTACATCCAGTTCACTGAACCATGCACCAAGAGGCACTGGAAAGGTAGTCAGGAGTATAGGACTGCAGGAGTGTTTGGACTTTTTACTCAATGGTTCCCCGTGACAATTATGCCATGGGATGGCCCCAAGTCTCTCATTAAATTCAATGGGACTTTCTCATAAATTACCAAGAAACATTGGCTGCAAAAGTAGACACACTTACTTAGTCACAGGCCCTACTGAGCATAGTGAAATTACTTTCAATCACACACAGACTTAAGCAGTTCATCAAGGTCTCATTCTTAAAGCCTTTAAATAAAAACTGAACTGCACATGTCTTGCTTTAACAGTATGTATTCATTGTTCTACCAGAACCTCCTGAATCATTGTTTAATTTCACTAGTTTAGCAACTATGGAAATAGCAAGAGTGGTAATTATGAGTCAGCGTAACCCCTCAACTTGCTGGTATGAGTAACAATACATACGTGCAATAGTGCACATGGTTATAGAATAGCCCTGAAAATCTTAAGACACACCCAGAAACATTTGTCTTATGAACGTGCTAGGCTTCTGTAGATTCACTGCTTTTGAGATCCCTCCCCCCATTATTTCAGGTACACAGAATACAATACATTTAGCTTACTCGACTATTGCAAATACTCAGTTTGAGAAGGTCATCAATGCCTAGACACACTGCAGCTTAAGACAATGATATTGATATTATTATTATTATTATTATTATTATTATTATTATTATTAAAACTGTACATGCTCCAGTGTACGAAGATTAGCTGGGCAAATTTTGGCTTACCTTTAATATTGGCAATTTTTGTCTTCAGTAGTGGGTGTGTTGTCAATCTAGCAACGGCTCTTTCTCTTACTGTAGAGTTAGGCTGTATTAGAAAAATGGTGAAGCATCTTGATGAGTGACAAAACAAAAAGGAGAAAAAGAAAATCAACCCTATCAAGATTAAATCTGTATATGCTGTAATAAGGGGCTTGAAAGGTTACCAATGGCAGTGGTATTACACCAAACTACACCCTAGTCGGCATTTCTGAAGATCAAATACTATTATCTTCAGAGACTTAGGAACAGCTAGAATCTGTATTTCTAAAAATGAATCTAACTTACTTTTGCCAACCTGCAGGATTAGGAAACACTTTCTCGTGACCAAAGAGCAGTCATAGCTTCTGTGTGAGTACCGAATACCTTTAGTTCATGCACGAATGGAAAACACTAAAATCCTTCATTTTACAACAAATTCAATTTCCTCCCATTTATAGTTACAGCTGAGAGGGAAAGGGTCGCTAAACATACAATGTGACGTCCACATTTTTATAGCTTACTAGTATTTTTCTGCACATAAAACCCTGGCAAAAGATGGTAGCAGTTGTATTTTCCCATAAGAATGCCCATGACACTATGCCAAAAAAATTGACCCAAGTCTTTCGAAGCATCCAAGGTATGCAGATTATAGTACATATATGCTGCAATCCTAAATCCTATGGAACTCAGTAAGATGTGCTTCTGATGAGCAGATACAGGACTGCATGGAAAGATGAATCGAGTGAAAAGCTGATGCTCTGTATGTTTGCTCAGAAGGACATTCCACCAAGTTGATTGGGGCTTATTCCAAAGTCAATACAGTAGAACCTCTACTTATGACCGCCTCTACTTGGGCCTGATCCAAGTTGCGACCGCAGCAAACCTGGAAGTAAATACCGGGTTTGCTGCGATTTGCGCCTGTGCAAAAGCGCACTGCCGCCAAATGCGCCTGCGCCCAACAGCGCTTCTATAAGGGACCTGGTTCGACTTACGGATGGACCTCCGGAACTAGAGGTTCCACTGTACGTATAGGTTCGTAAGTAGAGGTTCCACTGTATGTATAGGCTGCATTACTTTTTCACTTCTCAATCTTAGCTTAAAAGTTTCCCCTGATGCTATAGCATTAAAAATGTAAAATAAAATAAAAAGTCATTTGCATAGTGGATAACAGTTATCCTAGGCTTGCTTATTCATAGAGGTTAAAATGCCAAACAAAACAAAAATATTTTAAAGTCTTTCCCACAGTGACTGTAGCCACTGATCTCATCCAGATCTCTGCTGCCCATACTCCTTATGTGAAGTGCATGCCTTGCATCAGTAGGAGACTCAACAATGAGGCAGGATTTTGGACTAGTGTATGAGACAAAATTCGTAAGACGTTGATTTAGGAACTGAACTCACTTCCTCTGTAGCCAGGAGCGGAGGGGACCCTTCATTTCTCAGGATTCTCAGGGTCTCAGAATTGCATTGCCATTGCAAAGCTCCATTAAACAGCTTATTTGTAGCAGCTGTTCTGTATGGTGGCCACAGAAAACCCCATTAAATGGATTGTTCTCACTGAAATTTTCTCCAGGCTCCTGGTGGTGAAGAAATAATCTATGCGATGGGGAAAGCCATTTGGCAGGCTATAGTACACATGGAAACTATCCATTATGCTTTTGCACAGTGTTTAGAGGTAGACCAACAGGAAAAAATACACTGTCGGGCACCAGGACTGGATATTAACTCTTGAAACCGTTTTTGAGCTAGTTCATTTCCGTTCAAAAGCCAAAATCACCGGGCAGACAGTGTACCTTTGGCACCGAGGAGACGTTAAGCTAGACAACAAATTCTTAAGGCTGTGAAAATATTTAAGAACATAGTTCAAACGTACAAATCATTTGAAGACCACAAGGCTGAATCATCTGCATTACAGGAACAGAGTTAGTCACAGGGAGACAAATCTTACACCTTCATGAAACATTCCCACATCGCCAATGTTCTTAAGAGTAACCACAACCATTTGTGTTTGAAGTTAGGATCTGTTTGCCATGGAAATTTATCAGGAAACAGTGGTTTTTAAACACCCACAGTCAATTCCATTTCAGACAGAATCAGGGGACTGTTCAGGCTCTATAAAGGTTATTCCTAGGGTATCTTATCTTGTGCCTTATGAAGAAACATTAAACTTGCTTCTTAATGCATTCATGTCCAGAGAACTCTGAGCAGCCTTTTAACCTACTAGAAAAGCCCTACTGAGCAGAGTGATCTGACAAGGTGGGTTTGAATTCACAGAAGATAATGCCATAAGGGCCTTTAAGGGGCTACAACAGACTGGGGTTTAATTGTTTTTTGCAGCAAGAGACTAACAGGGCTACCCCACTGCAGTAATTTGGGATATCTTAGTATAAGGTCTGGCCCTGAAGATGTGCAGATCACAAAAGCAATGACACCTGCTCACCACATGTATCTTTTGACTTTAGGATGAGATGCATATTGACAGAATCCCAAACACTCACTTCCTACAAAGTACACATTAAGTATAAGATGTCACCAGCAAATACCAAGACTTATTTAGCTAAAAACGACAGCAGAGATTTCACAGAAGTTTGTTTCTTCTTGGCTTAAGGACTGCACACAGAATTTTTAAACAAGGCAAAGAATGTTAAAAATCCAAGCAAGTAATTATGTGTTCTGTTATTAATGTCGTAACAAATGCAAGCATCTTCTATCAAGCAACATAAATGTATAATTAGCATGAAGGAAACATAACGTTTTCAAAGTGAATGGCCTTGAGCCAGCAGAGAAACATCATGATTTGGATTCCAAAACTTCTGAATCAATAAATTTCAAGTGGCTGTAATGCACACTGCATAAAAGCAACGGGCTTTCCCATGCATTCATTGCTTAAGTATTTTTTTTAATTATTAATTTATTTTTGAAGTGTATAAATGGCTCACAAAGAACACAGTTACAGTATTACCAGTAAAATACTATTCAATCATTAGCTATAAAAGCTTGCCAGAGTTATACTGAGTCCCAAATAACTGACAATCTATTGGCGCATATATATTGGGGGGAAGACCTATTGTCACCCATCTTCAAAAAAAGTACAAAAAAAGTGATGGCCGAGGCAGACTGTTCCACATCTGGGCCAAGAAAACTCTTGCCTTTTATACACTTTTGATGATGGAGAAACGGTCTCCTTGTAAGGGTGGGAGAACTAGGTCTGGTCTGTGGGCTGGAGTCTTCTCTCCTCTCCACCAGGTGCCGTGTCTGACAGGTGGGTGGAACCATCCACCTGCCAGTCACCTGATACCACAATAACATCAGATGACCTGTTTCCCTTTGTCTGTGTGGTCTCAAATCAAACCACACGGCTGAAGAACGGTACTTTGCAGGCACTGCCGATAAGCTGATTGTCAGTGTTTTGCAACTTCTAAAGCCCAGTGCACAGCTGAGTGTTGAGCAGTATAGATTGCTGGTGCTGACAAGCCCCATTCCCTGCTCTGTACCTTATTTCATATATCTGTGACGTCAGGTATAGTACAGGTGGGTGTGACTTAGCTGAAACGGCCTCACGACCCAAACAGAGAAACCTGGCCCACTTAATAAGGCCTGTGGGCCACAGGTTCCCCATTACTGAGGGGCACATGAGAGAAACTCTTCCTTTGTGTACTTCTCTAAAGCAGACTCCCCACCCCACAAATATTTGATGCACTAGCACAATGGGGTTCCTCCTCTCCCCCAGGACATGCCCTAAACCATCCCGAAATCTGCTCTGAGGGCTTGAGGGAACTCCCAGAACAGATTTAGGGGGCACATGGGGTAGGAGAGTGGAGAACATTGTGGTCAACTTTGTGCTAGGTTGACCACAATCCGCTGTTCCACCTAAACATACTCGATTCTACGTTCTAATTCTTCATCTTCCCCAAGCGTTGAAAATAATTTCCACTTCCTTTTAATGTTATGTATACTAGTTAAAATGTGGTGGCCAAAACAAAATGCAGTGAGCAGCACCGAAAGGAGAAATGCCATTGCTTCCTGTATCTTGTATTAATAAATTGGTTTTTCCTTTTAAAACATCAACCAACGACAACAAAAAGAGATCACAACAAACCCTAAACTACCATATTGGTGAATTGTATGTATGTTGTGGTTTTGCTAGAAACAGAAATTCCGCCAAAGAAACTCACATTACATGCTTAAATTATATTACACAGAGTAAGCAAATCTGCCTACATCGGCTCATTCTGCTTTGGCAAAGTTTGAAAGGAAAGCTAGGGCATTGGTAGAAATCTGAGAACTCCCCCTTTCAAAGACAGCTGTAAGCTGGACACCGGCAGGCACAAGAAGTTTGCCTCTTTCTAACTATATCCATTAACTAACAAGATGGATCTCAATAATAAATAAATTGCTCCATCCTGCGATAAGATATCCTTGCTATTAAGTTATCCACTGACCAAAAGAAATATACAATTTTTAAAACAAATGTTGACCATTTCAAGCAATGACAAACCTACAACACAAAGGTTTTCATTGCAAATGATCAATTTGCAGCCAAATCTTTTTTTCCCCCTGGAAAAAAACAATCCCTGAAAAAATAAATGAGCAAGGTCCAATGTCACACCAGCTAACATGATGGGACTTCTTCTCCAAAGGAACAAATGGGATTTCCCCCAAGCCTCTGCAGCAGATTTTGGGGACATATGAAGGGCTTCAGGGAGAAGAGAGAACCCCAATTGTCTGAACAGAAGTCCATTGTGCAAAGTGTCTGACAGGGCTGAATGTCACCCATATAAAATCTGCAAAATGTATCTCAAAATGCCAGCCAGCAACTTTTGCCCTCTTTCCTGGATAGACAACTGCACCTAAAACCTATGTAATCAACTGCACCAGAGATGAGATTTGAAATACAATTTATTTTGGCATCTGTTGAGATAATGCTAGTTTACAACTAAAATAGGACAATGCAGATCAGCTGTGAGGTGCTTACAAAACATCTAGAGTCATATCCCCCAGCTCACCTCCCACCTCAAAAGCAAAAGTGCTGACAATCTAAATAGACACCTGTAAAGTATCTCCATGAGATCTATGTATGGAGTTTTTCCCTTCTAAACTTGCAGAGCACGGGAAAAAAATGAAGGACAGAGACATTTGCAACTGAGAGTAGATATCTCATCAAGGCATCCATCATGACCAAAGCAGGCATCTGCACATGCCTTTGTTGTTGAAAAGTCAGAACATTAGAAAAGTGTTCTGAAGGATCTACAATGACATATGCCATGAGTACCAACATAACATGAAACCCTGTGACAAACCTTTGGGATGGCTCTACAGTGGTACCTTGTGTTACGTACCGTCCCCCTTACGAAAGCTTCGGGTTATGCGCTCCGCTAACCTGGAATTAGATGCCCCTTGTTGCGAACTGTGCCACGGGATGCGAGTGCAGAGGCGCAGCAGCAGCGGGAGGCACCATTACTGAAAGCGTGCCTCGTACCGGTTACGAACGGACCTCTGGAACGGATTAAGTATGTAACACAAGGTACCACTGTAAATATATTTGCTCAGGTCGAAAGTGGTTTCCTTCCCGCAAGCATGTTTACACGATGACTTAACACAAATTTACAAAGAATCCTACCTTTTTGCAAACAATCTCAAAATTAATTTCTCTTTCGAGTGCTAATTTGGTAACGTGGTCAAGCTTTATCTCCTGTGGGGGGAAAAGAGAGAGAGAAATAGAGTTAGCCAAAGGCTTTCATTTCCCCTTTTTGGCAAAACAGGATTAAAATCTAATTTAGATTAAAATCTAACTGGAAATGCAGCTCATTCCTCTTGAAAAATAAGAGATATCTATGTTAATGGTGTTGAAATTTTTTTAAATATATAGACTCGTTGTAATTCTATTATACCAAAAATCTGGAAATCTGGAAGGCATTACTGATGTCTCTGGCCTCCTTGTTTCTGCTTTGATATTTCATATCTGTTTTCTGTGATGGTTTTGTTTTATGCTTGATTTTGTATGTTAATAAAATAAAACAAATCCACCACATGCACACAAGTTGACCTATAACACAGCCCTTCTAGGATAACGCCAGCTGCATAGTGCAGTAAACAATGTCCCCAAATTTCAACCACATTTACAGTTCTCCACCTCCTGTACAGTTTTCTTTCGGAGTACATTGGCAACAATAGCCTTATTTTGTTGCAATTCCCCCTTCTTTTGGTGGTGATCTGTAAATGGCTACACTAGGTAGAGATACAATGTACAGTTATGAGGTAGAGTTACAATACAGAGTAACAGCAGCTGGTTTAACAGGTAGTATGCATTCTTATTTAGAAAATACAGTGGAACCTTGGTTCTTGAACCATTTTGGCTCCCACATGCCAAAAATCCGGAAGTACTGTATTTTTCGCCCCATAGGACGCACCTAGATTTTTGTGGGGGGGAAATAAAGGGGGAAAAATTATTTACCTCCCAGGCGCGGGGCTGGCACGGGGGAAGCCCGAGCTTCCCCCGACCCCAGCCCCCAGAACAGGCTGCTGCCTGCAAGCCTTGCACGCCCGGCGGGACCTCCCGCCTGGTGTGCGAGGCTTGTGGAGATCTGCCCGAAGCACGGGGCGAGTTCCGGAGCGCGCCCTGTGCTCCGGGCTGCGGCCCCAAGCCTCGCGCACCCGGCGGGACCTCCCGCCGGGCGCGCGAGGCTTGCGGATAGCTTCCTGAAGCCTGGAGAGTGAGAGGGGTCGGTGCGCACCGGCGCCTCTCGCTCTCCAGGCTTCAGTGAAAGCCTGCATTCGCTCCATAAGATGCACACACATTTCCCCTTCATTTTTGGAGGGGAAAAAGTGCGTCCTATGGGGCAAAAAATACGGTAAGTGTTCCGGTTTCTGAATGTTTTTCGGCAGCCAAACATCTGATGTGGCTGTCGGCTATTGTTTCCTTGGGCATTGGCGCCAATCAGAAGTAGTGCCTTGGTTTTCAAACTTTTCGGAAGTCAAATGGACTTCTGGAACGGATTACGTTCAAGAACCAAGGTACCACTGGATATGAAATTCAAAATTAGAATCTGCATTTGAATTGTCTATATTCAGAAAAAACAATCCACACAGCTTCCACTTCGGGTTACCCTGGAAATGTAAGTGATTTCTAACCGACATAAGGCATTACATTCTTTAGTGATGTTCTGTACAATGCAGGGGTGCCAACCTGAATAAAATATGGGGAGGGGGCAGGTAAGCTCCACCCTGCATAATCGATCACATGATACAGTGCACACACACCATTTGAATGGGAATGCCCATCAACTTTGTGGGGGTCCACCCCTAAATATTTAATTGTGGGGGTCAAAACCCCCACAGCCCCTGGGAGTTGTCTCCTATGGTACCCTAATGTACAGTGGTACCTCAGGTTACATACGCTTCAGGTTACAGACTCCGCTAACCCAGAAATAGTGCTTCAGGTTAAGAACTTTGCTTCAGGATGAGAACAGAATTTGTGCTCCGGCGGCACGGCAGCGGCAGGAGGCCCCATTAGCTAAAGTGGTGCTTCCGGTTAAGAACAGTTTCAGGTTAAGTGCGGACCTCCAGAACGAATTAAGTACTTAACCTGAGGTACCACTGTACTTCTGTATCTTGGCAACTATATACAAGACACAATTCAAGTAAAGGATTGAGCAGTGGATTGAACATGCAGTTCACTGAGTATCATTTAAAATGTTCTTAATTCTTCCACAATATGCTACAATATGGAGAATGGCTTAGGCTAATTCAGTTTGTGACTTTCGTTCCAGTATTCTATTTTAAAACTTGTTGTTTATTGTCTGGTTGTTGGTAAGAAATGCGAGTAACACATCACATCTGGAATTGCAAATTTAAAAAAAGCAAGGGGATTTTTTCCCCTTTTGGTCATAGCAAGGTGATGAAAGTTCCAGCCGTCTGATAGCTACTGTGGTCAAATTCACACCAGGTTTTGCAGATGGGAATGTCATTTGAAGTTTTGGTGCCAACTGGGGAAAAACATCCTCATGCCTTCGGAGGGAAAACACACCCACCCCACTTACTAGCTTTACAATAAATTTCACCCACAAGAAGTTCTAACACCACCTCCACCTAACCTAAAGGAAGAATCATCAGTTAATTTGAACTTGATACCCACTACAGCCCTACCTTGGATCTCGAACGACTTGCGAGTCAAACGTTTTGGGTCCTGAACGACGCAAACCCGGAAGTGATTCTTCTGGCTTGCAAACGTTCTTTGGAACCCAAACGTCTGTTGCAAACTTCCAGAACGGATTCCATTCGACTTCTAAGGTACGGCTGTATCTCCAAGTTCATATTTAAGGCCAACACTGAATTAACAAAGAAGCATTGAGCGTGCATCTTGTGTGATGGCACGGAAATAGCGTGTAACTGATAAAGTTGTGCAGTGGAGCTGGCCTAAAATCACAACTCCAACAGAGCCGGCTGAACCAAGTCACAATCTCTCTGGTTATGTTTCCAAGCTTCTCTGTAAAATGAGAATGACCAGCTTAGGCAAGTAGTGACAGAATGCATAAGGCAAGGTGGGACCTTTTCTAGCTGGTGAGCTAGATCCAGGGTTCCCCCCATGTCCAGAAGGGATGCCCACTTGCACATCCCCCGACATCACAATCTTTCCTTGGTGGCTGGAATTCAAGGAGCACACAACCAATCTCTAGGGGTTGAAGTCAGTGTCGATCAGCTGGTGGCAGCGGACCTCAAGCCGTGTTTTCAACAGGGGCAGCTGCGACACTGAGTTCTCCATCAGGAACTCCACGGTACAACCATCTTAGCCAGATTAAATTAGGTACCTTACAACTGACTGGCAATGACTTCAAGCCCCACTTTTGGCAGGGGCTAGCTATGCTACAGAGTTCTTGACAGGCTGATCGGCAGCCTTGTGAAGGGCACCTTAAGGCTACTGACTGCTCCTTGGCAGTTTTGTCACTACCTGTCCTGCAGATGATGTCACAAAGGACATTAAGTATAGGGTGGAGTGGTTTGGAGAAAACTACCTCACAGACCAAATGGGGCTCATGATGAAGAAGAAGAAGAAGAGTTTGGATTTGATATCCCGCCTTTCACTCCCCTTTCACTCCCCTTCAGGAGTCTCAAAGCGGCTAACATTCTCCTTTTCCTTCCTCCCCCCACAACAAACACTCTGTGAGGTGAGTGGGGCTGAGAGACTTCATAGAAGTGTGACTGGCCCAAGGTCACCCAGCAGCTGCATGTGGAGGAGCGGAGACGCGAACCCGGTTACCCAGATTACGTGACTACCGCTCTTAACCACTACACCACACTGGTTAGGGCTGCCCAGTGGAGTTTTCCCACTCCTGTGGTAAGGAATGCAACCCTATGGCACAGGGAAATCTTAGTCTACAGGTGTAAAGAAAAGAAACCCACAAATATCTTTACACACAAAGTAGACAGATGTGGGCAGGTTGCTAAGACACTTTGCTCTGTTGACAAGAGCTGTTATTTATCAAAGTTTCATAAAATATAAAATAGTCTACAAGTACATAAAATTTAAGACGAAATTCAATCTTGAAGTAAACTCATGCACTGGTATTTTTACCAATAACAATGGCATTATTTCAATGTACTAAATCGACACAAATTTATCTCCTGCTGCTAGGAATCCCCACTCACTACAATACCATTCCAATTAACGACAAGAATCCAAATAAACTTAATTCCTTTAAAAAAAACTGGAGGTTGTATTCAATGTTACTCAGAGTAGCCCCACTGAAATTAATGACTATCTTTGGTTCATTCATTTCAGCAAGTCTTACCTGGCTGCAACCTTCAGAATTGAACTAGCATTTCTTCAAAACCAACAACTAATGCAGTTGTTAAATGCAGTTGCTAACAAGAACAAAGGTATGTTAAAATTATACAAAAAGGCCTTGGGCATGCATATGCCCTTAGAATCCCTAAAATAACCCCTTTGGATAATGCTTCCTTTTAAACTAAACTCAACTAAACTCCTTTTAAACTAAACTCAACTGGTTCACATATAGATTTAAGACTGTAATTCTGTGCATACTTACTTGGAGTGCACTGTAGACTGATATCTGTGGTCTTATATATACTAGCCTTTTGCACTCTTTCACTCTTGTCTGATGTTCTTAACCCTTCTTTTAGACGTTCTTAGCTTCTTTTGGACTTTTATATATATATTCTGTTTTAACTCCTTTCAGTGTTTAGTTTTTTAGATTTTATATGATTTTAAATGATTGTACCCCTCTTTCCTTATGCTGGTCTATGACTGTATTAAAATGTCATTGTTGTTGTTGTTGTTGAATTTGGGAAAAGCACCAACGAAATCAGTGAGATACGATTCAGATAAGTACAAAAGTGTTGGCACAGTTAACTTTTCAAATGCAGTGACATGTTCCTAAACTTATTTTCATGATTTTAAAAGGCTTCCAAGACAAAATGGAAGCAATGACTTCAGCTTAAAGTTTAAACTGGAAACTATGATATGAGCATTTTAGACAGTGTAACTAGAGGAACGGTTTCAGCCCCATGGTTCCCATTCAAGTCAGTAGTCACATAAAGGAAATATAATTAACCGTCTTTCCTCTAGGATGAAAACATTCGTTTGCAAGACCGTAATTTTGTGGTGATTTAAAAAGCAGTCGCTCTCCAAACTGCTCTTTGCAAGCTACTGCAGAAAGTATTTTGGTTATCGATGCTACAAAAACCAAGTTGGACAAAAGGAAAAAGCTGGGTCATAACATCATTCAGTGGGGCAATCACAAAAACCAAAATTGCAATGTTTGAACATTCCATTTCCTTAGCAATTCTTCAGTTGTGTATGTCAGCATTCGCTTGGGATAGTATCCTCTAATTTTTCCTTGAAATGTGTTCCACATCACCTCCCCCAAAGTCAAAATCAAATTTCAATTATAAGCAATATCAGGATTAAAGCAAGAACAAGCTTTCCTAGTTTTGATATGTGGGCATGTACTTAGGTAGGTGGGACGTGGGTGGCGCTGTGGGTTAAACCACAGAGCCTAGGACTGGATGATCAGAAGGTCAGCGGTTCGAATCCCCACGATGGGGTGAGCTCCCGTTGTTCGGTCCCAGCTTCTGCCAACCTAGCAGTTCAAAAGCACAAAGTGCAAGTAGATAAATAGGTAGCACTCAGGTGGGAAGGTAAATGGCGTTTCTATGTGCTGCTCTGGTTTGCCAGAAGTGGCTTAGTCATGCTGGCCACATGACCTCTGGAAGCTGTCTGTGGACAAACGCCGGCTCCCTCGGCCAATAAAGCAAAATGAGCGCCGCAACCCCAGAGTCGGTCACGACTGGACCTAATGGTCAGGGGCCCCTTTACCTTTACCTTACTTAGGTAGTAACTATCACCATAAGCAGTTTTCTCTTTAATTTTCAAATACAGTTGTACCTTGGATCCTGAACACCTTGGTACTTAGACATTTTGGCTCCCGAATGCTGCAAACCCGGAAGTGAGTGTTCTGGTTTGCGAACGTTCTTTGGAACCCGAATGTCCAACAGGACTTCCGTGGCTTCCGATTGGCTGCAGGTAAAGCCAATCTATACTCATCATGACCTAGAACTTGAACAGTCCACTAAAACCCTTTCTGGCAGAAAATGGTATTACAGTTGGAAGTCCTAAAATTTAAATGTTACAGTATTTCACCGGCATAGGTATAACTGTAATTTAGCTAGCCACTGCTCTTACAAGTACATTCTATGAAATATTCATGCTACTTTGTAAAAGTAAAGTAGAAAAAATCCTTTGCTTGAAAACCCAGCAGTACATAGTTCTATCTCCTTTTTTGCTTTATAAATTCTTCAGGCAAACTCTAAACTCCACTTGGTAGCAAATTTAGAATTCAAGTTCAAGAACTACTTATTAAAATATATAAATGAAGCCATTTTCTTGCAATCATATTTACCAACATGGCACAGGCATTGAAAAACAATCGCAAGAATGCTTAAAATGATTGAGATTCAAGCAGAGAGAAGAGAACAGCAGCAAAAGTAGTCGGAACACAGAGCAGATTTTTAAAATTCCATTCTGGGCACAAGGCAAGCCATTAAGCTGTTTTGGATTGTATTGGCTGTCATTACCCAATAATTAAGAAAAACAAACATTATTTATGACCCTGCTCCTTGAACTGACTTCAGAAGAGACAATGTGGCGCATAAAAATTTCATCTTGAAGCCATTTGTTCTTCTCGTGTGATATTAATACTCTTCCAAAGCAAAAGTTCAAGCTGCCATAGCCATTCTAATCTGCTTATAATTTGCCACCCTGCTACAGCAGCACACATATAGAAAAAAGGCTACTTGTGGCAACTTCACACAGCAGAAGGAAGTGCCTTCATGCTAGGAATGTATGAATCTCGCTGGGAGGAGAGAAGCACGCGAATACACCCCCCCCCAAGCTTGCAACTCATTCCAGAAACATTTTTTTAAAAAATGCAACTCTCTTCCATCTCTTTGTCTTGCATGCATCACATTATAGGCACAAAAAGTGAACATGCATACATGTACAACTGCAGCCATTCTAAAGTGCGGAAGGGAGTTGCAAGGAAACTATACAGCTTGGCTCCCCAACAAATTGGCTCCTTAACGCTGCAAACCCAGAAGTTTGTGTTCCAGTTTGCGAACATTTTTCGGAAGGTGAATGTCCAATATGGCTTCCGATTGAGTGAAGGAAGCCATGCCTTGGTTTTTGAAACCATTTCGGGAGTCAAATGGGCTCCCGGAACAGATTAAGTTCGAGACCCAAGGTACCACTGTATTGTGAAAGCAAGGCAGTACTTTGTTTACTGAATACGTACAATGCCTCCTTTTTAAGATTAACAGGTTGCTGGTGGGGGAAGGCAGTCCTGGAGGCAGTAAATTGATGGGAGTGGAGACAACGAACAGAACAAGGAGTGAGTGATCACACCTCGGTTCAATGCCAAGGGTGGCCTTGCCTCTTTGGGTATTTTTCTTCAGGTACTATCCCCAAACAGTCATCGTATTATTCTTATGTGTTTGTACCTGTCATCCTCGAATAGCACTCTGACTGATAGCATTTTCAACATAATTTACTACACCTGTCTGGCAGCTGATCCCTAAAGACTTTATTCTCTTACGGAAGAACAAACGACTTGAGGATGAAAGAGTATGTGAGAAGATATATCCAGTTTTGTTAAATGATGTGTTGTGATTATTTCAGAAATTAATGATAACGAACTGACTCAGCTCCTGCCAACCTAGCAGTTTGAAAGCACGCCAAAAAGTACAAGTAGATAAATAGGTATCACTCTGGTGGGAAGGTAAACAGCGTTTCCGTGTGCTGCTCTGGTTTTGGTGTTCTGTTGCACCAGAAGCAGCTTAGTCATGCTGGCCATGTGACCCGGAAATACTGTCTGCAGAGCGGACAAATGTAGGCTCCCTCGGCCTGAAAGCAAGATGAGAGCCGCAACCCCAGAGTCGTTAACGACTAAACTTAACTGTCAGGGTCCTTTACCTTTACCCTGCTGGTCAGAGCTGGATATAATAGCTCAGTTCCATTTTCATCCTGTTGAAGGATTTTCCCACTTCCTCTGTGGCGAAAATAAAACTATTATCCAAGGTGTAGCTAATGAACAGGGCAACTTGATCAATGCGCTGTCATTTGCCACCACACTTTGAAGAAATACACTCAAACAATGCCAAAGAACTATTGCTGATACACAAACAAATATACAAATTGATCTAGAAAACTGTTTATATCTATAAGGTCCATACAGTGCTACCTTGGTTCTCAAACTTAATCCGTTCCGGAAGTCCGTTCCAAAACCAAAGCAAGCTTTTCCATAGAAAGTAATGCAAAATGGATTAAGCCATTCCAGACTTTTAGAAACAACCCCTAAAACAGCAATTTAACATGAATTTTACTATCTAACGAGACCACTGATGCATAAAATAAAAGCAATGAACAATGTACTGCAGCCACACAATCAATCAGTAGCTGAACTGGGTTCCACACAGTCACAAAAAAGCAGCAAAAACAAAAACCCAAAATAAATAGCAAAACCAGATAGACCTCAGCATAACACTCAAAATGGAAGTGTGGCACTCAAAACCGACAGATGTGTTACTCAAAACGGAAGAATAATCAAAACAGAGCACGTTCAGCTTCCGGAAAAAAGTTCATAAACTGGAACACTTACTTCCGGGTTTGCAGTGTTTGGGTTCCAAGTTGTTTGAGTATCAAGGTGTTTGAGAACCAAGGTACCACTGTATTTGCAGACAAATTCATACCTAACTTTGAACCATAGGAGGCAGATTATTCTTGAAATTTATTTAGCTTTAATGGTCAGCTGTGTTGATACTGATGTGCGCCTTAACTGCTGTTAAGGCAGGAAGAGGGAATTTGTTCCTTGCCAGGACCATGGAATCTTATGGCAAGTTCCCAATTTCTTAATTAGGGTTTGCGGATCATAGGCAACATTCAACTAATACACAATATCAGCAGATCCATGGAAATCAATGAACTTAAGTAATATAAGTCCACTGATTTCAATGGGTCTACCGTGAGTAGGGATTAGCTGGGCATCACCTCAGCTCTGTTACACTGGCCCAGAATGCTCATTTCAGAACAGTGACATGGGTTTACATAAAAACTTGTAACATGTCATGTGATATAAATATTTTGTGAAATAGGATAAATTGAATCATAGAAGGCCAAATAATAGTATTATTGTAATCCACCCTCTTTTTCTACAAATACATCTTATATGTCCAGTTTGGACATCCATAAAATAAATCACGTACAGAGGAAGAACTAGCAAGGTTCATAGCGTTCTTTGTCTCTTTCCTGTATTTTAAAATAAATGTTTTATACAGTTCTGGCAAAATGAAGCCTGAAGAATCTAAAAACAGTTTTCTGTTCCAATAGCTTCAAGAACTCCTGCAAACAATTAACCCAGTTTTTTCATCCACGTAGCTAGAATTTTTAACCAATGTTGTTTGCCTGCAAAGAGGATATTTCTAGCTTTTGAGTTTGGAATGTTTGGGATTTCTGAATCATCTGATTACTACAAATGCCTATTAGTCCTCTTTTAATAAATATAAAGTGCAAATATCAAGGGGGAAAGCCCCTTGGACCAGACCACACTGATGTAATAAGAACAAACCTGCCATAGAGAAAAACTTTAATCTTTTTAACAGTTAGTGACAGGACTTCTCAAGTTCCATCAAATACATACCATCCTCTGGCTGGTATTCATTTTTCAAGCGCAAGTGCCTAAATTTTATTGGGTACCATACACAGTGACTACTGAACAATTCTTCATATGTAACTGTTAGCACCAAGCAGAATGTTTTAACCCCCAAAAGTATTTTACATTAAAATAAAAAAACAGGTAAACTCACAGCCCAACATGACATGAAATTAAGAGTGCTCGACACACAGCGGTCTGTATTTCAAATTTTATATAATGCAAGTTACGCTGCAAAATAGAAATGGGTTTTTTTTCCAAGCTGAAGCTGTTTTTGCCCCTGAATCCATTTCGAAATCTGTTTCGCAAAGAAACTTCATGTTTACATATGAAAGAGGTACAAACATAATGAACTTCACCTAGAGAAAAGCATGACCAGGCATAGGCAAACTCGGGCCCTCCAGATGTTTGGGACTACAATTCCCATCATCCCTAGCTAACAGGACTAGTGGTCAGGGATGATGGGAACTGTAGTCCCAAACATCTGGAGGGCCCGAGTTTGCCTATGCCTGAGCTTGACAGTAGGAGTTATAGAATCTTTCGGGCAAAGTTCATTGTAAAATGTGAGAGCCTCTGCTTGAATGTTTGCAACCAGGATCGAAGCAAGCAATCCCTTCAATCCCGTGAACTGCCCCCAAACTCTGAAATGCATTATAGGCACAAGAAGACGACAGCAGAACTGGATGCTTCACAGGCCACGGCAGAGAGTGTTTTCCTGCCAGGGATGATACTGGACTCCAAGTCCAAGAATACTGGTAGGAAACAAACTTTACACATAATTTCCACAAACAAAGAAGCCTTTTAGGGCACTTTGGGTCTGGTAGTCTCAGTCCCATCAACAGCAGGAGAAGACAACCTGAGGAGCCCAAGGCGCACTCAATGCCTCAGCCACTTTCCCTCCTTTCGCCAAGGAAAGTTTCCAGACCTTGGAGCAGGGAAAGGAGGTTGACAATCTTGGCAAGGGCTGCTTTGTGTGTGTCCTCTAAGCATTCTGCAACTGCTCCAAATGCAAGCTTGCAACGGTTCACTTTAGGAGTGCTTCAAAGTTTCAAAGGCTTGACCCCTTTCAGGGACAGCAACATGCCCAAATTCCTATACAGGGAGTTTTCTAGTGAACTTGAAGGGAATCGGAATAGCTATATTAATGGCACAAGTAATCAGTATTTCTGGTTTCTGCAGGGAGCTGGATACCTAAAACACACCGTCAAGTTTCTGTAATGCAAGTCCGTTTCCTTGTCCGAAAACATAGCTGTGTCCTGCAATTCCACAGATACCAAAATGCCTTCATTTTTGATGGAATGAAGAAAGGGCAAGAAAGCTAAAAGACAAAGAGTTGGATCCAGAGTGGCTATTTCTTCAGTGGAAGAGTTCATTCATAGAAGGCATTGGGTTCTGGTTCTGTCCAGAGGAATGGAAAAGGATTTCCACTGACTTCCCCTTTTGCCATGCTGTCTCTAGAGCTCCTGCAGGTCTCCAACCCTATGGAGCAGTTTTCAGGAGGTGTAGGGGTTGTCGGAGAAAAGGACAAATAAACTAAAATCACTTCTTCCTTCCAGTGCCAGTGAAACTCTGCTAAGCAAAATTCTGGATCCAACCCAGTTCTGCTATTATTTTGTTTTTTTGGCTGTAGCCTGTCTCAGAGAGACTTAAAATAACATTTCCTTATTTCCCCTCTTTTAAAGTTATCTTCTTCTTCTTTTGCTATGTGCTTTGAAAACTGTTGTATACATTTTAAGGCAATTCTATAGGCACCAAAGTGGAAGCTGTTTAATCTACTTTTCATTAATAATGAGTTCTTAAATACTTCCAAGAACCAGCATATTGTGTAAAATTACTATAGCTCACCTGTTTAGAACAGTAAACTATGCATTCATTAGCAGGGCAAAACAGCATTCCTGCAGCTTAATCTTATGGCTAATTTGAAAGACCAGTCTTGCACTTTGACGTTTAAAATTATAAATATTGTACGAAGAAAAGAGACCGTAATTAAGCTATTCATTGCTACAAAAAAGACCTGTTATTCAAAAGCCTGCCAGACATTTACTGGCTCAGCATGTCAGTGTAAGAGAAGTAAAAGAGCCTTGCAAATGCTAATGAATACCCTGGCTTCAGAAGAGAAAAAAATACTTTGGTTTCAATCCATTTTGTCAGTTACTGCTTTGCACATTAGAGCAGTGACAGCATTGCAGAAAAATGTAAGGAGTTGGCAAGTGGGAAGACTAGGAACTATGATGTCAACCACCAAAATGTCCACCGCATTTCTGAGCAGCAGAGGCACTTAACAGTCATCATTCAGTTCAGGAATTAAAAATTGAGGCACACTGGTCTGTTGGAAACAAATGCTAGTTTAGCTTGGCAACACGTACAAGTCAAATTAGTCTAGCACCTTGACAGTTACACCAATAAAAAGTAAAATATAAATTTAAAAATAGTCTCCCACCACGTTTGTGGTCTGTTGCTCTCCCATATGTTCTATTTACAGCCAAAACTAGTCCATACAAAATCTGAAACAAATTTATTTGAAGTGGATTTTTTTTTTAAAAAAAGACCTGTACAGATGTTTGTAATTTAAGCAGTTTTTAGACTAGATATCCAAAGGCATATGCATAGCGTTACCTTCATGGCATGAATTTCTTCCAGTAACCTCTCTGCACGTTTATGGTTTTTCAATACTGCATCTTCCGTGCCCCTGAAAGAGGAAGGTATTTAAATAATATTGCAATACTACATATGTTATGTTCCGTTATTATTCACTATAAAATAATTCATGGTAATAGTTACCAAGGCCTGGTGCAGTTCTTTTTTCCCCTTTTCTTTTTTGCAATCTCTTATCCACGGTTAGGAAATGCAAAAGTTGCACTGGGAGCATAGTGGAATGGTTTGCACATCATATGAGTGCAGAATGGCAGCTAATCCAAGGTCTGACTTAGCTTGCCTACAGGACAGTGGTGTAGCATGGGCTGCTGGCACCCGGGGTGTCTGTGTGTGAGGGAGAGAGAGGCAGCCATGCCAGCCCAAGCCCTCACCGCCAACTGAGCCACGGCAGTCTGAGTCGGCAGCAAGTGAGGTGAAGCAAGGGGAGGGGAGGAAGAAAGAGGTTCAAAGCTGCCATTTGAGGATAGACCTGAGGGCTGAGGTGCCCTGTTGGTAAAGGAGAAGACGGCTCTCTTCTTGGTGGTGGTGCCCTCCGCCTTCCTCCCTCCTGGCCGGCTCAGGGTTGGGGCACACACTGGTGGCCCTTCGCCAGCCACAAGGAGGAGGAGGCGCTGCTGCCCCAGCCCGCAAGGCCTGGACCAGGTGCAGCTTGGCTTGCCTTCTCACTGCTCCGAACTTGATGAGGACCCCTGGGTGCGCCCCCTCGTCATGCCCCTTCAAAAATCTGTGCCCAGGGCCACGGCCGCCCTGGCCTTCCCCACACTATGCCCCTGGTTAAGGAGGAGATTCCTTAACCATGATTCCAGGCTTGGACAGTGCATTGGCTTAGCTACCAAAGTGACCTGGAAACTCCAAAACACGTTATAGAAAATGAAAGAATGTGGAGACTTGGAACTACTGGGGAGGCTGCAGGAAGAAATAAGTCATCATTGCAAGAGGGATATTTTTTGGCCAGAGAGGGGCAGGGGCAAGGGGTTGCTTCCCACTTTCCTGCTAGAAAGAGCCCTCAGCTCCTACTACCAGTTGCCCTGGGACTGCAGAAAACCATAAAAAGAATAATTGTTAAGCTTACTTTTTTGCCTTCAGTTTTGCAATATGTCTAGTTAGTTTGCGAATTGTCAGCACTCTGACTTTCCTCACTTCTTTTCTCATCTTCACAACCTGTTTTTTCGGGGGAAAGAAAATGCGTTGTAAAAAAACAACAACCATCAATAGCATATTCTGAATAAACACTCAAAAGTTTACAAACAGCTTTGAGCATAGTTAGCTCCCTTGCTTAACAAAAGACTGAATTCAGTTTTTCTGCTAAAAGTCAAAACTGCTTCCAAAAACAGCCAGCCAGTTGAGGAACAAACCAAGTCTCAAAACATGTCTGAGTTCTGAAAAGAAACAAGCCATGAAATAGCCAGGACATTCCTATGCAGTCATGTTTAATTTTCTTAGACCTAGGCTTGGCTATAGGTGAAGACAGCTTATTTGTGTTACATGTTCATTTATGTACTCACACTACCACAAAACACCTGTACTTTCTTCTAAGCCTTCTACAGAACAAGACTTCCTTCAGTTAACCACATGAATGTTTTAATTTAAGATGATGTTAATGCAAACCTGACTCATTCTTCGGTAAAACACTCTTTCAAATTCAATTTCACAGAGAAATAGACTGTTTTCTGGTGCAGTGAATGGACTAAATGGGCACTGACATTCAAGAAGAACCCAAATTTTATCTTAGATCAAACATTTCTAGGCAACCCTATAAATTCCTACAGCACTTCCATGATGTCCTACAACATGAGGTCAGCATGCAATAAATAGGTAAAAAACAAAACAAAATGAAGCACAAAGTCTGGGTTAACGCCTTAAAAAAAGCAACCCATATAAATAAGACAGAAATCACCACACCCCAAAGTTAAAAATAGAATGCTAGCCTACCCAAGTTATTTAAAGTATGTTTAATAACCAAAAATAGCAACACTAGCCTCTCTTACAATGGTGCCATAGTTGAGGTCATGTCAATTGCTTTGAGAACCTGAAATGTGGTAGTCGTACCTTAGATCTTGAATGGCTTTAGTTGCTTAACATTTCAGCTCCCGAACAATCGAAAGCCGGAAGTGAGTGTTCCGGTTTTTGAACTTCTTTGGGAGCCGAACGTCCGGCGCAGTTTCCGATTGTCTGCAGGAAGCTCCTGCAGCCAATCAGAAGCTGAGCCTTGGTTACTGAATGTTTTGGAAGTCAAACGGACTTCTGGAACGGATTCTGTTTGGCTTTCAAGGTACGACTGTATATGAACACTAAATTCTAACCAGAGAACACCACCAGATCTAGACTTTGTACTCACTGATGGATGAACGGAGGTGACATGCCAATTTCTCCTATAGTGCCTCACACCCTCGAGGTAAGGAGGATTGGTAAATACTGCCTCTCCCCCCCTTCCATTAATAGGAGCCCTCTGCTGGATCAAAAGTACACAGATGGAAGCTCTTCCATTCACAAAAACGTAAGTTTGGATCCAACTCAGTGAAAAGCTGCTATGTGGCAATGTGCGAATGCGTGTGTGTATCTAATTTAATTCCACTATGATCAAAGCCGATTTGGATATAACGGTGTTTTTTGAAGCCTACCTCACAGACTCAACGCTAGAAAGGAACTTGGAACACATTTTAAAGTAGCCCTTTCAGCTTACTCCATATTTCTATTTACTTGCCTGGAGAGCTGCTGGTGCCAATTCTGTAGGGAGAAGCAGAACAAGGAGCTCATTTCTATCTTTCTCCGGGAAGATAGGGAAGGCCTCTGTGAGAAGCAAGTGGCTTTCAGAAAACTGGTACATCAGTTAACTGATAGTCAAATAATGTCAAACGACTTCCCATTTATTATATGACCACAATGAAATATCCAATGAAGTAAAAAATGCCACTTTGAAAGTGGCACCTGTTTTCAATAGAGTTATAGGGTCATTTGTTAACAAGGACAGAAGTGAGGGATTTACGCTACAACGGTCTGAGGGGTGGGGAGCTAGTAGTACAACAAAGTTTCCCGCACTACAGTATCAGCTACAAATGCAAGCAAGAGGTCCGGAAGGTAGCAACACAAGAACGGGCCTTCTCTGCAGTGGCTCCCCGTCTGTGGAATGCTCTCCCCAGCGAAGTTTGCCTGGCGCCTTCATTATACACCTTTAGGCACCAGGCAAAAACATTCCTTTTTAACCGGGCCTTGGCTTACTTTGATTGACATCTTACGCCCTTTTAAAATGTGGTTTTGTGTGTGTTGCAGGGTTACTGGGTTGTTGTTTTTATTTTTATTATACATTTTGTGGTTTTATATTCTTTTTTTTTAAGGAAGTTTTTATTGCGTTTCTTTTCCATTAGTTCACAACATCTGTTACGAAACAGTAAACAAGAAACATTTTTTATAAATAAACGGATATAAAAAGTAGAAATAAAAAAAGAAGAAAGGAGAAAAGATAGAAGAAAAGAAGAAGAAAATTAAGTTACATATTATCTTTCCAGAAGTTACTCTCCTGTGGACCTCCTCACGTCCTCCCAGCATTGCATTCTTTAACCTCACATTATCAGCAATTTGTTACCTTATTTCTGAACTTACTGTACCTTTCTATTTATTATGTAACCAATTTCAAAATAAATTGTGGTTCAATTTTAGTACCTTTATAATAAACATAATATATTTGTTTCAAATTTATCTTGTTTTCCTCTATTATGTCTTACTTTGTCATTTACCTAATTAAGTTGCAAGAGCATAACATTTCCTAGTCGTGCACATTTTTAACATTCAGACAACTTATAATACTTTTGTAGATAGTCCTTGAATTTTTTCCAGTCCTCCGCAACTTTTTCTTCGCTCAGATCTCCGATTCTGCCAGTCATTTCGGCTAATTCCATATAGTCCATCATCTGCGTCTGCCAGTCCTCCAGTGTGGGTAAATCTTGTGTCTTCCAGTGCTTTGCGATAAGAATTCTTGCTGCTGTGGTTGTATACATAAACAAGGTTCTATCCTTTTTTAACACCTTCCGGTCCACCATGCCCAGAAGGAAGGCCTCCGGTTTCTTGGGAAAGGTATATTTAAATACCTTTTTCAGTTCATTGTATATCATTTCCCAGAAGGCCTTCACTTTCGGGCAGGTCCACCAGAGGTGAAAAAATGTCCCTTCTGCCTCCTTGCATTTCCAGCATTTATTGTCAGACAGGTGGTATATCTTAGCTAGTTTGACTGGGGTCATGTACCACCGGTATACCATTTTCATAATGTTCTCTTTCAGAGCAGTACATGCCGTAAACTTCATACCGGTGTTCCATAACCTTTCCCAGTCCTCAGACATAATATTATGTCCAACATCCTGTGCCCATTTTATCATAGCAGATTTAACTGTTTCATCCTGTGTATTCCATTTAAGCAGCAAGTTATACATTCTCGAAAGTACCTTAGTCTTTGGTTCTAGCAATTCCGTTTCCAATTTCGATTTTTCCACCTGGAAACCAACCTTTTTATCCATTTTAAAAACCTCTTGAATTTGAGCATAATGTAGCCAGTCTCGCACCTTACTTTTTAGTTTATCCTGGCTCTGCAGCCATTTTGTGGTTTTATATTCTGATTTTTTCCTGTGAACCGCCCTGAGACCTCCGGGTGTAGGAGGCCCAGTTGGTAGTGCTACCTGTAGCTGCTGCCCAGTTGGCATTGACCAGGGACTGGGTAAGGGGCTGCTTCCATTTGTGGAATGCCCTCCCTGGCGAGCTGCTTCTGCCTCCCTCAGGAGAGGGAGAAAAAAAAAAATCTATTTCTAGCCAGGTATTGGATGAGATACTACTGACCATGGCAACCTTGAAATTAGCAACTATGAAGATACGTGATTGCTCTAAAATGTTTTTAGATGGTCTACATTTCTAAAAATAGCTTTTATTTTAAATTGTATTGCTTTCAAATGTTTTTAGATGCTCTAAATGTTTTTATTTTAAATTGCATTGCCTTAAATTGCAAACTGTATTGCTTGCTGTCCTTGGAAGAGCAGGCTAGAAATTAAATAAAAAACAAGTAAAATGTCACTATTTCCTACCCTAAGACCTGAGAAAATATTTATTAATATTACTTGCTATGGGAGGGGTAGTTTATTATTCAAATTCCGACTCTGTAGACACTTCCTATTTGTTTGGTAGTGGGAAGTATAAGTGTAACAGCCAATTCCAAACCATCAGCCTGACCTCTTATTTAAGGTTGGGGGGAAAAGGAGTCAAGATAATTTGCAAGGCTTGTTTTCTTTTTCCTTGTGACAGTCTCCAAAAAGACAGCCTCCCTCTGGGAAAATGCACCCCATGTGGAACAAATATTGATGTAAAATGATACCAAAACTAAAACCCTTTAAAAACAGTTTACTGCAAGGTAAAAGTGTTTGCATATCTGAAACCAATTGGGTCAGGAATTAGAAATTTGGCCAGAGTGACCATGTCATGCTACGGTTCCATCTTACTACCGTGCAAACAGGAAGCACTGGCTTGCAAAAACACTTCTGCAGAGTCAAAATTTAAATAAACGATGCCTGTAATAGCAAGTGATTGTCCATAAATATTATCCCTGATAGTGTTTATAAGGAAAAAGGCTCAGCGCACACAACTTAAAATAAACTCTGATGTAAAAAATAAAAACATTTTAATCGGAACTCGCTAGGCCACTCTTTTAAGTACGGATATGGAAATGGAGTTTATAAGTAACAAGTACTCAAACTAAACGTGGGGTTCCCATCAGTTGTTTTTGGCCACCCTGTATAAATGTTTCTCTGCCAAAACTTCAGGGCCAAACAAGGCCCATCTTCTATCCTGTACCTGCCCATCCAACCTGTTCCCACCAGATTTCCAACGTTCTCCTAAGGAATCAGGTGCTCAGACTTGTACATCTGACTTGTCACTACAACATTGCTCCCCAACAAGGGACCGTGCCTTGGATTTTGACATGTCTGCAGCTGTTAATACATTCTCCCTAGCAGTAATAGCTGCACAGGTTCCATCCTTGCCTGTCACAGATCTGGCAAACTGACGGCAAACCCACCTACTTCCATGGATACGTTAGCTGATATAGATGAAAAGTTCACAAGCTATAATAAAAACAACAACAACCAGGCACAGGCAAGGCCCACAATTTAGAGAATCACAGCAGATCATTACGTACTCAAACATATATTTTTAACTTCCTATCCAATATTTAATTTATTCTTTCCAGGACTATGTGTGGAGACATAGTATATTTTTAGGAACCCATTTAACCAAAGGTCAACTAACTGCTGGCCATGAATGCAAGAAAGAGGACACACCCTGTGGCGTAAGAACATATGGACATGTTATCTTATACTGATTTGGCACATTAATCCAAATCAGTATAATGTGGAAAAATCAGCTGCTGTCCCATGTCTCCAGCAAGCTTATTTCAACCAATAAGCTTCCAACATCTACATTTTCCTTTTTAATCAGGGTATTAATCTTCTGAACACGTGTTTGGATCAGCAATGAGAGAAAAGGTAATAAAGTGACACCCAATCCAGACAAGATGGAGGCAGAGTTCTCTGGAAGAGCAGTTTACTAAATTACTGGGATTTCGCACAGCCTGACAGAGCTATTAGATCTGACCTTGCATTTAGATGCCAAAGACTGGCTCAAAGAGCATTTCACTGGCTTCGGTGGGGTGTCAGCTGAAGCCACTTCTGGGTTAGCAGCATGAATACAGTGAAAATTGTATGAATACAATTGTATGATTCTGTAACTGCAAGACCTATTTGTGCTCACCAAACTGCAGGAAATAGCAGAAGGGAAAGGAGCCAAAGACTCTCCCTTTTCTATGCGAGAGGGCTTACCTACTGTTAACCACGCATGTATATGCCTCCTGAATCACTGTGAGCTCAGGCATGTCAGCGATGCTGTGACAGCTGAACAGCTGGCCTTTTTGTGCAATACATAACCTTACATGCAACGGCTAGGGTGTCTGGTGGCCGGACAGAAAATGTGAAGGGACTAGAACGTGTCTGGCAAACCAACCAGCTTCGGCAGATCCTACCATTGCCCTCAGAGTCCTGGAAATACTGTATTGGGGGACTCCATTTTAGGGAAATGAGAGGAGATGGCCCAAAGTTGTTGAGCCTCTCCCCCCATGCAGCTGCGGGCAAGATACACTCTTTAGATCATTTCCCACGTGCAGCGGCATTGGGGCAAGTTGCGCTCCCAGGAGCACAACCTCCTCTGGTGCCACTGTGCGGGAAACGATCCAGGGAGCGCCCGCCACACGCAGCGGCATCGGGGGATTTGCGCTCTCACCAATGAGCTGGCTGGCGGCACACCGCTTCTCCCCCTATGCCACTATCTGTGTATTGGACAACCCCCGTTTTTTGACGTAATCTTTGAGTCAAAAAACCTTGTCCAATACACGGAAAAATACGGTAATTGTCTATGGACTTCATTACTCATCTGCCTCTTCTCCCTGCTTAAAAGCTTGGCAGAGAGGCGGGGAAATTTACTGAAACAACATAGCAGCTCCCCTGAAGTCTTGGAGCTCTTGCCAGTAACCTTGGCCTTTGCTGTCGGACTGAATTTTTCGTTGCTGCTCTTCTGCCTTTGTAAGAGCGCTTTCCTAGCTACTGAGTCTGTATCACTAGGCTGATATAACAAGTGTTTACTTCTTCACTTACATGCAATTTCCTTTGTTGTGTGGTTTGGGGCAAAAGCCAGGACCCATTCATCCAAGGGGGCTGGTAAAGTGCAAAAGCAAATAGAGATCAACTGTGCACATGGTGGGAACACATTGGCTTGGGATGTCTGCGCAGACCGCAGTGCTTTGAAATGTAAACATTAATATTTCTAATGTAAATGTTATTTTCTTAACAATGCACGATACTGACCTGGGTATGGGGAAATATGTAGCAGATGGTTGGGAAATCCGTGCTTGGAACTGAAGATACTTAAAGATGGTTAACATAGCAATTTCAGAGAATCGCAGGGGGAGGGAAGAGGAAGGGCAGCATCATGCAAGGTAAGGTTTGAACTGGATTAGAGCCAGATGAGAATGAAGAAAAAGGAAATGGGGATTCATGTTCTAAACTTGGAAATTGGAATGGCAGCACTTTTGCGGTCCATGTGTCCACCATGCCTCCTCTAGCAAATTCACAAGTGTAGGTCATTCTTGCGTCATTTTCAAATATCACTTCATTTGACTCTCACGTAATTACTCAACTGTAATCATGTTTTCCCATGCAGCCAAAATAAACCCGACTTTGAGAAGGCTTACAGATTCAACTTACTTGAGAATGTTAATCAAACTTCCTTGCTTCCTTTCCTACACCCAATGGAATCCCAAGCATCTGATTAATCCACTCATGACAACTGTGGTGCAGCGAGTTTAAGAAAGAAAAAAATCTAGCAGAGCCTAGTCAACTAACAAACTGCAGAGAAGTTTAAGGCATGCTTTAGAGATTGCGGAGGGTGATGGAATGCTAAGAGGGTGTATTAAAAGGACTCGCTGGATCACTGCCAAAGATTATACATTGTAAAGACCTTGTAAGGGGTGGCAAATATTGGAAAGATGTATTGCATTAGAATAAAATGTTATGCTTGGCTACTTTGGGGGCTTGCTTTAAATCTGAAGAGAGAGAAGGGGTCCAACCTAAGCGAACCCACAGCCAAGAATTTAAGAACATTCATAGGAAAGTCTGACCAAAAGGGGAAAGAGCTCTCATGAACAGTACAAATCTATAGCTTAAAGCGTATCACCGTGGGTAGGTCAAAGTATGAAAACATTAACACCAACCTGTGTTAGGATGAGAGCTACATTCTGTTCTTGAACACCCAAGTAGTAAAAAAGAGTCAAGAAAAACTGACACTGAATTTATAGTAAAAGCCAAAGGACACTATTAAATCACTTAGATATATACATCTTAGAATATACATCTATAAAACAACTTAAAATGCAGGTTCTAAAATGCAGATTCTAACAATGTTAACTTGGAAGCCATTCAGTGGGACACCATTCCTATCGCACCTCAATTCTGTTCGTTTCAAGGCATATGACCACTGAGCCCACAAGACATCAGCACTCGGTGACCATCCAACTGCTGAATGTTGTTGGCCAAGGTCACTTTTTCAAGCGTCTTCAACGTCATGCACAAAGCTTAATTTTGCACATGGCAGTGGCTACGATCAGCAATCACAGTGTAAATTCGCCCCTTAACAGCCTTTGCATCAGGATGTGAGAGTGGCTTCTCGTAAGACTGGCAAATTTTGTCTTCCTCTTTGAATTTTTCCATTCCTGCAATTCACCACAAGATCTCTGTAACTAAGAATTAGTGCCTGAGCCCATTTTTCCTACTCCCCTCCTGTCCATTCTCCTTTCATGTTGTGGCTCCTATGTTGTGAGCCTGAGGGTTGGGACTAGCTTCTCAATGACAATTTGTAAACCACTATAGGAATGGGAGAAGGGGACGACAGAGGACGAGATGGTTGGACAGTGTTCTCGAAGCTACCAGCATGAGTTTGAGGGAGGCAGCAGAAGACAGGAGTGCCTGGCATGCTCTGGTCCATGGGGTCACGAAACGAAACGACTAAACAACAATGGGGTGGGCTGGGTTTTTTTTTGTTTTTTGGCTGTAGAGCAAGATAAACTGGTGAAATAAATAAGTGATCTGGCATCAGGTAAAGTAAAACTTATCTCTCACTCAAGTTGCCCTGCGTTGTTCCCCCAGGCTAAGCCCCACTCCCTTCCTCTCCCCCCTGGACATCCTTACCTGGGCAATCTTGTTAAGAGCACTGTACCCAGTATTATGCACTCTTCCTTAAGCATCTTGCAAATTGCAACTGGCAGACACTTTGCCTTGAGACTGATAGCAATCTTCAGTCTTAAAACAGCTTTGTCTTGCCAGCATCCTTGGCTTCACTGGCCCCTAGGGAGAGTTTTGATGATGCCAGACACATCTTTTGACAGCAATATGCTTTTTCATGTTGAAAGGTGGTGGTGGTGATGAAAGACAGATGCAGCCACTCACCTGCTTGCCCCCAGAGCAACTGCTACTCAAGCAAGCATCAAATTTTGCACCTGCTTTTCAAGTTGGTCTGTGGAACCATTAGAAAACAGAGACTAATAACCAGTGACTTGTGACATAAATTAGGGTACGAGATGGATGCGGGTGTGTGATTTCAATTACAAGCAGATTTCCCTCCTTCAATCGGAAAAAAATGCTTTAAAAACTAAGAAGGAGGTGAGGAGTATTTCCTTACAAAATGTCTGTCTACTTTGTGGAATTTTTGTAAAACAATATTTCTTCTACTGTTCAACATTCCTGCATGAAGAGAGTGTTGAGTAAAGAAATGTACACAGATAAACTTGGCAGCAGTGCCCCCTCAAACTGCTGCCACAATTGTAGGAATTGCAAACTTAAAATTATATACAAAGGAATACCTACACTTAAATGAGTAGTAGATATATTTTAGCAGATTAAATCATTTTGCAAATAAATAAATAAATAAAATGAAGATTTATGAATGGTCAGTTCTAAGAGAATGATGTTTTCTGAATTTTAGATTCTAGCCCCTTTTTCAGGCCTCCTTAACTGACATGAAAACAGCTGTAGCAAGCTTTATATAGAACACACATGCTATGGCCACAGTTCTCTTAAACTGGCAGTAACCTATAAGTTCCCTTTCAAACTTGTTGGATTCTTCTTTGCTTTATTCTCATGGCTTGCCTTAATTCAAATATGATAAGCCACCAATCCAATTTGGATGGAATACAAAGACCAAATATAGACTAAATTGCTTCACTTAGCTAAACTTATTTGGATTATAATATGGAAGTGAGTATAATCACTTACAAATTAGCATAATCATCACAGTGAGAGAAAGCTACAGACAAAAAGAAATGCACTAGAAAACTGTAGAGCAAAAAGTTAATGAACTGAAATCAATTTGACTTAAGTAATGAGCAATTTGTCCCAATGACTGCAAAGGGAATTTAAGTGCAACTAATTTGGTATGGATACTAATCCATTACCTGCTGTGGTTGCTTTCTTTAAAAAAATAAGAAAAAGAAAAAAAGAACTAAGATTGTAACTAAATATCAGTGCCCAACAAAGGATTTCCAGTTTGGTGCTTGGCTCTGATATACAAAGTAGAATTACACCTGTTCCCACCACAGCTTATCCCCTGCAACCCTTTCCTCTATGTAGCTTTCCCCCATCTGAATCAATAAATACTGTAATGATCAGAAAGGTTTCAAGCACCTCCTCTCCACATCCACTTGTTCTCCACTCTGTACTCTCTTTAAATGTCAAAAAGAAACCAAGACTGGGAAGGAAATATCCATCATCCATAAGTTCGATAATGACTCTTGCAGCGTGGCATACATGTGTTCACAACTGCAGTTATACCTCATTCTAGGGTAGTGTTCACCATTATTCCTCCCAACCATTTCTGGCAATTGGCATTCCTTGCATACTTAATACTGGCCACCTATTTTCCACCATCTATCATGGAGTTGCTGCAAGAAATAATGTTTTTTCTTATGCCAAATACATGGTCTCATAACCAAAACTTGTAACAGCTGACACTCCTAAAATGACAGGAAATATAAAACGGGAATGGAATGACCTGGATGTTAAATCTTATTTGCCAAGTCACAAAAATCAAAAGTTTTTACTTGTGAACCTAGCTGGTACTATCAACAGCACTGTTTGCCAACTTGTTCAAAAATATCTTGAAGACTGACAAAATCCCTGTTAATGTGGAAGGAACATTGAAGAAAGATACCAAGAACCAATGTCACACTTCACATTCTTTTCAAATGATAAATTACATATTATTACAACATTCCCACATGTATGTTTGTTTGATTTATATACTGCCCTTTAAGGCACAAATAAATAGTCAAAATGGAAGCAACAAAATAGTAACCACCCACCTGCAAACACAAAAGGCTGTAGAATATTAATAAGCCAAAGGCCTGGTTAAACTAGCTTCATGTAAAGAAGGCATTTAAATGGCACATTTCAAATGCTCCAAACATAAAAAGATATGCATGCTGGCATGATTATCCCCACACTGTACATGGGTAGAGAGTGTGGTGCTGAGAGAGCAATGAATGAGGTCAAGTTGTTATCATCATCATCATGATAATTAGAATTTTAGTTGTTTTATCTTCCCCAGGGCAACCTAAACCAAACAGGAAAGTGTTTCTAAAGAAAAGGACAATCAGACAAATGCATGGCAGAGAATTCCAAACTAATTTATTCCTTTTCCTTGTTAGTTTATGGTGAGTTGCCCGGGGGGGGGGGGGGATGGAGAGATGGATACAGAGCTGGGGAAGTATAGTGATGGGCAGAATGTCCCATTTAATGCCCCAATTTACTTGTGGAGCCTGGGAACAGTAAGTGGCAAGGGGGTCTCTAGACATGTGCAGAGTGTCATGGTTGGGACTGTGGTCAATATTTACTCTGGATTAAAGAAAAGCACAGCCAAGTAGGACACAACTGATGATCACCTACTGAGCATGTAGCTCCATTTAAGCCGAAAGAAGAGATCCTTGTGGCTCAGGGTCACAGCTCCCAAGATACATAAGCTCAGTGGTTCAAATTAGTGTTTACACCAAGAGAGTGTAAGCTGTGGTTTGTGTCTCTCTTGTTTTTGACAGGACCAGAAAGTTAAACAAAAAGAATTCTAACCACCATATACTGCAAAACCTTCGCCAGCAGAACTGGAGCAGGGAACCATGAAAAAACAAATGAAACAAACTGCAGAGCCTGGCGAGGAGAAAGCAGGCAAAAGTTGCCATATTTCTACTAAGGAGGTTCAGGAGGGTCTCTTTTGTGATGTGTTGCATGCAGTAGGGGTCACTGAATCAGAAGAGAGACTGAGAAGTGGACTGGGGGGGAGGAACCCTGCATCTTCCCTTCGTATACTGGAAAAACACCAAATTAAATTGAATTGTACGCATCAGAGTTTCAGTTATACACAATGCGATTGTTCAGGTTTAGGAATGACATTCAGAGTTTAGACACACAAAAAACAGCCTCATCCCAATTACAAAGAAAAATGAATGATGTGTTCAACAGTTCAATGACTGAAAATGAAGGGATGTCATGTGCAATAACTAATATGATCAGTTCTGATTAAAAGTCACCTGGTACAATTAATATCTCTTTTAGACACCTGTAGCTTTACCAGTTAACCAGTCAGTGTTTTCATCACAGCTATGCTACAGCTCCTTTAAATATAGTCTACAGCAAGCTCCCATGACTGAGCTTGCAATTTTTTTATTACGCACCAGCTCAAGTAAGCAGCCACATGTTTTATTTCTGGCAACCTCTAACTAGCCTACGTGGCCCAACCAAATGCACTTCACACAAACCACTCTGAGCGGAAGGGGGAGGCAAAATCTCATTTTCATCTATATTCATTTAATACTGCTCAGTTTGCAACAAGTACGCAGGCTGCTTTTGCATTTTTAATTTCTTCATAATCTGCTGCAAGCAAATGTGCCTGAATCTGCTGGTCACAGTATGCCTTTAATGTTCTGCAACTGATGATGTGGCAACTCAAAACTTGAATAATAGCTGCTGGAAGAGATCCTAGGGGGAAAATCTTCTTCTAAATTCTATCTCAGAAGCTGAGCTTGGAAATTTCATAAGCTCTATCGGAATGGTTGCTGAGAACACTGACATGGTCTGAAAGAATGTCAAGAGGGTTTTTTTCAGCAGAACTCAATCCATCACAGGAAATTCTTACTAAAGAACTTGCTAGAAAATATTAAACTATTTTAAACAAGAGACAAACTTGTTACACGTATTCTCAAAGGATGAAGAAAGGCTTAGGGCAACCTAAGAATGGTTTGTTTCTTAACAATCTACACATTCATGCCTTTGGACAAAAAGACTAAATTGAATTGAATACAGTCTGCCAATGCCTTCTAGCAAACACTGACAAAGTTCTATGAAGCAGATACTTGGTAGATGTGTAGAATTATCAACTTACTATAATAGTCTAAATTTAGCTCATCATTCTTATCCTTAGAAATTACAGTGGTGCCTCGCAAGACGAAATTAATCCGTTCCACGAGTCTCTTCGTCTTGCGGTTTTTTCGTCTTGCGAAGCACGGCTATTAGCGGCTTAGTGGCTATTAACGGCTTAGCGGCTTTAAGAAAAAGGAAACTTGCAAGAACTCGCAAGACATTTTGTCTTGCGAAGCAAGCCCATAGGGAAATTCATCTTGCGGAACGACTCAAAAAACGGAAAACTCTTTCGTCTAGCGAGTTTTTCGTCTTGCGGGGCACCACTGTAAAGGGGAAAAATCAGCCTATTTCTGGGCAGAGGGAAGTGTGTGTGTGTGTGTGTGTGTGAAGCTTTTGGCCAGCTACTCTCCAGGTCATTCCACGTCAGTTCAACGTGGTCATGCCACCCACCGTCTTGGGTTTTGATGAAACTTGGTGTACACCCTTCCCTTATGGTTGAAAGAAACCCCCTTAAATATTTCCCCTCTATCTCAAACGGTTTTAATTTTATAGCACTTCAAAGTTTCGTGAAATCCGGGTTTCTGTTACTCTTTCATTCTATACTTCAGATCTGTGAGTATTTTGGCCATCGTAGTTCCAGACCTCTTTTGCAAGCTACAACCCATAAGGGCTAGGAAATGACCTTTCAGTTCTAAACCTGCTTTCAAGATTTGATTTCTATGGCCTAGAAATGGTATTCTGAGATGTGCATGAGCAGGAAGAAACCACCATCATTCCCACTTCTCCTCCCTGCAGCTGGGCGGACAAGTTGGGTAGCTTTTAAGTTTTGCTTTCCATTACCAAATCAACTTCGTGTGTTGTCCAGACCAAGGATCGTGCTTTCTATCAAACTCTTAAGTTAAACAAGTGAGCTTCAGAAACCACATTTGGACATTGGCTTGATTTAAAACCTACCAAAGTTTGTTATAAAGTATGATCCTTGGTCTGGATAACATGACAATCCAGGATTCAGGGAAAGCAGGGGGGAAAACTGCTGTAGAACTTGTTGCAGCTGCAAGGAAGGAAGAGGAGAAGAGAGGACGCAAATTTAAAGTTATCAATACTTTGTTCCTGCTAATGCATGCCTCACAAAGCTATAATTTTGTGTGACGTGTAAACCTTCCTGCTTATGCACATGTAAACTAGACCAATGGATAGTGTCCCAAATATATTTCCAAGAGTGTAAGCCCCACTGAACAATATACACAAATTGTTTTGATTCACCTAGCTTACAATTCCACTTGATTCACAATAATAATAATAATAATAGTAATAATAATAATTTATTACTTATACCCCGCCCATCAGGTGAGTTCCCAACAGAATATTAATAATAAAAAAGCGACAATATCAAACATTAAAACAGGGGTCAGCAACCTTTTTCAGTCATGGGCCGGTCCCCCGTCCCTCAGACCATGTGGTGGGCCGGACTATATTTTGAAAAAAATAATGCCCCACTAATAACCCATAGATGCATTTTAAATAAAAGCACATATTCTACTCATGTAAAAGCATGCTGATTCCCAGACTGTCTGCGGGCCAGATCGAGAAGGCAAATGGGCCGCATCTGGCCCCCAGGCCTTAGGTTGCCTACCCCTGCATTAAAAACTTCCCTAAACAGGGCTGCCTTCAGATGTCTTCTAAAAGTCAGATAGTTGTTTATTTCCTTGACATCTGGTGGGAGGGCGATCCACCACTACCGAGAAGGCCCTCTGCCTGGTTCCCTGCAACCCCACTTCTCACAGGGAGGGAACTGCCAGAAGGCCCTCAGCACTGGACCTGAGTGTCCGGGCTGGACGATAGGGGTGGAGACGCTCCTTCAAGTATACTGGGCCAAGGCCGTTTGGGGCTTTAAAGGTCAGCACCAATACTTTGAATTGTGCTCAGAAACGTACTGGGAGCCACTGCAGGTCCTTCAGGACTGGTGTTATGTGGTCTTAAACATAATAGATGCAATGGGAGAAACAAAGTGGTAGTATTTATTCCACTAGAGCAAATTCCTCGCAAAATAGGTGAGAGGGCTTTGCTATGCTCCATCTATAGGAAAGCAGAACGAAGTCCTGAAGTTTCACCCCAAATGCCCAAGTGCCATTAAAAGTGTATACGTAAACAATGAAGGGCCAGGAGATTCTGCCCTAAAAGAATACATCTCACAATTCTGTTTGGAACCCTACATATATTTAAGCCTTTAAATTAATCAGACTGTAAATTAAGCACATTTGCAAGAGAACTTGTACAAGCAGTGCAGGGGTGGGGGTTAAGAGGAGCTTATTACTTATTTTGTGCTGCCACCTAGCAACATTTTCAAGTATAATTTGCACATGAAGCTATTTTACGAGTATATTTTTAAATATGTGACCATTTCATCTTAATTTTTTCTTTTAGATTATTCTCTGCCAAAAAGTCATGACGGGAAGAAACAAAATTCTATTATACAAATTAACGATGCATCGCTGATTGTTTAGGTCACCGGGAAAAGGCTGTTTCCAGATTGCAAGCATAATTGCAAATCGGGATCATTCCCTGCTCCAACACTAACCTTAGATAAAGACTGCTTCATACCAATGTATGAACAGGTTATTTTTCTTTTCCCAATGGTTCAGAGACTTGAATGAGACCAATAATATTCAAACACATACAGCACCATTGCTTCTTCACTTGTAGTTACATATTCCTATAATATCCTGCCTGTACATTAAGATCTGCAGGACACATTGTTCTTAACTCTGCTCATGTGACAATGGCATGAGATAGGGCCTTCTCTGTGTTGGCATCTTGTCTATGAAACTTCATTTGGAGGTATGACTGGTGACATCATTATTGGCACCCAGCTGGTGACTTACCTCTTTACCCAGATCTTTTGGGGGAGCTAATTTGAGAAGGGATTATGAGTGATGTCCTGCTGTTCTGAATAAAATATAACTGTTGGTTGAACGTCATTGTTTTAATAATTTGACGTTGGTTTTGTAAACAGCCCTGGGAACGTAACTGATTATGAAAGGCAATTTAGAAATTGAATAAAATAATACGTATTTGTCCCTACTCCCGATTCCTAGTCAGCAACAGACACTCATGCAGTTCTTACCCAATAACAGCTATCTCCAATGCAAAAGTGCTTTGCATGGATATGAAAAGAAGGGAACTCACAACAAACTGCAGCCGTGGTGCTGCATGATCAAGTATAAACCACTGTTAAATTCAAAGTCTGATATTCAAACAACCACAAAATTAAATGTATTGCTGGAACATATTATCCCTTTTGTAACCTCAAACATTTTCTACCACTTCTTGTATTTTTTAACACTTGCAAGTGTGTCAGATCTAAATCTAAAATAGAATATACAATTCACAATAAAAACAGCAAAAAACAAAAACACAAAGCCCAACTAAAATCAGAATAAAGCATGACAACTATCAAACAATTAAAACTAGCATTAAAAAAGCATAGAAGATAGCAAGGGTAAACTTGGTGCAAGTATCCAATATATCAAACACCCAATGAAAGAGAAGAAGGCATCCTGTGATACCTTAAAGCCTAAGTAAATTATTATGGAATAAGCTTCTATGAACTAGAGTTTACTTCGCCTGCTTTGTTTTCTGGTGTAACAGACTGACAAAGTGATCCCACTGGAAGTTGTCAAATAAGAGAAGCATAAGAATTGAATGTCAAGGGATCTAACTGGATCTACAGTGGGACACCAGAGGACAGAGCAGTTCATCATTTACAGTCTTAGAAATTGACCTACTTCTTCAGGTGTCAAGGACATGATGCTGTTCCATGCAATCACAAAAGAGATGCACATGTATGAGGAAATCCAACTTTCTCCTTAACAATCGGTGTCCTTAAGTATTTTGTAAGCCTTAGGGAGCAAGTCTAACTCCCAAGCAGAAGCAGCAGTGCAGAACAACTTGTCTGCAGCCCTACCACTTATGGCCACAAACTTCCACTTTTCACTGCACTCAATCCGTGCTGGTGCAGCATAGAGACCCAACCAGTAGCTGAACCAGCAAATCCTTATCAGGCCCAGTTCCACACCTTCTCTACTCCCGCAATTCCCTGTTTTGCGGGCTTGTGCTGGCTGCCACCAGGAAGGCCACCACTGGCAGAAGTGCCTGCCCACTCATGTTTTCAGCAGAGCCGCCCAGGGAAGGGAGCTGGATTGCTCTTTTACTTCTGCACAAAAAATGCACAGCAACACTATGAAACAGGGAAAGAGAGGATGTGGGAGAACGTGAAACACAAAACTATGAAAAGAAGATAATGAAGACAGGTTTGTGTGAAAGAAAGGAAGGAGGAGAAAAGAAAGGCACAGAAATGGAGGAAAGGCAAAGTTAATGTCTCAACCAAATGTTGGGTCAACATAAGGAGTATTAAATGTAAACTTTTGCGGACCACATGTCATTTAATCAATATAAACATGCATTTTGAAAAGCTGCAAAAAAGGTATGCTATAATAAATTTGATTGTTTTTTTCAGGTGTGACAAGACACTCGGTTGTTTTTGCTGTAAAAGACTAAGACCATACCCACACCGCAGACTTAAAGTGCTCTTATACCAGTTTAACAGCCATGGAGAACTCTATAGTTTGTTAAAGGTGCTGGCAATAGTAGGACTGTGAGGTCAGCACCCTTAAGAAACTACAGTTCCCGGGCTTCTTTGCGGGTAGCCACGACAGTGTTAGAAAAGTGCTTTAAATGTATGCTGTGGATGTGACCTAACACAGTGGCCCTTCGGCGGGTGTGAGAGGGAAAGTCAATACTGCAATTCACTGCACCCTTAACTGGTGCACTTAGCAGGGTAAACATGAAGAGACATGGGGCTGCAGCTGTTCTAAGAGGAAGAAAAGGCACCTGGGAAATGTTGTGTGGGATAGCTCAGACAGCAGAACAGGAGACTCTTAGGTTCGTGGGTTAGTGCCCCATGTTGGGCAAAAGAGATCCTTGCATTGTCCAAGGTGTTGGACTAGATGACCCGCCAGATCCCTTCCAACTCTATATTTGCAGGGCAATAGACACTGAGCGAGCTCAAGAGTTTTGCAGCAGCACTACAAAGCCAAAACAGCCAAGGCAGAGCTCCTGAAGAAGAAGAATGTTTATTTGTCTCAGCCACTAGCCATAGCAATAAAATTAAATGAACTGAAGCTAGAGGTAAAAACTTAACTATACAAAATACATTCTGGAGGTTTACAACAACAATAAAATAATGGATCTTATTCTAATTGCCCCTGCTAAAAAAACTGTAGTTTTTGCTGTCACCTGATTGTCTTGACCAGCTAGAAGAAAGGACACAGTAGCAATGGCTGAGTGACCCAGCATGGACAATAGTAGAGGGGTAATCACCTCACTCCTCAAATCTTTATACAGAGTGCACATGAGCCCTGACTCAATACTGCCATCTCCACATGGAAATAAACGTTTTTCCAGTGGGATTTTTTGAAACTGATTCTCAAGAACAGCCAAGGGCAGTACAGTATATTCAATCTTGCGTAATTGAAAGCATGTCTGTATTTTGGAATTATTACATTTTGCAGATAGGGTGCCAACGGGCCAAAACGGCTGTGTGGCAAATAACCATACCATGGACAAAATCTCCTTATGGTGGCCAAATTACTCTGTCGCTCGATGTCCTATTGGCGCTGTCTGATTTAATTATTTGCTTTACCGAAGCCCAGTGTTAATAACTGTTGCAGTGATAAACCAGAAATGCAAAGCTTTGGGCTGACCATTTTAGTCCAAGTGCTCTCGTGACAATCTTGTGATACTAAGAGTAGTGGAGCAGGTGGCACTGCGGTCTAAACCACTGAGCCTCTTGTGCTTGCTGATCAGGAAGGTCAGCGGTTCGAATCCTGGTGGCAGTGAGCTCCCATTGCTCTGTCCCAGATCCTGCCAACCTAGCAGTTTGAAAGTAGATAAATAGGTATCACTGCGGTGGGAAGGTAAACGGCGTTTCCGTGCGCTCTGGTTTCCGTCACAGTGTTCCGTTGTGCCAGAAGTGGTTTAGTCATGCTGGCCACATGACCCGGAAAGCTGCCTGTGGACAAACACCGGCTCCCTTGGGCTGAAAGCGAAATGAGTGCCGCAACCCCATTGTCGCCTTTGACTGGACTTAACCATCCAGGGGTCCTTTACCTTTACCTTAGATCCCAGGGCAGTTTACAATATAAAAACAGAAAAATACATACTATAAGGGTAAAGGTAAAAAAGGTAAAGGACCCCTGGATGGTAAAGTCCAGCTGAATTCGGCTATCAGGGGTCAGCAAACTTTTTCAGCAGGGGGGCGGTCCACTGTCCCTCAGACCTTGTGGGGGGCCGGACTATATTTTTTGGGGGGGAAATGAATGAATTCCTATGCCCCACAAATAACCCAGAGATGCATTTTAAATAAAAGCACACATTCTACTCATGTAAAAACAGGCTGACTCCTGGACCATCCGTGGGCCGGATTTAGAAGACGACTGGGCCGGATCCGGCCCCCGGGCCTTAGTTTGCCTACCCATGGGCTATGGGGTGCAACACTCATCACCCTGAAAAGCGAGATGAGCACTGCAACCCCATAGTATATTAATCTTGTTTTTTAAACTGTATTTTAATCAACTTGTTTTTATTATTGGTTGCTAGCCGCCCTGAGCCCGGTCTTGGCTGGGGAGGGCGGGGTATAAATAAATTATTATTATTATTATTATTATTATTATTATTATTATTATTGCTTGTGACTGAACCTAACCATCCAGACGTCTTTTACCTTTTATTTTCTATTTTACTAAGGGTAGTAGACCTGTGGGATTTAAATTCGGCCGAAGCCAATAGTTTAAGGTCCCACGCATAAATCTGTAATTCGACATCTCCTGCCCAGTGGTGGGATGAGCTTCACGGAGCTGGAAGGGTTCCCCAAGGGTCATCCAGTCGAACCCCGCGCAAGGACTCCCTCAGAAGGCGGCGTGTTTTGGGAGGGCCCTTATCCTCACTCAGCAGAGCTCCCGCCCTCGACTCCCTTGGGCGAGGGCGCCGTTACGCGGCCCACCCCGCGCGTGCATTTCCCCGACCGGTCAGCCTCAACCCGCCGGGCGCCTTCCCCCTCCGCTCACCTCGTTGTTGAGGTTCAGCGCCTGCGCCATCGCTTCCCCTTGGATCGCGCGCACCGGGGCTCCGCGGAAGGGACGTCTCGGCGCCCAAACCCACGCGCGCAGCACAGCTTCGCCGCCCCTCGCGTCTCTCCTCACGACGGACGCGAGCGAAACAACAACGCGCGTGCACGTCCCTTCCGGCGCGCTTCTTCCGGGTGCCGCTCTGCAACTCAGCCTCTATGGTTTAGGAGGACAAACTGGCTGCTTTCGAGTCCGCTTCAGCTCTGTGGGCTTTTTTAAATGATTTTTATGAATGACAAAGGAACGTGCAATCTCTCTCTCTCTCTCTCTCTCTCTCTCTCTCTCTCTCTCTCTCTCTCTCTCTCTCTCTCTCTCTCTTTCTTTTCTGGTTCAGACCTCCGGGCATAGGAGGCATCATCATCATAGTAATAAGTAGTCTTTTGGTTATGTTCATTGTAAGGCAATGTGGTATGCAGTGGGGAAAGACGAGAGGGTGGGGGATAAAACACACTAAAAAAAATTTCGTTTTTCCAACTTGGCACATGAGTAAGGTTTTTATGTCAGCATCGTTTGGGGTAGGTTCCCTTCCTGTTGTGGAGTGAAAAGGGGTTTAAAATAAAAAGAAGAAGAATTATAATTCGGTATTCGAACGATTGGTATTAATAATTGCAGTGCTTTTTTCTTAAAAAAATGTTTAAGGGTGCTCTCATTTTCCTACTCATATTGAAATACTGCCCCTCAACGAGGCCAAGCTTAGATTCACAAACTGTTTAAGGGTATGCGACCCCCCAGAAAAAAAGCACTGAATAATTGTATTATAAATTGGTATTGTTAAAATGAGGGTGTTATTGGATTGTAACTGAAAACTATTAAAAATTACTATTAATGAAATAAAAAAGAGCGGTGTGGAAAGCGGGAAAGGAGTCAGGAGGTTTCTCATAAATATGATGAGAAACTATCTGTGTTTTTAAAAAACCAGCATATCTGGGTGGGCATGGCATAGCCAGAATCTTTGTTAGGGGGAGCAGAACCTCAGTTTTTTGTTTGGGGGGCAGCTGCCTCCACTTGGCTACGCCCACGCTGATCAGTGGCAAATCCAGATAACAGTTTCATAGAATCGTGGAGTTGGAAGGGACCCTGATGATCATCTAGTCCAACCCAAATATGCAGCTGTCCCATACGGGGATCAAACCTGCGACCTTGGCGTTATCAGCACCACACCCTCACCAACTGAGCCATCCAGGTGTTTATAAGTCTCGGGCTGCAATCCTTCACGTGACTCCCTGGGAAAGTGGTGGAGTCTCCTTCCTTGGAGGTTTTTAAAGCAGAGGTTAGATGGCCTGGAGGCTTGAGTTGAGATTTCTGCCTTGCAGGGGGTCAGACTAGAAAGTCTTATTGGGTCCCTTCCAACACTTACATTTCTAAGTATGGTCCAGTGACTTTGTGGGATTCCCCGCTACCTGTTTATAGGGTTGGGTGTTGAGGAATTGGAAAAATAAAGATATGATCCCCTGGACTGATGATATGATATCACTGGCAATTTATGTACGGATTGCCTACAGGCACAGACTCTGTATCATAGCTGTCAACGTTTCCCTTTTTTTAAGGGAAATTCCCTTATTCTGAATAGGATTCCTCTCAAGAAAAGGGAAAGGTTGACAGCTATGCTCTGTATGGATAAATACAATAACATTTGGAATGAGTTTATACAAATTGTAGTAGGCTATTAGCATTTACATAAGCACTCGGACAAAAAAACAACAACCAATTTATACAAGAATGTATGGTAATATATATTGCTTTTTGTGTGTGTATATTTTAGTTTTTAGATGTATCTTTGTTGTTATTTCTCTCTCACTTTTCCTTCTTTTTTCTGTATCACTTTATTTCTTTTAACTGAAATCACCTTAATAAAATATAATTATTTTTAATGGGTTGGATGTTGTTAAAAAAAGTGTGGTCGGGGAGGTGTTTCGTAGACCCATTGTTGCTCAATCCTGTACATGTCCACTTGGAAGTCAGTTTCATCCAGTTCAATGGGACTAGAACTTCGACTAAGTGTACTTGGTTCGGATTGCAGCCCAGTGTGAGGCCAGGTTACAACACCTTTAGGAAAATATGTAACAGGAAAAGGTCTGCATCGATCTGAAGGAGCATGTCCACCCCCATCGTTCAGTTTGGACACTGAGGTCCAGCTCTGAGGGCCTTCTGGCGGTTTCCTCACTGTGAGAAGCAAAGTTACAGGGAACCAGGCAGAGGGCCTTCTCAGTAGTGGCGCCCACCCTGTGGAACGCCCTCCCATCCGATGCCAAGGAAATGAAAAACTATCTCACTTTTAGAAGACATCTAAAAGGCAGACCCGTTTAGGGAGGTTTTGAATGTTTGATGTTTTATTGTGTTTTTAACATTCTTTTGGGAGCCACCCAGAGTGGCTGGGGAAACCAGCCAGATGGGCTGGGTATAAATATATTATTATTATTATTATTATTATTATTATTATTATTATTATTATTATTATTATTTATGGCTCTTGAAGCGCTATAATTCTAGTCATTTTACATTCGTTTGCAAACGTTTGCATTTCTTTACTTCTTTTGCCAACATATGGGCAGTAGCATGCAGTTGTTCCGTGGGCACAAGGATTTACACTTGTGCAATGGAACTTCCTCCCCCCACATGCACCCCACATCCTCCCAAAATAAGCTCTGGAACAGATTTAGGTGAGTGCAGGGGGAGGAGAGGGAGGAGTTCCATTGCACAAGCAGAAACCCTCCCGCTAATGCAACAACTGGCTGAGTGCTACTTTGGATACAAGCCATGCTGTCAATGTTTGTATGGATGTTTCAAATGCAAAGCCCTTGGCAGCCAGCATCACTGCTGTGCAATGCAAGTTGCATGCTGCTTACAGTTCATACTGCTTAGGATGGAGACTAGGCTACTGTGCTTTATTCGGAGTTCATATAGATTTCTTCTAATATATACTTATATAAACCTGCTAGTAAGTCATTGGTCCCTGGGTGGCACTGTTGTTTAGGATAATTAGTCAAATAAACTTTTTGGGGGGTACACTTGTGACTTGCTGGCCTCTGGGTGGCACTGTTGTCTAGAAATTATATTCTTTGAGACGCTTTAAAAAGAGAAATCTAAATTAAATCTAAATCAGATGCCTCCGTTTTATAGGATTTGTGGTTTAACATTTGGATCTATGTACCTTTGCAAAGGGGCATGCTGGGTTGCAACAATGGTCCATTTAGCTCAGCATCCGCTCTGTTGGCAGTGGCTAGACAGAAGCCTCAAGGAGGTTCGCCTGCAGGGCGTGACGGCAATATCCATCTCATGTTGTTAATCCCCAACATCTGGTAGTCAGAAACACATTGTCTCTGAAAGGCAGTGTTGCTATTATTGCTAGCAGCCGCCAGTGAGCTTACCTTCCAACTCTGTGAAGAAGTCATATATGTTTAACTGCCATGATAACACCCTATAGTAATGATAGCTCGTTGTGGATGGCTGCAAGCTCAGATAAGGTAAAGGTAAAGGGACCCCTGACCATTAGGTCCAGTCATGGCTGACTCTGGGGTTGTGGCGCTCATCTCACATTATTGGCTGAGGGAGCCGGCGTACCGCTTCCGGGTCATGTGGCCAGCATGACTAAACCACTTCTGGCAAACCAGAGCAGTGCACGGAAACGCCGTTTACCTTCGCGCCAGAGCGGTACCTATTTATCTACTTGCACGTGCTTTCGAACTACTAGGTTGGCAGGAGCAGGGACTGAGCAACGGGAGCTCACCCCGTTGCGGGGATTCGAACCGCCGACCTTCTGATCGGCAAGTCCTAGGCTCTGTGATTTAACCCACAGCACCACCTGTGTCCTATGTGCAAGCTCAGATACCTTGCACTATAATTGCAATTGCATCACACTCAACTCCATATTGAGGTTGGGTAGTTTTGTGGTGTGTTTTTTAAAGGCAGAAACCTCCGGCTTGTATTGAAGTGTTGTTTTCATCACACTAATATCTTACTAATCGCACTTTGTGTTTGCTTTAAAATTTCACAGTGTTCCATATTCATTCGGGAACAAAACTGATATCCCTACTGTCTTTGAGGCTTTCCCTGTGTCTGCGCAGGAATGTGAGGGCAATGTGAGTACTGCTGCTTTCTCCCCTTCAGTTTAGAAACAATAGACCTAAGTTTGAAGTTGTTGTGGAAAGGTAAGACTCTGTGGGTATGGGACTCAGATTCCACCAAACACTTTCAAGGAATGCGCTAGACCAACGATTGAGTCAGGACAGACTACCAGGTCATGTGAGTTGCAGCATCAGCACTACCACCAGACAGATATATGATAAAAATTAAGGAATGGGTTAAAGGTGGGTTCTGGGTATGAAAAGGCTGAAGTCTAGTGCAGAAGATGGTGTTGGACTTTCGGAGGAAGAGAGGAGAACTAGCCCCGCTGTACATCAGCGAGGGCTGTGTGGAGAGAGTCTCTTCCTTTAAATTCCTTGGAGTATATCTCAGTGAAGACCTTACTTGGAAAATCAATACAACCCAGGCAGTTAAGAAAGTCCAACAGAGACTCCATCTCCCCAGAGTATTGCGAAAGAACGATGTCAATCAACATTTGATGATCTCCTTCTACCGGTCAACACTAGAAAGTGTCCTTTCATACTGCATCACGGTGTGGTACGCTGGTTTGACATCAACTGATAGGAAGTGCCTACAGAAGGTGGTGAATACAGCACAAGATATTATGGGCTGTCCTGTGAGTCTGCTGGATGAAATAGTGGAAGAGCATTGCCTCAGGAGAGTGAGGAAAGTTATCAGGGATGATTCACACCCTGGCCGGCACTTTCTTGATCTCCTGCCCTCAGGCAGAAGATATAGAAGCATGATTAGTCGCACCAACAGGGTAAAGAACAGCTTATATCCGTGGGCTGTTAGGCTGCTGAATGAAAATATAACAACAGGGCAACTAACTTTCGGGTTTGGTGGGTGTGCATCAGTAAACAAGGGGAATTAAGACTAAGAGAGCTGAGTGGGGGGTGCTCGTGTAATCTCACTGTATACAAGTTGTACAATAAAGTATTTCAACTGAAGATTAACAGGAACCTTAGTTCAGACCATTCTTGGGCATCTCTTTTGATAAAGCATTTTGTCCTCTGCCATGATTCACACTTAGACATGGGCTTGGTTTGATAAACATCATGAACAAGCAAAGAAAGGGGACTGATATGAATAAATTAGCTTGATATCACAAACAGGAGCCATCTCCATGATTTATATGGATCGTTCAGTCCTTTGGCTGTAAGATCTGGTTTTACTCCGGTTGCAAGACAAGCTGGACACTGAATTTGCATCAGCTCTTTTCTTCTCTTGACAAGCCAGAGAGTTTTATTTTTTTTATGTCTGCAAATAATTTGTATTCTGCTTATCTCACGTCAAACCCAACACAGCTCACCTATCAACATCCGTAAAAACATCATACAACTGAAGTAACACAAAAGGCACAAGTCGCAGCAATGAAAAGCAACACGAGACACAGCAGAGAGCATTCCATCACAGGAAGAAGTGCAACTAATACAGCTTTGTGCGTAAATACCTCCAAAGAAAGAGAGTCCACCACCTACTGAGGGAGACCGTTCACTGTTAAACTGCTTCTACTGTCAGAAAGTTATTCCTGATGTTTAGTCGAAATCTCTTTTCTTGTAACTTGAAGCCATTGGTTCGAGTCCTACCCTCCAGAGCAGGGGGGAAAACAAGCTTGCTCCATCTTCCATGTGACAGCCCTTGAGATATTTGAAGATGGCTATCTAATCTCCTCCTAGTCTTTTCTTTTCTAGGCTAAACATATCCAGCTTATTCAACCGTTCCTCATAAGGCTTAGTTTCCAGACCCTTGATCATCTTGGTTTCCCTCCTCTGCACACATTCCAGCTTGTCAATATCCTTCTTAAATTGTGGTGCCCATCTGAAACCATAGGGGAAAACGGGATGGTATCTATAAGACCAGACACTGGGCAAATTGCTCTGGTGGACAAATAGTTTTCTCTTGAGCTGCATCCCATGTGAACTTAATATCAACACCACATCTATCATAGCCAAGTTATCACCAAATTTCTGAGAAGGAAGGCAGGAGATTCAATATGCCACCCACACACGAGACAAATTGCAAATGAGCAAATATACCGAGAAGTGTGTAATGCTTTGATGGTACCTGAGATTACATAGTCATTCTGCTGTCTTTATGTGATGGAGGCAAATATGACTATGTTTTATGAAATCTCCTACAGACAATATGCCAGAGATTTCTTACGCTGGTGAACATAATGAACATGCTGTGTAGATATTTGTGAGATGATGTGGCAGCACCTAATTGCAGTTGAAGTAATCAGAGTTCATAGCTGATTACATGGTTACATCACTTCAAGCTTAGCGTTGGTTGCCTGCCTGGGCGAAAGCTCCATTGGCAGTACGGTTAATCGTGATTGAAGTTCTGTGCCTTTAATAGCTGTGGAAAGGGCAAAAATTCAATAGGTGTGGGTCTGTTGGTTTGTTTGTTTAATTGTCATAGAGATGCAGCGGTTAGGAAAGCAACATATGTTGAAAGTCTGCTTCTCTTGCAGCTGCGAAAAGTTACAGGCAATCCTATTAATAAGCAGTTACACAAGGTTTAATACACAAGGTTAACTACAGAGAACTGTTACCAGCCATATGGTACCTACTTGTAAACTGAAAGGAGACATGCGGAAGCCCTGGGGAGAAGTCATCTGTAGCATCCAGCCACACATGGAAGCACATTTTAATTACTCTTGCATTTCAGATCGGAGGTGCATGGTAAAATTCATCTGGTCTCTTGACCAGGCACTACGGACACCCAACTTCTCATGCGGTTGGTTCATGAAACTCTTTATATTTACAGTCAGCTATCTTATGCAAGTGGGCACCTGTCACCAACCACTGCAAGATGAAAATCTGTTTCCACAAAAGAGAAGTTGCAGGTATTGCAGATAGTAATATTGCACCGTTTGAAGCGACTGGAAGCATAAGAACTGAATCCTCCTTTTGGAAGAAATCATTGTCCAGATTCATAAAAATATTATTCTAACTTGTACTTGCAGGACTACTCAAAACAGAACATAAACATCAAAGATACATTCAAAATATCCATACATTGTCTTTGGCTGTCCAACACAAGATCAGCATCTTAGAAACAAAAGATAACTCCAGAAATCAAAACGTGTCTCTCCTCCCCATTCCAGCCTACCTTAGCCTGCCTAAGGCTAGACAACTCTTAGAAAGCCATTTACATCCTTCTGTTCTTTGTCGTCTTCAGAGAAAGACTAAACAGGCAACTCCCTTCAAAATGGAGATTTGCAACAAAAAACCTTTGTCACTTGATCTAAGGTTACAACACTTATGTTAGCAGAAAACAACAATGAGTAGGGTTGCCATACATCTGGTTTTTCCTGGACAGATCCTCTTTTTCGGAAGTGAAATTTTATTCCTGGTGGATTTTTTGAATTTGCCAACATGTCAAAGTGGTTTACAAAAGAATAAAACAATAGCATTATCAGTGAAGGAAGTTTAAAATAGCTATTTAAAACGTTCAAATAATTATGAAAGTGTGTGGTAATCTTAAAACACACCTACACATTCTACACAGATGATTCTGTTTTATGAACCTACTGAAGAAACTGTTTCAAAGGTCTTGATCAGGGTTTCCCAAACTTGGGTCTTCTGCTTTTTTTTGGACTACAACTCCCATCATCCCTAGCTAGCAGGACCAGTGGTCCGGGATGATGGGAACTGTAGTCCAAAAACAGCTGGAGAACTTGCTCTGGATAGTCCTAGGCCAAGGTGGTGCCCTTCCCTTCAGAAGATGTTGACCGCAGCTCCCATCAGCTAAAACTGCATTTGGAGGGTGCCTTGTCAGTTCCACCTACTTAAACAAAGCAGAAGGGGAAATTAAATTTGCCTAGCTACTTGCAACTTACTGAAGAAGAAGAAGAAGAGGAGGAGGAGTTTGGATTTGATATCCGCTTTATCACTACCCAAAGGAGTCTCAAAGCGGCTAACATTCTCCTTTCCCTTCTTCCCCCACAACAAACACTCCGTGAGTGAGGAGATTTCACCCCTCCAATATCCAAGAATCTGTTGATGTTCTCTGCTGATTCTCCAGAGAGGAGGGGGCAGTTTCTGCTCTCTACTTATTCTGCTCCAGCCTCACATCAAAGAGAGAGAGAGAGAGAGAGAGAGAGAGAGAGAGAGAGACTGAGTGTTAGAGAGAGACTGTGTGTGATCTCTGTAGATAAGGTTGCTGGTAAGAGCAGCTGCAGACACTCAGAGCAGTTCAGCATTTTCGTTTAGACCTCATTTAGCTCTGTATATAGTTGTGTATTATAGTTGTAGATAGAATAAAGAAGATATTCTACAGAGCTGCTCTCCGAGTTGTTTATGCTCTGCTATGCTCTGCTGTGCGACGACTGTCTTCTTGTGGAAGTGAATCCGGTGCTCACAATTCTAAGCTGTGAGTCCACAGCACTTTGACCTGTTCCTGTGCAGAAGGTGGTCTCTGGAAGTGCTACCCAGCTTGCCTAGCCCAGTCGGGGCTGAGGTGGATGAGTCCAGTTTGTGGCACTGGCTCAAGTGGCGATGCTGAGTGGGGCTGAGAGTCTTCAAAGAAGTGTGACTAGCCCAAGGTCACCCAGCAGCTGCATGTGAAGGAGCGGGGATGCTTTTCCATTATCATCAAAATAATGGAGTTGTGTAAAGGAGCGTAACCCCCTCTGTAATAAGGATAGTCCATGGGATATCTTATTTATCAATTAATTAAACAATATTCCACCTTCCTCCCTAAGTACCCCAGGATGGCAAACATCGAGTAATAAAACAATAAAAACATCTTTAAAACAGTTCCCGAACAGGTGCAGACTGGAGGGGGGACAGGTCAGCTAAAAAGGCATGTCTTCATTAGCTGATGAAGAGGCAACAGAAATACTGCCTGTCTAAGACTGCTGCTATTTTGCCTTGGAACGAAATGTGTCATTTTTCAGGGGTGTTGAAACTGAGAAAATCAGAGGCTTCCACAGCTCCAAATGAAGTAGAATATTTTGATGTGCCTTAACACGGTCAAGAAACCCCGCTGTTGCTTTGTAGAATGTGCAGCTATCAATGCATCCAGCCGGAAGCTTTATGAGAGGGGAGATGACACAGTATTCCAGGCCAACGATAATACAAAGCAAGAGTTCAGATCTCATCATCTCATATCCTCTTGCTCAAATAAATAAATAAAGTTTCTATTTTTCAAAGATGGTAAAAGGATATTTGAAGAGCTTGGATTCAAAGATCCAAAAGCAATCAGATTCTGTAGCAGCTGTTTAAGTGCAGAGACAAGGGAGGAAGTATTATGTCAATAACTTTTTGTAAATCTTAAAAAGAAGGGCCTCAGAAGATGATCTCAGGGTCTGGGTAGGTTCATACGGAAAGAGGTGGTCCTTGAGGTAGAGTGTTCAGTTCCTGCTTCAAAGGAATATGTTATGTACTGAAGTTCTCACCCTGGGCCAGCAGGGGGATACTGTAGATAGTTATGCAAATAAGGGATCGAAAGTGACGTTCAGTGATTGGATTGTTTTAGAAAATTGTTACAGTTGCGTTGTACTGAAGCTCTATATAAGCAGGCTGACTGAACCCTTCAGTTCAGTTCTGTTCTGGCCTCTGAATAAACAAGAGCTGTTTGAAGAATCGCTGTGTCGTCTGATATGTTCACCCACAACTTAACAGAATACACATGTTTTCTCCTGTGTGTGTGGCCAAAGAGTAATCTCTGAATGAGTCTATTGTGAGGACTGCTGCGCAGGTCTGTGATTCCCATTCATTATAGCTAATTCCACTTTGACACTATGTGTGAGAGAGTGTATCTCCATCCAATTCTTCTAACTAAGTTGTTTTAACAAGTTTTACTCTTGTATCTTTAAATAACTCACAGTGGGATCTTATGGTGAAGGGCAGGAAATCGAATAAATCATCATCAACAAACAACAAAACTTAGGATGAGTTGGCCTTCAGCATTACTCTGTTTTAAATTCCAGGCTTCCAGTAATTCCACTGTCTAGGTGGAAGGGAGCATGCAGCAAACTTCTGAATGGGATGAAGAGGCATCACATGAAAGGACTAAGAGCATCCAGAGACAACATTTCTTCATTAAAGATCCGAAGAAGTGAAGCCGCCGCCTCATTTATATGTACGCTGTGACCTCTTAAGGATGCTAACTATGAATCCTCGGGCAAAAAGCCATCTTTTTTTTTTTTTTTTTGCAAATGGTTCTTTGCGTTTTCCATCTCTCCCCCTCTATTGCTGAAACCCCTAAGTGATATCCATCTGCTTTTTGCGCCAAGTTAATCTAAATTTCATTTCTCTAATAAGAGTCCGTCAGCTGGGAAGCCAAATGCGGAATTAAATATTTAAGGCAAGGTTTTCAGCAGGTCCTCCTGTGAATATATCAAAGTTCTTGTTTAATACCTCGGCCATTTTACCGACTCCTCTAAATTCACATTCTTTAATTTGACAAAGAGTGGTGTGCTCCCTCCCCACCTCCACTCAATTAGTGATTTTTACAGGTAACAGCAAAGGTGTGGCAATCCTCAGAGATCCCCGTGGAATGAGGCACTTGGGGCCAAACTACATGTGCACTTAAGTTGGTAGCAAGCAGCTATTTTGTGCTGATTTTAAGTACAGTGGTACCTCAGGTTACAGGCGCTTCAGGTTGCAGGCGCTTCAGGTTACAGACTCCGCTAACCCAGAAATATTGCCTCAGGTTAAGAACTTTGCTTCAGGATGAGAACAGAAATCGTGCTCCGGCGGTGCGGCGGCAGCAGGAGGCCCCATTAGCTAAAGTGGTGCTTCAGGTTAAGAACAGTTTCAGGTTAAGAACAGACCCCTGGAACGAATTAAGTTCTTAACCCGAGGTACCACTGTAAAGTATTTTAAATCCACCCTTCAGCATGACACAATCTTAGCCGGACAGGGAATCAGGGTGGGTGAGAACTCTCCGTTCCAAGCTCAGAGTGGAGTGAAGACACAAACCTTCCCTTTCCGCAGAGTGCCCACACAGTAGTAATTGGGTTTCCCTGCACCAGTGATTTATTATGGAAAAGGTTGCGTAGCTGCACGCTGTTCATTAAGTCCGCATCAAATGTGACCCTCACTTAGCTTTTCATCTCTCGCGCATTCTTGTAGAAGTTATATGTTTGTAGGAGCAGTATGAAGGGGCTCTCTGCGCTCTTACTATGACAAAAAGATTGGTATGGCTGAACTAGAAATATAAAGATGCATCTCCCTTTAACGATTGGATTGAAGATATGTACAAACTGGTTACACTTGAGCAAGTTGTGTACAAATGTAGACTTGCCGTGGACAAATTAAACAATATTTGGAATTCATTTTTATAATTAAGGTCTGGTTAACAAAAGGTTTGATATTGATGCCGAAATCCAGCATTGCCTCAGCTTTGCGAGTGTAGCTTTCTCCCGATTCAAGTATAGAGTGTTTGAGGACCAGAAGGAAACCAAAATGCTTGTTTACAAAGCTTTTGTACTACCAACCTTACTCTATGCTTGTGAAACATGGACCACTTATAAACGCCATCTCCAACTCCTCAAACAATTCCATCAACAGTGTCTCTGAATTTTTTTACATATCACTTGGGAAGACAGGTGAACTAATACCAGTCTACTGGAAGAAGCAAAGATCACCAGTGTTGAAGCAATGATTCTTCAACATCAACTTCGTTGGAGTGGTCATGTTGTTCGGATGCCTGATTATTGACTTCCAAAGCAACTACTCTATTCTGAACTTTAAAATGGAAAGCGTAATGCTGGTGGTCAACAAAAGAGGTTTAAAGACTCTCTCAAGGCAAATCTTAAAAAATGTAGTATAAACACTGACAATTGGAAAACACTGGCCTGCGAGCGCTCCAGTTGGAGAACAGCCTTTACCAAAGGTGCCATGGACTTTGAAGATGCTCGAACACAGGACAAAAGGAAGAAACATACTAAGAGGAAGGCACGCTTGGTAAGCCCTCACCATGATCAGAATTGGCCTCCACGGTCACGGACTCACTGTTAAGACTGTGTTCATGGAAGACAATCTTACTTGGCTATGAGTGATTGCCGAAGAAGAAGAAGAAGAAGAAGAAGAAGAAGAAGAAGAAGAAGAAGAAGAAGAAGGTGGTGGTTAGCAAATCCTCCCCGCTCCTTTTTTCTTTTTTTTGTTCTCTCTTTTGTTTTCTACATAGGTACTGTTTCCTGTTTTTTCTTCTTTGCATCATATCTTACTCTTGGCACTTGTAATTTTTCATTTTTCATTAAAGAATATATAAAACATTACATATCTGTATTTATTGATTGATTATAATTTCTTCAGGTGGCAAATGCTAGTCCTACTCTGAATAGAGCTAGTGAAGTTAATTCAGAGACTAACTTATGTTCATTGGTTTTAATGAGCGGACTCATGAGTGGAATGTGGTTGAATACAACCTTTTGTATCCCACCGGATTAAAGTCAGGTACGTTAGGTTATGCTGCCATCTAAAATGTCAAGCAATTTTTAAAAAAAGTTTCACTCCAAATCTCAAAACCACACTTGTTCCTGCCCTACATATTCTTCCATAATCCATAAACCCAACTGAACACAATGGAGCATATATATATATATTGCAGAAATATATAAGATATCACTGTAAATGTGTGTGTGTGTTCAGCAATTTCTAAACAGTTAGTGCTTTTGTGCTTCACTTGATGTTTGGACATTTTTCAGAGCTGTGACAACTGTGGCAAGTAGCAGTTCAGCTACAATACCTGGGGACTTTTTGCAACCATGTGTCATTATTTCCACTAAAGCAATGCCTCCCCAACTGACATGATTTACTGAGCGAATATGCCTGTGAGATTTCAGCAGAGTCACGATGCTAAATATATAGAAACACGAGTCTGAAAACCTGCGGATTTATAGCAGTTATATTGCTGTGTTTGCTCGTCCTGTCCCTGTCCTGTCAGTAAACCATTCTCCCTGTGGTTTAAAGTAGGGTCGTGATTCATATGCCATCATAAGCACATTTAGCACGTTCACTCAAAAGCAAACTCGGGAATTGAAGTGCAAACTGACACATATGCATTCTCTGCTTTGGAAGAACCTGCAAGCCACTTTGAAAACAGCCAACAGGAGTTTCCAAAGGAAAGAATGCAGGGATTCATTTAATGCAACTGAATTAAAATACATAAAGCGTTGTTTCACCTTTTCAAAAACTGTGTAATGCTAAATATTTCACATGTATGTGTCAAAGCTCTTGTAAGCTGTTCTGAAAATTGGCTTTAGAATCTCAGTCAGAGAATATTCTCTCTCTCTCTCTCTCTCTCTCTCTCTCTGCATCTGGAATATGTATATGACCTGTTTTTTATCATAATGTTTCTTAAAGCACCATGTGCATTTCCAGAGAGCTATTAATCATTAATAATAACATCCAGAACTCCTCAGTCACATTAAAACCACTTATCCTTCATCGTGTAGTTGCCTTGTTATAGCCCAGGGATAGAAAGATGGTTCTTTTTTTTGCAATTGAGAACTGGCTCAAAAAAGGTTGTAAGTATTGCAGACATGGAAAAAATTAGGCATCTTGGGGAACTGCAGAAACTGAGGCTTATGCAGGTATTTAGTAGACCTGTATGACGTCTCTTAATCATCACCCCATCTCAATATAGTCCCCACAAAGGATGAATTCGTCTGGATTTAGCTTTAATTAACATTTCCCCTGTTCATTTTCCTCATCCATGACTTATCTTTTGTCTATCCCCCTCCCCTTATTCTTTTCCTTACAATAAGATGTGAATTCTCTTTCATTGGGTTTTCTTTGAAAATGTGTATTGCATCTGTTCAGAATTGCAAAAATCTATATTTATGCTATTTTCTTTCTCTTTTAGAGGCCTACCGTGTCCATGATTGGTATTACCCAGCATGCTTTTGAATGCTTGCATAGTATTAAAATAATAATAATAATAATAATAATAATAATAATAATAATAATAATTAATTTATATCCCACTCTCCAAAGCTGAAGCCGGGCTCAGAGCGGTTAACAACAGTAAACAGTATTAACATTTGAAGTGCCACAGGTTCCCCATTCCTGAGTCAAATCTGTGCATTGGATAGAGCAACACTAGAGATGGGGAGGCCTGGAAAAAAACCGGACAGTCCCCCCCCCCCGTTTTTCCCCAAAGCTGTTTCCCCCCCAGAAAAAATTGAAAAAAAGTGTGTGGAATATTCGAACTATATCAAAAACTCCCTCCCCATTTTCCAGGAAAAAAAATGGCTTTGGAAAAAACCGGGGGGAAATGGAAAAAACGGACAAAAATGGGGGGGCGGGGGGCAGAACCCACCTGTCCCCCCCATTTTTTCAGGTTTTCCCCCCTAGGCCTTCCCATCTCTAGGCAAGACTGCCAGTGTGGGATGGTGAAATTTGCCAAATTAGCTTATAACAGACTTCAAAATGAGAAGAGGCTTGTTTAAATCAAATAAGTATTTTGACCGCCTCATCTCCTTCATCACCGTTCCAAGTGCGGAAACAAAGCAGGAACTAGGCTTATTCCAGCCCACCTTTGCAGAAAGGGGAGCTGGAAGCAAGACAGAGAAAGCATTTAAATCTGACAGCCGACTGAACATTATGTAATCGCCAATTAAGGTGGATGTATGCGGTGAAGTTCTCTCAGCTTTAAAATGTCACTGAACAATAATTTCAGAGTTCACTCAAAAATCAGATCTAATCATCCATTAGTTTATGCCCAAGCGCAGCCATTTTTCCTTAGCCTTAGCCCAGGGATTAATAGTAATCTTGACTCCCGTGAACCAAAGCTGGCAGCAAGTTTCCAAAAGGAAAAGAAGTGTCAATTAACGGCAACCTCTGAAGTGTAGATGTCATGTCACTTTTCGTGTTATCTTACTAGGGAACTTTTTCTAAATAAACACCGAAAGGGTAGCTAACTCTTCAAAGACTTGGCTTCCCGAAAAGGGACAGTTTTTCTAAAGTTCACACATCTCCTAAAAAGTTCACACTGTTCAAAAAAATCTTCCTTTTTGAGTTTGTGTGTATCTCCAAGGTGATATTCCGACTGCTGAAGGGAAATTTCACTTTCTTCTTTGTAGATTCTGAATAAGTGAGTTCCCTTTTCAGAATAAAGGAAGGAGGAGGAGGAGGAGGAGGAGGAGTTTGGATTTGATATCCCTCTTTATCACTACCCTAAGGAGTCTCAAAGCAGCTAACATTGTCCTTTCCCTTCCTCCCCAACAACAAACACTCTGTGAGGTGAGTGGGGCTGAGAGACTTCAAAGAAGTGTGACTAGCCCAAGGTCACCCAGCAGCTGCATGTGGAGGAGCGGGGAAGCGAACCCGGTTCACCAGATTACAAGACTACCGCTCTTAACCACTACACCACTCTGGTGAACGTTGCCTTTCCAGGATGTTTCAGTGACAAATATTTTGCTCTAAGTTATTCCACACACTTGCATTGGGTACCCAACCCATGTCACAAATTTATGTTTCCCAGTATTAGTTTTCATGGAATTTATTTCCATGAGATCCATAGGGTAGTTTCTGGAGTTGCAGAAACTTGAAGCGACAGTCAATGAATCTATGTGCCTATGCCTCATCTGGTAAGCCACTCAAATGTATGTTGTAGCATCAACCTTCCCTTGGCATTGAAGTACCCTCAGGTCCATGGCTGACTCCACCAATCCACACTGGCTACTGGAACCTCTTGGAGAGATTATATGAAGATGTCTTATTCCAGTTGAGTCTTGCCCAAGCAACACATTCTTCTGCTCCTGGGAAGATTCAGGATCAGGGGAGGGGGTGGCTCCCACCATTCTTCCTCAGTGCAGTCCTCCTCAGCACATCCCTGACAGGTGGGCACCATTGCCATTACAGTGGTGCCCCGCAAGAGGAATGCCTCGCAAGACGAAAAACTCGCTAGACGAAAGGGTTTTGCGGTTTTTGAGCTGCTTCGCAAGACGAATTTCCCTATGGGCTTGCTTCGCAAGACGAAAACGTCTTGCAAGTTTGTTTCCTTTTTCTTAACACCGTTAATACAGTTGCGACTTGACTTCGAGGAGCAACTCATAGAACGCGGTGTGGTAGCCTTTTTTGAGTTTTTTGGTGATTTTTTAAGCTTTTCCAAAACTTTTCCGACACCGTGCTTCGCAAGACGAAAAATTCGCTAGACGAAAAAACTCGCAGAATGAATTAATTTCGTCTTGCGAGGCACCACTGTATAAGAGAACAAAGGAGGTGTTCATGCTGAGTTCTGGCATACCTGAAGGAGAATCTCCACCCCCATCGTTCTGCCCAGACGCTGAGGTCCAGCGCCGAGGGCCTTCTGGCGGTTCCCTCATTGCGAGAAGCAAAGCTACAGGGAACCAGGCAGCGGGCCTTCTCGGTAGTGGCGCCCGCCCTCCCATCAGATGTCAAAGAGATAAACAACTACCTGACATTCAGAAGACATCTTAAGGCAGCCCTGTTCAGGGAAGTTTTTAATGTGTGACATCTTAGTGTATTTTTGGTCTTTGTGGAAGCCGCCCAGAGTGGCTGGAGAAACCCAGCCAGATGGGCGGGGTACAAATAATAAATTATTATTATATTATTATTATTATTATTCTGGCACCTCTTTTTCTAGAAAAATAGCACTAATTGTTCTTCAATCCTGTTTCTTGGTTTGTCTTCCAATGCTGACTTGCTCTCCTGACCTGGTTTCATACCTTGACTTGGATCCACTGGTGCAACTCTGAGCTCCTGGTCCCCTACGCCTGGCTCATATAAGTTATGAAGGTTTTGGTCTGGTCTATGTAAGGAACCGATTAGTATTACAGCCGATACTATTGAATCTGCTTCATAATTAGTTTTGCTTTCTATGTTCACATGACAAAATAAGGATACAAAACCTAAGAGCTTAAGTTTGCTAATAGTGGCTAAACAAATTACATAATATAAACTTACCAGCATGGTACAGAATGATTTGGACTTTAGCAATAGTGGGGAAAACTACACTGAAAATCCAGAATGTGCAAGGAAAAGACAATCTGCAATCATTTTACGCCGCTTGGCAGAACTTCTGCATTTGCATCCAGCAAGGCTTGTGAAAACACACAATGGCAGCTTGGCAACCTTAATGCATGTAGCATGAACTCTGGAAAGGTGAGGAGGAAATGTGTCTTGTATATTGCACTGGTCCTCTTGTTGTAACGTCCCCCTTTTGTGTGTGTTGTGTTCTTTTGGAATTATTTTTAAGATCTCATAACATTGCTTATGGCTCAGCTCCAGGAAGCAAGTAATTGAAAATCCATGAGTTCAGATACATTTCAGTACAAATACTTGGGAAGTGTTCCAATGTGGGATATATGGGATGTGTCTGTCTTCCAAGGAATCTGAACCCAATGAGAAGTGAATTACAAGCTTCCACATAATCTCAGTCCAATGATGAGAAGAGAATTACTGCCTGGACTTCCTTACACTATAGGTGTTGGATTAAGTGGAGATTCTGCAGTTGGGATGTCTCTTCCTTCTAGTAGAGGTAAAAGGTAAAGAGGTAAAGGACCCTTGGATGGTTAAATCCATACAAAGGTGATTATGGGGTTGCGGCACTCATTTCGCTTTCAGGTCGAGGGCGACAGCATTTGTCCGCAGACAGCTTTCTGGGTCATGTGGCCAGCATGACTAAACTGCTTCTGGCACAATGGAACACCGTGATGGAAGCCAGGGCACACGGAAATGCCATTTACCTTCCTGCCGCAGTGGTACCTATTTATCTACTTGCACTGGCGTGCTTTTGAACTGCTAGGTTGGCAGGAGCTGGGACAGAGCAACGGGAGCTCACCCCCTTGTGGGGATTCAAACCACTGACCTTCCGATCGGCAAGCCCAAGAGGCTCAGTGGTTTAGACCACAGCGCCACTCACTTCGCTTTCTAGTAGATACCCTCTACTTGGTCCCCCTGCTGGACCAAGCACTGGAAAAGAGGCACAGGCTTTCCTGTTCTCCAGTGTTGATACACAGCAATGCCTGTATGAAAACATTTGCATTTTTCCTATTTAGCTGCTCAAGATTGAACTCAAGCTCAAAGCAGTCACAGTTATTGAACTTTTAGAACTAAGTTGTGCAGGAAATGTATGTAAGAACCCCACTGAGTAACAGTACTTCATTGAATTATGGTAGGTTACCGGGTTACAGTAACGTTATGGGAAGATTTATGTTTTTAAATGTATTTTCAGAAAAAACTCCACCAGTTTCACCCATGTCACTACTTAGTGCTGCCTTTCTATTTACTGTGCCCAAAAATGATGACAGTATATAGCCGATGGCCAACTTGCAATGTCGAATCACAGCATTTCAAGTTAGTTAATGTGTGCAAATGAGTTAAACCTCAAAACTTGCTCATAGTAGATGAACTCCTCAGTGCTGCAAATCTGTTGGTGGCACACAACATATAAGTAAGAGATAAACCTGCATTCCACAACCAATATAAATTGGTTTCTGTGTACATTTTCTGGCAAAGAGAGCCAAACAATAGAGCAAAGGAGCAAACGATAGGGCAAAGGTCGTGGGGATGTCCAGATGTTGCTGGACTACAGCTCCCATCATCCCTGGCCCTTGGCTATGCTGGCTGGGGCTGATGGGAACTGGAGTCCAACAACATCTGGAGGGCACCATGTTGGCTACCCATGCTGCAGAAGATGGAAAACACAAAGACATTTGTGAAGGCACCAATAGTGAGAAAAAGTCTACTCTTGCCAGTAACATTTAATATTATGACAGTGGACTTCAGACTCTGCTTTTCCTTTCCAATTTGGTCCCTTTGGTCATAGTTATACTATGATTGTTACTGGTTTTGCATTTGGACTGATTCCAGTTATGTGATGAAATGCAGGAGCTTGACCTTAGAAAGTTTACTGTCATACAGTTGCAAGCCATCCACCCATCTGTGATCCATACGTTGGACCCTTCACGATCCAAAGGTCTTAACATTTTATTTAATTGCTAAATTGTATCCTCCCATTCCACCAAATGGTACCAAGTGTATACAGTGGTGCCTCAGAAGTCGAACGGAATCTGTTCCAGAAGTCCGTTCGACTTCCAAAAGGTTCGGAAACCAAGGTGCGGCTTCCGATTGGCTGCAGGAAGGTCCTGCAGCCAATCGGAAGCCACGTTGGATGTTCGGGTTCCAAATAATGTTTGCAAACTGGAACACTCACTTCCTTGTTTTTGATCATTCGAGAGCCAAAACATTCGACTTGCAAGGTGTTTCGGATCCAAGGTATGACTGCATGAAGAAAATAAAGATTAACAGAATGAGTGTTCACACATGTAGAATTTGTTTGTAAGTGGACTCTCTCTGCCAGTCAAAATCTAGAGTAAGGTCCCGAATTGCACATAGTTGTCTATTGATTCCATTCGAATCAAAACACTGAAACAGAGAACCTCTCGCTCCATGCATTGAGTTGTATCCATACAGTGTATGACTTCCTTTGAAAACAATGAACTTCAGTTAAGTCTATTTATTTCAATGGGTCTGCTCTGAGTATGGCTTAGAATATCACTCATTATCCATAGATTCCATCTTAAGCTCCTATAATATGAGCCAGCAAGTCCTATTTATTTTTAAATTTCTGCGTACAGTGTTTAGCATATGATACATGCTATATCAGATCTCAATAACAGCACCATCAAGCTTTGACAACACTGTTCAGCTATAAAGCTTTTGATTCTATGGCTTTGTCAATGAAGAAAGTCTTAGGACGCAGCTACGTTAGGCAAAAAGCAGTGATCTGAATGCATTATAAACATGTAACACCAGATGTCGCTGGAGGGCAAAAGAAAATTCTTTGCAGTTTTCCATAGCGTTTTTTCTTTTGTTATAAAGATTTAATTTCTGACTTATTTATGGCATTTCCCCGCCTGTCTGTAGGTTCTTTCTGAAGGCTCCAGTACATACACAAGAAAATGACAGATCCTGTTTTCAAAGTTGTAGCCTTTTGTACTGCACACACACAGAGAAGGCAATATCAGTATTACTAAAAAGTATTAGGAATAATTTGAGTTTCACAATCCAGTCGTCTCATAAGTAAGCCAGGTGGCCTAATTCATTTTAGAATTTAAAAAGATCATACAGAAAAGTGGGGGGGGGGGGAGCTAAAATTTTAGCAACTGGCAAGCAGTGCACCGCAGCAATATCTCTGAAGATTTTGTAAAGTTGAGGCAGCACTCAATAATATTGATTTTCTCCTAATACAAATACAGCCAGTTGTTAATAGATGCTCCTAGCATTGCATGTGACGATGAAAATTGCTGAAATAACTGGTTACTGGGATATGAAGTGTTATTCTGGCATTTTCTTGTTTTTATTTATTTATTTTTATTTCAGCAGCCTGCAATCTTTCTCCCATTTACCCTGTCCTTTGTGGACCTCTCTGCTGCCGTGCCAAAAGAAAATGAAAGGAAAGGAACATATTATTTTTGAAGCATTGTGGATTTTTCCTATGCGGTAGCATTCAAACTGCGTACTTCCCTTTTCAAGTGTCACACTGTGAAAGCACGTCTTTGAACTTGAGGGCACCGGAGAATCTCAGAAGTTTCTGATCCAAATCGTAAAACTAACAGCTTGATTGTAAGAGTAAGTTGACACACAGAACCACATGACTTTGCTTTTCTCTGATCTGATCTGTTTTCTGCGTTTATTTTAATTTCTTACTTAGATTTGTACGCTGTCTTTTACTATAAAAAGCCTCTCGCAACAGAACAACCAAAATGCCGACCAATGCATCGTTACAATAATAATTCAATGCCAAATCATTCCTTTCTAAAGAAAAATACATATTTTATTTGCTTTTGCAAATATGTTTATAACAAAATTATTTATATAACCATTTAGTGAGATTCTCTAAATCTCCAGACTTCCCCCCATCCTCTACATGGGTCCTTATACCAATGTTTACAACTACAGTGGACCCTTGGGTTATGTATCGCTCTGGTTACGTAATCTTTGGGTTGTGAAAGCAGCAAACCCAGAAGTATTTTTCCGGGTTTCACCGCTTGCGCATGTGCAGGAGCGCTCTATCGCGCCACGCGCATGCGCAGAAGCAGCACCTCTGGTTATGGATTTTTTGGGGTGCGCAAACAAATTAAACAATTTGTTTAATTTGGAACAAATTAAATCCATATCCAGAGGGTCCATTGCACATATCAGTCCATTATCCAAAATTTTCATCCTTCTCAATTGTCCATCCTTTTTGCTACATTACAAGTGAGGTTTAAAGTCCAGCTAAGGTTTTAATTTGCTTACAATGGTCTCCCAAGTAAATTATAAATTTCCCCCATTATTTTTTAAAGTTCTTGTCTTTCTTCTTGGTTCCTGAGTATCCCAGTTAGTTTTGCCATTTCGGTGTAGTATCTAGGAGCTTGGATAGCTGTTCTTCCCTAGTCAGGATTGCTTTTTCCTTCCAGAATGACAAATCGTTTCAAAGCATACCATGGCAATTAAAAAAGAAAAGAAAAATGAAAACAAATCATTTTGATTACACGAACATTATAACATTTTCAAGTCATCATGAAACAAACTAGTGTTCATTAAATTTAGCAATTAATAACAACTGGCTATTTGATAGCCATGTTCAAATATATAAAAGGATGTCATATAGAGGAGGGAGAAAGGTTGTTTTCTGCTGCTCCAGAGAAGCCGACATGGAGCAATGGATCCAAACTACAAGAAAGAAGATTCCACCTAAACATTAGGAAGAACTTCCTGACAGTAAGAGCTGTTCGACAGTGGAATTTGCTGCCAAGGAGTGTGGTGGAGTCTCCTGCTTTGGAGGTCTTTAAGCAGAGGCTTGACAACCATATGTCAGGAGTGCTCTGATGGTGTTTCCTGCTTGGCAGGGGGTTGGACTCGATGGCCCTTGTGGTCTATTCCAACTCTATGATTCTATTCTAACTGTAACAAATAGGAAGCATACACTGGGAAGGAATTTGTCTGCATACAGATTTGCAGCAATAGTAACAACCTTGGCAGATAAGGCCTTGGGTCTAACATGAGGCAAATGGAGCATCACCCCAGCCTCAGAAGAGGTGTGTTCACAGGGAACTCGGCTAGAGGGGTCTAGATGGAAGTCTCTGTCCAAAAGGCAAGGCAGATGGGCCATAGATCTTCCTTCAGCAGCTTGGGAAGGCCATTCGTGTAGCCAGGCATCTTGCAGTGGTCCATCGTAGGATCAACCTTGTCATGCCTCAGCCCTCCACCAGGAGACTGAGAGAGATGAATGCCCAGTGCCTATGCCAAAGCAATAAAGTTGCGGCCAATTTTTAAATTCCAGAATGTTGTCCAGTTTGTTCACCTTTCTTAGGTTAGGCCTTGCTGCCCGGGGAGGGGTTGCTGCGGGTGGGTCCACAAACCACATAAATCAAGGATGAATGATTGAGGGTTGCATTCCCTCGGGGGGAGGGGGATTTGGGATCCATAAACTGGGATCCGTTTGGGATCTATATACCCATCGACCGCAAACATGCTGCTGATGACCCAAATTCTACTGCCTTGACAAAATGTCTAGCTATGTATTTTACTAATCCAAAACTAAGAGCAGGACTGTAGGACTGTGTCAACTTGAAAATAAATCTTTGACATGAAAAATAATAAATGACAATATCATTGTCAGGAGTTCAGTCTACACTCAAGTAGGACCCTGGCAGAGACACATGCCCGGCTGGCATGTTCTCTCCCTCCTGGTCAATCGTTCGGGAGTTTCACAAGCTTTCTTCAGCCCAAACATCTCAGTGACCGATGCCAACCGACACTGGCACACTTAGGGATCTGCAGAGTTTGTGCATCATGCGCGTGACAGAACTCAGACTTTTGGCTAATCTACTTTATTTACATATAAACACACACTGCAACATGGCTCCCTCTGTCTCTAGCATCAGACAGCAAAGAGAAAAAGAACAAAGGACAATAGTCCCACTTCATGGAACACAGTAACACAAACATCCTGTCTCCATCACTTCCCACTCTGTGGAGTCAAAACACATACCATCATGTGATAGACAAAAATCCCACGACTGCAATCATGGAGCAGGAATTCTAACAATCATAATTTAGGGAGTGAAAGGAGTGTGTTCCATTAGCATATACAGTTCAAGAATCTGACGATAGACTCCAATAGGGTCTAGTACAGTACTAAGGATCTGGAGAGCACATACAAGAGACATATGCCCATGCAATGACATTTGTAAGATGTGAACTTACTACTTAAACCTTCGTACACTGAATACTAATACAGTCAAACCTCGGTTCTGGAACGGCTCCTTTTTGGAATGTTTCGGCTCCCGAATGCTGAAAACCCAGCATTAAATGCTCCAATTTTCAAACATTTTTCAGAAGATGAAAGTCTGACACAGCTTCTGCTGAGTGCAGGAAGCTCTTGCAACCAATCAGAAGCCATGCCTCGATTGTCAAATGTTTTGGAAGCTAAACAGACTTCCGGAACAGATTACAGTCGACAACTTTTGCTTGATTTAAGGGATTTTTTGCTAGATCTCTCTTGCTGCTATCCCGAAAGACATTTTCTTGCAATCTCAAGGGCTCAGATTACCATTTCTTTTTATATTATGAGGGAAATGACACTAGGAACACCAACAACATCATAAAAAGCCAGTGGAACAGCCAACACCTACACTAGTGACCAAAATTGTGGAAACCTTTTGGGAAAAGTGTATTTCTGAAGTTTGATGGCTCATAACACCTGATTCCCCTTCATGGATCACTGCCTTGCCGTGGCGAAGGGGCTTGAATAACTCAGAGAAGCTATGAGCTATGCCATGCAGGGCCACCCAAGATGGACAGGTCATAGTGGAGAGTTTTGCCCAAACGTGATCCACCTGGAGCAGGAACCGGCAAGCCACTCCAGTATCTCTGCCAAGAAAACTCCATGGACGAAGACAACAGGCATATAAAAGTTATGACGCTGGAAGACGAGCCCCTCTTGTCGGAAGGCGTCCAACATGCTACTGGGGAAGAGCGGAGGACAAGTACAAGTAGATTCAGAGCTGATGAAGTGGCTGGGCCAAAGCCGAAAGAACGCTCAGTTGCGGATATGCCTGGAAGCGAAAGGAAAGTCCAATGCTGTAAAGAAAAATATTGCATAGGAACCTGGAATGTAAGAACCATGAACCTTACCTCCTGGCAAACAGAAGGGGAAGAAATGGAGGCAGTGAGAGATTTTACTTTCTTGGGCTCCATGATCACTGCAGATGGTGACAGCAGTCACAAAATTAAATGACGCCTGCTCCTTGGGAGAAAGGCGATGGCAAACCTAGTCAGCATCTTAAAAAGCAGAGACATCACCTTACCAACAAAGGTCCGTATAGTTAAAGCCATGGTTTTCCCAGTAGTGATGTATGGAAGTGAGAGCTGGACCATAAAGAAGGCTGATCTCCGAAGAATTGATGCTTTTGAATTATGGTGCTGGAGGAGACTCTTGAGAGTCCCATGGACTGCAAGAAGATCAAACGTATCCATTCTTAAGGAAAACAGCCCTGAGTGCTCACTGGAAGGACAGATCGTGAAGCTGAGGCTCCAATACTTGGCCACTCATGAGAAGAGAAGACTCCCTGGAAAAGTCCCTGATGTTGGGAAAGATGGAGGGCACAAGGAGAAGGGGACGACAGAGGACGAGATGGTTGGACAGTGTTCTAGAAGCTACAAACATGAGTCTGACCAAGCTGCAGGAGGCAGTGGAAGACAGGAGTGCCTGGCGTGCTCTGGTCCATGGGGTCATGAAGAGTCAGACATGACTAAATGGCTAAACAACAACAACACCTGATTGGCTCTCTAAACATTCATGCTCATTGGCTACAGTCAGTAACAGATTTACGTATAAGCTAAACAAGCTATAGCTTAGGGTCCCACTCTCTTGCCCCCCCAATTCATTATTAATATACTTCTTCTTAATTGTATTTCAAGTCAATAATTACTTTGATAAAATACATATTTTGTTATGTGCGAATGGCTTTAGATACCTATTAGGTCAATAAATTACAATATAGCATATATTCAACACAAAAAACAGCGACAATTTGTTGTTGACAACGGACAGCTGGACATATAAAGGGCCCCATTACCTACAGTAGCTTAGGGCTTCATCAGACCTAAATCCAGCCCTGGCTACTGTATATTCAAATGAAAGAAAGCTACTGCATGTCAACCCAAGCAAGTTGTGCTCCCTTTTTTCTGGTTATTTGGCTGTAACTTTTGATAGAATACAGATAATTGAACAAACTCTGTTGCATTACATTCTTCGTTAAATTATCTTTCCACTGATATATAATTTTATGGTATTACTCAAAAGAAAAGTGGTGTTATGAGCCATCAAATCTCGAAGATACCTGTCAGGGGTTCAGGGACAGAGGCACAGGGGAGGCAGGAGATGGAGAGCGAGGGGGATGAATCCCAGGACAGCGAGGAAGAGGATGACAATGACTCAAGGGATTCCATGAGTCTTTCCAGCGAATCAGAGGATTCCCAGAAGGGGGAGCCGGTGGTCAAGGCCAGGGGAGCCCCAGGGGGACGTGTCAGGAGCAGGGGGCCAGTGGGGGATCCCAAAGTGGCAGCTGGGTGTCAGGACCAGCCTCCCCGCCAGAGTGCAGCGAAGGGGGTGGAGGTTCCAGTGTATCAGGAGAAGCAGCTCCGGCAGCAGAGAGGGAAGGGAGGTCAGAGCAAGCCACCCTCCCGGAAGGGGAGGGGAGTAGTGAAGGGAGTAGTGGAACTGTCAAAAGGAAGGTTAGAGGTTGGGCGCGCGCGCCAAGTTCAAATGTGGAGGCGCGCGGAAGTACAGGGAGCCCGGAGGAGGAGCCAGGTCCCAAAGCCCGCAGGAGGGGGGAAGAGCAGTCTGGGGATTCCGCGTCAGGGGAATCCAGGAGGGGCGAAACCCCAGTGGGCAGGAAGACCCTGCGGAAAAGGAAAGAGAGGAAGAGGTGGAGCAGCGCAAGCCTCTTAAACTGGTGCAGGGGAGGGACTGACTCAGAGGGGACTTCTACGGTCTAAGCGTAACAGACGTGGGGCTGCGGGCCTCGGTTGTAAAGCAAACAATGAACTGCAATAAACGCCTTTGTATATAAGAAGAACCTGGCGTTGGTCTTTTGTGAGCTGAGACCTGAGGCAGCCCTGACAATACCCTTTTCCCAAAAGGTTTCCACAATTTTGGCCATGAGTGTAACTGTCCATAAAACTGAATCACTAGTCTGAAGACCCTTCTATGCAGGTGGAAATAAAATGGATAACTTTGGCACTTAAAAAGTCCCAGAACTTCCCAGGAAACTGCATATCAGCCAGGAAGCCAGAGTGGAGAGAGAAAAGAGAACCTAGTAGAAAGTGAAATTAGCCCAAAACTAAAAAGGGGATTGTGGTGCTGTAGTTACCGTAGTTAGGAGAAAGATTCAACTTTAGGTAGCTTTTAAGTAAAACAAATAACTCATGCTGTCATAACTGCACTTTTTTGTGTGTGTGTCCTTCACTGAACCTTGTCAGAGATTACTTTATTTTTAAAATCCTCTGCTCATAAGACTCTTCGGAGCAGAGTTATGAAAGCAGTATTATAAGATTTTCTATATTTCAGAAATGACTCTCATTCCTTAATTACAGCCTCACAGATTGTAATAATCTCAAGGAGGGCCTCTCCAGTTGTGCTCATGATATTATTAGACACATTCATTCATTTCTCACAAATAAAATTTCCTCAAGCACAATGCAGCTCATTATTATCTGATGTTTTCTGTGATTATAAGTCGGTTTATTCAGGTCTTCCATCATACTTCTAAGCTTAATTAATGGTCCTATATTAAAATCTAAGGTAATCAAAAAGGCTGTAGGACATGCCAGTGTCACTCTTGCATTTTACACCCCCCCCCAACACACACATTTTAAAATAGCTGCTGGATTGGGGCCACAGCACAGGGAGATCATTTCTCCACTGAAAATCATTTCCCAAAGCTGCTTTCTGCTCCTAACAGCACATTTCAGGGTGAAAACAGCAGCTCTGGTGAAATATATTCAGAGTCCTGCAGTGATTTCATGCTCTTTATTGCAGCTTGTAAAACAGTGATTGAATTTCTCCCCAAACCTCAGGCTTTTATATACATTATTTACGCAATGAGTCCTGTCTGATTGGCTAATTCTGCTTCCCTCCTGGAGCCTGATTGGTCTTCTCCTACAGGCCAATCAGTTGTTGCATCCTAGGATCCTACCTGCCTATTGTTCTAGGATCCAAGCTTAGTACATAACACCCCTCCCCTCTGAGTTCCTGTTGCACCCAGAAGGGTAGCATTCGCAGTCGTCGAGGTATGCCAGTCGCCTACGTATGCATTGTGGTCTTAGGTGTCTCTTGGTAGGGTTCCTGGTTCTGGCTCTTGTCCCAGGGCTGCCGGCTGTGATGGGGCTGTAGGGTCGGGCGCCACTGGTCCACTCGGTTGTGGTTCTGGTTCTTGTGGCTGCTCGGCCTTGGGGGTCACCTCTGGACTTCCTAGTTCTGCCTCCCTTACCCGCTCCTCCTGCTCTATGGGCCTCACCCTTCTGCTGTCCTTTGGGATTCCTCAGTCCAGCCCTCCTCACGGTCGTCCCCCGAATCGTCGCCATAGTTGATCACAGTGGCAGCGCCAGGCTTGCCCCCCTTCCGTTAGCACCTCGTACAACACGGGGCCCGTCGCCCTGGTGACTATGGTGGGTAACTCATGCCAGGCCCGCCCCGAAGTTCTTTGTGTACACTGGGTCATGGGGCTGGAAGGTCCGGGGGTTCCTACCTTCCCCCACTGCTGCCTCATCATGGACCCTGCCGAGGTGAAGGCAGTCCAGTCTTGTTGTGAGGTGCTGGACCATGAGTAGTTCCACTGGGCTCCGGCCGGTCATTGTGTTGGGGATGCTATGCTGAGCTAGGAAAAATGCAGTGAGGCGGTACTCCCACAGTCCCCTTGTGTCATGCGGTGGAGGGCGCCCTTGGTGGTCCGCATCATGCACTCTGCTTGGCCGTTGGTGGCAGGGTGGAACGGTGCCGATTGTGCGTGGCAGATGGCATTTTGCGTTGCGAAGTTCTGGAACTCCTCTGACGTGAATGCTGTTCCGTTGTTCGAGACGAGGGTGTCAGGGAGCCCATGGGTTGCAAACAGCCTACGTAGTACACGGATGGCTGCAGCCGTGGAAGTGGATGATACCTGGGTGACCTCCAGCCATTTGAAGTATGAGCCCACCATTATGAAGAATGTCCTTCTCTGGAAGGGGCCAGCGAAGTCCACATGCAGGTGGGACCACGGCACTCAGGCGGACGCCCAGGGTTGCCTATTGTTCTAGGATCCAAGCTTAGTACATAACATCTGGCATGGAATTTTGGTAGGGAAACATGCAGGGAAAGGGATAACCTCCTTTTCTCTGCAATGGCACCAGTTCAGATGGCCTCCTTCTGAGGCAAGTGTGACCATGATATGTTTGAAGTCATGTCTTCTGAGGCAAGTGTGATCATGATATGTTTGAAGTCATGCCTGCAGGAGCAGCCCAATCAGGCCCCAGGAGGAAGTTAATCAACCTATTAGGCTGGTAGGATCCTAGAATGCAACAACTGATTGGCCTGCAGGAGCAGGAGCAGCCCAATCAGGCTCCAGGAGGGAAGCAGAATCAGCCAATCAGATGGGACCCATTGTGTAAATAATGTATATAAAGCCTGAGGTTTGGGGGGAAATTTCAATTTCACCCTTTTTCGAGCTGCAATAAAGAGCATGAAATCACTACGCGACTCCGAGTATATTCATCTAGGTTGGTCTCGAATGTTTCAAAGAGGAACTCCATTTGCCACAGAAGAGACTACAACAAAGAGAGCTGTCGCCTGTTTGACAGTGACAGAAGCCCTGACCCCCCCAGCAATTGTGGCTGGAAAGAAAGCCTACTGAAGAAAAACAATGCATTGCTTGGCATTTGGGTTGTTCTGCTGTGAGATGCTTTTTATAGGGGGCACAAATCTAGGTAATAAATTAAAATAAATGCAGAAAAAGCAAGATTGTTTAAAACAAAAAAGGCAGGGCTTTGAAACAAAGGGACAATATATTTCTATTCATTTTTTAAAAATTAATGCCCTGCCTTTCAGTGCCAATCAGCTTTCAGAGGATGCCATTTGCCTTTGATCAAGGGGGAAATTTTGGGAGAAGGTAACACATTCTCATCCATTTGACCTTTGCATGCTTCCCAGCTCTTGCAGTACCATTTGGCTCCCCGTGTACCTCAAAACTTAGAATTTGGCAGACATGTTGAGGCTTACTTGCTGGGGGGGGGGGTGACCTCTAAGGAATATATATTAAACAGAAACCAAAGCATAGGTATTCCTTTTTATTTAAAGAGGGCCTTCTCGGTAGTGGCGCCCGCCCTGTGGAACACACTCCTATCAGATGTCAAGGAAATAAACAACTATCTGACTTTTAGAAGACATCTGAAGGCAGCCCTGTTTAGGGAAGTGTTTTAATGATTGATGTTTTATCGTCTTTTTAATATTCTGTTGGGAGCCACCCAGAGTGTCTGGGGAAACCCAGCCAGATGGGTGGGGTGTAAATCATTTATTATTATTATTATTATTAGTAGTAGTAGTATTATAATGTAATGGAAATTAATAAGATTTTGGAATGCAGAAATAACAAAAATAATCAAATCATCAAATCTAGCATGCAGGGGGCCACTTTATCTAAATTACAAAATTCAGTATTTGAACGATTGGTATTAATAATTTTATTATATATTTGTTTTGTAATAATGAAGCTATTGTTGGACTATAATTGAAAATTAATAAATATATATACAGTGCTCCCCCCCAAAAAAATATGTTTAGGGGTACTCTCATTTTCCTACTCATTTTGAAATACTGCCCCTCAATGAGGTCAAACTTAGATTCACATAGTGTTTAGGGGTATGCATCCCCCTGCGTTCCTCCCCCCCCTCCAGAAAAAAAGCAAGAGAGAGAGAGAGAGAGAGAGAGAGAGAGAGAGAGAGAGAGAGAGAGAGAGAGAGATTTGGACTCTCAAACTGAGTGGCGCCCTGTGCAACATTAGGGTTGCCATATTCCAAAGAGAAAAAAACAGGGCACATTCCGGGTACCTCTCTACACTGTGCCACAATCCTGTCGCTGCCCCCTCCCTGCTGCTGACCTCTTGCTCACCTGCCTGCTCATCCCCTCCTTCCCTATCCTTTCTTACCTTTGCTGTCTTTGGCCTCCAGCTCACAAGACGCTACAATCTCCAGACGATGGGAGGCTGAGCAGCCCCAGGAAGGCTGCGCAAGGCCTGGTGGCCACCGGAAACAGCACAAAGCCAAGCACCCAAAACAGCTGGCCCCCAAAAGAGGACACGACACGTCTGCGAAAATCTGGACATATGGCAACCCTATAATCTGGCACCTCTTGGATTCAGTTCTAAAGCGTTGTTTGGTGGCCCCTGCAACATGGTACCCAGGGCAACTCACCAGTTGTGCTACCCTAAAACCACCCGTGCCGAAGGTCTTCATGAAGAGTTTCCCCCCTTTTCTCATGTCGTTCTAGGAATTATTCTAGTTTTGAGCCAACCCACCATTTGTTGCAAACTGAAATATACAAAGAGTGCTTCATGAGTCCTATGGTGCTGAGGACCCATAGCTATAGCTTCTCTTATTCATAGAATTAAATTCTATTACAGAAGGCCAAAGCTGCTTTCAGACAGGTGCCGGCAAATTCAGGTTACACAGTTAATGTGGATTTGATGCTCGCACACAACAAACTCCCAAACTATCTGGACTTTTTGCAGTAAGGAAAGTTACAGGTAATGTGCTGCAAATTGGGAGAAAATAACTGCTTGATGTGATGTCATAACCTCCCTGCAAAAAAATAATAATCAGAATGAATGCTTGAGAAAGCAAGTCATCTGGAAGTGATCCAAGTTTCATATTAGATTATAGAACATATACAATAAAGATGAACTGAGCACCAGAGGATGAGAGACGTAACTTTGAAACATGAGATTCTTCTATGTCTTGTATCAAGTGTGTAATGAATATGTTCTCAAGGAGAGCTAGCCAGGGAGGGCGAAAACCGAACAAGACGAAGTCTTAGTAGCAAGATGTAGTAACAGCTTGATGGGAATGTATAATCATCACACAAGAAAATGTTATCTTTGGACACAAGAGGATAGCTGTCACATTTGATAAAGTGGAACAGTAATTTTATAGCTTTAAAGCTGATTATAATTCTTTGATAGTTAATGACAGGGGTGGAAAAGGAGCCTCTGTTTCTTCAACAGCACGAATTCTGTTACATGACGATGCCATGACATTTTGTGCAGCAATGGTCAGAATGATGACCGAGAGACGCAGTAATGACTGTTGGTGCTTTGTGTTTTCCTCTTGGATTTCTTTTTCTATTGCCGTAGTCATAGACCTGTGTTACTGACTCATTCACCTCTTCTGCTAATTACACCTCAGAGTCAGAAAAGAGAGACCAAACATCAGAGGGAAATACATTTGTGTGTCGTGGCCCATACCAGATAAGGAAGGAGCACACATCTGACAGTTAGCACTTTTTTGGCAAGAGAAACACTTACAGCAGCTTCCACGATGCTCCAATACAAAAACACACTTCCAGCAGTGGTCCACAGGTCTGAGCCCTATAGATCAGTTGCAGCAGCAGGGCTTACATAGCCTTCTCTGATGGGTTGTGTGCCTGTAAACTGAGACTTCTCCTGCACAGGAGTCGTCACTGCTCTTACCTTTTCAAGCCCCTCCTGGTTATAGGAGACAGTGGGAAATCGACTGACCCATCCCTTGCTTGACCCATCCTTCTTTCTCCTGTGCACCTTCCTGTGCACCATGCTGACCCATGATATAGGTCATTGGCTGAGACATCAGAGCTCTTCTTATGTTCTTAAAAAGCCAAGAAAAATACAGAGGAAGAATGAGATAGCTTCAGGCGGTGGGTGAGCATAAAATGAGGTTGGGGGCTGCATATGGCCCCTGGACCACAGATTGTTCACATGTGATTTAAAAGATGGGGGAATGTTTCTTTTGCATTGTGGGGCAATATCAGAAACAGCTGGATTTCATCACTGCTAGGAACACTAATGCAGTATGTTTCTGCCTGATAAACTGTCCCTAAATGAGACTCATGTATGATGTTTATGCATTATTCAGTGTTCAAACAGCATAACGGAATTATGGCATTAATAAATGATGCTAATTTGTTAATGTACTTAACAGCTTTCAAAAATGAAGTCAGCTAAGGAGATGCACTGTATTTTTCAGCAGCGTAATACTTGCTGTACTATAATTAAGAGGTCTCAAGGACTGTAGAAACAGCCATGTACAGGTCATTGTTGGTTAGCTAGAGGAAACATTTCCAGAATAACCATGCCACTTGACAGCAATGTTAATTTTACAGTTTGTTTTGTTCATGGCATAGTGTCACTGTTTGTAAGATGCAACTATGTACTAATGTTACGTTGAGTAGCGGACTGATCTGCTACATATTTTGGAATGCTCTTTGCTGGTGTGTTCTCTGTGCACTTGGGCACCACTTAAGATATTGTAATGCAGGGGTGCCCAAACTTTTTTCAAAGAGGGCCAGATTTGATGACGTGAACATGCGTGAGGGCCGACCAAACTTGTTGAGGATTGAAGTTGATGAGGTTTTTTTAGGATTTTAGCCCAGGATGTATAGAAGAAGAAGAAGAAGAAGAAGAAGAAGAAGAAGAAGAAGAAGAAGAGGAAGAGGAAGAGTTTGGATTTGATATCCTGCCTTTCACTCCCTTTAAGGAGTCTCAAAGTGGCTAACATTCTCCTTTCTCTTCCTCCCCCACAAAAAACCCTCTGTGAGGTGAGTGGGGCTGAGAGACTTCAAAGAAGTGTGACTAGCCCAAGGTCACCCAGCAGCTGCATTTGGAGGAGCGGAGACGCAAACCTGGTTCCCCAGATTACTCTTAACCACTACATCACACTGTATATTGCCACAGAGGCCAGATTAAATCAGTCGGTGGGCCGGATTATGCCCCAGAAACGGACTTTGGACATACCTGCTGTAATCAGATTTGAACGATTGGTTCCTGATATCAAGGAGGCTTTTTTGGTTGATGTTTGGATGCAATTGGATGCTGTTTTGAGTCAAGATGGTAGACTTCAACTTTCAAAACGGCACTGTTTCTTTGGCTTAGAATTCCAGAGCAACATTGGATATGAGGCTGCTAGTATATGTGAACAGCACACTAATATACTGATTCTGTTTATTAATCCTTTTGCTGTCTATACTCATATGCACAGATAAGCACAAACTGATGCACACAGCCTGCTCCATTGCATAAAAGCACCCCCCCAACCTTCTCCCATCACATCAGGTGGCTATTGCGGAGATCCTTCAATGCGTCTCCCCTTAAAGGTAAGGTAAAGGGACCCCTGACCATTAGGTCCAGTCGTGACCGACTCTGGGGTTGTGGCGCTCATCTTGCTTTATTGGCCGAGGGAGCCGGCGTACAGCTTCCGGGTCATGTGGCCAGCATGACTAAGCCGCTTCTGGCAAACCAGAGCAGTGCACAGAAACGCTGTTTACCTTCCCGCCGGAGCGGTACCTATTTATCTACTTGCACTTTGAGGTGCTTTCGAACTGCTAGGTTGGCAGGAGCAGGGACTGAGCAACGGGAGCTCACCCCGTTGCGGGGATTCAAACTGCCGACTTTCTGATCAGCAAGTCCTAGGCTCTGTGGTTTAACCCACAGCACCACCCGCGTCCCACATCTCCCCTTATATTCCATCAATTAGCACCAGAGAACAGCGAAGAGGCACCCTGAGCACTGATCAGCAAGGCAGTGGGGAGGCCACCCAGTGGGATAACTGAGGTCCCATTGCATGCCTCCTGGCTAAGGGGGCTTCCCCCATGTGTTTTGTTCTTTGCCTCCCTCGCTGTTTGTGGAGGGCTCCTTTCTTATTTCTTTCTTTGCGTTTGAACTAGTGGGCGAGCAGGCAATGAGCTTTTTGTTCCCCGCCTCTCCCCCCCCCTCCAGTTTGTCAAACATGCAGGCAATGTAGAGCTGGTGGCAAGGAAGGAAGACTAGGCAGCTTCGGAAGGATGCTCAGCTGGAGGAGGAGCTCAGGCTTGCAGGACACTGGTGGCAGCAGTGGCTGCTGCTGCGTCTGCAGAGAAAGGCTTTCCTCTCTCAGCTTGCTGATCTCCAGGATACCTCGTGAAGCTCCATGCACCAGGCTCACTCACAGCTGAGGGGGAAAGAGTGCCTCTGAGCATGAGCAAAGCGCTTCTCTTCCCCCCCTGTGTCGCTTGACACAACAGCCAGGCTTCCCAGCTCTTTCATTTCTCCTTTTAAAAACTAGCACGAACCTGCTGTGTCGTCAAGGCGGAGGGGATTTGAGCTTGTTTGGAGGTTCTAGCAGGGGAGCGCAGCTATCGTATACCCTTGACCGAAGAACGGTACACTTCTATCTGGGATGGTCGTCCTCTTCCACCGAGCGCGCAGCTTCGGGAGGGACGCACATGGAGCGGTGAGGGAGGAAGGGGACACCTGCCTAGCCAGCCAGATCAGCCGAATCAACCCTGGCGATCAATGGGGTGACAGATGTCGCAGCCAGATCGCCCTCACATCGCAGAGGGGATTTATTCCCCCTCTGAAAAATATTTCTAGCTATTTGAGATAGGGTTCAGTCCTGAAACCTGAGGAATTATAATGATTAGAGAATTAATTTATTTGTACAGTTATTTATTTTCCTCCAAAGAATAAACTTCCAGCTTTCTACTGGATCCTGTCTAGGGCTTTGATTTTTTGCCAGGAGCACAGGAGTGTACAGCCTGGATCCCCATGAAAACCATGTAATTATGGATAATAAAGCATTTTTTTTAAGTGTCCCCGAATTCATTGAAGAAAAAATCTGGTAACCATATCCCACCCCCCACTGCCCAGTTCATTACAACGAGGAGTGCTCCAATAAGAGGGCTTCTTAGCTATTCCTGGAGCTGAGCAATGGTGACGTGGGGAGCAAAAAACAAAAGCAGTTTGCCAACCCAGATTTAAAAGAGGAACTGAGCCTGTGCAGCTCCATATTTCAAACTCACTAAATCATAGTGCGGCCATGACTACAAGAACGGGGATTTGCTTTAGCTGCCCTGATTCAAAAGACCACCCTTTAGCGATCCAATGGCCATCTTGGGAAAACCCAAACAGCCATTTGCTCTGATTGAGCACTAAAGAGCAGTTTTCCTTGAGGGGCGACAAGAGGAAGAGTGGATAAGCCCTAGCTTGGAAATAAGCACCCTTTTTGTGGAAAAGGGTAAACTATTTTTAAGTAAAGATAATAAGATGAGCATATCTACATGCCTGACTGACCACCCTGTGGCTATAACGGACTTTTGTTGTTGTTTAGTCGTGTCTGACTCTTCGTGACCCCATGCACCAGAGCACACTAGCTACTTCTGTCTTCCACCGCCTCCCGCAGTTTGGTCAAACTCATGCTGGTAGCTTTGAGAACACTGTCCAACCATCTCATCCTCTGTTGTCCCCTTCTCCTTGTGCCCTCCATCTTTCCCAACATCAGGGTCTTTTCCAGGGAGTCTTCTCTTCTCATGAGATGGCGAAAGTATTGGAGCCTCAGCTTCAGGATCTGTCCTTCCAGTGAGCACTCAGGGCTGATTTCCTTCAGAGTAGAGAGGTTTGATCTTCTTGCAGTCCATGGGGCTCTCAAGAGTCTCCTCCAGCACCATAATTCAAAAGCATCAATTCTTCGGCGATCAGCCTTCTTTATGGTCCAGCTCTCACTTCCATACATCACTACTGGGAAAACCATAGTTTTAATTATACGGACCTTTGTTGGCAAGGTGATGTCTCTGCTTTTTAAGATGCTGTCCAGGTTTGTCATCGCTTTTCTCCCAAGAAGCAGGCGTCTTTTAATTTTGTGACTGCTGTCACCATCTGCAGTGATCATGGAGCCCAAGAAAGTAAAATCTCTCACTGCCTCCATTTCTTCCCCTTCTATTTGCCAGGAAGTGATGGGACCAGTGGCCATGATCTTAGTTTTTTTGATGTTGAGCTTAAGAATATATTTTGCGGTCTCCTCCTTCACCCTCAATAAAATGTTCTTTAATTCCTCCTCACTTTCTGCCATCAAACAGGCTTTTACAAAGGAGAAGAAAGGCTCCTGTGGCCAGCAGGCCCTGTTTAATGCTGCCCTCATCATCTGCTGCTCTCTGGGTGGTCATATGTGAGCACGTTGGGCTGTGAGGCCCCCAATCTCAGCCTCAAGATACACCACTAGCAGCAGCACTAACTGAGAATTTTGTGCACGCATCAGGCCAGCTGCTATGTGATCCAGAGAGTTGTTCTGGATGCAGGAAATTAAAACATCTCCCCAAGTCCATTAGAAGGAAGCTAAAGGTGACCTGCCCAATAGGTACAGCTGTACCTTGGAAGTCGAACGGAATCTGTTCCGGAAGTCCATTTGACTTCCAAAACATTTGGAAACCAAAGCGCGGCTTTCGATTGGCTGCAGGATGTTCCTGCAGCCAATTGGAAGCTGAGGAAGCTGCGTCGGATGTTCAGGTTCCAAAAAATGTTCACAAACTGGAACACGCACTTCTGGGTTTGCGGCGTTTGGGAGCCAAAACATTTGACTTGCAAGGCGTTCGGGATCCAAGGTATGATTGTACTGACTATCTGGAGGGCTATTTGGAATCTGTATAATATACAAGCCAGGAATGCAAGATTGAGAGGCTGGAAGCTTCCCCTTTGATTCTAATGTCCGTGACATTACAGAAATTTTTTGGTCAGGGGGAATTCTGGGATTTATATGCAGAGTCAGTATCTACTCCTTTTCTCCAAAGTGGATAAGTCGGTTCAAAGAACCTGGCCAGGCTTGTGTTTCAGAAATGTCTATCAGAGAGAACAGAATTAAACCCAGAAGGGGTGGTGCTAAAGAGCATTTAACAGTATCTTTTCTCACATCCTGCATAATCGTTTAAGCCCTGTTGTGCGTCAGCTGGAGAGTTGCCAACCTGTACCAAACATCTCCGTAGGGGCTTTTTCGGTAACATGACATGACTAAATGAGAAAATGCTGCATGTGCCTTGTCCCAGTGACAAAGGCAGCAATTAGCTCAGTCAATCCACCAGTAATATCAGCAGAAAAGGTGTCGGGTGGAGGAATGTTATATGAAACTAGATAAACTGGATTTGTGTGTACTATCCTGAGGAAATTAAACCAAATATTCAGAATGGGTCTCTGTGTGCCAAGCCATTTCTCACTTGGGCAGTTCCAGTGGTGTGAGGCATTAAGTAGCAATTTTCCCCTAAAGGACCCTCAGGTGCCAGCCCTGTACTCATGGTTACCTGGGGGTAGATGTCTCCCTCAAAAAAAATCTGCCTCAAAAAAATCCGAGGGTTTAGACCAGTGGGTTAGAGTTAGCTGGGATGTAAGCTAGAGAGTGGGCTGGGCATTGTGGTTGCTCTCTGTTTGAGTACAAGTCTAAGGCAGAAGGGATATATAAGGGGCACGGGTGGCGCTGTGGGTTAAACCACAGAGCCTAGGACTTGCCGATCAGAAGGTCGGCGGTTCGAATCCCCACGACGGGGTAAGCTCCCGTTGCTCGGTCCCTGTTCCTGCCAACCTAGCAGTTCAAAAGCACATCAAAGTGCAAGTAGATAAGTAGGTACCGCTCTGGTGGGAAAGTAAATGGTGTTTCCGTGCGCTGCTCTGGTTCGCCAGAAGCAGCTTAGTCATGCTGGCCACATGACCCGGAAGCTGTACGCAGGCTCCCTCAGCCAATAAAGCGAGATGAGTGCTGCAACCCCAGAGTTGGTCATGACATGTCCCTTTACCTTTTTACTATGGCAGAAGCAGAGACCTTTTGGGGTGCCAGTGCTGTGAACCCCTCCATCTAGGCATAGGTTGTATATACGTCTCAAGGATGCAGGTGGAGCTGTGGTCTAAACCACTGAGCCTCTTGATCAGGGGTCAGCAATCTTTTTCAGCAGGGGGCCGGTCCACAGTCCCTCAGACCATGTGGTGGGCCGGACTATATTTTTGGGGGGGAATTGAACGAATTCCTATGCCCCACAAATAACCCAGAGATGCATTTTAAATAAAAGCACACATTCTACTTATGTAAAAACACACTGATTCCCGGACCATCCGTGGGCCGGATTGAGAAGGCAATTGGGCCGCATTCGGCCCCCAGGCTTTAGGTTGCCTACCCCTGCTCTTGAGCCTGCCAGTCAGAAGGTTGGCGGACAGTGTGAGCTCCCATTGCTCCATCCCAGCTCCTGCCAACCTAGCAGTTCGAAAGCACACCAGCGCAAGTAGATAGATAGGTACTGCTGCGACGGGAAAGTAAACGGCATTTCTGTGAGCTCTGGTTTCCGTCACGGTGTTTTGTTGTGCCAGAAGTGGTTCAGTCATGCTGTCCACATGACTTGGAAAGCTTTCTACAGACAAACGCCGGCTCCCTCGGCCTGAAAGCGAGATGAGCGCTGCACCCCATAGTCACCTTTGACTGGACTTAACTGTCCAGGGGTCCTTTACCTTTTATCTTTACCTTTGTATGTATGTACAGTGGTGCCTCGCAAGACGAAAAGAATCCGTTCTGTGATTCTCTTCGTCTAGCAGTTTTTTTGTCTTGCGAAGCAAGCCCATTGACGGATTAGCGGATTAGTCCTATTAGCGGCTTTTAGCGGCTTTTAGCAGCTTATCAGCTTATCAGATCAGCTGATAAGCGGCTTAGCGGCTTAGAAAAAGGGGGGGAGGGAAAAAACCCCGCAGGAACTCGCAAGACCTTTTCGTCTTGCGAAGCAAGCCCATAGGAGATTCGTTTTGCGAAGCACCTCCAAAACGGAAAACTCTTTCGTCTAGCGAGTTTTCCGTCTTGCGAGGCATTCGTCTTGCGGGGCACCACTGTATAAATAAACCCTATGTCATAAAGACACTGCAGACTTTGCGGTGCCTCATTGTCCAAAAGGAAAGAAAGGCCCTGACTGGTACGCCTGGTATCCCTGAAATCTCACACCACTTGAAATTGGGGTGGCGTGTAACAATACATACTGTGTTAGAGGTACCATTGGTCCGACTCCACATATCCTATGTTTACTAAAGAGTTCCTTTTGACCCGAAACCGGAACAAGGCTTTCTCTTCTGAAAATTTGCATCCATCCCCAACAAGAGCAACCTCAAACACCTTCCTTACCACACACAATTTTCATTTCTGTTTAGAACACTTCAGCTATACTTTTCAATATAAGTTCCCCAAGGCAAGTGCCTGATTAGATGGTCTAGAAATAAGAACTGAGAATTTGTGTATGAGGCAATGTCATTAATATAGCGTTACTGCTGTTGGAAGGGGTGTATAATTGCCCTTTGCCTTGCTGGATTTCCACTAAGATATATATGCTAAATTTTAATGTGTCTTGCCTTTGTCACATTTCAACACCAGCACATCAGAAACGAGGCTAATCCCGATTCGGACCTTCAGGGACCCATTCATCACCATGTATAATTCATTTTCTGTAAGTAAATGTCACACGCGTCAAGAGTTTGGCTTGTCCTAAGGTGGGTCTCGCAAAATGATGTCGTTAATTACTTGCTACTCATGTCCTGCTGGGCATCTCTGCATGGTCCTCTTTGGCATGTGAGTGATAAGCAGTTGTCAGGACACCTCTAATTAATGGTAATAAGCAGAACTTTCCGCATTAAAACTTCAACAGCTCGTTGCCCTGAGCACAGGCTAATTTGTATTTTCGAATAACAGGGTGACACAGAATAATTTAGCATCTGATGCTTCCAGTTTCTCTTATTTGAGTTTCGGCCATGCCTTTCTAAATGATCAAACGCACGGCTTGTCATTCCTTCGTTCGGTGGCAGAAGTGCAGACATGCGACCTTGGTGTGAACGTTGATCTGGAAAGCGCTAAAGGTGGCAGCAGGCTGTCATTTGGCAACCAGGATTATTTCCCAGCAACTCAAATGATTCAAACTGTAAATGCATTCTGCATTTGGCCCCAACAAATGTTGAGTTTGTAAAAAATAAAATAAAAAATTCCCGTTTGCACAAGTTTGGAGTAGTGTCCTTTAATGCTCCATGTCCTATTTTGTTTGTCTTACTCCTACTGCTGGGAAATATTGAATACAACAGAGTGGGAGGAAACCTGAACAATGGCACTCCATGCTGCAACATTTTGTTGCAGGCCCCGACTTGTTAATAATAATAATAATAATAATTTTTATTTATATCCTGCCCTCCCCAGCTGAAGCTGGGTTCAGGGCGGCTAACAACAATAAATTAGTGCAACATTCTAAAAACATTTCATTGTAAAAATTAATTAAAATCAAATTGATGGCAACCATTAAGCTAAAGTTCTATGAAGATTGCCAAAGGAGGGAGTCAGGCTGCGCCCTGACAAAAGGCCTGGTGGAACAGCTCTGTCTTGCAGGCCCTGTGGAAAGATGTCAAGTCCCACAGGGCCCCAGTCTCTTGTGACAGAGCGTTCCACCAGATTGGAGCTGCAGCCAAAAAAGCCCTGGCTCTAGTTGAGGCCAGCCTAACCTCTCTGTGGCCTGGGACCTTCAGGATGTTTTTATTTTAAGACCGTAAGTTCCTCTGTGGGACATACCAGGAGAGGCGGTCCCGTAGGTATGAGGGTCTTAAGCAGTATAGGGCTTTAAAGGTTAAAACCAGCACCTTAAACCTGATCCTGTACTCCACCGGGAGCCAGTGCAGCTGGTATAGCACTGGGTCAATGTGATCATGCAGCGAAGACCCCATAAGGAGTCTCACCACGGCATTCTGCACCTGCTGGAGTTTCTGGGTCAGTCTCAAGGGCAGCCCCATGTAGAGCGAGTTACAATAATCCAGTCTGGAGGTGACCGTCGCGTGGATCACAGTGGCTAGGTCAGGGCGAGAGAGGTAAGGAGCCAACTGCTTAGCTTGGCGGAGATGGAAAAATACCGCCTTTGTTATAGCTGTAATCTGTGCCTCCATGGAGAGGGAGGTATCGAAGATTACACCCAAACTCTTAATGGACGGTGCTGGCACTAATTGCACCCCCGCAAGAGATGGGAGTTGCCCCCTCAATCCCATATCGTCCCGTCCCAGCCAGAGGACCTCTGTCTTCAAAGGATTTAACTTCAATCGGCTCCCACGTAACCATCCAGCCACAGCTTCCAAACATCTGGAAGCAACATAGCAAACAAATTATCTGAGTGCCTTTCCTAATGAACCCAAAGGGACACCGTCTGCGCATAAGTGAGAAATAGAACTCCGCTCTGGGAAACTCCAGGGTTTGCAAAGTCCCTCCCTCATTAAGATATGAAAAAAATAAAAATAAAAATCCTATGGCAGGGAGTAAAACAAAAATCCTCAGAAAGGATTAAACCTGGGTTTAACTAATGGGTACGGGATAATCTTTGGAGATCTTTATAACAAATATTGCAAATGTGGCAATTTGTCTACTCTTGAGAGGCAGATGACAAATAATGAATGAGATTTCCATTTTCCTGCTAAACGTCACTTTATTCTCTTCCCAATTACTGCTATGCGAGAGATCCAAAAACTGAGTAGCACATCTGCTGGATGTCTGAAGGTGCCAAAGTTGTGCGAAACAACTTGAAAGGAAACAACCCATAAGTGGAATTAGTCAACAAAAACAGATTTGCATGCAGCAAATGTAGCATTGTAATTGCATGTGTCAAAGGAACAAAAATGTGTCTTCACACACAATTAAGCGCTTGGTTGTAGGCACTATTCTCCCCGCAAACCCCCCCCCCTCTGATTAATTTAATTATCCGAAAAGCTCAATTTTTGTTTGCTCTTCTAAAGCAATGTTTTTCATCCTAATGCTTGCAGAAAGAAAGCCAGAACTGATAAACTATCAAACTTTACCATCTAGAATACAGATGGAAAATAATTAGTGATACATGGATATAAGGCTGGCAATATTAGGATCTTCCTAGGAAGATATTTGGGGTGTTTTAGCCGAAAGGTAGAAACCTGGTAGAGCCTCAACATTTCTGACAGAAAGAAGAGATCTAGCAGCAAGTAGATCTGATTCACACTTTTCATGCAATACCTGAAGCTTCGTGAATGGAGCCTTTTTAGATCTTCACTCAACAGTAGGCAAAGCAAATTTGGAATATTGCCAGATTCTTCCCAACCTGATGTGCTCACCTGGGAGGCAGAGAAAATTGAAATTGCTGAAGCCACTGATCATTAGGTTGAGAAAAACTAAGAGTGTCTCCAGACGGTATCTTGCAGCAGCAATTCAAGTACACATCATGAAATTTTGGTACGTGCATTTTAAAGTGGATTAAATTACTCTAGTGCAACAAATCCACATTTAAAAAGAAGTGGATTACATTGCATTATGCATTAATGTATTCTTTCCTTTTAATGAGATTGGAGCATGTGATGTGTTATTTTGTGGTTTTTAAAATTATGCTTGAAATACATGCTGTGGCAAATAAGCTATTTAAAAAATAAAAATAAAAAAGAAGTGGATTTTTTGTGTGGTTAGGAGCATTTCTAAATGGTTACTAACCCCTTTTTGCATTTATCAACAAATTCATGATTTCTGAAAATTCTAAATAGCCCTGAGACTGCAAGTATCCTAGGTTTTCTGAATGAATACCATACCAGACACTGGTGGGAGTTAAAAATGAGTTTTTTAATCAATGAACCATTAGGACATCTGGGGTGAAATGCAGCAAAGCACTAAATGGGGCATGCATGCAGAGCATAAATTCTGCTGGTGCAATGAGGCTTCCCCCCTCCTCCCTCAATCCGCCAAACCCGTTATGGATTCCCCCCAACCTTGCAGAATAGATTTGGGGTAGGGGATGTGCAAGGGTGTGAGGAGGGTAGGAGAGTGGTGTAAGTTTGGTTTTGGAACAGACTTTCAGAACGGGTTAAGTTTGAAGACCAAGGTACCACTGTACTGGCTTATTTCCTTGACATTTGAAAGCAAAAGAAAGAGTATACAAAGCAGTTTATGTCCATTAGGAGAGATTAGGCAGCAGAATAAAATCCTGCTCATATCCCAGGCGGTGGCAAAACTACTATTAACAGAGCCAAACTGAAAGCATTGGTTCAGGGCCATAGCTGAATGGTCAAGCACAATGGTCAAGCATGTATTTTGCATACAAAGATGCAATGTCCAATCCCATTTTGGACCGTGAAGGCATCCTGCCTGAAACCCTGGAAAACTGTTGCCCGTCATTGTTGACCTATGCCGGATCCAAGCCGTACATTTGAAGTGCATGGTGTGATAGGAATTTTGAGGTCTTATATATGGTAATGCTCATAAGTGTACCATCCAAGCACATACATAGATCAGCACAGGAAGGCCAACCTGGAACCATTTTGATTCCTAAACTGACCAAATGTTTTCTCTGCAAGGTCAAAGTGGAAAAGCCTCCCCATTGTCTTTTCCTTCACAAATCCTGTCTTAAGGGTATGTCTGTGTTTGAATAGAGTGTGAGCCTGTAACATGGCGCAGGAACTAAGTATTTATCATTACAAAAGAATGGTCAGGCTCCCCAGGCAATCCAATCAAGTAACCTGCCAGACAAGAGATAAACAAGGACAGGAGAAAAACAACATTCAAATTTCTGTTTTAGAACGCCTTTTCTGTGATGTAGGTGTGATGTATCTGAGAGGTGGTCTTAGGTTACACTCCTTCTGTGATGTATGTATGATGTTTCTGGGGGTGGTCTTGATCTACAGGGTGGCAATTTCAAAAGTCTTTATAAGGCCTTGCACGCCATTTTTCTGTGTCCCCCCTCTCTCCTGCGGTTGAGGGGAGCACCTTGTTGCAACAGATCAATAAAGGCCAAGCCTACAGGCTGCTATTTTGCTCCAATTAATCCTGGTTGGTGTCTTTGTTTTTGTCCAAGGGTGCCCTCGGATTTTTCCGTTAACAATGGCTTCCCCCAAAGAATGCTGGGAATTGTAATTTGTTAAGCGAAGCTACTGTTTCTGGGATTCTTTGGAGGAAGTCATATGCTTTGAATGGGTGCTGGGGGTGCTTTAAATACATGGTGTGAAATTGCCCCTAGATGGAGTGGAGTTCTGACTTTCTATAATTCAGCTTGCTATGTTCCTGTAGCCACTGTCCTTCTATTAACACAGACAAATGCACAACCTTAATTCACAGGGCTAGAGTGACGAAGTCATTTTGGCAAAGGAATGTGAATTTCTCTCGCCATTAACATTCCTGTAGTAACGAGTTAGGTGCGAAAGGGTGAAAGCTTGTGTTTGTTTTTAAAACTGCCCCTGGAAAAAAATGACTGCAGGTCATGATTTTTAAAATTAAGCCTTGAATCTTTCTCCTTCTCTTTTTACTTGTTGATTACCCTAAGCAACAGCTTCAGGCATCTGGATTAATACTGTGTTTTCTTGTATTATTATTATTTAATTTTACATTTACAGTATGTCTATCTTTTCTGGAGGGAAATAGGAACATTATGATTCGGCTGCTTTTTTCTCTGGACCAATAAGTGGGTTTTAAATTAAGTTCTGCTGTAGCATTTAATCATACTTTCATAGAGTGGTTTTCAGGATCAATGTACTTGCGTAAGAGGTAAAAGAAACTTGTCCGAACTCATGTTGCGGAAATATGGCTTCCCATAGAAACTGGTGTGATAAACTTTACAGCAATCATGAATCATATTGTGTTTTCCAGGGCAGAAGGCAATGGATTTGCCAGCATAATATAAGGTGTCCCTTCTTCAAAAGGGATGAAACCATATTCATGCGCACTCTTCTTCTTCTTCTTCTTCTTCTTCTTCTTCTTCTTCTTCTTCTTCTTCTTCTTCTTCTTCTTCTTCTTCAATTTATATGCTGCTCCATGCCCAGGGTCTCAGGGCGGTTCACAGAATAAAATCAAAATCAAAAACCACAAACCACAAAAATACATAATAAAAATAAAAATAAAACAACAACCCCCCCCCAACAATTTTTTTTTAAAGGACATAGGGTGTAAATCAGATCAACTCAAGGCCCGGTTAAAAAGGAACATTTTTGCCTGGTGCCTAAAGGTGTATAATGAAGGCACCAGGCAAACTTCCCTGGGGAGAGCATTCCACAGATGGGGAGCCACTGCAGAGAAGGCCCTGTTCTCGTGTTGCCACCCTCCAGACCTCTGAAGGAGGAGGAACATGAAGAAGGGCCGCAGAAGATGATCTCAGGGTACATTTCATTTTTTGAATCGTGTTTGATTATTTAAGGTTGAAACCCTATACACTCGTTCCTGTTCCCAGCACAGCTGAATATTGTGGATCTTGCTTCTCAGGGCCACCCAGCGTAATCAGCTTTTTCAGGTATGTTCTGCAACATGTCCCTGACACAACAACAGTATATTCAGTGGTGGTGCACGAGACTCTTAATCTCAGTGTTGTGGGTTCGAGCCCATGTTGGGCAAAAGATTCCTGCATTGCAGAGGCTTGGAGTAGATGATCGTCATGGTCCCTTCCAACATTACAGTTCGATGATTCTATGATTGAAGGCAGCCCTATTTAGGGAAGCTTTTAATGTCTGGTGTTTTATTGCTGCATTATTATTATTATTATCATCATCATTAATTCTATAGGGAGCTGCCCAGAGTGATTGGGGAAACCCAGCCAGATGGGTGGGGTATTATTATTATTATTATTATTATTATTATTATTATTATTATTATTTTATTATTGGCTGTTGAAGGGACTGGTCTAGGGAGCATCCTGAGGGTGAGATAGGAATGCTGTACTTGAGGGCACCTTCAGCTCACAGGCCTGAGACTCACCACCTCTGTATTAAAACAGTGGCTCATTTCAACTAAATAAAAAATGCCTCAACAAAAAAAAATATGATCTTGTTAGTATGTAGAGTAAGTGCACTGTGTGTTCTGCCACAAGAGGAAATCTGGAAATAAATCTATCCTTGCTTTTGACATCCCTGTAATGAGAGTCATTTTCAAAATGGCTTTAATATCTGTTGTTTATAATATGTGAGCTGCATGCATGATTAAGAATTATGCTACCGGGTTATGCAAGAAATTAGTGCATAATGTACTGTAATGATAAATGACCTTGTCTGAAATGATGTACTACTTAGTATAGGGTATGGGAACTGTGTCATAAAAGAGAACACAAAATCTTTGTGAAATAAAACTACTAGATGCGTAAGCATTATGTAGTGGTTTTGCCAGGTCCACAAAACATGCACTGTAACTCGCTATATAATGATTTCACATGGTCAGTTCTGCTTTATGATCTGTAGGAGACATCTGCCACAAGGATGGTATTCCCCATGGGAATAACATATAGATCAGATCACTATACTGCTTTTTAGTGTACGTACGCACTGACCTACTTAGTACATAAATCAGTTTAAACTGTACTAAAAGGTAAAGGTAAAGGACCCCTGGATGGTAAAGTCCAGTCAAAGGAGACTATGGGGTTGTGGCGCTCATCTTGCTTTCAGGCCAAGGGAGCCAGCATTTGTCCACAGACAGCTTTCCGGGTCATGTGGTCAGCATGACTAAACCGCTTCTGGCACAACAGGACACTGTGACAGAAATCAGAGCGCATGGAAACACTGTTTACCTTCCCGCCGCAGTGGTACCTATTTATCTACTTGCACTGGCGTGCTTTCGAACTGCTAGGTTGGCAGGAGCTGGGACCGAGCAATGGGAGCTCACCCCGTCGTGTGCACTAGTGCAACCTAGAAAAAAGCAACAAACAGGAGCGCTCCACTTCTCTGAGAGGAGCTAACCTGGGATGGTGGTTTGTTTGTTGCTCTAAAAACCTATGACCTGTAATCGAGGTTTGTTCTTAGCTTACTGCTCATGGTTTGTTTGGAGAGAAACAAACCGTGAGCCTGGGTTCAGACATCACACTAAGCTTAGCTCCCAGCAACAGGAAAGGGAGAGGGCTAAAGCACTTGCAATTTCAGCAATGTACATGAGCATGCTGCACACTCACCTTTAAACCCTGGTTTATTTTAAACATGTTTAAAAGAGATGTGTAAAAGAGACCATTGGGTAGTATTGTTGGGTCAATCCATCAATCGAAACCTCTGATGGATGATTTAGAAGGATTTCTTTCGCTCTCTGTGAGTGGCAGTATACAGTGTGGTGTAGTGGTTAAGAGCGGTAGTCTCGTAATCTGGTGAACCGGGTTCGCGTCTCCGCTCCTCCACATGCAGCTGCTGGGTGACCTTGGGCTAGTCACACTTCTTTGAAGTCTCTCAGCCCAACTCACCTCACAGAGTGTTTGTTGTGGGGGAGGAAGGGAAAGGAGATGGTTAGCCGCTTTGAGACTTCTTAAGGGGAGTGAAAGGCAGGATATCAAGTCCAAACTCCTCCTCCTCTTCTTCTCAACGCAGCTCCTTCCTTGGAAACATCTTCAGGGTTAAAGGTACACACCGTAGGCAATAAACACTCATGGATGCCATGAAGATTCAGTCAAGTGTAGAACTTTGGGGAACACTGTGTTGAGGGGAATACAATTGGCATGCATGGTTTTTGTTGTGCAAATAGCAAACTTGGGGGAGCTTGGAGCCATGGGGAGAGGAGGTGCAGAGGGAGAGCTTAACCCTTTCCCTGCCTATGCTCTTGGCAAATATAATCTCTCTAAAGCTGCCACTTGGATTTAAACTGAAGTTCCCAGTAGCGCATTAGGAAGCTTTTCTTGAAATGTAAATAGCATTTTCAGAGAGGAGATATGTATTAGCACTCTAGCAGGGAGAGAAAGGCTTCCTGAAGGCTGCAGTTTACATAACAGAAAACATGCGTGCCAATGTCTAGGCATGTCTCGTTTGACCTTGAAATATTCAGGCCTTGAGACTTTTTCCTGAGCTTTTTTTCTTCTTTCCAAAATGGGCCATTCCTCCATGGATTTTTCCATGTTTGCAGACCCTCCAAGTGTCCCTACTTTCCGTTGGAGCATACTGTATGTGTTTGCCATCTTATCTGGATTGTCTAGCACATCTTGCATTTCCATAGAAACACCTTCTTTTCATAAATTCCCTAACTTCCCTCTATTTCTCCCTTTCCTTTTATTATTTGTACCCTGCCCATCTGGCTGGGTTTCTCCAGTCACTCTGGGCGGCTTACAGCATATATTAAAACACAATAAAATTGCAGCTAATAGTAATAAAGGCATATTTTACGGGTTTGTTAGTTTTGATGTTTTGAATTATTCCATAAAGTTTTTCACATTCCTATTGTTTCTGCCCATCTTGTTGCTTTTGATATTGCTGACTCATATTTTGCAGCACAGGGGTTAGTTTGTTTACTCATATTTTACGGGAAGGCAGACAGAATTAGACGCTTACGAATTTCTCCTCAGATTTTGTGGCTCTAAATGATCTCACCTTATATTTCACTGATGCCTTGCCACACTTACAGCCTGCCCTCATATTTTCAGTTGTGATTCAAGGACCTGGCATCCGCTTGGGGATAAGAAAGACACACAGACACAGTATATTAGGTTAATGGGCTAAAAAAGGCCACAACTTTATTGATTACAGCATCTGAGAGGTATTGGCTTAGGCATTGGATAAAACAACAGAGCGTGACTCCACCCCCTCAGGGAGGGGTGAGTCTAACAAGGGTTAACCACCAGTGGGAGGAGCCTGTTGATGCAAATACAACTGAAAGCTCTCCCTGATGTCACCAGGGGTTGTGCCATGGCCCTAGCCACCAGCAAGGGTGTCAGACAGCATACATGACCGCCGGATTCCTTTACCGGAATACCCATAAAGTGGAGGGGTAGGCAATGGCCACACCCTGCCCTCCAACACACAAACATATTCCAGTACCTAACCACCAATACCTAAAAGTTGTGACGATTTGCTATGAGGTAGGCGAAAAACCAGGTGGCCAGTGCCAATTTGCCAGTTGGATAAAAATTCCTACCAGGCCCCTTGGACAACCAAGGCGACCAACCACAGGTCCATAGCAATGTCAAGAACCAAGCAGTGAACTAAAGGGAGGGTGGGTGGGTGATCCGACGAAAACCAGCAGTGGAATGAAAGGGAAGTGCTGCCACGGCCACGTTTGAGCGGCAAAACCCCGCCCCCAAGCCTCCACCTGGTTGGTTGGCTACCTGGGGGCGTGGCGCGGCAGCCAGGCCAGCTGGGCAGGGGGCTGGAACACCCCCTGCCAATGCGGGAAACGGCTCCTGCTCACAACTCCTCCCCTCTGTAAGGAGGAGAGGCTTTCCCATATTTAAAAAACCCCACATCTGTTTATTGGTTATCTCACCAGTGCATACAGTCACATCCTTTTTGCTTGACGTTCAAAGCACCAACTTCCTATGACCCTCCCCCTCGCCCAAAGTTCTGGGAAGCAGTTGCAAAGGAACCCTACAATGAAAATTATAATGTGGAAATATTTGTCTCTCTGCCTGCTTGCATCTGACACATCGGCATGTAGAGAGATGGGTGCCATGCATTGAAAATGCTGAGCCACTTGTGGGAATACTTTTTCAGAAGTTGCCCATAGCCAGTTAGCCATTTTTAGAACTACGTTCAGGTGTGCTATTATATACTTTTAAAATAATCTGTCTCTTCTTGAAATGTTATGCTTGGCAGTAAAAAAACAACAAGAACCCCACCGTTTTCTCTTTTGGATGAATCAGGGAAACGATTGCTGTATTTCAGCATACTACTTAATGTCACTTTAATTGCCATAAATGTCTTGTAAGCATCTGGTTATGTTAATATATATAATCATGCGCATTTGCATTTTGATTCTGTCTCTAGACAACACAGTAATGTTATCATTAAAATCACTGGCACATGCCTATTGATTTACAGATTTCCCACTAGCAATGTGGTTTAAAATATCCTATCCATTCCATTCTTTTCTGCTGAATCTGCGCAGATGTGTTACTTTTCCTGTATCAATGAGTCTTTGATGAGCACTGCTGCCAGTGAAGCATACTCGTTTGACACCTTTGCAGCAGAAGCTCTGCATGCTTACTCAGAATAAACCCCAGCGTTCAACAGTGTTCACAGCTAAGTGTTCACAGGTTTGCAGCCGGTATCAATAATATACTAAGAACTGATTACTGCATCTATTTTGTTCATTATGGATTTTGTCTTATCCTGTTACTCAGACTAGGAAGACGCAAAAACATCCACAATGCTACATTCTAAAAAGAAACAGACCCCTGCGGAGATCTCAATAAGGGATGCTGTGAATATCTATGATTTTCAGTCGCTAAAGCAAAATATTAGTGTGGATCAATGGGAAAAAGAAACAGTAACTTGTTTAGGAGTTAGAAAGTCTGCAAGTAAAGTTATACCCTGGTTTTCCAGCAGCTTAGTTCTTAAACGTTTTGGCTCCCAAATGCTGCAAACCCAGAGGTAACAGTTCTGGTTTGCAAACTATTTTTGGAAGCCAAATGTCTGACGTGGCTTCCGTGGCTTCCGATTGGCTGCAGGAGCTTCCTGCAGCCAATTGGAAGCCGCGCCTTGGTTTCTGAACGTTTTGGAAGCCGAACGGACTTCCAGAATGGATTCCGTTTGAGAACCAAGGTTCTACTGTACAAAAGCCTTGTCTGTTCCTAAGAACCACATTGCTGCATTTGCTGATAAGTGTCCTCAACATGTGATGACACATTGTTCACCAAGGTGGAAGCATTCATGGAAACAAACGGGACAGTTTTTCACCTCCTTATCTGCAATATAAATGATGAGAGATTAGTAGGGAAATGAATAGGATTAATAGAGTAAAGGGGATTAAATTTACAGGCAAGCTGCATGTGATTGTGAATTATGTCAGTCCTGTAAAATTAAATGAGACAGCAAGCAGAGATGTCAGCTGGTGTTGCAAGGGCCACTGAGAGCTACATTTGCAAAGCTTAAGTTGTGCTGCTCTGAAGGAGGACAAACATCCCCACTAAATGTAAAGAGACATCCTTCAAATGATTGTTCCCTTCAGGGAATCTTTCCCTGATGTATATCTCCTCTAAGACAGCTGCTTTCACAAGATACCTGCTAAAGCCAACCCCAGAGTAGAACCAGATGAAACATGCTCCTATTATGAAGAAATACCTTCACCTTTGTAGGACAAATGTTCTCATAAATTATGCTCATTACAGATTAATGTTCCATAACATTTGTGGCTTTTCACTGAGCTTCTAAAATGATATGTGATGTTGTAGCTACTATGGTATACTTGCAGGAACTCACAGAGCTTTGCTCTATGCATGCCTATTACTTGTGAGCAAAAACTCATGTCCCATTTTTCTTGCAGGATAGGAGAGGGTGGTTTTTGGAATAGATGCAAGCTTAATCATTATTCCCTTTATTCCCTTTATTTCAACTACAAACCTTTCTCATGGTTGCATAAGACAGCAAACAAAATTTTTCTTCAGGCGGCATCCAGGGTATATTTTGCAAAATAACAGCTGTTAGCGACAGTGACACATAGTTATGGAAATTATGGAAAACCCTAAATTTAGAGGTATCCTATCCTTAACAAAGGGACGCGGGTGGCACTGGGGTTAAACTACAGAGCCTAGGGCTTGCTGATCAGATGGTTGGCGGTTCGAATCCCTGCGATGGGGTGAGCTCCCATTGCTCAGTCCCTGCTCCTGCCAACCTAGCAGTTTGAAAGCACGTCAAAGTGCAAGGAGATAAAATAGGTACCACTCCAGCAGGAAGGTAAACGGTGTTTCCATGCACTGCTCTGGTTCGCCAGAAGTGGCTTAGTCATGCTGGCCACATGAGCCAGAAGCTGTACACCGGCTCCCTCGGCCAATAAAGCGAGATGAGTGCCACAACCCCAGAGTCGGCCATGACTGGACCTAATGGTCAGGGGTCCCTTTACCTTTACCCTTAACAAATCCTTGCAAAATTGTAACATGTTGTATGGAATATAATTGGGATGAAGTTTGAACTGGCCTTCTCCAATTTGGCACCCTTCAAATGTCCTGAACTACAACACTATTCTGCCCCATCCCTCACGACTAATGGTCAGGGACACTTGGGGTTGTAGTCCAAAATATCAGGAGATACCGGGTTGTGTTTATTGATTGATAAACAATACATCCATTCACCTTGAAACACCAAAACACAAAAGCATTACAAGCAAACCACTACCAATACAAAAAAGGACAATATAACTTGAAAGAGAAAAAAGTAAAGTAACTTTCTTCTCTGCTTTGGGACTTCTGACCTCCTCTGTGTGGGTCCTTTATTTCTTTATTGACTGCATCTGTTTTTCAGTAAACTTAACCAATATTAAATCTTCTTTGAATTCTTTTTGACTTGTGTTATTATGAGAGTTAGTCAAAGCATATTAGAGATCTGACGTGGGGACAATGTTCTTTTAAATATAGTCTATAGATACCCCATTCTTTGTTAAACTTTTGGATCAACTGGTCCCTGAAATTTTCTGTCATGTTCGTTTGCTCTATATACTCAAATAATTTAACCTGCCACTCCTTTTTAGTTGGTATTTTATCTCCTTTCCACCCTTTGGCTATCAGCATTATCGCTGCTGTTGATGCATACATAAAACTCCTCCTTCTTTCTATTGGAATGTCTGATGTCATAATACCTAAGAGGAAGGCTTCAGGGTTTTTTTGTAAACGTTAATTTAAACATTTTTTTAAAAAGTTCATTATAAATAACTTCCCAAAAGCTTTTTATCTTTTTACAGTTCCACCACATGTGGTACATTGTTCCCTCTAGTTCTCTCCCTCCCCAATTTTTTATTAAATTTTCCACAATTATAACATTTATAATACATTATAATACATTATAATAAAAAACAAAAAGAAAAAAAGAAAAAAAGAAAAGACATACCAAAGGAAAAAACAGTACATTACTAGAAAAACATAACCAGAACCACAACATAAAATAATAATAATAATCTTAATCCCTTAAAACCCAACCTTGTTTACATATTGATTGACTTCCTCTAATCCCTCCCTTCTGAGTTTCCTTGTATCTGTATGTAACAGCTTTCCAATATCATTCTTAAAACAAAAATATTTCTAGTTATTATCTAACTTATTCACTTTTCTTACTATTCTAAACCCAATTTATTTAATAAATCCTAATTTAATCCTAGGCCTCTTTGGTACTTTCAAATGATTTCTAATTTTTAATATTACAATATTTGTTCAAATAGTCTTTAAATTTCCTCCAATCTTCTTGGTATTCCTCTTCTTTCTGGTCGTGGATTCTTCCCGTCAGGTCAGCTGGCTCTGAAAAGTCCATCATCTTCATCTGACAATCTTCCACAGTTGGTACTTCTTGTATTTTCCAGTTCTTGGCTAGTAAAATTCAAGTGTTCCCTCTAGTTCTTTACACCTCCAGCAAAGATTTGAACTGGTTTTATACATGTTTTTTTCTCTCAGCATGATATCTTGACCCAGAGCTAGAGCATGGTGCCCCAAATGGCCGTTGTGCTCTCATGGGCTTGGGGGGGGGGTACAGGATGTCCCGGTTTCTCTGGGACAGTTGACGAGCATGTCACTTTGCATGGTGACTAGGCACTGGGATGGCAGGAGGGGCAGAGGAGTTGGGGCAGTAGCAGTGGCAAAATATACTGAGGGGGTTCTGGGTGGTAAACTAATACTTTCTCTGTTTGAGAGGGCCCTGACGCTTGCAAAGTGGGAGAAAGAGGCTGAGGCAGAAAGAGGAAGCAGAAACACTCCTGCCAAGGGTTTTCCCACTTACGTCCAGAGCTGGGTTCGAACCTGCTAAAAAGCACTGATTGCAGGGCTCACTCCAAATATGTTTGGGTTGCTACTAGAACAGTGGTTCTCAACCTTCCTAATGCCGCAATACAGTTTCTCATGTTGTGGTGACCCCCAACCATAAAATTATTTTCGTTGCTACTTCATAACTGTAATTTTGCTGCTGCTATGAATTATAATGTAAATATCTGATATGCAGGATGTATTTTCATTGTTACAAATTGAACATAATTAAAGCATAGTGATTAATCACAAAAACAATATGTAATTATATATTGTGAAATATTTATTTCTAATTACAAATAAATGAAATTTTGTCTTGAAGCATGGTGTAGCATGGGTAACTGTCTTAATATAACAACAGGGTGTATGTGATGGGGTTGGCGCAATGATGTCATCACGGTACTCGTATGTGGGCGTATCTGCATGTGGGTGGACCGGCCTGGAATCAGATAGACGAGCAGTGTCTTGGTTCCTAAAACCATTGGAAATATGTGTTTTCCTATGGTCTTTGGCAGAGGTCGGCTCAGTGGATTGGCGAGGGGAATCCGTGGGTGTTTTTTTTTGTGTGTGTGGCACGGGCGCCATTTTTTCCCTGCTGACATTTCCTCCCCTCTCCCTCACTGCGGTGGAACCTCCCGTCTTCCCAGTGTTGCAAATCACTGGCCAATTACCTGCTAAGGTTTGAGGCCTGGGCCAATGGGCGAGTGGCGGCTGCGTGTGGCCGAGAGGAGAAAGGGGGCTAGGCTGAGCTGGCCGAGGGCATTTCCAGCAGTCCCTCATAGGAGCAAGCTGTTTGCCGCCACCGCCGCTTGTGCTGTTGCCACCTGTGCCACCACTGCTCTGCTAAGCGTGGCTCCAGTGCCAGCCCTTGTGAGCAGCAGAGGCTGTCGTCGTCGTTGGAGCCCACCCCCAAAAAAGCTTGCCAACCCCGGTCTTAGCCGACCACTGTGAAAGGGATGTTCGACCCCCAAAGGGGTCGTGACCCACAGGTTGAAAACCGCTGTACTAGAAGGTGTTGTTTTAGCCTGGATTCCAGAGGATATGGTGTTCTGCCATATTCTTACACACCTGAGTAGTAGCTTGTCTATGTGAAAGAGCCATCAGCTGGGCTTCCAGGATGCAGGTCATATTTCATGTTCTGTGTTGTTTAGGAGCGGACCAGAAGGTGTCACAATTCTCCTGGCATTTACCCGCTAAATGATAGAAAACACTCTAATAATCAGAGATGGATATGGGGCATCCCTTCCTTCTCCGCTTCATCATGGAGCTTGCTATCATCATTTTCCATTATGTTAACAGTTTATCAGGCTTGTTGCCATTTTTGTCAAGGGTTTTGTGGCAATTTTCCTTTCTCGACATTTCATTCCTGCCTGAAAAGCAGGGACATATTCCATATTTCTTTTCTCCATACAGATTCCCTGTAATAATAATAATAATAATAATAATAATAATAATAATAATAATTTATTATTTGTACCCCGCCCATCTGGCTGGGTTTCCCCAGCCACTCTGGGCGGCTTCCACAGAAACCAAAAAACACTAAAATATCATACATTAAAAGCTTCCCTGAATAGGGCCGCCTTAAGATGTTTTCTGAATGTCAGGTAGTTGTCCATCACCTTGACATCCGATGGGAGGGCATTCCACAGGGCGGGCGCCACCACCGAAAAGGCCCTCTGCCTGGTTCCCTGTAGCTTCGCTTCTCGCAATGAGGGAACCGCCAGAAGGCCCTCGGCGCTGGACCTCAGTGTCCGGGCAGAACGATGGGGGTGGAGACGCTCCTTCAGGTATACTGGGCCGAGCTGTAGCGTTGCATTCAGCTCCCCCGCCTTGTGGTTGCTGCTTTTATCTTTTGTTCTAACTGGCTAATCTTTTCCATTCTTTTAGGTCTGCTGATAAGCCTATCTCCCTACTTCGGATGACAACTTTGGCTGACTCCCAAGAAGCTCTGGTACCAACTCTGCCAAAATCATTGGGGGGGGGGGATTCTATGTGTCTTTTTCATCTGCTTCCATGTCTGTGAATTTTGTAAGAAAGTATTATCCATCCAAATGATTCATAAGATATGCACTCTGGGCTGTGCATGAACGTGTCTGATAATTGTCATTTATTTTATTTTTTTATGGCTGATTCTCTCATACCAGGGATGAGGAACATGCAACCTTCCAGATGTTGTGTGTTGAGGTCCTCCAATCCACCCCCAAATGATTCACACTTCATACATAATTTTTGTTTACGGTTTTTGGCATAATTTTGGCCACAACTTTATTAAAATACATAAATGTGAGTGGTTGCTTAGGCATTGGTTATAACTATCTGTCCCCACACCTAGGGACAGAACTGACTTCTGGATTCCAGCGAAAGCCAGTAAGGGAAAACAATATTGGGGAGAGCATGGAGCCGGGCACCAGACCCTCGCCCACCCATGCTCCCTGGGGCTTGCACGGCCCTAAGCCCCCTTCAGGGGTATGGACGAAAGAATGGCAAGCCCCTGGATTCCTTTAATGCAATTCCCTTTCTGCAGCAGCATTGGAGGGGAAGGCACTGCCAATCCATGCCCCTCCACCAACCAATTTTTTAACCAATGCCTAACCGCAACCTTACAAGTTGTGACGATTTGCTACGCAGTAGGCAAAAACCAAATGGCACCAGCCAATCAGCCAAGTGGACAAAATTCCTACCAGGCCCCTGCCCCCAAAGCAGGCGACCCCATGACAGGCATAGCAAGGTCAACCAGGAGCCCTCAATTAGGGTGGGTGGGCGGGTGATCCGATGCACACAGCAAGTGCCTAGTCAGAGCTGGGTGACTTCATTTTATAACCTTTGGTCCAACCCCCTAAATGGGAACACCAAAATTTGCCCAACAACCCAACCGCCCAATCACTGCAGATGGTCCACCAAACTAACCTGCCCAGCAACAGAGGGGTGGCCTTCCAGACCCCACCGCAACACGTGCTCTCTATTAATGAGAACACGCTTTGTCAGACTACAGCTCACATCAGCTCAAGCCAGCATAGCCAATGGTCAAGGATGATGGCAGTTGTCACTTATCAACCTATGGAGGGCTTCATGTTTCTAAACCCTGTTTTGTGGATATAGATCTTTGTGGAATGTTCTCCCCAGGGAGGCTTGCTTGGCACCTTCATTATACACCTTTAGGCACCAGGTAAAAATGTTCCTCATCAACCAGCCCACTGGCTGCTTGACATCCTATGTCCTTTTAAATGTGTTTGGGAGGTGCTATTGGTTTGTATTTTCTTGTTCTTGTTTTTCGTATGTATTTTGTGTTTTTATCTTGTATTCTTATGCTGTGAGTAGCCCTGAGATCTTTGGATGAAGGAAAGTAAGCAAATTTAATTAATTAATTAACTAATTAATGATTAATTATTAATATAGAAGCTGCAGGTTGATCCGTGTGAGATTATATTGAGGGTGAAAATCTCCTCCTGTGACGTGTGCCTTATTCACTTCCTTATGCACAAAGATGAAATGGAGAAGCCCTGTTGTGTGTTTTAACAATACAAGAAGCACACACAGTTGCTACCCTGAACAGCAGGGGCACCAACTGCAGGAGGCTGAGGGGTCTTTGGCTCCCTCAATATCTGGGGACAAAGGGGCTGGGCCCCCTGAATACTGAGGAACCAGAGGAGGGCAAGCATGAAGCTGGGCTCCTCAGTCAGCCTCCTCCCGATGGTTGGCATTACTGAGGTGTGAAGATCCAAGGCATGATGTGGTTGCCAGCAGAGTCACATTAAAGGGGTGGGATCTCTGGCATTCCAGCATGACCCTTGCTGATGAGCCCAGAGTGTCAGTACTGCATATGTGAGAGGAGAGACTCCATCAGGCAAGACTGCTTTCCACCTGCCTTGCCCCACCCTCTAGTCTCTGCTTCTCAATGTGTATTGTATTGTTTTAAGTAATGTGGTTTGCCGTTGTTTTCTTGATTATAGTTTAGATATTATTTATTGTAACTGTTGAATCGATTTCTGTTTAACTTTCATATGTTGATATTATTTTATACTATTCTATGATTGTTGAATGTTACTTTTTTGATGCAGGTTGCCGATTTTAAAGTTATGTTTTATTATCACATTTTTGTATTGCATTAGATTGTTATAAGATGTACATTTTTTGTTTCTTCAGCTGGTAAACCGCCTTGAGTATTGTAAGATAGAAAGACTGTATATAAATTAAAAATGATGATGATGGTGATGATATGGCATTGCATGTGAGTGATTTCATGCACATGTGAGATCATGTGATGCACGATGGGGCCCCTCAGTGTTGGGTGCAACTTGGTGCCTCTGCTTCACAGGCCCGTCTCTGTAGCCACATTTCTGAGGTTCCCTCTATTTCTAGTCCCTCTTGGAATTCAAGAAAGCAGGTGAGACTTATTTCATCCCAGTTTTTCATTGGTTCTGGATCCACTGTTGACCAGTTTTAGCTTCTGCTGTATCTGGTTCTGATATTGTAGGCATGGCTGCCATGATCTGAGCTCACTTTATGATTTATATTATTGGGTTATGATGGAATTTGGCAAGCCATTGTGACGTTTGCTTACTCCAAAAGTGATAAAGTGAATTTTAATGCAAAGAAGTTCATTACCAGGAGCCAGGGGGATAGCAATCTGTGCTAGCTACTTATCAGGTGAGTGCAGCTTGTAGTCAGAACACTCCATAAAACGGCGTGATTTCTGGAGAAGTTATGGCACCCGGATATTCAGAGCAATTGCTCATAACTGGGGAAATCGCTGAGTTATTTTGGTAGCTCTGATTAGACACTGCTTGAAGTATAAGATATGCTATCTGTCCAGAATTAGGTGACAGTTGGTGTTCATATGGGAATGTTGCCGATTCCAACACAACAAAACAGGCATAAGGGTCTTGCTGTGCAAACAGAAGGCACTTCTGTTCATGCAAGTGGGAATCCCCAATTTTCAGATTGCCCCTTCCTGGCACAGCTTCTGTCCCACATGCCTTTATGTTTCAGAGGGTCCCCCTAATCCTCTGTTTAACACTTTATAAAGGTAGCATCTTGAATTATGGCTGGAAGATCCTTAGCAGGTGAGAGATAAAACAATGTTCTAAGGCCAATTCATATGAAGGTTGACAGATCTGCTCCACTTCCCAGTGGGGAGGAGTTGCGGTGGACCGCGTGGTCACCCACTCCCCACCAGGGGGCAGGGGACTTTGCCCCCCATTGCCTGGGGGATCCCAGCTGCGTCAGAGCCCAGCCAGCCAATCCGCTGGCCAGGGGGGTGGGCGTGGCTGGGGCTGTTTAAACTGAGGAGTGAGCCGGAGGACTTCCTCTTGGCTCGCTTCCTCAATCACCCGCTCTCCCTCCCTATTTGCAGGTTAGGCACTGGCCTTGCTGTGGACTGCGGTTGGTCGCCTTGGTTGTCCGAGGGGTCTGGTAGGAATTTTTCCACTTGGCAAATTGGCACTGGCCATTTGGTTTTTGCCTACCTAGTAGTAATTGTCACAACTTTGCTAGGGTTGCGGTTAGGCATTGTTTGACCTTGTGGGGGGGAGGGGAGGTGTGGCCATCACCTGCCCCTCCATTAAAGGAATCTGGGGGTGTTGATCTTCTCCGAAGCCCGGTTGGGGGCTAGAGCCTTGACATAACCCCGGCGGGAACACCTGGGGGAACTTGAGTTGGTTCTCATCGACAGGCCTCCCCCTACCGGTGGCTTACCCTTCCTGGACTTCCTGCGCCGAGGGCAGGAGTCAGATATAGTCGGGTCCAATCAATGCCCTAGCCAATACTGCTCACATTCTGTAATTTGATAAAATTGTGGCCAAATTTGCCCAATAACATAAACCTAATATCTGTGTCCTTGTGTGAGTTATTTTTCAATGGGGGGTGGCTGTGGGGTCTCGACACGCAACTGCACCCAATACAATTGACAGCATTCATTGGTGTATCTCTGAAGTCTTTTTTTGGAGACCCTCATGAAATCTATAGAAGATGGTGCAACATTTTTTGTGGGGATTTAATCGGTAGTGTCTCTAGGTATGTCTGAATAATATAGATTTACCAGAATGAAGCTGAAATCTTGTACAGGCTTACCTGCAAGTAAGTCCCGTTTAAGTCAACGTGGCTTACTTCTGAGCAGACAACATTAGTGTCTCCTCTCCTCTGCTGTATGTCAGCAAATGAAAAGGATTGTTACACTATCTCTGTCTCTTTGATCAAGTTCACCACATTTCCCATTTCTCTCCGGTATTCTTTTTGTCACATGAATACCGTACCTATAATTAAAGTTGCCAGCTTTTCAAAAGCAAGAAAACAAACCCATCCTTTAAAAAACAGTCTGACTCATAGCAATTCAGGCTGCTTTCCTATAGAAAACTACCTGGGAATAAACACCACTGAATTCATTGAGGCTTACGTCTAAGCAAATAGCATAGGATTGTAGAGTCAGAAGGGACCCTGAGGATCCACTGCTTCCACTGCTCTTAACCACTACACCATGCTGGCTCCCAGCAGAGAACAAGTGAAGCGTTCACGGTGAGTTCTGGCGCCTCTTTTTCTAGAAAAATAGCACTGCATATAATGCATATGGCATCCTGAACACAAGCTCACACATTTGCTTTCAGTTACTTGCCTTTGTTGCTGTCAGTTTCATGGTGATTCATGTCCACTTCCCATATACAAAATCAGGATGCAACAAACTGGTCCCATATAGTCCAGTCCTATTCCCAAGCTATTTTGCCCAAACCCTCTGATCTAGCCTGCTAATATATTTAAATAGACCAGTCCTACCACTGGGCAGTGGGAAGATGCCACCTAATGGAAGGGTTGGCTCCAGACAAAGCTCTTCTGCTGAAAGAGGATAGCGTCCCTGTTGGTACTTCTGTCCACAAGAGGGTGCCCTGGCACTGAATTACTTAAGGACAATTATGCTTGTGAATAGACTTGTTTCCGTTAGTGAAAGAAAGGGATGGGGGAACCTGACAACTTACAATTGCCTCTTTAATAGAAACAGCCATGTGTATAGTTTTCCACAAATGTATTCTTGCCAGTGTAACAATACACATTTTCTCTGTTTAAATGTTCCTGACATCTTGTTGTATTTTATTTACTTGGATGCAATAGCAGAATCTGCAGCTCATTAACTTTGCATTTAGCTGTAGTAATGGGATCAGCGGTAATCCTTGGCATTTCGGCATTTCAAAGCTCATATCTGATTTATACAGTCTAACTGAAAAAGCTAGATTCTACTTAATGGGCTGTGTCACTTCTCATGCAAGACACCCCCTTCGCATGAGAGGGCTGTCTTGCTCACCTGAGCTTTTCGTCTGATTATGGTTGAAAGGCTATTATTTTTTGCTTGGTTTCCTGACAGTGAGACAAAGTGGCTTTTCCTGCTGATTCAGACACTGATGATGCATCAGTTCTTTGGTGTTGCTGATGCGGTAGGTTGTTGTTTCGTTTTTTTAAGTTACTGTACTTTTGTCTTCAGTGATGGTCACTTGACTGTGAGCTACCATGAATGCCAATGTGTTTGGAAGATGGCATCAAAATAGTTCAATAAATAAGCTGGGCAAATGGCTGATTACATAAGCGGATACCTTCTCAGTAGTTGCACCCTAATCATGAGCCCTCCCTCCCAAGGAGATCTTGGCTGCTTAGCTTTTAGGTAGTAATAAGGTAGCTTGAAGCAGAAGAGGACAGGAGCTCCAGAACCTTTGATATTTATGTAGAAGAGGGAATCATGTGTCAGTTTTAATGGCACACTCATAACCTCCAACATTTCTCTGATGAAATTGGGGCGTCCTATGGAAAGGTGGGACATTCTGAGATCAATTCAGAAACCAGGATGGTATCTGTAAATCTGGGACTGTCCCGGGAAAATAGGGATACTTAGAGGGTCTGCAAACTACAGCTTCTCTACTTAACAGCCCTGTCCTCTTTTTCACTAGTTTTATTGATTTGTGGCATTTTTATGCCACTTTTAATGATAATTAATTAATTTTAATGATAATTAAAATTTCTAAGCAGTGTACATAAAAAAATAAGCCCTACAGAGAATAAACAAGAGAAGCTCATCATAAAACCAAACATTAATCTGAAAAGGACTGCTGGAATAGAAAAGTCTTTGTTGTTCACCTGAAGTTCAATCTCAATTGGGAGAGAGCCATGCCCCTTACCCATGGTGGACCACAAATAAAGACCCCCCAAAAAAGTTCTCAGTGATTGAGCAGGGATAGAAGGGATCAGGTAGTCCTTATGATACCCAGGACTCAACTTGTTTATTATTTCTATATTAGACTTACATCCAACTCTTCCTTGCAAATGAGCCCAGGGCAGCAAGTTGTTAAAGGCCTTGCAAATCAATACAAGAACCCTGAATGCTCATTTTGTCACAAAGCAAGGTAATTCCCCTTCTCCCAGTCCACGTCGTATTTTGTACTTGCTTTTCAAAGTTGCATTATTCATTGTTAGGCAGCCAATCACAAAACTGCCACAGGTTTGGAGTCACAAAGCCACTTCAGTGTGAAGCTCCATCTGTAGTGTCTTGTGATTAAATGCAATACTTTTTTCTAAAAAACCCCAAACCCACCACCTCCTTGTCCGCAAATAAAATATTTCTTGGCTGGGCTATTAAATGCATGTTTGCAAATGATCTCTTGCTGCTGCTACTGATGTCCTGCTGTTCACATGGGCCAGGGTGGAAGGTGAGCTGAGGGATGGGTAGGAGGAAATATCAGAATTTTCCCTGTGCCAGCTCCAGCCTGGCATAGCAGAGAGATCTAGATTGGGCTCATGGCTGCAACTGGCTGGTAGAGATGGATGAGAAATTTAATTCAGCATGTGTTTAAAGCCCAAACTATGAAATCTGCACTTTCCAAAACTATATTCAAACTGAAACACTGCCATCTTTTAAAATCCACACTTCCCTGAATTGTGTATCCCAGCCTCTGATTGCAAAAATTACAGGAAAGTCTGCATAAAAATGAAGCTACTGATTAGCAGAAATAACACACCAAAATGTGTTATATCAGGGAACATTGCTTGCAAAAATGTACATCTTAGTCAAAACTCTATATAAAATGTGTTGCTTAGGAAAAATTCACACTAAATGCTGATGAACTTCCATGAGGATTTTAAAATATATATAATATGCAAATTGCTGCAAAATATAAATAAGTGAATTTAAGAGTGGAAAAATGAGAAACTTCGAGAACTGACATGGACAGGTTCTTTCCATCCCTACCTGCCAGTTGCTGAATTGGCTTAGGATCCAGTGGATCTCTTGTTGAAGTACAGGGTAGCGAAATCACAGTTTAGAAACTCAAATCAGATATGTGACTAACACCCTTCTTTGGCAATCAGACCAGTGTCCAGACTAACATTCAAAAACTTTACTTGCAGAAACCAGTAGTTATAGATGAATTGAAACATAATATTTACAATTATATGCTTGCCTATATAACTTCCAAACAACTGTATTTTCCTCTCTTTCCAGAGCTCAGCACTCATCATTCTGCATCTCAGTTAGGCTATGCCTTGCAGTTCCTATGAGAGATTTCCACTTTTACCTTCTCCTTCAGCTTTGCTCTTTTTGTTTCAAGCAGAGAAGAAGCACTCCAACACTCTACTTAACTTAGCAGTGTTCACAGTGGATTCTAAAACACAGTCATCTTGCTTCACATAAAATGGGAGTCTCTCCTTCACTAGATACCTTGCATGTGACCAGTGTTGGCCAATCACATGAGAACAACTAGAGGACTCTTGAGAATTCATTTATCAACCAATCAAATTTAAACACATAGTAATGCCTACAAGCACTTACAATTTTGGTGAATTAAATCGCTATACAGTGGTATCTTGGTTCTCAAACAACAAAAACCCGAAAGTAAGTGTTCTGGTTTTCGAACGTTTTTCAGAAGCTGAACATCCGATGTGGCTGTGCTGGTCCCGTGGGTTACCCAAGAGGCAAGGTCCAAGTCCGGTCCGTGGTCAAAGGCGCAACGTGGAAGCAGTCTGTAGTAGCTGAAGCTGGGTGCAGGGCAGGGAGTCAGGCAAAGTCAGAAGCTCAGGCAGGAAAGCAGGACAGGATTCAGGCAGGAACTAGCAACCAACAATGTTGCTCCCACAACCTGGGACTGGGGCTGACTGGCTTTTATCTGTCCCGAGGCATAGGGCAGCCCCGGTCCTCTGGTGACTCGCCTCTCCTGGCCTGGAGACGAGCACTCCTCCTGCGGGAACTTAGTTCCCTCTGCCTCTCTGCCCTGAGCCTCTGCAGCTCAGGAGAGGCTGGAGGGTTTCCGGACCCAGAGGCAACCTCAGCTTCCTCTGACAGGGCTGAGAGTGGAGCACCTGCAGGCAATGGGTCCTCCATCACCTCAGGAGCCAGAGCAGACTCAGCTGATGCCTGCACCTGAGGATCCAGCACAGGTGAGGACCCTTCAGGCTCATGCCCCAGCCCCGGCTCAGCTGGTTCTGGAGGCAGGGACTTCTGTGCAGGCTGGGATCCCTCAGGTTCAGTATCCGAATCCGAATCCCAGGCCATCACAGCGGCTGTCAGCTCTTGTTTCTGGGTGCCTGCACCAATTGGAAGCTACACTTGGGTTTTTGAACATTTCAGAAGTCAAACGGATTTCCAGAACAGATTAAGTTTGGCGCTTTTGTTTTTGCTATTTATTAGGCGCTTTTGTTTTTGAGGCTTTTTCAATTCATTTGTTTTTGTCACTGTGTGGAACCCAGTCCAGCTACTGATTGATTGATTGTGTGGCTGCAGAAATGGATAAAAGCCCCTCATCAAGACAATGACTACCATCAGTGCAGGTAAGAAGAAAAATAATTTTAATTTTTATCATCTACAATACTGTCTTATTTATTTTATAGTATAGTACACTGATTATTGCTTTCCTTTTATGGATCAGTGGTCTCATTAGATAGTAAAATTCATGTTAAATTGCTGTTTTAGGGGTTGCTTTTAAAAGTCTGGAACAGATTAATCCATTTTGCATTGCTTTCTATGGGAAAGTGTGCCTTGGTTTTGGAGCGCTTTGATTTGGGAACCAAAGACGCAACCTGAAATGCAATTCATCATTGCTAAGAAAATGGGGTTTGGATAGTACCACACACTACAGACCTCCCAAAGGCTGCTGCTTTACCCCAGCCTAGCAGGATAGAACCACGCCAAAGAATGTGCCATAGCTGTAGACAAAAAGCCAATGTTTGCCCTTAGTATTTCAGAGAGGTCAGGAGCATATGAAAAGAGAACACATTTTAACAGATTTACCTGTTTGATTCTGTTCTGTATCTGCTGCTTTTCATGTTCCCTGCTCCTTTATGCCTGGCTATAGGTATTAGCGCATTTACTGCTCCCCCTTTTAAAAGGAGCTCTTTGATGCAAAGTTGGCCAGCAAAAACTCTTGTGACTGCGTTTGACTTTGCCTTAAACTTTGGTGCAAAGCTCAAGAAGAAAATTAAATACAGCACACATACTCCGCCAACTCTGAAGATCTATAGTGGGCAGATTAGATGCTTCTCTGAGGGGGCCCTCTATTCTTTCAAGTGAGCTTCACAGACCTGGATTAACAATTGGATCTGAGGATAATACATTTCAAAAGGTGACGACGGTGTGTTTTCAACAGCTTAAGGCTGTACACTTCCCTCTCTGTCAGGGGAACTGAGTGGAGCTCTGGAAAAGTCCGTGCACTGTTGAGTAAAGTCAAAGTATGAGTGAAATTATGTCGTTGCAAAAAGATCTACCCCTTCCCTCTCTTTGTACCTATTAAGGGTGATGGTATTGTCAGTCTTGCCTCATGATCCGATAATACACTGACGTCCAAATTGACTGGATGCAGTCTATTATGGCTCAGTTGGTTACAGCGTGGTGCTGATAACACCAAGGTTGCAGGTTCGATCTCCAGATGGGACAGCTGTATATTCCTGCCCCGCAGGGGGTTGGACTTGATGATCCTCAGAGTCCCTTCCAAGTCTACCATTCTATTGTGCATGTATTCCATTGGTGGAATACTGATTGTACTCGAAGTCACCCTGAATATAATAATAATAATAATAATAATAATAATAATAATAATAATAATAATTTATTTATATCCTGCCCTCCCCAGCCGAAGCTGGGCTCAGAGTGGCTAACAACAGTAAAAGTAACACAGTTTACATAAAATCAATTAACTGAAATACATTCTAAAATCAATTCATTCTAAAATCAATTCAGAATCAAATTAATGGCAACCATTGGGCTAGAGTTCTGTGAGGATTACCAAAGGAGGGGGTCAGACTGTGCCTTGGCCAAAGGCCTGGTGGAACAGCTCTGTCTTGCAGGCCCTGCGGAAAGATGTCAAGTCCCGCAGGGCCCTGGTCTCTTGTGACAGAGCGTTCCACCAGATCAGAGCCACAGCTGAAAAAGCCCTGGCTCTGGTCGAGGCCAGCCTAACCTCCCTGTGGCCCGGGACCTCCAAGATGTTTTTGTCTGAAGACCATAAGGTCCTCCCTGGGACATACCAGGAGAGGCGGTCCCATAGGTACGAATGTGCCGGTGAAGTTTTAGTTAGCCAGTCAAAGCCCCTTGTAATTCCGGGCGTCCCCAAAAGGCAAAGCATACCATGTGAGGAACGTAGGAAACTATTTTTCCAACTAGCTCATAATATATCATTAAAACTTTAAACTAAAACACAGTAGTACAAAAGCAAATAAACAAAATCCAGAAGACCCAAGCGCATGAAACAGGGACCAATCTCATGGGCCAGGGAAAAAGAGAAGTCTTAACAGGACAACTGATGGTTGCTGCTTCATGAACAGCATTCCACACTACAGGAGCAACAACCGAAAAGGTTGTCTTGTAAGTAACCTGGTCCCAAGTTGTTCAGGGTTGTCAGAGGAGAGGCCTTGAAGTTGCCTATTGGCAGCAGCTCGACAACAAATGAAACAAGCACAAAGGTCACAGTCTTTCCCACATGAGGGGAAATTAAATTGCCGCAATTTGCACCTGTGTATTAAATTAGTCATAAATTAGGATACGGAACTCTTATGCCAATTTGTGTCCCCTTCTCTCCTCTGTTGGGCAATGCACTTGCCTCCCCTCCTTTTTTTTTTACCTAATTGGCCACCTCAGGATTGAAAAAGAGGTGGCTGGAAAGATAAGTGGGAAAGGAGGCTTAAAGGAAAACTCAGAGACAGAAAAACCAAGCAGAGAGATAGTTCTGAAGAAATGTCAAAGCGGTCAAGATCTGAGGAGGCAGTATGGTTTCATGGTAGCGTTGAAGAGAGAACTGTGGGGAAGGCACTGCAAAAATGGAGATGAAAGCCAGGAACTGCCTACAAAGGCAAGATCTGGATATAAGGATGGAGAATGGAGCCACACAGGGCCTTGAGAGAGGGTTGTTAATTATTGACAGGAAGGTGACAGAGAGCCAAAGACGAGAGCAAGCTGGATATGGCAGTGAGTAGCTAAGTAAGGAGTCTAGACTCCTGCCAGTGGAATTTTGGCAGTCATGGCTTCTACCATTTCTTATTGTGACCTGGGAATCCAATGGAGTTGACAATAACCATGAAGCATTGGGTGGGAAAGATAAATCTGGGGCTAAATTTCACATATTCTTTTGAACTAAGCAGCCAGCTCCTTGGCTTCAGGCTTCTAGCAACTAATGAGTGTTCCTTTCAACATCACAGAAAGTTGCAAATGAGTTTCATGTACACACATGCCGGAACGGGAAAGCTGATTGCAATCTTTTCAAAACAAAAAGCCGGCAAATTTCCAAATTATTTCTCGAAGAAACGAGTGATTGCAAATAAAATAATGGTGGTGATCTTTCTTTGACATTTTATACGAAGGCGTAAGAAAAAAAGAAGACTATAGGTTTGCAGCAAACAAATTATAAGCATTTGCACCTTCACTGGGAGTCTCTCGATTAATTATAATAATAATATAATAGTTGGAATAATCCCAGAGTTGCCTTGATATTCTTGCAGCCTCACTTGGATCATTAAGCTGGAAGTCACTGTTTTCTTCCCAATGATGTAAAGTGTGATAAATATCTGTATGATTGTAATTAAAAGCTAAAAATCACCTCTGGAACCTTTTAGTGATTGGTTAGCTCCCCTTGGTTTGATTTGTAATTGGCTTTGCATTGACAAGCTTGGATGGAGTTCAGAAAAAGTTTGTCTGGTGTCTTGTGTTGACTTTATCTGTCACAGTGTGACATGCAAGATTTCAGTGTGAAGCCTGCATTGCCCATTTCTCTACATATGTGGAAAATGCCTGAACATGTCTGTGGTTATTATCAGTGAATCTGGCTGTATGTAGCACAGAATGGCTGCACCTCCAACATATATAGTAACATTTAAAATAAATAGGTGTTTCTGGGGAGAAAAGGAATGATTGAAGCAGTACAGACCCTGCCAAGTGTCCCTATTTTCCAGGAACAATCCCGGATTTACAGAAGCTGTCCGGTTTATGATTTGATCCCGAAATGTCCCGCTTTTCCTTAAGACGTCCTTATTTTCACTGGAGAAATGTTCGAGGGTATGGAGCTATGTGACCCGCTGAGACAAGGAGATAAGTAACTAGAAAACCTTTAGAAAACATCTGAAGGCTGTCCTGTTTTCTACAAGTTTTCTTAATGTTTAATGTTTTATTATGTTATATAAAAACAAAATAAAACATTAAGAAAGCTTCCCTATACAGGACTGCCTATATGTTGGAAGCTGCCCAGAGTGGCTGGGGCAACACAGTTCAGATAGGTGGGGTATTATTATTATTATTATTATTATTATTATTATTATTATTAATAATAATAATAAATAGGATGTCCCTATTTTCATCAGAGAAATGTGGAGCATATGGCAGTATCCTGGCACTTTTAGGCTGCACACACACCAAATATTTGAACTACATTTCCCCTAATAAACCCTGGGAACCGCAGTTTATTGAGGATAGTGGCAATTGTAACACTGTAGGGTAAACTACTATAGGGACGCGGGTGGTGCTGTGGGTTAAACCACAGAGCCTAGGACTTGCCAATCAGAAGGTCGCTGGTTCGAATCCCCGCGACGGGGTGAGCTCCCGTTGCTCAGTCCCTGCTCCTGCCAACCTAGCAGTTTGAAAGCACATCAAAGTGCAAGTAGATAAATAGGTACCACCCTGGCGGGAAGGTAAACGGCGTTTCCGTGCGCTGCTCTGGTTCGCCAGAAGCGGCTTAGTCATGCTGGCCACATGACCCAGAAGCTGTACGCCGGCTCCCTTGGCCAATAAAGTGAGATGAGCGCCGCAACCCCAGAGTCGGCCATGACTGGACCTAATGGTCAGGGGTCCCTGGTAACCATAGTTTACCTTTAGGGTAAACTATGGTTACCAGGATTCTTTGGATGCATGTGCTTTAAATTCAAGATGCATCTATCTCCCACTCAAATACTGAATGTAAAGAGAGCGCTGAATGAGGCAGAAGAAAAATGCTTGTGCACGTGAGCAAGATATTAACAAGCCACTTCCAAATTTCCCCTAAAGTTGGAACTGGGACAAGATAGGAAAAGTATTGTCCTGGTAAAAACAGACAGTTGGAGTGTATGAACTTGTTGGAACAGGGATATATTTCAGCTAAGAAAATGGGTACGGAAGCTGTTGTTGCAGCGACTCATTGACTTGATCCTTTGCATATATAAACATATATTCAAAATGCTGAATTGTCCGTGATATTGCCATTTTGGTCTGGTTGCCAAGCCATGGTTTGCACATAGGTGATTATCTACAGCTTGCAGGGCAACAGTTAAACGAACCCTTCAGCTATTTAAGCATTATAACAAAACGGCAACAACGAAAAAGATGTATGGTCTTTGCCTCAAGGAACCCATAAAATCTGGTTGGCACAAAGCAAACGCCCACCTGTATTTTATTATTCAAGAAGCTGCTAATTTGTTTTATGCCTCGTTCCTTCCTTTGTTTATGCTAAGTGCTTTTAATGTATTCCCAGTTGTAGCAATTAGTTTTGTGATCTAGCCTTTAAAAAACCCTTTGACACATTAAAGCGGCGCAATCCAAACTGCCCTACTAGTGTTTGTGGCATTCCGAAATAAATTATGCCTACAAGGATATCCATGAAAGAATAAGGACAAAGCAATTTGTAGTTGTGCATTTTTCGCGCACACCAGTATCATCAGCAAAGTTCAATAACCTTTACACTCATTTGTGGTTACCTTTAGGCATGAATATATAGGCCAAAAATTAGTTTAACGGTTGTAATGTTGTTGTTGTTGCTTGTTTTGTTAAAAGCCTTAAGCTAAACCACTTTCACATATTACACTGCAATTCCTCTATTTGATATGGAGACCTTCCTAGTCCTGACAACAAAATATAATGAGGACGTTTAGCAGTAATGGAAGCACATATGGACTTAACAAATCTGTGCTTTTCACAAGTGCATCCTACCCCAAAAGCCTCTCCAGCAGATTGGAAGAAGAGTTACCAGAAGTTACGTCAGCTGGGGCTGAAGTGGGGAGAAATCGGGCAAGGGTCCTGTGGTCTGCTGGTAATTTTGATGCTGCATGGACAATCCTTCCTAGCATCTTCTGCAGCTCCAGGTCTCCTGAACCCTCAGGTCTCCTGAACCCTCTGGAGAAGATTTTGCTGTGGAAGATTTCAGGAGGAACAGAAGGGAAAGATCTATTGCACAACTTGCTTACTGCTTACACATCAAGGGATGAAACCGACAATTCTCGTTTAAGATGGTAAACCCATGCCCAGGCTGTAACTCATCAGATTGAAGGTTGGAGTCCACATATTTTAATGCTCCTCCACATATTTAATTAACAGAAACCTTTGGGTTTAACTGTTGTGTTGAGGCTCAAAAGATGGTGGGAAATTACTGCTGCAATAATTACATAACATTGAGGCAATATAGATATGGTATGATATATTCTGTGGTTAGTTCCAGCTTCAGCAAGTCCCAGATTTGTCTGTTCTCTGGAATAGACACATAGTTACAGTACCTAACAGCCAGCTATACAATTACACAGAATGATAGTATTGGAAGGACTCGTGAAAATCATATTGTCCACCCCCTGCTCAGTTCAGGACAGCCATAGATTAAACATTCCTTCTTACTCCTCCTGTAACTTGGGTTAGTGTTGCAATTTTTTTGGGGGGGGATCTTGTAGGGTCCTGTTGGTTCACAAGCCCAACAATCAATGGTGCATTTAAAGGTTGCAATGGGAAAATAGGAAAGCCAGCAGATTAAAAAACCACAGTTATCTCCCAGATTCTCTCCCCCCCCCCGCCTGTTTCCAGAAGGCTCTTTTGTCCCACTGCTGTGCACTTCAGAAATAATTTCTCTGCTCCATCCCCACCCCAAATTCTATTTGTGCTATTAAAAGAACTCTCCCTAGAGAAGCCCAGTTGTAAAAAAAAGGGTTTGATTCCCACCTGCCTTATGCAGAAAGAAGGGAACAGCTGGATTCCAATGGTTTGACCATATACATTCAAAACGCACAGGCGAGTCATTGTTGTCTTTTTTCCAAGGTCAAGCGCTAAACGTACCAACCAAGTTCTTGAAAAATATCACAGCAAGTTCTACCTCTAATGGTGGTCAAAGTGGTCTCCATCCTTTGTCTTTAGCTATCTATTGGAATGCTGATAAAACAAACAATTATTTTCAAGATTAAGTTCCACAGTAAATAATAAAACAGATGGGTAAAAAAGAGCAAACAGCCTAAATTGGGCTTTTAATATTCCATTAACTGCTATTGGAATGAAATGGCTCTACCTCCAGAGG